>NC_072389.2:76957621-78190121 GCF_028885625.2 Pongo pygmaeus
ATGGCACCATGCCAGGCACTGTCCTTGACCTTGAGAGGGTGAGCATTTGCTTAGAGAATATTTACTCAGAGGAAAGAATTAAGAACAGTTTAATGGGGCACTGAAGATAGAATTCTAAGTCAAATCTGAATTTGAATCCTGCTGGCTCTACCACTTTCTAGCAGTGTGAATTTTAGCAAGTTAATTAACCTCTCTGAGCCAAAGGTTTCTCATCTGTAAAATGGGATAGTAATAGTGTCTACTTCTCTAAGAGTGATATGAACTAATACATATGCAGTGTCTCACACAGTACTTGGCACAATGCAAGCACTCTAGCCAGGTTGGGTGTCATTATAATCAATTTAGGAAATCTCTGTGCAATATTTTAAGTGTGGTGAGGTCATTGACAAACAGTATGACTCTAGGCAAGTATTTTCACTTTTCTGGGTGTCAGTTTTCTACTGTGTAGTATGAAAGGATTGGGTGGGGTCTTTCCAGCTGTGATGGTCCACGTAGTGCAGAGATAGCAAGATTAGTAGGAGTGGCTATGATAGAGGAAGCTTCCAGGAGTCACATCTGCAAGGTCAGGTAGAATTTATTTAGGCAGAGAATAGAATGTGGGACACACCAGCCTGGGGAACAGTGTACAAAGCCATGGTGGTGGAGAAGAAGCACAGGGCATTTGGGGAAGAGGTGATGGTGGGAGGGTGGTTCTTTAGGAGTGGTGGGAAAGGAGGAGTATAAAGCTACAACAGGTTCTTGAAGGGAGAGTGACTTGAAGAAAGAAGGTTTGGCGATAATATAGCTTGAGCCAGACAAATGGGGAGAGGGCAGGGAGCTTGGAGTCAGGGAGACCAGCTAGGAGAATGTGTAACCTCTAACACAGGCTGGTGAAGGCCTGGGCTGGGATTTGGCAGGAGTGAAACGGAGGAGGAGAACTCACAATGAATGAATGACGTAGCTTGGTGGTAGAGCCAATAATAGGGATTGAAAGAGGTTTCTAGAATGCTTGTTACCATTGACAGAGATGCGTCCTTGTCTTTGAGAAAATTGGGTTGTGCTCTAGAAATGTGCATTAGTGATTGGCAACCCAGCGGAAGATTGAAAGCTGGCAGCCAGGGGGTGCAGAAAGAGGGAACAGAAGGAGAGGCTGACAGCCACTTCCCATGTCCAGCACCAGGGCAGAGCCATGCAGTTCTGCACAGGTTTCATGCAGCTGATGGGAGCAGGCCAGGGGATTGGGCAGGAGACAGGGGCATGGTGTTAGAAATCCAGAACAGAAACAGAGGAAACTTTCTGGGCCATAGGAGGGAGGCTTCCTTTATTTAACTGGCTGTCCTAGGGGAAGCAGAAAGTCCCCAAACCCCCATGAGATCCAGGCAGGATGGGAGTAGGTAGGTGATCTGGCCTGCAGCAGGTGACTTTGTTAGGGAGGCATGCCCCAGTGGTGCCACAGCTGTAGCCCACTGGCAGCACAGCACAGCAGTGGGAAGCTCTGTTTGGAGTATCTTTGGGTTCCAGAGTGGAGTAGTGAGGTGGGGGGTGCAGTGGTAACAATGACATTTCAATCACATGGGCCTGTTTACAGCTGAGCTCTACCACTTACCAACCATGTGGTTGTGACTAAGTCACCAAGCTTGTGTGAGCCTTAGGGTCCTTGTCCTCTGTACGCAAGGATTGGCTGAATTAATTTATATAAAGGGTCTAACATATAGGAGGTGCTCAATAAACACTAGACATATAAAATTTACAAAAGGTAGGACTAAGTTAGGCAGCTACATCCTAATGCCTGCTAAATCCAAATGCAGCTAAAAAGGGAAGAGAAGTTCCTGTCTCTGTTTTCTGCACAGCATAGACCATACCTGACAAATCAAAAGGAAACTTCCTCCTTGCAAGGCCTCCTGATGGCTGCAGTCTTCACTGTCTAGCTTTCAAGTATAAAACTAACCTTTCATTTAAGTAGCCAAACATCAATTTTTATGTTAGCTATGGCAGTGCATTCCCAGGGTGTCAGCTAGTAGGCTGGTTACAAGCAAGGTCTCCTTTCTCTATCCTAGTTCAGAAGCATCAGTTAGAGCAGAGGTTCTCCAGGTATGGCTCCCGGACCAGCAGCACTGGCATCACCTGGGAACTTGTTAGAAATGAACATTCTTGGGCTCCACACTAGACCTACTGCATCAGAAACTCCAGGGAGTGGGGTCCATGTCCATCAGCCTTTGTTTTAACAAAAGAGCCCCAGATAATTCTGATGTACGTTAGAGTTTGAAAGCCGCTGAATCAGAGTGTTGTGGAAAATTAGAACTGTGTTTAAGTATGAGCAGTGCTAAGAAGAATATTGATAGAAAATTGAGCCAATGATTTTTTTTCAGGGTTTAAAAGGGATGTTTTTGTGTGTGATGACACCTCAGTAATGCTGCAGAAAGAAAAACAAAATAAAAATTTAAAAAGACATTTTTGTTCACTGTTTCTAATCCAGATACCCAAGCCTATTAAAACAGTCAGTAAAGTAAGATTCAGTAGGGCACTTCTAAAGTTTCTAAAGGACATTGCCTTTAGAAATGCCCTTTAAAAGAGGTTCAGTGTTAACTTCTAAAGTTTAAATTCCAAGTGTGGGATGGAAGGTTTGGGATATTAGGCAATTGATAAGCTATGTGTGTTTTTGCATTTAAGCTTTAATAATGGAAAGCACCCAAAACAGTTTTCTTTTTCAGAACAGGAAAAGCTAAGACTTAGTCTCACCCCTCTTCTCTTCTGACTTTTTCAGAACAGTTTTCTAATTCCAGAGAAGAGCCTGAGCTCTGAGAATCATTCTCCTCATCTTATTTTCCATAACTTTGTCCTGGAAAATGCAATCTGGGGGAAAGCATGTTAAATAGTAATCATCTGAGTCTAGTCCAGAATTTGGAATCCAAGGGCAGGCGGATACTTTGTCATAAACAGGAGCAATAATACATAGATAATGCAGTCAGTGGAGGAGAAGCCTGGCGCTGCTGTGGCTCCGGCTGCTCCTGGATTAGTTACTAGACCAAATGCTGCAAACTGGTCCATTGCTTTGCTTTGAGCAAGCACCTTATTTTATTTAACCCCTGCATCACACTTAAGACATTGTATCCACGTGTTTCTAATTCATTTACACTTCACTCATCAGCATGTGTTGGGTAAGCACCCTGCCACCTCCAAGTTTTATGAGCTGTGTTTAGTAGGCTGCAATTCTTGAACAGGGATATTGTATATTCCACAAAAAAAAAAAAAAAAAAAGAACTTGAGCCTGGGAAGTGAGGGCTTCAGTGCTCAACTTGGAGTGAACTTGTGAAGTTTGAATGGATCTGCAGCTAAGCACAGATGTTCCCTGTTCTCCAGGAACAGCTTCATATGTTTATGCACAGAATCTCCTCTTTTCGTACCTGAATTTTTCTCCCCACTTAAATGAGAGCAGGAGAATGTGCAATTGTGGGAAAGGCTTGAACCTTGTTTCCTTCCACTTTTTGGCCCCTCCCATCCCTCCCAAAGTCTCCTTGCTGACTGAGAGCAAATGCAAACCTATGCAGTAGCAAAGCTCCCTAAAGTCCAAAACCTCAACACTTTAGCAACATGTTGCTTCCCTAGAAGGCAGCATTCCCTTTTGCAAGTTTCTTCCACTTAAGCAAAATTCCTAAGAAGACAGCACGAAGTTTTGTAGTTTTTTGTTGATTTTGAATAGAGATGGGAGGGACCTCCCATTAATAATAACTGCACAGAAGGATTTCGTTTCTAAGAACCTGAATTGTTAGAGTTATTTTCTAGATTTTTTAAAAAATTGATTTTTATTTTCTATTCCAAGTTATGTGTGTACATGTTTTATAGAGTCAAATAGTTTTAAAAGTTTGCCCCTTCCCTAATCTTTCCTATTCCCCAACCATTTTAGCTGTTCTTTTGATTTTTACCTTATCTCTAAATAATACTTATATTGTTAATTCTGGGTTTTTTACATTTCAAATTTGTTCTGTTGAAAATGAAGATCTTCATGAAACAACAGGTGCTGGAGAGGATGTGGAGAAATAGGAATGCTTTTACACTGTTCGTGGGTGTAAACTAGTTCAACCATTGTGGAAGACAGTGTGGTGATTCCTCAAGGATCTAGAACTAGAAATGCCATTTGACCCAGCGATCCCATTGCTGGGTATATACCCAAAGGATTATAACTCATGCTACTATAAAGACACATGCACACATATGCTTATTGCAGCACTATTCACAATAGCAAAGACTTGGAACCAACCCAAATGTCCATCAATGGTAGATTGGATTAAGAAAATGTGGCACATATACACTGTGGAATACTGTGCAGCCATAGAAAAGGATGAGTTCATGTCCTTTGCAGGGACATGGGTGAAGCTGGAAACCATTATTCTGAGCAAACTGTCGCAAGGACAGAAAACCAAACACTGCATGTTCTCACTGATAGGTGGGAATTGAACAATGAGAACACATGGACACAGGGAGGGGAACATCATACACTGGGGCCTGTTGTGGGGTGGGGGGATGGGGGAGAGATAGTATATGATATATACCTAATGTAAATGACGAGTTAATGGGTGCAGCACACCAACATGGCACATGTATACATATGTAACAAACCTGCACATTGTGCACATGTACCCTAGAACTTAAAGTATAATAATTTAAAAAAAAAAAAAAAATGAAGGTCTTGCCCTCTTTCATTATCCTTTCCCTAGACCTCACCATGCATACACACTCCCCATCCTACACCCTCTCAATATAATTGTTGTAATTTGGCTTAGATTAATAACCATTGCTTACAGTGTGATGACTATGTACATGCACTTCACACTGGAGCCATGTGATCTACTACGTTAGGTCAGATTTCCAGAGCACTGATCCTAAAGCAGAGTTTTGTGCCCAGTGTTCCTTGGGGCACAACACCTGTGATGGATGTGGGAGGCAGGACTGGACAGAGGGGAAGTTGGGCTGTGATGTAGTCACACCAAGGCCTCAGCTTGTCCTACAGGAAGTTCTGAGCAGAGAGAGCCCTGAAGAGTTACCAGCAATTGAGACAGGGTGGGCCTTTGTACCAGACGACCAGTTGTTAGATTGAGCTGTCCCTGGGGAGGAGGCTTAAGCTTGGGGGAGGCAGCTCCCTCAGGCACAGCGCAAGCTCCAGAAATTCACACCTGTGAGCCAGCTCCTAACTGCTGGGGAGTGTGACTGACTGGAATTGGCTGGTAGGGGTAGGTTATCTGAGCACCATAGTGAAGCATCCACTACATATACTGTGATTATATTTCCTTTCCTGAAATCTGACTTTCCCTGTTGTTGATAAATGCCTTTTGGTTTTTAGTTTAAAACTAAAACTGAAACCAAAATTAGCATGAAGTATATGTACTTCATGCTAATTCAACCTAAGCTCTTCTAAATTGTGTGCATCATCTTTTAGTAGCTTTATGTCTCAATATCTTAAAATCTCAATATCTCAAAATGTATTGGGTATTCTACCCATTTCATCTTGAAGAATTCTCTCCTAGAACTCTCTGACCTGCTCTAGTCTTTTCCTAGTGTACAGCTGACTTGTTGGGATCTCCTTTCTTCCTAGTCCTGGGCATTCTCTTTGCTTCTTTTTTGGCTTAGATATTCTATCTCCTGGATCCCACACGTTCTACTTTCTTGTTTTACTCCTTTATTGTGGTAGTCTACATCCTCCAATAAGGGTGCATGACAGGTAAATTGCGTGAGAATTGCATTTCTGAAAATGCTTTATTTTCTCCTAAGGATTGATAATTTGACTATTTATAGAATTCTAATTTTGAAATGGCTGTGCCTCAAAAATTATAAGGCATTACTCAATTATTGTTCAGCCATCAAATTATTGTTGGGAAATCCAATACTATTTTGTTTCTATTCAGGATGCTTGTATGATCTTTTCTTTGTCCCAGTGTCTTGAAATTTCAAGTGATGTAACCTTCATGAGGGTTTATTTTTATCTATTTATTGGAAGACACTTCTTCATGGGTCTGTTGTACTCTTACAAGTCTTTGGAGTATACCAAGAATGCAAGGCCCTGACCATCCTAAAATTGGATTATTTCTCAGGCTTGTGTTTGCGGTGAGCAACCTTGAGGGGTAAGATAAGTCTGCTTTCAGGACAAATAGTGGGGTTGCTTATTGCTTTCAATAAAAGCAGTTAGATCTTTCAACTTCAGTGTTCCTCAGCTGCAATACAAAACCACTGTATATGCAGTATCCGTGGGTCCTGCCCTTATGCATTGCCCCTGTGGGACTTGGGGGCAAGGGAAACTGACACATACTAATGCTCACGCTGCTTGCTCTTCTTTATCTCTCACTCAGAAATCTTCTATCTTCTGTTTGTATCCATGAAACAGTAACAGGATAACTTATTGATTGTAAGTATGGAAAGATCAAATCCCAGTCCTGACATCATTTTCCTGGGCACTTGATAGACTCCTGCAATCTGGAAACAGAAATTGTCTTGAGTTATTTATTTGATGATTTCCTGTGAATCTAGAAAACTAATTGCTGCTTTTCCTTTCTGTAAAATTACAACTTTATTGAAATAAAATTCATATATCATTAAAGTCACCAACTTAGTTGTTTTAGTATATTCACAGTTATATAACTATTATCACGACATAATTGCAAACATTTTCCTTATCCTAAGAAGAAAGCTGATACCTATTAGCAGTCACTCCACATTATCCCCTCTCTTCAGGCCCTGGCAACCACTAATTTACTTTCTTTCTCCATGGATTTGCATATTCTGGGCATTTCATGTAAATGGAATTATACAATATGTGGCCTTATATGATTAGCTTCTTAGCATAATGTTTGAAGATTTATCAATGTTATAGCATGTATCCATACTTTAATCCTTCCTGTTGTCAAATAATATTCCATTGTATGGATATACCACATTTTGTTTGTCCATTCACCAGTTGAGAGACATTTCAGTTTCCCCTTTTTAGCTATTATGAATAATGCTGCTGCTATATCTAAATGTTAGTGTCACCCCAAAATTCAAATGCTGGAACCTAATACTCAGTGTGATATCATTAAGAGGTGGGACCTTTTGGAATGAAGTCATGAGGGCTCCAACCTCATTAATGGGATTAGTACCCTCATGAAAGAGACTTGAGTAAGCTCCCTTGCCTCTTCTGATATGCAAAGATAATAGCAACAAGGTGCCATCTGTGAAGCAGACAGAGTGTTCACCAGACACTGAATCTTTTGGCACCTTGATGTTGGACTTCCCAGCCTCTGGAACTTAGAAATAAATTTCTGTTGCTTTCTCTTTCTTTTTTTTTTTTTTTTTTGAGACAGTCTCTTTCTGTCACCCAGGCTGGAGTGCAGTGGCGTGATCTCAGCTCACTACAGCCTCTGCCTCCCGGGTTCAAGCAGTTCTCCTGCCTCAGCCTCCTGAGTTGCTGGGATTACAGATGTGCGCAACCATGCCTGGCTAATTTTTGTATTTTTAGTAGAGACAGGGTTTCACCGTGTTGGCTAGGCTGGTCTCAAACTCCTGACCTCAAGCAATCCGCCTGCCTTGGCCTCCCAAAGTGCTGGAATTACAGTTGTGAGCCACCACGCCCAGCCTTTTCTATTGTTTATAAATGATATAATCTAAGCTGTTTTGTTATAGCAGCCCAAACAAAATTGTGTACATTTTTGTGTTAATGTAGGTTTTCATTTCTTGTGAGTATAAACCTAAAAGCAGAATTGCTGGGTCATGTGGTAGCTCTATGTTTAACATTTTGAGGAACTGCCATATATTTTCCAAAGAGGCTATTTGATTTTAGAGTCCCACCAGCATTGTATAATGGTTCTAATTTTTCCACATCCTTGTCAACACTTGCCATTCTCTCTCTTATTTTAGCCATCGTAGTGAGTGTGAAGTTGTATCTCATTGTGGTTTTGTTTGTACTCACCTAATGACTATTGATGTTCAGCATCTTTTCATGTGCTTATTAGCCATTTGTATATCCTCGCTGGGGAAATGTTTATTCAAACACTTTGTCCATTTTTTAAATAGGGTTGTCTTTATATTGTTGAGTTATAAGAGTTATTTATAGATTCTGGATACAAATCTCTTACGTGATATACGATTTGCAAAAATTTTATCCCATTCCGTGGGTTGTTGTGTCATTTTCTTGATGAAGTATTATGATGAAATTCAATTTATTTATTTATTGTCACTCATCTTTTTGATACCATATCATCTAAGAACCCATTGCCAAATCCAGGATCACAAGGATTTATACCCATTTTCTTCTAGGAATTTTATAGTTTTAGTTTTTACATTTAGGTTGACGATCCATTTTGAGTTATCTTTTGTATATGGTATGAGATAGGGATTCAACTTAATTCTTTTGCATGGTAGATATGCAAAGTTATGCCACTGTCATTTGTTGCAAACAGTGTTTTTTTCCCTAATGATTTGTTTTGGCACCTCTGTCAAAAATCAATTGACCATAAATGTAAGGGTTTATACCTAGACTCTTAAGTTATATTCCACTGATCTATGTGTTTAGCCTTATGAAAATACCACACTTACTGTTGATTTGTAGTAAGTTTTAAAATCAGGAAATATGAATCCTCTAGCTGTTTTTCTTTGGTCCCTTGCATTTTTGTGTGAATTTTAGGATTACTTTCAGAAAAATAAAAGGCCATTTGGTAGTTTGTGTTGAATCTGTAGATCAATATGGGGGAGTATTGCCATCTTAACAATGTTAAATCTTTAGATCCAAGAAAATGTTGTATCTTTCCATTTATTTAGATCTTCCTTAATTTATTTCAACAATATTTTGAGGTTTTCAATGAATAAATCTTCTTTAAACTTTTTCTTAAGTATTTTTATTATTTTTAATGCTATTGTAAATTGAATTTCTTTTTCAAATTCATTTTCAGGATACTCACTGATAGCAAATAGAAATATAATTAAGAGGTAGGGTCTCACTATGTTGCCCATGTTGGTCTTGAACTCCTGGCCTCAAGTGATCCTCCTGCCTTGGACTCCCAAAGTTACAGGTTATCGCATGAGCACTGTCCCTGGCCCTCAAAGTATTTTCTGATTTTCCTATGTTTTTTTTCTTGATTATTTATTTAGGAGTATGTTGTTTAATTTCCATGTATTTAAAAAGTTACCCAATTTTTTTCTGCTATTTTGAATTTCATTCAATTGTGGTCAGAGAACATGCTTTTCGTTATTTTGATATTTTAAAATTTATTAAAGTTTGTTTTATAGCCTAACATTTATTCCCTCCTGGAGAATGTTTCTTGTGCACTTGAGAAGAATGTGTATTCTGCTACTGTTGGGAGGAGTGTTCTATAGCTATCTGAGTCTAATTGCCTTATGGTATTGTTCAAGTATTCTCTATCTTTATTGATCTTCTATAGATCTCTCAGTCTAATTGGTTTATAGTGTTGTTCAAGTATTCTATTTCCTTATTGATCTGCTGTAGATATCTAAGACTAATTGGTTTATAGTGTTATTCAAGTATTTCCATATTGATCTTCTGTCTCATTGCTCTATTTATTATTGAAAGTGGGATATCAAAGTTTGAAACTACCATTATATTATTGTCTATTTCTTCTTTCAATTCTGTCACTTTTTTGTTTGTTTGTTTGGGGGAGGGGTGTGTGTGTGTGTGTGTGTGTGTGTTTGAGATGGAGTCTTGCTCTGTCACCCAGGCTGGAGTGCAGCTGCATGATCTCGACTCACTGCAACCTCCGCCTCCTGAGTTCAAGCAATTCTCTTGCCTCAGCCTCCCAAGTAGCTGGGATTACAGGCACATGCCACCACGCCTGGCTAATTTTTGTATTTTTTGATGAAGGTGGGGTTTTGCCATGTTGGCCAGGCTGGTCTTAAACTCCCGATCTCAGGTGATCAGCCCACCTTGGCCTTCTAAAGTGTTGGGATTACATGCATGAGCCACTATACCCAACCTGTCAGTTTCTACTTTTTGTATTTTGGGGCTTGGTTGTTATGTCTTCCTGATGGATTGACTCTTTTATTATTATAAAATGTTCTTGTCTCTAGTAACAATTTTTGTCTTAAAGTCTACTTTGTCCAAAATATTACTAGAGCTACTCTAGCTGCCTTTTGCTTTTATGGAAGAGTTGATTTTCAGAGGCACTGACAACCATTCTGGAAAGCAGAAGTTGTTCCGGTTTTAGGTCTGCTTTCTCCCCCATTTCCAAAGTTACCTTTTGGAGACTCCGTAATGCTGCATAGCTTTGCTGCTTTTATTGCTGCTTAGGATCAGCTTTCTTGGGTCAGCTAAGTCATTACAATGAGTCCTTCTGCTTTCCGGTTTCCTAAATTTTGTAACCGTTAACTCCTTTTCTATTTTCTTTTACTTTTGAGTTTATTACTTTTTAAAAAATCTTCACTATTATATTAATGGCTTTTCCAAGGAAACAGAATTCAATGAGTGATTTAAATCTTTAACTTGTATTCGAGGGTAAACCTTTAGCTTTTAGTTGCTTTACTCTTAGTAACCTAAATTTTCTTGTATAGTCACCAGCATTTTTTTTTTTTCATGATCAGAGGGCTTTTAAATATCAGGGCTCCAGATACCTGGTAATATCCTAAACTTAATTAGAGTGCCTATATTTGGGGTTATATTATCTTTTAAATTCAGGCATGGGGGTCTGAATATCTTTGATTCAAAATAAGAGTCAGCTGCTTCCAAGTCGGTTCACTGCTTGATTTTCCTTAGAGCAATGATTCCCAAACTTGACCATGTCCTAGACCTCATCCCCAGAGTTTCTGATCCAGGATATCTGGGGTGAGGCCCAAGAATTTGCATTTTCAGCAAGTACACAGGTGATGCTGGTGCTGCTGGTCCCAGGACCACAGTAAGAACCACTTCTTTAGTGTGTGGACAGTGAAATGTTCCTTTTGGAGGCAGGGAGGACATTCAGGAAACAGATGAGTACAAAGAAGGAGAGAAACAGAGAGAAGTTTGTGCCCACTTCCTGTTGCTCCCAGCTTGTGGCACCCCTTCTGTTTTCCCCCTTTCCGTGCACCAACAAAACCTGACAAAATCTGCTTAGAGAAGAGTCTCCTGGCATCAGAATTGTACTTTACTTAAAGGCAAAAAAAAAAAAAAAAAAGAAGTGAATATCCATGCAAAACCTTAATTTGAAACCCTTCAAAGGTTGTTGTTTTTGAGATGGGATCTTGCTCTTGCTCTGTCATCCAGGCTGGAGTGCAGTGGTACAATCACAACTCATTGCAGCCTCAAACTCCTGGGCTCAAAGGATCCTCTCACCTCAGCCTCCTGAGTAGCTGGGACTACAGGCGTGCACCCTCATGCCTACCTAATTTTTAATTTTTTTGTAGAGACAGGATCTCATTGTGTTGCCCAGGCTGGTCTCGGACTCCCGGGCTCAAGCAATCCTTCTGCTTCAGCCTCCGATAGTGTTGGCATCACAGACATGAGCCACTGTGCCCAGCCTAAAGGTATTCTTATGAGGAATTTTAAAGGAGTTGGGGGCTGGGGGCAGAGGCTTATGCCTGTAATCCTAGCATTTTCGGAGGCCAAGGCAGAAGGATCACTTGAGACCAGGAGTTTGAGACCACCCTGGGCGACATGGCAAAACCCCATCTCTACAAAAAATACAACAATTAGCTGGGTGTGGTGGCACATACCTGTAGTCCCAGCTACTCAGGAGGCTGAGATGGGAGGATGGCTTGAGCCTGGGAGGTCAAGGTTGCAGTGAGCCAAGAACACACCACTGCACTCCAGCCTGAGTGATAGAACAAGACTCTATCTCACACAGACACAAAGGTGGGGGGCAGTGGGTAGGAAGTCTAGCAGGGTCTAGAGAAGTCATTACATAATTTTGTGAGAAGAACTAGGGTATTTTCTAAGGCAACAGGATGCTAGGTAGTTTTGTTAAGAAGTCCCGTGTCCTCAGGTTTCAGTTATCTCCTAGTTGCAAATCTGAGAAGGCGGACCCAGTGTCCCCAGTGTCTACTGGTGGGAGGAGCCCAGAGTTAAGGCCGTTCCTCTGGGTTCTTTTCTTGTGGCCATTTGGAGATTCTGCTGTAATTGTCTCATATTTAGCTTCCCCCCCCCCCCTCAGAATGTTCTTCTGCAGTATGGTTGCAAATATTGAGGAATAAAATTCTGGCCCCAAAAGATAGTATCTCAAAAGATAGAGATAGTTGGGAGGAAGCCAAGAGAAGTGAGGACCCAAAACCCTTGCCCAGATGAGGCTGCCTTTCACAAACACTTTTATTACTTATAATGCAATGCCCCTGGATAGTTCTAGTGCTTCAGAAAGTGAGGAGCTGGGGAGAGAGGGAATAGGGTCTTGGTAGATGAAATGAGAAAGCAAGTTGTAGGAGATGAGTTTTGCCTCCAACTTGTCACTTCCTTTCTTAAGCCTGTTTTTTCATCTATCAAATGATGATTTTGTTTGAAATAAATCCCAGAGGTGCTTCCATCTTGGTATTCTTTTATTTTTTTCCCCATATCTTTTGGGCAGCCAAGGAAAGAAACCAGGTCTCTTGACTTCTAAGATAGAGCTCAGAGTATCTAGACGATGCAGTCTTCCTGAACCATGTGGTCCCAGAGGCTCCATGTGATTTCCTGTTAGAGGTTTTCAGTGGCTTTGGAATAGAAGGAAGTTTATTGCTATGACAGTCAGGCAGCCACACTGGGGATATATGCTGTATCATGTAGTGTAGGAAAAAGTCAGTATTACCCAATCAGGTAATCTGATTTTTAGACAGCCTGTTCCAGGCTGTCTATGGCTGAGCATAGCATTAGTCTTGTCTCCAAAACAGTTTTTTTTTTTTTAAATACAGTGTGTACTTGGCTTGTCTATTTCTTTTGGATATAAAAATATATCTTGCCTGAAATTTATTTTCATTCTTATTTTGGAAGCAACTAAATTGTTCTGAGATGTTCCTTGTAGCAGTAATTTAGCATTTACTGAGCATCCTCTATGTGCCAGGCTTGGTGTGAAGTGATAGAAATGTAGAGAAAGACTCTGAGGTAGGGAAATATATCTAGCAGGAGGAGGGCAGAGAAAGACAAGGGGGAGAAAAGGCCAATATTCATTTATCTATCCCTTGTTTCATTCCTCAGAGATTTGTTTAGCATTTGGTATGCGCCAAGCTCTGTGCTGGGTTCCTGGGATACAAAAGTGAATAAGACAGAGACATCCCGTATTCTGGCAAAACCACACTGCAATACAGCATGGTTAACCCTGAAATAGAGGAGGCCACATCAACCTGAGAGGGGGCGGAAGTAGAGGTGGGATCCAGATCCATGGAGGGCTTCCTGAGGAGGTGACCTGCAAATGCAAACAAAGTACAAATGCAGGCCAGCCAAGTGAGGGAAGGAACAGTTAAGCAATGGCTAGAGAGAGGGAGTGCTTAGTTGTGTGTAGACTGTGTATTTAGGAATGTGGATTTAAGGAAGAACAGGAGGAAATGAGGCTATAAAAGTAGGCGAGGTTCCGCTCTTGAAAGAGGTTTTATCCCTCGCTTAGAACTTTGAACTTCAACCTAGAGTGACGGAGAAGCCACTTAAATACCTCATAATGGAGGAATTATTACAGGAAGCTGCAGCCATTTAAAAAGGCATACAGATGATATAACTGCGTAGATATTAAGTTTGAAAAGCAGAATATGGCCGGGTGTGGTGGCTCATGCCTGTAATCCCAGCACTTTGGGAGGCCAAGGTGGGCAAATCACTTGAGGTCAGGAGTTCAAGACCAGCCTGGCCAACGTTTTGAAACCCTGTCACTCCTAAAAAATACAAAAAAAAAATTAGCTGGCTGTGTTGGCAGTTACCTGTAATCCCAGCTACTCGGGAGGCTGAGGCAGGAGAATCACTTGAACCCGGGAGGCGGAGGTTGCTGTGAGCCAAGATTGCACCACTGCGCTCCAGCCTGGGTTACAGAGTGAGACTTGTGAACATAAAAATTATGTGCTCACTGTGTTTGCTGATATATGAAATATATTTAGGTTGGTGCAAAAGTATTTGTGCAGTTACTTTTGCACCAGCGTAATTAATTATGACAATGGCAAAGCATGAGAGGATGTCTAAAAGTAGAATCTGTTATTTGCATGGCGAGAGTCTTTAAGAATTCCTTTATAATATTCACTCAGCACTGTATCACTACTATATGCAAATAGATCAAGATACAATCCCTTCCCTCTATCATCAAATATGGGGAGAGCTGATAACTTTCATGCACTTTTAAAAACTATGTGATTATGAAATGTCCAGAATAGGCAGATCAATAAAGACAGAAAGTAGATTGGTGGTTGCCAAGATCTAGGGGGAGTGAGGAATTGAAATGACAGGCACAGGGCTTCTTTTTGAGCTGATGGAAATGTTCTGGAATTATATAATGGTTGCGGTTGGACATGCAACCTTATGAATATATGAAGACTTATTGAACTGTATAGTTGGTTAAAATGCTTAATTTTATGTTATACAAATTGTATCTCAATAAAAATTATAGGAAGAAAAAAGGTGCTGATTCCACAGAGATGATATTGTTTATACCTTATCTTTATTTTATTTTATTTTATTTTACTTTGGTAGTAAAAGGCAATCGCAAATGTGAGTTGAACTGCCAGGCAATGGGCTACCGCTTCTATGTACGGCAAGCTGAGAAGGTCATTGATGGCACCCCCTGTGACCAGAACGGCACGGCCATCTGTGTGTCTGGGCAGTGCAAGGTAAGTGCCCCCAAACTGGGGTGAATTCTTAGGGTGTTTGATCTGTGACTGCTGACTCCATTGTTTTCCAGGGAGAGACTAGGCTGCTAGCTCCCCCCAACCCACGTCAGGGCCACTGAACCATGCGCTCTGGGAGGAGTGGGCTGAGATGGGGCTGCTTGGTCAGCCCTGACTGTGCTTTTGATCTTTGGGCATCACCAGGTCCCACTGTAGCATTCCCATTATTAAGTGATTTATGTTGACACCACATGCTTCACAATGGACACGGCAATCTTTGCGAGTTGGATCTGGAGCTCCTTCCTTGCCTGTGAAACGGAGGTTATGGAAAGGGCACTGCTAGTTTAATCAAGAAATGGTTGGCGTCATGAGGGTGGCATTTTAAGGGAATGGCATATTTTATCTTGCCTCTCCCCAGAAGGGGCAGGCTTCCAAAGGAAAGTTGTTTCGTGCCTTTTATAGCAGAAGTTGTACTTTAAACAGGAAGTTTTCAACCTCCTTAGGCTTCTGAAGTCTGTTCCAGGAACTCCCCGCCTGGCGTTCTGCAAACATTCTGGGCTTCAGAGAATCCTTGTGGGATGCTTAATGTTGACAGAAAGCACCATTTGGTTAAAAATAGGCATCTTAGATGAAATGGCACAAATTCCGTAGCTACGTTAATTTGCGCTTGGACTTCTACCCTCCTTTCATCTATATATGTATTCGTGGAGCTAAGATTTAGCAGGTAAATGACTCTGGACCCCAAACGAAGAGTCTATCTTAATTAGCACTCTATAGCTAGCTGGCAGACCGATTTTAATCACAGGAAGAGCTCTTTGGCTATAACACCTGGAAGTTCCTATTATAGTTTGAATATAACTTGCTACAGTGTTTAATATTAGGGATATTGAGGTGTGATTTGTGAGCACAACCTACCCCCCCCAATAACATTTTGAATGAGGAGGTTTCAAATAGGATGCAAAATAACTTATAAAGCAGGATTGATATTCTCAGATTTTTAAAAAGTATATTTTTAATTATTATGAGTACATAATGGATGTATGTATTTATGAGATATATGTGATATTTTGATACAGACATACAGTGTGTAATGATCAAATCTGGGTAACTGGGGTATCCATCACCTCAAGTTTTTAGCATTTCTTTGTATTAGGAACATTCCAGTGCTACTCTTTTATTTTACTTTATTTATTTTTTGAGATGGAGTTTCACTCTTGTTGCCCAGGCTGGAGTGCAATGGCACAATCTCAGCTCACTGCAACCTCCGCCTCCTAGGTTCAAGGGATTCTCCTATCTCAGCCTCCTGAGTAGCTGGGATTACAGGCTCACGCCACTACGCCCAACTAATTTTTTGTATTTTTAATAGAGATGGGGTTTCACCATGTTGGCCAGGCTGGTCTTGAACCCCTGACCTCAAGTGATCCACCCGCCTTGGCCTCCTAAAGTGTTGGGTTTACAGGCATGAGCCACTGCACCCAGCTTCTACTCTTTTAGTTTTCTTAAAATATACAATAAATTATTGTTAGCTATAGTCACCCTATTGTGCTACCAAACACTTGATCTTATTCATTCTAACTGTATTTTTTTGCCCATTAACCATCCTCACTTTATAACCCCATCCCTACTACCCTTTCCAGTCTCTGGCAACCATCATTTCACTCTCAGTCTTCAGGAGTTCAATTTTGGTTTTTTTAGCTCCCACATATGAGTGAAAGCATGATATTTGTCTTTGTATGCCTGGCTTATTTCAGTTGACAGAATGTCCTTCAGTTCTATCCATGCTGTTGCAAATGACAGATTTTGTTCTCACATTTCGAATGCAAGTTAAGAAAGGAACAAGGTGTCACTTGATACCTGATGTGTATGAAGGAACTTTGGAAGAGCAAACCCTGAAAGAATTAGGATGCGGTATAGAAGAAGCAGGAAACATGGGAAACATCATAGCCTCCAGTTTTCCGCTCCTTTGGAAAAACCACTGGTTTTCGCACATCCTCTCTGAGCTTCAGTGTCCTCAGAAAATACTTAAGGGCGTTCTCTGAGAGTTTTGTGATCTCCAACTTTAATGTTCCCTGCTTCTAAATGTTACTGAACTAAAATGATGGGCCTGATAGCAATCTAGCTTTATCTTTCAGATTCCAAAGCAACTGTTTCATTTCCTGAATACAGGTGCACACTGTTGAGGAATGGTGAATGTAATGGTAGAGTATAATGGTTACAAACCTGCCCTCTGAAGTTGAATTGCCTGGGTTCAAGTCATGCCTCTTCCACAGATTTACTGTGTGATTTTGCAAAAGTTACTTAAGCTCTCTGTGCTTCTGTACATCATCTAAAGAATGAGGAGGATGGTACCTATGTCCTGTGTTGCAGTGAAGAGTCATGACCGTATAACAGGGTTTGGCATTCAGTAAGCATACTGGCATTTATTAGTATTATCACTGCATATGCCTACATATATACCATTGTACTTGGATTTTCTATGCAAAAGTATTTGCTTTTTTTTGTCGATTATAGATTTGTCAGATGCACATGCTCTTTTGGGTCAGTGTTCTCACGCTATAGTGTGAATCACTGGGGGATTGCAGATTCTGATTCAGTAGGGCCTGGGGAAGGGCCTGGGAGTCCGCTTTTCTAACAAACTTCCATGTGATATTGATGCTGCTGGTCCCTGGATCATATTTTGAGTAGCAAGGTTTTAAGGGACATTGATTAAAATATAGTTAACAAAGAGCCAGAAATATAAATATATGGTGGTGAGATGACTTGGAAGGAATATGAAATGTGGTCTCTTCACTGGGAGAGCACATTTTCTTAGTATTTCATTAAATGTCTATTAGCTGATGATAGAAAAGCAAACACTTATAAGGACATGGGTATGGATTCTTACTAATTGATGAAAAACATTCAAACTTTACGACAGCACAGTTTGCAGATAATAATTGCTAAAAGCCTGAAACAGACATTTTCCAGGATGTGAGTATATTAATAGGGTTCTGATGTTACTAGGACTACTTGGATACTACTTTGCATTTGTTCTCTGCATTTGCCTGAAATTCCCTCATTGAAGTTGTTGGAACCACTGACTATCCCGTCCTCTCTAGAACTTCAGTTTAAATAATCAGAAGTACATTTGCTTCCCAGGCTGAACTTCTGTTTACTTTGCAACTTTCAAAGGGTAAAGTGTCCTTTTCTAAATATTTGATTGGATGCCCAGAATTCAAATTGATTTCTCTACCTCTCTGACTTGTGGCTGAGAAAGCTGTCACTCGCAGACAGTTTTCCCTAAGATGTGTGTCTGCATCTGAAATAGTGACACAAAGCTTCTCCTGGCCACATAGAGTTGAAGGAAATAGCCAGGCTTGCAAGAAAAGTTAATGAAAGGTGACAAGCCTTACATAATAATATGAGCTGAGTCTACAAAAGGGTGCTCATGAGAGGAGCGCACTGTCCTCACATCAAGCCAAGTAAAGGCCCCAGGCCCACCTATTGCTGGCTTGAATGCTCTGTTTCAGCTCAAGCTAGAGCCTATTGGAGCTCCTCTGTGGTTTATTTATTTTTTAAAAATTCTTAATTTGTCATTTTTGGGCACATAATATATATTTATAGAGTACATAAGATAATTTGATACAGGCAAACAATACGTAATAATCACATCAGAGTAAATGGGGTATCCATCCCCTCAAGCATTTATCCTTTGTGTTACAAATGATCCAGTTATACTGAGTTATTTTAAAATGTACAATGACATTATTATTGACTGTAGTCACCCTGTTGTGCTATCAAATACTAGATATTATTTATTCTTTCTATTTTTTTGTACCCATTAACTATCCCCACCTCCCCTTTAACCCCCAACTACCCTTCCCAGCCTCTGGTAACCATCATTATCCTCTCTATCTCAATGAGTTCAATTGTTTTAATTTTTGGCTTCCACAAATAAGTGAGAACATGCCAAGTTTGTCTTTTTGTTTGTTTGTTTTTTTAAGACGGAGTCTTACTCTGTTGCCCAAGTTGAAGTGCAGTGCTGCAATCTTGGTTCACTGCAGCCTCTGCCTCCCAGGCTCAAGCCATTCTCCTGTCTCAGCCTCCTGAGTAGCTGGGATTACAGGCATGTGCCACCACACCTGGCTAATTTTTGTATTTTTAGTAGAGACAGGGTTTTGTCGTGTTGGCCAAGCTGGTCTCGAACTCCTGACCTCAGGTAATCCAGCTGCCTTGGCCTCCCAAAGTGCTGGGATTACAGGTGTGAGCCACCTCGCCCGGCCCGAAGTTTGTCTTTTTGTGCCTGGTTTATTTCACTTAACATAATGACCTCCAGTTCCATCTATGCTGTTGCAAATGACAGGATCTCATTCTTCTTTGTGTCTAAATAGTACTTTATTTTGTATATGTACCACATTTTCTTTATACATTCATCTGTTAATGGACACTTAAGTTGATGCAAATCTTGGCTTTTGTGAATAGTGTTGCAGTAGACATGAGTGTGCAGATATCTCTTCGATACACTGATTTCTTTTCTTTGGGGTATATGCCTACCAGTGAGACTGCTGGATCATAGGGTAGCTCTATTCTTACTTTTTTGAGGAACCTCCAAACTGTTCTCCATAGTGGTTGTACTAACTTACATTCCCACCTACAGTGTAAGAGGGTTACTTTTACTCTACATCCTCACCGTCATTTGTTATTGCCTCACTTTTAGTGAGTTATTCACTCATATTAGAACTGGGGTGAGACAATATCTCATTGTAGTTTGGATTTGCATTTCTCTAATGATCAGTGATGTTGAGTAGGTTTCTGTATACCTGTTTTCCATTTGTATGTCTTCTTTTAAGAAATGTTTATTCAAATCTTTTGCCCATTTTATTTATTTTTATTTTATTTTATGTTATGTTATGTTATGTTATGTTATTTTTGAGATGGAGTCTTGCTCTGTCGCCCAGGCTGGAGTGCAGTGGTGCAATCTTGGCTCACTGCAAGCTCCACCTCCCGGGTTCACGCCATTCTCCTCCCTCAGCCTCCCAAGTAGCTGGGACTATAGGCGCCTGCCACCACACCTGGCTAATTTTTTTGTATTTTTAATAGAGTCGGGGTTTCACCATGTTAGCCAGGATGGTCTTGATCTCCTGACCTCGTGATCTGCCTGCCTCAGCCTCCCAAAGTGCTGGGATTACAGGCATGAGCCACTGTACCCGGCCCTGCCCTGCCCATTTTAAAATCAGATTATTAGATATTTTTCCTATAGAGTTGTTTGAGCTACTATATATTTTGGTTATTAATCCCTTGTCAGATGGGTAGTTTGCAAATATTTTCTCCCATTCTGTGGGTTGTCTCTTCACTTTGTTGATTATTTTCTTTGCTGTGCAGAAACTTTTTAACTTGATGTGGTCTGATTTGTCCATTTTTCCTTTCGTTGCCTGTGTTTGTGGGGTATTACTCAAGAAATCTCTGCCCAGTCCTATGTCCCAGAGAGTTCCCCCAATGTTTTCTTGTAGTAGTTTCATAGTTTGAGGTCTTAGATTTAAGTGTTTAATCCATTTTGGTTTGATTTTTGTATATGGTGAGAGATAGGAGTTTAGTTTCATTCTTCTGCATATGGATTTCCAGTTTTCCCAGCACCATTTTTTTTTTGAGGAGACTGTCCTTTTTCCAATGTATGCTCTTGACCCCTTTAATGCAAATGAGTTCACTGTAGATGTGTGGATTTATTTCTAGGTTCTCTATTCTGTTCCATTGGTCTATATGTCTCTTTTTATGCCAGTACCATGCTGTTTTGGTTACTATTGCTCTGTAGTGTGATTTGAAATCAAGTAATGTAATTCCTCCAGTTTTCTTCCTTTTGCTCAGGATTGCTTTGACTCTTCTTAATCTTTTGTGGTTCCATATAAATTTTAAAATTGTGTTTTTCTATTTCTGTGAAGAATTTCATTGGTATTTTGATAGGGATTACATTAAATCTGTAATTTGCTTTGGTTTTATGGACATTTTAACAATATTAATTCTTCCAATCCAGGAACACAGAATATCTTTCCATTCTTCTGTGTCCTCTTCAACTTCTTTCATCCATGTTTTATAGTTTCATTGTAGAGATCTTTTACTTCTTTGGTTAATTCCTAGGTATTTTATTTTATTTGTAGCTATAGTAAATGGGATTAGTTTTTAAATTTCTTTCTCAGATTGTTTGCTGTTGGCATATAGAAATAATGTATATTTGCTGTTCCCATATAGAAATGTTACTGTTTTTTGTGTGTCGATTTTGTATTTTGCAACTTTACTGAATTTGTTTATCAATTCTAATCATTTTTGGTGGAGTCTTTAGTGTTTTCCAAATATAAAATTATATCATCTGCAAACAAGGGTAATTTGGCTTCATCCTTTCCAATTTGGATGCCCTTTATTTCTTTCTCTTGTCTGATTGTTCTAGCTAGGACTTCCAGTACTACATTGAATAACAGTAGCGAAAGTGAGCATCCTTGTCTTGTTCCAGATCTTAGAGGAAAGGCTTTTGGTTTTTCTCTATTCAGTATGAAACTGGCCGTGGGTCTGTCATATATGACTTAATTATGTTAAGGCATGTTCCTTCTATACCCAACTTTTTGAGGGTTTTTATCATGAAGGGATGTTGAAGTTTATCAAATGCTTTTATTGGCGTCAATTGAAAGGTCATATGGTTTTTCTTCTTCATTCTGTTGCTATGATATATCACATTAATTGATTTGCCTATGTTGAATCATCCTTGCATCCCTGGGATAAGTCCCACTTGGTCCTGACGAATGATATTTTTATTGTGTTGTTGAATTTAGTTTGCTAGTTTTTTTCTGAAGGATTTTTGCATCATGCATTTGGAAGTATTCCTTCCTCCTTTATTTTTTAGACTAGTTTGAATAGGATTGGCGTATTAAATCTTCTTTAAATGTATGGTAAAATTCAGCAGTGAGGCTATTGGGTCCCAATCTTCTTTAGTGGGAGACTTTTTATTACTGTTTCTATCTCATTACTTGTTAATTGGTCTGTTCAAGTATTGGATTTCTTCATGGTTTAATCTTGATAGGTTGTATGTATCTAGGAATGTTATTCATTTATTCTACATTTTCCAGTTTATCGACATATAGTTGCTTATAGTAGTCACCGTTGATCCTTTGAATTTCTGTGGTATCAGTTGTAATGTCTCCTTTTTTAGCTCTGATTTTATTTATTTGAGTCTTCTCTCTTTCTTAGTCTGGGTAAAGGTTTGTCCATTTTATCTTTTCAAAAACCAACTTTTCATTTTATTGACCTTTTGTATTGTTTTCTTCATTTCAATTTCATTTATTTCTGCTCTGATCTTTATTATTTCTTTTCTTTTTATTTTTCTTTTTTTTAGACAGAGTGTTGCTCTGTTGCTGAGGCTGGAGTGCAGGGGCATGATCACAGCTCACTGCAGCCTTGACCTCCAGGCTCAAGCAGTTCTCCCAGCTCAGCCTCCTGGGTAGCTGGAATAACAGGTGCACGCCACCACAACTGACTAATTTTTAAATTTTTGTAGAGATGGGATCTCGCTATGATGCCTAGGCTGGTCTTGAACTCCTAGGCTCAAGCACTTCTCCTGCCTCGGCCTCCCAAAGTGCTGGGATATAGGCATGAGCACCATGCCTGGTCTATTATTTATCATTTACTAATTTGGGGTTTTTTTCTTGTATTTCTAGTTCTTTAAGATGCATCAATCAGTTGTTTGTTTGAAGTTTTTCTACTTTTTTGATGTAGGTGCTTATAAGTATAAACATCCCTCTTAGTACTGCTTTCAGTGTATCCCATTGATTTTGGTATGCTGTATTTCCATGATCATTTGTTTCAATAAATTTTGCAGTTTTCTTCTTAATTTCTTCATTGACCCACTAATCATTCAGGAGCAAATTGTTTAACTTCCATGATTTTGTATAGTTTCCAAAATTCCTCTTGTTATTATTTTCTGATTTTATTCCATTGTGGTCAGAGAACACACTTGATATTATTTCCATGTTTTTGAATGTTTTAGGACTTGTTTGGTGGCCTAACATATGGTCTATCCTTAAGAATGATGCATGTGCTGAGGAAAAGGATGTGTATTCTGCAGCTGTTGGATGAAATGTTCTGTAAATATCTATTAGATCCATTTGGTCTGCAGTATAGAGATTAAGTTTGATGTTTCTTTGCTGATTTTCTGTCTGGGTGATCTGTCCAATGCTGAGAGTGTGGTGTTGAAGTGTCCAGCTGTTAATGTATTGGCATCTGTCTCTTTTTTTTAGTTTTAGTACTATTTGCTTTATGTATCTGGGTACTCCAGTGTTGGGTGCATATATATTTACAGTTGTTAAATCCTCTTGCTGAATTGACTCCTTTATCAAATAATGACATTCTTTGTCTCTTTTTATAGTTTTTGCATTGAAATCTAGTTTGTCTAAGTATAGCTACTCCTGTTCATTTTTGGTTTCCGTTTGCATAGAATATCTTTGTTCATCCCTTTATTTTAAGTCTGTGTGTGTCTTTATATGTGAAGTGTGTTTCTTGTAGGAAACAGACGTATGGGTCTTTTTTTTAATCCATTCAGCCACTCTGTGTCTTTTGATTTGTGAGTTTTGTCCATTTCCATTCAATGTTATTATTGATAGTTAATGACTTATTTCTGCCATTTGTTATTCATTTTCTGATTGTTTTGTAGTCTTCTCTTCTTTCCTTCCTTCCTGTCTTCCTTTTAGTGAGGGTGATTTTCTCTGGTAGTATGTTTTAATTTCTTGAGTTTTGCTTTTTGTATATCTGTTCTATGTTTTTTGGTTTGGTTACCATGAGGCTTGCAAATAATACAGTTCATTATTTTAAACTGATTATCACTTAACATTTATTGCAATTAACAAACAGAATAACAAAGAGAAACCAATAAAATTTTACACTTCATCTCCTTGCTTTTTAACATTTTGTTGTTTCTATTTATATCTTATTGTACTGTCTATGTCTTGAACTGTTGTTGTAGTTATTATTTTTGATAGGTTCATCTTTTAGTCTTTCTACTTAAGGTAAGAGTGGTGGCCGGGTGCAGTGGCTCACACCTGTAATCCTAGCACTTTGGGATCACTTGTGGTCAGGAGTTCAAGACCAGCCTGGTCAACATGGTGAAACCCCATCTCTGCTAAAATATAAAAATTACTTGGGTGTGGTGAAATGCTAGCTACTCAATTACTTGGGTGTGGTATAATTCTAGCTACTCAGAATGAAAACTGCCTGAGTTCAGGAGGCAGAAGTTGTAGTGAGCTGAGATGGTGCCACTGCACTCCAGCCTGGGTGATAGCGTGAGACTCTGTCTCAAAAAAAAAAAAAAAAAAAAAGGAGTAGTTTACACACCACAATTACAGTGTATAATATTCTGTGTTTTTCTGTGTACTTACTATTACCAGTGAGTTTTGTACCTTCAACTGATTTCTTATTGCTCATTAACATCATTTTCTTTCTAGTTTCTTTCTACTCCCTTTAGTATTTCTTGTAGGATAGGGCTTGTGTTGATAAAATCCCTTAGCTTTTGTTTGTCTGGGAAAGTCTTTATTTCTCCATCACATTTGAAGGGTGTTTTCACCAGATATACTATTCTATGGTAAAAGTGTGGTTCCTTTAGCACTTTAAATATGTGATGCCACTCTGTCCTGGCCTGTAAGGTTTCCACTGACATGTCTGCTGCCAGATGTAATGGCGCTTCATTGTATGTTATTTATTTCTTTTCTCTTGCTGCTTTTAGGAGCCTTTCTTTTTCTTTGACCTTTGAGAGTTTGATTATTAAATGTCTTGATGTAGTGTCATTTGGGTTATATTGTACTTGGTCTTTTATACCCTTCTCGTACTTAAATATTGATATTTTTCCCTAGGTTTGGGGAGTTCTCTGTTATTATCCCTTTGAATAAACATTCTACCCCATCTGTCCTGTACTTCCTCTGGAAGGCCAACAACTCTTAGATTAGCACTTCGGAGGCTGTTTTCTAGATCTTGTAGGCATGCTTTATTCCTTTTTACTTTTTTTCTTTTGTCTCCTCTTGTGCATTTTCAAATAACTTGTCTTCAGTCTCACTGATTCTTCTTTCTGCCTGATCAGTTCTGCTATTAAGAGACAGATGTATTCTTCAGTATGTCAGTTACCTTTTTCAGCTCTAGAAATTCTGCTTGATTCTTTGTTAAATGTATCTGATAGATTTCTGAATTCCTTCTCTGTGTTGTCCTGAATTCCGTTGAGTTTCCTCAAGACAGCTATTTTGAATTTTCTTACTGAAAGGTTACATATCTCTGTTTTTTCAGGATTGGTCCCTGATGCCTTATTTAGTTCATTTGCTTAGGTCATGTTTTCCTGGATGGTCTTGATGCTTGTGGATGTTCATTGGGGTCTTGATAGTTCAGAGTTAGGTATTTATTGTAGTCTTCACAGTCTGGGTTTGCTTGTACATAGTCTGGGTTTGTTTGTACTCATCCTTCTTTGGAAGGCTTTCTGGATATTTTCAGGGACTTGGGTGTTGTGATCTGAGTCTTTGGTCACTGCAGACGTATGTGCATTAGGGGGCACCTTAAGCCTAGTAATGCTGTGGCTCTTGCAGACTCATAGAGGTACCACCTTGGTGGTCTTAATATAAGTTCCAGAAGGATTCCCTGGATTACCAGGTAGAGACTGTTGTTGTCTCCCCTTACTTTCTCCTACAAGAATGGAGTCTCTCTCTCTGATAAGCTGCCTGGAGTCAGGGAAGGGGTGACATAAGCACCCCTGTGGCCACCACCACTGGGACTGCGCTGGGTCAGACCGGAAGGCAGCACAGCACTGGGTCTTGTCCAAGGCCTGCCATAGCCACTGCCTGGCTACTGCTTACGTTCACTCAAGGCCCTAGAGCCTACAATCAGTAGGTGGCAAAGCCAGCCAGGCTTGTGTCCTTCCCTTTAGGGTGGCAAGTTCCTTCCAGCCCTGGGCTGGTCCAGAAATACCATTCGGGAGCCAGGGCCTGGAGTCAGAAACCTAGGAATCAACTGGTGCTCTATTCTACTGCAGCTTAGCTGGCACCGAAGCCAGAAGACAAAGTTCTTCCCACTCTTCCTTCCCCTTTCTGCAAGCAGAGGAGTCTCTCTCCCCATGGCCACCACCTCCACAGGCCCATGGAGAGCACTGCCAGGCTGTCGCTGATGTTCACTCAAGGACCAACTGGTCTGTAGTCAGCTTGTGGTGAATGCTGCCAGGCCTGGGACCCACCCTTTAGAGCAGTTGGCTCCCCTCTGGCCCAGGGCAGGTGCAGAAATCCTGTCCAAGTCCCAAGGCCTAAAATTAGGGACTCCAAGAGCCCACTTGGTACTATACTCCACTATGGCCAAACTGGTATCTAAGCTGCAAGACAAAGTCCCCTTTACTCTTCCCTCTGCTTTTCTCAAGCAGAAGGAGTTTCTCTCCATAGCCACCACAGCTGGGAGTGCGCTCAGTCACAGCTGAAGCTAGCAGATCTCAGAGTCTTACCCAAGGCCCATGACGTGTACTACCTGGTTACTGCTGCTGATTATTCAGGGCCCAAAGGCTCTTTAGTCAGCAGGTGGTGAATCCTGCCAGGACTGGGTCCTTCCCTTCAAGGCAGCAGGTTCCCTTCTGGCCCAGGGTATATCTAGAAATGTCTTCTGGGAACTACGGCCTGGAATGGGGGCCTCAGGACTTACCTGCTGCCCTATCCTATGGTGGATGAGACAAAGACCTGTTTCCTCTTCCCTCTCCTTTCCTCAAGTGGAAGGAAGGAGTTTCTCCCATAGAGGCAAGCTGCACTGCCTGGGGTTGGAGGAGGGGTAGTGTAAACACTCCTTTGACCACCCTGGCTGGTGTCTCACTAGGTTTCATGCCCCTCAAGTCCACTAGCTCCAAGCCTAACATAGCATCAGAACATTCCCAGCAATTACACGGCTTGTGGCCTAGACTGCCTTTCAGGTATATTTAGGACCCCAGAGTACATTAGCCCACCATGGCAAGCCTTGCCATAACTCAAGTTCCAACAACTGGGATGGATGAGTGCCCTTTGAACTAGGCCTAGTCTCAATGCTCCCTCTATGGCAACAGCTGGGTTCTGCCTGGTGTTGCTTTCCACTGTGACAGGGCAGCACTGAGTTCCAATACAAAGTCCCACATCACTGTGCTCTCCCTCCCAAAAGCGCTCCGACTCTCTGCACCCCATGGCTGCTGCTGGGGAATAGGAGAGGATTGGTGTCAGAGATTGAAGACTCTCTTTCCTACCTTCTTCAGTGCCCCTTTCAGTGATCCTAAGTTAAAACCAGGTTATGTGATCGCCCACCTGATTTTTGGCTCATATGAAGGTGCTTTTTTTAATAAATAGTTGTTAAATTTGGCATTCCTGTGTGGAGGATGATGATGAAGGCTACTATTCAGGCATCTTGCTCTGCTTCTCCTCTGCACTTTAGACCCGAGAGCTGAAATAAGGACAAGAAGAATGTGATGTCCTAGGTCTACCTTGGGGAGGGTTGGAGAACAGAGAAAATTGGGGTTGCTATCTAGTCCCTTGGTGCAGGGTGATACTCTATTTTTTGACAGGGACTGGAAGGAGTCTAAATGTCGGCTTTGGGCTAATTACTGCATATTGAAAGGCCTCGAAGGGAAAGGGCAAGTAGAGCTCTCATTCTGTCATTTCCAAAAATGAGAGGATATATTGGAAGCCCGCAGAGATTCTCCCTCCCTCACCCCAACCCCTTTCTCCAGACATCAAAAACGAGTATCTGGCCAGTCTTCAGAGAGGTCTCAGAGACACTCTGGCCCTCCCCAGTCATTACTGTCATTTATGCAAGCGAAATATCACTTAGGTCTAATTAACAGAGAGCACGATTATAATTTCTATTATTAAACATCACATTAACCACGCTATGATTTAGTTTTACTTGATCTCAGCTTTAAACTCTGTTTTTAAATGTTCCAAAATTTTATAGTTTGGGGGTGTATGTATTATTTTTGCTCCCAACTTAATAAAAATAGATGAAACTTTGCCTTGAAGGTATAGCAGGCATTTGAAAGAACAGGGTCATGTGGGTAAGGCACTAGGAAAAAAGAAACCAAAACTAGCTCCCTGGAGACCAACCTTTCAGAAATCTCAGGCTTCCAGACTTCAATGATCCTGAGTCAGAATGACCCCAAGGCCTACTCCCATCCACCCTAAAAAAGTGTTTGGTTGTGAACGAACAGAACTTGAGTAGGTGCCTTGCAAAAAAAATAGCTGCTTTGAAATCACAGGGGAGGAAGGTGTTGAAGCTGATGCAAGCCAGCAAGGAGCCATTTCTGAGAGTTTACCATGAGCTGTGTCCTTTACACAAAAATGATTTTGTTCATTCATTTATCTTTACAATGACTCAATCAAAGAGGTATTATTAATCCCCATTTTACAGAGGACTGTCCTGCAGATGAAGTAAATTGTACACACTAAATGCTACATAGGGGTTTATTATTAATATCGGCTTTTTAGGCTGAATTGTTAATCAGAATAGAAAGAGTTGTTTGTATGTGTTGGGAAAAAAATTTTCTAAGTCTTTTCCCTCTTCTGAGTTTATTTTTCTCACCTCCTCTTTCCAAATGACCATCTTTTCAAAACACAAATCAGGATGAACCTCTCTTTTGACTAAATTCCACCTGCAGCTCCACAGCGCCTGTGGAATAAAGTCCCAACCCTTCATCATCTGCCCTCTGCCAGGCCTCCTGGCTGCCAGTGCCAGCCAGATGAGGATGTGTCAGTCCCTGACCCTGCAGGCCTGCTGGTTGGTGCTTTCATGGGAATGTATGTGCTGTCCTGTCAGCCTGGAGTGCCTTGCTGTGTCCAGTCTTGCTTTAGCAAAAAGCCTACCATTTGAATGGGTGTTTGAAATAAATGTGTAAATGAAAGAAGGTACTTGGTACTCAATATGTTGAATTTCAGCAAATGAAGTTAATCTTGAATTCATCACAGAGTTTTCTCATTTGGGGCCTGGGATAGGCAGTTGAGTGCAGATAAAACAAGGAGATGAAGCCCCCTTGGCCAAATACCCAGAACACAAGGCCTTGAAGGTCGGGGAGAATTCTTGGCACCCTCCCAAGCCCCTGTCAGCCTCATCTTGTTTTTCGGTTGCTTACTCTGAATTTCTCGAGTCCTTGCAGAGCTGATGGCAGAGGAACCTAAGAAAGTGTGAGTGCATGCTCCCATTGTGCCTTCTGGTGAAGGTAAAGAAGCCGCCTTCTGGCTCCCGAACTCCTCCCTTATATCAGGCACATCCTCTGGTCAGTCATCGCCTCCACTGCAGGGCGTTTCCTGCGGCTCTGCCATCCACTGACACTCAGTGTGGGCTTTGACACCTCCTCCCCCAGCTGGGACACCACTTGGCTTCCATCAGGACACATCGGCAGACAGTTTCATATTTATTCAATAAATTAAAGCAAGGTAACTGTTTCCAAATGTTGAGAGATAAGCTGTGAACCAATGTGTTGCCCTGACTGGGAAGGATGACATAATGAATGTGTACATTTGTAAGTATAGCTGTGTGTGTGTGTGTGTGTGTGTGTGTGTGTGTGTTCAGGTGCTGAATGTCCATTTCCCTCCTTTATATATACACTATTTTGCTCTGCTGAACCACACAAGTAGACCCTGCTCATTTTTCTGCCCTTTTGCCCTACGTTGCTTTTTTACTGGCTTCACTTTGTGGGTTTTGCTTAGAGTTTATATTTTTAGTCCAATGAAACCAAGAGAATAATTGGATTGGGTAAATTGTTCTTCTGTTTTCCAAGATATTTGCATGATTCACCCTTGAAAGAGGGTGGATAGCTTCTAATTTGCCCAAGTTAATGTGACTCTTTGTGGACTCTCTCTTATAACCACCCCAAGCAAACTCTAATCTAAAAGTACTTTATGCTTGTGACTATTAAAAGTTCATCATATTATGTTATAGTTATTTTGACATGCGTCTTAGCTCCTAAAGGAGAGAGATTGAGTATTATATGTATCTGTATCCTCAGTGCTTGACAGATTAAAATTATTCAATAAATGTTTTTTAAATATATACAAGAATGGAACGAAAGAACGAGGTAGAAATTGGTTGTGAAACCTCCTTTCCTGAAAATAATCATGAATAGGATTAACTAAGAAGTAAAATTTTGTGGCACTTAATCTGTACCTAGGACCTCTTGAAACTTAAACTGAAACCTAACATAAAACTGATGAAATTTGCTTTGTTATATGTAGTTTAGAAAAATTGTCTATTATTTTTCTTATTTTAATCACTGGAACAACTACCCAACATAAAAGCCCTGTTTAGATTTCTTAATCTGTATATATTAAATAATTATTAATCAACCTAAATTATACACATAATTATTAATACAACAAATAATCATAACTGCTCACTGCCATACACTGGGCAAGGCATTGGGATAAAACAGTGGAAAAGATTAACACAGTTTCTACTCAAATTGAGCTTAAAACTTAGTGGGAAAAGTAATACAAAGTCAGTTAATAAGCAAAAGAATTGATGAATGCTATGAAGCGTTCAAATGCATTCAACAAATATTGTGATGAATGCTGTTGATGGAAGCTGTGAAGTTAACTGGGTAGTGAAAAATGGTGGGGGGCACACATTAAATGGAATGTTAGTTGAAGGTCTCCAGGGAGGGCAGGAGTCCAGAAAACAGGTGAAGGCAATGTTACTGGCCTCCCAGACCTTGGAGATTGGAGAAAGTGTATGCCAAGCCTCTAGCCCAGGACCCAGCACATATGAGATACTCAGGATAGAAGTTAAGGTGATCATTTTGTGCTTGCGCCCTGCTCTCTGCCCTGAGTTAATCTGGTCTACTTCTAGTGGTGCCATTCTTAGTTCCTCTACGGTATGCACACTTCTTTCTGAACACATGCTGACTTCAGCAATGGGAAACCCTCCATTAAGTCATTCTCCAGGCCCAAAAGACTCCCCTGGAAGTTGGATAATATAATGGGTCAAGAAGAGCCTTTGGTCAATCAGGATGTCCAACATTAGAGCAGATAAAAGAGAGGTTGTTCAGGTAAAATTGGGATGGGATATCCAGAGCATCCAACCTGGGCTTCTTACCCAAGTGACAGAAGAGAGGTTAGGATCCCCTCCCCTAGCTTTATAAAGGAATGGATAGTATTCCCCCAAAGGGAACTTGAAGTGTTCAGTCTAAATTGGCAGGGGTGGTGACTGACACTTGTAACTGAGAAATGAGGGGAAACTTCAGCAGAGAAAAGTCCTCTGGGCCAGACAGTCCACTTCTACCCCAACCCATCACCATCCCTGACCCTAAGCCAAGCACAGTCTAGAAGCACTGTCTGAGTAGGATCTGTTATGGTATATATACAGAGCTATGCAATACTTATTGTATGCAAAGTCAATTCTACAGGTACTGTTCCACAAGGCACATAATAAAACTTTAGAAAACCGTGCTGTATGGGTAAACTCCATGCTGTCTCTGTTCAGACTAATAGGGCCAAGGAAGCAGTAGCCCCCTTTCCTTTTGGCCCCTGTGCACATCCTTGCAGAATCAGCTCATATTATTCACCAGTTATATTGACATAGGCTCAGACTTTTTAATTATTATTATGATTTTTTAACATAGGCTGCTTAGCCTAATGATGACTTGAGTAGGACCTGGACATCTGAGTGAAGGTGTGAAGGAAACATTCATCACCTGAACACCATATTTGGACATCTCATTTAAATTCCTGGCAAAATTCAGGTCAAACCAAGTAGTGAGAAGCACCACTAATGTAATAGAAAAGCCTTAGAAAAATAGGTTAAAATGGGTTTTTGAGGACAAAAGTGTCAGATGAAAACACTTGAATTCTGTTTCATATTTTTCATAGATACTACATTTATATGACTCAAACATCAAAACTACTCAGTTCCCCAGGGCCCCAACAGGAAATAACCAGTGGTTGATAATTTCTTTTTTAATGCAGATATTTTTCTGCATCTGCAAGCCAATTCATATTATCTTCCCCCTCTTTTTGACACATACAGGAGCATTTTACGGACACTGCCCTTTCCCTTGCTTGTCTTCCTTAGCATACCTTAGAGAGCTTTCTGTTTCAATATCTAAAGAATATCCTCATTCATTTTACATTTGCATGGCGTTGCACAGTAGGAACAACCATAATTTATTTAACTGTGATGCACATGTTGGTTGTTTCCAGTCTTTTACCATTACCAGTCATGCTGCCGTAGGGGCCAAGCTTCCCACTTCCTCCTCTGAAGGTTCACTGACAAAAGGCAGGTTAAAAGGAGAAAAGGCATACGACATTTATTGTAAAATGCGTGGCACAGGAAAATCGGAGGAGAATCTGACAACCTGGTAGCTCAATGGGATATAGATGTTTATATACCCTTCTCCATAGAGGAAAGAGATGGGAATATGTGGCAATTTGGGGATAGTAAACGATTGTTAGGGGGAAATTAATGGACTTGGAAAATACACAGTGGCCTGGGACAAAGTCTGTTTGGCCCACAGAGCAGACAATGGGTGCTAAATGATTCTCTTTGAAATACTGAATAGGACCAGAATAGAAGACAATGGTTTGTGACAAAAGTCTGTCCAGGTGTATTGACAGACTTGAATCTTTCTTCCTGCAATATGAGTTAAGTTAATGAAAACTAAGGGAAGGGCCAGAGGTAATTATTTTCTTTGGTGGGTCTTGACTTTAGGCAAATAAGAGAGCTTCAGAGAACAGCTTCATCCTTTTCTTTGGGAGAGGCAGAGGGTTGAGAAACAGGAGCAGGGAGATCAGAAAGACTGTGAGGTTGCTTCTTTAGCACATCAAAGTGACACATTTTGGGATATTCGTTTCTGAGCTCAGACTTTCCTGGACGTTTCACATGTTAAAAGATGAGCTAGTGACTGTGGAGAGGAAAATAGAGTTAGTAGCTGAATGGTAAAGGATCCTATTAAACCAGTCTCTCATGCCTGAGAATAGGCCAATCCAATTAAGCAGTAGTTTCTCATTTTAAGAGATGACATTGTAGATGGGGTCTCAAAATTAGACTTCTATCTGTGACACAGGCAAACAGATCTTTAATAAGAGATATTTTTATGGAAACAGATGAAAAACAAACATTAATGTCTGAGGTGGTCTATAAACTAGTCTCTTTTAGAGTCATGGGGGCAGTCAGCTGAGGGGGCCAGTGGCAATGTGATAGATTTTCCTGGATTTTAGTTTGTGTGTAAGTTTGTTCAAATACAAGCTGTTGTGGTGATTTTGTTTTTTCAAAGACAAGTTTACTAGCTTCAGCTTGTAGGGCCTTAGGAAAGAAGAAATTTTAATTTTTAGTGATTCCAAGTCAGAAGGGTAGGAGAAAAACTCAAAAACAATGAACAGGGCTAGAATCTAATAACAGATGCACCACTGTTTTTCTTCTGAAATGTAACTTTTCTCTCTTTAGCCTTTCATTTCTACCAAAGATACTCATAATGAGACTAATTTGTTTGTAAAATAAGTTAGTTTTATTAACTTGGCCTGATTATTTGCAAAAAGTACAATTAGAATAATGATTTATTATATAGGCACTTTTCAAGTTGGCTTTGCTGAAAATTTTTATAAGGAATCTCAGATTACACTTTTAAAAGCCTCTCAAGGCTATAAGCTAAATCAAAGATTTGACTTGCCCTCAGACTACGTCTGTAATAACTACACAAATTGAGTGAATTTCTCTCTTTTTGAGCCTGGCCGACATGGTGAAATGTTGTCTCTACTAAAAATACTAAAATTAGCTGGGCATGGTGGTGCATGCCTCTAATCCCAGCTACTCGGGAGGCTGAGGCACAAGAATCACTTGAACCCGGGAGGTGTAGGTTGCAGTGAGCCGAGATCGCATCTCTGCACTCCAGCCTGGATGGCAGAGCAAGACTCTGTCTCAAGAGAAAAAAAAAAAAAAGTTACATTCTTTACCTACCACGAGGCAGCCATAAGAATTGTGTATGTAAGGTACCAGGCCAATTTTTCCCAGGGCTTCTATTGGCTTCATAATGTCAGCCTCCGTTCTGTAAAGCTGTCTGGTCGTAGATGAAAATATGACATTCCAGTCAAGGCCTTGGTAAAATAACCAGTGTTTCCAATTGTGTTCTGTTACAAGAAGAACAGATTCTTACTGAGCTTATTCACATAACTACATTGCCATAAAATAAGAATATTCATGAATTTCAATATTTTGGAGCGATAAGGTAGAAAGGCAAATGTTTCAATTTGGTTCACAAAACTATACCCAATTGCTGTAAACTTTAAGAGGAATAAAAGGAAGCTCCTTAACTTTGGAAAACAAAACAAAAAGAATCAGTAATATTCAAACCTAAAGCCATAAAATATCATAATCCTTAATCAGTTGATGCCCATGTAATTCTTATTCTGCTTGTTGTTGAGTTCACAGTTTTATGAGTCCAGCTTTTTCCATTGGAATTATTAAAATTTTTATCCAGTCCAACTGGATAATCTCAAAGTCATTAGCAGAGGTCTATATTTCAGGGTAGCTGTCAGAAGCTTTTATTTTTTTCATGAACCTTCTTGAAGACAGAACACTTGCGAATGTCTTTCAGGAGAAGCATCAGAGTAAAACAGTTTACTGTGGACAACAAGACTTAAAATGGCCATGGTTAAAAATCTTATGAGAGTTCACAATAATGATTCAATCGACAAGGTGTTTTGTGAAAGATCTGTATGTAAAAAGCAGTTCTCAAATGCCAAAGGAGCCAAGAAACCAAAAAATGAGGCAGATAAATCCAGTTTGTTGGTATATGATGATTTATTAGGGGAACTTACAGACAGAAGTGTGGTCTTGGATGGCTGCAAGACAGGTCGATATCTGTACTGTTACTTCCCAGACCCAAGGCTTATATGCCATAGGGGAAAGGTATACATGCTCCAGCAAGACAATTAAAGGCAACCCTCCAGAACACGCAAGAATGTTATATGTGTCATAGCCTATAATTTATGTGATAACATCAAGGTTGCTTTGATCTAAAATTGGGATTTGTAGTGAGCACATATTCTTACACTAAGGACAATAAATTAAGAAGAAATCAGGAGGCATTCACAGAAATGGGGTCATTCAGAAGTCAATGGTGGATTAACATCCAAGATGGAGTCATTTTGTCTCTACACAAAGAGATCTGGTTATTTTTGTGGCATACAAGATTTAACATTACGATTATGACTGGTAACATAAACCAAGACATCTCAGATTTCTAGGAATCGCATACTATTTTGGAACACATATTACACATTTATACAAATATAACTCAAGGAAAACTAAACACCATTTTGTATTTGCCAATGCTTCCCATGTGATTTTAACATACCGAGTATGCCTAATACGTCTCTCTGGACCTTCCAAAGGCCCTTCTGGAATGTTCAAAAGTAGTTCAAGGTCAAAAAGACTTAATTTAGAATTTGAAATTTGATTTTGAAGTCTTTTAAAAATGTTCAAAAGACTTGATCAAAAGTAGAATCACAGGTCATTGTGAAACAATCATTTGTTTAACCAAAGTGATAATTCACAGATTTCAAAAAGCTAAAACCTTTACTCTTTGATAGAGAGGAGACTCAGTTTTCCAAATAATCAAAAGACGCAGTAAAAGCAGCATGAAGCATATATAATCTGTTCCTTTCCCTCCTTTCTTTTTTTTTTTGCAGTTTACTCAAAAAGTGAACAAAATCTTTTTTTGTCAATATTTGTAAATCTTGTTTGCAAGAGACAACCAAAATTTATTTTTGCATCAGTATCAATGCTAAAGCTAATTTTAATGAAATCTTATAAATAAACCTATCCTGTATAGTCAGCTTTGACCACATATGATACAATTTTTATAAACTTTTATAACCTCTTAAAGTTGTATTTTATTCTTTTTCAACTTTTTATATTCATTCAGTTTTATCTATACCATCTTTTTATTTCTTCATTTGGGAACAACTTTTAAATAACCTCTAACGTAGACAAAATAACCTTTTTAAACAAAAACCACATGCTTATGCCTTTTTAATAATCTTCCTCACCAAAAACATATCCTACCCTCCCTGTACATGTTGTATACAGAATTATTTCCTTTATTTCTAGTAGTTTTGATTACATATTGTAATTATACTTTTAACTCTTAGTAACCTTAATTTTCAGTGAAAAACCTGAAAAGTAAGCAACTTAATTGCTGTATACCAAAACATTTTATAAATATATATTTTATAATTTTTAGAAACAGCCTTTTCCATAGAACAGTTTTTTAATGTGGAAGACGGCATATTTACTAATAAGTTTATTCTTTCTTTGTGAAATAAAAAGCCAAAAGTATGTAAGCTTAAACTTATGTTTAATAATTAATGTTTTAGTATTTTAATTTATTTAGATACGACGCAGACATTTCATGCTAATCTATTATTTAACATAACATGACTTTAAGATTTTAAATTACTGAAAAGATTTTTTTTTTGGAACTGACACGTTAGTCTATAAATGTTTATCCCATTCATATTTACCCAATTTAGTTGTTCTTAACAATTACATCTTAATTGCTTATGGGGAACAAAACTAGCCATTTAAGTTAACTTTTTTTCTTTGTTTTTTGTTTTTGTTTGTTTGTTTGTTTTTTGCAAAAGCAAAACCAGTCTATCCTCTTATCTTTATACTATCCAGTGTCATATTAACTAAGGCCTCTGAGATACTGGACATAGACACCCTCCCCAGTGTGTCTCCTGAGTCATCCTGGTTCCCAGGTACTCATTGGGCACACAGGTGGCTATGAAGGGCAGGGCCTGTCTGGATTCTGGATTCACATACTAGGTACAGAGCCCAGGACAAGGGAAACAGCTGTGAAGATGATGCCAGGAGGATCCAACCCTTCCCAACATGGCCAGTAGACAGAGTTGGGCCAGGAGTGATGGACAGAGTTGGGCCAGGAATGATGGGACCATGTTAGGCTTGGCCCTGCCCTGTAGCCGATGGCCCAGGTGCTGCACACACACATGTCCCCAGGCCTCACCATGGCCACCTTTCTACACCTCAAAATCCAGAGGCTCAAAACCAAAGGCATAAGCTCACAGCAAGATGTATACAGGGCTTTGGGGAACCCCATTAGCTAGACCTTAGAGCTTTAGCTCACAGACAAAACAAACAAGCATCAAAAATTATTACAAAAGCAATAGTTTTATTACACTGAAGCATCGAGCAGAGACAGCATAAGTCTGTCTGACAGACTTAGGCAAAATGTCCTAATTAAATTCTGAAGCCGTTTTTATGTTATTTTACCAACAATTTTAAAGCTAGCTTTATTTGCCAAAGGCTCATTAATGTCAACCTGAACCTAAAAAAACATTTGGGCTTATTTACTTGATTTATGAGTATTTACGTATTTCTAAATTGGTACCATCTAAACAACATACAAACACATGTATACACATATGCATACATGTAAACATAGCATGTAACACACATTATGTACACAGAAGCCAAAGAGATGAAGAAGATCAGTGCAAAAGAGCAGAGCTTTAGACCTGAGAGGAACCTGCCCACGATTTTTGGAGTGTTATGAGGAAGACAGGGAATCCCAAAACAAAAAGAGGTCAGTGGTCCCTTTTTTTTTTTTTTTTTTTTTTGTATTTCTCAAGGGGTTTAAGGATTGATAGAAGTCTCCTCTAGATCTCTTCATGTAGTATTGAAGGTGGCAAAAGGAAGCTGGGGCAAAAGTAGATGGAAGAATGAGTTGTAGAGGAGATAGTTTAGCATGGAGGGATGAGGTTTTCCAAAAGGCCGGTGAAGTTTTAGTTACCAGGGGTTTAAGAAAAGGGAATCTAGTTGACTAAAAAGTTCTTATGGGAGAACAATGTCCAAAAGAGAAGGGAGAAGCTTAAAAAAAGTACAGTCGGAATGTCAGCTTTTAATGAAGCTGATTTCTAACCACAGACCTCTCTTTTTGAAACAATCCTTTACAATTTCTTATTATTAGATTTCAATGGGGACAAACAGCACATGTTCTGGGTTTTTAATTTTTTAAAAAACTAAAGGCATCTATCAGGTGATTCTGAATGCAAATCAATAAGCCTTTTATGACTTAACCAAGAATGTATGATTCATCTCTAAAGAGGTACAAAGAAGCAGTCCTCCCAAGACCCGGAGCCACCTGCTAAGACAGTGAGAAGAAAAAAGAAACTTAAAGATGAGCAGCACAACAGTAGCTGTTCATGGGAGGGAAAAGGATCAATGACAAATGTGTGCTCCAAAAAGTCAAGAGTCAAACAAATATAAATTCAAAACAAATAATTAAAACTAATCCTTACAAATGTTTCATTTTTTTTTCTCCTTAGTTAAAGGATTTGTATCTCCAAGGGACTGGTTCTTTGACTGGGAAACCAACCCCAGACAGAGCAGAGACAGTTCAGAATCCTGATCACTAAACTACAGGCCAGAGTGTCTTTTTTGCAAATTCCTCAAAGGCTCCAAAGCAGACAGTTTACATGTACAAAGGATTTTAACGTTGTTTTAAATCTGATTTCTGCCTTTTAAAAATCTTGCCAAGGGAGTTTTTAGGCTATCTTTCTTTTGTTTCTTTTCATAGCTACCAATAAGATAGCTGTTTAAGACTATAGCTCTCTAAAGAGTAGTCTTTTAAATTTAGAGAATTTATCTCATGAGTGACTCAAGCCAAAAAGGCTTTTTTCATGGAAAGTCCCTGAGGTAACTTTCCAGGTTTAGAATATGACAGGCAAAATTGGCATTTTTTTTTAAATGGGTGCAAAAGATGCAGCCTTCATGATCCTCCCCAAAATTTACTCCCAGAAATAAGCTAAGATAGCAGATCTCTGTTGCCACAGGCGGTTAAGGATGGTGTAGCTGGTCTCCCCATGAGCACATAGACATGTGGCCACATGGGGGTGCCTCCAGTCACAGACCTGCCAACCTGTGACACCGGGCAGGCACTTCAGGGATTAGACTTTCCCAGCGCTAACCAGGCAACAAAGATGGAAGCAACAGAAGCCCTTCATGGATAGAACTCCTTTTAAGACAGACTCCACTGAGAGCTTGGCACATTTGGGAAAAAAAAGAGAGTGCTGCTTAAAATTTTACACGGCTCAGGATTCTCAAGGCTTTTAGACTAGCCACTGGACGTGACCTGAAAATCACATCCCCAGAGGCAGAGACCAAGAGAGAATGTTCCCTCTTGGTTACAAGTCAACTCTGAAGGGCATAAAGCAAGATGAAAGGAGACCCTCATCCGGTTTTCATTTCAGGGACCCACAGTGCAGTTTGTCTTAAATAGATGCTGGTCTGATGAGAACCATAAAACTCACCAGTCCGTGGAGGTCAGCTCAGACAATGGGCTTATAGGGGTTTTAGGCCTATGTTCTATCCTACTTCTACCCTGTGATACCCTTATTTATGACAAAACAAAACAGGAAGACAAAGACAAAGGAAAAAACAAAGACTATTTCTGGAAAGAGAAGGATTAGATAATATGAATATTCATAATAAAAATACACCAGAGCTGCTATACTCGATGCTAGTCAAACAAGTGCTTTTCTCCCATTAATCTTAAATTTGGAAAGGAAAATGAGACAAACAGTTATTTTTACCCAACCAGATTTCACAAAGAGTGACCAAGAGTGACTGATAAGAATTTCTCCCCTTTTGCTGGCGTATCAGGTCTGGGGTTCCCTTGAATCTGGCTTCCAGAAGAGCAGAGTGGTTTCGGTTATCCTGTTCACAGCACCTCATCTGTAGGGACCAAGGGAAAACTTCCCCCTTTACTTTCTGGAGGTTTGTGAATATCAACAAAAGACAGATTAATAGGAAAAAAAAGCATATAAAATTTATTCTAACATGCATAGCACAGGGGAATTGCAGGAGAATGAATGCCCAGCAACCCAATGGAAATGTTTATACACCCTTTTTCATAAGGCAGTTGGAGATGAGGGAAATGTGGCAATTTGAGGGATAGTAACATTTTTATGGGGAAATGAATGGACTTGGAGAACACGCAGTGACCTGGGACAAAGTCTGTTGGGCCCACAGAGCAGACAATGGCTGGTAAATTATTATTTTTGAAATACTAAATGGGACTGTGTTCATTTGTTTTTGCACTGCTATAAAGGAGACACCTGAGGCTGGGTAATTTATAAAGAAAAGAGGTTTATTTGGCTTATGGTTCTGCAGGCTGTACAGGAAGCATGGTGTTGGCATCTGCTCAGCTTCTGGTAAGGCCTCAAGAAGCTTACAATTATGGTGGAAGGTGAAATGGGAGCAGGCATATCACATAGCAAGAGCAGCAGCAAGAGAGAAAAGGGGGAGACTCTTTTAAGCAATCAGATCTCACATGAACTGAGAACTCATCACCAAGAGTATGGTGCTAAGCCATTCATGAGAGATCCACTCCCATGATCCAAACACTTTCCACTAGGCTCCACCTCCAACACTGGGGATCTCATTTCCAAATGTGATTTGGAGGGGACACACATCCAAACCATATCAGGCACCAAAATAGAAGACGATGGTTTGTGACAGAAGTCTGCCCAGGCATTGACAGCTTGAGTCTTTCTTCGTGTGATATGAGTTAATGAAAACTCAAGGAAAGGACCAGAGGTAATTGTTTCCTTCCTTGGCAGGTGTGGACTTTAGGAAGATAAGGGAACTCCAGGGAACAGCTTTGGGAGAGGCAGAACATTGAGAGGCTAAAAGGAGGTGGAGGTAGGGTAAGGTCAGAGAGACCTTGAGGTGCTTACTTCAGTCCAGCATGTTAAAGTGCTATATTTTGGGGTATTGGTTTCTGAGCCCCAGCACTGCAATTAATATACTGGTACATGGGTCCCTTTACATGTTTGCAATAACTGTTGGATAAATTCTTAAAAGGGAGCCAACAATTCATATGTATTTGTGATTTTGATAGCTAGTGGGTGGCAAATTGCCCTCCGAAGTGGCTGGAACAACTAACACATCCACCAGCAATGTATGAGAGTGGTTTGCTATCCACTTTTTGGCTATTTGCCAGTCTGATAAGGGGAAAGTGGTATCTCCTGTAGTATTATTAGTTTTCATTTGCATTTATCTAATTTTGAGTGAGCTCAAGCATCTTTTCATGTGCTTAAGAACCGAACCTTCAGGGACTGGGCTAGGATGAAGTGAGTGCAGTGCCTTGGGTGCAGAATTTAAGGAGGCATTTACTAAGTTCTCCGGGTCTCCTTCACTTATGTGCCCTAAGCACCTCCCCTACCCACCCTGGTCCCAGCTCTGCGCAGTGCCCTCCTCTCCCTCGCCCAGGAACCACTTAACATTCCTTTTGTGTGATCTGTCTTTTAATAATCTTTGCATGTTTTTCTATTGGGTTGCCGATCTTTTTCTTAACTTGGAGCTTTTTATGCATTAAAGAGATTATTGTGTAAATTGCAAGGTTTATTTATTTTTTTTAACTTATGCCTTTGCTTATGGGATTTTGTTTATTTTTGCCATGCAGAAGTTTCATATTTTTTAAATGGCAAATTTAGCAATTTTCTCTTTTGTGATTCTGGATTTTATGTCATAGAAAGACCTACAGTTTGAAGTTATTAAGAAATCATCCTGTTTTCTTTCAGCAATTTATGGTTCTGTGTTTTTACATTTTTACCTTTTACATTAATTCATTTGGAATTTATCCTAGTGTATTGTGTGAGGTATGGATTCAATTTTACTTTTTTTCAGATGGCTACCCAATTATGGATAATTACCCAATTACCTTTACTATAATTGAATAGTCCACCTTGCCCCCACTATTTTGAGGCTCCCTCTTTATTACTTGTGTATATTTTTGGCTTTGTATTCAATTCTATTAATCTCTGCCTTTTCATATACAAATATTAGAACATACATTTCGAAAAAGCAGCAGAACACACAGGTGTTTGAAGTGATGAAAGGTAAGTTTGCTTTGCTCGGGGCTAATGCATTCATGGACTTCAAATGGAAACCTTTCTTTGTTCATCACTTGGAAAAGCCACCTGTATTTAGGTACCTTAACAAGACTTCCTGTTTACAACATATTTTTACTTGATTGAAAAATGAATATTCTATGACTTTTTGGAGCAGAATGGCAGGCGTTACAATCATGAAAAGCATTCCAAATGACAAAACCACAGTAGGCCAGGTCAAGTTCTCATGGACAGTGGAGGGAAAGTATTAAAAAATAGAGAACTGGAAAATTTATTGAAAAATGCAGAATAAACTTTTTGGCAGCTGTTTGCTTTTAGGACAAACTAGATTTGACATGGAAAAACAAATCACTGCCCCCATAGGCGGCTCTTGAGGAACCATCTTCTGCCGTTCAGTAAATAGGCGGTATCTTTCACAAGTTTTGTTTTATTGCATATGGATCAGCAATTTTTTAAAGTTTATCAATCCATCTTCTAATGGCTTGAAATTTACTGTTTTTTTTCTACTTACTCTTCTTGTGTTCTATTTTCACAATTCCCAGCAAAATGTTAGTAATTATAGTGCTTAAGAATATGCTGGAGAGGATGTGGAGAAATAGGAATACTTTTACACTGTTGTTGGGAGCATAAATTAGTTCAACCATTGTGGAAGACAGTGTGATGAGTCCTCAAGGATCTAGAACTAGAAATACCATTTGACCCAGCAATCCTATTACTGAGTATATACCACAAGGATTATAAATCATTCTATAAAGACACATGCACATGTATGTTTATTGCAGCACTACTCACAATAGCAAAGACTTGGAACCAACCCAAATGTCCATCAGTGATAGACTGGATAAAGAAAATGTGGCACATATACACTATGGAATACTATGCAGCCATAAAAAAGAATGAGTTCATGTCCTTTGCGGGGACATGGATGAAGCTGGAAACCATCATTCTCAGCAAACTAACACAGGAACAGAAAACCAGACACCACATGTTCTCACTCATAAGTGGGAGTTGAACAATGAGAACACATGGACACAGGAAGGGGAACATCACATACTGGGGCCTGTTGGTGAGTGTAGGGGGCTAGGAGAGGGATAGCATTAGGAGAAACACCTAACGTAGGTGACAGGTTGATGGGTGCAGCAAACCACCATGGCATGTGTATACCTATGTAACAAAACTGCACGTTCTGCACATGTACCCCAGAACTTAAAGTATAATAATAATAAAAGAATATTCTGGACCTAGTTTCCTAACCACATCTTGAGTGCTACCAGCCAAAAAGATTTTTTTTTTCATCCCACCTCCACATTCACCCAAATAGACTAAGGAAGGGAGATCAGTAACAGTAAATGATTGTCATTTAAACGGACTGAATATGATCATGCACGAACAAAGATTTTGGATTCAAACATTTGCTTTCCAAATCCTAGCCTCATTTCCTCAAAACTGCTTAACAAAACCTCAATATAAGCTTTGTCTCCCTTGTGAGAGCTATGATGAACTTCTTGTGGATGAAGGATTTTTGTATCCTTTGAGTTTCAAGTCAGTTTCTAAAAGCTTAATTTAAATACTTCACACATACAATGTGAGATTTCAAATATATGATATAAATAAAATACAATGCATGGTGTTTCAATAATGTTTGGTGTACTCATGCTATTATGTCTTGTTTAGGGAAAAATAAACTCTTTCTTTTTTGGATAGATATATAATCCCCCTCAGAGTGAGGCTAGAGACCATCCAATATTTTTTAAATGAAAGTCTATGCCTTATTGCCATGTTCCTGCTTTTATAGATCATATAGCACAAGTAAACGTGAGACTTTTAATACTGTTTGGTGATGACTTTTTCTTGAACTGGTTGATCGTGACATCTAGTGTTCAGTACTAAAATTACATGTCTTTCTCAAAAGCAGCTCATAGGGAAACCAGCATAAATTACTGTTTAATTCAGGGCTGGCAATGCACCAAAAAGGCCAAAATACAAAAATGGAAGTGGAGTCATTGGGGCAATAACTGGGGACAGTTTGAATTAGAAGGGTAATTGCTCCTTGATGATAACATCAAGAACTATAAATTACACTTGGGAGCAATTATGTATGGACATGCAAAGTGAACTGCTCTTCAGACTTAGTTCTGACTCTGTTTATTTGTTGTTGTTTAGTTCAGTCCTTTTTTGGCTCTTCTCAGACCAGGAGTGGGTATAAATTCACTAGTCAGATTATCTTAAGCAAGTCATATAATTTCTCAGAGACACAGTCCTCTTATCTATAAATTTGAGATACTGAGTCCACATCATAAAATTCTCGGGGAATTAAATGAGATGTTTCATGTGTAATGATCTGGGCTCAGTGCAGGATGCATTGTGAACAATAAATAGCAGGTGGTGTGGGGATGTGTCTGGGAAGTCGTTTGCATGGGTCTTGATGTCTAGGGGTAGCAAAGACAGGCAGTGACCAGGTGCAGAAATTGTCCAGGATATTGTAACTGGATATTGGGATCAATGGGCAACAGGAGGCAGGTCGTGATATAAGCAGCAAATGTGGATGGTGTGAGGCTCAGATGAAGGGAACCACACAGTACCTAAGAAGGCAGCGAGGTTGGGAAGCCTGCTGCCCCACTGATTTGGGTCACAGGGTGCGGGAAAGAGGGATGAAAGAAAGCCTCAGTGTCCTTGGAGAGAGTGTTTCACCTGTAGAATTTTATTTTATTTTATTTTATTTTATTTTATTTTATTGAGATAGAGTCTTGCTCTTTTGCCCAGGCTGGAGTGCAGTGGCACAAACTCTGCCCCCTGGGGTTTTTTTTTTTTTTAAGCAATACTCCTGCCTCAGCTTCCGGAGCAGCTGGGACTACAGGCATGCGCCACCACACCAGCTAATTTTTGTATTTTTAGTAGAGATGGGGTTTCACCATGTTGGCCAGGCTGGTCTCGAACTGCTGACCTCGTGATCTGCCTGCCTTGGCCTCCCAAAGTGCTGGGATTACAAGCGTGAGCCACCATGCCCAGCCTCACCTGTAGAACTTTAAGAAGATACAGTAACATGCAGTAGGACTTACTACCCTGCCTCTCAGGAGCTGGATCTCCTTTATTAAGTTACTAACTTTTCTAAGCCTCATTTTCCACTTTAGTAAAGCAGGGATGACAGCAGTACTGATCCCGCAGGTTTGTGAGAATTCAATGAGACGGTGCATAAAAGAGCCCTAGACAATGCCTGGCACAGCTTAGTAAGCATGCAATAGCTAAATGGTAGCCCTTGTTGCTATCTTTTTTATTTTGTTTTGTTTTGTTTTGTTTTGTTTTGTTTGAGACAGAGCCTTGCTCTGTCACCAGGCTGGAGTGAAGTGGCGCCATCTTGGCACACGGCAATCTCCGCCTCCCGGGTTCAAGCGATCCCCCTGCCTCAGCCTCCTGAGTAGTGGGGACTACAGGCATGCACCACCACGCCCAGCTAATTTTTTTTGTATTTTAGCAGAGATGGGGTTTCACCATGTTGGCTAGGATGGTCTCCATCTCCTGACCTCGTGATCCGCCCACCTCAGCCTTCCAAAGTGCTGGGATTACAGAGGTGAGCCACCGCACCCAGCCCCTTGTTGCTATCCAAAGGAAGGAGATGAGGCCGAGTGCAGTGGCTCCCACCTGTAATCCCAGCACCTTGGGAGGCCAAGCCGGGCAGATCACCTGAGGTCAGGAGTTTGAGACCAGCCTGGCCAACATGGCGAAACCCTGTCTCTACTAAAAATACAAAAATTAGCCGGGCATGGTGGCACACACCTGTAATCCCAGCTACTTGGGAGGCTGAGGCAGAAGAATTGCTTGAACCCTGGAGGCAGAGGTTACAGTGAGCCGAGACCACACCACTACACTCCAGCCTGGGCGACAGAGCAAAACTCCATCTCAAAAAAAAAAAAATATATATATATATATAGAGAGAGAGAGAGAGAGAGAGGAAGGAGATGAAAGTAGAAGTTTCAAAACAGGACAAACAAAACTCAGACACATGACTCTGCTTCCTCCTTGCTTTGGTGTAGGCTGTTCCCTCTGCCTGGAAATCTTTTTCTTCCCTTATGTACCCACATAGATCACCTTAGGTAGAGCATTCTCTGATTCTGGCAGGCATCGTTGCTCCTTTTACTGTGTTTCCAGTCCCCGTAGTCCCTTGTGCTTGACACCGTCTTGTTCTTGCTAGACTGTTTATGCATCGAACCCTCCTGATAAACCATGAGCCTCTTGAGGGGAGACCCAGGAAGATTAGGTACTTAAGAAATGTTGAAAGAATTATGAATACACTAAAAATACAGGAGAAAGGGGGAGAAAGAGAGGAGCAGAGAGACAGTGAAACAAGTGTGGCAAAATGTTCACTGAATCTAGGTAAAGGGTACATGAGTGTTGGTTGAATTATTCTTGCAACTTTTTCTTTAGGTTTGAAATCTTTCCAAATACAAAGTTGGAGGAGGAAAAATGTTAAGGATTTTTCTTTTTACATTGAAAGCATTCCTTTTTAGGGAGATTGGCCTAGGCTTTCCCCTTCTCTGGCCTCCCTGGGTTGCTCTGGTTGCTCATAAATGCTGTTTGTGACCGAAAGGTGAAGCTATCCTTTCTCTCTGCAGGTCTTTTTACCCAACTTGGCTTCTATCGACTGATGTCCAACCTGTAATTAAAAGAAAAACAGATCCTTGTCTCTCTCTATGTATATATGAGCACTCCACCTGATGTTGTTTGGAAGCTACAGTGTATTTCTGAATTTAGAGTAAGGAGGGAGAACGTCAAATTTTGCAAAGAGGAAGCATAGAAACAGCCCTTTGAAAATGCATGTTAAGTTCAGAGGCAAAACAAAACAAAAAAACACAACAAACCTGTATGTTGTCCCTTCCAGGTCCCCCTGCTGGGCATTTGCAGAACCGCAGCATCCCAGATGACTTGTTAAAAAATTTCCACATGCTGTGCTTTTTGAAAAGCATAAAAGGTGCATGTTCAAAGCTGTATCCTGACCCATTCCCTCTACAACATACATTGCTTCAGCTGTTAAGCTCTGTATTGAATGAAAGCACAATGGGAAAATAGAATTTCAAAACTAAAGCAAAGGTGCATAACAAATACTCTTCAAATGCTTCTGTTTTATTTCATTTCATTTCATTTCATTTTAAGAAAGGCCCTGAGGCAAATCCTAGAAGTAAAGACAGCCACACTGCTAAAGCATAGGTGCTGCTTCTCAGTGGAAAATCTGTCGTCTCATGGTTACCCAAGGCTGAGGTGGTCCTTTCTGATCTAATAGACCTTTTGTCTACATTTTTAAAAAAGTTCCTAAGAACTAGAACTTCCCCACAATGAATGGCCTATTCCTTGTTGTAACACCTTCCCTGTTAAAACGGTGCAAGTGCTTAATAAATGCATGGTGAATGGTGGGTTGCTGGGTGGACAGGCACGGAGAGAAGTATTCGGGTTGAGTGTGGACAAACTGGTAAGCTGGAGAAACTGGTGCCAAAAAGGGATGTTTACACTAAGTGCAAATTTGGACAGGATCACTGCTAGATCCTTTCCATCTAAGATATTGCAAATCACAAATTCTGAAGAACTCAGTGGAGAGTTCTAAAGCACGGGGTCCACCTGAAGAATCCCAGACTGATGCCATCTCTTCTACAGCCACTGGTGTCATTGTTAATCTTGTCCAGTCACATATCAATGTAACTCTTAGTCAGAAGACAGAAATATACCAAGAGAATCCATGTGTCATCTGTAGCCCACGCCTCTCTCCTGAGCACCAGACTCATCTGCTAATTCACTGCTTTCCATTTCCACCCGCACATCTCACAGCACCTCACACTGCACATGACTAAACCTGAGCTCATTATACTTTCTTCCTCCCTTGTGCACACTCTTGGGTTTCTGATATTGGTGAGTAACACCTCCATTCAGTGAATCCCCATGACAGACCAGCAGGATGCCTTCTTCATTCCCACCTCTCCATGATCATTGGTGACCCAGTTCTGTTTATTCTTGAAGTCCCAGAAGAGCTTCATTTCACATCATCTTCTTTGGACCATTGCAGTGTCTACTAACTAGTCTTCCTGCCTTTTCTTATTCTTTTTCAGGTGAGCTTTCATTTTACCAACAAAGGGATTCTAAAATATAAATTAGAGTGAATTATTCCCCTGCCTCTGTGCCCACTCTGCCTCTCCCCATTGTCCACAGATAAAAGTCCAAATTCCTTATCATGGCATTCAGTATGTTCCATGATCTAGCCCCTGCCTACCTCTCCATTCTTAAAGCAAACATTCCAGCCATACCAAACCATGTACAGCTCTCTGAATAGGCCATGCCTCTGGGCTCTGTCCCTACTTGTTTTTCTATGGCGAATACCTTTTCCTATCTGTACACATGGCAAATAGCTGTTCACCTGGCAAGACACAGCTTAGGTGTCATTTCCTCTATAATGCTGTTACTCTTGGTCCCCAGAGAGGGTGGCTTCCTCTCCCTGTTGTGCCCCAAATAGACCTCTTTTAAGACACCCGTCATTCTTTTTTGCCCTTTTTGATTTACGTATCTACCTCCCCACAGATGCACAGAAAAATCCTAAACTAGGAACAAACCTTGTCTTACTCATCTTTGATCCTCCACTATCTAGCACAGTGAGTCAGCGCATAATACTTACTCAAAAGATGTTTGTTCAAATGAACAAATCCATCTATTATTTAGCCAGTCATGGGATCACCATGGGAGCATACCATATGTTCATTCTTCACCAGGTGTTACCTAGATATCCCCTGATCTCACAACCTCAGAGTGCAGATGTGTCACATTTACAGAAGCACCAACAAAGCCAATGTTCTGATCCCCGTCAACTTGATTGACAGGAGGTTCCCTGTTTTCTCAGATGATCCTTCCCATCATGTCCAAATTGTGATATAAAGTAGACAGCTGAGTACCCAAGTCTGAAATTCAAAGCATTGGTTAGGACCACTGTTTTGGCTGACTGGAAAGAGGTGATGATTTATCTTCATGGCTAATGGCTCAGAAAGTTCTTTTCAAGGTTGTAGAATTCAAATGTTATCCATGACGGGATATGAAATCCTTATGATGTGCTTTGCTTTTTTTGTACATCAAAGCATTAAGCATGGGATAAATTTTGCTGAGCTTAATTGTGGAGATGAGTCCATGTTTTACACCATTTAGCAAAATGCAGTTGCAAGATAGCTCTGCCGAATTGTCTAACAGGGACTTCAAACCTTGAGATAATTAAGACTGAATTTATTCTTATTTCCTTCAACTCTCCCAAAAGAAAATAACTTTGGATACTTTCTCCTGTATCTCCACGAACAACATCCAACTAACCCAGGCCAGAAATATAAATGTCAATATCAATTCCGCTTTCCATCCCCTGGCTCTATCCCATGGTGAAACTGTCCCAAGGAAACTACCTCCTTAGTAGTTCTCTCTAGTTTGCTCTTTGTTCTTCTTCCCGCCACCACTTCCTTTCTTTAAACTTTCATCATTAGTTGTGTAGATAAGTATAGCAACTGCTTTAATGGTCTTCCTTTCTTTAGCGTTGCCCTTTCTTATACAGAATTGCCAGTGTCGTCTTATAAAATAGGAATCAAAATGTGTCACTCTCCTATAAAATTTGCAGTACTTCCTCCATGGTCTGTAGGTCTCTGTTTAGTTCTACAGTGTTGTTTTATCACGCTACTATCTTACCTTATACGTTGGTCTTGAATACCTCTAGTTTTCCAAACAAGTCATCTTTTGTCATTTTTCTCAGTGCTTTAGTATATTCTGCTGCTTCTGCCTAGAATGCCTTACATAGCAGGATATTTTTGGCTGCAGGTAACAGAAAATCCAATCCAAAGGCTTAAACACTAAGAGTTTAAGCACATAAAGATGGGTATCTGGTGGTTCTAGGGCTGATTAATGGCAGCAGTTCGGTAGTGTCATCAAGGACAAGTTTCTCTTCATTTTTTCACTCTGCCAAACTCTGTGTGGCCTCCTCAGGGTCACTTCCCTCCAGTTTTCAGGATGTCTGCCGCAGATCTGAGCATCTCGGGAAGACATGAAATCCAGCAGAAGGAGGAGCCTATTCTTTCTTGTGCATGCTCTTTAAGAGTCAGGGACATGTTTCTAGAAGCCCTTAAAGAAAAACTTGTCTTTTGTCTTATTAGTGAGAACTGAGTCTCATGCTCATCTGTAGCCTGTCACTGGCACAGGGATTTAAAGAAATCAGGGGAGGGGGCCAGGGGAGACAAAGACACAGGAATGAAAATGAAGGCACTGTTAGCATGGAGGAAGGGGAAGTGCCCAGTGGGTTTGCAAACAACAGTGTCCTCTGTTGCCCTCTTCCCTCCGTTTTTTTTTTTTTTTTTCTCGGAGACAGAATCTCACTCTGTCGCCAGGCTGGAGTGCAGTGATGCGATTACTCACTGCAATCTCTGCTTCTCGGGTTCAAGCAGTTCTCCTGCCTCAGCCTCCCTAGTAGCTGGGACTACAGGCATGTGCCACCTCGCCCAGCTAATTTTTGTATTTTTAGTAGAGACAGGGTTTCACCATGTTGGACAGGATGGTCTTGATCTCTTGACCTCGTGATCCGCCCAAAGTGCTAGGATTACAGGCATGAGCCACCACGCCCAGCCCTTTCCTCCTCTTTGCGAGGCTAATTGTTGAATACTCAGCTAATGAGTCACCCTGGGGAGAGACTTCTCTGACCACCTCTCTTCCTTTTGATGCCTTCTGACAAGTTAATACAGCTATAGAATTTATCCTACTAGACCACAAGTGCCTCGAGGTAGGACTGTCTTTTAGTATCTGTCATAGTTACTGGCACATAGCTACAGGCATATGTGCTAATATTTGTTGAATATAAAAATAAAAGACAAAACCTGAGTTGTGTCAATTAGGGATGACATTCTTCTTGCCACAGAAACCCTAGAGTGGTTTAACCAAAAGAGATACTGTTTTTCTCATGGAACAACTCCATAGGAAGAGGTCCTGGGCTAATAAAACATGCGCTTACAATTCATCACAGGCTTGGGAGTCTTCTAGAGTCTTGTTCTGCTCTCCTTGGCATGTCACTGCATGTTCTCATGAACACATCCTGGCTCTTCCACCTCCTGAGTCCATGTTCCAGGCAAAAAGAAGGACTAAAGGTACAGGTTACTTGTCAATTGAATCTGTGCCTTTTCCTCTGATAAACAATAGCTTTCTCGGCAGCTCTACTTACTTGACTTCTGGTTATATCCCATGAGCCAGGCGTGGATCTGGTTTTGTGGGACAATGCCAAAACAAACATTGTCAGGGTTCTGTTAGGGTCACAAGAAGATTTACTCTATTTCTTGTTCCGTCTGCCTGCTTGAAACACAATAGCAGCCATTAAAAGTTGTTATGTGGAAGTCTTGTATTATATGCTAGAAATGGGCCTTGTAAGAATGACTTGTATCATATTGTCCACATCCTCATTGAGAATATTAAGAAGACAATGTTGAGAAGACTGACGCCCAGAGAAATGTCATTTGCCCAAGACAAAATCAAATATTTTGGTGGCAGAGACTGCTTAGGAAACAACTGGTCCTTATCTCAAGTCTAACTCCCTTAACATTTGGGGGCATTTCATAATTTCATCTTGAGGTAATAGATATTAGATGTATTAACTTCTTTTTCCAGCCTTACATAACAAAGTATTCAAAAACAGAAACCATATTTGCGTGGTTTGCTGTAAGTAATGCCTAGTATGGAGTCATGTAATGATTCTTCTTAATTTAAATTTAAATTTTTAATTTTTGTGGATACATAGTAGGTATATTATGGGGTACATGAGATGTTTTGATACAGACATGCAACGTGAAACAAGCACATCATGGAGAATGGGGTATCCATCCCTGAGTCCTGTAATGATCTTAATGCAGTCCTTCCTGCTTTCTCTGCAGAGACTTTTAGGAAGATGTAGGAAGGAATGATTTGCCCACTGTGGCTGCAGTTACCTCCATTCACTCTAGATGGCACTCATGCATTGATTGGGAAACCAGTCACTGATAATATTAACCGCCTGGTAGAAACTGACAAATTCTTCAGTCAAGGTGGTGAAAAGTGAAATATAGGTGGCTCCCAGGCATAGCTGGGTGAATAGATTGGTCAAAGGAGAGGTGGTGAAAACTGGGGACTGGCTGTAAACACATTTCATGATTACATAGAAACCCCCTTGCCTTCTGTTCATTCTCCCTCACAGCAGCCAAGGTGGGCAAACCAGAAAATGGACTGGCCGGCCTTACCAGTGTGCCTGTCTGACCAGCAGGTGGCCTGGTCACTGCCCCAGAGGGTCAAGGGAAACCTATTCTCCTTGGCCACATTCCCTGAGATGGTGATCACAGAGGACACTCAGTTGTCACATCAGGACTTTGATATTCAGATGGAGAAGGCTTATATGTTGATGTGAGTTAGTAATTAGGGCTTTTAAATTGCTCTTGTCGACATAAACACATACACTATTATTCAGTACTTCTGGTTTAAAACTCTTGTTCCGCTGAACACATTATTTGGGGGTATATTGATACTGTTTCTATGTGGCATTTCAGACACTGGTGGAGAACATGAGCTTTGGAGTCAGACTTGGGTTGCAGTCTGGGTTCCATCACCTACTAACTATTGTGTGGCCATGGGCAGATTAATTAACCTCTCTGTGCCTCAGAAAATATGGAGGTGATAATAAAACCTACTTCACAGAGTCATTGTGAAGATTGAGTGAGATAATTCTGTGTAGTACTTACAGTGCCTGCCACTCTGTAAGTACTAAAAATACAATCAGCCGTTATTTTTATTACCATCTAAAGACATGAAAGTCACAGAGGACAATGATGATAATCAGTTGTCCCCATCCTGTGTAGACATTTTATAGTGACTTTAGCTTGGGTTGTAAAGTGTTGGGAGCAAAATGAGAAGTAAAATTTAACAGTTCAAGTTAAAATAGCATTTGAGAAGTAAGTAGATTTAATTGGGAGAAAATTGATTTATACCCAATATGCAGGCCCAACTACTAGAAAATGAAAAGCAGTCGTCTTAATACCAATTGTTATCCACCCAGTTCCTTGGGTAGCTTTTACCACAAATTCATGATAGAATTTGTAGACAGGAACAAAAAACTACTTAGGATTAAAAGTAGGAAAAGAAACTACTTCCCATATTAAGGTCCTGTGACAATGCAGAGAGGTGGATTGGGACTCTGGCCTAGGGCAGCTGTCCAGGGTGGACACGGATGGCCATAGGATTGTGATGTGCAAAAGAAGGAACAAGGGAAGGAGGGATTGTGTGTGGGACAAATATATAAATCCAGCAATGTGTGTTTGAAAACTCAAGGATGGCAGACCTGTTGCTTCTTTCACTAACCCGCTGCGGCTTGAGTCATTGTAGTTAGTGAATTGGGTGGCTGTGTGTCCATATGCCTCATTTGACTGGCATTGCTGCCTGGAGGAAGCTTAGGCCCGGAAAAAAGTGGAGACTCATGCTCTGGGTGCCTGGTGATTGTAAGCCCAGGTGAGAATAATGCAGGCAATTGAAGATTTTTTTTTTCTTGCTCTAATTTTCACCTGAGAGCTATGCCCACTCAGAGAGGGTTGAGGGAGAGTAGAACAGGAAACAAACAGAAGACACTTTGGGTTTGGGCTCAGAAGATTCAGCTCACATCCAGCTTCTATCACTTACAAGTTGTGTGCTCATTCACAAGTTGCTGCTACTCTCCAGGTTTCAGTTTTCTCATCTGTAAAATGGAAATAATAATTCTTCTAGCATCCAAGGTAATGTAACAAGTATAAATTAGTGACAAATTGGAGTCTGTGGGGGTGTAGCTTTGCTCATAACTCAGCTCAACTTGTTCACAAGCCCCCGTTTCGCTTGGTAGTGTAGGGGAGGGAAATGTGGCTTGCCCCTCACCCTTCTAGGTTCCTTGGCTGGGCTATGAATTAAATTGACATAAGACAGATTAACAGGAGGAAAGCCACATTTAATTGTATAAGTACACACGGGAGCCCCACAAAATATGAGACTCAAAGAAGGGTCAGATGACTGAAGCCCATATTGCATCCTGAGCTACAGAAAGGAATAGTGGGGCTAGAAGCCGGGCGTGGCGGCATACTCCTGTAATCTCAGCACTTTGGGAGGCCAAAGCAGATGGATTGCTTGAGGTCAGGAGTTTGAGACTGGCCTGGTCAACATGGCGAAACCCTGTCTCCACTAAAAATGCAGAGATTGGCCAGACGTGGTAGCTCACACCTATAATCCCAGCTACTCAGGAGGCTGAGGTGGGAGAATCACTTAAACCCAGGAGGCAGAGGTTGCAGTGAGCCAAGATCACACCACTGCACTCCAGCCTGGGCGACAGAGCAAGACTCCCTCTCAAAGAAGAATAAGGGAGACTTCTAGGGGTGGTAGCGACACAAGTTATGGGAGGGTGAGTCGTGGAATTGTATGGTGAATAAAGTAGCCTTGTTAGGCAGATAAAAAGTCTGTTGAGTAATACAAGTTGCCTCTGAGCAGCCCTTGGGAGCAGAGGTGATTGGACTGGGATCAACCTCCAAGCTTCCCTCCTGTGATCCCAGTTAATGTTCCCATGTTTATAAGATTCCTAGGGAGCAGATTCATGACAACTGAGTTTGTTTTGCAGGATCTGTCTTTAGGCAGATAAGGAGGGCCTTCCCTGCCTGCATCTGCTGCTCCACAAGTGCCTTCAGTTCTAAGTAATCAGCACACCAAAGTGTCATATTTTGGGGTGGCATTTCCTGAACTCCTTCAGTAGACATGATTTGCATTAACACTTGGTAGACAGAGGCATGGGGGCTGGGAGAGGGGTGATATTTTGTTTTCTAGTCAGTTAAAGCTAGTCCTTTCTGGTTTAGATGTCTCTTTTGGACTAACTTGGCCTGTTTTGGAAAACTGCCCCCTCTCCCAGAGTTCCTCCCTCCTTCTCCAGGTCCCTTCTCTTCCCCCTTCTCAGTCTGTTCTCCTGGGTGGGTCAGGGTAGAGGAGTAAGCATACATAGCGTTGTGGTCCTGGGGAAAGAGGGTGTGCTCCCCATTGTTCTTCTCTGCTGGTTCGTGCTGACCAGTGGAGCTGCACTTCGCATTGCCTGGTCTCTGGGCCCTGTGTCCTCACTGCATCTGCTCCAGTCACAGAGATGTGACTCTTGGTTTGTTTGGCAGCACACCATGGAGGGTTGGTGGACCCCAGCCCTCCCGCAGGACCCTCCCCACTAGCTCAAGCTCAAGCTCCACCATGGTCTTCATGAGTGCAGCTGATGCTCACAGGCACTCCCTGCATCCCTGCCAGGCTCCCAGCTCTGGCCATCCACCTCATGCCTAACCACCTCCTGCAGCCACATACTGGCTTTGTGGCCGCTGTGCCAGCTCCTTTCTCTGCTGGACTCGCCACAGCGCTGCATCTCCTCTCCTGCAGCTGTCCTGTGTTGCTGGGATCACTCTGCAAAGTGATCTCCCAGCTCCCATTTTCCCATTTGGGAAGGAGGACACAAGTCCCTGTGGCTTTGGGTTCCCAAAACTCTCTGTAGTTTTCTATTCCTACCCCCAGGTGGTTCTACCCTGGTCTAGGTATGGGGGTGCTGCGTGAGGTGAAGGAAAAAGTTCCACACTTGAAACTTTAGTCCCTCCGTGCCAGTCTCCCCTCCTCTCTCAGCTCTCAAAGAGATTAACCCTTGCCATGACTGAAATTGTGGCTCCCCTCCACCAAAAAAAAAAAAAAAAAAATTCATATGTTAAAGGCCTAACCGCAAGGTGATGGTATTTGGAGGTGGGGCCTTTAGGAGGTAAATTTATTATTTATTATTTTTATTTTTTTGAGACAGAGTTTTGCTCTTGTTGCTCAGGCTGGAGTGCCGTAGTGCGAGCTCTGCTCACTGCAGCCTCCACCTCATGGGTTCAAGTGATTCTCCTACCTCAGCCTCCTCCGAAGTAGCTGGGATTACAGGTGCCGCCACCACACCCAGCTGATTTTTGTATTTTTAGTAGAGACGGGGTTTCACCTTGTTGGCCAGGCTGATCTTGAACTCCTGATCTCAGGTGATCTGCCTGCCTTGGCCTCCCAAAGTCCTGGGATTACAGGCATGAGCCACCGTGCCTGGCCAGGAGGTAGTTAAATTTAGATGAGGTCATGAGGAGAGGGCCCCTGTGATGAAATTGGTGCTCTTATAAGAAAAGACACCAGAAAGTTTATCTCTGTCTCTACTCACAACCACTGAGGAAAGACCATGTGAGGACACAGCGAGAAGGTGGCTATCTGCAAGCCAGAAAGAGATCCTCACGAGAGCCCAACCCTTCTGGACCTTGATCTGGGACTTCCAGCCTTTAGGACTGTTAGAAAATCAGTTTCTGTGATTTAGCCACCCAATCTATGGTATTCTTTTATGGCAACCTGAGCAGACTAAGACCACCCTTTCCCCTGTGGCAAGACATTGCCTCATGCCATAGCTTCCCTCTTCTCTACAATGTAGCTTCCAGTCACACATGCCAACTTTGGGTGATCTTACAGGCCAAGCCCTTTCAGAATTCAAAACTTAAACTCTTTGATCTGAAGTATCCAGTTCTTACAAGTCCAAAGTGTTTTGCTGTCAGACCCTTCTGTCTGAAATGGGCTTCAGGAACTGATCTGTCATCTCCTTTGTCCTTGGATGCCTCACTGTGAGGGCCATGGAGCAACATGGTGTCACCTGCCACAAGCGAATAATACACTGGATAATAATTGGAAATCGTATTTGGTGACAGGAGCAGATGTGAAATTATTTAGTACTATGCCTGTAAACAATTGGTACTTGGTGACCTAGATTTTGACATTGAGTAACAGCTGTGAATTTCAGTGTCCAAAAAACAAAGTTGAATTACACTAGAACAATGGTTGTCTGCTTGTTGGTGGCTTTGTTCCCTGGAGGTATTGTATCCAGACACTGAGGGATGTGGGTATGTGCAGTTTTAAAGATTTTCTGATGGGGATTCAATGAATAGGTACATGTAAAAAATGGATTGTGATGGTCATTGCCTTCTTGTGTTGTGACCACCATAACCGCCTGCTGGCAGCTTCCACAGATGAGACACTCCAGGCTTCTCTTCCAGGTATGGGAGCATTGCAAATGAACCTGGTTTCCATGGCGGGGGCATACACTTTAGAGTGAAAGAATTGCATGGAAAATAACTCAAATGTACATTTAAAACCACTCTTTTGGCTGGGTGCAGTGTCTCACACCTGTAATCCCTGCACTTCGGGAGGCCAAGGCAGATGGATCACTTGAGGTCAGGAGTTCGAGACCAGCCTGGTCAACATGGCAAAACCCAACCTCTACTAAAAATACAAAAATTAGCCAGGTGTGGTGCTGCATGCCTGTAATTCCAGCTACTTGGGAGGCTGAGGCAGGAGAATTGCTTGAACCCAGGAGGTGGAGGTTGCAGTGAGCAGAGATAGCACCACTGTACTCCAGCCTAGGTGATAGAGTGAGACTCCATCTCAAAAAAAAACAAAAACAAAAAGAAACCCCACTCTTTCCTCTCTTGCACCTCGAGGAAAGAATTTTTTTTCTTTTTAAAGGTAATAAACCTTAATGCTTAAGTTAAACAAGGTATTTTCTGTATGTCGATGTAACTGGATAGCTTTGAAAAGAAGGGTGGGATCATCCCTGGCCTGGGTCTTGGAGTCTGGCCACCAAAGAAAGAGGTGGCCTGGCCCCTCTCCCAGCTGTGGGGCTCCAGGCCCAAGGAGCCTGAGGCCCCGCGTGTGACACCTCACTCTTAAGATACTCTAATTTATAGTTAACGCCTTTTAAGCAAACAAGAGGGAGAAAAAGAATCTGGTTCATATTATGGTAACTTGCAATGAAGGGAAGTCTGGGAGTTCAAAGAAAAAATGTCCCAGGAAAAGCACAGCCCGTTAAAATTCATTCTAAGTGGTCAGAAAGGTAATTGAAAAGAAGGCTTTCTCAGTGCAGTGTTGGCAGGCTAGTTTCCCTCCCTTTGCAATCTCTGCTCTCCAAACATCTCTCCCTGACACTAAGGTCATTCCAAAGAGGAACAAAATTAACAAGAATTTGTTACTAAGACACGCTAAATTGACTGAATCAATAAAATCCCCAAAGCCCAGTTGAAGAGATCAAGATGGGAGGAATAAACACTCTCTCCTTCCAAAGCCAGAAGCCTGTGGGACCCCTGCTACAGCTTTGATTTTCAACATGAATCTTCTCTGATTTGACTAGAGGCTCCCTCTCCCTTCTTATGCCCACCTTTGTCACCCACAAATGGCTACATCACCTGCTGATCATGTGGGGCTGGATTTTCTACCATGAGAAAATTCCTACCTGGTTTCGCGGGGCCAAGGCATCTTTTGTGGCTGTGTGTATTTGTTGGAGGTCTGCAGAGCAGGAGAAATGAGGGCTAGAAAAAAGCAGAACTTTGCTTTCCCTCCTTCTGCCTGATGTAGAAGTCTTGAGCCCCTTGAGGCTAGAAGGTTTTCATACTTGATGCAGCAGCGGCACCACAATGATGAAATCAGAAGGGCTTAGGGTGGCAGGTTGCATGGAAGGTGATATTACAGGGCTCGTCATGTAACCGTGTTTACTGAGAAGCCTATAATTTTCGCTTTGACTATATATTGATTTGGAGGCTTTGGTAGGGTGTGTGTTTGAAGGAGAGCTTTCTTTATCTCCATCAGCCACTCCCTTGGCCTTGCTGCTTCATGGATAAGACAGGCCACTCCCTTAATGAGTAGCCATCATTCCATGCTCCAGGGCGGCTTGTCTCTTTAGGTGGGTCCATATGCCATTAGCCCCATCCCCAGCATTAGGGATTCATTCCTTCTACCTAAGGAATTGGGCTGTAATAAAATGCCGTTCTCTGTAGCATGACATCAGACCTAGTGTGAAAGTGAATTTGTGGATGTAATCTGTTCCAGATGAACCCCAATTTGGCTGAGAGGTATCAGGCAGAAATTAGAAGCACTGAGGAGGGGGGTAGAAATTTGACACAAGTAGATGCTGAAAGGGAAGTGGGAGGTGTCAAAGAAAAAATTGCTCTCTTCACCTCTGGTGGCCCTGGATTAAAGCAAGGAGTGCAATTTTTTGTGCTTTTCCCATCAATTCTGATAGGTCCTTTTGTTTCCCTTGAGCAACAGAGGCTGTTGATCTTGCCCCGTTAAGGTCAGTTTCCTCTCTTTCTGAGCCTGTCCGAAAGTCAGGGGCCAAGCTCAGCCTTGTTTGACCCACTGACATTTCTGAGGGTGCCACCTTTTGTAAGCAAAGTCAGGCTTTGACTACCTTAACTGGGATCCCCTCTTACGAATGGCAAAGTTATTTTGCGGTGTTTGCTTTGGGTATAAGGAAAGAACTTTTCTCTTCCTCTCTTTTCCTCTTGTGGTTTACTTTTAGATTACTTAAATAAATAGCTTGAAAATGTCCTGTTAAGCATCCAAAGAGTGCTAAGGCAGCACACCATGTTTATTTATATGCTTTCCACCCTTTGTACTCCCTTCACCTCACAGTTTAAGGCAAAGTAAGGCATTTCTTTTTCCTAATTTCTTTCACTTCTGGAAAGAATTTTTGCCAGGAGCAAAAGGAGCTGCCTTTAAATTTTAGTCAGATGGTGAAGATGCTTAAATGATCATCTTTGTTGAAAAAGGAAAAAAAGCATAGTTTCATGCATCGTGGTGATGATGAAGGCACTGTGCTAAGCATATTACCTGATCATCTCAAGCAATCATCTCAAAACATACTTGTTAGGTAGGTTTTATTACCATCCTCATTTCACAGATGGGAAAACTGAGGAACATAGCAGTTTGCCTGCGGTCTTATACTTGGTGGGTGGCTGAGTCAGGAATCAGACCTCAGCAGTGGAACTTCTGAGTCTGGGAGCCCCACCTTGAGGCTGCACTGCTTCCTTCTCAACAAGCCCCTATTCTAGAAATTGAAAGAGATTTAGGGTGGAATGGGGAGGCAAAACTGCTGTGGATTAAAGCATGTATATTCCCTCTGTTTTCACCTCTTTTCATAGCAGCTGCCAAGAAATTTCCCTTCAAAAGGCAGTCTTGAGGCATTCCCTTCTTTAACAAACCAGTGTTATTTCAGCTCAAGATGGTAAAATGAGGGTTCTGGGGAATTCCAAGAGTCCCTTCAAGGAAACATCTTAGGGCCATGGATGGCCTTCCCTCCAGAAGCTACAGTTTCTAGGCTGGCTTGTGAACTTTGTCTCATGAACATCCATTAAACAAGGATAAAGTCCCCAGAGTATGCAGAATTCTGTCCAATAAGGAAGCCAAGATGGGCGAGGTGCAGTGGCTCACACCTGCAATCCCAGCAATTTGGGAGGCTGAGGCAGGCAGATTGCTCTGAGCTCAGGAGTTCAAGACCAGCCTGGGCAACATGGTGAAACCCTGTCTCTACAAAAAACGCAAAAATTAGCTGGGCATTGGTGGCGTGCTCCTGTAATCCCAGCTTTGGAAGGCTGAGGCTGGAAAATTGCTTGAGTCCAGGAAGCAGAGGTTGCAGTGAGCCGAGATCATGCCACTGCACTCCAGCCTGGGTGCAGAGTGAGATCTCGCCCCTCCCCCCCACCCCCCCCCCCCCCAAAAAAAAAAGCCAAGAAGATGGTGATGCAAGTGTTTCCAACCTTACCCATCCTGGCTGGGGCTAGGAAATGGATTCATCACCTGAAATGCCATCCAGTCTCCTTGCTGTGGACAACAGGGTCCTTCAAGATCTGGCTCCTTCCCAGAGCTCCGGCTTCCCACCTACCATTCCCACTCAGCACAGACACCCCAGCCTTGTTCTTGGTCTTGCCAAGCCTATGTCTGTCTGCCTCAGGGACTTGACACTTGCTGGAACACTTGACCCTGGGGCCTTTACCAGGCTCACTCATTCACTTCTTTGATGCTTCTGTTCAGAGGGTCATCTTCTGACCAGCCTATCTCCAAGACTTCTCCCTCCACCACCACTGTACTCTACCCACTCACACTGCCTGATTTTTCCCGGATCCGTTATTCTTACCTGAGGTCTTAATATGTCTTTGGTTATATGTTTATGGCCTGTCTTCCTCTCCAGAATGTGGGCCCCAGGAGTGAAGAGTCTTAGTCCATCTTCCTCACCGTTGGATTTCCAGTGCCATGACAATGACTAGCATATACGTGTGGAATGAACAAATGAAGTCAGGGGATCTGTGATATTAGCAGTTAACCAGAATCCTTTCCCAGAGGATTCCTGGGCTTTTCTAGACCTGGGATAGATTATTAAAAGTGAAACAATCCTGTGAAAGTATAATCTTATTATAATCTATATGCATTGCATATTTACATTTATATGCATATGCATTGGTTTAATTCTTTAATGACCATGGATTAATTGTTATAATTGTTGCTAGTATTTCTCTTTCACAGATAATAAAACTGAAGTTCAGAGAAATTCGGTGACTTGCCAAAAATCAGATGAGCTTAGAACAAGGATTTTGTGATATAAATACATGTGGAAATATGATTCATACATCTATTGTTACACTGTGGAAAGAGCCTGGGATTTGGAGCCAAAGGTTCTATTTTGTCTTAGTTTGTATTTTATTATATTTATGACAATATTATCAAAGGCAACATACTTCCCTTTCTAAACTTTAGTGTGCTTATCTCTAGAATTAGGATAATAAATGTAAAAAAAACAACAGGACTGCAGTAGGACTGTGATAATGTATATAAAGTACTTGGTAGAGTCCAGCATACATGGTAAGAACTCAATAAATGTTCACTGACTTCCAAACACCTGTTTCCTCACAAGTAAAAATACTATGCCTGCCTCTGGGGGTTGTTATGAAGCTCAAAACAAGTAAGGTACCAAAAGTACTTCATGAATGATGAAGCATAATATAAATGTTAACTGATCATGTAATTGTCATGCATCAAGACTCTAGATAGCCTAGGACTTTCTAAAAGGGAAATAAAGGTGAGGAAAATATTGTATTCATCCTTAGACGTTATTGGAGAAAGCATGCAAGACATTTACGTTACTGAAAGAGGGCCATTCTTACTCTGTGAAATCTCTGCAACTTTAGGTTGTAGTCTTTCACACACAATTTTTAAAAAAACAAAAACTTACTTACCCTTTAAAAACCTTGACTCTGTGATTCATTTTCAGTCGTGCCCACTGTGGATGGCCAGTCACAAGTTCTTTACTTTGCTGGATGCTCAGATGGAACTTTCTCTGCCTAACTATGTTTTATTTATAATTAATGCTTGGATTGAAAATAGTTGGGAATTATATTTTAGGGACCTGAAAGGTATACTTTACACAGCTTTCTCATGAATTCCTAACTTGACTCTTTGAATCTTAAGTAGTATCAGCCTTTTCTTTTTCATTTTCTTTTTTTCTTTTTTTTTCTGAGAGAGTCTCCCTCTGTTGCCCAGGCTGGAGTACAGTGGTGCAATCTCGGCTCACTGCAACCTCCACCTCTCAGTTTCAAGTGATTCTCTTGCCTTAGCCTCCTGAATAGCTGGGATTACAGGCATGTGCCACTATGCCCAACTATCTTTTTCTTTCTTTCTTTCTTTTTTTTTTTTTTTGCTTGTTTTCCATCTGGTCAACATTCTCCTGAGCTGGTCACCCAGCAAAAAGGCCCAGAACTGTCTCTGGCATGGGTTTTGCTCACCTTGCTTAGTTTAAGGTAGAATGAAATATTTCTTCTGCAAGTTTTCTTCAAATAGTTGTATCTCTTGCATAAAGTAGAATATTTGAAGCAGGTCTTGGTATTTTTCAGGCTACTTTTTAATTTGAAAAATACAAAAAGAAACACATACATTCCCAAAGTAAAAATGACCCAGAACCCTCATATTAAAATATATACAAACTTAGGAGTGAATATATATAAACCAAAAAGTTACATATAATAACTAACCTTACTTAAGAATAACATTTTGATTTTGTAAAGGATTAGCTCATTGTGTGCTGCTTTGAACTAGAGAGTAGAGAGTGGGTTAATACATTCTAGGGAGATGAGGTATTAGGCAGATAAGCTTTATACATTTAATTTTTTGGATTGTGTTCTCTCTTAAAGACTATATATTCAGTCTCACACAGCCTGGATCTACTTCTCATCTGCCACACTCAACCATACCTTTCGCAGCCCCAAAGTTACCAGCAGTCTCTACCTCTGGGCCTGTCTCTGATTTTCTACTTCTGGCCACACTAATGTCTCTCCTGTAATAAATGCCAGAGCCGCTTTTTCGTGTTTCTCTCTAGCTGTCCCCTTTTTATCCCCTTGATTTCTGTGGCCCGCAATACTAGTGGTAATTCTTTTTCTTGAGCACATTCTGAAAAGATTCCCTAAGGGAATGGCTGAGAGGTTGAAAGCTAGGCCAATGTTCCGAGCCGACTCACTAATAGAAGAAATAAATCACTTACCAGCATTCATAAAAATACAGGTAGATAAGCAAGGTGGAGAAGAAATACAAGTTGCCTGTTTTTTGTTTTTTTTTTTTTTTTAATTGGAAAGCATGCCATTGGTCCTAGATAACCCCAGGAGTAGATTGAAAGGTATATTAAAAGGCACTTAAGTATCATGCCTGTCCTCCCCAAATTAATGGATCAGTGTATATTCCACCTTGAATTTATTATGCCTCTGCCTGCCAGTAGGGTTGGATGGCATGTGGACATATTTGCACATTCTAGCTTGGTTTATGATATCTCAAGTCCTGAACTCACATCAGAAGCTGATGGTAATGCCCTTGACTCTGTGGGAGCTGATTTATCCTGGGCCATTTAAAGTCAACAGATACTTTTAGAATCTGGGTTTTGGCCTTTCTCTCGACGGGCTGGTAGCTGTCTCTTCAGTGAAAATAGAAAAAGACTGCCTTGGGACAATTATGAACATTACCTGTTTGCGTACAAGATAGCTACGTTTCGTATTTAATGCCAAGGTCACTTTACCTTGCTGGTGTCTGGCATTGCCTAATCATTCATTGCAGTCCTGGAAAGACAAAACTTGTATCTTCTGTATGGCTTCCTGTGTCCCCAGTTTATACATATTGGTTCTTCTGGTTGGCCCCCTACTATTTAAGCGCTACAGAGAAAAACTGAGTTTTACTCATGGTAGCTCTATATTAACCCCCCAGTATTCATTACCTATTGCTGCATAACAAATTATTCCCAAAGGTAGCAATAACATTTATCATATTTATTATCAAATAATAAACAATTTATCACCCCACAAAGTTTCTGTGACTCTAGAATTCAGGAGCAGCTTAACCGGGTGGTTCTGGCTTAGGGCCTCCCATGAGGTTGTCGTCAAGATGTTAGTTGGGTCTGCAGTCATCTGAAGCCTTGACTGGGGCTGGAAGATTTGTTTGCAAGATGTCTCACTCATATGCCTAGTAAATTGGTACTGACTGTTGGTAGGAGGCCTCAGATCCCTGCCACATGCACCTCTATAGAGCTGTTTTGAATGTCTTCACAGTATGGCACTGACTTCCCCAGGTGATCTAAGAAAGTACAAGGTAGAAGCTCCAATATATTTTATAACCTAGTCCCAGAAGTCATACCCTGTCATTTCTGCAATCTTATTGGCTACAAGGTCAGCATTATTCAGTGTGTGAGGGACTTATAGAAGGGCATGAACACCAGTTGCTGTCTCAGAGCTGGGCCAGCGCACCCTCGATGGCCCTTCAGCACTTTCAGTCTCCTCTAGTAGAAAATTTCCATAGTGTTATTTCAAATAAAGAAGCAAATAGATCCAGTCGGGATTTATAGGGTCCATTAGTATTAAATATGGCTACCAAACAGTGTCAAAATATAGGTAGTCCTTTAAAAGCATTATTCCTTTCCAAACATACTTAATATGATTTTTGTTAAGAAACAAAAATACAGTCCAGAAAAGTCAATGTTAGAGTCCACTTTTGATCATAATTTCCAAGCAGGATTTTCTTCCACTATGATGAAGCCATATGGGCACTGTCAGTTTTTTTTTTTTTTCTTCTCTAGTGTCTGCATTGAGAAAAGTTAAACAAATAGGTCAAAACTGAACCTCTTTTCACAAAGTTACCATTCATGGGTTGCCATGCTGGAGTGCAGGCCAGGTTCTTTTGTTAGCTGCTGCTTTGAAATACATGGCCAAGATTGGCTGACATGAAGCTTTGTATGTTGGCGAGCCAACTCCCGTGAGTTGGAAGCTCCTTCAGAGCTGAAGGAACAAGATCAGAAGCATCTTAGAATCATCTCTCTTTTAACCTTACAGTTGGAAGAAATCTAACAGGTCTTCCAGGCCTAACTTTCTTTTTTCTTTTTCATATTGTCTTTAAAAAAAATAACTCTTCACTAAACTTAGTTCTGATCATTTTCTTTTTGAGACAGGGTCTCACTGTGTCACCCAGGCTGGAGTGCAGTGATGTGATCATGGCTCTCTGCAGCCTTGAACTCCAGGCTCAAGTGATCCTCACCTCAGCCTCTCAAGTAGCTGAGATTACAAACAAGCACCAGCACATCTGGCTAATTTTTTTTTCTTGTAGAGATGAGGTCTCCTTGTGTTGCCCAGGCTGGTCTCAAACTCCTGGGCTCAAGTGATCCTCCTGCACCTCCCAAAATGTTGGGATTACAGGCATGAGCCACCGTGCCCAGCCCAGGCCTAACTCTCAATGTATGCAGCCATATATTCTGAAACACTAAAGACATGAAAGATGATCATCCCACTTCTACTTTAATATATTCAGTGATAAAACACATGCCACCACTACCTTTGATTTTCAAACAGTTCTCATTTTCTACTGGAGCCAAGTTGTATCTCTGCATATCTTCTGACCGTTGACCCTTAATTTTTATTCTCTGTGGAGTAAAACCAAATGTGAAATTTCTTCAAATATTTGAAAACCCATCTCATGTGGGTCTCCTTAGTTTTCCAGGCTAAACATTCCATGTTTGTTCAGCCTTCTCTTTAAAGTACAGTCTCCAAACTGTCTTAGTTTCAAAGTCCATCTGAAAATGTGGTATCCATTCATTTGTGGGACAAGTATTTGTTGAATGTTGTCTGTTGGCAAGGTACTGTGCCAGTCCGGATGTCTTAACAGGACAGAGTTGAGTGAGATTGTTTCTTCCAGTTGATTTGGATGTTATGTTTCTGTTGATATGACCAAAGATTACATTAGCTTTTTTGCAGCCATGTGAAACTATTGGATTATTTTTAGCTGTGATCAACTAAAATTATCAGTTTTGTTGAAGGGAATTGTTGTCAGTTGAGGACTTCCCAATCCTATATTCATGTCATTGGTTTTTGGAACCTAAATGAAAGACTTCACATTCACCTCCGTCCAATTCCTTCTCATTGGTCCAGCTCATTGTTCCAGCCCATTGAAGTCATTCTGATATTTGCTAACTCTTAATCTTGACTTCATCATATTAGTTATTTCTCCCAGCGTTGCTTCATCTGCAGTTTTGATTAGCATTCCATCTATCTTTGTATCCAAGTCACACATGGTAATGAGAAGTAGAATAGGACCCGTGACAGAGCCATTTGGAAGACCCAGGTCACCTCCCTGCCCCCTTCCAGCAGCTATCTTTGAGAACACGTTTCAGCCAACTATGAGTCGCCCAAATTATACCATCATCTGGTCTGCATTTCTCCTTCTTGTCCACAAGAATTTCCTGAAAGACTTTGCCAAATGCCTGATTAATCAATACATTCTGGGTCTCTGACATTTACAGTTGTCAGTTCTAGGAACCTGCTTCTTGCTCCAGAGGAAGAAAGGAAATGGGGCAAGCTGGGAACTGTTTTGTCCTCTGCTCAATTTTCCTAACCACATAACTCCTGGGTCAGCCTAGGGAACTTCTAGGTTCACAAAGATCTATCTATTGACTGACCTCTTGTCCTCACCCTTTAGGACCAGGGAGTACCTGATTTCTTACAAGTGTTATTATCCTGATTAGACTCCAAGTCTCTTAACTCCTCATCAGCTGTCTTTCTAGCTATCCTGAGTTCTTTCACCTTCATCTTTTAGCCTCATTTGTCTGCTCCTTACCATCCTTCTACCGTCAGGATCATGTCTTTACATAATTCAAATCAAACTATTCAATTACCTGTCATATGTTCCTGTGCAAGATATGTTTATTCCATGCCAGTGCTTTTTCATGCACCCTGCACAAAGCCCTAAATTCCGCAAATACGAATCTATAACAAGCTCTCCTGGTTACTTCTGCTTTATCTTGGGAAGTCCTTCAAGCTCATGTCTCTTCCCACCATCCTAGTTGTCCAGCCTTCTGCATTAGGACCTCTGACTTTGCCATTTGTTTTGGCTCTGTGCTATGCTTGTATATCCCATTTTGGTTTAGACAGTCCACTCTGGCTCAGACCTTATTTCCCATCAGGGTGTGACTTCCATCGGACCAATCACCATAGGTAGGATATACATTGCTTCCCTCTCCACCCCAGAACCTTCATGGCAGAGTGTACCCTTCACCTGTCAGATTAGAAAGGCAGTGGGTGGCCAAATAGATGAGAAGACTGGGTTCTAGTTCCCAAGTTGCTGGTAATCCAGTACTGTGTATTGCTTGTTAATTTAGAGAAGGTATACTCTTTTTTTCCCCCTGATTGGTAACAAAGAGTTTCAACTATCATTCTTGGTGATGCCAGTGAAAAAATGCTCACCATCAAGGGTCACAGTTCAAGGTAGCCGTGTTACCCACAGTCTGTGTCTTGGTTTGCAGGTCCTTTAAGCTATATGGAGCATACCCAGTTTTCTTGCCCTGAGTTTTTCATGGGAAAGATAGGGCTTTGGTACTTTTACCTGCAACACACTCGTTGTCCCTCAGTATCATCTTTTTCACTCATCATCTCACCTAGACACTTTCCCTTCTAAAGTTTAAGCACAAACCCCCTAATTAGAAATTCCTCTGCCATAATTTTCCCAGTTTTGGGAGATAGACACTGTTTTCAGAGAAGTCACAGAACCCTTATGTATAAGCCCTCCTTGGGTAGCCAGCTACCAACTTCCCATTTGTTCCACAGTCTTCCAAAACTATGACCTTCCATTAGAGTAAGACATGAAAACACTACCCCCTCCCCCTTAAGTCCTCAATTCCCTACTTAGGAAAATGAATATATGCACTTTTAATATAAGTTTATATTCCCCAGTGAGTAAGTAAGAAATGCACATTTTAAACCTTCCAGATTGAGTCAAATTTGTCTTGTGTATGACCTTTACCTGAGTTATTTTTTTGTAGGTGAGCGAGTGACTCAAGGTGGAACTCAGCCTCCCCATGCTTGCCCTTAATGCTAGGAAATCTTAGCTTTTAGCCACTGAAATTCTTTAGTAAATAAACCTGTTTCTACTCATTTTTAAATGTATTAATCTGTTCTTGCATTTCACTTTGAAGAAAACAAGGTTTTTATTATTGGAAACAAGGTCTCCCACAGGATGTTCAGTGTGATTGACTCAGTCATTACATAATAGTCATAAACAAATGAGCTCCCTTTGAACTCAGCAGTTCAGGCTCCTACTGCATCTTGGCTGTGATTCCATAGTTTGACACTTATGCTGCAGTTAATTAGGGTGACTGTGAGAGGTAGACAGGGGCAGAGAAAAGGCAGGATTTAAAAGCTGTTCCTGCTACCTTTTGGGGGTTTCAACTCCTGTCTACATTATAAAGCTAATTGATAGATTTATGCTTTATTTTCTCCCTGGCCTCCCTCCTTGGCTTCAGATTTAATGAGCCCAAAGGAAAGAGGATCATTATTTAAAATCTGGGTGATGTGCGTTTAAATTTAAGATTTATATTTGTCCAGACTTTTTATCCCTGCAACCCAAGTTACCTACATATCAAGCAAACCTCATCTGTTGCATTGTCGGTATTCATCTCCCCTGTTGGGAAAGATTTAATCTCATGGATTATTTCCCAAAACCTGCTTTGTTGCTTTCTTATTCGTAAAGCATACAATATCAGCTGGAGAGAGGAGGGCACTGGAAAGAATGCTTTGGTCACTTTACATCAGTTTTAAAGTAGTGGCAAATAAGAGAATGCCTATTCAGGGCATTTATTGGCACTTCCGTGGGGGGTAGGTCCTGAAGTTTCTTATGGCAGGTGAGTGAAAGGCCAGGAAAGAAGGCCAAGGATGAAATTGATGTGGAGAAGAGGATCTGGCTGACTTTTCCTTGAGAATTCTAAGGGATATTTCCTCTTCCTCATCCTCCTTTTCTCCCCTTCTTTCACTTAGACATGGGGAATAGAAAGGGAAATAGAGGCCGGGCACAGTGGCTAACACCTGTAATCCCAGCACTCTGGGAGGCTGAGGCAGGTGGATCACGAGGTCAGGAGATCAAGACCATCCTGGCTAACGTGGTAAAACCCTATCTCTACTAAAAATACAAAAAAAATTAGCTGGACGTGGTAGCTGTAGTCCCAGCTACTCGGGAGGCTGAGGCAGGAGAATGGTGTGAACCCAGGAGGCAGAGCTTGCAGTGAGCCGAGATTGCGCCACTGCACTCCAGCCTGGGCGACTGAACAAGACTCCATCTCAAAAAAAAAAAAAAAAAAAAAAAAAGGAAAATATAGGCCCCAGGAGAAGATGTAACAGAGAAAAAGGGTCAGATGTGGATATGCTGAAGACTACCCACCTGAGCCCCAGCATCCCCCAGCTCCAGGCCTGATCCAGAGAGGACATGCTCCAAGACATCATGTCCTCTATCTGCTGGTGCCAGGGCAGAACCCTCAGGAGCCTTCCTTGAGTCTTCATTCTTCCTCATCCCTTTAGGGTTTGCTCCACTTTCTGAATCTCCCTCAAATGCTCCTCTCCTTCCCATCCCTTGGTAGAAGCCGCCATCACCTCTTGCCCAGATTGTGGCAGTGGCTTGGTAATGACCCTCCCTGCTTCCAGCTGGCTTTTCTCTCATCCGATTTCTGTATTGGAGCCAGGGCTGTCTTTCTAGGAGGCAATGCTAATCTCAGAGTCTTCTGATGAAACCTGGAGGAACTCTATTCACATCACCCCTTAGTCGCACAGTCCTCCCCTCATACCCCATCCAGCCCCTTTCCAGCTACACTGGACTGGGCCTGAGCCCTGTTGAGTCTGGGGCAAATGCCTCAAGGGCCTCTGGCCTCAGCTAAAAGGTATCTTCCACGAGGGAGCTTCCCTATCCAGACCTCTAATCCGGTGTCCCCTGTGAGGCATTGCCCTCGCATTTGTAACATACATCCCCAGAAGTCTTATTCAATTCAAATGGAAAGTCCTAGGAGTTCCAAACCATTTCCCATGGCTTCTAGGGACTTCCAGAGCTTGCTTTTTCTGCCTCTCCACTTCTGTAACCTCACGTGCTGCCTTTGTGTCTCTCCCCATATCTGTTTTCCACAAAAGTCCACATGGCATGAGTTAACTTGTCATGAATTGACTAACTTTACCAAAGATTAGGATGATCATGAGAGGTGTGGAAGGGGGAATATCTCATCCATCCTCGGTTCACGGCTGAGGACTCCATAATAAAAGACAGATTGACAAGAGAAGTGCAAATTTATTTAAGTTTTATGTGACACTGGAACCTTCATAAGGAAATGAATACCTGAAGAAATGATTAAACCTGTGTATTTTTATGCCAGGTTTGATGAAGAGTGGACAGTCATGGAGAAATATGATAGAGCAAAAGAGTGCAATCTAATAGTGATAAACTGGGGGAATCCTAGCAAGCAAGACCTGTTTGTTCAGATTCTTTTCTTGTCCCTGTGTCTTCAGAGATAAGGATGCTCCTCTTCTCTGAGTATAGGGAGGTCATCTCCATATGAGGGTCATATGACCTGCTTCAGGGAAGTGTCAGAAAATCCTTTCTGGGTGTGATGACTTGCTTCAGGGAAGAAGAGCAGGAGAAAGGTGATATGGTTTGGCTGTGTCCTCACCCAAATCTCATCTGAAGTGTAGCTTCCATAATTCCCATGTGTCGTGGGAGGGACCTGGTGGGAGGTAATTGAATCATGGGGGCGGGTCTTTCCCATGCCGTTCCCATGATAGTGAATAAGTCTCAGGAGATATGATTTTTTTTTCTTTTTTTGAGACAGAGTTTCGCTCTTGTCGCCCAGCTGCAGTGCAGTGGTGTGATCTCAGCTCATTGCAACCTCCATCTCCCAGGTTCAAGCAATTCTCCTGCCTCAGCCTCCCAAGTAGCTGGGATTACAGGCACCTGTCACCATGCCTGGCTAATTTTTGTATTTTTAGTGGAGACGGGGTTTCATCATGTTGGCCAGGCTGGTCTTGAACTGCTGACCTCAGGTGATCCACCCGCCTCAGCCTCCCAAGGTGCTGGGATTACAGGCGTGAGCCACTGCGCCCAGCCGATCTGATGGTTTTATAAAGGGGAGCTCCCGTGCACACACTTTCTCTTGCCTGCTGCCATGTAAGATGTGTCTTGCTTCCCCTTCGTCTTCAACCATGATTGTGAGGCCTCCCCAGCCATGTGTAACTGTGAGTCAGTTAAGCCTCTTTCCTTTATAAATTACCCAGTCTGAGGTATGTCTTTATTAGCAGCATGAGAACAGAATCATACAGGTCTGGAGACCTTCCTGCACATTATCTCTCAGATCCCTTTTTCCTTAAAATATTTAATATGCCTATATGCTAAAAATCCCATATTTTTGGGTAGCACGTCCAAAACACCACCAGAGGTGACTTTAACAAGCGATTGGCAATAGGTCCTTTCACGGGCTCAGCCCTCACTTCACTCCCTTGTTCGTATTTCCTATTAACATAGTTTTAGCTATAAGAGAAAAATAATAAATATGTAAATATAATAAAACATTAGTTTTAGCTATAATAAAAAAAAAATAGCAGTGATCTAAAGGAGTTTATTTCTGCCTCATGTTAGGTAAGTCTGAGAATAAACAGTCCAGGGCAGTTGTGGTCTCCACAGTACTAGACACTCTTCTGTCTTACTCTTTCATGCTTAGCTTCTATTTTTAAGATTATCTCATCATCTAAAGTGATTGCTGCAGCTCCAGCCATTGCATATACGTTCCAGCCAGCAAAAAGGGCATGTACCCTCCCTTTAAGAATATCCCAGAAGTTGCACACACTACTTCTGCTTCCATCCTATTTGCCAGAACTTAGTCACATGACCACACCTAGTTACAAAGTAGACTGGGAAATGTAGTCTTTATTCTGAGCAGGTATTTGCGTGTCTGAAACCTGGTGATTCTCTTACTGTGGAAGAAAGGGAGAATAAATATTGGAAGACAACTAGCAGACTCTGTCACACCTGTGACAATAAACATCCATCCCTTTTCTTGCCTTGCTTAATTTGACATGTGATTAGGCTCCCTCCAGGCCTCACATTTGACCTAAGAAATTGTTTGGGTGTTCTTCTCAAACACCTACAGCTCACTTCCAAAGAGAATTCTGCTTGGTAAACTTTTCTGTATCTTATAAACCATGCTAACTTCTCCATGTGTTGCACTGCCCAGGCCCTGTGTGGTTGTTGTGGCTTTGTCCTCAGTGGGCATCCTCAGATTGCACACAGGACTGGTTTCCACACACACATCCCAAGTTGTAGTTGACTTAACATTACATTTTCAGATTTTCCAGCTCTCAGAATGCAGCTGCAGGTTCACAAGTCAGCAACCCATGGAGAACAGTGAGACAGCAATGCGAGAATGTCTGTGGCCTGGCTCCCCTGCCTCACAGTCCCATGAACACTTGCTGGCGGCTGGCTTCAAGGCTGAGAAGCTGCCAACCAACTTCTTCAGAGAGCCCCCTTCCGGCGAAGTGAGGCACAGGTGGTATCTATCTACTAAGCAGCACCCACATGAATACATTTAGCCAGATATGTGTTCAACTACGTTCAGCACATCTGCATCAAATATATCTTTGGAAGACTGCCCTATTTCGGCAAGAAGGCAGGAAATTCAGTCTGGTGATCTCCCTCCCCATGATCTCCACCATGCTGGTCTCGCTGTTGTATCCTTTCTTCGTGTCTCCTGTGGCACCTGACATATAGCAGGCCTTCTATCAATATTCGTTTAACGAATAGAAGAATGAACAACATGTGCTAAATGATATACAAAGGCCATTGAGCCAATCTAGTGGGAGACCAACATACAGTTATAATAGAGAGGAATGCATACAATATAAATATGTACAGTGTCAAATGAGCACAGAGGAGATGTCCAAGCTGGATTTTAACATATAAATAGGAGTTCACTAGGCATATGGAGGTAGATATGAAGGCAGAGGAGCCGATTTATGCAAAGGTGTAAAGGCATGAAACAATCTCATGTGTTCAGGCAATAAGAGGTTCCCTACCTTAAGGACCTTGTAGTTTATAAAGTAGTTTGTTTTTTGTTTTTGTTTTTTTAACCTTTTCATTTTTTTCTAGAAGTGATTCACAATTACTACTAATTTATAAGGAGTCAGAGCTTTGCTTTGGAATAATTATTTGCATTCAAGGGTTATGGAAAAAACCTGGTAGCTTGCTGGAGTTCTACCTATTCCCTACCTGAGGGAACCAGTAAAATTGAGATTTTTTATTTCTTTCCTAGTGGTTGACTACTTGGAGCCATGTGAATGCTGCATAGGCTCAATATAAAGGTCTTTTAAAACCCCAAGTGATAACCACTGCTAGAAAATAATAACAGCAATTGCCAGCATTGCTATGGCAGAGAGTACTATTGTAAGCATTTTATATATATTAATTCATTTAATTTTCCTAATGGCCTCATGAGGAAATACTAGTATTATCACCATTTCATAGGTGAGGAAACTGACAGAGATATACTGATTTGATCAAGATCACAAAGCTAATAAGTGGCTGAGTGAGGATTTTAAACTCATATATAGTTCAAAAGTTTTACAGTATATTTAAAGTTATCAGACTCTTTCTGTTGTTGTTTGTTTGTTTGAGCTTGTCTGCTAAGCAGAGACAAAAACAAAAAGAACTTGCTGGTTTTGGGATAACCCCTTGGCCTTGACACCTGTCGGTTCCTGCACATTGCTGTGCTGTGGGCCTCAGGACTTTGCTGCCCTCCTCCCCTCCAGTCTCAGGCTACCCCTTCTGTGACCCATCCCCACTCATGACACTCAACCAGCTTCCCTCGGACGTGAGCACATGGGCCCTCTGCATGCTAAGGTTCAGAATTAATCACTAGGGCAAGCAGGTAGAGGTGTCCAAAAATCAGACCCATGGAGGGGAGGGACAGGTGACAGAGTTTCCAGAATGTCTGTGCCTTTGCAGGAGGCCCTGAGTCTCTGGGGTGGTAAATGTGCTTAATACTTTCTGTTTCATCTCTCCCATACCCTTCTTACTCACCTAGGCCAGCCCTGAGGTGTCATGCTGGGTCTCAAGGATACAGTGTGCCCCTCTGAGGCCCTCCAGCCACCACTTCCTGCTGTCCTCTTTTGCCTTGCCCTCACCCACTTTATGTCACTCAGTCAAATGTTTGGCTTTTGCAATGTGAAAGGCGAAGTATGATCAAGTGATCAGGAGCAAGGATGCACTGTTCAGACATGCCTGGCTCCACTTCCTGGCCGAGCCTCATACTAGGTATGTAGCCTTAGGCAAGTCCCTGACACTTTTCATTCCTGTTTCCTTATCTATCAAGTGGGGGTCATAAAACCTTCCTTGCTGGGTGGCCGGGAGGATTCAGGTAAGATCATCCATAGTGCTCAATCAACACTGGCTATGAGAGACAGGCTGTGTAGGGGTTCCGAGTGTGGGATCTGGAGTCAGACCAAGGGTTTGAATCCCAACTTGGCCACATCCAACCATGTGAGCTTAAGTACATTGGTGTTTTTGTTTTTGTTCTAAGAGAGGGTCTTGCTCTGTCACCCAGGCTACAGTGCAGTGGCACAATCATGGCTCACTACAGCCTCAACCTCCTGGGCTCAAACAATCCCCCCACCTCAGCCTCCCCAGTAGCTGGAACCACAGGCATGCACCACCACACCTGACTAATTTTTTAAAACTTTTTGTAGAGACAGGGCCTCCCTATGTTTCCCAGGCTGGTCTCAAACTCCTGGGTTCAAGTGACCCTCCTGCCTCAGCCTCCCAAAGTGCTGGAATTACAGACATGAGCCACTGCGCCTGGCCTAGTAAGTTTTTTATCCTCCTCTGTAAAATGGAGCTAATAACAGTATCTACATGATGGGATCGTTGTCAAGATTTCATGCTTATAAACTTAACAGAGTCAAATATTTAAATGCTAACTAGTATGTATTAGGCCTTCAATACATATCAACCACTACTGTTTATCATTATTATCATCAACAGTTAATTCATTCTAGAGTAACTCTACTGCCTATCTGTGAAAGGCCCATCTGAGCAGGGATCCTTTCCAACAAGACTTGGACTGTCCCTGCAAGCCTTTAATTGTGCTCTCACTCATATTGCCCATTAGAACTCCCCCCAGTTGAAGATTTCTTTGCTCTTCTTAGAGAACAGAGGCTTGGCTTCTCTAACGGGCAGAGTTCCACAGCAGACAAACTAGAAAAAGTCTCCTGAGGAATTTTTCTCTATTCCAAGATGAATGTTCCAGAAACATCCCCTCTCCTGATGCGTCTTGGAAGTCCTGCTCACTGACCTGCATGGAAATGGGATCTTGATTTTAAGAGAGGTTGATTTCACAGGAGGCTGACTGTGTGTTATTCTCATAAAGCACATGTCATCTTAATTGAAACTGTGTGAGTGGTAAACTTTGCATTCTAAATTTAGAAAAACTCCCATGGGAAGGAAATGCAGCCTTTGAAACACTGGAGGAGGCAGTGTGAGTTGTTTTATGTAACTCTGGCAGGGAGAATACCTGATTTGTGCAGGCAGACTTGTTGCAGATGCTGTTAATGGTGAGATCTGTTTTGAATAGTGCATTTTCAGGTGCTTTTAAAAAAAAATTCTTAACGTTACCAAGTCTTTTTGATTGTATTACTGTATTTGGCTTTTTTTTTTTTTTTTTTTTTTTTTGAGACAAAAAGTCTCACTCTGTTGCCCAGGCTGGAGTACAATGGTGTGATCTTGGCTCACCGCAACCTCTGCCTTGCAGGTGCAAGCAACCCCTCCTACCTCAGCCTCCCAAGTCGCTGGGGCTACAGGCACACACTACCACACCCGGCTAATTTTTATTTTTTTTTGTAGAGATAGGGTTTTGCCATGTTGCCTAGCCTGGTCTCTAACTCCTGGGCTCAAACAATCCACCCGCCTCAGCCCTCCAAGGTGCTGGGATTACAGGTGTGAGCCACCGTGCCTGGCCCAGCTTTGAGAATCATAAACTGTTTTTAGGTCATTCAATATTATTTTAAAGGCTATAGCCTTTTCTCCAGGCCATACCCCAGCTGGAACTCTGAGCACGGAATTACTTGGAGTTGTGTTTCTGAGCCTTCAAATCCACCAGGCAACCTATTGGTAAATGACTGTTCACCATAGTAATGGTAACAGCCTGAACACTAAATGCCTAACATGCTCATATCATTGTAAGGAATGTAGTCTACCACTGGTGGCCCCAATCCTATACAGAGAAAAGAGTCAGGGAACATTCCCTTCCCATTGCCACTGCTCCTATAGGATGGGGCTGGGGTATCATGGACCCTGCCCCCTGTTTTGGGGTGCTGTTGAAGAAAGGGACATTGAAGCTTGGAGTAGTTTGAATGGAGCTAGCGAAGTCCCCATGCATGCTGTGTGATGCATACACATGTGCAGGCCACCATCAGTGGAAGGTTCTCACCAGTGGAAGTGACCAGCATAGTGCAGTATCACCTGGGCACATTCTTACTTACCAGCCCGGGTCCTACCTTAGGCCAATTAAATTGGAATTTAGGGCAGGGCCTATATGGTGGTTTTCAAAGCATCCCAGGATCTCACTGTGCTGGACACTGCTGGACAGTCTCTTGATGCTGACTCCTCATGTGGATCACAGGTCAGGTATACCCGGAACCCTATGACCTCATCCATGGTCAGGCCTTATCCATTCAGGGAATCCCAGTGTCCTAGTCTGCTCCCCAGAGGCAGAGGCAGTCACTGTTCATAGCCTCTTGTGCCTTTACAGGGACATTCTGCATTATTTGCACACAAATGGGAACATTACAGCACATATTGTTTGGCATCTTGCTATTTTATTTTTTATTTTTTTTGAGATGGAGTCTCACTCTGTCGCCCAGGCTGAAGTGCAGTGGAGTGATCTCGGCTCACTGCAACCTCTGCTGCCCGGGTTCAAGCGATTCCCCTGCCTCAGCCTCCCTAGTAGCTGGGATTACAGGTGCCTGCCACCGTGCCTGGCTAATTTTTGTAGTTTTTTTAGTAGAGGCGGGGTTTCACCATCTTGGCCAGGCTGGTCTTGAACTCCTGACTTCATGATCCACCCACCTTGGCCTCCCAAAGTGCTGGGATTACAGGCATGAGCCACGGCGCCCGGCCTGCTACTTTATTTTTGCTTGCAAGTGCAGAGTTCTCCATGGTTTCATGCAACCAGTCCACTGTTGTACCAGATATTTTCTTCTCACTTCTCCAGATCTATCAGCTGTCCTTTCATCCTATGCTCTCTGTCTGCAGAAGGCTGCTCTATGTGAACTGCATCATCAAACCTTTCCTCCTAGATTCCCTCTGGGTTCAGCTCCACATGAGGTAGGAGGAGAGAGGAGAGTGAGGTTGGGGTATTTATTCCCTTGGCTCTCTCCTTGCAAGGACATCTTAGGTTGCTTTCTCTACATGACCATCTCCTTCTGGATTCTAGCAATCTCTCTCTTCCCTTGACTCACTGGGCCTGGAATATCCCCTCCACTCTTTCTAGTTCTGGCTTACTTCACTATGCAAATGATTTTCAAAGTACGGTTGCAGGACCAGCAAAATCAGTATCACCTGGGAACTTGTTAGGAATGGACATTTCCAGGCCCACCCCAGAGCGACTGCTGATTCAGACACCCTGAGGGTAGAGTCCAGCAGTCTGTGTTTTTATCATCAGATGATTCTGATGCAAACTCAAGTTTGAGACCCCCTGCATTATGCCTTCCTCTTATGCCCTAACCCATAACTTTCCTAATAATCCTTTTATGAAGCCAGCCTCAGATAGTCATTAAGTTGAATGTGCCATCTGTCTCCTCTTGAAAGCCTGTCTCATGAACCTTTGTTTATAGATCTCTGCACATATGTGTGAGTTTATGAGAGGAATAAATTCCTTTAAATAGCATTTTTGTGGAAAAGGAACATGCATTTCAAATTTTCATAGATAGTGCCAAATTGTTCCCCATTTTGTTGTCCCAATTTTCTGTTTACAAAAATGGCTTCTGGTCATTTAACATACCTCTTCAATGACTATTGATTAACCAGACAGTGGTGGTATATTAGAGTCATCCTTCTCAGATTTGGTTGCATAAATCTGGGGATCTTGTTAAAATGCAGATTCTGATTTAGGCGGTCTGGGATAGAGCCTGAGATTCTGCATTTCTAACAAGTTCTCAGGTGATTCTGCTGCTGCTAGTCCAAGGACCACACTCTAAGTAGCAGGTGTTAGGGAGTAAGCGTAAAGAAATCGGGGCCAGGCATGGTGGCTCATGCCTTTAGTCTTAGTGCTTTGGGAGCTTGAGGCGGGAAGTTTGCTTGAGGCCAGGAGTTCGAGACCAGCCTAGGCAACATAATGAGACCCTGTCTCTACAAAATCTGTTTTAAAATATTAGCTGGGCATAGTGGTGTGCACCTCTAGTCCTAGCCACTTGGAAAGCTGAGGCAAGAGGATTGCTTGAGCCCAGGAGTTCAAGGTTATAGTAAGCTAGGATCATGCCACTGCAACTCTAGCCTGGGTGACAAAGTGAGACCCTGTCTATTAAAAAAAAAAAAAAATTCTTAATTTTTTTAAAGAAGTGGCCAAGAGATGGGCTTTGAGCTCATATCCCCACTCAGCCATTCACTAACTGTGTCTTTGTTTATTAATCTTCTTGAGCCTCACCTTCTTTGTCTACAAAATGGGGATTAAATCATAATGTTTTGTGATGACCAAATAAAGTAACATATGTATGTAAAGTATTTAGCAAAGGGCCTGATCCATCATGGTCATTCCAAGAAGTATAGCTGGGATAATTGTTTGCCCCATCTCCTATCTATTCCCATGGTTATTTTCTCCACCGGCTGTATATTCCTTTTTTTTTTCTGAGATGGAGTCTCGCGCTATCACCCAGGCTAAGGTGCAGTGGCACAATCTTGGCTCACTGCAGCCTCCGCCTCCCAGGTTCAAGCGATTCTCCTGCCTCAGCCTCCAGAGTAGTTGAGATTACTAGTAGCAGGAGGCACCTGCTACCACACTTGGCTAATTTTTGTATTTTTAGTAGAGACAGGGTTTCACCATGTTGGCCAGGCTGGTCTCGAACTTGTGACCTCAAGTGATCCACCCACCTTGGCCTCCCAAAGTGCTGGGATTACAGGTGTGAGCCACCATGCCTGGCCAACCCCTTGTATATTCCTGATACTCAGCTGCCCTTAGCTCCCTTCAGACAATTTCCAGTGTTCCAGATTGGCAGCTGCTCTAGAATGTCCTGTTTGTCTTCAAGGCAACAAGGCAACCTCTAGGTCCAAATCTATAGCTAAGGCTAATACCATTTTCTTTTATCACCTCTAGAAGAGAGCCCACAGCAGAATCATTACCAAACTCTCTGCTGAGCAGTTGTTCAAGAAACAGTGCAGCCCAGGTCTCTCTCCCCATCCCTACCCAGCATCAGCATCCCTCAGACTCTTCAAGAAACTTTTGGAACATTTACTTTTGGAAAAGTGAGCCTTCGGGAGCCCCAGCTGCCTCATCAGTTCCCTGGGCCGACATAGGTTTCTAATCCTTTTCTATAGGGTGAGCATGAGTGAACGCCCAGTGGCATCCTCCCACCTGGGGTAGGGAGAACTTCTCATTTCCTCCCAGCAATGTGCAAACTCAGGTTTCATGCTTAGGCAGATTAAGTCCCCCAAATAGCACTGTTCACCAAGGTAAACATACAGACGATTTGCAGTACAGTTCCTGGTTTACAAAAGAACATTTCAGAAACCAGAGCTACAACATCAAGGCATTGAAATGAGGCAAAAGCTCCACACACCCTCCTTCAGACGTGCACAGAGCCAGCCAGGGCCAAATGTGTGAGGGTGTGACGCCACTGGTTCCTATCAGACGGGGTCTTCTTCTGTTTAATGTGAAATCGAATGAGAACATAAACAGACTGCTAGTAAAGCTCTGAGCATATGTGTGCAAAACTGTGTTTAGAAAGGTTCGAAGTTGCCCAGAGGAGTCCAGAGGTAGAGGAAGTGGATGTGCTGCCCTGCCCTGGGTATTGAATTCATTTTCCCCACCCTGAAGACAGCTCTTGTGCCTGGAAGATGAAAGGATGGGCGGACAGCAAGAGACATTTGAAAGTTACTGGAGTGGGATTAGGAGTATGGAGGCCACATTGGGAGCATTATGCTGCATATTATGGAAAAAGAAATAAAAGCTGCTGCTTCCTTTTCTTCTTGAGCAACTCTTCTATCTGTGGGTCCTCAGCCCCTCCTGTTCTCACCTCCTTAGCTGGGTCAGCTCTTCTCCCATTGTTTCAGCCTCCACCTTCATGCTGGCCATTCTCCAGTCTTCACCACCAGTGCAGCCCAGGTCTCCCTCCCGTCTCCTGCCCTGCATCAGCATCCCTCAACTCGTCACTTTATTCACCCTCTTCACCATGCTGAACCTGCTTCTCCTTCTGTGTTTCCCACTCCCAAGTAAATCTTCACTTGAATACAGGGTTCTGCAGCTTAAAAAATCATAACAAATTATCTGACTGCTTGCTTTCAAATCTGGCGCGATGCAGCAGAGCTGCGTGCCCAAATCCAACAATTCTGGTCCCCAAGGATGGGAGGTGGTGTGCTCAAGCCCCAAGGCTTGGAGGCTGCTGCAACAAGCAGGCCTGTGCAACTGCTTGCTGCCTTGGTGCAAAGTTTTCCTTAAAGATGTTGCTCATTACATTCCATAACAGCATCTTAATGAGAACCCATGGGAGAAATTTTCCCTGGGGTCAGCTGCGTAGGATTAGATATTTTCATCCTGAGCAAGCGAGGCTGTTTTGGTTCTGTGAATGCCACGTCATATTATAGCTTACACCAGAAAGCCCAGACCTGCCTCTAGGAAGTACATAAGCAGGTATAAAAATAGATGTTGTATGCTAACTCCATTCCTGACTTCCTTGTGTCTTCGTCTACTTATTCTAACTTATTTTATTTGGTATTATTACATATATTTATGTAAGTCTTCTTTAAACTAGGACATAACTTATACAGAATTGTATCCTCTATTCTCATATTTTAGTAAATAAACACATGCATACAGTATCTGTGGGGATATATTTATTAAGCAGAAAAATGCAACTTTTTATAGACAACCCGATTTGGTGGACTCCACCCAAAAGATGAACAAAATCAAAGTCACAACAGCACTTGTAGTAACCTGTTATAAAATAATGCAGCATTGTGAAGAGAGATTTAGATCTTGAATGTCAGTAGGAGGCAAGTAGAAAGAATTTCAATGATAGGTAGCAACCAACATTCAGATCATTTCTATGTGGCCTAAAACACAGTTATGCCAAGTGTAATTATGGGATGTGCAACAATAAAATATTGGGGACTGTATTTCTGATAAAGGGAAGACTCTGGCAACCAAATGAGGGGACCACAAAGGATGAGAATCATATGAGCCTTTTCCAGACACTAGGCAAAGTGTTCTGAGAGGTTATTCCTCTTGGGCTTCCCTAATGGGCCATTAGAAAAGGGACTGTTTGCTGGTTAACAGAGATGAAAGTTTCTGTCATTTTTCTGCAAGCGAACAGGTCTTTAATATTTCCTGAAACCACAGGTCTGCTTTGTATCCTTTAATTGAAACAACTATAATCCTTAACACCAGAGAGCAGTGGGCCCCCAGTAGTGCAGTGGCAGTCGAGGGGAACAGAAACACCTGCAGGAAAATTAGGCAGAGCGTATTTTTTTTTTTTTTTTGGCAAGCCATGTCTGGCATCTGTAAATGCTGATCACTTGTTCACTAGTGGCTTTTCTTTACTTTCTTTCTTCTGCTTTTTTTTTTTTTTGGTCAGATGTTTTCAATGGCTACCCTACCTGAGTGAGGTACTAGATGGACATATTTTGCACAGATTCCCATTAGGCTTAAATAACATTATCCATCTTCATTTGTTCATGTTGTTTGTCACGTTCACAACTTCTGTTTCTGATGCTAAGCCTTAGTTCTTTTAATTGGGTAACCTTTCTCTTTCTCTGACACTAATGAAATTACTTTTACTAGAGTCTGCAGTTTCCTAATCATTGCTTCTGGATTTGGGGTTTTATAGAAGGATCAAGGACAAATCAAGAGTGAGAGGCAGGAAAGAAGGTTAACTTTACTTTTGGGAAACTGAGCACTAATTCACAGGTATGCATCTCAGTCTGAAACAGAGACTTTTCATTAGTTGATGTAATAAACAGACAAATTTGGGGAAGAAACAGGCTAGGCTGTTTTTTGTATGTTGATGGGGATTTGGTTTAAATTTTGAAGCATAATTCAGCTTTTGGTTGCCAGATTTTAAAAGTACATACCCTTCACTCTTTAGGAGAAGGTTTGAAAAAAAAAACAAAACTGTGTTTCCTGTTGAAGGCCAGTGATACCTGGCAGCTTACAGTCAGAAAACTCTATAACTTTATTATTTTCATTTGCACTTAAAATTGCTATGAGTTTTTTAATGCAAAAAATAGTGATTGAGAAAGAAAAAAGTGAACATATTTATATTCTTCCCCCTCAGAGAGAAACACTGTTAACATTTTGTGTATTTCGGCCTGGGTTCTTTTCTGTGTGTGTAAGCACACTTATGTATTTATATTGTATAAAATAAGAGATTCATGCTGGACATACATTGTTTGTAACTTCCTTCATTCCTTCCTTTCCTTCCTTTCTTTCTTTCCTGAGCTAGGGTCTTGCTCTGTCACCCAGGCTAGAGTGCAGTGGTGGGATCTCAGCTCACTGCAACCTCCGCTGCCTGGGCTCAAGCGATCCTCCCACCCAAGCCTCCCAAGTAGCTGGGACCACAGGCACATGCCAGGATGCCTGGCTAATTTTTGTTATTTTTTGTAGAGACAAAGTCTTACTATGTTGCCCACGCTGGTCTCGAACTCATGAGCTCAAGAGATAGATCCACTCACCTTGGCCTCCCAAAGTGCCGGGATTACAGGCATGTGCCACCATGCCCAGCCACTTTTTTTGTTAATGTTTTAGACATATCCCATGTATATATAAATATAGATCATTGTCATTAATAATAATGACTGTTTAATACTATGTGATATGTGTTACAATTTATTAAATTCCCTATTTTTTGAAATTTAAGTTGTGTATCAGTTAACTCTTTGCCATAATATTGCTGCATGACAACTACAAAAATATGGCAGATAGAAATAAGCACTTCTTTCTTGCTCGTGAGTTTTCAGGGTGGCTGAGGTGGTACTGATACATAATGAGGTGGAGGGGGCTCTGCTCCCTGAGCCTCTTACACCCTTCCTGGGATCTTCTCATTGCGTTGCCAGCTAAAGTTGACAAAAGTGCAGGAGTGCAAAGCCCAATCACATAAATGTTTTTCAAGCCTTGCATTGCATCTCAGTCACAAATATTCCATTGGCCAAAGTAAGTCACGTGGCCCAGCCTAAAGTCAGGGGCAGGGAGTGCACTGGACCTGTGAAGAGAAGCACAGTGGATAGTAAAATATTTTCAAACACTCATCTAATCTACCATAGTCTATCTTCATTTTTCATTGTAAACACATCCAGGAACACCCCATGCATGCAGTTTACATCCTGATTGACTTTTTTTTATAGATTCATAGAACTGAAATTTGATCCAATGTCAAATAGTATATAAAGTTTTAATTTTTATGCCTGTGCCAGACCACCCTTGTTAGACTTGTTTAAAAACAAAACAGTTTGTTAGATTGTTTTGGGGTAGGGAAAAAGGAGGATGCTCACTAAGCCAAAAACAAACAAATAAAAACCTGCATTTGATTGAAAGAAAAAAAGCTCTAAAAAGTGAAAAATTCTCGCATTAAATGTAACATTTAGACTCTGTGATAAAAGAAGCCTCGATTAGTTCTCAAAGATCCAGGATAAGGCAATCTGATGTTTTTGGAATACTATATTATTAGGTTTCTATGGAAAGTACTAATAGCTACTTCTTTGCTTCTAGGTATACTTATAAAATCAGAGTCATTCCTTCATATATATTTATGTATATAAAACTTTGAGAATTTCTGGGACGATGAAGTTTTTAAAAATAGACATAAAAGTTTGAAAATACAAGTAGATTGATGCTTTCACTGAACCACAAGGATTTTTCTAAGTAGCTAAGTCCTTCGCTGAATTCCAGTGGGCGGTGGCAGTAGAGAAATAACTTTCTTAGATACATGCAGCTCAGATGGAGAAGACAAGACCTTCTTTCTCAACTCTCATTTTTCTCTTCCTTTTAGCCAGTCCTTCCTTTTTGCCCCTCTTCATGCTCTAGCCTCTTTCCCCTTTTCATTGGTTCATTAAGCCTGTAATTACCTAAAAAGAAATAAGAAAAAAAGGAAGGACAAGAAAAGATATATATGTATATGCTCATAGTTGGATAGAACAATCATTTCATTGTCTCTATTGACTAGAGTATTATTTTCTCACCTTATTAAGTGATCAGTCCTTCTGTAGACATTTATGAGAACACCATGGTTTCTGATAAATATATGTTTTGAGTGAATTCTGTAAATACTGAAAAGGCAGGGATTCTTTATGTGTTTCCAGCCATTGCTTGAAAACTCAGCCTTTTGGCTTTAAACACCAGAATAATTGCTCAGAGCCATGAGTGCCCTTCCCAAAGTCCAGCAACAACATGTGGAGCCAACTTAGAAAACATGGGGTAAAAAAATAATCCCTGCTCCTTCTGACCATAGTCTGATCAGTGTGTTTGGTTTCAAGTAACAGTAACAACTTATAGCAGCTTAAACCAAGAGGGATTTATTTTCCTATCATAACAAGAAGTCTGGAAGTAGACAGTAACTACAGTTGATTCAGTGGCTTAACAATGGTATCATCTCTACTGATTCTCCCATGGTCCCAAGAGGGCTCCTGTGGCTCCAGCCATCATATTTGAGTTCAAGGCAGAACAGAAAGATGGAAAGGGCTATACTGTAACTTTTTTTTTTTTTTTTTTTTTTGAGACGGAGTCTTGCTCTGTCGCCCAGGCTGGAGTGCAGTGGCACCATCTCGGCTCACTGCAAGCTCCACCTCCCAGGTCTGCACCATTTTCCTGCCTCAGCCTCCCAAGTAGCTGGGACTACAGGTGCCCGCCACCACACATGGCTAATATTTTGTAGTTTTAGTAGAGATGGGGTTTCACCATGTTGGCCAGGCTGGTCTCAAACTCCTGTCCTCAGGTGATCCACCTGCCTCAGCCTCCCAGAGTGCTGGGATTACAGGCATGAGCCACCACACCCGGCCTGTACTGTAACTTTTAATAGGAAAGCAAACCTTTCTCATAACTGCCACCCTCCCCCACAGCAGAGTGCAACTTATATCTCATTGGCCAGAACCATTGCCATGCCCATCCCAGCTATGAAGGAGACTAGGAAAGTGAGTATTTTTTTAAAGACAAGAAAAAGAAGGAGGTTGAGAATAGGTATTAAGATTGCTAATAAACAGTATCTTTTACAGTAAGGAATACAAAATATTAAAGAGCTATCTTTAATATTTAATAAAAGCACCATCCAGGGACATAGAGAAACACAAAAGAGAGAGATGCACAAGCCAAGTTGGGCTGACTACAGGCTCGAGTCCCTCAGACTGATTACACAGTCACAGTCTCCAATACCTCAATTCTTCTTGAGTACCTTCATAAACTCCCCTCAATCTTCATATGTGTGAATATATGTAAATGTGTGGCTTGCATCTTATTTGAATTTTAATCTATGTTGGTTTCATAATAGGTCAAAGATTATTAGTTTCTCCTATCGAGGCTTGTTTGGTTTTTGTTTGGGCATTTTATTTCAGGGAGAATGATGTTCTAAAACTTGATCAAGTGGAGTAAGAGGTGGTGCTGTCTCATGAGAAGAGCATTTGACTGTTTGGCAATTTACTTAGGAAAGTAACTTGAACTTCCACGGCCTTCGTTCTTTTTTTAATTTATTATTTATTACTTATTTTATTTTATTTTTACATTTTAAGTTCTGGGGTGCATATGCAGGATGTGCAGGTTTGTTACATGGGTAAATGTGTACCATGGTGGTGGTTTGCTGCACCTGTCAACCCATCACCTAGGTATTAAGCCCAGCATGCATTAGCCATTTATCCTGATGCTCTCCCCAACCCCACCCTCCCCCAATGGACCCCAGTGTGTGTTGTTCCCCTCCCTCTGTCCATGTGTTCTCATTGTTCAGCTCCCACTTATAAGTGAGAACATGCGGTGTTTGGTTTTCTGTTCCTGCATTAGTTTGCTGAAGATAATGGCCTCCAGCTCCATCTATGTTCCTGTAAAGGACACAATCTCGTTCCTTTTTATGTAGCCTTGATTCTTCCTCTAGGGAAGGGAGACACCATTCATTCTGCCTATCTCACAGGGTGTGAACAAGTGAGAAAATACTCTGTAAAGAGGAAAGAGCATTTCAAATATATCTCAGAATGGTATATATTTCACATTGGACCCATTAACCAGCTTCTCTGTGAACCTAGACTTTCTCAGGATTTGAAACTCAGATGGAGGTACTACAGTCTGGAAAGGAAACTTTTGGAATATTTTTCTATGAAATTCCTGATGTTCTGACCATCGGGAAACTTCCCTCTGCTGATTTTACTGACTCCACCAGCATAGTTGACTCGTGAGGAACCTCCAGAGAGAATGGTTCTACTTTTCTAAATTAGCTTTTAGAAGGGCCCACATGCTGTTGTTTTCATGAGTAAGATCTGAAGAAGAAACTGGCCATGGGTCTCTTCTTACATTGTTTTTCCGATTAGATAGGTGCTATTATTATTCCAAACTTAAATTTGAAGAAACCAAGGTTCAGAAAGATTTTGTGTTTTGCACAGAAGCCTGGCTTTTAAACCAAATCTGTCCTGTCCTGAGGCAGAGCTCTAATCAGCTGTCAAAGGTACCATTATCAACCTAAGCTCCTCTTCTTCTTCATCATCCTTTCAGCATACCTGTTATCTCATACAACCCTCTTTAAAAGGAGAGTTTGAACTTGGGAAGGTTCAAAGTGGGGGGTTGAACTCTGAAAAGTCAAAATTCTTTGAGGTTGTTAGAACTGTGAGTTTATTAACCCCCATTTGCAGGTGTGGAAACAGAGGAAACTCAGAGACGTGAAGTGGCCTGTCTGTGGCCATCTGGAGTTTGTGATGAAGTGAACCCTTGTGATGGAGTACAACCTGGGGCCAAAGTTTCCCCTCCAAATCATTTAGAGGCATTGGGACTTAAAAGAGGTCAAGGACTTCTGACCTAATAAAAAATGCATTCTGGTTGAGTTTGCTTAAGACGTCCCATCATCTCAGAAGCAGACGTCTGGTCCAGTCCTCTCTTCTACCCCTGACTATTGCTGACCAGCTAGGTGATCTACAAACATTTAAACCATTTTGTGTCTTCAAATACGTTGTTTCTCCAACCTTTCCCCAGCTCCTCTAGAGGCTAGTGTTTCCAGATTTGGAAGAAAGAGGGCTGGGCTGACTAAGGGTGTTTAATCAGTAACCACTACCGCCACTCCTGCTATCCTCATTAATGCTGATGGCTTTTTCTAGGCCTCATTGGCTCAGCATCTGTATATGTATTTCTGTTCTGCCATTATTCGTCTGACCTGGTCATCTGCATGGTACGGAGCCTTAGATGAGGGACCTTAAAAAATGAGTTCTAGGCCAAGCTCTGCCCCTAGTGGCCATCTCCCTCTCCCCCTCTGGGCCTCAGATCCTCATCCCTAGGCTGAGAAGGTTGAACTAGAAACCCCCTAAAGAATATTTCTGTGATTTATTTTCCTTCCTGGTGTAGAATTACAGTTCACCATCATTGACTATTTTTGGCTCAGAATTATTGTGGTTCAGTGGTAGAAGAGGAACTTATTACAAATTCAACTTTGAAATGTTTTGAGATCATTAAGAGAAAACTGAGCTGACCATTGCCTCCAGAGCATTTGATGTTACCAGCCTTGCTGGGCAGAAGGAGGCCTAAGGAAAATGGAAATTGGAGACAGAAGTGCCTGGAGATTCTAGACTCTTTCTCTTGCCCTCTACAGACCACTTGTCCAGGGCCCGCAGCTCTTAAGAAAAAAAAAAGAGAGAATAAAACTGTTTCCTACATTATTTTACAGTACCTCTCATTGAATGACAAATATTTATTAGTACATATTTTAGTGTTATTCCTATAAAATTAGTGGCCGTGTATATCAACAGTGCATAGCTTTCTTTTTGTGGTCATACTTAGTTACTACTACAGCCCAGTGACAAGTTTGTTTTTCAAGCTGTGGAAATAATTAGAACGTCAAATACCACTTCATGATTAAAAACTTTCTAACCAGGAATGCTCCCCCTTCACAGTAATTACTTGTGGCAAATATCCTTTTTTAGAAAATAAATGCTGAACAAATTGAAGTCAGATCATTTTTTCCTCTCCTGCTAAAATAATTGCATGAGTAAGAGGTGATTTCAGTTTAGGGACATGTGGAGTTTTATATATTGCATGATACAACATTCAGTCTTGAGCACCCTTACACACCCTCCCCTCTATCTCAAAATATTTCTCTTTCTCAGAGTCAGAGTTGAAGTGGTATCCATCTTCCTTTAAAATCAAACCTTCTTCGATCCTCTTCTGCCTCATTGGAGATATTAAGTCCTGAATTTTTTCCTTAACAGCTGTAGTTTCTCCCCCTTTACTAGTTTGGGATTCTACTTCCAGTTCCACTTGTGGGACCTTGGGAAAGTGAAATTTTCCGAGGCCCAGCTAAAAAGTGGGAATGATGATTTTACCCCACAGGGTACTTGTTATGTGAATTAAATGAGAAAGTTACATTTTAGGATACTCCCTGGTTTATAATCAGCTCTCCGTAAATGTCCGTTCTCTCACTTACGTATGGCATAAGTGGCATACATGGCTTACCATTTTGGTTATGCATGCAGGTATTGCTCACATCTTACTGAAACTTTCATTGGAACTAGTTGTCTACCTCCTTGATGCCAAGTTTCTTTTCTGTGTTTTTTTTTTTATTATTTCCCACTCTGTCCACCTCTATATACATTTTAGAAATAGTTTTAAAAGCCTCCTTCAGATTGGCCCCTTATCTGCAGCTCCTGGATATGAATTTCTTTGTTATGAATGCTGGCTCATGGTGAGGTAATTCTCCCATGCTTTGCAAATTTGGAGTGTGAGCTAGTGTAGCACGGGTCCTTTTCCTGGAGATAACCCCCTGGCTCAAGAGAAGTACCTATGAGAATATTTTGAATTTGCCTTTTTGGGATCCTGCAAAACCAGGATTTATGTTAACTAAGCTTTTGAAGACACCATCTATTGAGTATCTGCACACCAGTTCAGAAAGCTTTTAGCTTTATTCTGAGAAAATCTCTCAGATGTAGCTCCCTTTCAGCCAGGGAAGTAGTTGACCACAGTCTCAGTTGTGAACTTTATTAAAACTGCATTAAAATCCCAGCCTTGCAGGACTTATTGGGGTCTCCTACCACTGTAAGACATTCAGCTGTATGCCAGTGCAACATGCTTCTGACCTTGCATTTCCTCCTTATTTCTGACATCTTGGGATTTCCCTTTCTTATTCTGAATTTAGCGATGTGGGATTTGTGTACATGTGTATTCTATCCAACTTATCTCTCTGTTTGAAGATGGAAGATGGGCTTTTTGCATCAGTTCACACCGTTGTAAGCAGGCAAGAAATTCTGTTGTTTTCTTTAAGCACTGGAAGGAATGGCTTTTGCTAACAGCTGCAGACTAGTTTTCAGCTCCATTACTCTGTGGAAACTGTTTTCTGGAAAGTCAACAGTGACCACTTCCTTGCTAAATCCAATTGCTTTTTCTAAGTCTCGGGATATATAAAAGATTTTATGAGCATCTTGATAGCTGTAACCTGCAAGAAACTGTCAACCAGTGTAGAAGGGCCAGAGCAACATGGTATAGAAAAAATCTTCTTTGACTTATGTTTGCAGTTCCCCTTATGGCCAGCTTAGAATCTTTCATGTAGATATTTGTCTAGCTCCAAAGTAAGATCATGTTAAATGGCATATAATTCAAGAATGTTGTTCTAATGTTTGTTGAGGACCTTCAGAAATATTTTAGAATTTTTCTAAGTGACGTTTACATTTTAAAAATTGACTTATGTTTTATCTTTTTAAAATGCTATTGTAAATAGAATCTTTTCTTCCAATATATCTTGAATCTGGTTATTGTTTATAAATATGAAAGTTATTATTCTCTATAATTTTATATACTTTATCTTCATAAATTATTTTTTATTTCTGTGGTTTTAATTTTTTTCTCTTTGGGTGTTCGATGTATGTAACCATATCACCTGCAAGTAATGATAATTTTATTCCTCCTGATCAAATTTTTTACCCATACTTTCTTTTTTCTTATTCAATTATGTAGGCTGCTGCTTCTAGCACAAAAGTAAGAGTGAAATCCTTGTCCTGCTCCTGAGTTTACTGAAGATGCTTCTTGTATTTCTCTCTTCAGCAGGATGCAAGATCTTGGGCAGCGGTAGATTTATTGTTATCATATGAAGGGAATATTCTAATATCTTTGAATATTTCTAACAAGAATAGATGTTGAATTATGCTTTTTCTTCTTAAACTTATTTATATGGTGAATTATATTAATGTATCTCCTAATATTAAACTGTATCTCTGGCATACATGCCACCTGATTAGGATGCATTGTTCTTCTGATGTCCTGAATTCTGTTTGTTAGTAAGTTATTTGGAATTTTTGCATAAGAATTCATAAGACGGTTTCATTTTTGAAATCTTTGTTGCATGATGTTATTGCTCACATCAGAAAACTTAGAAGTTTCCATTCTATCCTGTACTCTAGAATAGTTTAAATAAGTTTGAGATTTCCTGTTCTGTAAAGTGTAGTGGAAATCTTAAACCAGCCGGATCTCATACTTTTTAGAAGATGAGGCTCTTTAGCAACTTTCTTCTTTTTTTTCCTTCCATGGAGATTAGCCTGTTTAGATTTTCTCTTTCTTCTGGAGTCAGTTTAAGTAAATTGTATTTTTTTTTCAAAAATTGTCCATTCTTTTAGGTTTTTGAATGTATTTGTCTTGAGTTTAGCCAAATAGTCTTTTATGATTCTTTTCATTTACTTAGGTTTTGTAGTTATTTCCTCATAACATTTCTTACTTTGTGTATTTACTCTTCCCCCACCCCTTTCCCGATTAAGTTAGCTAGTGGATTATGTATTTTGCCCCTGCAAAAGCTTTTAGTTCTGTTTATTCTACTATTAGTGAGTTATTCCAACTCACCAATATCTGATGTTATTTTTATTAATTCCTTATGCTTCTCTTCAGTTTATTTCTTTTCTCTTTTCTAACTTCAAATACCCAAATTTGCTGCCATCTTAGATTTGCAGTTAAGTGTGTTCAGAGGGCCCTGCCAGTCCCTTTGCCATAGCTTCTCCCATCACCTTTCTGTTGGCTGAGGTACGTCTTCTAGAAATTTCCCCAGAAAAGCTCATAGGAACAATATTCTCAGAGTTCCTGAATATTAAAAATTATTGTCCTGTGAAGAAGTACGACTATGTAGCCAAAAAATAGGGAAAGGAAATATGATAGAGGTGGAGTGTTATAGAAGTGGGTCAATAAGTTAGTTGCAGCTAGTTATTAGAATCATATTCTTTTTCTGGATTTTGGTGGTGGATGTAAAATATATCATGCATTACCATTTCTTTGCGCATTTTAAGTAAGTGCTCTCATTGTAGCTAATTTTGTATTTAAAATGTATTTAAAATGTTGTCTTATTCATCTTTAAAAGGTTCTTACCCCCCAAATTGCATAAATTTCAGGCCGACAACCCCCAGGAGCTACTCCCAGCTGCTGCCCAGCTCACCATCTTCTGTGGGGACTCCTCTGCAGGCAATGGATATGCCTTAGTCCCTCAGGGGTGCCCCTCACACTCCAGAAGTGCATTATTTTTAGAGCTTTATGAAATCTGCTGCCTCTAGACTCTCCCCTACTGCGCTTCTCCACATTTCCTTCTCTAGACCTCTGGAGAAAATTTGTTTTCGTTTTGTAACCCTTAAAAAAAATTGATGTTTGTCTCCTGGTCTTGCCAGAAATAGAAGATGTTGGGTTTTTTCTTTTGTTCTCATTTTTGGGTTATTTCCACAGGAAAGAGGGGAGAATGCTGACTTATGCAGTAATTTTCACATCAGAAGTCCGCTTCTGTCATTTTAAACATTTTTTTTTTTTCTATTTTGAAAATAAAACACATACCCATTATAGAAAATTTGGATCCTGAGAAGTATTAAAAAAGAAAATTAAAACCACCATCACTGTTAAAATCTTTGTGTATTTCTTTCTAATCTTTTTTCCATGCTTACATACTTTCTTTCCTTTGAAAGATTGAGATCACTCTAAACCTACAGTTTTGTGTCCTGATTTTTTTTTCCACATGAGCATTTTCCCATTTCACTAAAAAAGTTGTAATGTTTACATAAAATATTTTACCATTTTCATATTGCTGGACATTTAGGAGATTCTACTTTTAAAAAATTATAGGCCCAGTGCAGTGGCTCACACCTCTAATCCCAGCACTTTGGAGGCCGAGGCAGGTGGATCACCTGAGGTCAGGAGTTCGAGACCAGTCTGGACAACATAGTGAAATCTCATCTCTACTAAAAATACAAAAATTAGGCCAGGCGTGGTGGCTCACACCTGTAATCCCAGCACTTTGGGACGCCAAGGCAGGCAGATCACGAGGTCAGGAGATCGAGACCATCCTGGCTAACACAGTGAAACCCCGTCTCTACTAAAAATAGAAAAAATTAGCCAGGCGTGGTGGCGGGTGCCTGTAGTCCCACCTACTTGAGAGGCTGAGGCAGGAGAATGGTGTGAACCCAGGAGGCGGAGCTTGCAGTGAGCTGAGATCACACCACTGCACTCCCGCCTGGGCAACAGAGCAAGACTCCGTCCCCCCAAAAAAAAAACATTAGCCAGGCATGGTGGTGCATGCCTGTAATCCCAGCTACTCGAGAGGCTGAGACAGAATTGCTTGAACCCAGTCGGCGGATGTTGCAGTGAGCCAAGATCGCGCCACTGCACTCCAGCCTGGGTAGCAGAGCAGGACTCTGTCTCAAAAAAATAAATTAATTAATTATAAGTTGTACTATACAGGTTGGCAAACTACAGTCCATGGGCCAAATCCAGTCTACTGCTACCTGTTTTGGAAATAAAGTTTTATTAGAATATAACCGTGCTCATTTGTTTCTGTATTGTCTTTGACTGGTTCCTTGCTACAATGGCAGAGTTGAATAATGGCAATAGGCACCAGGTGGCCTGCCAAGCCTAAAATATATATTACCTGGCCCCTTAATAGAAAGAGTTTCCAAACTCTGTTGTACTAACACAACATGAAAGTGAACATGTTCGCATGTTCATTTTTGTGTGCATATCTGGTATTTTCTTAATATAAAGCCCAAGAAATGGAATTACTTTGGTCAAAGGGATGTAAACATCTTTATGGCACTTGTCAAGTTGTCCACCAGAAAGGCCGATTGACTGTTCCACTACTAAAATGTGAAAATATGCCCTTTTCGTCCACACCCTTGACAACACTGGGTATAATCATATTTTTAATGTTTTAAATTTGGAAAGTTAAAGAAGGATATCTGCTATGGTTTCAGTGTTGATCCTCTTTTAATCTCATGTTGAAATGTTTTCCCCGTGTTACAGTATTTAGAGGCTGGGATATCCAACTATGGTATTTGAGAGGTGGTACCTCTGGGAGATAATTAGGATTAGCTGAGGTCATGAGGGTGGGGCATTAATGGTTTTATAAGAGAGAGACCTAAGCTAGGACACTCAGCCCCCTCACTACATAATACCTTGCACTGCCTTGGAACTTGGCAGAGAGTCTGCATCAGCAAGAAGGCCCTTGCCAGATGTAGCTCCTCAACTTTGGACTTCCCAGCCTCTAGAGCTGTAAGAAATAAATTTGTGGCCCAGCATGGTGGCTCACGCCTGTAATCCCAACACTTTAGGGGGCCCATATGGGAGAATTAATTGAACCCAGGAGTTTGAGGCCAGCCTAGGCAAATAGGGAGACTCCATCTGTACAAAAAAAAATTGTTTTTTAATTAGCCAGGTATTGTACACCTGTGGTTCCAGCTACTTGGGAGGCTGAGGCTGAGGTGGGAGGATTGCTTAGGCCTGGGAGGTTGAGACTTCAGTGAGCTGTGATTGTGCCACTGCATTCCAGCCTGGTTGACAGAGTGAGGCCCTGTCTCAAAAAAGAAAAAAAAGAAAAATAAATTTATTTATAAACTACCCAGCCTCAGGTATTCTGATATAGCAGTACAAATGGACTAAGACAGTATCTTATTTTTGCTTGCCTGCCTTTGATGACAAGTCAGGTGGATTATTTCTTCTTCATTATCACTTCTATTTCCTGTTTGAAATGCCTGTTCATGTCATTTGCATGTTTTTCTGTGGGCATGTTAGCTGTTTTCTCGATGGTCTGTGAGATGTATTTATATATTATGGATGTTTTACACTTGATGTTTTGACATTTTCTTTTCTCAAAACAACAGCGTACATGTAGTCCACAGTGGATGGGACACCATTAGTCTAAGGTAGTATGGCTGTTCTTAGTCTTAGGTTTTGTTTATTTATTTTATTTTTTATTTTTGAGATGGAGTCTTGCTCTGTCACCCAGGCTGGAGTGCAGTGGCACAGTCTCAGCTCACTGAAACTTTTGCCTTCTGGGTTCAAGGGATTCTCCTGTCTCAGCCTCCCAAGCAGCTGGGACCACAGGTGCGCACCACCATGCCCATCTATTTTTGTTGTTGTTGTTTTTGTATTTTTAATAGGGGGGAGTTTCACCAAGTTGGCCAGCCTGGTCTTGAACTCCTGACCTCAAGTGATCCACCCACCTCGGCCTCCCAAAGTGCTGGGATTACTTAGGTTTTGTTTTGAAGGGAAGCCCTATGAAGCATATTTGTAAGAGAAAGCAAAACCGCTGAGGACCTGGCTTCACCAACTCCATGAGCCTGAAAGAAGGAAGCTTCCAGAAAAGAAACATGGCAGTAAAGGAAGCCTCTTTCCCTTTGTGTCCCAGGTCCAGAGTTAGCCCAGGGTCTTTTTCAAAGTGCAGAAGCTCCCTATTGTTTCTAAAGAAGCCCCTAAATCAATTCCATGCTCGTGGAACCTAGTAGCAGGAAATCGATTTGTTTGTGGTGAGAATTATTCCTGAAGCATGCCACATTTAAACCCTTTGCCGTCCATGAAATGTCTTTTTTTTTTTTTAAGAACCATATAACGAACTGTTGAAAAAGGGTTAATCACTGTAATGAGGAAAGTAGCCCCTCAAAAAACCACTCTACCCATCAAACTTTCCAAATAAAATTTTGTGAATTCAGGTAGGTTTCTTGGCTGAGAGGAGTCGACAAGAAGATACTTCAGAACCATATGGTTGTTCCCTAAAATAAATAAACCTGCTTGGGATACCTAGAGTAAAAATGGTTTGGGAAGACTTTAGTAGGGTTGGTATAAAAGCATGAATGCTAAGCCAGCTTGCCCCTCATCAGATTTCATGGGCTCTGGGGTAATGTGAAGATGGCGAATTTTTTTGTGACAGAGCTGGAGAAGTTGACATTGAATTGTGAGACCACCTGCAGTGTCTTCTGAGCTTTGGCTGCCAAGCCAGTGCTCTGTCTGTGTAACTCTCACTCTTACAATTCTTTGATTTTTAAAAATAATTTTTATCCTTTCCTCTGAGTTTGGACAGGAGCCATCTCAAACTCAATAATAACCTCTATTTATGTAGCACCCTACAGGTACAAAGAGCTCCTTTTATGTGATCTTTATCATCTGTGTGGAAAATGTACCTATTATCCCCATTTGATAGCTGAATAAACTGAGGCTCCGGGAAGCTTAATGCGTTGCTGTGGGCCATATGACTAGTCTATATCAACATTAGTGTTTGAATGTGGGCGTTAGCTTTACTCTGAGACCTCCATAGACCTCAGTGTGAACACTTCACACTCACTGTGAAGAGTGATTAGATTGCCCCAGAATTGCTGGCATGAACTTTGTCTTAAGGACAGCTCTGTCATCCAGAGGACAAAGGTTTATTGGGCTCACACTATTTCTTGCCACTCTGCTAGACACTTCATACCCAGTCTGTCACATCAGCCACGGCTGCCTTCCTTGTGAGGGAAGGGCTACTGCCATCATCATAGCTGGGGCAAGAAGGGCTCACAGTGGTCACCTTGCCCAGAAGCACAGCACAGCTAATCAGAGGTTGCGCTGCATGTGAACCCTGTCCTGGGTGGCGCCGGGACTAGCCTTGAGAGCACTAATGAGCGCATGGTTGTCCCTAGCAGCCTCGGCTCTGAACTTCCTAGTTTACAGCGTCGCTTTCAGGTGGCACCTGTGGATGGGACACCCAGGTATAATCTAACTTTAATTTGATTGAAGATTGTGAGGGTCAATTTTTAAAGGAAATTATGCATACCAACAAGGAGAGTCTTTTCAATTTACACCTGAACCTTTGTAAGTGAAAAAATTTAGGAAGAACTGTTTTTCCATTTGCACTTATTGTTTGTATTTGTAAACTGAGCTTCTGCGGGGAAGAACATTATTTGGTTAAATTAGAATACAATAGGTGAATACTAACTTTTTTAAAAAAAGGACGGAGCTCATCTCTGTCCCCATCTTTTCTTTTCTAACCCCCCCTTCCAAGTTGGGAAACCTTGTGCTCTAAATGTCTCAGTGATCTCAAGTCATTATCAGCCTCTGTGTCTCAACAAAAGCAGGCACAAAATGTAAGTAGCTCTCCAATAGGACAATGGCTTTTAATTAAATATTTTTAAAAGCTTTCAAGCAACTGAAGTCTGTATTATATACAATGTTTCCTCTTTACTTTTCCATACTCTGACCCCCCCACCCCCACCGCCACCACGCGATGGACCCCAAGAGAAATACCTTCTGGATTCTTGCCTGTTAGTGAATTTGATATTTTTCTTTTAAGTTCTGTTTCAGATCAGGAAGAAGAGTGGCTTTATAAACCATTACCAAATCAAAGCCCCATCAGAGGAGGACAGAAGCCTCCATACATTGGGATGAATTATTTTCGGCTCTTGATTTTATGCCAGTGCTAGTGAAATTTCACAGCTGGTTATTAAAAGATCCCAGGGTCAGAGTTATGTGCTATTTATGTCACAAGAAGCAGGAGAAATAAAATACCCTAAAGATATGAAAACATTTTGTAAATCGACATATTTTTGGCATCCGTTTCTCTTTCAGGGCCTAAGAAGTGATTTATGTGCTCTGATGAGGTGCTGGTAGGAAAGGTCTCCACTGACTCCCAGCTTAATGGTCCACGCACCTCCCAAAGTATTGATACAGCTGACCTGGCTCAGGCCCAGTGACGGGTGAGAGGAGGGAGGCTGAGGAAACGTGGGCAATTTATTGCTTTTCAGAAAGCGGGGAGAAGAGATGGTACCAGTGACCTAAGTCACAGTTTCCTCGAAAGGTAGAAATTGCTAACAATTCAAGTTGACAACTGCCAATAGCAACCCAACCCTGTTTTTCTCACCATAAATTTGAATTGTTGGGTTACTTTTGAGAATGCTGAAATGGAGCCCTCCTCTCCTGCTGCTTGGAGCAGTTCCAACCCTGCCCTCAAATGTAAAGACCCAGACACCAAAGTCCCTTTAACCAGAGAAGAAAGCCCACAAGTAGACAGTGGCCCCTCTCAGAGCAGAGTCTGCCCCAGGAAAGGAATGGACTTTGAGCATCTTACTGTGATTAACTGATTGTCCGCAATATTCATTCCCTCCCTCCCATCCCTTCACCCTGGCAATACTACTCTAAACTGAAATAGGATACTAAAAGTATAGTTTCTCTTTGTTAGAAACATGACATAGGAAAGAATGAAACATTCTTCCCTGTGCTCAGAGCATCTGATACCAGACAAGTCAAATAGGACCTGCTCAAATTCTGCTGGGTCATGACAACTGCAGACTGCAGACACTGTAAAGTATTGAAATGAGGGTCAATATTATTATCTTCGTAACATAAAAGAATTTGAATTTAGAAACCTCCCAAGTGGGCTGTAGAGGAGAAAGTCTAAAAACGCTTAATCCTAGGTAAAAACTGTTTTACAAACACATGCCCCTGTCCCCAGAAACTCTCCCAAGCACCCTGTTCTTTTGTTTTTAGTAACTCCATGAGGCTTCACTTCAGGAAAAGACCATGCATCTCATTTAAGCCCATGGTAGAGTCACTAGAGGGACTGGTTACAACTTCAGGCTTTGGCAGTGTTCAGGACAGGGCCTTCCCCTGCTTACATTCTGGAGGGGCAGCCACAGTTCATGCCAATCTCTTGCCTACACAGTAAACCACCAGCACAGGCACTCGTCTGCCTAGTAGCAGAAGCTTCTCCCTTAGAGGAAGGGATGGATTTAGCTAAATACCATCCTTTGGTTTCTTAAGTTACAGATCAGTTTGGAACATCACTTGTTCTAGGTGAATCTGAGATGTTCTTTGAGCTGAACTGACATAATTTAAGGATATGTAATTGTACCTGTCACTTAACCTGAACTACAGCTTTTGCATGCTAATGTTTCTTCATGGTACAACAAAATTAATGTTTCGTACTAAAAATTGATTTAGTTGTACAATAGAAAGCAGTTGGGATGAATTATGTTACTGAGATTTAGAATCAGCTTCATAAACAGAAGATTCCAAGATAATCATGGCCTATAGTCCCAAACGTGGTTTTCTTTTTCACTTGAAAGAAGTCTGTGTATGGGCAGTGAGGATCCTAAGTTCCTCAGTCTTTTTGTTCTATCACTCCCAGCATGCAGCTTTCATCCAGGTTGCCTCCAGGCCCAAGGTGGCTGCTGGAGATCCTGTCAACAGAACCACATTCCAGGCAGCAAGGTAAAGAAAGAGGAAAAAGGCAAAAAGTACGTTACTCCCTGTTCCCCTCTTAAGGACCTTTCCCAAAAACTTACCCCATAGCTTCTACTGACATCTCATTGGACACCTCTAGATACAAGAAAGGGTGGAAACTATAGCCATCTAACCAGGCACAATGATGCTTGGAATAAAACTAGGGTTCTGTCCTTAGGGAGAAGGGGAGAATGAGTCTGAGGAAGTGACTCAGTCTCTACCATAAGCAATACTAAAGAAAGGAAAAGACTCTGACATGGCTCCTGCCTTCTTTCCAGCTAAAAATGGAAAGAAGGTAGCAGCCATGCCACAGGGTTGGAAGCAGCTAAAAATGAGATCAACCACTCCAGGAGCATTTGCTGGAAGCTTTGGGCTCTGAGCAGGGTGATGAATTAATTACCAGCCAGAGAGAAGGAAATACATGAACATTGGGCACGCTGTAGACTTCACCATCCAAGAAATGGAACACCAGCACTGCCATTGCATTGCAACCACCAAAGAGTATTTTGCCAAAGGAAAGACGTTGTGCAGGTTCTGAAATTGTTGCACACAAAATGAAACTTTTCTGCGATGATAATACCGTTATACAAATGAATGTCTTCCAAAATGCTGTGTTAAGAGAAGGGGAATATGGCTATGTGTCTGAAAGATATATATGTGGCCGGGCACAGTGGCTCATGCCTGTAATCCCAGCACTCTGGGAGGCTGATGCAGGCAGATCACTTGAGGTCAGGAGTTCGAGACCAGCCTGGCCAAAGTGGCAATACCCCATCTCTATTAAAAATACAAAAATTAGTTGGGTGTGATGATGTGTGCCTGAAGTCCCACATACTCGGGAAGCTGAGGCAGGAGAATCACTTGAGCCTGGGAGGCAGAGGCTGCAGTGAGCCGACATCGCACTACAGCATATCAGCCTGGGTGATAGAGCGAGACTCCATCTCAAAAAAAAAAATAATAAGTATATATGTGTGTGAAATAATATATATACACATACATATAAATAACATAGATTTTTTAAATAAATTTATTTTGTAGTGCCTACTTCTTTGTTCAAGGAGTCCTGTCTACAGAGATAAAGTTTAATCTTTTAAGAGCAACTTTCCCTGTGGAAAAGCATTACTTGCCAAGCTAGTGTCACCGTGTTGTATAGGTCCCCAGACCACTGTAGTCTCTGTTAGAATTTTTTTTTCGTGTTTATCAACATAAAGTTTTCAGTCATTGAATATAACCACTGGGCTGTAAAGATTTCTCATAATGTATTTTAAATGTCATTGTTTAGAAAAATAAATGGGCTTGGTGCCCTGAATTAAATATTGCTTTGGGATCATTAACTTCATATCATTTACAGATAGACTGTCTGGTATATGCTAATAGGATTTTCGAAGTGTGGAATTAAATATGTTTGAGTTAAAATGACAAGGGGAGAGTGGGTTATAGGTGATTCTCATAATGATTTAGGTGCTTATCCTAACTGGGGTTGCATGAAGCCAGCATGGGTTGGTGATAGAAATCTAATACTGACTCGAATTTAATGATTAAGTAATTTTTAACCAACAGAAACACTGCTGTTGGATTATATTCCTCAAAACAATATTAAATTTTGTAACACTTTCTAATCAGAAAGAATCCATGGGAATAATCCATGTAGTATTGTAATTTATCATGCTTTAAGAGGGGAACAACTCATGCCTCTTGAGAAAGCTGATTATTTCTCGCCTAATTAAATGCTAACATTTTAGGGTCCATTGCAAGTTGAAACCCACAAAACCTTCCTGCTGTGTAAAGTGCCTGAAATGTGTTTTAAAATATTTTGCATTTTTTCACCCCAGTTGTGCTTGGGTGTTGATAATGTCTGGCTGATAGTAGTTGGGAAACAGTGCTTTATTGTTTTTCTGTTTTTTAAATACAAATCCCATGGCTGCCTCTCCTAATACTCTTCCTCCTTACAGAATCGTAGCTTCTGTCGGTCTGGAATCATGCCTTCCTCCACTCCCATGCCCACCCTCCATCCGGGCTTCAGCATTGGCTCCTAGATATTGAAGTATTCATCCTTGCTGCCCTCTGTGCCCCTGGCTTCTGCCTTTTGCATGGATCCTGCACACGGCAACCAGGTTAATCTTTTTTTTGTTTTGTTTTTCCTGAAACAGGGTCTCACTTTGTCACCCAGGCTGGACAGCAGTGGCATGATCATGGCTCACTGCAGCCTCACCCTCCTGGGCTCAAACAATCCTCCTACCTCAGCCACCCAAGTAGCTGGGACCACAGGCACACACTACCACATTGTACTTTTTTTTTTTTGTATTTTTTGTAGAGAATGGGGTTTTGCCATGTTGCCCAGGCTGGTCTTGAACTCCTGAACTCAAGCAATCCACCTGCCTTGACCTCCCAAAGTGCTGGGATTACAGGTGTGAGCTGCCACACCCGGCGCAGGTCAATGTTACAAGATCATCTAATCCCCAAGCTCAAGAACCCTCATTAGTATTGAATTGATGACAAATCAATTCTAAGTGCTGTAGCTTGGCATTGATCAGATGGGTCCTACCTTTCCCACCTTTTCTCTCATTATTTCCAAAGACAAACCCTTCATTCTGGTCTAATTGATGCAACTCCTGGTCCCCAGTTGCTGTCCTCTCATTGCAGTTTTGCTTAATGCTCTCCTTTCTGCCAGCAGCACCTCCTTCTAAGTTCAATCCTTCCTCCAAGGCCCAGGAGGAAGCCTCTCTCTTCTTCCCCTGACTACCCAAGGAGCAGCAGTCTCTCAAACACTTGAGTTTTTGAAGCACATATTTTCCCTAGCACATTTTTGCCATGCCACATAGGATACCATGTACTATATTTTCCATACACTTATCTTCTAAGCAATTTGAGGACCATGTTTAGGTATCTTAGGTGCTTGGCACAATTGTTTTTTTTTTATTATGGTAAAAAAAACACACATAAAATTGACCATCTTAACAATTTTTAAGTGTATAGTACAATAGTGTTAATTACTGTATATGCACATTGTTGTGTAAAAGATCTCTAGAACTTTTTCATCTTACAAAACTGAAACTCCGTTCCCATTGAGCAACTCCTTGTTTCTTCCTTGTCTCAGCCCCAGGAACTACCATTCTACTCTCTGTTTCTAACAGTTTGGCTACTTTAAATGCCTCATATAACTGGAACCATACAGTATTTGTCTTTTGGTGACTCCTATATTTTACTTAGCACAATGCTCTTAAGCTTTATCCATTTGTAGCATATGATGAGATTTCCTCCTTTTTTAAAGGATGAATAATATTCCATTGTATGAATATGCCACTTTATCCATTCATCTACAGTTGGGTTCACATTTTAGCTATTGTGAGTCATGTAGCAGTGAACATGGGTGTGCAAATATCTCTTCAAGGTCTTGTTTTCAGTTCTTTTGGATAGATACCCAGAAGTGGAATTGTCAGATCCTATGATAATTCAATTTTTAATTTTTGAGGAACCACCTTACTGTTTACCATTGCAGCTGCACCATTTTACATTCCCACTAACAGTGTACACAGGTTCCAATTTCACCACGTTCTCACCGACACTTGTTATTATCTATTTTTTATGGTAGCTGCCATACCAGATGTGAGGTGATATTTCATTGTGGTTTTGATTTGTATTTCCTTGATAATTAATTTTGAACACCTTTTCATGCACCTATTGGCCATTTGTATATGGTCTTTGAAGAAATGTCTGTTCACGTCCTGTGCCCATTTTTAAATTAGATTTTTTGTTGTTGTTGTTGAGTTGTAAGAGTTTTTCATATATTCTGGATATTAATCTCTCCTCAGATATATTGTTTGCAAATATTTTCCCCCATTCCATAGGTTGTCTTTTTCCTTTGTTGATTGTTGCCATGGCTGAGCAGAAGTTTTTAAGTTTGATATGATACCATTTGTCTATTTTTGTTTTTATTGCCTGTTGTTGGTGTCATATCCAAGACATCATTGCCAAATCTAATGTCATGAAGGTTTTCCAGTAAAGTTTCTTCTAAGAGTTTTCTAGTTTCAGATAATATATTCAGGTCTTTAATCCATTTTCAGTTAATTTTTGTATATAGTATAAGGTAAGAGTCTAACTTCATTCTTTTGCATATAGAAATCCAGTTTTCCCAATACCACTTGTTGAAGAGACTGTTCTTTCCCCATTGTGTAACCTTGGCACCCTTGTGGAAGATCATTTGACCACATATGTGAGAATTTATTCTTGGGCTCTCTCTTCTGTTCCATTGGTCTACATGTCGTTTTATGCCAGTACCACATTGTTCTGATTACTGTAGCTTTGTAATATGTTTTGAATCCAGGAAGTGTGAGGCCTCCAGCTTTGTTCTTCTTTCTCAAGATCGTTTTGTCTATTCAGGGTCCTTTGTGGTTCCATATGAATTTTAGAATTGTTTTTGCTATTCTGCAAAGCAATACCATTGGGATTTTGATAAAGATTACACTGACTTTGTAGATTGCTTTGGGTAGCATGGATATTCTAACAATATTAAGTGTTCTAATCCATGAACATGATATGTCTTTCCATCTAGCGCAATTCTTTATATATAACAATAAGATTGTTGTTGGTGATGAGTGTGAAAAAATATCCACCAAAGCTGTGTGTGTTTTTCTTTTAGAGAAGGCAGAAAGAGACAAAACAATTCACACATATTCGGCACTTTCAGTGTATCACAGGTCCATATATGATTATTTTCAGTATAAACTTGATGTGAGTGTTGGGATTCTTATTTTGCAAAGAAAGAAATTGAGACTCACATTTAATAACTTCAATTATCAAAGGTCATACAACTAGTACATGGCAGAAGCTGGGTATACCTCAAGTGGGTTTATCTGATTTCCAAGGCTGTGTTCTATTCATTCTCATCCTCATTCTCAATCTCCCCTCCCTTTCTGTTCTCCTTTATGCTGGTATTTTCCAATTCTGCCAACATGAGCTGTTTACTGCCTACATGCCAGGGCTAGGTAATGCCAAGTTCATTTGGAGAAGGCATTTCAACATAGCAAGGCTGAGTTGATGGAATAATCCAGTGTCCTCTGACTTAATTAACTAAACCTTGTATCTTTTGAACAGCTAATGTTTGAAGGCAGATTTTAATTTAAAAATGCAAATAACTCTTCCCACTTTTGGATAAAATATTGTGTTCCTTTTCATCTGTGATCCATCATGACCTCTCAATTGTTTTCTACCATAAAAGCTCACAAAGCAGCACACCCATTGTTTTCTTTCATTCTCCCACCCTAATTTTGATTTTGGTGTCATTGAGTCATCTTTTGACTTCTCTTTCCCATCTCTGCCTCCTCTATTTAGTGCATGTTACATAATTTCTGCTGCCAAAGAGGGAACAAATCATGCAGAGAACACACCTATTTAACTATGTTTAAGATCTGCCCAGGAATGTGGAACGTGTTTAAATATAAAACTGAGAATGAGGCCTTTGACATTGATTGATTTTAGAAATAAAGTAGAACTAATCCACAATACTGATCTCATAGAGAAATATTTTCATAAAATTCCAGAACATTTGTGGGAACTGGACCTTAATTAGAGCCCCATTGTACAGGGATAAATAGCATGGTGGTTAGAGTTGATATAGTTACTGAAAGGAATGGAGTGTAATCAGGGCAAGTCCGTGCATCTAGGTATTGGATCTGGTTAGAGATGCTTGTATATAATATAGGGTCAGCCCAGAAAACACTTAAAAATGCCTCTCAGCACTTATCATGTGCTATGGAAATGAACTAGGAGTACTAAAGTTAATCAAAATTAGGGTGGGGAAGTGAATGAAAATAATGGGTGTGTTTCTTTGCGAACTTTTATGGTAGAAAACAATTTAGAGGTTATCATGGATCACAGATGAAAAGGAGCACAATATTTTATCCAAAAGCAAATACTAAGCATGTTTTAACAATTTAAAAATCTGCTGAAAATCTTCCAATTTTAAATGAACTGTGTGCAGTAGTAACATATCAAGTCTTATGCTTCACAAGTTAGAGAAATGAAGGAACTTTGAGAGGTGGCTGGGAGCAAAGATGATTAAAGCATTGGAACATAAAAGAGGCAAAACAGTTGACTTGAAAAATAACATATCAGATCATAATATATTCTATGTATGGAATACATACTGAATAGAAGCAGAAGATCTTCTACAGAAGATCATCTCAGGCTCCTGTACATCTTTAGGGAGAATAAAGGTAAGAAATGTCTTAAGTGAGAGTTGGAGAGAGAAATCATTGTATAAATGAGGTCTTTCTGACAAATGGCCAAAATAAGAACTATAACACTAAATGTGCTGTTACTTCAGCCCTTGTATGTGCCAGGTGCCACATCAGAGTTTGTCATCTTACTCGGGGAATTTGCAGCAGACTGAACTTAGATACAGTTGCATTATATAGTGTAAGTTGAATGAACTTAAATACAGTTCAGCACAGCACAGCACAGCATACCAATTCTGTGGGTGCCATCAACCAGGAAAGTTTGAGAAGCACTCAGATAGGTTCCTGTGATAGTGACTAGAGGACAATTTTAGATGGGTGGCAGAGAAGCCCTCTCTGAGGACACATTTGAGCTGTGATTGACATGAAGCCTTGTGAAGATCTATTGGAAAGACCTTTCCAGGCAGCGGGAACAGCACGTGCAAAGACATTGGGAATGATCCTGGCATATTTGAGGACTAGAAAGAGGACCAGCATTGATGATGCACGGAAAAATGCTGGGAGGCTGGTTGGGAAGAAGGTCAGAGCGGGGGTAGGTAGGCGTCAGATCACATCTCTGTAGGCCATAGCAAGGATGAAAAGGTTTTATTCCTCAGGGAGCATTTCCATCCTGGCTCAAGTCCACACCATACTTTCCCATTGTCCCCAGCACCCCACGCCCAAAGCCTCATGACCTCACCTTAGCATAGAGCTGTTCCATCTTGGGATTCCCAGCCCACCCTTTAGGAATCTGTCTGGTCCACAAGTGAAAAAACAAAACAAGTGTCCCATCACTGCAGCATGCTGAGAAAGTCTTGACTAGCAGAATTGTATCGGCCTGGCTGGGACCCAGTTTGAGGCCACCCTGCCTTCCACATACTCAGGGAGTCACCACAGCCCCTAGGCTGTGGTGCATCTTCAGCAAAGGGGGCCTGGGCTATACCTCTCTACAGACCTCCCAACCCCTCTTCCCAGGAATGTCACTCTCCAGGGTTGTTGGCCTAATGTATTCGCTCTAGGGCCAATATGCATTGAGACAGTCATAGTAAAGTCAAAAGAGGCACTGAAACCACTCCTGGAGCCAACCCTCCTAACTTTTTCAAAAGATGAAAATCATACACAAAACAGGAAAATGGAACCTTTTTCTGTGCTGTAATTTTCTCACTAAATTGAGCATGAAGAATCAGTTCATACTGGCACTCTTCACGCAGATAGTCTGTGGGACTCAGTTACTCGGTGCATTATGATTTTAGGGGAGCATAGCATGGTCCTAGCTTGCGGGGGGAAGGGAGAGGTGGAAAAATATGGAAAGTGAAGGCTTTCCAAATAGCACAGCAAATCATACTTTGAGATTTAGCAAGGCCTCTGAGACAGGCCCTTGTTTTGTGATGATCAAGTCATGCAGAATTTCACTTTTCTTTATCTTGATGACTTGAGGGCTGAGACTCCAAATCACCAGCAGGTCGTGAAGGGTTGCTCAAGGTCTGGCCTATGATAGGGCTCTGAATATATGTTGAAGAAGTGCATGAGGGAATGAATGAATGTGTGCATGTGGGGTTAAGGAAGCTGAGATAATTAAAGGTGAAAATAGTCACCACTGTTGATTTTATGGAGAAGAATTGATGAACAATTACAGGACCTCTTTATGAAGTCAGGTGACCTTAGAAGAAACTGTTTCAGAAGCATAAAGACTAAAGTCACACATTCATCTCAGAAACAAAGTATTACAAATAATTATAGAAGGTGGAGAAAAGAAGAAAATGGAGCCAGTGGTTAAAGCCACAAATACAAGGAGTTTGAGAATACTTCATTGTTTGGATTAATTTTATTAACCTTTTTATTTTGGAGTAACTTAAGATTTACAGAAAAGTTGCAAAGATAGTAGAGAGAGTTCCTGTACCCCTTAGCCAGTTTCAGTGTCCCCTTTTGTTAACATCTTGTATTACTAGGGTACATTTATGAAAATTAAGAAACCAACCTTGGTACATTACTGTTAACTAAATTCTAGACTTTCTTTGGTTTTCAGCAGTTTTTCCATTGCCGTCCTTTTTCTATTCCAGGAGCTAACCCAGGACCCAACATTACATGTAGTCATCATGTCTCCTTAGTCTCTTCTGGCCTGTCCTAGTTTCTCAGTCTTCCCTGTATTTCATGCCCTTGACAGTTTTGAAGAATATGGTCAGGTGTGTTGTAGAGTGTCCCTCACAATGGGTTTTTCAGATGTTTTTCTTTGTTAGACTGGGGCTATGGGTTTGAGGGAAGAATACTATTCAGGTAAAGTGTCCTTATCCCATCATTTCAGGGGCACATGATAGCCACATGACATCAACATGACAGTATTGGGATATTCATCTTGATGAATCTTCTTGAGCACAGTCCTTGCCTTTACCTCAGCAGATTCCCTTCCTTATGCTCACCTCCCCATCCTTGCAGGATTACATAGGTAGTACAGAGATTCTTCTCTAAGATGCCCAGAACACTACATCTTCACATCTTCACTGAGACCTTGTTCCCACAATTATTCTCTTTTGCTTTAGTACCAACAATCTCTTTCTGTACAGAGGTTCGTTGAGTACCTGTTTAAACATTGTCCAAGAGAGTGAATGAAACAGACATGTACTTTAAAAAGACTTTCGTAGAGTTTGGGGAAGAAAATTGAAGAGCTGAAATGCAAAATTAGATATAGAAAAAGAACAACATGCGATTTAAAAAAAATGGCAGCCAAAAGTAGACAGCCAAATCAAACAGGGGCAAAATTTGTGATTAAAATAGCAAATGTAAAAATAGAAAAGCAGCGGTCAAAAGCAAAAGTTTAAAAATCAAGTTTCCAACTTTAAAATAAAATCTTGCAAAAGTAGAGGAAATTTAAGTGGTTCAAGTTTGTATGGGAACAGAAACATAGATGGAAAAATAAGCTTCAAATAGGTAAGGCAAATGGTAATGAAATGCCAAATAATACAGTTATCTGATCTTGCAACAGGAAAGTCCTATAATTTGGAAAGTGTCAGAAGCTCTTGGCGATAGCTATGCGATTAATAGTATCAGCTTAGGCTTAATGAAGTCTAAGAATACTAGAAAGTGGGCTGGTTCTCTTTGTATAAGCAGAAGATCCAGTTCTTTGTTTTGTTTCAAGAAGCAAACAATGAAGGAATTTGAAAAACTACAAGAAACCCTTTAAAACTTTTGAGTAATTTTGTAAAGTGGTAAAATGGTGTTTTATTTGTTTTGAGGGGAAAGAATGCACGAACATGTTTTCTAAATGTGGTTCATGCTCACATGTCATACTGAATGTTTTCTTTCAAAAAGAATTGATCGTGCACCTTCTGTGTTCAGGCATGGTGTCAAGAGTTGTCCTTGCCCGTAAGGAGTTTATAGTCTGCTGAGTTTATGGCCGTGTTGTTCCTTAACTCCCATCTGTGGTTTTGCTGATCTGGATCTTGGGAATCAAATATCTTTTGCCTCCAGGTTTGTGTTTTTTGGTTTTTTTCCTTCTGTAATTTAGGTTGTGCACCATGATGTTTAGAACAATGCATTACCCATCAGGATGAGTGATCTGTTTCAGCCTCTCCCTCCAAACTGCCCAGGGTTAAGTATTGGATTGTACTGACTCTCTCACTCTCCCTTCCCCATGTACTGTCAAGAGGAGCTTGCCATCAGCATGGCACAGAGACAGTACATTTGTCTCCAGAGACTGGCTCTACCCTGTAAGGCCCATGCCAACCCAGGCCAGGTTGTTTGCAGGTGGCCTGCTTTTTCGAACCTTTAGTCCCCTCCAGCACAAGTGCCCCACACTGACATCCCATCAGATACAAGAATGTCAACACAAGGTCATAGAAATCCATGTAATTCACACAAAACAACACATTAAACTTTCAACTTGCATACAATCAGATGATCCCATTGTATCCCACAATTCCATTTCCACCACTTATGGTGGCCTGAAGAGCAGGTTGTCTTTCCTGGTCTGAACTGGCCCAAGGCTACTGCCGTGGCAGGACCCTTCTGCCAGCAACATGGGGTTTGTGTTTCAGGCTCAGCTGCCCTGTGAGGTGCAGCCTGTTCTGTTACAACTTGTGTTATGACATTGTTTAGTTCACAAATAACTGGTAAAAGGTAGAATGTTATCAGTGTACCATGGAAGTTAGTTTGGTTCATCTGTAAGTTTTCCTAGGCAGGAGGAAGTGGAATAGTGGGAACAGAATTGAAAACTTCAACAGGACAAACACATACACACACACTCACACACAACCCAAAACTCTCAGTAGGGTGTTGCATAGGCAGGAGCCTTTTTAGATGTGTATTAGGCAAATTTAAAATGAGCACATGCCTGGGGCTTCCCCCAGGGGAGGTTGCTGAAGCTCCAGGACTGCAGTTGGTTGTGCTTCCTCTTGTACACCTGTAATGGCTACCCCGCTGGCTCAGAGCTCTGCCTCACCACCCTGCCCCGGCACCTGCAAGCCAGTGTGCCACTTTTTTGATGTTGTATGTTTTTAATATTCCCTGAGACAGACTCCAGAATTCTGAGTTTCTTACTTGGGATGTCAAATTATATTCTAGGAACCAATTTGGGTTATCCTGGCTTCTGGTTAAAAAGCTGCACAGATTTTGTGTTGTTGGCTCTTAGTTCTCTCATAAACTGCACTATTTTTAGGGCACTGTTTTGTAGAACACAAGATTTTTCAGGAAGTATATTGAAAGGCCTGTACTTAGTTGTGTGTTTTTCTTTCAGCCACGCTCAGATCTTCCCCTTCTGGTATGTTCTCAGCTGGAGACATTGCTCCCTGCATTGTCCCAAAGTTTGAAAGGTGGGGGCTGAGGAGAGGAGGGGAGTAGTCAGGCAATTTCTAGCAGTTACCTCCCCACATTGCCACTTAGAACCTCATCTGCCTCCCTCTACACCCCAAGCTCCAGGAAGGCAAAGACCAAATCTTTGGACTCCATATCCTTTGTGCCTGGAGAAAAGCTTGGGCTTGGTGTTGGAATGTTACTTTGAGTTGTCTTTGACAGGTATCAGAAAGCCACATGCCCTCCCCGTGGAAGCAGGACCAGAATTAGACTGTGGGACTTTAGAGACAAACCCCATGAAGCCCCAAGGGGTTCATTCTAACTCAACTGAGCAAATTAACCACTTCTCCAATTAGATCTTCTAATAATTTTTGTTGAGTTTTTCTCCTGCAGTTAGGGAATAGCAAAGTCTTCACTACCAAACAATAAAATAAAAAGTACAATGATGCAGTAATGTCATTTGAAAATAATAGTGAAGGTAAGAGAGAGAAGTGTGTGATTGAGAAAGATGCTTATGTGAGTTATGAACATTGCTAAGGGGGCAGGAGGACCACTTAATGATCCAGTGAAATGGGAACTGTCTAGACAAGTAATTCAGATAGCTCATGTTGAAGCCAGCCCTTCAGGAGTTTGCGCCAGAGCCCAACCTCAGCTCTGCCTACTGGAGTCTCAGGGCTTTGTTTTACCCTGGGTTAAGCCACATCACAGTTGGCTGCCAACGCTGAACAATAAGTAGCTTACCATAAGAAGCCCAGGCCTAAGGGAATTCATCTTCTCCCTCGTGCCAGTTATAGTAACGGGCAGGGAAACCTGAGTCCAGCTGCCAACAGTCATTAAATGCAAAGGACTTCTTCCCCAAGTTCAGACGATCATGGTTACCTTGGCCAGATCCTCCCTACCCAGTTTTGCCCTGCTGTCCCTCCCAAATCCCCAGAGGTGAGGGCCAAAGTCACAGCACTGAAAATCAGAGGCTGTGCCTTTTATACCAGCTCTGCAAAGGGCCTGTGGCAGGGGGTGGGGTGGGGGGGTGTTGTGGGAGGTCATTTAACCTGTATGCTTCTCAGTTCCTCATCTGCAAAGTAAAGGGGGTGAACTAGAGCATTTCATTTTTCTTTTGAGTAGAGAAGTGAGATACATTTTGAATGTAGAATTTGTAAAACACAGAAAACTATCATGTATATGTAGTGTATTTTTAGATATTATAAATATGTTGGATCCTGCTGCTTCTCTTAACATTATATGAAGCACTTCTCCATGCATTACAAAAATTCTGTGTAAGTTTTAATAGCTACCTAAAATTTTACAACTGCTTGGTTTGAAAAATGCCTTCCAGGTCAAACATTTTAGAATTCTTTGAGTGTGATGCAAAAAGACAAATAAAAGGATGGATTTTTTTTTTTTTTCAAAAAAGGAAGCATTTCTGAGAGAAAGAGGGAGGAGGCAGGTGGAATCTTTGGGTACAGAGTTGTAGGAAGTGGGCGGATAATTTAATCATGTTATTATTGGAAACAGTCCTCCATGGGTTTACTCACACTCCTACATGTCATGTTGGGTATGACCAGAATATGAGGACATGATCTCCTTTACCTGACCCATTTTTCAGGACTGTGTTTTCAGTAAGCAACATTTAGAAATGCGGGAAGGCCTACCTCCAGAATGAAGAACAGGCTTGTTTATTGCTTGCTGTGAAAGCAGTGCATTCCCAAGCTCAGTATTCATCCACTGCATTGCAAACACACTGCACGTGCAACATCTGTCTGGACCTCTCTGCATTGTCCCTGTGGACTTGGAGACAAGGGAAACCGATTGCAAACACTGATATCCATGCTACTTGCTGTGCCATGAGTAATAAAGTCCTTTGTGTCCTTATCCAAGATTCTCTGCTAGTATCCATGAAACCATGATAGGTTAACTCATTAGCTTGTAAGTAAGTGGAGTAAAATCAACCCCCAGGCCAAATAATGATTACATGTTAGTTACACAATGGTAGATGAGCAGCAAGGACATTTCCACTTCAAGAAGCAAAGCATCTAACTTAATTTTACACAGCCTGTGGCAGAGCTAGAAATCAAACCTGGGTCTTTTGGACTCCAAATCCCACATATTTTATTGGCTGCTTTCACTATACTGTATCTTCCAGGCAGTAGGAACCATTTGATATGAAATTAATAGAGAACTTCAAATGGACTCTTCATTTTAAAAAGTGGTGGATCCTAGGTAGGTGTTAAGTCTGAAGCTACTTTCCCCAGGAAAGTTTGCCATCTGTTACCTATTTGGAGAATTTCTTTACCAAGCTACCCAACTGGTTTATTTAGATTGAATGATGAAAACATTTAAATCTGGTTATTGTAGTGTTTTATTGGCTTTAAAAAGAATTTTTTTTCTCCAGCAGGCTCTAGTGCATAAATATTGTTGATATTTTAAAAAATGAAATGAATACAGTAGGAATCATTCTAATATCCATACTGGCAGAAGTTAGAAGCTTTTCATGCTGGAATGAAGAGGAGGTAATGAATAACCCTAGAGCTGTGTGTCGCTGCTCTACTGGGGCAAGATACATTTTATTAAAAACAGAACTTTGCCCATTGGTAGAAAGTTGTTGCATTGATAGAACACCCAATGCGCTTGCCACTAGCACTCAGCACAGTGTCTAGTGTCTAGTAAACACTCAGTAATTGGTAGCTTTTATTATGACTTGGTACTCGGTAAATGTTTTCCCAGTGAATGACAGCTGTTTGTTCATCCTTCACTTATTTTGTATTTATTGAGTGCCTACTGAAAGAACAAATCTATACTAGGCACTGAGGCTACAGCTGCAAACAAGGCGAAAGTGCCTGTCCTTATGGAGCTTATCTTCCAGAGGGGAGATTGATAATAAATGCACGGACATAGAACATCAGTGACCATAGCTGCTCTGAAGAAAAGTTGAATAGGAGAAACAGGCTAGAGAGAAAGATGGTGTGAGTGGGCTCTTCTAGATTCTGTGATCAGGGAGGTCCTTGCTTGGTTAGGATGTCTACAGAATGACTTGAATACAGTATGAGAGTAAGCAGCGGGGAGAAGTGGCAATGCTGCTGCCTGGATTAGGACTAAGCATGAGATGGACCTGAAGACAAACCAGGTTTTCTTCATAGCCCAGCCTCATGTTCTGTTACGGACCACGGTCTCTCTGCAGACCTTAACTCACCTGTGGTCTGGGGATAAACCTCATGCTTAACAGCAGCAAGTAGAGTCTTTGGCATTGTGAAGGATAATTAAAAGTCTCATTATTTACCTCAGATCGCCATCAAAGAAGTAGAATCATTCTTTTTGCTTGAATGTGACAGTATTGCTACATGCTAGGCTCTTGTATAAGAGGATGGGTGAGCTCACGTTTGGCAGTGTGGTCGAGTGATGTTTTGTGTGAGAGGATGGATGAACTCGTGTTTGGCGGTGTGGTCGAGTCATGTTTTGTGTGAGAGGATGGATGACCTCGCATTTGGTGGTGTGGTCGAGTGATGTTTTGTATGAGAGGATGGCTGAGCTTATGTTTGGTGGTGTGATAAAGAGATGTTTTGCTGTAAGGGTCAAGGGGAGAAGTCTGAGTGCAGAGCAAGATAAAGAAAATGTGGCTTCTGTTTTCGGCAGAGCCAATCAAATGGAAAGGGCACCAAATAATGGGAAACAGGGAGAACAAAGAGGAAGGGGGAAGAGAGTTGGACTGTTTGTGGTCTGTGTGTGGAACTGGTAACCAAGTTGGTCTTGAGTGACGTTTTAACAGACATTTGGTATTGGATTGAGGCAGAGTTTGGGGATATCTCCACCAGCTTCTCTTTCTCAGATTTGGTTTAGGGGCCTGAAGGAGGAGTAATAGATTCTCTCCCCTGCTACAGCTAAAGTGGGGAATAAAAGTGGGAGGATTCAGAGACTTTTCAAAGGCCAGCGTGTTCACTCTGAATTGAACACCACAGATTTTTGTTGTTGTTTTTCCTTCCTCCCAGGAAAAAGAAAAAAGATTTACTTTCACTACAAATATTTAAGGATTTGTTGAGTTCATTTTCACAAAAGAATTAAAACGTGGGAAAACCAAATTTCCCCCCTCCCACTGCTTTTGTTTTGGCTTTTGCTTAATTTTGTAACATTAATTCTTTGATCCTTCCAACCATAAATCATTTAACTGACTTTGATTAAGTAACCACTTAACTTCCCAAATTCTTTGTATCATGATTGTATTTCTTGTCATATTTTATACAATTATAATGAGGTTTTACAAAGCAGGTTCAGATGCCAGCGCACCTGGGCTCCTCCTGGCGCACTGTGATTTAAAGCAAGTTATTTCACCTCTCAGGGCTTAGCTTTAGCATCGATAAGAAAAGCTTGGTATTTAATACACATCCCCCACAGAGATGGTGTCGGGAATTTTATTCAGTCAGTGTTTATAAAGGATCTTTATTGGCAACCCTAGGGAGGGTGATATACATGAATATTTTAATATGCAATGAACAATCTGCCGTTTGGGCCATCTAGGCAATGTTATGTAATGACCTATTATTTTGGCTTCATATCCCCTACAGAGACCTTCCTCTGACTTCTCTGGAGACCAAGTTTTGTTGTTATCCCAGCAGCTAAGAAATCAGGGGGTAATCGCCCAGGCTGAACACATGGCAAATTCTACGCCTAATGTGTTCTTCTTTGGTGTAGAGGTTCCGATGATGTCTGCACAGGCGTGGGCAGCAACTTCCAGTGTTTTGAGGGTTACTGCAAATCTGTGAAATACGAAACCTCCAGTGTGGCTCACAGGTTTTCTCAAAAATGCTAGCAAATTACCCTTAATTTCGCTCACTGCACAGCTTTGTTAGTAGTACTAGTTGACTCCCACTGAGATTTATGCATTGCTGCATTGCAAAGGTTGAACCATTTCAGCCAGGCAGTGTTTTCCTGTGACCCCTGCGTTTACAATAACTATTAAAGACGACAGGAAAACATATATAATGGACATGGTTCAAATATTTCCCACTGCTTCTGAAATGATTATTTCTCCACAAGAGCAAAAGACCAGTGAAATCTGGGCTTAAGGCGAGGCAGCAACAAAAACCACGGGTTTTTAAGTTTAAGCTAATATTTAACATAGGATAAGGACTACTGGTAAATATTGATTTATCTTCTCTCCTATTCCCCTAGGGGCTTAATCTCGCCGCTCAGAACATTAAACAATTGTTTATTATTCCACCAGTATTATAAAAACAATACTAGAATTCTTTTCTTTTCTTTTTTTTTTTTTTTTTAAGAAATAAAAAGTATCCAGTATCCCAGCAGGACAGAGCAACTGCGTAAGTGTTGAGTGACACATCCATACGAGAGTAGGCCCTTGTTGTAGCTCTGTTTTTTACAGGGACCTGCTTCTTTGCCTGGTCAGGACACAGATTTTTAGCTGCAATAATACTTGAAGGAGTTATTTTAACTGTAGCATTAGGAGGTAGCAAAAAGGATTGGTAAGAAATGATTGAGCCTACAGTAGCTGCATGAGCTGTGCTGTCCGATAGGCACTTTCTGAGATGATAGCAGTGTTCTATATCTACATGGTATGGTTGTATACATGAACCACATATGGCTGTTGAGCATTTGAAATGTGGCTATGCAAATGAGAAACTGAATGTTTAGTTTTATTTCATTTTTAATCATTTAAATTTAGATACCCACATGTGGCTAGTGATTATTAGCACAGACTGATAGTTTCCTAAGAGTTAACTTACTTATACACTCACATATGTGCAGTAAAGGACAGCTAAAATACAAGAGTGGTTCTGATGTTACTGTGAGCCCCACCCCTGCTCACCTGGGGAGTGGCAAGTCCCAGGACTATTTGGATCTCCCTTCGTGGTTGAACTTTGTCCCTGTTTCTCTTCTGTAATCCACCTTGGCTGCTATTTTTTAAATAACAATTTTATTGCAATATAATTCACATACCATACAATTCGTTTATTGAAAGTGTACAATTCAATGTTTTTTGCCATATTCCCAAGGTTAGGCAACCTTCACCACTATTAATTTTATAACATTTTCATTACCCCACACAGAAAGCCTGTACCTATTACCAATCACTCCCAGACCCTAGCGCTAGGTAACTGCTAATCTACTTTCTGTCTCTACAGATTTGCCTACTCTGGATATTTTATATAAGTGGATATTGCCTACTCTGGATATTTTACATATATGGTCTTTTCTGGTTGGCTTCTTTTCACTTGGCATAGGATTTTCAAGGTTCACTCATGTTGTCACATGTAACAATACCTTATTCCTTTTTATGAAAAAATAAGATTCCATTGTGTGGATATACATTTGTTTATCCACTCACCAGCTGATGGTCATATGAGTTGTTCCCACTTTTGGCTTTTGTCTTAGTCTGTTCAGGCTGCTGTAACAAAAGTCCCATAGACTATGTAATTGATAAACAACAGAAATTTATTTCTCACAGTTCTGGGGGCTGGGAAGTCCAAGATCAAGGAGTGAGCGTATTCAGTGTCTGGCGAGGGATCACTCTCTGCTTCATAGATGATATTTTCTTGCTGCATCTTCACATGGTGAAGGGGGCAAACAGACTCCCTCTGGCCTCTTTTATAAAGGCATTAATCCCATTCATGAGGACTCTTATGACTTAATCACCTCCCAAAGGCCCTACCCCTTAATACTACCACACTGGGAATTAGGTTTCAACATATGAATTTGGGGGTGACACCAACATTCGGACCATAACAGGTATTATGAGTACTGCTGCTATGAGTGTTTATGTGTGAGTTGACGTGTGCATGTATGTAAGGTAACCCTATAACTTTTTGTAACTGCCAGGCTGTTACCTAAAGCAGATGCACCATTTAACATTCTCATCAGCAGTGTATGAGGGTTCTGATTTCTTGACATCCTCATCAACATTTGTTATTATCTATTTGATTATAGTTGTCCTAGTAGGTGTGAAGTAGTATTTTATTGTAGGTTTGATTTGCAATTCCCTGATGTCACATTGCTCTTTGCCTTCTATCCATCCACATTCTGATCAGGCCCATTCTGCTGGTACATTTGCTCTGGGGATGCAGTTTTGCAAGAAAACAGCAAGTTCCCTTTTAGTTGTTTCTTCAGAAATTACAGAAGTCACTTACTCTATCATTGCTTTTGTAGTATAGTTTCAAACTGACGGCTGGGTGATTGTATCTAACCATTTTCATGCTCAGTTAGATGTCAAATACATTTACACTGTTCAGGGTCAGATTTCTACATAGGGCTCCCTTCCCCTAAGAGCAGCCTCTGTAAGGAAAAGTAGTATGAGTCAGTCCTAGGAAAATGCTGTTTTAAATTTCCTATTACAAAAGAATTTCCCCCAAAGTCTTTTCTCAAACAGGAACAAAATATTCTAAGATCACCTTCGAATTGTAGTAGTTTCAATGATTCTGAATATGCAGAGAAACAAGCGAAATGCTAACACAGGATAGCAATGGAAAGCTAGAAATCAAGGTGTAGAATGCCCTGCCACCCAGGGCGAGTGATTTGCCTGCAGAGACAGTGCCATTCTCCCCCATCTGGTGTTCAGGGCATCATGCACCCAACTCTTTAACAAATACCAAGTACCTACAGTCACAGGCTTTAGGATTATAACAGACAGCAAAACAGACCTGGGCTTTGTTTTCAGAGCTTAGTGGGCAAGGCACAAAGTTTAGTCAATCAAACTGGCTGCTGTTAAGAAGGAACAGTATGAGGTGCTCTAGGACTGAGATGATCCATGTCTTGCTTATTTACCAATATTCTCCATGTACTCACCTCAAATAGTAGTGCAGTGGGAGGTACTCCATCCCAGCATGACTTAGGTATGATTTCTGTAGCCAAGTATTCCTAGCATCTTGGGAGGTGAAAGGTTTGGAGAAATATGTTTTTGTTTCTACTGTTCCCTGTCTTCCTCATCTTTGTCATATTCCTGCCTATCCTTTAACACATCCACTGTTCAAATACTACTTTTCCAGTGAAATGTCAGCATCACTGTCAATATCCTGATGGCTTCCAGGAATAAACATTCTGCTTCTCCCCTGAACTCCTGTGGCACCTTGTACCTGCACTGTAGCACTTATATTGTGGAAGGAAATTTCTTTATCTGTTGGCTTTCCTCACCAGTCAGTGAACACCTCAGAATAAGGTTTTGCAGCTGAGTTGTTTATATTTTCAGTTCCAAACTCAACATTTTGCAAGTGATCAGTAAATGCTAAATGAATGAATGAACGAAGGTATGAGTCAGAAATCACATGGGCCCAGATTCATTCTTCTAGCTCAGAGTAACTTGTCATTGAAATAGCAATATATTGTCAACTCTTTTGGTCATTGGTTACAATTTTCTATTGATTCCCACTTAATGGGGAAAGATATAAATATGTTTTCCTGTTGGAACATTTATTTATGAATCAACTACAAGTAGATAGGGAAAGAAGACAAGAAATCAGTCGGTAAAGACCTTAAATGCCAAAGCTAATATTTTATCCTGGGAAACAGAATCCATCTCATCCTTCATAATATTATCTCTAGGCTAAGGAATGAGGAACCAGGTCTTGAAGGTCATGAGCAAGCCGAACATGCAGGGAATAAAAGAAGTGGGCTAGACCCAAGACAGTACCAAGGACCTAAAGCTATGCAAACTGCCCAGAGCAGAAGCACCTCTTGACCTTGGAGATAAAAGCAAGACCACGAGTCAGAGCCAGGTGGCGGGAAGGAAGCTGAAACTAAGACAGGACTCAGGGTAAGCAGCAAGTCACACAAGAAAATGAAAACATACATCTTGGTGCAGGGAGCTCAAAACCCAGTGTTTTACGAATAAGGAAATCAATAGAGATCAGAGTAAAGAAATTGATCCAAAATTTAAGCAAGGGCTCAGGAATGATAATCATGACACAAGCTGATGAGTAGTGTTAAGGAAGATGCAGAATCAGAGGAATCTCATGGGAGACCAGACATCTACACACCACTTCTAGAGGCTTTCCAAGATGGCGTGAGCCGAGAGCTTCCTGTCATCTCTGTACTTAGGAAATGTGCCATCCTTGCATTGCTCTTGGCCTCAGTTTTACTGTTCCTTGTACATAGCGGGATTGTTACTTCTATCAAGAAAAGCTGTCCTTAAGTTTCATAGACTATTACAGCATTATCTAATTGGCTCCTCACCCTGTTTCAGATAGGTTAGGAAAGTATCTTTAAAACCACTTTATATGTCAAAGGACTTGTATTTAGAATATAGAAAGAACTCAATAAGACTAACAACTTAATAAAATGGGCAAAAGGCTTAAATTGCCATTTAGCAAAAAAGATATATGAAGGGCTAATAATTACATGAAGGTGGTCAACATCATAAATCATCAAGAAAATGCAAATGAAAACCTCCTTGCAAAACCACTAATACTACTTTATTCTCAATACCAAGGTGAGGATGAGAGACTGAAACACTCACACATTGCTGATGGGCATGTAAAATGGCACAACCACTTTGGACAACTGACCCAGCAATGAAATTGCTGGGTATTTACTCAGGAGAAATCAAAATACAGACACAGAGGACTTGAACATGAATATTATTAGCAGTTCTATTCATAATAGCTCAAAACTGGAAACAACACAAACATCTATCAATGGGTAAATAGATAAGTTGTGGCTTATGCATGCAATAGATATACTCAGCAACAAAAAACAAACTATTGATTCAACACCATGGATGAATCTCAGAAACATTATGTTGATCAAAAGAAGCCAAACACACAAGAATTGATCTGTAACATTCCATTTATATGCAGCTCTATGAGAGGTGGAACTATGATGATAAAAGTCATAAAGTAGTTGCCTCCATTTAGGGAAATTGACTTACTTGTTTACTTGCTTTATTTAGGGAAACTGACTTACTTGCTTAAGTAAATGGGTGAGCCAGTGCTTGAACTCAGGCCAACAGATCTCAGAGCTAGGGCCCCACTGGCTACATCACACTCTCTCAGCATAGAAGGAAGGTGAGGAAGAATGAGACACAGCAGCCGGGGAGCAGAAGGAAGGCAGGTATCAGGAGAAAGGAAAGGCAGTAGTCACTGAGGTCACATTTCTGTCTTGGGCATAAGGCTCATAATGGCACCTGTGATGGAAAGAGGCCCTTCCATCGTGGCCACCTGCAGGAGTAATTAGGAGGGCTTGACAGATGTGGGAGAGAGAAGCATCATCATCCAACTGGTGGAGCCTGCCAGTAGAGAAGGTGTTAAAGTTATTCTCTTGTTGGTATCTAAATGGGATTTTTGTCATCATAGTCCCACCTCTCCTAGAGCTGCATATAAATGGAATGTTACAAATCAATTCTTGTGTGTTTGGCCTCTTTTGATCAACATAATGTTTCTGAGATCCATCCATGATATTGAATCAGTTTGTTTTTTGTTGCTGAGTAGACAATAAAGTTGTTTTATTCGTAAGATCTTTTAAAAATTCTTCATGACATAATTAATACATAGCCACTGCAGAAAGAAAATACACATAAAAGAAGAAAAAAATAAAACCTCCTATGGTCTTATTATCCCGTGATAATCTCTGATCTTTGTTTTTGTTTTTCAGTAAATAAAAACATTTTAAACAAAAATGGGATCATATACTATATGTGCTGTTTTATAGTATGCCTTTTAAACAACATATCAGTGAACATTTCTCTCTATCAGAGGATGTAATTTCTACTGGATACATAACATCCTATGGATGGATATATCCTAATTTGTTTAACCAAACCTCTGCTGGTACATATTTAAATTGTTTCCAGTTTTTAGTTACTACCTACTACCCCCCTACAAGAGAACATCTTGAACATAACACGTTTGCTCACTTTTTTTCAGTATTCCCTCAAGGAAAACTCTAGAAGTGCAAATTCTAGGTCAAATGGTTTGGACATCCTTAAGGAATTTAATACATATTGTCAATTATTGTTTTTAAAATGGTTTTAGCAATTTACATTCTCACCAGCAGTGAATGAGTGTTATTCTGTGTCACCTTAACAGGTGGACTATAACTTTGGTCCCTGTGCTAAGTACTACCTCTTTTCATTGAAGCATCTGTCAGGATTAGAAATTAACCTTTGATGTTGTCTAGCTCCATCTCCCAAGCAATGGCTGAATTCCCTTTTGGATTCTGCTAGTTTTAAATGAAAACCATTTCTTTAAAAATGTTAATTTGAAAACATGATTGATGTTTGAATGTAGTAGAAAAATTGGAGGAGCCAGAAACAGAAGTGATCCTGGGGTCAGAATACCTGGGTTTCAGGGCTGGCGGTGTCCTTGTCTGTAGCTGTGTAATCACCAGCAAGTTACTGACATACCCTGCCTGGGTCTCTGTGTCCTCATGTCTAAGACAAGGGGATTGAGGGGGGCCCAATCTCTACATTGTCTTTAGTTATGACATTCTATAAATCTTCGGCTATTTAAAGCATTCCTTTCAAAGGCTGGGCTTGTAAATTAAGCGTGGCAGTCCTTTGAAATGCAGCTTGTGTGGGAAAGGAAACAAACCCAGCAGCTAGTTTGCTGCTGGATCAGAATTCGATGTTCTTTGTGAAGTAATAAATTGTGTCTTGGCTCCCGGATTGTTCCAGGTTGCCTCGGGTTTTACAGAAGTGGCTTTTTCAGGAATGGTTCCCATTGCCGGAAAGTGGGTGTTAATTTGTGCCTTGGCTATTTTTCAGGACACACTCTGGCAAAATCCTGGCATCTCTTTCAGAGGATCAGCAGATGTAATGACCTGGGGGTTGCTCCCCTTGCAAGGGACACATGCTCTCTGTTAATACCCCAAATCAAGCCTACAGTCAGAGGCCTAGGTTTTATAATAGAGCACTTATCCTGGGCACGCCAAGAGTTTTTGACCAAGTGGAAATACTTTGGGACATGTACCACAGGAAACAGGACAGTGGAATGCTTAGTAATGGTTAGCATTTCTAAATAAAGTATCTGCTCTCCACTGAAATGGGGTACAGGTGGTGTCCTGGAAGAGGAGAGGAAGCTAATGGAAGTGAAGAAAGAATAAAATAGAATAACATTTGTGTTTGGTGCTCCACAGCTTGCAGCCTACATTAACATACTTTATTTACTCTACACAGTGTCCCCAGGATATCATCATTGCCATTTTGTCCCAATTTACCCACCGAGCAAATGCAGGGGTTGGAGTATTGGTCGTGAGTGGCCCAATCACCTCTGCAACAACCTCATGGCTTGGCTTAAAATACCATAAATCCCTGCTTCCTTGGCAGATCTTCATAGTCTCATACCTCCTTTCTCTTCTATGACAATTGAAAAATTACTCTTTTTTCTTACTCTTTGAGTCCATAGTCATAAATTCAAGTCATTTGCCAATTTTCAGTATAATGCAATTGGAAAACATTGTCTAGTCTAGTATTTCCCAGACTTTAATTTTTAAAATTATTTTCAACTTTTATTTTAGTTATTTGCACACTGTCTTCACAATTTATTGCCATATCTGTGTACCACCTGTACCATTATTTACATTATTTGTTTTCAAACAAATTACAATTTCACTTTTTTCTGGCTCTAAGAACTCTAGTAACTGAAATCATTAGTTTGGTGTGCTAGTTATGGTTTTCTAATATATGATATCACATAGCTGTTAAAATTTTTTGTTCATTTTTTGTAGTGCGTAATATATCTCGCTTCTCCCTTTGATATACACACTATACTCTGAGAAATTAATTTAAATGAAATAAAATTTCAAAATTCAGTTTCTTGGTTGAGTTAGCTGCATTTTAAGTGTCCAGTTGACACATGTAGCTTAATGGCTGCCATATTGGGCAGGGCAGACTAGAACATTCCGTCATCCCAGGAAGTTCTATCAGACAGACTCTGCCTAAGGTTTGTCCAGGGCACTTAAAGCAGCAGACATTTCACTGCTTTCATTAGCCTAAGCTAGACTAACATGTAAGATTATCAAAAGAAAGGTGAATTAATTTAAGAACTGCTACCAAAAATGTCAGATAATAGTTTCTTTCATTGACCACTGTCCAAGTAAGCAGCAAGACAAGTCAAAGCATCTGATTTGATAATGGATCACTTCAGTCTGCTCTAAACCAGCTCTCTCTCAGGGCTGTCTCTTCTTCCATCCCCGCCACTCCCATTCTCCCCTTCTCTCCTTCCCAGTCCATGTCTCTCTTCAGTGTGTGTCTGTTTTCTCTTTCATGCTTCTTCTTCCTCTTGCTTCACCTGTGTGTCCTAACCTTACTTTCATTCTAGCCCTCAGTCCTTTCTCTCCCTTTCTGCCTATTTTACCTTTCCAACCTTCTGAATCTCCCTCATTCAAAATCTAAGTATATTTGGATTTTGTTTTGTAAATTCTTCTTCAAGTACAATAATTTCAGGCCAAAGGACATTCTCATTTGTAATGTGAATAAGGGATACCTCCTAGCAGAATTCCACAAGATGTGATAAGTCTCACTGGCATCTCAGCTCTCTGTTAATGCACATAAAACGACTGTTTCGTGCTCAAACCCCTGCCTGTCCCTCACTGATGTAAAACCATAACAAACTAATTGCTTTACTCCTCATCCAAAGTCTCCTTTAAAGAACAAGAGAATTTTTGACAATGCTTCTCTTCAGGCCTATGGAAAAAGGTCCAAACCTTGCTCTGTGGCATCGGTTACCCTTCTTGAGCAGACTAAAAGCCAGGCATTGCCTTGAAGGCCTGATGCCACTTCTATTTAATCAGAACTCCTTCCAGAGCCATAAAGATACTGGAGGTCCCCAGAGGGAGGAAAGTGCTGTGTAGACATATTTATGCTTCGTCTGTTCACCATGAATGTCAAGGAGGAGAACTGACTAGACTGCCTTCTCTTTGTTTTAATTATCCAGAGATTCCAAAAGGAAAGGAAAGGCGAAGTGGACCCAAGAGCCCTCAGAAGTGCAAGATGCTCTGGGGAACATATGTGCATTGCTCAATTCCATAAAATAGACCCTTCCTTAGGAGTACAAAGTTGAAAGTTTCCCTTACTGTTTACTTCCCCCCACCTCCCTACCCCTTCCAAATGTACTCAATTAGGCTGTGGAAAATTTAATTCCTCTTACTAATTTATATAAGAAGTTATGATACCTTGGAATTTTTTATCTGTCAGCTTTAAACCATTAAATATGGAATCCACTATTCTCAGGAAAATGATGTGATGATCTGCTGTCTTTCTCAGACAAAGGGAGGCATTTTTCCAAGAGTGGAAGTCCCTACCTGTGTGGGAATGATAGAGACATCCTCTGGCTGGGTTTTTGCTGCTCCAGACTCTGAAAAAGAGAAAGAGATCCAAGTTTAAGTGACTTTAATCTTAGTAAAGTTTTAAGGTTTATGTTATCCTCTGGATAATAATAACTATAATGATTTTTTGAGTGCTTGGAATTTGCGGAGCAGTGTGTTAGGTGCTGCTGCTGTAAACACAATCTCATTAATCCTCATGACAACCCTGATGAGGTGACTCTCCCCCACCACCGTATTCTAATTGGAGGAATTTGAGTCTCAGAGAGGCAAATAATTTCTCAAAGGCAACACAGCCCATAAATTGTCAGAGCTCGAATTCAAACCCATGACAGAGCTTTGTGGTCTTTAGATCCATTGTTCTGTGTTGGTTTATTCAGCAAATGTTTATTGGTGGTTACTGTGGCCAGGCACTGTTGCTCAGGGATTCCACAATGAACAATAAAGGCAACACTCCTGATCTTATGGAGCATATGCCCTGGAGAGGAAAGACAGAAAAACAGGAAGTTAAAAAATAATATAACATTTTTAAACAATTAATAATATAGCATGATAATTTCAGATGTTGGCAATGCCATAAGAACAATAGATGGAGTAAAGTAATAGTGAATGTGTGGCTGCTTTATGTTGGGGGCGGCTGTCAGAAGGATTTTCTGGGATGACTTTTGAACTCAGACCTGAGTGATATGAAGGATCCAGAATCCAGTGTTGGGGGCAGAGGAAACAGCAAGTGCAAAGGCCCTGGGGTGATTGAGTGCCATGTCTTTCAGGAGCAGCAAGAAGGCCAGTTTTGCTGTGTAGCTGGTGGGGGTGAGTGACAATATAAGGTCAGGGATGTAGACAGGCTTTGGATTTTGCTCCAAGTGTAATGGGACACCATAGGGTTCTAAGCAGAAGCGGTATATGATCTGAATTGTTTTTTTTCTTTTTCTTTTTTTGAGATGGAGTCTCTCACTCTGTCACCCAGGCTGGAGTGCAGTGGTGTGATCTCGGCTCACTGCAGCCTTTGCCTCCCGAGTTCAAGCAATTCTCCTGCCTCAGCCTCCCAAGTAGCTGGGATTACAGGTGCACACCACCACACCCAGCTAATTTTTGTATTTTTAATAGAGACAGTGTTTCACCGTGTTGGCCAGGTTGGTCTCAAACTCCTGACCTCAAGTGATCCAACTGCCTTGGCCTCCCAAAGTGCTGGAATGACAGGCATGAACCACTGTGCCTGGCCTGAATTAAGTGTTAAAAGATAACTCTGGTTTCTGTGTATGGAATAGAGTGTACAGTAGCAAGACAGGAGGTGGGGAAAATGGTTAGAAGAACATGAACTTCAGAAGGGCTGGAGGTTTTTGAAGGAGGAGGATAGTGCTTTGGAAACAGCAAAGGGGAAAAGTGGGCAAGAAAAGACTGTTTATCCTACCTCCAGGCCCTGGGTGTTAGGAGTGATCCTCAGGGGCCAGCCAGGTCCAGGGAGTAGGCAAAAAGGAAGGGAGCATTCAGAAAAGAAGATGTAGCTCTAGGGGAGTTTGCTGCAGCGGCAGTGGTGGCAAATCATAGGATAGCTAGTTTTTATTGAACATGTACTGTCTGTCTAGCAGGATTCTAAGTGCTTTTCCTGCAATAACTTGTTTAGTCCTTTTGGTAATCCTAAACTGTGGATACTATTATTAGCCCCATATCACATAGGAAACTGACACAGAGTTAAGAAACTTGTAGCAAGTAAGCAATATGGCTGGGATGGCATTACTAATTTCAGAAGTCAGAGTGGAAAGTTGGAGGGGTTGTCAGAGAGGGTTGGAGCATGCTCTCACTAAGGAAGGGGTCGACTGGTCTAGAGATGAGACCCAGATGGCAAACGTGACCTGGGAGGTTTTGATGGAGGTAAAGCTTGCTCCATGATGCCATTTGCCCTGAATGACACTAGAGGAAGTTTCCCCATCAGTTCAGACTGGAAGCATGGAGCCTAGGAGTGACTGCTCTTTCTTGAAGCTTCCCGTGGGGTGGGGCCCAGGGCCTCCTCCCTGGGATTGCTTTCTTAGGCAGCTTGTGAGGCAAGAAGAGTTTCATCTAAACAAGGCATTTCTTGACCCCTTTTATCCCACTGCCCTTGAGTTAGGAGAATGTTCATATTTACACATTTCTGGGATGTTTTACTGCAATTCTCGTTTGGAGATAATAATAGATAACATTCATCATTCATTAAGCACTTACAATGTGTCAGGTTCTATGCTGAGCACTTGACATATAGTATTCCTTCAATAAACACAATAGTCTTATGACATAGCTACTATTCTTGCTCCCCTTTTTCTGACGGACTAACTGAGCTCTAGACAGGTTACATCATTTGCCCAAAGTGCTATATAGTGAATGGTGGACCTGAGATTTAAACCTTACAACCTGACACCAGAGGTTATAGCCTCACTCTGCTGCAAGTGAAGAAGATATGTTTGCTAGGTTTGGGGAAATGCTGCCCAGGAAGTCTTTGTAAATCCCAAAAGAATGAGTGATTGTAGCAATACAAAGTTTGAAGAGAAACCTTGAGAGTGAGTGGCTAGCGTCTTCCTTCCGTGACCATACTGATTTTGAAATGTTGGTAGATCAACTACCAGCATCAGAGATGAACCTGAAGGTAATGGACTCAGGAGAGGAAGACAAGGGTGAGAAAGGGGAAATTGTTGTAAATAGAGGAAAGGAAATTATTGGTTTACTTAACTTGTCTTCCACTGCTTGATCTAAAAGTTAACAGTACTCAAATAATACTTTCTCTCCCTTTTAATTCCACTAAATGAACACCTAAAAAAACTACCTACTTCCCCACTCTCCCCTGCAAACAAGAAAAATGGTGGGATTAAGGATACTTTTCTGTTAAGGTATTTTAGTTTTCTATTATTTTAAAAGAAAAATATGTGGGATATTTTTAAAAGAAATTGTTTAAATAAATGAAATAAGATTCTTTAGGCATCATATTTAATTGAATTCATTTCATCCCTTTAAAAAATATATTTTCTTCGACATTCATCTATTCCTATCCAAAAACATGGGTGGATGATCGGATCTCAGTTTTCTTAGGCTCCATGATCCTGGCAGAGTTACTTTTTAATCACTTGTCTGTGTTTCTCCAACTTGAAAATACCTAGACTTCCAAGGCAACTGAACTGCTATGGAAGAGCCATGAACTTCTCTGCCAAATGGCCATGAGTAAGAAGATGGCCTCTTAGATTGCTCTCAGTCCCTCGTTTGTGTTCTAAAAGAATTCATTCACCTGTAGATCAATTTGGGGTTTTTTTTGACTCACCTGGTGGATCAGATTTTGCTGTCACTAAATGTTCCTTTGAGCTCCTTGGAGAAAAAAGTTATGAATAATAGACATGTGTTTACTCATTTTACAAATGCATATTGAGTGCCTACTGCATTTCAGACTCCAGATGCCAAAATGAGTAAGCTGGGATCCTTCTTGCTAAGGGCTCGTTGTTTGAAGAAATTATTGCAAAAATTGGTGAGGGGCAAATTCAGCCACCTGTGTGGTGAGCCAGTCTGTGTCCCTTTGTGTAAAAAATTCCTTGAAAGTTAGAGCCCTAATGTCTTGAATGTACTCATATGAAATATTCATCATCAGCTCACTGTTACAATTTTTCACCCTTTTACACCTGATGTGATCTTGGGCTTTGCACCTCACGGAGGCACATACCTACTCTTTAAGATGGAGTGATGTTACCCAGAGAGACCACCTAGCTGGAAAATGGCAAAGCCTGGCCTTGAACTTCTAATTCCTACTTCAGGGCACTTTCTTCTGTCTAAAATAAAACTCTGCACGTTATCTGTATACTTTATTTACCTTTCCAAATGTTACTATTATTATTAATATTATTATTATAACCAAGTTATTTAGATTAGCCAACATGTTTTACTGAGGTGACATGGTAGAAGCAAACTCAGAACTGTCCTTTGGGCTGCCTCCCCAGTCCAGGGCATGCACAGTTGTGGACAGATCATAGAAGATAGCTTCTCTCTGAAGGTATGGGGTTAGGAGTGGGGATGAGGGAGGTCCAGGACAATAAGAGGAACAGACAACTGTTGATTGAGTGTTTGAAAAAATGAAAAGTATTGCTCATTGATTGAAAGAGATGTAGTCAGAATTTCATGCTTAAGTGTGACCAATTCTGGATGTCGTGGTTGTCACCTAATATGTGCCCAATAAACACATGTTGACTGAATGAATAAATGTGGGGTGGAGAAATACAAAGCAAGGAGAGCAAGCCAACCCAGAATCTTCCTTGACTTTCTGTGTGCCTCCTGGAATAGATGATTTAACATCTCTGTGTCTCTAGGTAGAACTGAAAGGTGTCAGTGGCAGAGTTTGTGGATATCTACCTTTAGGTACTTTTAGAGGAGTAGGTTTTATATACCTGGAAGGTGAAAAGGAAGATCTAGTAAGTTCAAAAGATGGAGACTTCGGAGCCCGCAACTTAATGAGACTTCAGTCTAAACCACGGAAAATGGGCAGCCAAGCCTGTCTAGATGCCTCCCTTGCACCACCTCAACACACATGTGCCCACCACAGTGAGGGTCCTGCTTGGTTATCTGGCATGTTATGGAAACAGAGGAGTCAACACTTTGGAGTAAGTCAGCGTTAGCTCATGTTGCTTCATTTTTAGAGATGAGTAAAAAGATGTGATGACTGCAGTAGCTTCCTATAACTGCTAGAACCAATTACTACAAACTCAGTGGCTTGAAACGACAGAAATCAATTCTCTTATAGTGCTGGAAACCTGAAATCAAGCATCAAGGCCAGCAGAGCTGTGCTGCCTCCTGAGGCTCCAAGGGAGACTCAATCCTGGCCTCTTCCAGCTTCTGTGGACTCCAGGCATTCCTTGCCCGCTGGCTGCATCCCTCTAATCTCTGGCTCCATCACCACATGGCCTTCTTTTCTCTCTGTGTTTGTCTTCTGTGTATCTCTCATAAGGACACACGCCATTGGATTTAGGACCCACCTGGACAATCCAGGATGACCTCATTATGAGATCCTTAGTCACATCTGCAAAGACCCTTTTTCCAAATAAGGCCAGGTTCCAGGGATTGGGACATGAGTATATCTTTTGGGAGACCACGCTTCAACCTGCTGCAATGACGCTGATGTATTAGGAAGATGGTTTGACAGGGGGAGTATGATAGCAAGGGTAGGGTACAGACACTGGGCTCACTGGCTGCTCAGGCCTTAGTCCAGGACTGGGGAAATAAGGAACGACCACAGCAGGAGCCATGGGAATAAAGAGGAGGAAATGGAAGCAGGAGATATTTCATGGAAGAATTTGCCAGAACTTGGTGATAAATTTTGGTGTGGTCAGTAAGAGAAAGAGAAAATCCTAATTTGACACCAAGACATATTTCCCCAAAATATGTGCTACAGAATGCTGGATCTTGGGATATCAGTAGTTATTGTGTGAGGGGAAAATGGTTCTATACATAAAGACATTTGGGGGACACAGATTAAACAGCATTGAACAGGTGTCTATCCTGCAGGATTTCTGTAAGCCTTTAACATCCCCATGTATATCATAAGTGTCTAAAGAAGGTTTCTAGAGGACAGTCTTTCCCATACTTCCTTGACCATAGGCCTGCTTTATCTAGATTATCTTGAAGAACCAGTGGTCCACATGCCTCTGAAAAATACTGCTCGATGGCACCCACCCTCTGAGAAAAGATAATATAAGTGACGGTCAGAAAGATGGAATGAAGAAAACTGGAATTGGACAGTCTGTTGAGGGCCAGGCTTGTTTCCAAGACCCTTGCCAGCCTTAAAGACAGCCACAGGGACTGACACCAGTAACTGGCAGCTGGCAGAAGCCATTTGCAGGTTTGCACAGTGACGCTCTGACTTTAATAGTCCATGCAACTGTCCTGTGGTTTGGTTTCTTATTTCTCTGGTACCTTCTTGACAGTAGCTGTTGCTTTAGAGCAGTTGCATCAAGTATGTTTCACCCAGTGTGCCAACTCTGCTGCATTGGATGGCTGACTCTCATGCTGCCTTGAGAAGGATGCTAAGCTGCAGGAGGCTGCGCAGGAAAGAGTGCTGTAAATGGCTTGTAATATCTGCCATGAGCACAGGAGGAGGATGGAGATGAGCTAAGAGCCCTTCTTGCTTTATACTTCTTTTTTTTTTTTTTTTTTTGAGACGAGTCTCTATCTGTTGCCCAGGCTGGAGTGCAGTGGCGCAATCTAGGCTCACTGCAAGCTCCGCCTCCCGGGTTCATGCCATTCTCCTACCTCAGCCTCCCGGGTAGCTGGGACTACAGGTGCCCACCACCACACCTGGCTAATTTTTTTTTTTTTTGTATTTTTTAGTAGAGACGGGGTTTCACCATATTCGCCAGGATGATCTCGATCTCCTGACCTTGTGATCCACCTGCCTTGGCCTCCCAAAGTGCTGGGATTACAGGCGTCAGCCACCATGCCCAGCCTCTTGCTTTATACTTCAAAGAACTTCCTTGCCCATGCTCCCTCCCTCCCTTCTCCATGCCTCAAAAGGGGCCAACCAAGATCAGCAGTTATGCATCTTGGATGCAGTCATCCTGGACTCTCCAACCTTGAGCTCTCCCTACTTCACCTAGAAGGAAAATGGTGGTATCAATGAGAGAAATATAGCCATCAATTTCACAATGAATAATAAAATAGCTAATATTTACTGAGCACTTATTATGCATCAGGCTCCCTGCTAAGTGTTTTACATGTAATATCTCATTTAATTCTCATGACAGCCTCAAGGGATAGGTACCATCAATCATCTGATTGGGCAGATGAGGAACATGAGGCACAAAGAGATTAAATTACTAGCCCAGGAACACACAGCTAGTATGTGGTACAACCAGGATTTAACTTTAAGCATCCTAATGTTAAAACCGACACTCATAACCACTAAACTGCGGATTTAATTATAGACATGTTGGATTTGAAACATTGGTAAGACTTGCAAGTAGAAATATGCGGGAGGCAGTGGAAGATACAGAACTGGACAAGGTCAGGCATGGGCACAGAGCCAGGGAGTGGGGGTGGTTGAAAGGTGCCCACAGATGCGTTTATTCAAACTATGAGTTGAGAGTCAGTTATACACATGTACAATGTACAGAGAAATCAATGCAAATGTTTTATGTATTAGGGAGATGTTTTCCCAAGTAATGAGTTAGAAATAACTGACTTTTGTTATAGTCCATGGACAGAACATTCCAACTGTGAGGAAACAGGACGCAGAGAAAGAAGTCTGTGTCCTAAATCATGCTGAAAAGTCAGAATCTGTTGGGATTTTTGGAGATACATTCTTTGCATCTCATCTCATCTCAGTGGTCTCACAAGTGCAATAGAAAATCATGGTCCTTGGTGAGAGCTAGTGAGAGCTTTGCCTTAGCATCCCTAGCTACAGACTCACCACCTTTCCCATTCCCTGTAGAACCTGAACCCCTCAAGGACAGGGAATGAGTCTCATTCATCCAGGAGCTTCTAACACCTGACACACGCAGACACTCAGTAAACAGTAAGTGAATTAGTAGAACCGAGGAAATAAGAACCAACCCTATTCAGTTACATTCTGCTCCTGGATATATTATCAAATTTAGAGTGTTTTCACTGACCCATCACTATTTCATTGTAAATGGCTGAACTTTCCCCCTGTAGGCTGGGGACAACGCCACAATAAATTACTGCCTACTTGAACCGAGTTTCATTTTGTTCTGATTCATTGCCTGTTTCAAGGACCTTCTAAAATCTCAGTTTATGGACTTTACTTCCTGGTGGTTCCCAGAGAGAAATGAGCCTGGTTTCCAGAGAATGCAAATTTCTTCAAACTTGCAGCCAGCTTCCAGACTCCCTGCAAAGGTCTCTTAAGCCTCTAAGTATTTCCTCTCTTAAATCACACATCACTGGCACAGGCAGAATATTTTCAAGTTACTTCTTTCTTGTTAGGAGAGAGTCGCTTAGAGGTCTACCAAGTAGACAGAAATGCAGTCGCTTTGGCAGTTTTATTGTGCTGTCTTTAGGTTTCGTTTAGTGATTCTTTTTTTAAGTTGTGTTTGGTTTTTTATTCCTGAAAGAAACTATTTCAGGAATAGTTGCACTGGAATATTCCAGGAATAGTTGCTGCATTAGAAACACGACGTTGACTCTCTCTTGGCATGTTTATGGGTGGGATGAACTGTATATGTGAAATAAAGCTTAATCTCTCACTTGTGCAAATGTTGAGACTTTGATTTGACACTTTTCCAATTAGATGATGTGAATCCCTAGGGCTAGTGTGGTAGCTCATTGTGTAGCAATGGCACACAGGTATTCTGCCAAGTTTTGATCTGTATCTAAAATTTGTATTTGCTTCAACCTGGAATAGATTCTCTTATAGTGTCTGTTGGATAGTATGCTGAACTGAGCAAGTTATGGAGTGTGGCACAGAATGAGGCATGATTTATGGTGCCATAGCTAAGAGGCACGGTGTCATGTCAAGTTAGTATGTATGAAAAATGACCATTGCCTTGGTCTGAATCTTCCCCAAAATTCATGTTGAAACTTAATTCCCATTGCAGTCGTATTAAGACGTGGGTCCTCTGGGAGGTGATTAGGTCATGAAGGCTCCTCCCTCATAAATGGGATTAACGCCCTTATAAATTAGCCTTCACCCGGGGTTCGGCCTTTTTTGCCCTTCTGCCTTTCACCATGTAAGGACACAGCAACAAGGCACCACCTTGAAAGTAGAGACGGGGCCCTCACCAGACACCAAAGCTGCTGGTGCCTTGATCTTGAACTTCAGCCTCCAGAACTGAGAGAAATAAATTTCTATTATTTATAGATTACTCATTCTTAAGTATTTTGATGTAACAGAAAACTGACTAAGACAGCCATTTATTGAAACACACAAACTCTTCTCTGATGAATACAAAAAGGCATATGGTCAGGACAATAAACAGTTCTCAAATGGAGGGCAACAAAAGTGAAAAATGTGACAACAGAAGGAAGTTTTTGTAACTTCCCAACACTTTCTTTTCCATAATGTATTCCCCATTAATGCCCTTCAAATGTATAGCCAAAAATTTGAGTGTTTGAAAGTGCAAAAAGGTTGCAAACCACTGATCCATTTCCGACATCATCAGTTAGGTTCTGACACACACACACACACACACACACACACACAACTTTAGTTAATGTTTCTTCTTTGGATTTTCCTTAAATTTTGCTGCTTTTCTTCATTGACGTTACTCAGATTTTGTTGATTTTTTTTCCCCATGTTTATCGTCTTTTTTTTTTTTTTTGAGACAGGGTCTCACTTCGTTGCCCAGGCTGGAGTGCAGTGGCACAATCATGGCTCACTGCAGCTTTAACCTCCCAGGTTCAAGTGATCCTCCCACCTTCGCCTCCTGAGTAGCTAGGACTAAAGGTGCACACCACCACACTCAGCTAATTTTTGTATTTTTTTGTAGAGACGGGGTCTTGCCATGTTGCCTAGGCTGGTGGTCTCAAACTCCTGGGCTCAAGCAATCCTCCTGTCTCAGCCTTCCAAGATGCTGGGATTACAGTTGTGAGCCACCGCACCAATCGATTTAAACTCTTCATATCTTGCCTAATATATCCTAGGTATAAGCCTAAGAAAATTGCCTTAAGTAAGACTGAACAGTGCCTTGGACTCTCTTGCTCTCAGACAAATACCCAAGTTTCCAGAGTGTTTATTATTGAAAACCACAAAAGTTGAAAATGGGAGACAGCTAACTTGGAAACTCTTCCTCATCCCTCCATCTCTGCCATTGTCAGAGTCAGTGATAAGAATGAGAGGTAAGTGCTCTTGCTCATGTATCGTACTTTTACAATGGATGGGGTCCTTGACTCTCTGAGAGTCATGGCCCTTAAGAACATCTGGAGCAGCCACTGAGGACTTTGTCAGCAACTTCTCATTCCAGGCAACAACCCACAGTGGCAGCCAGCAGCCCTCAGCTCCATGGGAAGCAGTATGGGGGAAATACGTGTACTTGGATAGCACTCAAACCAAAGTCTAACTCATTACTACTGCAACCTTTAGTAGAGTTGTCCACTTCTGTGAGCTTGGTCTTCTCATCTGGAAAATGGAAATAAAATTTCTCCCCCATGGTTATTAAAATTAAATAAGATGTCTGTCAGGCATCCTTATAGAGGAGGCACTCTATAAATATTCTTTTCCTTGCCTCCCTGCATCCCATAATGTAAACACAAACTCCCTCACTGGCTACCTTTTGTTACTGAAACTGGAATATCTGAAAATCAACTGATAGAGATGATGAGACATGCTTCTTTCACAGATTCATCAGATTTCCTGACTGGCCTTAGACGAAGCAGGAGCAGAGGGGGAAATCTTGATCTATGGCAGGTGTTTAGGCTTCATGGATGGTAAGGAGTAAGTCTGGGCTATCCATGATCAGTTTATTACTAATACACATCACACTTTCATATAATTTAGATAACAGCGATGAACTCACTTCTCTGGAAGATCCTGACTGCTATGGCAAAGACTCTTTCGTTGTTTGCCAAACCTGAGTCTCTTTCCTCCTGGGTCCATAGCGAGGCTGTGTTTCCCAGCCTTCTTGCAGTTGGTTGTAGCCAGTAGAAGATGGTCCAGTCCTGGTGATCCTCCACTTTTTCCCCTCTCCGTCTGCCAGGTGGATATCAGTGTCCAGTGCAACCTTGGAAACCATGTATTGAGGGGCATAGAGCCTCTGGCAGTCTGGGTCCTTAAGTGGTTGTGTGGAGCTATACCCTTCCTGCCCACCATCTGAGTTTTACCCTAGCAAGAAATAAGCTCTTTGTGTTAAGCCATGGAGGAGTTGTCAAGGTTCATCTGTTATAGCAGCTAGCTTTGCCTTAGCGAATACACTTGATGAAACAGGAGGTGAGTTTTTTAAACTTTCCCCTTTTATGATAGCACTTGACATTCTTCTGAACATTTTCTATGTTGTTACTGTGGGAAAACAAATTTCATAATTACTTATCTATTCAAAATATGCTGTGTATATTGATCATAAGAAAGATGGAATGAAGTTCTCTGTCAGCAGGAAGTCTATTTGACTTTTTACCTAACAGTCTCAATTGAAAGCTGGGGTTAGTGATTAACTACACTTACTGTGTTTTCAATCAGATTAAACACTCCTGGTGCCAGGTGCTAGGTTGAGAAGGGGAAGCTTAGTAAAGACAGAAGAAATAAAAGTAATTTTTTTCTAAATAGTCAGAAATCCAGAAATTAGACAATCATCAAAGATTTGTCTAAAGTATCCTATATACTTGTATGTTTTCTTGAACAAAGTGTACTGAAAATAGTTTTACCTTTTCCAGCCTTCAGCTTCATCAACTGTAAAATAAAGGATACTTAATCTATAGGATTTGAGAATTAAATGGGGATCATAGCTACCTCCCAGCCTAATGCCTGACATAATAAATATTAAAACCCTACCCTTTCTTAATGACCTGGTTTGTTGGGATATGCTCGGGAGTTATGCTTATGAACATGAATTATCACCCTTGGAGACTTGTAAATTATCTGTGGCTGCTTATCCCAACATGGAATGGTGCTAGGTGGCAGTGCTTCTGTTATGGTAACTACTTCTACAATTTTTATTGATTTATTCTTGCCACTTTTTGCTGGTAGTTGCAGCCTTCAAAGCTATCTTCTTCTAATCCTTTTTATTGGGAGAAGAAAATGAAACACCCCTGTTAGAAATTACTATTGGAAAATGAATGAGTTCTGTGTGCAAGCTGGAAGACACTCCAGCCAAGAAGACTACCAGCTGAATGGCAGTTACAGCAGCTCGGGGGCCAGTACACTCAGTGCCAAGATTGGGGCTGGTTCCAGCAAGTTGAGGGTAGCAGCAGTCAGAACTCCCCAGTTCAGTATGGTGCTGCTACACTTCTTGCCAGCTCAGCTCCTGTGGCTGGGAGAAAGCGGAGAGGAAGGAGGTAAAGATCAGAGATCGAAGCAGGACAGGATATCCAGAGTCGGATGTAACTTTAGTGATTCTTCACTGAGGAGACCAAGCAGTGGTTTTTGGGTGTGAGTTTTTATGACACGCTACTTATTTGGGGCTAAATATGACATGCCCATGTATTTAAAAGGCCCAATCATTCATTACCCAGCACAAAGATGGTAATATACACATCTATTTGAAATGGTATCAGCTGACATGTCAGTGATTTGAGGAACTTTAGAAAGGATCTCTCCCCCAAAATATCTTCTCATCCAGTTTGTCTTGATTAAGGAATCTCACCCTGAAGAGATGTATCCCTTAGGATTAATGGAGTGTTTGCTCTCTTTCACTCATGTGGTCACCAGATAACATGCATTGACACCTACTGTGTGCCAAGCCCCTGAAAAAAAAAATCTTTGCCTCTGCCTTCAGGAATCTTACTGTCTGCTTGAAGAGATTATTACATGGGAAATCTGTGTTGTGGATGAGGAAAGGGGTCTAGAACGTGAAGTGTAGGGGCTTAGAGAGAAATTAAATGGGGGCAAGGGCATTGAAGGGGATAGGGGCAGGGGTGCTAACTTAGATTTTGAGTCAGAATGCCTCTCTGGAAGAATGTGCTTCTATCTGAGACCTGAAGAATGAGTAGTCCTTGGCCAGGCAAAGGAAGGGATGAGTTTACAGCCATAGGAAAAAAATGAGTGAACATTTGAGGCAGGAAGGAGCTAGGAGCTAGAGGGAGACCAGAGGGTCGTAAGGAAGGGGCTGGGGAGTGTGGGATGGGGCTAGATCCAGCTGGGCTTCTGGGCCTGGCTAAGGACTTCTTAAATTCAGACCTAACAACTTCCTCATTCATCCTACAGGCAATAGGAAACCCTTGAAGTAATAAAGGAATGACCTATTTCTGCTCTTGTTTTAAAATATCATTCTACTCAAGATGTGGAAATTGTGTTGGAAATAGACAAGGTAGAAGCCCAGAGATCAGTTAGGAGGTGACTGAAAAAATCCCGGGAGGTGCAAGGCCTTGAACTTGTGGACACATGAAAATGGATAGAAGTGGATGAATTCAAGACACATTTCAAAAATACAGTCAGTAAGACTCTTCTACTGCATTGCGGTTAAACACCTCGGCTGTGGAGACAGATGCCCTGGGTTTGAATCCCTGCTTTGCTGCAGACTTGTCATGTGATCATGAACAAGTCACTTAGCTTTTCCAAGCCTTGACTTGACCTGTCCACTTGGCATGTTATTTAAACCAGAGAATACACTCATGGTCTCTTAACACAGTGCCTAGTGGCACAAATCAAGCACTCATTAAATGTTGTTCTTTTGTTGAAATGCAGGGAGAGGTAACACTTCAATCCAGTTATCACTTAATTAGCTCTTTGTTCTGAGTTAGTTTCTTCCATATTTTCCAGCTGCCAAATACAAGATGCACAAACTGGGCAGAAGATGCCTGAATTCTGGGTGGAGGAAGACCAGGGCTGCATTAGAATCCCTTGTGAACTTGAAAACCATCAGTGTGTCCCCCTCTTCATGTTCCTCTTCTCCAGCTCACCCATAACCCCAGTCTTAAGCTTTTACTGCAAGGTCAGTTTTTCCAGTTTTTTCCAGTACTTTCTCCAAGTCCTCAGAAATTTCTAAGTCCTGCAGCCTAAAATACAGTCCAAGCCATGCTGAGGAGTAAGTAAGGTTACACTGTTGGGTTAATCTGCCATGAGCCGACATGCAACGGTGGTCACTGGGACCTTTGTTGCTTATTCTATAGCCTTGGCCTAGAGGGAAGGGAGACATGACCCAGAAGGGTAACAGCCATCAGCAATGCCAACACTAAACTCTTAGCAGTGACTGAAACAACAAAGGGTAAGAGTGTGTGTGTGTGTGTGTGTGTGTGTGTGACGGAGTCTTACTCTGTCACTAGGCTGGAGTACAGTGGTGCCATCTCAGCTCACTGCAACCTCTGCCTCCTGGGTTCAAGTGATTCTCCTGCCCCAGCCTCCTGAGTAGCTGGGATTACAGGCACATGCCGCCATGCCCAGCAAATTTTTTTGTGTATTTTTAGTAGAGACGAGGTTTCACCATGTTGGCCAGGATGGTCTCAATCTCTTGACCTCGCAATCTTCCCGCCTTGGCCTCCCAAACTGCTGGGATTACAGGTGTGAGCCACCATGTCCAGCCAGGGTGGAATTACTTAATGTAGAATTTATCTTGCCACATATTTGTTAAACTCTTCACCAGAGTGTTTGGTGCTGGCCGTTTATTATATAGATGTTTGACAAATCTCTTAAAACATGCAAAGCCATTTTCTTTCTTTCTTTTTTCAGAAAGTAATAATCATCTCTGTTCTATTCAAAGCAGAAAATTATATTTAATTAAATAAAATTAAGATTAGAGAAGGAGTGTGTTGAAGACTCTTGGAAGAAAACCAATGAGTTGGTTGGCTCTGTCATTTTCCCGCTGGTAATATTTTTTCAGCTCCACTGGTGGGAGTTGTAAAGTGTTCCATTTAGACAGAGAATGAACACCTTTGGTCATCGAAAGAAAGCCAGTCCTTCTGAGATATTCACTTGCCATGTGTGTGCCTTCTGAGGTATGAGTTGTATTTGCTGAGCAATTGAGTCTTCCCTGGGTTTCTGGGATCAGGTGCCTGCAGTTTGATAAAATAACCTCTAGATGGAGCTTTTGCATCTTTTGGCTGAGCTGGATTGCCCGTGAGGCAAATCCCCGGTAATCTGAGCAGGATCAAAATAAACTTCGTTATTACGTAAGTATTGTGTGTTTGTGATGGAAACACTAGGAAATATAGATTTGCAAATGGGAGAAAATAAAAATCACCATGCAGAGATAACCAGCATTACCATGCTGGAGAATAGCCTTCTGATCACTTTTTCTGTGTGTAATGAAAATGGTTTCATCCTCGAAATCCCCTTTTGTAACTTTTTTTCACTTAGTAAATTGTCACATCAATACAGCATACACCAATTAGTGTCAGTAAATATTACAACACCTTAGTTTTATAATTAAATAGTATCCCAGAACATACAGTAAGATGTATTTAACTCAGACTTTGTGATTAAATGTTTACATTATTTAAGATTTTTCACCATTATGAACAATACCAAGATGAAAACTCTCTTTTAGACAAATTTTGGCTCATGTCCATGATTCTTAGAGGTGGAACTGGTGTTGGTTCAAAATGTATGCATTGTGAAGTCCACTGATATTGCCTCCTTAGAGCAGGTCTCCCACCTGACTAGTAGGAGAAAATTTAATCACGAGGGTCCTTAAAGGTGGAAGACCAAGGCAGATGAGGGAAGGTTGTGAGAAGAACTCAACCTGCCATTGCTGGCTTTGAAGATGAAGGGGAGACCTACTGATCAGGTAGGAGACCTGCTCTAAGTGGGCATTATTGGCAGGCTTAGTAATGCATATATTTTGAACTAAAATAACCCCAATATCATTAGGGATTATTAGAAATCCAAAGTCTCAGGCCCCATCCCAGACCTACTGATTTAAAATCATGTTAAGATGCAAGGTGATTTGTGTACACTTTCAGAGACAGGGCCTTTGTCTGTTGCCCTGGCTGGAGTACATCAGCGCAATCCCAGCTCACCACAGCCTCCTGAATAGCTGGGACTGCAGGTGCACACAACATACTTGGCTAACTTTTCAATTTTTTTGTAGAGACAGAGTCTCACTATGTTGCCCATGCTGGTCTCAAACTCCTGGGCTCAAGCAATCCTCCCATCTCAGCCTCCCAAAGTGCTGGGATTATAGGCATGAGCCACAGTGCTCGGCCAAAGCCCAAGTCTTAAAGCACCTGTATTCATTTGCAGTCTCAACCCTGTGTCAGACTACCTGTTTCCCTAGACTCTTGCCAGTAATGGGCATTTATCCTTCATAAAAATTATTTTCCAGGTGAACGTAGCAACGTGTTATTTGATTTTGCGTATCTTTGGTTACTATTAATGTTAAATTGTTTTTTGTATTAGAGTCTCATATTGCATTTGTGTATCTTCATTTGTGAACTGCCTATTCATAGTCATTCCCATTTTTATCATTTCACTATTTTTCCAAATGAGAATAATTTTTGTTTTGTTACTATATTTTTCTGCTCACTGTAAAAACAATTAGAAAATAACAAAATTAAAAGAATGTGATACTCACCTTTTATGTTTGCTCAAAATAATATTATATTAAGGATGGTATTTTATGGCCTACTTTTTAAACAGCATATTAAGATACAATTTATCGCCAGGCGCGATGGCCTGTAATCCCAGCACTTTGGTAGGCCAAGGCGGGTGGATCACCTGAGGTCAGGAGTTCAAGACCAACCTGTCCAACATGGTGAAACCCTGTCTCTACTAAAAATACAAAAATTAGCCAGGTGTGGTGGTGGGTGTGTGTGTTTGAGGTACAAGAATCACTCGAACCTGGGAGACGGGGGTTGCAGTGAGCCAAGATTGTTCCCTGCACTCCAGCCTGGGTGACAGAGTGAGACTCCGTCTCAAAAAAAACAAACAAACAGAAAAAACCAGGTATAATTTATACATCATCCAATTCACTGATTTCATTTTTTTAGTATATTTATATTCACAGGGTTGTGCAACTCTCACCATATTATAACTTTAGAACATTTTCATCACTCCCAAAAGTAATCCTATACCCGTTAGCAGTCACTCCCCATTTCTGCTCACCCTCCTTGGGCCTGTGAAACAACTAATCTACTCTCTGTCTCTATACATTTGCCTCTACTGGACATTTCATATAAATGGAATCATTCAACAAATGGTCTTTTGTGACTGGCTTCCTTCACTTAAGATATCTTTTCAAGGATCATCCATTTTGTAGCATGTATCAATACTTCATTTCTTTGTATTGCCAAACTATATTCTGTAGTGTGGATATACCACATTTTATATATACCTGTTCATTAGGTGATGGACATTTGAGTTGTGTCCATTTTGGGGGTTGGGCTATCATGAATAATGCTGCTACGAACATGTGGACATATGTTGTCATTTCTCTTAGGTATATATCTAAAATTGGAATTACTGGGTCATGTGGTAATTCTACATTTAACTTTTTGATACAGCTGCAGACTTTTCCAAGGCAGCTGCACCATTTTACATGACCACTAGTAGTATATAAGAGTTCCAGCTTATCCACAACCTTGCCAACATTTGTTATCACCTGTGTATTTGATTAGTGGTTTTGGTTTGCATTTCCTTAATGACTCTTGATGTTGAGCATCTTCTTCTGTGCTTATTGACCATTTGTATGTTTTTTCCTGGAGAAATGTCTATTCAAACCTTTTGCCCATTTTTAATTGAGTTTTCATTTTATTATTAAAGTATAAGAATACTTTATAGGTTCTGATACAAGTCTCTTATCAGACATGATTTGTACACTTTTTCTCCCATTCTGTGGATTGCCTTTTCACCAACTTGATGGTATCATTAGCAGCACCAGGGTCTTGAATTTTGATAAAGTCCCATTTATTTATTTTTCCTTTTTCACTTGTGCTTTTGGTGTTACACCTATAAAACCATCACCTAACCCAAGCTCATGAAGTTACTCCTGTGTTTCCTTCTAAGAGTTTTAAAATCTTAGCTCTTATAGTCAGGTCTGTATATTAGTGTCCTACGGCTTTTGTAACAGATTAGCAAATTTGGTGGCATCAGATAACAAATTTATTATCTTACAGTTCGAGAGATCAGAAGTCCAAAATGGTCTCACTAGACTGCCGTCAAGGTGTTGGCAAAACTGCAGGCCCTGTGGAGGCTTTAGGAAAGGATCCCTACTTCTGGCTCTTTCCAGCTTCTGGAGGCTGCCACATTCCTTGGTTCCCAGCTCCCCTTCATCTTCAAAGCCTGCAGGTTGAGTTCTTTTCACAACCTTCCCTCCTCTGCCTGGCCCTTCCACATTTAAGGACCCTTGTGATTAATTGTGCCTACCTTGATAATCTAAAATAATCTCTGTATTTTAAAGTCGTCAGAGTAGCTATGTTAATTCCATCTGCCACCTTGTTTTCCCTTTGCTATGTAATGTAACATATTCACGAATTTCAGGGATCAGGACGTGGACATCTTGGTGGAGACATTATTCTGCCTACCATGATCTATGATTTATTTTTTTAATGGACAAGTAAAAATTGTGTATATTTATGGTGTACCACATGATGTTTTGGGTTTATGTACACATTGTGACTGAGTAAATCAAGCTAATTCACTTATGTATTATAAGAACACTTAAAATCTCTCTTAGCAGTTTCCAAGTATATAATATATTATTATTAATTATAGTGACCATGATGTAGAATCTTTGATGTGTTTTGAGTTAATTTGTGTGTGTATGTGGGAGGAGGTGGGGTCTATCTTCATTCTTTTGCATGTAGATATCCACTTATCCTGGCACCATTTGTGGAAAAGACTATTCTTCCCTTATTGATGTAGCCTACTTTTGTCTTAAAATGTAACATCAAAATGTTATTAGTATCAGCAGTCAATGGCATGGTCACTCTAAAGGATTGGATAGGAGTTCACTTTTTGGGTATACCATAGTGTATCTAGGACCTCCCCTACGGTTAGACATTGAGTCCAACCTTTCACTGTTAACATTGTATTTAAGGGTTTTGTGTTTTTAAAAATATATTGTGGACCTGAGCCCTTTCCCACTATAAATGTTGTCAATTAGCTTTGAAATCATTCACTTCTTTCCACCATCCCGGTTTAAGCTCTTAGCCCTTTTCATCTGGACTACGCCCATAATCTTCTAACTGGTCTTCCAGCTTCCATTCTTGCCTCCCTCTAATCCCTTCGCCATACAACAGAAGTAGCCTTTGCAAAATGCAAATCTGGTCCTATAACTACTGCCCTTGCCCTTAAAGTAGATTCTCATTAAGAGAAAGAAAAAATCTCTGCATCATGGCCCCTCCCTTTGTCCTCAGCCCATCTGATGCTGGGCTGGCTCCCACTTGGTTGCTTCTATTCAGCCATACCTCCTTCCTCTCAAGTCATCAGGAAGGCAAGTATTGCTCCTCTCACAAGCCAATCTCTCTAATGAGGACAGTCTTCCTATATTACCATATATCTTTCCTTTGTAATTCTTTTCACATTGCAATTCTAAATGTATTTGTTGGGTTTCATTAATGTTGGCATCCTGCACCAGACAAAAAGTTCCATAATGATAAGAATTGAGTCTGTTTTTCCTGGTTCAAGCGGATGATAAGTACTGATATTTTCAGTAAATGGGCAAGTGAAATACATTCTCTACTGTGTATTTGGCTTTTTAAAAAATTTTATTTATTTATTTATTTTTTTTTTTTGAGACAGAGTCTCACTCTGGCCCAGGCTGGAATGCAATCACGATCACTTGTTCTCGGCTCACTGCAACTGCCTCCTAGGTTGAAGTGATTTTCACACCTCACCCTCCCAAGTAGCTGGGTTTACAGGCACATGCCACCATGCCCAGCTAATTTTTGTATTTTTAGCAGAGACAAGGTTTCACCATGTTCAGGCTGGTCTTGAACTCCTGACCTCAACTGATCCACCTACCTCAGCCTTCCAAAGTGCTGGGATTACAGACGTGAGCCACCGTGCCCAGCCTATTTGTCTTTTAATTCTGTTTATGATATTTTAAACTTACAGAATTTTAAAATATATATACAAATATATAAATATTTTCTTTTGTGTTTTTGTCTTCATATAGCTCTGCTTAAAAATCCTTCCCCACATTAAGAATATAGAAGTATAGACCCGTTTCCTTTTACTGTTTTCATACTTCCGTTGTTTGCATAAAACCTATAATCCACCTGCAATTTATTTTGTCATTGATATAAATTATAGAAATAACTTTACTCCTCAAGTGGCTGGCCACATTCCCAACCCTTTGCCTTCCTTTCCTTGATGATTTGAAGTGACTCATTGATTGCACATGAAATCCCTCTACATGTTTAGTCAGGTAAATGATCTGTCTCTTCCGTCGCTGGTTGTTTTTGCCACTGTTTTCATTATTACGGCTTCGTGCTATGTTTTAGTATCTGACAGTTACCTTTTGTAAGAAAATAAGATTTCATAAAATAATACTTTGTGCAATTTGAATTAAGGTTTACTAGACAGATAGTTATTGCTTAAAGCAGTGGTTCCCAAACCAGCAGGCATCCACAGGGCTTGTTATAACACAAATCAATGGGCTTAACCCCCAGAGTTCCTAATTCATAAGTCGGGGATGAGGCCTGATAGTTGCATTTTAAAACAAGTTCCCTGATGATGCTGATCCGGGGACCACAGTTGAGAACCTCTGCCTTAGAGCAAATACTGGAAACAAAGAATACGGTCAACATGAGAATGGTTCCGATGCGTTGTCTGAACTAGCTCCCCTGTGTGCTGTAAGAGTTAGGATGGGCCTGTATGGTTTTTTTGAGCATCTCCCTGATTGTGTCTCTGGCCCTTCTCCTGGCCCCACTTTAAATCCCTGAACCCAGTTGAGCCAAGTAACATAACCCTCCTTTCAGTGAACCTGCAAGGTGCTCAGCCTAACTGCATGGCTGCCCTGATAGTTACAAGTGCTGATCCAGCCAGGCTTTGGCCCCTTTCAGACAGAAATCAGAGAAGGGTAAGGATGCAGTGACTTCCTTTGTTGTAGATTCTCATGATTGTCCTTATCTTTAAAGAGAAGGGAGAGCAATCACCAGAAATGCAGCAGAGAACTCTTCTTTGCTTTCCTCATTTCCCACCTCTGTGGGAAATGGCTTCTTGGTTTCGTACAAAGGGAGAGTTAATTACTAACACCTGCTTCTGCTTCTCGTTTCGTGCATGGCCAGCTCCCTGACTGATAGCCAGCTGCTTTCTTGACAAGAGACTTTTTCCACCTATTCCACACAATGTCAGCATATGTAAAGAAATAAACATAGTTTGAACACTTTAGCCGTACAATATGGACCTCTGTGGAGAAACCTGCATCTTCCTTCTTCCGTCATAAAGGAATACACATTCTTTGCAGGAAATAAAATAGCCTTAGAGGTGACATCTGCTATGGTTTACTCTTCTTTATTAGTAAGAGGTAGTGCACAATTATATTTTACATGAAATGTGTGGTTTTAGGCATCATATGTTCATTTTCCCTATTTTTTGATACTCTTCGTTTCTACCACTAACATTTTCTCTTTTTAGGTCACCCAAAAGTTAGGTAGAAATTATTTGAATTTCCTTGAGGAATATACCTTCTGGGAATTTCTCCTCTGCGTTTTCTGTTTTCTGGTATCTAAGATGAACCATTAGAAGACCTCCCGTCATAAGCAGATAAGAGTTTGCTATAAAGCCCTCCTTTGCATCCATTCTCTTGTTTGGCATTCACTGAATCAGGCTATCTGTGTGCTGACTCTTGGGGCCACAGAGAAAAAGATGCATCTCTTGTTGTGGAGGGCTCACTCTGTATTGATGAAGACAATACATTAATTAACAATTACAACACATCATGATAAATATTACACTGGAAATAATCAGAGGATGTCTGGAGACAGAAGCCAGGGCAGTGCCCTCAGCTTGACAGGGAGCCTGATGAGATATAACTCCTAGAAAAAGTGACATTTAAGCGAATCATTGGGAGCAAGGAGGACTTGTGCATGGCTTCATTTCTATTCTTAACTATTATTACAACCATTATTTCATTTTATTTACTTTTTTTTTTTTTTTTGAGATGAAGTCTAGCTCTGTCGCCCAGGTTGGAGTGCAGTGGTGTGATCTTGGCTCACTGCAACCTCTGCCTCCTGGGTTCAAGCGATTCTCCTGCCTCAGCCTCCCGAGTAACTGGGATTATAGGCACGCACCACCACGCCAGGCTAATTTTTATATTTTTAGTAGAGACAGGGTTTCACCATGTTGGTCAGGCTGGTCTCGAACTCCTGACCTCATGATCCACCTGCCTCAGGCTCCCAAAGTGCTGGGATTACAGGTGTGAGCCACTGCACCTGGCCTACTTTTTTTTTTTTTTAAACAAGTCTCTGTCACCCAGGCTGGAGTGCAGTGGCAGGATCTTGGCTCACTGTAACCTCTAACTCCTGGGTTCAAGCGGTTCTCCTGTCTCAGCCTCCCGAGTAGATGGGATTACAAGCACGTGCCACCACACTCAGCTAATTTTTGTATTTTTAGTAGAGATGGGGTTTCACCATATTGGCCAGGCTGGTCTCGAACTCCTGACCTCAAGTGATCCACCCACCTCAGCCTCCCAGAGTGCTGCGATTACCAGCGTGAGGCACTGCGCCCAGCCTCATTTTATTTACTTTTTGAGTAGCAATACGTTCACATGTTTGACAGTTCAATAAATATGAAAGGGGATATAGAAATGCTGTCCACCAGTGTGGCTATTTTTCTAATAGCCACATTTTAAAAAGTAAAATGAAACAAGTGAAATTAATTTTAATACTATATTTTATTTAACCCAACATATTCAAAATATTATTTCAACATCAAATCAACGTAAAAATATATGAATGAGATATTTTACATTCTTTTGTTTATACCAAGTTTTCAAATTGTATGAAGTGCATTTTACACTTACAGGATATTACAATTTGGAATAGCCACATTTCCACTGCTCAGTATTTGTGCATGGCTAAGTGGCTGCAGTATGAGACAGCACAGATGTATAATAATAAATTTTCCTCGCATTTCTGTCCTGAAGCAACTCAGTTTCCCTCCCTAGAGGTAACCATTGTTGGTAGTCTCCAGTGTGTTCTTCCACAGATAGCACATAGACAAGCAATTATAAACATGCATATGCAAATAATAGGATGGTAATCACACCTCTGAGCATCTTACTTTTTTCACTCAATAAATCTTGGATATGTTTCATATCATTACATAGGAAGCAAACTCAATTTTTTGTTGTCGTTGCTTCAGGGTACCTCATTTTATGGATGTCACAAATTATTCAATTAGTCCCTATTGATGGGCATTTAGGTGGTTTCCAATATTTGGTGCTTATGAACAATTTGGGCTAAGTTTTTAGAGACAAAAAGCAACAGGAGCTAGCTCAGTGAGGATGGGGGAATGACCTTTCTCGAGAAAGGGAGTACCAGGAAAGAAGGTGTGGTGCACAAGGACACATGGTATTTGAGATAATTTCTTGTGGCTTAAGATGGCTGGAGAATGAAGTGTGTGTGAACACAAGACAGGAGGAGGAGGCTGGAAGGGCAGGAAGAGAATTGCAAACACTCTTGTAATTGTCATATGAAGGGATTTGGACTTCATCCCAAAGGACACCCATCAAAAGATTTTAAGGAGCAGAGGAGTATAAATAAATGTTTGAATTAATGAATATATGGAAGAGGAGGGACAATCATCCATACTGCTGAATTCTGGTTAAATGTAGAAGGCATGAGAGAAACAGAAAATCACCATTAGAACACTGCAGTAATAATTACTGCAGGCAAGATCTACAGATGAGTATTAAAATTAGCAGAGAAAACAGGATATTTGCATAGCCTCAAAGTATCTCCTCTAAAATATTTATGAATTTGTGATGGTTTTAACATATGTTGGAATATTCTTTGATACTCCCCCTCCAGGAAGGATATCTTAATTCTATGGGATTTACTGATTCATTTCTAATGAATAGGATATGGAAAAGGAAAAAATACCATCTTTACAGTGGAGAAACCTGGCAGATACCACCTGAACCACATGGTCAAGGTTAACATCATCAGTGATAAGTCATATTGAAATAGAATACCCTGACGAATGTGATAAGAAGGGCATTTTGCTTCTATAGTATTCTTCGTAAAAACTCATTAACCCCTGTCTAATCATGAAAAAAACGTTAGAAAAAACCAAATTGGGCCGGGCCCAGTGTCTCACGCCTGTAATCCCAGCACTTTGGGAGGCCGAGGTAGGTGGATCACGAGATCAGGAGATGGAGACCATCCTGGCTAACACAGTGAAACCTTGTCTCTACTAAGATACAAAAAATTAGCTGGGTGTGGTGGCGGGCACTTGTAGTCCCAGCTACTCGGGAGGCTGAGGCAGGAGAATGGCGTGAACCCGGGAGGCGGAGCTTGCAGTGAGCCAAGATTGTGCCACTGCACTCCAGCCTGGGTGACAGAGCAAGACTCTGTCTCAAAAAAAAAAAAAGAAAAAAACAAATTGAAGGATAATCTAAAAAGTACCTGAGCAGTAGTCTTCAAGAGCATCAAGGTCATGAAAAACAAAGAAAGGCTGAGAAATGGTCACAGACCAGGAGAGACCACAGAAATGTGATGACTAAATGTAATTGTGGTCTCCTGGATTGGGTCCTGGAATAGAAAAAGTACATTTTGGAGAAAAACTGGGGAAATGTGAGTCTGTAGTTTAGTTAATATTATTGTGCCAATGTTAACATCTTAGTTTTCATAAATGTATCATAGTTATGTAAGATGTTAACATTGTGAAGAGATGCCATGATATTCTGTGCTGTCTTTGCAATTTTTCGTAAATCTAAAGTTATTTCAAAAGAAAAAAGTTAGAAAAAAATCAGGAGAGTGACATGATTGGAATCACATTTTAGAAGATCCCAGTGGCTGCACTGGGAAAGAGGGCTGGAAGGAGAAAAGAACAGAACAAGAAGGTTGCTACATAAAGTCAAGAAGAGATGATGGAGGGCTGGATGGGAGCAGGGCAGCAGGAATGTGGGGCCATAGACCTGTTGGGGAGCTCTCTAGAAGGAAACTCAATCAGACCCAATGATGGTTTGGATGAAAAAGCAAAGGAGTGGGAGGACCCTGTTATCAGCCCCTGGGAATTATATGGATAATGATGTCATTTACTGAGATGGAGGAAACAGGAGGAAGAACAGGTTTCAGGGAAACACTAGCTCAGTTTTAGACCTGCTGAATTTGGAGTACATTTGAGGAATGCAAGTATCCATTAGGCAACTGGGTATATCCACCTACAGGTCAGGAGGGAGACCTGGCTACAGATGGTTGTAGAGAATCATGGATGTGGGCCGGGTGTGGTGGCTCATACCTGTAATCCCAGCACTTTGGCAGGCCAAGGCAGGTGGATCACCTGAGGTTGGGAGTTCGAGACCTGCCTGACCAACATGGAGAAACCCTGTGTCTACTAAAAAATACAAAATTAGCCAGGCATGGTGGTGCAAGCCTGTAATCCCAGCTACTCGGGAGGCTGAGGCAGGAGAATTGTTTGAACACGGGAGGCGGAGGTTGCAATGAGCTGAGGTTGCACCATTGCACTCCAGCCTGGGCAACAAGAGCGAAACTCCATCTCAAAAAATAAAAATAAAAAAAGAGTTATGGATGTGTAAAGCATTGGGGCCATTGGAATGATAAGATGGCCCAACAAGGGCAGATAGAGAGGAGACAGGGCCTAGAATATAGGATTTTAGGAGCTAGGCCCAGGGTGTGTCAAGGAGTCCAGAGAAATGGTGACAAGGCAATGCTGTCATTAAGAGTCAGGCTCTGGACAAAGGCTTTTAGGGTCAGAATGCCAACTGCCACCTACCGCTGTGTGACGTGGAGCAAATTATTTAATAAGACTGTTGTCATGGTTACATGAAACTATTTTAAAAGTTTTTAAAATAATTCTAGTAATACTGGGCTCATAGTGCTCAATGAATGTTGGCTAATTAGAGGCAAAGGAAATCTAGAGCCATAGCCCTGGAAGCTATGGAAAGAGAGTGGTTCAAACAGGAGGACATATGTTTCACACCCATTAATATGGTTATTGTCAAAAAAGTGGAAAATAATAAGTGTTGTCAAGGAGATAGAGAAATTGAACCTTCGTGCATTGCTGGTGAGAATGCAAAATGGTGCCGCCACTATGGAGAACAGTTTGGTAGCTTCTCAAAAAGTTAAACATAGAATTACCGTATGATTCAGTGATTCTACTCCTAGATATATATTTAAAAGAATGGAAAGCAGGGATTCAAATAGATACTTGTACACCCATGGTCATAGCAGCATTATGCATAATAGCCAAATCGTAGAAACAATTCAAGTGTCCATTAACAGATGGATGAATAAACAAAATATGGTATATCCATACAATGGAATATTGTTTAACCTTAAAAAGGAATGAAGTTTTGATACCTGTTACAGAGTGGATGAACTTTGGGAACATACTCTGTGAAATCAGACACAAAAGGACAAATATTGTAGTGTATGATTCCACTTATATGAAGTACCTAGACTAGGAAAACTCATGGAGACAGACAGTAGCGTAGAGGTTGCCAGGGGCTTGGAGGAGGGGAAATGGAGAGGTAGTGTTCAATGAATACAGAGTTTTTGTTTGGGATAATGGAAAAGTTCTAGAAATGAATAGTGGTGATGGCTGCACAACGTTGTGAATGTACTTAACGCCACTCAATTGTATACTTAGTAATGGCCAAAATGATAAATCTATGTTTTCTATATGTTACCACAATATTAAAAGGAGGACATGGTTACAGAGAAGTAGATAAGTTCTTAATGATTCTCTTTTGAATTTTGTGACACAGGGGCTATTGGTGACCTTTCCAGAGCCCTTGCAATAGAGCAGACAGGTCAAAAGATTGCAGTGGATTGAAGGATGATTGAGAAGTGTCTAGACCAGGGGCTGGCAAACTACTGTCAAATCTGGCCACCTGCCTGTTTTTACAAATAAAGTTTTATTGGAACACAGCCACACCCGTTCATGTGTGTGTTGTCTGTGGTTGCTTTTATGCTATAATGGCGGAGTTGAGTAGTTGCTACTGAGACCACATGGTCTGTAAAACCTAAAATATTTACCATCTGGCCTTTTACAGAAAGTTTCCCAACCCCTGGCTAGACAACACTCCTGGTCTTTCAAGAACTTTGGCTTTCTTAAATAATTCCTGCATTTCTCATGAGGTTACTCAGTAGATAACTTTGCCCCTTCAGTTAGGTAGCAGAACAGAACCAAAGCTGAACAGTAACAATGACTAAGAAGGAGGAAGAGGAAAAATTCATTCCTTTCTTTCCTTAACTGGAGATATTATCCTCGCTATACCTTTTTTTCTCTTATAGCCCTGGAAAAAGGAATGAAAATTCTTCCCTCCCTGTCCCCTGCCAAAAAACTCCCCACTGGTAAATGGTCATGTGACTGGTGATAATAAACTTTCTGAGATGGCTACGAACTGCAGTTAGGTTTAAAGTTTCCTCATTAATGCAGGAAAATGCTCATAACCTGAGGCTTTTCAAGTGTATATTAATTTACTTTCTGGGGCTGGCTGCTGATATTTATTTCAGATCAAAGAGAAAGCCTGTGTCTTTAGTAGTTACTGTGTGCCAGGAACTATGCCACATTTTGTGCCTAGGTGAGCTCATTGATAGTCATCATAACCATAGGATGGCATTTCCCTATTTCACAGGAGGGGAGACTAGGGCTCACCAGGGTTAAATACTCACCCGGAGACACACATGAAGAGTTTGAAGTACAACTGGAGTTTAACCCACACCTGCCTAATTCCAGGACCTCAGGGTGTTTCCACTGTACCATGCAGTCATTCTATCCTCTGTGGCCATCAAGAGCCTCAGAATAGCACCTTGAGCCCATTCTAGGCAGAATACAATACTTGATGGGTTCTAATCCATTTTAAACCATGATCCCTGCTATTTCAGGATAACAGGTGACCATGTAAAGTGTATCTCAAATGCACTGTAGGCTTTAGGAAGACCCTTTTCCCAGCCTGCTCCCCATGCTCCCAAGCCCCACTTTGATGGTGTATGTGAGTCTACTCAGAGGTAGCTCTTATTTCCGTAAAACCATCCTGCATTTCAGTGTACTCTGACAGCACTGTCTGACACTTGGGATTCACTTGTTCCTGTGTTACCACCTATTTTTACATTTTCTGCAATAATTCCTCAAGCTCTTGGTTAGGCATAGTGACCCAGGGATGCAGCAAGAGGGGGATACAGTGACTTCCACAGTTCCCATCCATTTGTGTCTATACAACTGGTGCACAAACACACGTCACCCTTGTGACTTCTTTCCCCGTTAAGGCTGCCCTTGATAATGCAGCCTTTAACTGCCTAGATTTCTGCAGCCATCAAATCAGATCTAAAAGGGAACTCAGAAGTCATTCACCCAACCTTTGTACAAGTGAGAAAAATAAACTGCAGCCCAGAGAGGGCTGGCAACTTGTCCAGGCAAACACAGCTTGTCAGCCCCAGATCCTGGACTAGGAAGGCCCTGGCTCTCCCGGTTCCCAGCCCGGAGCTCATCCTGCTGCAATTCACTGCCTCCTCCCTGCCTCAGTTGACAAGGTAGGGGCTGTCCCCCTGCATGTGGCGTGCTTACCTTGGAACCCTTTTCATGAATGAGACCAGATGCAGAACTCCACATTGATCATTTCTGTCCCTCCCCTTTCTGCTTTCTGTTAAAGGCAGCCCCCAGCTCCCAGCTGGCTCCTGTCCCCTCCCCCAGCCGGGAGAAGTTATTACATGAAGAGATCAGCTTACCAGTTTTCTTCAGAACAGAGGCTGAGCTCGAAGCGCCGGGTAGTACAGTGAGGGAGAGCCGAGGGAACCAGCGCGGTGCCTAGCGGAACTCCAGGGCTGGAATCCCGAGACACAAGTGCATCTGCTAGCTGTTAGCACTTGGCAGACAGAGTTCTCCTCTAGGGTAGTTCTAACTTTGGGTAATAATGTTTGTCAGCTACCTGATATTAACATTGCTCCACGTTCAAACAGCAGTGTTAGCAAGACCTGGGGGAGAGGTAAGCCAAATAAAATATCTTGTCAGAAGTTGTATTTTTTTTCAGCATTATATTTCCTCTTCTATCTACCAAGAGGGATCAGGGAATGGAATTTTATGGGGTACAAAGAGTAATGTTTTATGTTACTTTTGTAGGCTTCTCTTGCCTTTTCTTATATGAAGACTTTTCTTCTTGAAGAATTTTATAATTTCTAAAATATCATTCTGAAGCTGTCTGTGCAGTTGCCACACTGGGAAGTTGCTCTGGCCTTAGTGACAGATGCCTGTAGCACGCACGTTTCGCCTGCTGTAGCGGAAAAAAAAAAAAAACATGCCATGTCAGATTTTGTTAGGGACTGTTATGTTACCTTTTGAGAACTTTTCTCCAGTGCTGCAGAGAGAATGTACATGCTAGGGGAATTGCTTTTCTTCCCTGCTTTTGCAACCCTTCTCTCTTTTTTTTTCTTTGATGTGCTTGGAAAAATCTGTGCTTAACTTTCTATCATAGGTTTGAAGAGGGATAATGATATACAACAGGGCTAGGAGTGTGCCCAGATGTACCTTAGCAGGGAAACATGTTTTAAGTTCATGAGGATGATTTATTATTATTGGTTTAGTTCATGTGATTGTTGGGTACAGTTTTTTTTTTTTTTTTTTTTTAACATCAGTGATACCTCCTGGAGTCGGTTTTTGATGCAGGCAAAGAGATTGGGATAGATGATCATTGAGCCCGGAGAGGGAAGCACCTTGGTGTATCCACCCTCACCTGCAAACAAGCCTGCAATGTATTTCCCTCATCCACTCCTTTCCCTCCTTACCCTGATGCCTGAGTAATGAAAGGACAGCCTTTCTCCTGCATCCATCTTCCTCTTTGAAAAGCCAAGTGAAAAGTGTATCTCCTAAAAAGGCCATGAGGCCACTTCACAGCTTTGCCTTTTGTTAGTCTTGTCAGGGACCAAGCAGGCTCTGAAAGCCTAATGTAATTACTTTCCCTTGTCTAAGAAGAGTGGAAGTGGGAGCGCTCCCAAGCCCACGGCTGCAAGGTTAGCTGTGGTTTCAGCAGGCTTGTTGCTCTGTTCAAAACAGACATGCAGCTCAGAGACATGCAGCAACGGGTCATTTGTTGTAGGCTTTTCGCCTATTAGTTACTCATGTCCTCTGCTCTGTAGATATTTTCTGGGCCTGTGGGGGGATTGAGCCCTCGAATGGGAGCAGGAGGAACTGAATGGGTGAGTGATGCTGGAAGCTGAAAGCAGACCATTGCCCTCTAGTTGTAGTTGAAGTTCACAGTTTCCCTGTTGATTTTTTTAGTGTGTAGAGTAAATGACACATGGGCTGGCCTCACTCAGCCTGGAGCATTTAAGCAGGCGAGAGGAGAGCTCATATGGAAAATATTTCTATCACGGCTGCATGCACATATGGTCTGGGGAGACCCCCGAACTGAGCAAATCACAGCACTCCAGCAGCCCCTCAGTGGCATGCCAATTATTCTTGTTAACAGCAAGCAAAGGGCAGGCTTTAGTTACCTGCACACAGCTGGTTCATGGGGAAGGCCACGCTGGAATATGTGTGCCCCTAGCCTTGTGTCACATGCAGAGTGGCAAATGGCTCTGCTTTACCTGACAATCAGCAAAGCAGATGAAAAATGAAAGGGATTATACAGGCTCACCCAAATCTTGGTGCTTTTCAGACAGTGCTCAGCGTTTGAGAGAGGAAGGCAGAGGTTTTGTCTTATGAGTTGAAAGTGTGTGTGCTTAACATGAATAGCCAGAAAACCCGATCAGAGGTAGTGAGATGCCTGCCCTCCTGCCCCTTTGTTCCACTCTGCTTTGCTAAATAAAGATCCTCTTGGGCCTCTTCCTCTTTTCTTTCTTGCTTTCCCTCTTTCCCCTAGTGTGTGCATGTGTGTGCATGCATGTGTGAGTGTGTGTGTGTTTCTGCGCTGTTGGCTCCAGAACGCCTGAACTCCTAGGAAATTATACAATTAGGATTCCTTTTTCCTTCTTGGAAATGAAATGATGAGGAAGGAGCATGAGTATGAGTAGCCCCCACCTCTTCCTTAAAAAGAATGTAGTGTATATAGAGCTTTGAAGAATGTGGCATATATTTATAAGAGCCTCTTTTTTATTGTCGTGTTACTTGCAAAACTTACCCATAAACATGTGGCGTCGTCACTAAGTCACCAAGATTTTCCTTTTCTCTGCCAGCTGGTTTTCTTGCAGGTTTTAATTATGTTCCCTTTGGATGTTCCTAAAAACACATGAGGAGAAGGAAGAATGGGTAAGAAAGCGTCATACACCTGGGGGCGCTTGGAGGGCTATGTTCTCAACGTGGGGCTGGAAGCCAAGCGACACATTCTGGGAAGCAGTTTACAGTCAGTTTTCTAGGATGTGAGGTCCTTTCAGATAAGCAGGGCCTGGCAGGTGGTGAGAGGAGGGGTGTGATGCAAAGCAAGCCTTGTTTGGCGTCCTGTGGCTGGCAATGTCAGCGCTGGTGACTGTGGTCCAAGGACAGAACAACCTGGTATGGTGTCAGTGCATGGGTTGGAGAACAGACACAGAAAAGAACTGTGCCTTCTTTAATTTTCCCATTGCCAGAGCATTAAACTCAGAACAGTGAGATCATGAGAATCCCTTTTGTCCTAGTCAAGGTTAGGGTGGCAACCATGTACACTTGTACGGATGGGGTGTATCCCCGAAAAGACTGTAAAGGACTTTTAAAGTCAAGCTGGACTTTTGATGCATTTGTCAGCGTGGGGAGTGTGCCAACGTGCAGCATCTTTACAGGATGCAGCAGAATGGTGGGGAAGGGGAGGTGGGAATAGGAGGCTTGCATTTTCTTTCTTGAACTTGGACTTACCTTCTCGGATAAGACCAATGAGACATTCTTATATGTAGGGACAGGGAGGGAGATGCAACTAGAAATCTGCTACATTCCGTATTTGGAATAATATGATAAACTCTGGAAAGTGTGGTCAAAAAGATGTTCTTTAATTTTTTTTTTTTTTTTTTTTTTGAGACAGAGTCTCGCTCTGTCGCCCAGGCTGGAGTGCAGTGGCACAATCTCGGCTCACTGCAAGCTCTGCCTCCTGGGTTCACGCCATTCTCCCGCGTCAGCCTCCCAAGTAGCTGGGACTACAGGCGCCCACCACCACGCCTGGCGAATTTTGTTTTTGTATTCTCAGTAGAGACGGGGTTTCACCGTATTAGCCAGGATGGTCTCGATCTCCTGACCTCATGACCTCATGATCCGCCCACCTCAGCCTCCCAGTCCTGGGATTACAGGCGTAGATGTTCTTTAATTTTGATGGTACAATATGGCGAAACCTATCAAAATGAAAAATAAATATCTTAACTGTTGATGGGTACAGACAAGGTTTCTTTTCATGGTGATGAAAGTGTCTTGGAATTAGGTAGTGGTGATGGTTGCACAATTTTGTGACTATCCTAAAAACTACTGAACCATATCCTTTAAAAGAACAAATTTTATAGTATGTAAATTATATCACAATTTTTTACATTAAAAATAAATAAATGTCTTTTGGATCCAGATTTTCCATTTCTAAGACATTTTATCATATAGGTCTACTCTGAGTGTGTAAAATGTTCTATGAGCCACCTGTCGTAATTTGGTCCTTTCCATCCTACTGTCCTAGTGATAAGGCATGCTGTGCAGGTGTTCAGAAAGAATGAGGTAGCTCTAGATGTGCAATGAAATGACTACCAGGATATGCTTTTAGGTAAGAAAAGCAAATTGAATGTGCATAAAATGCTCCCATTGTGTAAAATGTGTTATGGACTATAATCACCATTGCAAATGCTACCAAGTGTATTAACCCGTGCTGAAAAAAGAAAGGTGAAAAGACCAGATCTTTGTCTTTGATGAGCTTTTACTCTAAAAGGGGCACAGAATACAACAGTGAATGATCATGCAATAAGGATCTCTCATTAATTGCAAGAGCAATGGGAAGCTACCTAAGAAAGCAAAGAAAGATTCCACAAATGATGACATATTTGAACTGAGGCTTGAAGGGCTGTGTGTTGGGGGTCTTCAAGATAACCCCTAAGATTCAATTATCTGTCGTGATTCAGTGACTCAGCATACATTGGCATTCACAGCTATGATTTATTACAGTGAAAGTATACGAAGAAAATCAACAAAGGGAAAAGGTTCATGGGGTAAAGTCTGGGGGAAACGAGATGGAAGCTCCCAAGGTTTTTTTTTTTCCCCCCCCAGGGAAGGCATACAGGACCCGCTTACTTCCCCCTAGCAATGGGTTATGACAACACATGGGAAATGTTGCCAGCTAGGAAGCTTGTTAGAGGCCTAGAGCCCAGCATCTTTATTGGGGCTGACCACATGCACACCCTCTGCCTACCAGCTAACAAAATTCCAGACTCCCACAAGGAAAGCAGGTGTTCAGCATAAACCATATTGTCTATACAGTAGAGGCGCAGCAAGCAAGCCACCCTTACCAGTTCTGGGAATGATGGGAACCCTCCCCAAATCCAAGTTACCAGATGCCAGCCTAGGGCCAGCCTTGTAAGCAGATCTTTTCAAGGAGAGCCGTCAGGTCTGCAATCTTAACTCTTTTCTGATGGATAGGTAAGCATTTTAAGTGGGAAAAGAGGGGGAGCATTCCAGGCAGAGGGAAAACATCTATAGAGCCCCAGAAATAAGAAAGGACATGGCATGTTCTGGAAACAATGCATAGTTCAGATCACAGAAGCATCCATTGTGAGGGGATGTGGCAGGAAATTTGTCAGTCAGCTCGATTCTGAGAACTGGAGTTTTTCTCTGGGCCTATGAAAGTTCTCAAAATTCTAGATCTACAGTCTTAAGATTATCTTTTTTATGACATGTCATTTAGGTCATCATTGCAGGACATTTTCTTCTTCATAAATTATTGAAATTATTTCCTAAGGAGTAAATCAAATTAAATAATGAATGTAGGACTGCTTTGTAAGCAGTGACACCCTTTATTTAAAAAACTAGTTGTCACTCTTCGTTCCTAGAGTGTTATTTGTGGCAAATAGAAATGAAGGGTCAGTGTAATGACCTTAATGACTATTTTGTGGTACACAATTCTCCCTGGCTTCGCCTTTCTTTTTCTAGTGTCTAAAATAGCAAATCAGCTATGTGGAACTCACTTGCTAATGCAAGACCCAAGTTTGAGCCTTGGGTCAATCACTTGGGTGAAAAGTCACCATATGACTTTTCTCATTTAAATGTTTTTGTTGTTGTTGTTGTTGAGACAGAGTCTCACCCTGTCACCCAGGTTGGAGTGTAGTGGTGCCATCTCAGCTCACTGAAACCTCTGCCTTCCAGCTTCAAGAGAGTCTTCTGCTTCAGCCTCCTGAGTAGCTGGGATTACAGGTGCCCGCCACCATGCTGGCTAATTTTTGTATTTTTAGTAGAGATGGAGTTTCACTCTGGTCTCCAACTCCTGACTTCAAGTGATCCGCCCGCCTTGGCCTCCCAAAGTGCTGGGATTATAGGCATGAGCCACCACACCAGCCTAGCAATTTTTTTACATTATAAAAACCGTTGTAAAAACAAATTCAAGCAAACAAATACAGAGAATAAAAGTTAAAGGTTCCTCTTTACCGTCATTCTCTCCCCTACCCTTCTTCCCTGCCCAGATGAAACCATTGTTAACAATTTAGCATCTGTACTTCTAGAACCATTCTTGTACATTTATAAACATAAGGGTATGTGCCTATGTGTGTGTCTGTGGGTTTATGTGCATATGTGTATGTGTATGCCTATGACTTGAAATGGCAGAGTTTTTCCTTTTCTGATACCTGTGCTTCTTGTTTCTACCTCATGTCTAACTGCATTTGCTAGAACTTCCAGAATACAGTACTGAGTAAGATAAATGAACGTGAACATTCCTGTCTTCTACTAGACTTTTTTTTTTTTTTTTTTTTTTTTGAGATGCAGTTTTGCTCTTGTTGCCCAGGCTGGAGTGCAATGGCGTGATCTCGGCTCACTGCAACCTCCACCTCCCGGGTTCAAGCGATTCTCCTGCCTCAGCCTCCCGAATAGCTGGGATTACAGGTTTTGTGCCACCATACCCAGTTAATTTTTGTATTTCAGGAGAGACTGGGTTTCACCATGTTGGCCAGGCTGGTCTGGAACTCCTGACCTCAGGTGATCCACCCGCCTCGAACTCTCAAAGTGCTGGGATGAGCCACCGCGCCCAGCTCTTCCAGACTTAAATGGGAATGTTTCTAATATTTTATCACTAAGTATGATACCTGTCAGAGATTTAGGTAGATACATTTTATCCAGTTACAAGTTTATTTCTCAGTTTTATCAGGAGTGATTGCTGAATTTTATCAAATATTGTTTGCCTTTATCAAAATGCTCATATGAGTTGTTTCCATTAATCTACTTATATAGTGAATATATTATGGATTTCTTAATGTTGGACTGTCTTTGCATTCTTGGAATTAACTGTCTTAATCATGATTTCTTCATTAAATTTGCTACTGTATTTGATTTATAAATATTTTAAATTTTTTCTTCTTTTTAAATAAGTGTTATTGGCTGTCGGCTGTATTTTATTATGCTAGACCAGGGTTTTGATAGTTTTGTAAAATCAATTCAGAAGTCTTTCATCTTTTTGTATGCCTTGAAACAGTTTTGTTTTGTTTTGTTTGTTTGTGTTTTGTTTTGTTTTGTTTTGTTTTGTTTTTTCAGACGGAGTCTTGCTCTGTCACCCAGGCTGGAGTGCAGTGGCACGATCTCAGCTCACTGCAAGCTCCGCCTCCCGGATTCACGCCATTCTCTTGCCTCAGCCTCCTGAGTAGCTGGGACTACAGGCGCCCGCCACCATGCCCGACTAATATTTTTTTTAGTAGAGACGGGTTTCACCATGTTAACCAGGATGGTCTCCATCTGCTGACCTCGTGATCTGCCTGCCTCGGCCTCCCGAAGTGCTGAGATTACAGGCGTGAGACACCGTGCCCCAGTTTTTTTTGTTTGAGACAGTATCTCACTCTGTCACCCAGGCTGGAAGTGCAGTGCCCCAATCACGTCTCACTGCAGCCTCAACCTCCCAGGCTCAAGTAATCCTCCTGCCTCAGCCTTCCAAGTAACTAGGACTACAGGCATGTGCCACCATGCCCAGCTAATTTTTTACTTTTTGTAGAGACAGGGTCTCACTGTGTTAACTGTGGTCCCCAGACTGGTCTTGAACTCCTGGACCCAAGTGATCCTCCCACCTCAGACTCCCCAAGTACTAAGATTACAGGTGTGAGCCACCACACCCAGCCTCTGAAACAGTTTAAACAACCAAGCAGTTACCTTTTTTTTTTTTGAAGGTTTATTGAGCTCAACCGTAATACCATCCAGCTCTTTAGTGGGGTGATGGTATTTGAGTATTTTTTTTAACCATTTATTTTATTTCTTAAAAAGGTATAATACTGAATATATGTAGGAGAACATATGTAATATATAACAATTAGGAAGTAGAATAATAAAGCAAACAAGTATGAACTCACCACACAACTAAAGAAATCAAAATTCCCAGTACTGTGCACTTCTCCCCACTCGTGTCCTCCTCGCTTCTCTCCTTGAGAGACAACCATCACCCTGAATTTTATGGTTTTCACTTCATTGCTTTTATTTATAATATAATCACAGGTGTGTGTCTGAAGAATATACTATTTGGGCCTGGTGCAGTGGCTCATGCCTCTGATCCCAGCACTTTGAGAGGCTGCTTGCTAGAACTTCCAGAATACAGTACTGAATTGGTGGGTCATGGAGAATGTGTTTGTTTAACTCTACAGTTAATGTCAGATTGCTTTCCACAGCAGTTGTATTAGTTTTCATTTCCACTAGTAGAGTGTAAAAGTTCTCAATGATTTATCTCCTTTCCAGTATTAGGCATTATCAGACAGGTTAATTTTTACTGATATATAAGATATAAAATGCTATCAGTGTATGCTAATGGACATTTCTCTGATCATTAACTATTGATATTGTATAATGTTTATGTGTATACATGTCATTCACGTTCCTCTGCTGTGAAATGCCTGTTTGTATTTATTTTCTGGTTTAAATTTAGTTCTTTGCTTTTTCACTACTGATTTAAGAGTCCTTTGTGTATTTTGAATATGAACCCTCTGCTTTTTATTCCGTGTAATATTTTCTCCACTTTATGACTAGTAAAGTGTCTTTAGCTAAACCGAAGTCCTTGATTTTAGTGTATTTGAATGTACCCATTTTATTTCTTTGTGTTAACACTCTCTTTTTCTTGTTTAGGAAATTATTGATCCCAAGGTTATAGACATATTCTCCTATATTGCTTTCTAAAATTATTGAAGTTTTGCACTTCACAGTTAAGTTTTTATACACTTAGAATTAAATTTTCTGTATAGGGTAAATAAGGGATCTAATTTCATTTTTCATTAAGGGATCTAATTTTCTTTTTTCCCCATATTGGCAATGAGTTACTACAGGAACATTTACTGAATAGTCCTTCCCTTTCAACAAATTTCCAGGGCCATTTCTTTTCAGTACCAAGTTTCCATATATATGTCTATCTTTTTCTGGCCTCTGTATTTGCTCCATTGGACATTTCTATGTCTGTACAAGAAACATGCTGTCTTAATTACTATGGCCTTATAATAAATCTCAATCTGTATAGAGCAATTCAGTTCACATTATTCTTTGGGAGTGTCTTAGTTATTCTTAGACATTTGCTCTTCCTTATGAAATTTGAAATTATCACATGAATTTTCCTTGAAAAATCCTTTAAGAATTTTTATCAGTATTGTATTGAGTCTATAGATCAATATGAGAACACTAAAATCATTCTAATATTGAGCCATTCTATCCATGAACATAGTGTATAAGCTTTACATTTAATTAAGTCTTCTTTGACATTTTCTAATAAAGTTTTACAATTTTCTACTCAAAGGTCTTATACATCTTTATATTTAATCCTAGGTACCTTGTTATTTTTTATTATAAATTATGTGTATGTTTTTCTAATTAATTTTTTATTTTGGTTGCTAACGCTTGGAAGTCCAAATGATCATCCGGCCATAGTGGCTCATGTTTGTAATGCTGGTAGCACTTTGGGATGCTGAGGCAGGCAGATCACGTGAGCTGAGGAGTTTGAGACCAGTCCTGGGTGAAACCCGTCTCTACAAAAAAAATAATAATCATTGAAAAATAGAAAAAAAAGTTAGCTAGGCATGGTGGCATATGCCTATATTCCCAGCTACTGAAGAGGCTAGGGTGGGAGGATTACCTAAACACAGGGAGGCTGAGGCTGTAGTGAGCCATGATCACACCGCTTCACTCCAGCCTGGGTGGCAGAGTAAGAATCTGTCTTAAAAAAAAAAAAAGTACAACTGATGTTATATCAAAACAGCTTTCTAAACTCTTATTAATTTAAATCAATTTTATGTAGGAACTTTTGTAATTTCTAGTACGTAATTATGTAATCTGTGATTAATGGCCATTTTGGCTTTTTTCCTTTTCCAAATTCTTGTATATCTAATTTCTTTTTTAATGGCCATTTTGAGTTTGTTTCTTTTCCAATTTTTATAATTTTTATTTCTTAACCTTTGCAATGGCTAGAACCTCCAGCAAAATGTTGAATGGAGGCAGTGTTATTTTGTTCCTGATTTGCTCAAGAGAACACTTCTGACATTTTGCCATTGAAAATCAAGTTTGCTGTTAAGTTTATGCTTGTACTAGCTCAATAAACCCTCTTCTATTCCCAGTGTACTAAGAGATTTATTTTTTAAATCATGAACATGTGTTGAATTTTATCTAACACATTTTCTTTATTAAGATGATCATTTGGTTTTACGTTTTTAATCTGTCAGTGTGATAAATTACAGAAACAGATTTTATAATGTTCAACTATCCTTGCATTCCAGGGATAAATCCAACTTGGTTGTGATATATTTCTATTTTTATTAAATTAATTTTATAACATGACTATTTTTAAGAGGGTTCTTTAAAAACAATCTATATTTGAGAGTGCCTGTAAATTTTTCTTTCTTATGTTTACTTTCCTATTTTGCTATAAGGCTATACCAGTCTTATAAATTCATTTCAGAAGTACTGCCTTGTTTTCTAATGTCTGGAGGATTTTCTATAATATAAAATTATTGTAATTTATTCCTAGAAAGTCACCTAAAAAAACTGGCTAAGCCTGATGTGTTTTTCCCCCTGTAGGGAAATTTTAAACCACCAATTATTTTTATTTAATAATTATAGGAGTATTAAGGCTTTCTATTTATTCTTGGAAAATGTTTAAAAGTTAAATATGTCTAGGAATTTGTCCATTTCATCTATGTTTTCCAGTTTATTAACATAAATATGTTCATTATATCTTCTAATTGTCTACAGCATCTGCAGATCTTCAGGTGCTGCAGAGCCCTTTTTTGTTTCCTAATATTGTTCAATTGTGCCTTTTATTTTATTAACCATTCTTTCCAGAATACTGTAAATTTTACTAATCTTCATAAAAAAATCAACTTTTGGCTTTGTTGTTCCTCTTCATTGAAGCTTTGTTTTCTATTCCATTCAATTCTGCTCTTTCTTCAGGTTTATTCATGTCATCATTTTTTTCTTTAACTTTAGTAACTTTTAAAATTTATGTGGGCCGCATGTGGTGGCTCACACCTGTAATCCCAGCACTTTGGGAGGTAGAGGCGGGCAGATCACTTGAGGTCAGGAGTTCAAGACCAGACTGGCCAACATGGTAAAACCCCATCTCTACTAAAAATACAAAAATTAACCAGGCATGGTGGCTGGCATCTGCAGTCCCAGCTACTTGGGAGGCTGAGGCAGGGGAATCACTTGAACCCAGGAGGTGGAGGTTGCAGTGAGCTGCGACTGCACCATTGCACTCCAGCCTGGGTGACGGAATGAGACTCTGTCTCAGAAAAAAATATATGTGTGTGTGTTCAGCTCATTTATTTTCAGCCTTTAATCTGTTCTAATGTATTAAAGATGGCAATTTTTTCTTTTAGTATTACTTATGTTGCATCTCTTAAGTTTTGATATACAGTATTTTTATTATTATTCAGTTTTAAGGTTTTTGTTTTGTTTTAAGACAGAGTCTCACTCTGTTGCAGTGGCAGGATCACAGCTCATACAGCCTCAACCTCCTGGGCTGAAGTGATCCTTCCACCTCAGCTTCCCCAGTAACTGGGACCACAGATGCATGCCACCACGTCTGGCTAATTTTTAAAAATTTTTTGTAGAGGTGGGGTCTTTCTATGTTGACCAAGCTGATCTTGGACTCCTGGGCTCAAGCAATCCTTCCACCTTGGCCTCCCAAAGTGCTGGGATTACACACATGAGCCACTGCCCCAGCCTCAGTTTTAAATATTTTTAAAAATTGTCATTATGATATTTTCTCTGACCCAAGCACTATTTAGTTATATTTTTAAGTATGGAGGGTTTTGGTGTTTTTTTAAATTTGAAATTAATTTCTAACTTGATTATATTGTGGTCAGAGAATGTGGTATGTGCGATGCTGATTTTCTGAGATTTGTTGAGACTTGCTTATGGCTTAGTATGTGAACAGCCTCTGTAAACAGGCCAAGTGTGCTTGAGAAAAATGTTTGTTTTGATGAACATTCTTGATAATTGGTTCAGAGACTTTCATATTTCTATTAAATCAAGGTTGTAGATTAGGTTGTTCAAGTCTTCTGTGTCTTTTCAAATGTGTGTCTGCCTCATCTGTCAGTATTCGAAGAAGACATGTTGAAACCTCCCACCAGCATCTTTGTTGGCCTGTGGAGGGGTGGGGCATGGCTGACCTCAGCATTCTTCAGGCAATCCTTTCCTTGATGTTAGTGGCCACTCAAGCTTTTGCTCGTTGTACCTGTGGTTTCTGAGTTTAGAATTTTTTCATCTCTGCAATAGTCTGTTTTGGTGGTTTCTTCTGCTGTGGTTTCTTGCCAACATAAACTTTCTAATATCCAGAAATTCCTCAGAATGTTTTATCTGGTAATCATATCCTTTCTTGTTTTATAGTTGTCGTTACAACTTGTGTGTGTTTTCTGCGATTTGAATGGAATTTTGCAAAGGAAAGAGGAAAACAAATACCTTTGCTCAGTCTGCCATCTTGACCCTACATAAGACACATTTTTATCCTTCTTTTCCTCTTTTTTTTTTTGCAATAAATGTTTATTGGACAAGTAATTTTTCTAGACCTCTGCTTCTCTACCTATAAAATGGGAAGAAGAATAATATTCATCACAATGACATATAAGGAACATTAATAAGATAATGTTCATGAAAGTGCTTTGCAAACTGTAAAGATCTATTCAAATGCAAAGGATGGCCTTTAGTTCCTTACTTTAACTCACTCTCCTTTTGTGTAGCCAGTGTTATAAAGCAGCTCAGCTACGTTAGAGAAAAGTGATTAATTGTGGTTAGCATATCATGAGAAGCTCAAACAAAATTTTATTGTTACTTCTTGAGAAAATTTATTGCCAAGAAACTATTGAATACTTTAAGAGAAAGTCACATATTTAATAAATGAAAATATTATTTAGTCTAAAAACTAATGCTACAATGAGTATCTTTTTTCCTCCCTATTTTCTTATACTATACTTTTGACATGCATACTCAATTAGGCATTTCTCCTTTAAAAATAATATTTTACTTAAAAAAACCTTATTTGCTGATTCAGCATATTCAATAAATTTATTTACTTTAGCTTAGAAAGTTAATATGAACCAACAGAAAGAATGCTGAAATTTCAACCAAGGCATTTTTAAGGGACAAAATGAGTAATTGATGTAAAAGACAGAGTGGTTTATATTAGAATGTATTGAATTCTGCCTAACTACAATATTTTTCATATTCCTACATTGCACCAAGGCAAAATAAACAATTCTGAATTAAATTCAACAACCATGTATTGACTGCTACTTTTTGTGTCAAGTTTTGTGCTAAGTGCTATGGAATTCATAAAGAGGTGAGACCCAATCTGCCCTCTAAAGACAGGAAACAACAAATAGGTTAGTGAGGGCTAAGATATAAATTACTCTAATAAACATATCACACCCTTTTGTGAGATCGGGAACAGCCTATGGAGAAAGTAGCATTTGAGATGGGATTGAAGAATGCTTAGGGGTTTCATAGGCAGATATTAGAGGAAGGCATTCCAAGTCATTTTTGTAAATGTTCTGTGGAAGCTTGTAAAGATGTACTTTCCATTTGTATTATAAATATTGTTGTATATAATACATGTGCAATTTTTCATGTAACTGTATCATTTCTTTTCTCTATGTGGGTATGTTCTTATATTTCTTAGGTTCTACTAGAAGTCACTAAAATTAAGTGACTTCCTAAGTATGTTCCAGCCTTAACATTATCTGAATCTAGGAGTGACCACTAAACTACAAACACATATAAACCCTTGAATAGTGTTGATGTCTTTTGTATAGTAGGAGAAAATCCATGAGCTTTGAAACACACAGGCCTGAGCTTGAATCTCTGGTTCTTGCTTAGGCAGGCTACAAGTAAGTTCGCTAAGCATCATTCTCTTTATCTTTTTTTTTTTTTTGAGACAGTGTCTCGCTCTGTCACCCAGGCTGGAGTGCAGTGGCGCTATCTCGGCTCACTGCAAGCTCTGCCTCCTGGGTTCACGCCATTCTCCTGCCTCAGCCTCCCGAGTAGCTGGGACTACAGGCGCCTGCCACCACGCCCGGCTCATTTTTTGTATTTTTAGTAGAGACGGGGTTTCACCGTGTTAGCCAGGATGGTCTCGACCTCCTGACCTCGTGATCCGCCCACCTCAGCCTCCCAAAGTGCTGGGATTACAGGCGTGAGCCACTGCGCCCGGCTGTCTTTATCTTTAAAATGGGAGGATCATGTCAATATCATAGAGTTTTAGTGAAGATTAAGGAGATGATTTCTGTAAAGTGTTTGGTACGAGAATATGCTCAATGAATGACAGCTATCACTATTATTAAAAAATTGATCTCTCAAGCCTAATGGAGAAAGATTCTTTAGATAGACTAAGGGAATTGTGAAATCTGTGAGTGGGTATTTGTCCAACTGAAGTAGAATGCAAAGTGAGAAGAATGAGAGGGAATTAATACAGAGTTGGGGGTGAGGACATCACCCATGAGAATAAAAAGACAAACATGGGATCCTAGAGAGGGGAGGTATACAGTCAAGAATCCGGAGTGTAGCTCCAAATTCCTTAACCAAATCTGATGACCCACAGGCTCCGATTGGAGAGAAAGAAGAAGAAAATATCTAGGATGCTTTAAAATGGGATGATAGGGTGAGCAGTTGAGAAAGAAGAAAGAGCAAAAACCAGGATTTCCAAAGCTACAAGTGTCCATACCCTCCCAGATGGAGAAGGTGGGGCTGGGAAGTCACTGGGATTTTCTCAGCAAAGGGTGGACCCAGGACTCCTTTAAAAATAAACACACACACACACACACAAACACTCACTCACTCTCTCTCTCTTCTCTAGAGCCAGAAAGTGATGTTAAGCACCTAATTCCAGTGTCTTGAATCATTATTTAATAAGGAACCTTAGAGATAATCTAGTCTAACCTACTAATTTTACATATGAGGATAATGAATTTTTTGGAGGTTATGTGGCTTGCCCAGGACCACACAGTTGCTTAACCCAGAGCTGGAGGGTGAATGGTCTAGAGACAAAATAATCTTGACACACCCAGTTGTGGCTTCTGAGACCTTTAAGCAAGGGAAAGCTTGGGGGTACTTGGAAGAGAGTATTTGTGGTTTCAAATCAGATACAGTTTAAACCAGATACATTAAATGTGTTCAAAGCTGTTTGTAAGATACCTCAGCTGTATAGTTTATTCTGCAAGTATGCTTGCGCTGTAGAGATGGTTATATTTGTACATCAACCATCTGAGTGCGTTGGAAGGTGGTAGGGAGGGAAGGGAAGGGGTGAAACCATGCCTCCTCATTAATCAACTTATCATATTATGATTAATCAACATATTATTTGCAGAGAGCCTACCATGTGCCAGGCATTATTCAAAGTGGTTCGCATATATGCCGATAAGCCAGACAGACAAATATCCTGACCTCACATTCTGACACTCTTGCTCCTGAAAGTGTAGCAGAAAAGCAGGAACCTGAGAACTGCCAGGGCCTAGATGTGATGTTATGTCCATTTCACAGTTCCTGCTTCCTGCCTATTCTAAGTCCCACCTCTTCCAGAACACCTAAGCATCTTTGGTCCTTTTTTTTTTTTTTTTTTTCCCCCTGAAACGGAGTTTCGCAATTGTTGTCCAAGCAGGAGTACAATGACGCAATCTCGGCTCACTGCAACCTCCACCTCTTGGATTCAAGCAATTCTGCTGCCTCAGCCTCCCAAGTAGCTCGGATTGCAGGCACGTGCCACCATGCTCGGCTAATTTTTTGTATTTTTAGTAGAAACGGGGTTTCACCATGTTAGCCAGGCTGGTCTCCAACTCCTAACCTCAGGTGATCCACCTGCCTCGGCCTCCCAAAGTGCATCTCTGGTCTTTAAATGCCCCTTGCTGTATATTCTGTAACATCAAGTCTCAGATCTGGTTTGACCTCAGTTGCTCTCTTAGTAGCTTTCCCCTATGAACATTCTGGTCTCCCAGTAAGCCTGTAAGCAGCTGAGACTGGGAAACCATCTCTTATATCCCACATCATCCTATGGTGCACAGCTTTGGACACATGATGCATGAGTACAGCGCATGTTTAGTGAACCTTTACATCACCACACTGGAGCAGAAGAGCTGTATCATGACTGATGAGGACCCCCATCAGAGACAAGAGGCATGTATGGTAGAGTCTTGCTGGGGGACCCACTAGCAAAACCACTCTGGAAATCTCGGGTAGTAAAGACTCTGATAGTACCCTGGAGGCCGCTTACTTGGAACCGTATCTTCTAAATGCTCTGAAAACCTATCCAAAGGCAATTAAAATCACAAATGCCATTGAAAACATCTAAGAACTACGTGTAAGCACTTCAATAGTCAGGTAAAGGCGGCCCTCTAATTATGAAGCGTTTTGATAATTAATAGAATTCTAAGCCAAGCTTAAATCCGGATACACATAATAGTGGTTAAGCCAAATAACACTTAATCATTTTAGCTTTTATTCTTGATAAAGACAACACACTGAAGTAGACAGACAGTAAAGAAAAAGTCCACATCTTTTTATTGGGTCCAAATAACCTGATTGTAAATACTTAGCCTCTGATTTTCATGTTTCAGAATATGTATGTTAATGACCTTAGTAGATATGGCTTTGTCCAGCCTCAAAAAGGGTTGCTCTCCAGCCAGGACCCCTTTTTTCCAGTTACTGCTCCCATCTTCTTTAAGTATATTCAGCTGGTGAGTGAACTCTTTATCCCATGTGACAAATGTGTACTGAGGCCCTAACATGCACCAGACCTCAGATGTGCTGACTCATACATTTGAGGCAGCCCTGACTTGTTTTGGGGATGTGGGGGTGGGCTTTTCCATCAGTTGTCTTGGTTGATGTGCCAGTCAGCCAATTCCAAATTGCACTGACTTTTCTTCATTTTACTTTTCTGTATTAAAAACTAAATAGATTTTTGCAGCATCATAGAATAGATTAGAAACCAAGACTTCTGTTTCACAATTTATAAAACTGGACAAATGTATTTTCAGTGATTCTACAATGTTTCTACCCATTTTTCCCTCTTCAGGAAGTTGTAGAGGTAAGATGCCCTATTCCTGCTATGCTTATGTTGGGCATTATACCAGAAACTGAAGATTCGAAGATGGGTCGCCACTCCTAGAAGCCCTCCAAGGGGGCAGAGGTTCCCAGAGGGGACCATAATCCAGTGTGAAAAGTGCTGTACTGTGTGTGGATCAAGTGTCATGAGAACCCACATAACAGCATGGCTGATTCTGCTGAGGAAAGTCAAGGAATGTTTCACAGCAGAGAGGACATTGAGGTTAGGGCATATTGCATTAGTAGGAGTTTGTCAGTTGAAGAAGACTGGAGGTGGAAGGGGAGGGAGGTAAACTTTTCAGGCAGAGGGAAAAGCAGGTACAAAGGCAGGAAGTCTGTACAAGTTCAGATTCCATTACCCAAAACCCTTGAGACTCAGATGTGTTTCAGAATTTGGATTCTTTTGGATATTCCACATATTGTACATTATGTGTAATATAATATGTATTGTATATTATAATATATGATACAATATATTGTATATTATATAACATCCCCAGCAGGTTCTAGTCAAATACATGAATATATCCAGGACGAAAAGGTTAAATAGTCATACTAAATGGGATAATGAAGACTATCATTAACAGTATCACACATCAATTAAGTCATGTTTTGTGGCCAAATGAGTTTGAACACCAAACTTACAAAAAGAACAAAAAACAACAACCAAAAGAACACTTTAGGTTTTTAAGCCTTTTGAATCTTGGAATCTTGAATACAAGGACTGTGGCTGCAGGTCCAGCAGATTTCTAGAGCTAACTCTCATTAAGCTGACTGAGGTCACATGCTCATCCCTGAGCCAGTGGAGATAAATGTGCTGATTGCCAGGCTGAAGTCCTGGGCACACCCTAGAATGGCAGGATGCTCAGCCTGCCAGGATCACAAAGTGCCCTCAGAGTGCTGTTTGCAGGAAGATGGACACTTGGTAAAAATCATAAACGATAATTATATGTGCATCACAGATGTGCCCACATAATATTGACTGTGTAATGCAGCCCAGAGCAGAACCAGGATTCAGACCATCATCTCTCCTATTCCAGAGCCCACATCAGATTAGGCTGCTCACACGTCAGTGGAAAACAGTCTGCCCCATGTAACCCACTGCTCAATTATGTGATACAGACAATTAGAACTTAGCAAAGTACATAATAAGATGCTAATTGCATGGAGTACAGCGCACCCATTCATTGAAATGATTTAGAGAAGTAAAAGACTTTAGCAGGCTGGAAGGATGTGTTGGAAGTGATGGTAGAGACCTTATCCCTCTGATTTCTGCTCCAGGGACTCTCTTTTTTTAAGTTTAATTGCAAACAAACACTGAACTTGAGGAGGGAAGGATTAACAGGCAGATTTTCCTGGGCCCTGAATGAACCTCTGAAACCACAGGACATAAATTACAGAGGAATGGAAACAAGGGGGGAACATCCTCTAATTTATTGACAAGAGAAGAAAAGCAAGGGAATCATTAAGGGTTAGAGGCTCTAAGCCAGCTTCTGAGGTGCTTAGAAGAAAGTATGATGATGGCAGACAGAAGTAAGTCTCTATGACCTCACGAAGGACTTGTTTCTCTGCTTTCCCAGGGGCCCCTAGAATTGAAACCAACCAGAGACCTGAAAGGGCACTCCAAGTGCATCTGGCCCAATGCTCCCTGATTTTAGTTACGGGAAATCCGAGGCCCAAGGAGCGGAAAAATTTGACAAGGTTACAGCTTAAAGAAAAGTAATGACTAAACCATTTCTGTTTTTTCTTTTTTTTTTTTTTGCTGAAATTCAGTAGTGAATTCAAGCACTCTTAAGGCTTAGTTATTCTATAACAATGCGTGGTTTGGAGGTTGTGTGTTTTCTCTTTACAGGGATTTAATAAAATAAAAATGCAAACTACTTTTGAAATAGCTATAAGTAAAAATACCCAGAAGTCTGTGGTCAGAGTCGATGTCCATGTATTTCCTTAATTCAGGATCAGCCAACAGATTTCAACACCAGTACTTACTGAGCATCTACTTTGTGGTCAGGTGTTAGATACTCTCCTTTAATCTCCACCAGAGCCCCCTGTGACAGGGTTTGTGGGGGTAGACAGATAACTAGCTTGCTGAATATAACTTGTTAAAGGATGGGGCTTGGAGTCCTTAGCCATGTTGAGTGATACCGTGCTGCCCCGAGAGTTTCTGTGCTGTAGATTCTGGTCTCTTGGACTGTTTTCCCCGTAATTCCCCATCCCTACCTTTCCTACCCTGTAAGATTGTGTTGGATATAACTTGCTCACTATGCCTTCAAAGGCCCTGTCGTTTTCTCTCCTGGTTTATAAATTGGCCATTTATCCCAGGGCCCCCCCTTTCCCCCAGCTCTCCGCTCCCCCTGCCATTCCCACTTGGTCATCACCTTGAGAGATCTTCAGACATTGGCATTTCTTTCCACGGGGTACCTCCCTGTCTTTTCACTCTGAGGACTTAACTGGAATTCTTTGAAAAACACTTCAGCAGAGAGTACTGTCATTTTTTTTTTCTCCCTAAACACTTAAACTCACATAGGTATGGAATAGTTTATGCCAAGGAATCTTGGAACCAGAAGGGAGCAAGGGACCAACCCTCTCTCATTAGAGATTTGGAAACTGCAGGACAGATAGAGTAATTGGCCCAACTTCGCATAGCAATGCTAAAAGTTAATTTATGAAGTGGACCCCTCAGAGCAGTGCCCGTACAGCTGTGGCATTGATAATGTGGAACTGCCCTCAACTGTACTGGAGGACCCTATTAGAGGCAGCGCATTGCAATCATGGTGTTTCCTGGAAGCATTTTAAGACCCCTGTTCACAAGATCCCAGAGAGGTCTTTGCTTTAGTTTGGGATCCCCCAGACACAGATGCTGAGCCAAGGACCTGAGTGCCAGTGGTTCCTTTGGCAGGTGGTTCTACTGGTGAAAACACCAGCAGAGGACAGGGGAAGTGAGACAGGAAGGGAAGCGGCCCGATACAGGGGTGTTATCAAGCCAGTAGCCACCGTGGGCACCAGAACTGAATCCTGCTGGAGACATCTAGGAGTCAGTGAAGCACACACCTCAGAATTACCCAGCAATGAAGCAAGGAAGCAGGCATATTTGTCCACCAGCTCCTTTTTCATTGTTAGTTGAGCGCTGCTACAGGAGCATTACCTCTTTAGCACTTCCAACTTGCTCCCGGACAAGAACAAAGACACCCCCGGCCCCCCCACCCCAACACACACAAAAGAGAGTCACAGATGTTTCTAGCAAACTGCCTTCAGGAGCTGAGAGAGGAAGGAATGTAGCAGTGCATGGGCAGAGGATCCACAAGAGGAAGCGCCATCGGCGATCAAAACCAGCGAAGCCAGAACAGCTGGAGAGAGAGAGAGAAAGAGAGAGTGAGTGTGTGTGTTTGTGTGTGGGTGTGTGTGTCTGTCTTCCCCATGAATCCTGATTTTGATGACCCATCATGCTTGCTTCTTGACTTTGTCCATTTGGAAGCTCAGAACCAATTTACACCCCACCTCTAGCTGTTGGATAAGACCTTAAGGGAATGTCATCTCTGTACCCACCTTACCCTTTATTTCTCTTATTTATTTCCCTTCTGCCTCTATTTCTTTGTATACTTATTATTATCCTATTTGTGCCTTTGAAAGTCCCCTTAAGTTCCTTTCTTGGTGTAGGATGAGTATAAATAAATACAAAAGCCAATTACACACCAAAAAGATACAAACTTGGGACTAGTCCCAAGCATCTGCCACACTGCTGGCTCTTCTCTAGTTTTACATCAGAAAGATTTTTTTTAATGAGGACTCCCTGGTCTTCACATGAAGGCCCTGACTGCATGGGAAAACCACAGAATTCTTGCCCGTACATCAAGCTTGTAGTGAGAACTGCAAATAAAGCATAATGCATGTTTCCTTCAAAGTGGCCACAGAAACAGATGCCCATCATCCCCACAATGCTACAAAATAGGATGCAGCACATGGGTGACGTGATGAGAGGTCCTTGAAGGCCAAGCAGGATCCCGGGATTCTATTTTGCTGAATCAGGATTCAGGATCCCATGACTCTGTTTTGCTGAATCAGGATTCAGGCCCTTTTTCAAAACAAGTAAAACAGAAAAATAAAGTGCAAGTACCAACAGAAGCAGCCTCCAGAACTTTTAATTGTTATACTCTTACCTCTTTTTCTCTTTTTTTTTTTTTGGTTTTTGTTTTTCTTTTTTTTAATTATACTTTAAGTTCTAGGGTACATGTGCACAAGGTGCTAGTTTGTCACATATGTATACATGTGCCATGTTGGTGTGCTGCACCCATTAACTTGTCATTTACATTAGGTATATCTCCTAATGCTATCCCTCCCCCCTCCCCCGACTCCACAACAGGCCCCGGTGTGTGATGTTCCCCTTCCTGTGTCCAAGTGTTCTCATTGTTCAATTCCCACCTATGAGTGAGAACATGCAGTGTTTGGTTTTTTGTCCTTGCGATAGGTTGCTGATCTTTCTCTCTTTTCTAAGGACAATCTTTAAAATGTTTCCTCCTGTGCATGATTTTTGTTAACTTTTTTACTGCTTGTCTGTAGAGTATATGACAGATTTTCTTTAATCAGCATGTATTACTTTAAAATGGGGAGAAAATGAAAAAGTGTTTTCTCATCTGAATATGTTTTTACCATAACATCCCCCCAAATGCCTTCTTTTCTAAAAATAGATGTTTTGCTAGAAGCATCCAGGGTAAAATGTGGCCCGCCACTCAGAAATCTAAGGTTTTGGTTGTTTTCTTTGCTGGTCAGAAGCCCTGAAGCAGCGGAGATTCTGCCCTCTGATATTCATGGATGTGAGTGCTGACCCACACTGAGGCTTTCTTTGCTATTTGATTTCGTGTTCAAGGGAAATGTTAATTCAGATGTCACAGTTAAAGGGAAGAAGGGAGGAAAAGAAGAAAGGGAGAGAGAGAGGGAGGGCGGGAGGAAAGGAGAAAGAAACCATATAAATCTAGAGTCCAGTCTTGTTTGTTTCTTTATTTGGCCCAGTAATCAATAATGTATTGACTAAACATCTTTCAAAAGTTATTTATTTATAATGCCTTCATTCTAAAAAGAATTTAAAATAATGTTTAAAAATGTAGTGAATAGAATGTACAAGAAAACAAATAAGGGAGGAAAATGGAGCAAAGAGGAAACTGCATAGAAAAAATAGGACATGAGTAAGACTGGTGTCTAAACTCCATGCCTTTACATCTAACTAGAGATGTGTCAAAAATTTTACTGCGAGCTCCCTAGCAGCCAAAGCAAAGAAAGAAACAATTGAATGTGTAACTCATAGGTAAAAATAAGTGAAAGGCCGGGTGCGGTGGCTTAGGCCTGCAATCCCTGCACTTTGGGAGGCCAAGTCGGGCAGATCACTTGAGGTCAGGAGTTGAAGACTAGCCTGACCAACAAGGTGAAACCCTATCTCTACTAAAAATACAAAAGTTAGCCAAGCGTGGTGGTGTGTGCCTGTAATCCTAGCTACTCAGGAGGCTGAGGCAGGAGAATCACTTGAACCCAGGAGGCAGAGGTTGCAGTGAGCTGTGATCGCGCCACTGCACTCCAGCCTGGGCGACAAAGTTAGACTCTATTTCAAAACAGTAAAATAAAATAAGCTAATTTATTTGGAGAGGGTATTGAGTTAAGTAAATTGGGGCAATAAAATAAAGAGGATAAAATATATTAGCCCTTTGACTCAAGAAGTCAGTACCACTTTTTATGAGAACAATTAATAACACCTAACATCAGTGAACACTTCTTATATGCCAAGCACTAACCTAACCAATGTAATTATGGCATAAGAACACCATGCATCAGGTAAAGCCAGTTATATTTTAAAAGTAGAATTTGGGGTTTACAAATGGCTTTCTCATTTGTGTTGTTACTTAATTGCTCACAACAACTCTATGAGATATTGGTCAGGAAAATATTTTTATGTGAGGAAAGTAAGATCACATTGCTAATCATTGTTGCACCTGGAATATAAATCCAGATTACTCAGATATACTTTTTTTTTTTCTTTTTTTTTGAGATGGAGTCTTGTTCTCTCACCCAGGCCAAAGTACAGTGGCGCCATCTTGGCTCACTGCAACCTCCGCCTCCCGGGTTCAAGCGATTCTCCTGCCTCAGCCTCCCGAGTAGCTGGGACTCCAGGTGCACGCCACCATGCCCAGCTAACTTTTTGTATTTTTAGTAGAGACGGGGTTTCACCATCAGATATACCTTTTACACTATTTCATAATCTGGGAGCAAAACCCTGGTGATGGGAATATGGACATTTGGCTTTAGGATATTAAGCTGAGTTTGTTCAGGTGAGGTGTCTACTCCTGGGCCTGCCATTAAGTGGCTGTGTGGTGTTGGGTGAGTCCTTTTTCTCCCTAGAGTGGCAGTGTCTTCAACTGGAAAATAAGAAGGTTGATGACTTGTCTGGGAGGATTCATTCCAGCTGTGACAGCCTGTTCATCTCTGGGTTTCTGTGGCTCCAGGCAGTTTCCCAGACTACACTCCAGGGTGTTCCCAGTCATTTTCGCATTAGCAGTTGCTCTGTGGTACAGATGTGGCTGCGCCTCTGTGGATCATTAAACCTTCACCATTGCCCCAGCCTGCTTGGGGCTGGGATGTGTGGGCTGTGAATTAAAGGCTGTGAGACATCAGAACTCCCTTGGAGCCTGAGGTGTCCTATGGGGCATTTCCACCGTGTCGGCAGAACATGTTTCGTTGTTCCTTCCTTGGTAGTTTGTCTTCCATAGATTTTTTGAAGGGATTCAAAGTGGAAAGCACCAGAAGTTGGAACTAGACCTGCTGAAGAACTCACTTTTTTTTTTCCTTTTAAAACTTCTCCTGAGCCCAAAAATCACATGGATACGTCTTGAATTCTTGCAAGTTAGCCGGGTCTCAGTGAAAGGGCTTCCCTGAGGGGTAGAGTGCCGCATGTTCGTTTCCTATGCCTAGATAGATAAACCCTGGCCCAGGCTTTAGGCTGCAGGTTTGTTTCTGGCATCCCTTTGCCTAAAAGTTTCTGTGTTGAATAAAACAGAAATGTTTAGCAAATCCCAAGAAATTCCTTATTTAATGGAAAAAAGAGATCCCTGGGCTTATATTTCAAAATGTGATTTCCATGTTCCCACTGCATTAAGGCAAGGTCGCCTCACCAAATCCCCAGATGTCTGGTATGCTTTTTGAAAAATGCCTGTATTTAGCCCCTAGAACACATTTTGAGTACCTATTGTGGACAGGATTCTCCTCTGAGCCCTGCAGGAGATAGAGCAGCCAAATGAGATGGAAACCCTTCCTTCAAGTTGAGTTGTAATGGTTACATTAGAATCTATAGGAAGTCTCCGCTTTTACCTACAGGCAAGTTTTATTCCCCCACGCTGATCTTTTAAACAATATTGCACCTCTGTGTGGCCATCTGTCCTCCTTCTTGACGATGGGAGATTCGGCTGCTGGGGTTGGCCACAAACAGCTTATCTTGTTAGCTAACCTGCCATGTATGAGCTGCCTTGGCAATATCCCTATTAATTATATTTTCTTTCTTCAGCATCTTAGAAGAGTGGGTTTTTTCATTTGCTTTATGTCTCTGCCAACCCTAACCTCTCTCTCCTAAAATGTTTATTTATCTTTTATTATAAAAGTAGTTGATGTTTATTGTTGATAGAAAGAGAGAGAGAGAAACAGAGATGGATATTGCAGAGAAAAAATTTAAAAAGCTATTTATAATAAAATCCTACCACAACAAGCTTATTGTTGTTTATATTTTGGATTTACAAAATCTTTAGCTACTTATCCTCAACCCTTGCCAATTATGTGAATTTCCAGTTGGGTGAGAGTAGCTATATTAAATAGTGAGCAGTTTTCCTGTATCATTAAATAGTCTTCAAAACCTTGATTTTTCATAGCTGAATAACATTTAATACTATGGGTGAAGCAATTATTTTAATTGTTTCCTTTGTGCTGGGATTGTAGATTGTTTCTACCTTTTTACTTCAAACTCACCTGTAGTAGTGGCTGTTGCACAGTAGCCACTTAGACAGTATACCACTTTCTTCCCTGCATGCTGGGAATTGCACTGCATGCTGGGAAGTGCAGCCTGGCACTGGGCTGGCTCTGGGGTAAAGAAAGAAGAGACACTGGCTTGCCCTCAGGGAGAGGGGTGGGGAGCTCTGGCACTGGGCATGTATCATGTCTACTAATGTGATACTTAATATTAGGAGCCACCCCCTTGAAGACAGCAGAGTCCGAAAGGGCTTGCTGAGTCATCAAATACTAAGTTGGTTCAGCATAATCTTAGGATTCTGTGTGTTTTATTTTCCAAGTCGGAAAGGTAGGGTTAGGGGTGGGGAGAACACTCTCCAAGAGAAGCTGACTCAAGCTACTTCTCAAAGAACAAAGTGACACACAGGAAGGAGGTTGGTTGGGAGGGGAAAGGAGAGGTCATTCCAGGAAAGGCAAACAATGTCAAGAAAGGGAGCCTGGCAGAGTTAGGTATGTACCAGGTCTTTGTTCTGGCCTGAGTTTAAGATGCCTGGGAAGGCGTGCTAGGAGCTGTTCCTGGAGAAGTCTGTAGAGGACATACCCTGAGAGGCCTTTGATGGCCCACCAAGGAGGACAACTTCATCCCAAAGACCTCGTGAGGCTGCTAGGGGTTACACATAGAGGCCTGAGCTCAGCAGACATGCACTTTGGGAAATACACTGTGGCATCTGCAGGAGGGACAGCAGACTTAGGGTTTCTGGGGAGAGTTGGTGGGTGAGGAATCTGAACCTCCTAGGTACAGGAATCATGACTTTTGTTTACTGCTCACCCAGGGCCTTGCACAGTGCCTGACATGCAGTAGGTGCCCAGTATTTATTAAATCTGGGAAAAGTTGTCAAACGAATCCAGGCAGGGAATGCCAAGGGTGGTGGCAGTGAAAATAGAAGATAGGGATCCTCTTAGAAAGACATTTAGGAGGGACGTGGGTGAAAATTTTTAATTTGAAATCCAAGGACCCAAGAAACTTTATTTTTTAGTGATGCGCAAAAACTAGAAGGTAGCTTTGAAAAGGCATTTGACTTCAGGAACCAATTGGCCAAAGGAATGTTTCTAGACCTTTCAAAACTTTAATCTGTGCTTTGTGAATTACACAGTTTGGTTCTATTCAATAGGTCTCTTTTTCCCTCAAATGCCACCTGTGAAATAAGTTAAACACCATACTGTTTTAATGTAAAAATATTTCCTTAAATCCACTGTATAAATTAATTACTCTTTGGGGAATAGGATAATCTAATTTCCCTTCTACAATGTGCTCCATTCATATGCTCTCCATTGCTGTAGAGGTAGGTTATGAATCAACTGTTTCTGAAGGATTATGAGCTATAATAAATGTCAATACGAGCTCTGATTGATTTCCTGCAGCCTCACTAGTTGTGACTTCATTTAGTAACTTAATACTAATTGTGTCGCTTTGATTACTTTTGATTTTAGCTGTTTCCCCAGCACCTACTGGAGTGCCTAGGACAAGCAAGGATTCTAATGAATGTCTGTTGAATGAAGGGCTTTTAATCTTTTTAAAATGTTCCATAGAGGAATTTTAGAGAAGTCAGAGTTAATGCCTGCAGTTCAGATGGGTATTGACTGAAGAGGCGAAACCATCATTTCAATTCTTGAGAAAGTAGCGCAGAACTTCTCTAGCTCACTACTATATCGCAGTACTTCGGTGCACAGTAGACAGTCAGTGAATATTTGCTGACTGGCCCTGTATTGTAGTGTCTGATGGTGAACCACAGCCCTTAGTTCAAGTATATGCCTTAGAGAGTAATGCATCCCTTCATGTATGCATTCAACATTTATAAAGCCCCTATTGTGTGTCAATGCAATCGCAAACATTTATGATAGGCTCAAGTTTTGAACCTTGCAACAACCCTGGTAGATATTATTGTCATCCCTTTTTGCTGACAAGCAAAATGAGGCTTGGAAACACTAAACTATTTTTCATATAATTAACAGGTATGCAGACTCCCTCACCTAGATCCTCATGATACCTGACACTAAACTTTTGGAAACACTAAACCAAGATCATATAATTAAAAAGGTACCATCCATCCAACTAAAAAGGATCCATCCTCACCTGGATCCTCATAGTACCAATAACTGGGTCCTGAATCTCCTTTCACTAAGTCAGCAACGATGGCTGTGAAGGTGGGCATTAGGATGTCAAAGGGAGTGTCACACATAGGTTTGCATCTCTGGCATCATGCTACGTGACCCTGAGCAGTCCGTTCATCTGTCTGAGCCTCAGTTTGCAGTGCCCAGGTTAAAGGTGATACAAGACCTCTAAACATGAGGTCTTATATCTCATACATGACCATGATCATCTCTTCACAGGAGGAGCTTCAAAGTCACATTTCCACAGGAATTGATATGGAAAGGCATGAACAGGTATAGCCATTTTTGTAATCTACCATAGTGATTGCCTGAAACTGTTACAATCTAGTCCATTTCTCTAGATATCCTGGAATATGTTCTGACCAAGCAGGACTGGCAGAAGCTGCATACCTGGACCACAGCATTATAGTCCTCTGTGGAATTACCTTTATGCTTGGGGCTTTAGCGATGCATCAGCCATATATAGAGGAAGTTATAGGAAACCGAACTCATGCATCTCACTGTCGTATTTGCTACCAGCTTGTTGCTGAGGGCGTTGTTCAGTTTACTGCACCGTGGGAGAAATTACTCTCTTGTCTCAGCACTAGGCAAACCTAGACTTCTCTAAAGCTGGGCCTGTTTGGTTTTTTTAATTTTATGGATGTGTAACTTAGGAAGCCAATGGATTTCTCTCTTCAAGTTGTCTGCTGGAAAGCTTAAGGCTCAATATGTGATCTACCACCAGCAAATACAAAGACCTTGTGACATGTATTTTGGCACTGATTTCACTTTTAGCTTCATATTATTATTCCTTTTAACAGATCTCATCTGTACATACTTTAAGTTTTATTTTGTTTTAGTGATGAGCAAAAACGAGAAGGTAGCTTTGAATTGCATATTTTGTAAGTTGCCTAAAATCTTGTTTGAATATAGTAGATGATAAATCACTAAAACGAATGAACGAGAAGAGTACCTTCATGTACCCAGAAATGCACTGGAAATCGGGACATTTTATTTCTTTGTCTTTAATAAGTTGTGTTTGAAGTCCTACAATGAGCCAAAATTCATACCTGGAAACTGAATTCTAGAGAGATTATCTTGGAAAGCCTGTAGTTACGTGTATTACCACTAGATGACCCTACCTCATGATTGTCTCTAAAGTGGAGCTACTAGTTATATGGACTTTCCAGAGGACTGTGGGAAATTTATGAATAACCCCTCTAAAGCAACAACGACAACAACAACAAAAAAAGTCTACTTTATATGGGGTTGAGTGTACAAATATTTGGCAAAGGAATGAAAAAAGTTAGGAAGTTGTCTGTCTGTGGGCTAGCCCCTGCCTGCAAGATCTTTACAGTCTAGGTCAGAGGTTCCTAAATCCTTCTCAATGCAGTTTGCACTGGCCCTGAGGAAAGTGTGAAAATGAAGACTATTGTAGAGTCTTACATGAAGCTAAATTTGTTCATTTATATCACTTCTCTTTTATTCTGAGATTATGTCCTCTCCAGTTTTTTGGTATTAAAATGTCTTTTATGAAAGGATAGTAAGAGTTAGATAGTAGTCTTTTTTGTGAAAAAAAAAAAAATTGTTCTCACTTGACAATAAAAAGTGGACAAATCCATAGAGCCCTCAAAATTCTTTTTGGAAATTTTGTTCTATAAAATCCAATATTCTGAAAATCTGTGGTTGAATAAGAGAAAAATATTTAGTATAATCTTTCTCAATACATTTGCATGTATCAGGACCTTAACAGAAAATATTACCTCTCAGCATTTGCAATTAAGCTCCTATTAAAAACCATGTTTGTTTGTTTTTAAAGATGTTTAGGAAAACAATTTAAGGAACATTCTCCTTCCTCCCCTCTCACTGGGAATTCTGAATCTACTCTTTGAGCAAGTCAAAATACTTGGACCTCAGCTCACGCCCCTCCACACGTCACCTCCAGAAAGCTACATTCTGCTACTATGTTCTTAGCTTTTATGAAAGATGAAACAGCCAATTAAAAATTTACTTCTCCCTTTATTTTGTTTTTTGTTAGGGCAGTCATGTACATAGTACATATTATGAAATTATGTCTCTTTGATTGACAACCATTTGATTTTACTAAAACTCTGCCTCCTGAATTCAAGTGATTCTCCTGCCTCAGTGTTAAGGACACTTTCTCTTATATCACACAGTAGACATTAAGGAAATTTTAGTATCCTTTCTAATTTCCTTTGAATTTATCTTTTCTCCCCCTTTCAGATAAAAAGATGACATGTTACCTTTTTTGCCTTGGCTACCAGTGGTCTCAAAGTCAGGTGTTATACTCAGCCAGAACAGCTTTGTTATACCCTTAAGCTTGATATATTTTCTGTTTCCTGGTTTCTTCTATTTTTATCAACTTTGTAATGTCTTTTATTCAGAGCTCCCAAAAGCTTATATTGGAGTGATATACAAATACTTTTTAAATAAATAGAATGTTTTATATAATAAATGGTATTTTTGGAAAGTACTGGATTATGCAATATGAACTGTAAATGTCTCCAGAGTATATTACATGATTATCCTAACAACAAAAAAAACTTTAGTACTTTATTAAGTATTTATTGTATTCAAAATTATCTCACCTGTGTCCTGAACTAGACTGTAATTCCTTTTGTGGAAGGAAATTTTGTTTTGTATGTTGTTTTAACTCTCTTGCAGTTTCTCCATCAGTGCCAGGACATCAGACATGCTCAATGAATACCTGCTGATTGACTAATCCACTGATCTCTGTGTTCTGGGGGAGTTAGAAAAGCTTTCCTAGAGGAGGTGCAAGGAGATGGCCAGAAGACAGGCTGTTTGCCCCTCTAATCCTTGGCTTCTCACATGTTAAACATGATGGCTAAGGTCTCTTAACTTTCTGGGACTTGACAGTTGTGAAATAGGAGGACAGGAGACTGTGAGGGGGTGAAAAACAGTTTTCAGATTCACAGAGGCTGGAAATAAATTTGGTATTATGGGGAAGCTTTGGAGATGGAGAAATGCTTTCGAAACTGTAAAGTACATACTATGAAATTATGTCTCTTTGGTTTACAACCATTTGGAGTTACTAAAACTTTCACTTGATGCCCTAATTCAGCTCTAAGGGGGCTGTCTTGGCATTTATGAAAGCCATTGTGGACTGGTGCAACCTTTATTTTATTTTATTTTATTTTATTTTATTTTATTTTTGAGACGGAGTCTTGCCCTGTTGCCCAGGCTAGAGTGCAGTGGCACAGTCTCGGCTCACTGCAACCTCCACCTCCTGAATTCACATTATTCTTCTGCCTCAGCCTCCCGAGTAGCTAGGATTACTGGCACCCACCGTGCCTGGCTAATTTCTTGTGTGTGTTTTTAGTAGAGATGGGATTTCACCATGTTGGCCAGGCTGGGCTCAAACTCCTGTCCTCAGATGATCTGATGGAGGACGACTGCTACTCTCTACCATTTCCTGTGTGCCTCTACTGTGGCCTCAACCCTGGCAGTTAAAGCCACTGCTTCCTTCCCTACCTGGCATGTGTGAGCCCTTCTCACTGGATTTTATACCCTTGTGTCTGTGTACATGAGCTATCTATATAGTATATATATATACATTATATAGTATATATACACATTATATCTATATTTATATATAATTTATATATTATATTTATATATTATATATAAATATAGATATATATTTATATATATAATGAATATACATAATATATTATATAATAATTATATAATATATAATATATACATATATGTATATACGTATATACATATATATTGCATATGTATGTATATACGTATATACATATATATTGCATATATATGTATATGTAATATATGTAATATATGTATATATGTATATATACGTATGTATATATGTATATGTATATATACGTATGTATATATGTGTATATGTATATATACGTATGTATATATGTGTATATGTATATATACGTGTGTATATATGTATATGTATATATATACGTGTGTATATATGTATATGTATATATACGTGTGTATATATGTATATGTGTATATATACGTGTGTATATATGTATATGTATATATACGTGTATACATATATTACGTATACATATATGTATACGTGTATACATATATTACGTATACATATATGTATACGTGTATACATATATTACGTATACATATATGTATACGTGTATACATATATTACGTATACATATATGTATACGTGTATACATATATTACGTATACATATATGTATACGTGTATACATATATTACGTATACATATATGTATACGTGTATACATATATTACGTATACATATATGTATACGTGTATACATATATTACGTGTATACATATATGTATACGTGTATACATATATTACGTGTATACATATATGTATACGTGTATACATATATTACGTGTATACATATATGTATACGTGTATACATATATTACGTGTATACATATATGTATACGTGTATACATATATTACGTGTATACATATATGTATACGTGTATACATATATTACGTGTATACATATATGTATACGTGTATACATATATTACGTGTATACATATATGTATACGTGTATACATATATTACGTGTATACATATATGTATACGTGTATACATATATTACGTGTATACATATATGTATACGTGTATACATATATTACGTGTATACATATATGTATACGTGTATACATATATTACGTGTATACATATATGTATACGTGTATACATATATTACGTGTATACATATATGTATACGTGTATACATATATTACGTGTATACATATATGTATACGTGTATACATATATTACGTGTATACATATATTACGTGTATACATATATGTATACGTGTATACATATATGTATACACGTATACATATACATTACGTATACATATATGTATACACGTATACATATACATTACGTATACATATATGTATACGTGTATACATATACATTACGTATACATATATGTATACGTGTATACGTATGTATTACGTATACATATATGTATACGTGTATACGTATGTATTACGTATACATATATGTATACGTATATACATATATACATATAATATATACACATATAATGAATATATATACACACAATTGATAAATTGAATATATATATAAACTTTGGACTGGTGCATCTTGTAAGCAGCAGTGTAGACTCCAGGTGGTTATCTTGGCAGTGGGGTAGCTAGCACCAACATCTGGCTGAGTGCCCTTCTTACAGGTGACTCGAGGTTTGCTAGTTTATAGCAAGGATGATGCTCATTATGATGTCAACCTGTTTGATAAGTGTGATGTCATTTGGATTCTGCCATTGATTTCTTTTGACTTTATTTTTTTAATGGTTAAATTATATAAACTTTGTATAATGTAATCCATAAACATGCTTTGTGACTTTGTGACTTTTTTTTTTTTGGTAGTGACAGGATTTCGCCATGTTGCCCAGGCTGGTCTCAAACTCCTGAGCTCAGGCAATCCACCTGCCTCGGCCTTCCAAAGTGCTAGGATTATAGGCATGAGCCACCGTGCCCGGCCTGTAATATACTCTTAAGTGTATTCTTCGTAAGTGGCCTACGAAGAGCAGGTAAACAGCCATTCGGTAGACTAAATAATAAATAGAAAATACTTGTTTAGGTTATATTGTGATAATATATGGTAGTAAATAATGAAGACTGTTTTAATGATATTTGGTGTTGTCTTTGCATACATTAATTTGACTTGGGGACTCTGGATTGCATTAACTTTTTTTTTTTTTTTGAGACGGAGTCTTGCTCTGTCTCCCAGGCTGGAGTGCAGTGGTGCAATCTCGGCTCACTGCAAGCTCCACCTCCCGGGTTCGAGTGATTCTCCTGCCTCAGCCTCCCGAGTAGCTGGGACTATAGGCGCCTGCCACCACACCCGGCTAATTTTTTGTATTTTTAGTAGAGATGGGGTTTCTACGTGTTAGCCAGGATAGTCTCGATCTCCTGACCTCGTGATCCTCCCACCTCAGCCTCCCAAAGTGCTGGGATTACAGGCGTGAGTGCATTAACTTTTTAATCAAACTAGCAGTAATTATGTTTTCAGTTTAAGATAAGTTGCCTTTATAAATTGGGGATAAATTGGATTTAGGTAAGGCAGTGTCATTACTTTACTTCTTTCGTATTCTCCATAACAGCTGGCTCTTCATGGTTGTACAGTAGCTGTTGTTAATTTGCTTGAGGCCAGCTGTGTGTGAGCATGACCGAGAGCCAGAATGTCCTCCTGAGAAGGGGCTCCTCATGCCTGTTCTCATGATGATCTGCCTAGCAGAAGCCTATGGAGTTCCGATGAGAAAGGGAACTGGAAAGCCCTTTGAGTAAACAAGTCCCCAGAAGAGGGAGAGCATAGGTGTGAAAAATAATAATTCTACCATCTAGATTCCCTTTCTCAGCCTTAGTTAACACAGGTCAGAAGATCTGTCATTTGATTAAAGTCACTTCCCTGGGACTGAGAAAAGATTGCTACTATACTCTTGAAGGATGATTCTACTCCACTCTACAGTAAATGCCTCCACATGGTAGATCCCCTCAAATCAGGTCATGTATCTCTCTCTGCCCTCAACCCTTGGGTTTTATTTCCCATTTATAGCTTTCAAAATATTGGAGACACCATGGTTTGGAAGGTAAAACAATAGCAATGAGAGACACCCATTTATAAAGAGCAACTGAAAACCTAGCTAGTGACCAAACCTGCCCAGCTCTATGTATATTAGTTTTCTGTTGCTATATAACAAATTACCACAAATTTAGTGGCTTAAAACACATAAACGGTGGGTTTTTTTGGTTTTTTTTTGAGGAGGGTGATGCTCAGCGTCGAATGACAAATTTGTCATTCACCTAGCATTTATTAAGCAACCACAGGATGCAAATTACACTGTGACTTATTGGAGATATTAAAAAATCACATAATAATATCCTGCTCTTAAGAAATTTGTGCTTTCCCAAGAGAGAGTTTTCAAAAAAGAATACATGTAATTTGTGCACAGCAGGCAGTAAGAAGTATAGATGTCATACTAGGGTAGTTCCAAGGAGAGGAAAATTATTTCAGGGAAATGGGCATGGTGACTTGCGAGCTGGACTTGAAAAGCTAGAGAGATATGGAGAGACGTAGACTTTGTCTAGACTACAAAGTAAGAAGTGACATTGGGAGAGAAGTTAAATCCTTAAATGGCAGACTTTAAGGCAGTTAGGCTCCAGAGTCTAAGCTTTTCTTTTTCCAGATTTATTGACATATAATTGACAAATAATAATTATATATATTTAAGGTATAAAATGTGATGTTTTGGTATATGTAAACATTGTAAAATGATTACCACAATTAAGCTAATTAACATATCCATTACCTCACATCTTTGTGTGGGTGTGTGTGGTGAGAAAATGTAAGATCTACTCAATTTCAAGCATACAGTACATGATCATTAACTATAGTCACCACGTTGTACATTAGATCTTCAGAACTTATTTATCTTGTGTGACTGAAACTTTGTACCCTTTGACTGACACCTCCACATCTCTCCTACATGAAGTTCCACTACCAAGGCCCTGGTAACCACCATTCTACTCTTTGCTTTCATGAATTCAACTTTTTTTACATTTCACATATAAGTGAGATCATGCAGTATTTATCTTTGTGTGTCTGACTCATTTCACTTAGCATAATGTACTCCAGGTTCATTCATGTTATTGCAAATGGCAGGATTTTCTTCTTTTTTAAAGCTGAATAATATTCCATTATATACATATATATGTGTGTGTGTATATATCTACTTATATACACATATGTGTGTGTGTTATATACACACACACACACCATATTCTCTTTATCCATTCATCCATCAATGGACACTTAAGTTATTTCCATATCTTGGCTATTGTGAATAATGCTGAAATGAACATGGGAGTGCAGATGACTCTTCAAGGTAATAATTTCATTTCCTTTGGATATATACTCAGAAGAGAGATAGCTGGATTATAAGGTCATTCTATTTTTAATGCCATGAAGAGCCTGTATACTGTTTTCCTTAATGACTGTACCAATTTGCATTTCCATCAACAATGTACAAAGGTTTCCTTTTCTCCACATTCTCACCAACACTTAATCTTTTGTCTTTTGGCAGTAGTTATTCTAACAAGTGTGAGGTGATATTGGATTCTGGTTTTGATTTACATTTCCCTGGTGATTAGTGATATTAAGCATCTTTTAATGTACCTGTTGGTCATTTGTATGCCTTATTTTGAGAAATGTCTATTCTATTATTTGATTTTTTTGCTACTGAGTCAAGCCCCGTATATATTTTGGATATTAATTCCTTATCAGGATATATGTTTTGCAAATATTAGCTTCTATTCCATAGGTTGCCTTTCCATTTTGTTGATTGTTTCATTTGCTGTGCAGAAGATTTTTAGTCTGATGCAATCTCACTTGTCTGTTTTTGCTTTTGTTGCCTGTGTAACAACAAAAAATTATTGCCTGGACCAAGGTCAAAAAACGTTTTTCCTCTTTTCTGCTGGTAGTTTTACAGTTTCAGATCTTACACAATTCAGTCTTTAATCCATTTGCGTTGATTTTTGTGTAGAGATAAGGGTTTGATTCCACTCTTCTGCATGTGGACATCCAGTTTTCCCAGCATCATTTGAGAGACTATTCTTTCTCCATTGTGTGTTCCTGGCACCCTTGTTGAAGATCAGTTGACTGTAAACGTGTGGGTTTATGTCTGGGCTATTCTGTTCCGTTGGTCTATAAGTCTGTTTCTTATGTTCATACCATACTGTTTTGATTACTGTAGCATTATATTTTGAAACCTGAAAGTGTGATACTTCCAGCTTTGTTCTTGCTCAGGATTGCTTTGGCTATACAGGATTTTTTGCGGTTTTATTTGAATTTTAGGATTATTTTTCAATTTCTGTGAAAAATGCCTTTGTAATTTTGATAAGGATTGTGTTGACTCTGTAGATCACTTTTGGTAGTATGAACATCTTTAATTCTTCCAATCCATGAATGTAGATCTATTTATTTATTTGTCTTCTTCAATTTCTTTCTTCAATGTTTTATAGTTTTCAGTGTACATATCTTTTACCTCCTTAGTTAAGTTTATTCCTAAGTATTTCATTTTTGTAAATGAGATAATTTTCTTCATTTCTTTTTGGATAGTTCATTGTTAATGTATAAAAGTGCAACTGGTTTTTGTTTGCTGATGTTGTATCCTGCAACTTTATTGAATTTGTTTATTAGTTTTAACAGGTTTTTTTGTTAGGATCTAGGATTTTCTATGTATAAGATCATATCGTCTGCAAACAGATACAGTTTGATTTTTTCCTTTTGAATTTGGATGCCTTTTATTTCTTTTTCTTGCTTACTTGCTCCAGCTAGTAGTTCAACATTATGTTGAATAGAAGTGGCAAGAGTGGACATCCTTGTCTTGTTCCTGATCTTAGAGAAAAAGCTTTCAATTTGTCACTATTGAGTATGACTTTAGCTGTGGGCTTGCCATATATAGCCCTATTATGTTGCAATATATTTCTTCTATACCTGATTTGTTAGTTTTTATCATGAAGGGATGTTGAATTTTGTCAGATGCTTTTTTCTACATCAGTTGAGAGGATTATATAACTAACTTTAGTCCTTCATTCTGTTAATGTGGTATATCACGTCTTAATTTGCACATGTTGAACCTTCCTTGCATCCTGAGGGTAAGTACCACTTGATTGTAGTACATGATCCTTTTGATGTGCTGTTGAATTTAGTTTACTAGTATTTTGTTGAGGATTTTTGCATCTGTATCTATCAAGAATATTGATGCTGGCCTTATAAAAAGAGTTTGGAAATGCTCTCTCCCTTTCAGTTTTTTTGAAGGGTCTGGGAAACATTGGCATTAATCCTTCTTTAAAGGTTTGGTAGAATTCACCAGTGAAGCCATCCAATCTTGACTTGTTGTTGAGAGGATTTTAGTTACTGATTCTTTCTCTTTACTTATCATTGATCTGTTCAGATTTTCTATTTCTTTATGATTTGTCTTAGTAGGTGGTATATGTCTCAGAATTTATCCTTCTAAGTTATTCACCTTGTTGGCATATAATTATTTATAGTAGTCTCTTAGGATCCTTTCTGTTTCTATCATATCAGTTGTTACTTCTCCACTTTCATTTCTGATTGTTTGAGCCTTTGACTCTTTTCTTATAGTCTAGCTAAAGGTTTGTCAATTTTGTTTATCTTTTCAGAAACCCAACTCTTAGTTTCATTGATCTTCCTGTTGTTTTTCTAGTTTTATTTCATTTATTTCTGCTATAATATTTATTACTTTCTTCCTTCTGTGAATTTTGGGCTTAGTTTGTTTTTTTTTCCAGTTCTTTGAGGAGCTAAAGTTTCTAAAGTTACATTGTTTATTCAAGATCTTTGTTTTTTCACGGTCACTATAAACTTTCCTCTTAGAACTGCTTTTGCTGCATCTTATAAGTTTTGCTGTATTGTGTTTCCATTTTTGTTTGTATTAATATGTATTTTTATTTTCCCTTTCGATTTCTTCCTTGATGGTTGTTCAAGAGTGGGTTTAGAAGTGCATTAATTTCCACATATTTGTGAATTTTTCAGTTTTCTTCTGCAATTTCTAGTTTCATACTGTTTTGATCAGAAAAATACTTGATATAATTTCTTTCTTCTTAAATTTGTTAAGACTTGTTTTGTGGTGTAATATATGTTCTATCCTGGAGAAGATTCTGTGTGCTCTTGAGAAGAATATGCATTCTGCTGCTTTTGGTAGAATGTTCTGTACATGTCTGTTGGGTCCATTTGGTCTATGTGTTGTTCAAGTCCACTATTCCTTACGGATTTTCTGTCTGGATGATCTATTTACTGTTAGTTAGACTGGGGTAATAAAGGCCCCTACTATTATTGTAATGCTGTCTATTTTTACCTTCAGTTCTGTCAATATTTGCTTTATATATTTAGGTGCTCCAATGTTGGGTGCATATGTATTTATAATTATTATATTCTCTTGATGAATTGATTCCTTTATCATCATATAATGATTTTCTTTGTCTCTTGTGACTGTTTCTGACTTAAAGTCTATCTTAAGTATAGTCACCTCTACTCTTTCTTGGTTACCATTCACATGGATTTTTTTTTTTCACTTTCTTTTTTTTTTTTTTTGAGATGATGTCTCACTTTGTCACCCAGGCTGAACTGCAGTGACATGATCTCAGCTCACTGCAGCCTCCACCTCCTGGGTTCAAGTGATTCTCCTGCCTCAGCATCCTAAGTAGCTGGGATTACAGGCACCCACCACCATGCCCAGCTAATTTTTGTATTTTTAGTAGAGACAGGGTTTCGCCATATTGGCCAGGCTGGTCTCAAACTCCTGACCTCAGATGATCTGCCCCCCTTGGCATCCCAAAGTGCTGGGATTACAGACATGAGCCACCATGCCTGGCCTTGACTTTTTTCACTTTCAACTAGTGTTTATCCTTAAAGTTAAAATGAATCTCTGATAGGTAATTTGTAGTTGATCTTGTTTTTTAATCCATTCAGCCATTCAATGTCTTTTGATTAAATAATTCAATCTGTTTACTTTTAAAATAATTATTGATAGTTAAGAACTTACTGTTAATCATTTCTGTTTTTTAGTTCCTTTTTTCCTTTCTTCCTCTCTAGATGTCCTCATTTGCGATTTGACAATTTTTTGAGGTAGTAGGCTTCGATTCCTTTCTCTTTGTACTTTGTGTGTCTACTACAGTTTTTATCTTCATGATTTCCGTGAGGCTTACATAAAACATCTTATATCTATAATAGTCTATTTTAAGCTGATAACAAGCTTTGATTGAATTTAAAAATCTACATTTTTAACTTCTGTTTTCCATATTTTATGTTATTGATACTACAATTTATAACTTTTATGTCATATCTCTATTAACAAAGTATTGTAGCCATAGTTATTTTTACTATTTTGTCTTTTCACTTTATACCAGAATTAAAAGTAATTTATATGCCACCATTACAATATTGGGTTATTCTGATTTTGACTATATTCTTACCATTGTTAGTGAGTTTTATACTTTAAAAGTTTTCATATTGCTAATTCATGTCTTTTTGTTTCAACTTGGAGAACTCTGGTATTTCTTGTAAGGAAGATCTAATTATAATGAACTTTCATTTGGGAAAATCTCTTTGTCATTGTAATTTCTGAAGGACAATTTTAGCAGATATAGTATTCTTGGTTGGCAGAGTTGTTTGTTTGTTCCTCTCAGCACTCTGAATATATCCTCACTGTCTCCTCACCTGCAAGGTTTCTGCCAAGAAATCCACTTATAATCTCATGGAGTTTCCTTTGTCTATGAAGAGTCACTTTTCTCTTGTTGCATTGAAAGTTCTCTCTTTGTATTCGACTTTTGACAATTTGATTATAATGTATCTCAGTGAAGATCTCTTAAGGTTCAGTCTATTCGGGGTTACTTGGGCATCATGGACCTGGATGTTGAATATCCTTCCCAGAATTGTAAAGTTTTTTGTCTTTATTTCTCTAAACAAGTTTTCTGCCTCTTTCTCTTTCTCTGCTCCTTATTTGACTCTCATAATGCATATATTGGTTCACTTGATGGTGTCCCATATGTCTTGTATGCTTTCTTTACACTTGTTTATTCTTTGTGTGTGTGTGTGTGCCTCTAACTAGATAATTTCAAATGACTTGTATCAGAGCTTACCAATTCTTTCTTCTGCGTGATTGAGTCTGTTGTTGAAGCACTCTATTGATTTTTTTCAGTTTAGTCATTGTATTCTTTAGTGCCAGGATTTTTTTTATAGTTTCTATTTCTTTATCAAACTTCTAATTTTATGCATGTATTATTTTTCTGATTTCATTTAGTTATCTAATTATTTTGCAGCTCATTAACTTTAAGATGATTATTTTAAATTCTTTGTCAAGCAGTTCATGGATCTCCATTTCTTTAGGGTTGGTTACTGGTGTTCTATTAGTTTATTTTGGCAATGTCATTTTTGCCTAATTCTTCATAATTCATGTAGCCTTGGATTGAAGGAGCAGATACCTCTTCTAGTCTTTTCCATCTGGTTCTGGCAGATAAAGACTTTCTCCTGGCTAATGGGACTATCTCCAGGATCATATTCTGCTGTCTTGCTGATGTCAGACCCCTCAATATAAATGTTTTATATCACAGTTTCTATAGGTCAGAAGTCTGGGCACAGCATGACTAGGTTTTCTGTTCAGGGTCTCACTGGGCTGAAATCAAGGTATTTACCAGGGCACCACCCTCATCTAGAGCTTGGAATCTTTTTCTAAGCTCACTGGTTGTTGCCAGAATTCATTTCCTTGCTTCTGGAAGACTGAAGTAGCCATTTCCTTGTTGGCCCTCAGCTGAGGGATACTCTGAGAGTCCTAAAGGCCACCCACATTCCTTGTCACATATCTCCCTTTGTCTTCGATCAGAAACAGCATGCTAAATCCTTCTCATACTTCAAACCTGTGAACAAAAAGAGAAAACTATCTGCTTTTAAAGGGATCAAGTGATTAGGTCAGGCCACTCTGATGATTTTTCTGAAGGTCAACTGTGCCATTTAACATAACCTAATCGTAGGAGTAAACTCCAACACATTCACAGTCGTGGGATTATCCAGGGTATGCAGTACAGCAGAAGCAGGGAATCTGGGGATCATCTTAGAATTCTGCCTACCACACTATTCCATGTTTCCTTCATGAAGCTGTTCACATTTGTTAAAGGAAGCTGCTTATCAGAACCAACAAGCATTATGCCTACTCAGTGCTAGGCCCTATGGAAGATATAAAATGCACACAGGAATAAGCCCGTCTCTGACCCTTTGCAGTTTTCAAAGCACTTTTATAGCTGTGATCTCATTTTCTCTTTTAAAAGCCAAAAAAAAAAAAAAACAGTTTTACCACGTTTTCATTTTATAGGTAAAGAAAATGGCAGATAGAGAGGTTAAAAGATTAACTTGAGGTAACAAACCCAGTGGCTTGGAAGCTGGGACTTTTGACTCAAGAATGAGATCCTCTACCTCTAAAACCAGGACTCTCCCTGTAGCATAGTTTCATTGTCAAGAATCTTGTCATTGGGAAAAGTAAGACATAGCTGAAGATTAGGAGGAAATATCATAGTGGTGCTTTTATTTTTTTTTTAATTTTTTATTTTTATTTATTTATTTTTTTGAGACAGGGTCTTACTCCTGTCACCCAGAATGGAGTACAGTGATGCAGTCTCTGCTTACCACAGCCTCAACCTCCTAGGCTCAGGTGATCCTCCCGCCTCAGCCTCCCTAGTAGCTGGAACTACAGGCATGTGCCACCACACCCAGCTAATTTTTTTGTATTTTTAGTATTTTGTATTTTTTGTATTTTTAGTAGATATGGGTTTCACCACGTTATCCAGGCTGGTCTCGAATTCCTGGGCTCAAGCAATCCACCCACCTCGGCCTTCCAAAGTGCTAGGATTACAGGCGTGAGCCACCACATCTGGCCAGTGATGCTTTTAAATGAGACTTAAGTTCAAGGGCAGTATGGGGCTGGGGTAGCTTGGAATACATGTTGGGGAGATAGGTATCAGTTATGCAGAGTGGGAGAAAAAGAGTGTTGCGGTCAGGGGTCACAGTTTGAGCAAAGACAGGAACAAGCAAAGTGTGTTGTGGGAGCATGGGGAGACCTGTCAAAGGGTTAATCAGTGAGTGTTGACAGTTTGGTCAGGGAGGTGGCTGAGTCATGGGAAGCCTTGTGAGAGAGACCCAGGAATTTGCTGTGGGATGTTAGACGTTTTAGCTTTTGTGCTTTTTTAGCTGGAGAGTGATTTAAAATAGCAGTTTTACAATGGAGAGTTGGAGAGTCACATAGTCATGCATTCACTCAGCAATTTCAGGTCTGAATGTATATCCGAGGTTCATTAATGCCTTATACAGTGAATTTAGTGCATTTTGACCAGCATGTAAATTATAGAATTAAACGGACTTGAATATATTAAAGGACATAGCATATAAGAGTAACAAGTCCTATTTCATAAAATAGTTCCAATTTGTGTGTATTCGTGTGTGTGCATACATATTTTGTGTTTTGTGTAGTGTGGTGTGATATAAATTATTTATTTATTTATTTATTTATTTATTTATTTATTGGAGACAGAGTTCGCTCTGTCACTCCGGCTGGAGTGCAGGAGCACAATAATGGCTCACTGCATCCTTGCCCTCCTGGGTTCAAGGGATCCTCCCACTTCAGCCTTCCAAGTAGCTGGAACCACAGTCATGCACCACCATGCCCAGCTAACTTTTTAATTTCGTTTGGTAGAGATGGGGCTCCACTGTGTCACCCAGTTGGGTCATGATCTCCTGGCCCCAAGCAATTCTCCGGCCTCAGCCTCCCAAAGTGCTGAGATTACAGGCATGAGCCACTACACTTGGCCTAAAATGTATTTCTTACTGTTGGTTGCAGTAAAAAGTTTGAAAAATAGTACCCAGAAAAACCCTTGTTCATGTGTGCACAGAGACGCGTACAATAATGTTGCTAGCAGCACTGTTTATTATCACCGATAATTGGAAACATTCTCAATCTCCATCCCCAGGAGAATAGATAAATAAGTTGTGGCTATGCATGTAATGAAGTACAGAGTAACACTTTAAAAACAGGAAAACTAGAGCCACATGTGTCATCATGGACACAAATAAGAAATCAAATGTGAAAGAAAGATGGTTTCTGAATTATAAATTTATTATATCATTTATAGAAACTTTTTAAAAATGTAAAACAATACCATCAATCATTTCTAGATCTATACATATCAGTAGGAATATAAATATGCATGAAAATTATGAATGCCAAATTGAAGATAGCGGTTATGGCTGATGAAGGAGAGAGGGGAATGGAGTTAAGGGAAGGACGTTCAGTCATATCTGTTGGGTTAAGACAAATCTGGGTGATGGAAACCCAAGTGTTTGTGGTGTCATTCCCTATCTTTGCCTGAAGACTTGAAATATTCCGTAATACGTTTGTTCACAGCAGAATTTCAAAATGGCATGAGCCAGTGCTGGACTAACACAGATTTGGCAGCTTGTAATAATGTAGTTTTGAGGCCATGTGGACCTGGACTAGGTTGATGATAGGAATAGGCCATTCTCATTATGCAGCCATAAAAAGGAACATGATCATGTCCTTTGCAGGAACACGGATGGAGCTGGAAGCCATTATCCTCAGCAAACTAACACAGGAACAGAAAACCAAATACTGCATGTTCTCACTTATAAGTGGGACCTGAATGATGAGAACACATGGACACATGGTGGGGAACAACTGGGGCCTGTCAGAAGGGGTGGGGGGGGGGAGGGAGAGCATCAGGAAGAATAGCTAATGGATGCTGGGCTTAATACCTGGGTGATGGGATGATCTGTGCAGCAAACCACCATGGAACATGTTTACCTATGTAACAAACCTGCACATCCTGCACACGTACCCTGAACTTAAAAGTTGAAGAAGGGCCAGGCGCGATGGCTCATGCCTGTAATCCCAGCACTTTTGGAGGCTGAGGCAGGCAGATCATGAGGTCAGGAGATCGAGACCATCCTGGCTAACACGGTGAAACCCTGTCTCTTCTAAAAATACAAAAAAAAAATTAGCCGGGCATGGTGGCGGGCACCTGTAGTCCCAGCTACTCAGGAGGCTGAGGCAGGAGAATGGCTTGAACCTGGGAGGCGGAGCTTGCAGTGAGCCAAGATCGCACCACAGCACAGCCTGGGAGATAGAGCGAGACTCCATCTGAAAAAAAACAAAAAATTGAAGAAAAAAAGAATTGGCCATTCTCATATGACAATATGTATGATAACAGTAATGACAATATCTTGTGTTGTAAAAGGGCTTTTCAAAATAGAAAAGCACTTCTATGGACTTCCTCTTACCTATTGTCACAAAATAGGCAAGGCAATTGTTTATTATTATGAACCTCAGAAAGCTGGAATTTGGAGAAAGTCAGTGACTGAAGGTAAGACAGTAGTATGTGGTGGAGTTGGGAACTGCACCTGGCTGTCCATGGCTTTTCTAGCCTTTCAAGGCTGCCCTGTTGTGCCTACCTTTGGTCTAAGCTCAAGTGTCATTCTTTACATCTCTTTCTGTTTTCCGTTTATGCATGTCACAAACATGTAACTATGTGATAAGATTTTGATCGCTCAGACAGCTTCAGTTCTTACGCAGCAAGAGCATTGCTATACCCATCCTTTTGGCTGACTCCCATCTGCAAGGTAGAGGAGCAGATCATCCCCTGGGCTTCCCCATCACACATGTGACATGCTCCATGTGTGACAGATGACACTGAAAGGGAGAGTTCAAGGACAAACACCTGGTGAATTCATGCTGGTGGAGCTCCAGGAGATGTCAGAGGGCAGCTGTTGGGAGTATGAGGCCCAGTGTAACCTTCTGCAAGAATGTTTGCAACCAGCCTATTTGTGGGAAAGATGTTTAGACTGGGGCCAGATTTTTTTTTAGAAAAAAAAAAATCAGTAAATCCAGATATGTTCCATATACCAAAAACTGAGAAACAAAAAAAGTGTGTATATAACAAAAGGCAGCAGGTAAATAGGTAAATGGGAATGGTATTGTTCAGAAGTGGTTTCATTATAGAAATAAAGGAAGAAAAGAAGAAAACAAATGTTTGTGGGCCTGATGGGTGACAGGCACCATGTCGTGTTTTCATGAACATTATCTCATGTAATTTTCCCATCCCTATGAGGCAGATGTTAATGCCCCTCATTTTAAAGACAAGGAAAAGAGAGCTGGGGGTTTAGCTTGTTGGCCCAAGGTCACTGGCTAGCATGTGATGTAGCCAGGATTTGAGCTAGGGTTTTGCTCCATAGCTTGCAATGTTTCCTCCATATCACACAGCAGTAACACTGAAAGAGAAAAGAACACACATTTCTAAGCCAACATGTGGTCACCATGGGAAGAAGCAGAGAGGAAATTTGGATCTTTTGGCAGGGAAACCATTTGAGGTTCTTGACGGTTGTTGAGGTGAATGCCCTGTTCCCCCATGTTCCACCAGCAGTGAAGCGCATGATGGGCAGGAGCTGCAGGATGCAGCGGCAGGGAGAAGGAGGCTGTTGGCAGCCCCCACAGCCATCTGAGTGTGTGCACAGCCACATGGCCCTGCTGCCCCAGGAATTGAGCTGTTACTTGTCTGTAGAGGTGCCAGGAAAAGCTGTTTGCCTGGCATGACAAGTTGGAATTCAGAACACATTTTCCCACAGAAACCATGCCCTCCTAGGTAGTTGGGTTCTGGTCTCCAGAAAAACGACAGAATCGTGTCACCGTTCTATACATGGTGATCAGGTTCCCAGACCTGTCTATAAAAGTGAACACACTGTGGGCTGGATTCACTTTTATAGATAGGTCTGGGAACCCAATCACCATTTACAGAATGCATTTTGTGGGAAAACACGTTCGTAGTTCAGCTTTCAAATGTTTGGAACGTAGCCTGCCTCTGGGTTGAGAACAGCATACATTAGAATATTGAGCATCGAGGTGTTACAAGTCCTGAGTTTCAGTGCTGACTGAGAGGAGGGGTGAGGAGTAACATTTAGCAAGCAGCCACACAGGCCCCATGCTGAGCTGACTGTCCTGCCTGCCCTCTCTCATCACATTCCAGCTTAGTTCTGTGAGGTCAGCAGGAGCATCTTTGTTTTAATGCAGAGCAATTGGAATGTTGGAGAGATTCATTAACTTTTCCAAGGATATGCACCTAGCGAAAATAGAGATTTGAACCTCAGGTTCTTTCCAGAGAGGGTCAGAGCCAAATCTAAATCAAGTGGAGAAGTGAGCAGAGGAAGTGAGCAGAGGTTTCTATCCTGTCCCCAGCCTTATCTCTTTGTCCATTGTGATAAAAAGAGCCTGTAAGACACCCTCATGGGTGACCTTTTAAAAGCACCCTAACTTGCTGGAGACAGTGTGACAAGGCAGGATGACAGTGCCCTCCTACCTGTTCCTGCCCTTCCCCTGCCTCTCTGCTCATCTCTCTTCTGTCTTTGGTGTTTGGATGCAAATTCTTACTATCGGCTGGGGAATGGTGGCTCATGCCTGTAATCCCAGCACTTTGAGAGGCTGAGGTGGGTGGATTACAAGAGCCCAGGAGTTCGAGACCAACCAACTTGAGCAACATGGCAAAACCCTGTCTCTATAGAAAAAAACCGCAAAAATTAGCCAGGCATGGTGGCATGTGCCTGTAGTCCCAGCTACTTGGGAGGCTGAGGTGGGAAGATTGCTTGAGCCTGGGAGGTCGAGGCTGCAGTGAGCCATGATCGCTCCACTGCACTCCAGCCTGGAAAACAGCACAAGACCCTGACACCCCTTCCCACCCCCCCGGCAAAAAAATCTTACTACCCAAATTAGTGACTGTTTGAAATCACTAAGATGGGGGCTGATGAGAAAGAGGGAAGAGGGGAAAGGTGCCCAGGAACAGGAGGGACTTGAGAGGGTGGTAAGGTGGGGCAGCTGGACATGAGCTGCACAATGGTGCTGAATGCAGCTCAGCATGGGGGTTGCCTTTTCCTGCCCAGTCCCTCTCTCTGCCCCTTTTGTCTCACAGCCCAGGGATCCACTGGACTCTTATTTCCTTTCGCTCCAGTCTGTTCCCAAGCCTGGATGGATCTTTTTTTTTTTTTTTGAGACAAAGTGTCACTGTTGCCCAAGCTGGAGTGCAATGGCACAATCTCAGTTCACTGCCACCTCCAACTCCTGGGTTCAAACTGTTCTCCTGCCTCAGCCTCCCCATTAGCTGAGATTACAGGCATGTGCCACCACGCCTGGCTAATTTTTGTGTTTTTAGTAGAGACAGGGTTTCACCATGTTGGCCAGGCTGGTCTTGAACTCCTGACCTCATGATCCACCCACCTCGGCCTCCCCTCTTAGTAGCTGGGATTTCTGCCCTCTGTGAGCCAGCCTCTGCCTGAGTTCCAGAGTATCCAGCCCGACCCAGGTGTGCCCAAGTGATCCAGGCTTCCCAAATCAAAGAGGCTCCCCACATTGCCTTAGGTGGAGACCTTAGGCCTCTTCCCTGGGGTCTCAGCTGCTTCCCAGGCTTCAGCAGCAGACATGGGAAAGCTGTGCTCCAGATCGCTGGTGCTCAGACCTCCATGTATCAAACAAGCATTAACCCATTTCCTACCCCATATCAGTGTTGTGTGATGTACATGAGGCAAAATAAGGCACAGTCTTGGTCTGGAGGACTTCCTAGTCGAGAAAGAGAGACAGAAGTTAACAAAGTGTATTTTATGCATGTGGGATATACAAGGAGCTCCGGAGCAGAAATAAAGGGGCAGCTGAGTCTCCTTTGGGAGGGAGGGATTGGGGAAGGCTTCTCTGAAGAGGTGACATCTGAGCTAGGTGTTGAAGAAGGAGGAAGCATTTACCAGCTATCTAGGGGCTCAATCAATCCCAGTGGTGGGAACTAAGTGGTGATACGGTATAAACAAGAAAAGTTTGGCATAGAGAACAAAGATGAGCTGAGTTTGAAAAGTCAGCTAGTTTCTTACTAAACTAAATGTATGAGCTTCTCTCTTTAATCAGACTGGGATTGGAAGCTCTCTTCTACACGGGTAATGGGTGATGCTGGAAAGGTACTACGGGTGGACAGGCCTGGAAGTCAGACACTGTGAATCCTAAAGATTTGTTTTAACAAGGTGATAAGGTTTGGCTGTGTCCCCATCCATATCTCAACTTGAATTATATCTCCCAGAATTCCCATGTGTTGTGGAGGGACCCAGGGGGAGGTAATTGAATCACTGGGGCTGGCCTTTCCCGTGCTGGTCTCATAATAGTTAATAAGTCTCACGAGATCTGATGGGTTTATTAGAGGTTTCTGCTTTTGCTTGTTCCACATTTTTCTGTTGCCACCACCATGTAAGAAGTGCCTTTCGCCTCCTGCCATGATTCTGAGGCCTCCCCAGCCATGTGGAACTGTAAGTCCAATTAAACCTCTTTTTGTTCCCAGTTTCAAATGTCTTTATCAGCAGCTTGAAAATGAGCTAATACACAAGCCATATATTCAGAACTTTGGAAGCTCAGAGGGCCTAAAATTGCATATGTGTGTATGCAAGTCCAGGGGATGCAGATTGTATTTCCAAAGAGTCCTGTTAAGTGGAGAACATTCTCCCTTGAATTATTGAGCAGAAGACTCCCCCAACTCCATCACCCCAAGATCTGCTAGTTCAACGCCCTCCATTTAAAGATGGTAGCTACTGTTATACCCATTCTACAGATGAGGAAACCAAGACCCAAAGAAGCTAAGAAACTTGCCTAAGGTCTGCAAAAGTGACAGAAAGGGACTTGCATCTGTGTTGTTGTTAACTACGCACATCGATTTGACTGAGAGAGGTAGCACAGTTTTTCACTGGTGACTGTTTCAGCATCTCCTAACCATTAAAATCAGGACATGCATCGTCCATCCTACCTCACTGTTGCTTCTTTTCCAGCAAAAGTTCAGTTTTGTTTGTTTTGTATTTTTAAAATCACAACCAGAATGTCCTTGAGGTATTCCTTGTTTGTGTGTTTTTATCTTGTGAGTATTTGTTTCATCCTTTATTAAAAACATGTCTTTAGAGGAATCACTGTCTGTGGTGGTTGAGTGAAATGTTGGGGTGACTTCTATTTTGCTGACGGATTTGAGGGGAGAGTGGCCTTCCACAAATGACACAGTGTGTGTCACCCTTCTGTGGGTAGGAATGCAGTCAGATCGTGACATTGTTGTGGTTTTCTCTCTTCCTCTTCTCCAAGTACAAACACAAGATAATTATCCAAAGGCCTTTTTTTTTTATGAAAGTCTTCCACCACATTCCAGAAGTGGCCATCTGTTTTTCTGATGCACTAAATGCATCAGTGCATCATCTTCCAGAAGGTTCTGTGAAAGCTTATTGCTAAGAGTTTTGTATTTTATAAACTGAGCTGCCATTCAGATTGTCCATAGTATCAACCTAAGACTGGCTCCATGGGGACAGAATAAGATATTAGTTCTATCTAGTTACTCCAGATTGAGTCACTTGTGGGAACTCTTTGAATTCTAAAGTTTCCTGGTGTGGACAGGGTCTAGATTGATCCTAAAGACAAAAATCTTTAGGCTCAATTGGGCCAAACTGTTAATGATAGAACCACCTTCTGTTTGTTTCCCCGTCTACATAGTAGGGTTAGAAGCCTGCAGGTCTCCTGGCTGGGGAGCACAGCTCTGTTTTGGAGACAGCAGAAGCATGTAGCAGCAGAGGGAGGTGGAAGAGTGGCAGTGGTTTGTCGGGCCCCTAGGTGACCCTGGTTCTCCTGGGTTGGAATGCTGTTGTTTAAGAGTGGCAGCCAGAGAGGGTGTGTGGGGAGGAAGGAAAGCAGCCAAGGAACATTGAAGCCACAAGCTTTAGGGAACAGGGCTGGGTGAGGCAAAGAGGAACTCTTGCTAAACCAAAATATTTAACTAGATTTCACTTTTTTCTGTCAGTCCAAATTATTTGTTTGAAAGTTTCACTTTGAAGTTGTTTCTTTTCTTATTGTTCCAAAAAATATTGTTTTTTTAATCTTGTTTTTGGGTGGGGCCATTGACCATTTAGATTATTTCTAAATTATAGCATTAAATTTCTCAAATTCTTGGGGACATTTTCTGTCACAGGCCTTCCTTGGTGCTACCCAGAATCTCCTGTCTCAAGTGGGCAAGAATATGTGTAAGAACAGCCTGGCTGAAACTGACAATTTGACTCTTTAGTAGTTGATATGTGTTATACCTTGCAAATTTTCAGAGATTCAGAAAGTTGCTAAATAGGTATAGGCACATGCACACACACACAGATATATGTGTGTATATATATGAAAATACACATGTGGTAACATATATATGCAGCTCTTCTAGACTTCTTTACAGAGTGTTTATGCCAGCTATTTCTATAGACAACATACATTATAAAAGGCATAATAACAGAGGTCATTTTAAGGATCATTAGACTTTTAAAGAAAAAGCTTTTTACCAAAAATCATGTATACAAAGAAAGTACTTTTAATACTTCATTTGGAAGAACAGGAGGAGAAGACTCCTGGTCAAACCACCTAGTTCTGATGACTTAGTTTCTCCTGCATATGTCCCACCCCTAAGTATTGGATGACACTGACGAATTTTTAACAAGCTCGATGCCTTATGTGAGAAGTGTCTCTTCCCTCTATGGCCTCCTAGGGTGGGAAAGCAGATCCCTTCTCGTCCCCAGGCGTGGCTTCCAAGCTGCCAGGGCCCTCCGATGTGTGTCTCATCAGGGAACACCTCTGTGTCAGCCCCAAAGGAAGTGAGTTCAGACACTGCCTGAAATTGCTTTTCATTTCTCCCTCAGACATTTAGTGAGTGCCAGACATTTAGTGGGCGCTTTCTATGGGCCCAGTCCTGTGCTGGGCCCTAGGATCACCCAGATGAATAAGTCATGGTTCGGGCCTTCAAGGTGCTCCCAGGCTTTCAGGGGAACAAGAAGTGTTCCAACTGCAGGCTGAGCTGAGCAAAGAGGACCAGTCGAGAGATGGAGGCCAGGCTATCTTGGTGGGCAGGGCCCTGGGGATTAGGAAAGGCTTCACCGAGCCAGTTGTTTTAAAGTTAGACCTTGAAAGACTGCTAAGAATTGGTCAGGAAGATGAGCAAGAAGAACCTTCCAGGCCAAGGTAGGAAGAGCAAGCACTAAGGGCAGAAGGTATCCATCCCATGATACATTTGAAGAATGCTAGTTTGACTAGAGTGGCGACATCATGACATTTTAAAAGCCAAACGGGACACATTCCTGAGGCCATGAGTTTGACCTTTTGACTATAGGCATTGATGGGTACTGAGACAAGGCCAGGAGGTATACGTGATATCAAGTGTAAATACACTAGAGGATTCATTGTAAAGGTCAGGAGTTGACTGAAGATTGGGGAGAAGGGTCCATCGTTTTGCAGACTTCATTTCTCCATTCCCTACTACACTCTCTTCGTGCCCCACCCCATGCTTTGGGCTGGAATCTTCCACAGTTCTTCCTGTTTCTCTTAAGGTGTTTTTTGTTTGTTTGTTTTTTTGTTTTGTCTTGTTTTTTTGTTTTGAGACAGGGTCTCACTCTGTCACCCAGTGTGTAGTGCGAGATCATAGCTCAATGCAGCCTCAATCTCCTGGGCTCAGGTGATCCTCCTGCCATAGCCTCCCTACTAGCTGGGACTACAGGCACATACCACCCCACCCAGCTAATTTTTGTATGTTTTGTAGAGACAGGGTTTCGCCCTGTTGCCCAGGCTGGTCTCGAACTCCTGGGCTCAAGCAACCCTCCCACCTCCACCTCCCAAAGTGCTGGGATTACAAGTTGAGCCACCGCATCTGGCCAGAACTTATTTTTTAAAGGTTGACAAAGGCATGTGTCACTTATGTTAGGAACACCCCAGCTTAAGTCCTGCCCACTTCGTGACAACTTTTTCAACTAATCCGATTTGCTCCGACCTTTTCTCCCCCTCTGAACTCCACTTGCACTACTGTCAGTATTTAAAGTTAGGACCACTTGAAAAACCTTAGTAATACCATAAATGTTATTGGGTACAGGAATTTCATGTGGCTTAGTTCTGTCTCCCAAGCTAAATTGTAAATCTTTGAAACTATGTTTTATATTTCTTTTGAATCCAATCTGTTGTCTCTAGCATGGTGTAATGCTGGTTACACAGTATGTACAAGATAAATATTTGATTGATTTGCTGTATTTTTTTTCCATCCAAGTAGGAATATGGATGCTTGTCCCCTGCGGAGAGTCCAAGTCCTCTGAGCTGACATCATACACAGAGCCCACTTCCTATCTAACTATTTCTTCACATTGTCACATACTCATGAGCCCCTGATATGCCAGGCCCTGTTCATCCACATCATAATGCTTTCTCGTCACTCCTAGATTAAAGGTTCAAACCCAGGCAAACTGTTGTTCTGGCCAGACCTTAGCCACCTGTGAGGTCATAGAAATACTATGGAGTATCTCAAGGGTAGAAAGGCCCTTAAACCAGGCACGCTGCCCAAATACTAATGCAGGCTAATTACGTGCCATCAAGCCCGTGGTATGTGCTCCCCTGGCAAGGCCCTGCTCCATTTTCTTCATAAAACCTGATGAGGAGCATTTTATAAAGTAAGAGCTGTTCCCTTCTGCCGCTCAGCCGCTTCAGTGGACTCTGGCAGTGGGCCAGGAGGAATGTGTGTGCATTCAAGGGCAAATGTCATCTCTCTGTATTGTGTGGAGAGGCCCACTTTGAGCCCAAACACTGGGAGCCGCATCAAGCCCCAATGTCTTCCCCACAATGCCCCCCGCCCCCCGGTATGGGAAGCTCCTTTCCAGCTGCAGAGCCACAAATCATCTCACCAAGAGACACTTTGGCTCTCTGACTGTAAGCTCTCACATCTCAAATTCTAAAACATCCAGGCGTGGTGTCATCTTTCTGTTATGACTCCATCTGGTGAAAGCCTATTTCACTTTCCTTCCAAAGTGACTGATTTTGAGCAGCCAAAGTATTTCTTTTTTAAGACTAAAACAGCAATTAAGATTTTATAGCAGCATGCCTTGGGGAAATGCTACTAATTAGCTACAGTCAATACTGTGGATTAGTGTTCTGTGCAAGACTTACTCACATAGAAAGCTCTGTATTTCAAAGTCTTGCTCTCCTGGAGTACCTGCCTTCTAGTCTTTGAATGGTCTAATCTTACCATCTTTACTAGCTCAGGTACATCTCCTCCAGGAAACCTCCTGTGATTTCTGCTATACTCCCCTTCTGAATTCCCGTAGGTTTTGTTTACTCTTCTCTTGGAATTCTTTTCATTGTCTTCTTTGTCTTAATACATGACCTTTACTCTTCTGTAAGATCCTTGAGGGAAGAATCTGTGTCTGAATCATCATAAGCCCCACGGTACCTGGTATAATGCCTTACACATATAAGGCACTTTCTAAATATCTGGAGTAGAAAAAGAATGATTGGGAATTATTAATCACACCCAACCATTTTCAGTGACCCCCAAAACTGGTTCATGTTATGCAGTAATGATAATGACAATGACAATTAAAGTAGTAACAGCAGCCATCATTAACTGAACACTCATTACATTCTAGACACTACATTCTTTATTTCACCTACATTATCTCAGTTAATCCCCTATTATCATGCCTGTCTTTTTTTTTTTCTTTTTTTTTGAGACAGAGTCTTGCTCTGTCGCCTAGGCTGAACTGGAGTGCTGTGGCGCAATCTCAACTCACTGCAACCTCCACCTCCCAGGTTCAAACGATTCTCCTGCCTCAGCCTCCTGAGTAGCTGGGATTACAGGCACACACCACCATGCCTGGCTAATTTTTGTATTTTTAGTAGATAGGAGATTTCACCATGTTGGTCAGGCTGGTCTCAAACTCCCGATCCCAGGTGATCCACCCACCTCGGCCTCCCGAAGTGTTGGGATTACAAGCGTGAGTCACTGTACCCAACCTATCATGCCTATCTTAAAGATGAGGAAACTTGGTTTTGGTGAGAATAAATAACTTGCCCAACAATCCACGAGATAATTAAATGATAAAATGAGTGCACGTTGGAAGCGAGATTTGAGTCCAGGCTCATGTGATGACAGAGCAAGAGCCATTACCATTCTGTTCTGCTAAAGACTATCATTTAACAATTCCTGCTGTGTGTGAGAGCAGATCCTCTCCCTTTATTGCCTCAAGGATTGGCTGGGAGTAGTAGGGAGAATTGATGATTATGAAATCAGCCTAGAATGAAGGCCTTTAGCCGCTAGAGAAAGCACTCCAGGATAGCTACTCTCACACCCATTCCAGGGGTTGCTCCCCTATGGCCTCCATGGAGCTACCAAGACAAGGGGGCGGAAAACTGGGTGAGCATGTCCAGGCTGCCGGACTTTGCAAGGCCTTGTCATGGACCTGCCAAGACTCTGCTCATGTTGGCCACTTTATAAATGACTATAATTGCACCAGGCTTTGGTGAAAGACTTTGAACTTAATAAAAATGTCAAACTCATTAAGAGCATTTTCAAGACCAAATAAACTCTGAAGAGGCTGTAATCTTTGATGACTCCAGATTTGTGAATCACAAGGACGTAGAAAAATCTAGCTGCCCTGTACAGAGCTACTGAAATGTCACAATTTTTTGCTTCAGCATCATCTGGTAATGGAAGTTTGGTTGCAAGATCAGAAATCTCTCCTGAAAATATCATAGCACTCTTTTTCTTTACCGTGACAAAGCAGCTGTGTGCGTGAGCAGCTCTGTATGTGCCACAAAGCAAAATCTAGAATAAACACAAGTTTGACTAGCCTAGAGTCGTGTCCAGAATCTCATTATATTGGAAATGTTTAAAGTGAGACTGAAGGGGCGTTTTTTCTCTTCAGTGTAGCTTAGGAAAACCATGTGAAAAGCAGCATTATTCTGGAGAAGACTTCACATGATGTAGGAGGTGGGATTTCAGCTGGATCTTAAATGTTGGGTTTGGAGTGGCAGAGTTCTAGGAGACAGAAAATGAGTTGTGGGTAAGAATAGACAGGAGGGGTGGTGAGGACAGTAATAAAGAACAGGGGTGGTCTGGAGCTAAAGGTCTTTGTACTTGAGACACTGAAGGAGCCAAAAAATAATTAATATACTATTATCAACTTGTTATAGTCCTCTTAGATGCTAAATTATGATGTAGACATTTTGAAAAATGGTCTCGGCCAGGCGCAGTGGCTCATGCCTCTAATCCCAGCACTTTGGGAAGCTGAGATGGGCAGATCACCTGAGGTCGGGAGTTCAAGACCAACCTGACCAACATGGAGAAACCCCATCTCTACTAAAAATACAAAATTAGCCAGATGTGGTGGCACATGCCTGTAATCCCAGCTACTCAGGAGGCTGAGGCAGGAGAATCTCTCGAACCCGGGAGGCAGAGGTTGCAGTGAGCCGAGATCACATCATTGCACTCCAGCCTGGACAATAAGAGTGAAACTCTGTCTCAAAAAAAAAAAAAAAAGAAAAGAAAAGAAAAAGAAAAATGGTCTCTATCCCCACAGCAATCCTATAAGGTAAATGTTATGTTCAGTTTAGACACCACTAAAACCGAGGCTCCTGCAAGCCCGTACAGGCAGAAAGCAGATTGGTGGCTGCCAGGGGCTGGGAGTAGAAGGGAATGGGCAGTGACTGCCAATGGTTATGGTTATGGCGTTTCTTTTTTGGGGTGATGAGGTGTTCCAGAATTGGATAGTTTTGACTGTTGTACCACTTTGTGAATATACTACTGAGTTGTACATTTTAAAAGGATAACTTGTCTGGTATATGAATTATATCTCAAATAAGGAGGGGAAAAAACATAAGGCTCAAAGAGATCGAGTGACATTCCCAAGCTTATGTAGCCAGTGGTAAGAAGGCAAACTGGGGTTTGAACCCAGGGCTTTCTGGCTCTAAAGCTTGTGCTCTTTCCCCGCTATGTTGCCTCTGTCGTTTCAGGACCTGTGAGAGCTTAACAGTGAGGTTGGCTACAAACTTTTGGTCAAAGAGTAAAATGCATTTTTGCTACAAATGCAATGATGTCTGACAGGTACAATGTAGAACTGATATAGAGCTTTTGCTCCTTGGTTCAGCTAAAACCAGGTTTTTGTCACACCACCAGGAATGATTAGGAACACAGACACACTGAAGGGTAAGAGGAATGGAATTTATTGGGCAAAAAGAAAAAAACTCTCTGCAAAGCAAGAGGGCATCCTGCTAATGGGCCCCCACCGCACAGATTGAATACCAGGTCACCACACAGGAACTAAAGAAGCCAGGCTCCTTCCCCTGCACACAGCACGAACTTCCCGTGGCTCCACCCCGTTCTCCCAGTGCAGAGGTGGGTCAGAGATTCTCCAGGGACCCTCCCCTTTATCTGCCTCCTGTGTCTATCAGAACCAAGTGGGTCATGAGATGCGTAGTTAAGTTTTGAGTGGAAGGTTACACCCAAGACACTGGCTTTGAAGAGAGCAAGACCAAATCTGCACCTGGCCATGGTCAGGAGGGGAATCCTAATATGGAGGCTCCTACAGGTTCAGGGACTGGCTGAGCAAGCTGATGGGATTTTTGGTGCCTGAAGCTGGTGGGCTGTGACAGGTAGGGTCTTCAGAAGGGGGCCAGATTATGAATGGCTTGAAATGCCTTTCCCTATGGTGGGAGAATTTGAATTTGACGCAGTGGGCGTGGGCCATGGTGCATTAGGAAGACAATTGTTGTTATTGGAAGATTCTTCTGGCAGTATATAAAGGGTGGGTTAGGCTGAAGAGTGGGCAGACAGGCTAGCTGTGGTCATCCAGGCATGAGTTAAGGAGAATTTAGTCCAAGGTTTTAGGAGTGGAAATGGAGAGAAGAACTGAATATGGCCTAGAATTAGAAGAAAGAAAAAATAGCCTTGGCCACAGATGAAGGAGAGAAAAGAGGTGTAGAACACTCTTAAGTGGCTCTCCTTTTTGACTTTGGGTTTTCTAAGACTAGAAACATGAAGGTGCTGAAGATGGGCATGAAAAATAATGGAGAGGAAAACCATGGGGATAATGAAGATAATGAAATAAGTTTGGGCCCTAATGAGTTTGGGGTGGTGACATGAAGATGTATTAAAAGTTTTGCTAGTGTTCTGCCCAGACCCTCAGCCCAGACAGGTGCAGCCTTTTTCTTCCTTCCACTTTAGGAAGGCAAGTTCTGATTGATGTGCCAATGAGAAATATGAAAGTGTAATAACACTAGAAATTCAATGCATTTTATAACACTTTGTAATTTACAGATTGTTTTGCCATCTTTTATTCTATTTATTGTCACACAGTTTTATCATAATCCTTCCACAATTGTTAGTTTGCCCTACATGAAACCATATAGTTAGACTTACTATGGCATTTTATTCAGCAGTTTGAGAATTTCACACCAAATGTATTTAAATCCAAGAGATGACCTCAGATGAGTGACACAGGGAATTCAAGAGGAAGAATTAGAAAGGCCTAGGATATTCTAATGCAAGGTAAGACACCCACACAAGTATGTGGTGAAATGTATATTATCCACATCAAATCAGCAAATGCCTCATTTAAACTTAGAGGAGCCCAAGGAAAGTTCTAGCAAGCAAGGGCTAGGAAATGTATATGTATCATTCAATGTCAATTATTTACTGTTTTAAGTTATACAAAATGTCACTTGTGGTATGCAAGCCAGAAGACTGTGGAGTGTCATCTTTGAAGTGCCAAAAGTGAAAACAAAAACAAAAACAAAAAAACCTGTCAACCTAGAATTCTATATCCAGTGAAAATACTCTTTATCAACAATGGCAGAAGAAATGCTATGGAGAAAAAGCAATAAAGGTCAGTAGGAAATGAATGGGGAGTGGGTTCTCAGTTTTAAGTAGAATGGTAGAGGAAGACCTTTTTGGGAAGGCAGTATTTGCTCAGAGACCCAAAGGAGGTAAGGCGGTTGCCATGTAAACAAAGGGGAGAACATTCCAGGTAGAGGAAATAACAAGCAGAAAGACCCAAGAAGGGTGCATCTCTTACATGTTTAAGAAACAACGAGGTGACCAGCGTCACTGAAACAGAAGGATCAAGGAAAAGAAGAGAAGGAGATAATGTCCTGAAGTTGACAGGGACCAGACTGTGCAGGGCATTATAGGAAGAATAAGTATACATTTTGTTTGCCTGGGACCATCCACATTTATACCTACTGTCCTAATATTATTATCAAAATGTCCTGGTTTGGATGAGAAACTTCGGAGTCGTTCTAAGTATAGGTCATGTAAAGACTTTGGCCTCTAGGTGGATTGAGATGGGAGCCCCTGAGGGGTTTCACCCAGAGTTCTGGCTCTAATATGATCATTCTGACTGCCGTGTGGGGAACAGACAATGAGTGGACAGAACAGAAGAAGAAGTGTCCATTACTAACTACTGAACAAACCCAAGTGAGGGGGAAGGTGGCTTGGACCACATGGCAGCAGTGGCAGTGGTGGGATAACATCAAAACTTTGGCCTGAGCAGGGGGAAGGATGAAGTAGCCAGCAGTTGTGATAGGGAAGACTGGGAAGAACAGCTTTGGGAGGAAAGATCGAGAACTAGATTTTAGACTGTAGAGTTTGTAGGGCCTTTTGGACACCTAAGTAAAGATGTCTGAGAGCCAGTGGGTATAAAAGTCTGAGGTTTGGGAGAGCTTCAGGTTGGAGATGTAAATGTAGTATTCAATGCCAAGAGGCAAGATGAGATTACCAAGTGTAGACAGAGGAGAGACGGAGGTCAAAGAACTGAGCCCTGGGATGCTCCAATGCTTGAAGTCTGAGAAATGGGGAGGAAGGCACAGGAGACTGAGAAGTAGCAACCAGAGACAGAGAGACAAAACCAATGGAGTGAGCTGTGCCTGAGGCTACTTGAAGAAAGTATTTGAAGCAGGGAGGAGTCATCACCTGGGCCAAGTGTTCTGTTAGGTCAGGGAAAATAAGGGCTCATCATTGGCCATCAGATTTAGTGATTTGGCATCACTGGTAACCTTGACAAAGGAAATGTCTTCATGTAGTGAGGGCAGAAGCTTGACTCTGGGTAGTTGAGAAAATACTGTCTCTGTTTTTGTTTTTGTTTTGTTTTGTTTTTGTTTTTTGGTTACTTTTTTGTTTTTCTGCTCTCCCTCTTCTTGGTTCTTGCGAAGAGCAAAAGACAAAGGTGATTCCTCCAAGAAACCTCTTCTAAACTACTTTGTGCAGTGGCAGGGCAGAGAGACCACATAAGTTGTATTATTTTCTGTTGTTGGTGTCTGGCTCCTTTTTGGGGTAGGAGTATTTTGCAGCAGTGTGATCATTAATTTTATATTCCTTGTCACTTAGGCTTCTGTGGCAAAGTGAATGCAGTTTGGAGGCGCAAACTCCAGCAAGGAGGCAGGATAAACTGCTCAAAGGAATAAGACCTCCCAGAAATAACATATTTCAAATGGCAATTGTTTATTTATTTATTTATTTATTTATTTTTTGAGATGGAGTTTCACTCTTGTTGCCCAGGCTAGAGTGCAATGGCACAATCTCGGCTCACCACAACCTCCGCCTCCCGGGTTCAAGCAATTCTCCTGCCTCAGCTTCCCGAGTAGCTGGGATTACAGGCATGCGCCACCACGCCTGGCTAATTTTGTATTTTTAGTGGAGATCAGTTTTCTCCATGTTGGTTAGGCTGGTTTCAAACTCCCGACCTCAGGTGATCCGCCTGCCTCAGCCTCCCAAAGTGCTGGGATTACAGGTGTGAGCCACCATGCCCAGCCTCAAATGGCAATTGTATCGTAGCTGTCCTTAAAATTGGGAGATCAAATCTGAAAACATTTTGGAGGAGGGGAAAAAGCAGGACTGGATGACAGCTTGGCTTTAGGGATGCATGAGTGGAATACTCTGAAGATTTTGGAGAAACCAAAAGCTCAGCAATGCTCCAACAGAAATGTATTGGTAGGAAAAGATGGGCCAGCTGGGGGCCACATGGTAAGTTCCATTTGGGCCCTTTGAAGGAGATACGAATGGAGATGCTCTGACACCAGAGAGCCATTATGCCTAAATGTGGATCCAGGAGTCTCTGACCAGAAGTGGTGGAGGAACTCGTGTTTCACAGGAGAGGTGGAATTTTAGGAGCTTTTCCAGAGGTTGGGGAAAGACAGCTTGGCTGTCTTGAGAATAAGTGGTAATGAGGAAGATCACAGGCAGGTGGTCCAGCTTGCAAAAATGCTCAAAGGCAAGAATGGATGGCATTTGTAAGTGACAAGGAGCCTGAGAGGTGACCATGGTAAGTTAGATGTTAACATAGGAAAGTCTCCTGTACTCATTTGATGAACTGCCAAGGCCCAAGTATCATGCCCAACACTTGAGGATTCAAAGGTGAGAAAGATATGTTGTCCACACTTGAAGTAGTTCCCTGTCATTCCGGTGAAACAGACGTGTGTGGTCATCACAGCACAAAGCATGATAAGGATTATAATTGGGGAATGAGGAGGGTGTTCAGGAAAGCACAGGTGTGGCAGAGCCTTACCCAACTCCCAGTCACAATGGAGGTGTGGCCTTAGAGCCGTACTGAGTAGGGCTTAATGAGGCGTAGGTACGGGGCATCTATGATGTTTTCCAGATGGACAAACACAAGGGCATGTGGAAGGGCATGAGAGATCCTGGGAGGTAGGAGTTCAGAATTAAGGAAGTGCCTAGAATCTGGAGGAGAGCAAGAAGTGAGTAGAGCGTGCTCAGGGAGAGGAGGACAGGACTCATGTGTTATGTGCCTTCTGTCTAACAGTCTCTTTTTCCAGATTTTCATATTGTTTCAGTGTAGTTGTGATCTTTCCATTTAAAAAAATATATACTTAGCCTGGGCTTGGCGGCTGACGCCTGTAATCCTAGCACTTTGGGAGGCCAAGGCGGGTGGATCACGAGGTCAGGAGTTCAAGACCAGCCTGGCCAACATGGTGAAACCCTGTCTCTACTAAAAATACAAAAAATTAGCCGGGCGTGGTGGCAGGCGCCTGTAATGCCAGCTACTTGTGAGGCTGAGGCAAGAGAATTGTTTGAACCCGGGAGGCGGAGGTTGCGGTGAGCTGAGATCGTGCCACTATACTCCAGCCTGGGGGACAGAGCAAAACTCTGTCTCAAAAAAAAAAAAAAAAAAAAAAAATATATATATATATACACACACACACACACACACACACTCTCTCTCTCATTGTAGAAAAATGATAAAACTCAAAAAGTAGAAAGAAGAAAATCCTCCATTGTTAGCATCCTGATGTACTTCTTTCTGAATTATATACATTCTCTACCATCCTTTCATTACTTAACATTATAAAAGGGATTTCCCACATTATTACAAATTCTCTGTCAACATCATTTTAAGCAATCTCTTACACACATGATATGAGCATGCAATAATTTATTTAATCATTTCCCTAATGCTGTGCATTTGAGTTGTTTCCAATTTTCTGTAAATATAAATTAAGCTATTATAAACATACTTGTCTTTAAATCTTTGGCCTTGTTTTGGATTATGCCTTTAGGATTGGTTTCCATTATTGGAGTGACTGGGTCAGAGGCCATGAGCATTTTAAGTCTCTTGATCCCTATCAAAGGTAAATGGCTTTCCAAAAAGTTCTAATCTCTGTTTCTACTGCCAGCATCTTACCTCGTACTCTCCAAAAATGAATATTATAATTTAAAATTTGATATCACTTAATCCTCATGATACAATCCTGCAATGAGTATTCTAATGCAATGACTATTATCCCCAATATGCAGATAAGGAAAGTGGGGCTGGTGGGTGATTTCACAAGCCCCATTTCACAGTTAGTAAGGCAGTTGGAACCAAGGCCCAGTTTGGCTAACTCAAGAGGACATCAGTCTCTCCCTGGGCAGGTGATGAACCCCACAAAAGGATTTTAAATCTGGAAAGTGACATAAAGTCCAGGATCCCCTTGGCTTGCTCTTCTTAGTGCTGGCTTATCTATTGGTAATGATCTAAAGAACATTAACTACCAGCTGACACCAGAGAACTCTTTCTTAACACACTGTTGTTCTTCAGAGCATGTATGAACTGAAGACTGGTAATGTGAAAACAGGGGAAAAAAAGAATAGAGAATGTAATGTAGGTTATTAATGCAATAAGTGACACATACATGAATTCATACAAATTAGTTAACAAATACAAGCCGCTGCAGGACTTTCTAAACAGCACTGTATATTCATCACTGTGGAAGGGGTCATTTCACTAGGAATAAAGTCAAATTTCTCTTAGCTCAGCCCTGTCCCTGATTCCTCAGCATCTCTTCAGGTTTTGTTCAGACCTGAAGGCCAGAAGTAATGCACTTCCAGGGCCAGGGTCACCTCTGGATTTAACTTGGGCTGTGGCCAGATTCACCACATTGATCTGCTCTCTTGGAAGCCTGAAGAAGCCAGTAATCTCACTTGGGCGCACACATGGAGGGAGAGAGTATAAGAAAAAAAACAACAGGCCAGGCGCAGTGGCTCACGCCTATAATCACAGCACTTTGGAAGGCCGAGGCAGGCGGATCACGAGGTCAAGAGATCGAGACCATCCTGGCTAACATGGTGAAACCCCGTCTCTACTAAAAATACAAAAAATTAGCCAGGCATGGTGTCAGGCGCCTGTAGTCCCAGCTACTCGGGAGGCTGAGGCAGGAGAATGGCGTGAACCCAGGAGGCAGAGCTTGCAGTGAGCGGAGATCGTGCCACTGCACTCCAGCCTGGGCGACAGAGCAAGACTCCGTCTCAAAAAAAAAAGGAAAAGAAACAACAACCAGAACTACCATGTATTGAGGGCTTCCTATATGCCAGGCACTGAAAGAAAGTGAACTCGCTCGGGCACGCTTGGGGCCCAGTAAGCAAGCCAAATTAAATACAGGTGGCCTGGCATGGAATCCAAGACTGTCATCGACAATAAAGAGGTGAAAACTGTTTGCAGAGAGATTTAAATAAACTGTTTCAAAGTACATCCAGTCATGCACAGTCCTTTGCTAACTTCAAGAAGAACACATTGGTGTTAAGTAAGGGGAAAGCGTCAGATTGATAAGTAACTGATAATGGCCAGCACTGATGTCTCGGAGGAAATATGTGTTGCAGAGACGCAGAGAACCATGGTAGCATTTTGCCCAGTGAGATGTGTCATGTCCACTATAGGCTCTTCCTTTAGAGAGGGCACCTTCTGCCGTCTTCATCTCTCCTCTTGGTTTTTATTCATTGTTCCTTCCAGTGCAAGAGGATGTCACATTTCATAGATATATGTGAACCACAGAGACCCACCTTCATCCAGGGAACTGCAATTCTTAGGAAGGCACTGGGGCATACTCAAGGCAATGAGAATTTTTTCACAACAGAACTCCTGTAGCAACAGAATGGAACTTAGCAAAGGGGACTGCCCTTTCAGAAACAGTCTGTCCTGCAACAGCATGGAGATGACAACGGGGGCAGGTTCTACTTAGTGGTGACAGAGATACAGGCATCCTGGCTCCAGAAATTTATAACACTCTCTGTGCTCATGTGTAAACATGGGTGACTTATGTACCTGTATATACTTGTATACATACATACATATTTACTGCAATAGACACATACATTTAATAGACTCTCCTTCCCCATGCTGTATAAAGTGGCCATCTTTATAGCTCTCCTTACATAATGAAAGGTAATGCTCTGATAATCATTCTCCAGATATAAATTGGAGGGAAGCAGAGAGCAGTAGGGGCAGTTATGTCATGGGATGGGGAGTCTAGAGAGGTGCCCCTAGGTGAGTTGAGATGTATGTAGATATCCACATGTATGCCTACATGTGTATTTATATGTGTGTAGATGTGTGCGTGTGTGTATGGAAAGGAGAAGGACTGGGGTATGGAAAAGATTGCATGAATAAACAACATGTTAGCCTAGATTCTTAGCATACAACTATTTACAGAGGCCTTAGCAATTTTTAAAGTGTTTTTAGACATGTTAAAATAAAAATCACTGGACTTAGAGCCAATACACTTGGCCTGAGCCGTGGTTATGCCATTTTACCAGTTGTGCAGTTGTGCAATCAGTAAGTACGCCACAAATAGCAGAGACAGCCAGTTCCAGCGCATGGACTCCATTTCCCTTTTGTATCCTCTGCCCTTTGGGTTTCCTAGTGTTGCTATGCTGGTCTTCTCTTTTCTGCGTCAGGCATTTGGTGGAGGGTCTTGAGTGTTTCATTGGATGTAAAAATAATGCCATTTCCTTCTAGAAAGAGATGAAGCGTGGGACCAGGCCAGCCTTTTCCATTTGCTGCTGCCTACTTTCTGCTGCCAGCCCCTTCCCCGGCAACAACCCCTATGCTAATTCTCACTCAGCAACCCCTGTGCCCATTCACAGTGAAAATGCTACAGTGCTTCTCTCTTTTCAGTGAACATCCTATGAACATCTGCTTTGTGCTAAGCACTGGGGACCCCCAAAGAGCTCCCAGTCTAGACATAGGAGACACAGATCAATAACAAGCAACCATTGTGTAATATGACAGGTGGGCAATTAATGTTATGTGCAGAGAAGAGAGAAGGATTAACCCGGCCTGGGGTGGCCAGGAAAGGTTTCAGAGAACATGACATTTCAGTTGGAAATTACAGGAGGCTTTTTGTTTGCCAAGCGAATGAGGACAAATAAGGCAGAGCCTACAGCATGGGTGAAAGCCCTGAGTCAAGAATATGCAAGACAGGATTAAGGAACAGGGAATATTCTGAAATGCCTGGATCCCTGGGGTTGCTGGATGAGGATGTAAATGGTGGGGAGGGGAGGATGGGAAATGGCTGTAAATTAGATTGGAAAATTGGGCAGGGATGAGGTCTTGGAGGCTTTGAGCTGAGCAGTTGAGTGAGTACTCTTCGCCAAGAACTGCATTTAAATCAGTTGAGTATTGTGTACCAGCTGCAGCTAAGACTTGTGGGGTCCCAGGAAAACTGGGTCATTTGGAAGATATCCCCTCTTAGCCATTTCTCTGGAAATGGACAACTCTCAAAGACTTGGGAAACACTAGCTGTGTGGTCAGGGAGGGGCCAGGAGGCCTGGGAGACCTTTGGAAAGGGGTCATGAATGACCTGACATCTTTGTGCTTTTGTCAGTGTAATCACTAAAGGGGAATTAAAGCCTTTTGTAAAAGAGGTAATGAGGCTCTCTAAGGTCAGTCGGATGAGCTCACAATTTCAACAATCACCCCCCAGTGGGATTGAGGCCAGATTTCTTCTGCAAACCTCTTGTGTAAGATGGTTCCTTGAAGGATTTCTGAAAATAAATATTTCATAGAAAAAGTGGTTGCACAAAGAGGGAGGATCTGGAATTCAAAGGGCAGATCCCAGGAAGCCCAACTGCTGTCCTAGGCTCAGTGAGGTTGCTCAGGTTGTTAATGTATGAACCTAACACTGTTAGGCTGTTTTCTACGCTGACACCCATGAAAGGGATGGGTTCTGTGCTGCAGCTGTTGATGGAGATAAGAGGGATATGCAGCTGCTTAAACTTTTGACACATTGCTAGGGGACTGGAATGGGAGGCCATTCAACTTCCTCTCATGTCTGCTATGCCTTCTGAATTTGACAACTCAAAGGGTCACACTCAGAAAGAGGCCCCAGCTGTGAAATTATTTCCCAACAGAGAGTCAATGCATTGATATGGCTCAAAGGCCCAAGCCAGGGTACTCCAAAAAGCTTAGAACAAAATGGATGGGTGTGGCTTTGCTGAAGTTTCTGGTGATTGCTAACTATGGTTAAAGACAGAATTCTATTGCCATCAGTAGGAAGAAGTAAACTCATAGATTAGTTTTTTGGCAGTAATTCTATCTTGAGTGTTATTGTTTGTTTAATAAGGGACCTTGTCACATGGTCACATGTAAATGGTCACAGGTAAAGGATTTGTGGAGTCTGCTTCCTTAATTGAAAAGCATTGTGAAATTCACCTTAACTTATGGAAAAGCAAATGCACTTTCATTTGTTAATGGCCCTAGTCAAGGGTGTAGTATTTGTATAAGCAGAGGTGGTGAAAAACAGCCTCTCCCAAAGCATGTTTCAGAACCTCAAACCCTGTGAGTCTTGCATGGGAAGAGTTTTATATGTGAGTAAATTCAAGAAATGCCGTGTATTATGTGCCCCTCTTGGAGATTCACAAGGCTCGCTGGCATAGTAAAGCCTCTAGGATATCTTGCACTAAGGAAACTTGGTTAATTTGGTATCATTTAGCATTTCCCAAACTTGTCCCTGGATCCATTGTTTGTTTTTTCAATTTTTAACATTTTTTTAAGTCCTGCAGATTCAGAACCACTTTAGGAAACCCTGATTTGAAGAATTAAGACATAAATAGGAGGATGTATGGGTTTATCAGTTGTCTATTACAACTTCTGACAATGTTGAGCCAGTTAATCTTTAGCCAGAAGATACATATGGAGCCACATATATAAAATAAGTCACAATCTATTAAATTTCTCTCCTTATCTAGACCCTCTCATTTTCACAACTTTCCACATCCACCCAAGCAAAAATAAACTGACTACATCTTCATTTTTTCCCTCTGCAACTTATTTATGAACCCAACTATTGTGTTCTGAAGGGTTTCTTCTGTGTACACACAGGATCATGTCTCATCTAAACCATAGGTTCCATGCAGAACTCTGTACTCCAATAAACCAGTCCTGATTAGGTGGAAAATAGTATCATATTTTGGCCAAATTCCCTGCTGAGCAATATGCCTCCTTTTATGTGGGGTATAGGTATAGCTCCTCTGGGCTTTGTATATCTGTAACTGATATCTGTCTATGGTCTGAATGGGGGTTTGCTGCATATAGACTAGACCATAAACTCAATAAATAGACCCTTTTCCTTATCCTCGTAATACAAGGAATATTCATTAATGCAACTTTTAAGCATGGAAGCCACCTCCAGACAGCAAAGTTCTGTGGTTGAGGCAGGAACAGAATATAAATGCTTATTCTCTAAAGAACCCTATTCTTATCTTTCTATAAAATGCAACAACTCTATTTTGGCCAAACGTTTTTCTGTCTGTCCCAGATTAAACACTTCTTCCCAAAAGTAGAAGTATGAAGAGTACCTCTGTTTGGGAAGAATTCGACCCACTTCTTGCATTTCCTCGCCACCATTTACTTCATTCTGTATCCATTCCAGCCTGGATTCAGCCACCATTACTCTTGAGGATGCTAGAAGTTCCCTAATTACCAAATCCAATTGCCATTTTCACCTGCTTTTTCCACCTCAGAGCCTTCTGGAGAATTCTAGTCTCCTGACTGAGAGGATGCTAAGTTTTCCTGGTTCTCACACCTACTGCTAAAGTCCTCCCAGCCAGTCTCCATCTTCTGTGTGCTATGTTTCCATTCATTTATCTCACCTATCCCCGATGGCCTAACAGTTGTTGTTTTCAGAAGGAGAGAAGAGTAAATTTTCGTTCCCACCTTGTGGTGTGTCATCTCACTGAAAAGAACATCCCTAAATGTGAAATTTTAAAATAATAGTTTCTGAAAATAGTTAATTAAATCCAGAAATGTTTGGGTTATAAGACATAGTTCAAGTATAGGAAGAGAATGAGAGGTCAATATTGGTTATGATCATGGTAGAGGATTCCAAAGAAAAAATGAGATTTTGAGTGGAGATGAAGAATATGCAATGTTCAAAGAGAGCAGCAACGGAATACAAGGAAACTAGGGGATGATTTCTTCCTTCTTTTGAAGGAGAGAGGCAGCCAGCTGGACCTGAAAGGGAAAGAAGCATTCACTAGTGTAAGCAAACACCCCAGAGGTTCAAGTTAACTGAGGCCGACTCCTGGCTAGGACCTCTGTGGAGCACGCGTCCCTCCACGAGTTCTTAGAAGCCTGTGCATGAGGTGTCGTGCGTAATAGGAAAATGCCACCCTCTCTGTCAAACTACTGCCCAATTTTCAAAAACAGGACCTGAGAAAGAGCTGGCATTCAGAATGGCTCTCAGATTACACTACCTTCTGTGTAAATTGATTTGTGCAGATTTGGTTTTGTAAGGGAAAACAATTGGCCAATTTTTTTATAGCTCTCTACTTCTGCCCACAGACTTGTTCACTTTTCCCTTTTAAATGTAAATGGAAAAATGGAAATGAGATTTCTGTGATGCATGGAATCTCTATTTTTAGAAAAGATAAACAGGGTCCCCTGGTCAGAGACTCCAAAGGAAAATATGGTTCCTAAAGGATGGAAGATTAAAAATAAAATGTAGATAGGTACATAAGTAAATTAATAAGACAACCAAGCAAAAACCTGTAAATTCAATCCACTTTACCATGCTGAGGAATGCCACTGAAAGAAAATGAGAACCAGGGTAAGAAAGGAAATTTTCAAAGAAACCCATGAGGCTACAAGCTCAGGCTTGTCAAATGGTGGCCACAGTGGGTGCAAAAGGGGCTCATGTACCCAGGATGAACGCAGTGGTGGAACTTAGGGAAACAAAGCCAGGAAGGCCAAGGCCGGAAGCAATTGGGACTCTTGGAAAAGGAACTTCTAGGTGATGTGGATGTCTTATCAGGCAGCAGAACTAACTGTCAAAGTCATATGTGCATTAGAAATGTTGGAATCCTGGATCTGGGGTCCAGCTGTCTCACTTCCTAATCGTGTGACACTGGAAAAGTTACTGAGACTTGTTTTCCCAGCTGTAAACAAGGATAACAATATCTACCTCACTGAGTTGCTTTAAGGATTAAAAAGCATTAAAGGAATATATAGAGTCATCCCTTGGTATACACAGGTTTCACATCCCATGGATATTATATTTTTTAATCTACGTTTGGGTGAAAAAAATCCACTTATAAGTGGACCCACCCAGTTCAAACATGAGTTATTTTATAATTTATTTTCTAATTCATAAATATATTCATAATTTTTGTAATTTTATAATTTAAAGTTTTATTTTTAATTTATAAATATATAATTTTAAATATATAACATGCATTTATAAATTTATATAAATATAATTATATAAATATATATAATTGTGTATTTTATACTATATATATATATATAAAACGTACCTTAAACAGAATGAATATTGTTTTTAAATGGAAGCTACTTCTCTTCCCATTATCTTCATCATCATCCTTTAGAATAAGTAGGTACAGAGTAGAGGGCCAGGCTTCTTCCTTAGGCCCCAAGAATAATGTTAACAATGTCAAAGGGAAACAAGAGCTGTTTCCTCCTGTATTCTGTCTTTTCCTGGATGGAAATTGCTCTTCACATGAGAAAGGGTGTAAACAACAGCGAAAAGAGGCCTCTGCAGCCCTGTCTAGGTGAGAAGATGAAGAACCCTGGCATTTGAGATGAAGTTGGGCTTCCCACCAATACTCATTGTGTGCAGGTTGAGCCCAGCACCCCAGGGAACTATGCCTCTTCAGTGTGGATGAATATGTTCTCAGAGGCATCTTGTTTCTGAGCTCCTGTAATCTTCTGTGCATTCATGTGACTCTCCTCACTGAATAGAGGCTCCTTGAGAGCAGAAATTGTGTCTTGTTCACTGACCCACCTCACAGCACAACATCTGGCCCAGGAGAGACACACAGTACAAATGTGCCAATTGATTGAAAAACTGTAAGACTAAAGATGGACAAATGTCCATGTTTTCAAAATGGAAGGTGGGTATAATTTGGAAACCACAGATATCTAAGCTTGCTGGCAGTTCCTTAAAAAAAGTCTATAGAACAGACAGACTTAAATAGCTGATCTTAATACTCTGAAATTCACCTAGAAATGGTCAGAAAATTGGAGCAGACCTTCAATAGAAACCACTAGTATGAAAAAACGTTTAAAAAGTGAATCTAATTGTGGAATGTCTTAGTAGAAAGGTAGGGTTCTGAGCATAGTCCTCTTATGTTTTGCTGGTCAGACTACAACATGTTCCATTCTTAGGTGCTTATTTTAAGAAGGACCTTCATAAACTAGAACATACCCAAGGGAGGGTGACCAGGACCAGTAATATAGGGTTCCAGTCCAAAGAGGACAATTGAGAAAGAGATGGCATGGTTTAACCTGAAGAAGAACAGGTAGAGGCAGACAAGTGGTGGCAACAGTGCCATCTTCAAAACTTGGAAAATAGGGTTAGAACTTTTCTGTACTACTCGCAATGCAGAACTGAGACCAATGGGTAGAAGTAGTAAGGGGCCTGAATTCAATCCACTGTGAGGAAGCATTTCCTAGAAAATAGAATTGCACCCAGATGCAAAGAGCTCTCTTCACTGGAGATGTTCTAGCAATGGCTGGATGGAAAGCTGTAGATGAGATTCCCGCATTGGGCAAGAGGCTTGGATTGGACTGGGTGGTCTTCAACTCCAAGCATCTGTGACTGTTTCACTTCATTCATCATGAATAGGATTAACTCTCTACAAGAAGGCTTTCTTGATTAGGGCCACTGTGCAGCAAATCTCCTCAAAAGCTTCATTTACACTATTTTCTAGGTCAACTGCTCACAGTAACCCATGCCTGTAATAGGGACTCAAAAGGATTTAGCCATTAGTTTAAAGGGCCTTCCAACCTGTTACGAGGGAGTGGCCAATCTAGAATTACTTCTAATTGTTAGAAGATAATTTATAAATTAGAGAATTGATTCATATTGCATCATGTGATATCATGGCAAATGTCAGCAGAAGTTTATAGTGATAAACCAACTAACATAAACTCCAATCTGAGATTTCTTACCCTCCTCAAATTTCCTATCCTCCAGTTGATGTTAGAACATTTAATAGTAATTTTCTACTTTTGCAATAAAATCAGATACAAGCCAGAAACGAATTAATGGAAGTATGTGAAATTAAACTAAAATAATTTTTTTAGTATTTTAATTTTTAAATGATTTTAGTTTAAATTTTTTAAATTAATATCATTTGATTTAACTTCTGTTTTTGTCAGTCATTTCTCATTGCCTGCTCTTTTTCTTCTTCTCCCTTTCTTTCCCTTCATCTCCTTTTCTTCTAAGGATTTAAATTTTTTAAACTTTCCCAGGACTCAGTTAACATCACTTAAACAATTTTTTGGTGGGACCAGTGAAGTCTTGGAGCTGCTGCCTTTAATACTCAGCCGAACCCTGGAAACCAAATCCGTAGCCAAACATTTGGCTTTGGTTTAGAGGCAGAAGTCAGAATTGATATGCAGGTGTGGTGCAAAGCTGGTCTTAAAAATACAGATGTTATTACCTCTGGGCCCTAGGGGCCTGGAACAAAATGCAGTGAGCCACCCCCGGAGGTGAAACGATGGTCATAAAATGGTTTCTCCATTCGTGAATTTTGCTGAGCTGTCTCTGCAACATTTAGTGACTATTTAATAACACTAACAGCTCTTTGAGCTAAATTACTAACATTTGGGGGAGCAAGGTTATGTAAAACAAAATTGAATTATGAAAACAATCTTCCAGTTAGCTCCAGCGTTTCTTGATTTCTGTTTATCTTTTTCCTCAAAGGGGCCATTTACCAATTCCCCCCTGGCTGACATGAGCTGATGTCCAAAGACTCCAAACAATCAGCACACACCTCTGAACAACAAGGGTCCTTATTTTTCCATCTCTGTTCTTAGCCCAAAGCTTGGAAACACTTTCAGTCATGGAAAGATCTAAAACCAAGAAGTATCCAAAGTGGTCTTCTGAAGAAAAGTATGATGCTCTTTGAACCCTTGTTAAGTTTTTATAAAAATTCTCTGTTAACCTAATGCTGTTGGAGGTCGCCTTATTTAGATACGGAAACAGCATGAATTGACAAGCAAAAGTTAAAGACAGAGGCACTTTCTAGTAAAATTGAAAATGCACACACCATAAAAGTAAGCAATCCCACTTCCAGGTATACACTTTAGGGCACCTCTCCCACATGTGCACACTTTAACAGCAGTTAAAACGACTAAACTATATGCATATGTGTCGACGTGGATAGATCTCAAAAACAACAGAGTGCAGAAAGCAAGCTACTAAAGATATGTTACCAATATGCAAATTGCTAAAGAAAACACAAAATATAAAATATAAAAGCAGGGATATAACCCGGCATCACAGGCCGCCTCTTGGGAGGGGGTGGAAATGGGGGTAGTGCAACAAAAAGTTCTTCAACATTATTTTATTATTAAGAGACAGGGTCTCACTCTGTCACCCAGGCTGGAGTGCAGTGGCACAATCACGGCTTATTGCAGCCTCAGCCCCCTGGGCTCAGGTGATCCTCCAACCACAGCCTCCTGAGTAGCTGGGACCACAGGTGCATGTCACCACACCCGGCTGACTTTTTAAAAATTATTTGTAGAGACAGGGTCTCGCCAAGTTGCCCAGGCTGGTCTTGAACTCCTGGACCTAAGTGATCCGCCTGCCTCAACCTCTCAAAGTGCTGGGATTACAGACATGAGCCACTGTGCACAGCCTCTTCAACATTATTGATAATGTTTTGTTTTCTCAAAAAGGAAAATACTTTAAACAAAAGTAACAAAAACTTAATTTGGTGGATACTTGAATATTCTTTTTTTTTCCTTTTTTTTTTTTTTTTTTTGAGTTTCGATCTTGTTACCCAGGCTGGAGTGCAGTGGCACAATCTTGGCTCACTGCAACCTCTGCCTCCTGGGTTCAAGCAAGTCTTCTGCCTCAACCTCCTCAGTAGCTGGGATTACCGGTGCCCGCCACCATGCCCGGCTAATTTTTGTATTTTTTTAGTAGAGATGGGGTTTTACCATGTTGGCCAGGCTGGTCTTGAACTCCTGACCTCAGATGATCCACCTGCCTCGGCCTCCCAAAGTGCTGGGATTACAGGGGTGAGCCACCGCGCCTGGCCTTGGATATTATTTTCTATGCCTTTCTGCATCTTTACATATCTTACAAATTTTTAAAAAGCCAAACCAGGATTTAAATTAAAAAATGAAAGCACTGTCAAACACCCAGAAAGGTTTCTCTGCGGACCCAGGAGAGCCAGGATAGTTAGCATCTGGAAAACAAGGCATGACCCCAGTCTTCAGAAGGGGCAGAGGCACCGGGAGAGTTACGTTTGAGCAAATTCGTTATTTTCTCATTCAGTAGCCTGCTCCTAAGATTCCATAAATCCTTGCTGGATGACTTATGTCCTGGTCCCATTCTACTTGCCTGAAACAAAGTTTTACCCCCAGTTGGTGATAATATACATTGAAATTTCTGTTGCTCCTATCTCTTCTGTTTCTTTGTGGCTCAAGTTTTCCCTTCTCTCCGTGCATTATATTCAAACGTGTAACCCCAAACAGAACATACAAGCATAGGGCACAGCCCACTGTCTGCTTCATGTAGAACTTTATCTGGTAGGTGGAAATAAATGCATACACATGGAGGGAGGTCTGTCTGACAGTAACAGTTCATTTTTCCAACGAATTCAACTGATACCTGATTGGTGATCTTGACCAAGGTTTGACATTATTTAACTATTTCTTAATATTTCTTCTGTTCAGCTAGTATATATTTGACATATTCTCCATCAAGTGTGACCAGCCTAGAAGACTAGAATTACATATAGCTCTTTAGAAATTCAGGTGTAGTCCTAGAAGTCAGTGAGAAGAAAAATATAGGATGTTCTGCAAGTTGTAATGATGTATGGTGTAAAGGCCTTTGAGAGTCCTAAGAAGGAGGCATAGAGGAAACAGCCCAGCATTTGAAGCAGACAAACTGGGCTTCAGAGCCTAGCTCAGCCACTTTACTACCTGTGAGGCTTTGGGAAAGTTACCTAACATTTCTGATATTCTGTTTTCTCATCCAAAAAATTGAGTTGTTAAGAATGAAGTGAGGTAACTAATGAAAAATGCTTAATACGGTGTCTAACATATCATTGGTATTTAAAAACATAGTTGTCTGGCTGGGTGTGGGGGCTCACGCCTGTAATCCCAGAGTTTCGAGGGGATAAGGTGGGAGGATTGCTTGAGACTAGGAGTTAGAGATCAGCTTGGGGAACATAGCAAAACTCTATTTTTACAAAAAAAACAAAACAAAACAAAAAACAAAATTTGCTGGGCATGGTGGTGCATGCCCGGAGTCCCAGATACTCAGGAGACTGAGACAGGAGGATCACTTGAGCCCAGGAATTCAAGGCCATCTTTTTGCTTGATGATATGTCATTAGCAGGGCACCAAGAGTAGCTCATTATTCTTGCTGATTAACTCAGCTGAAGCAACCTTATTAATGATAGTGGGGACAACATAATTAGATTTATGTACTCTGTGTATAACTTTGTACAAGGCTTGAGAAATGAAGCCTCAAAGTGGATAGATTCAACCTGCACATATCTGATGCCATCCTTCCAACTTTGCCTACCCCTCCAACATAGACTTATTGCCCTAGTGACCACTCTTAGTAGTGGAGACATGTCTTAACGCTCAGGTGGGGTAGAGGGTTAAAAAGGCTAATAAGCAACAGGGTCAATTTCTGGCTGGGAGTCCAACCTACATTATGGTCTCCTTTTTGGCTGCTTCCTATTGTGTTATTTTGGGCAGATAATTTCTTTGGCTCTAAATGTATTGATCTTTAAAATAGGATGGTAGGATGTTGGACAAGATGATTTCTGGGGTCCTTTGCCCCATATTCTATGTTCATGATTTCTTTTCCTTTGCAGGTATAATTATACACCCAAAGTACCATGGATTATCAATTCTAAAATGCACAATTGTTTCACATCTTAACATCTAAGAACCCAGGATATAACTTACAATTAATGGTAATTTAGATTGCTGTGAAATACAATATATAATTAAATGTGTGAGAGGTACTAATAAAAATACTACTTAATTACGAGTTTCTACAGGAAAAATTGAAAATTGCTGTCAAGATATTGACTGAAAACAAGAGTGTACATTTTTTGTAAGTTCAATGGAGATCATTAACATGGAAAGGAACCCATGAGTTGCTAGGACAATTGTCCCAGATGAGGGATTGATTTGGGTGTTCCTAAAGGTCCCTTTCAGCCCTGAGATGCTATGAAACACTAACTTTATTCCAGTTATTTGTTGTTTTGCACACTCATTCAGTAACTGAAGAGCATTTTGGAGGAAAAAAAAGAAGGTAGTTTATGGAGATGACATAGTAATATTGTACCTATTAAATAATTACGTGTACATTTCCATTGGAGTGTTAAGTTATTGATATTCTGATTAACTGAATGTTACTATAGCTATCATTCAGTAATTTCAAAAATTAATAGCTATGTTTGGACACTAAAACTGTGGTGAAAATAATTTCATATTCATTGATGGCTGAAAAGGCCTTTTAGATTCTTGTAGAAGTTCAAGTCGTTTGCTATGAACACAGTGCCATATAACAAAAATATTCACTTGTGCTCTAGATAAATGGAACTTCCATGTTAAGTCTCAGTAATAGAGGAGATATTATTTTATTACAATTGCTAATGATTTGTTGTGGTTGAGTTTATAGGTAGAAAAAGAAGCCATTAGTTACTTATGGGTAACTTGTTGCTTGATTTATCAAGCCTTCTTTGTAATCATGATATATTATCTATCATTAATCTTACTTGGCTGTTAGCATGACTGAGAATCGAAGTGATTTTGAACCTATCTCAGGAATGAGGCCCAGAGGTGTGGTTCAGGTGATCTTGGAGGAGCTGTTTAGAAAGCAATTCCCAATGCCAAAAGTTTGGATCAGTTATCCAAAGGGCTGTATTTGAAGACTGGGTTTGATTTCTGGGTTTCCCTAATTGACAATAGAAATCTCGATTTATCACATGTGCCATGAATTTGTTACTCTGAAGGAATTAATCAAAATGTTCTTTCTATAAACATTTTTATTGATTCATCATTTCTGAAATCATGTAATTTATGAGTTGGTCCAATAGCAATTGGGTAGTTGGGTAATAGCAATTACTTATGAAAGTAGTTGGGTAATAGCAATTACTTATGAAAGCTGCTGGAGAGTTTCTGTCAAGTTTAATTAAACTTTTTCTGCTGGAGACTTTTTCAAGAGTTTGTGAACGGTTGACTGTTGATACCATGTCCCAAATATTACTCATAAACTGGAATTTTTACCAGCAAAAATAACTCAGAGGCATCAGTCTCCCAAATCTGGAAGCCAGTTGACTCCTTTTTGACAAATTCCGTATGTCTCTTTACTTCATTGCAACTTAGCATTTGGTCTTGTGTATTATTTACACGTGTGATTCGCTTTTTTTCTAACATGTTCTAAATACTTTTTTCAAGATGTTCAATCTACTTTTTATTACCATCTTTTTGTAAATTTTAATGATGTGAAAAGCACCTAAGGACCAATGGAGAAGCTCAGAATAGCAACTTTTGTAGGAAGTCCTGATGAGTTTATCAAGGGAGATTTTTAAGTCAGTTATGAAGCCTGAGGGAAAGCTAGAAGTTTAGGGAGACTTTTGATCATACAGTATTGGAAATGCAGGATACTGTTAGGGTAAGTGAAGGCTCAGGATAGGCAGAGGTAGCTATGGACCTAGATTGAGAGGAGATTTGATCGGTGGGATCTACATTGAGCTGGGCAGGATTTGGATTGATAAAGTAAGGAAGAGCAAGCCAGAGTGAGCCTTGTTCCAAGGACAAGGAAGAGGAGTCTTTTCTGTTGCAGTGCTGGTTGGATGGCTCCAGCAGTGCCAGTTTATGGAGGTCTTGGTAATCAGGAGTCCCTGAAAAATTTTGAGCAGAGGAAAATGTAATAAAAGCCATATTTTAAGAAAATTAATTTGGTGCCACTGAAAAGAATTGGAGGGAAGGAGTAATGAAGAGGAAAACTGAGTGTTAGGAACACCAATTTCTATTATAATAATCAAGGGGCAAAGTGATGATTAGGACAATAACTAAGGTTACCAGAGTGGTGCCAGTGTTATGCCATTAATGACAACAGCAGCTACCATTTATTGAATGCTTACGTGCCAGGCATTGTGCGAAATGCTTTACATAGATTATACTCTTTAATCATCACAATAGCCTTATGAGAGAAGTACTTTAATCCCATCTTACAGAAGAGAAAACTGAGATTTAGCAACATAAAAGTATTTCCCCTAAGTAAACAGTAGAGCCAAGATCTTGACCTACGCCATCTGATACCTGAGCCCATGCTATGACAGAGGAGCATTAGAAATATTTGAAAGATAGAAATGAGAACTAGTCAATATTTATTTTGCTTAGCACTGTATTCAGTATTATGGCATCTTAAAGTAGTTAAGACTCAGTATTTTATCAAAAAAGTTTAAAATCTAATCAGAGAATCGGCCGGGAGCAGTGGCTCACGCCTGTAATCCCAGCACTTGAGAGGCCGAGGTGGGCAGATCACCTGAGGTCAGGAGCTCAAAACCAGCCTGGCCAACGTGATGAAACCCCATCTCTACTAAAAATACAAAAAATTAGCCAGGCATGGTGGCGGGCACCTGTAATCCCAGCTACCTAGGAGGCTGAGGCAGGACAGTCACTTGAACCTGGGAGGTGGAGGTTGCAGTGAGCCGAGATTGCGCCATTGCCCTCCAGCTTGGATGCCAAGAGCAAAATTCCGTCTCAAGAAAAAAAAAAAAAATCTAATCAGATAATCAAGTCTTACAACAGTGAAGTAATTCATGAACCAGACAGATGTCATGGATTGGCTTCCCTGGGAAACAGACTTTGAGATTTGTCTGCAGGAGGTTTACTAGGGAGAGTGATCGAGAACAACACGTGAAGGGTGAGGGCTGCAAGAATGATCAGGTCCAACAGATAACATAGCCTACAGGGAGTTCTGGAGCCACAATGACCTTTCAGAGTTGTCCCAATAGAAGCAATGGGACAGGGCCTTTATGCCCCTCCATCACCCAGTCAGTGGATACCGGCTGCCCCCAGGGAGAACCCTTGAGCAAAGCAGTCCTATGGGGGGGATTCAGCTCTGAGTCTCCAGCCTCAGTCCTGAAAGGAATCCGGACTGCATACCACAGCATCCACAACAACAAAACAGATGAACATATTATATATTTTAATTATTTACTTTTCAATTTGTAAACACCTTAAGTCACATTTTTGGGGAATACTTTCCTTTAAAAGTAGTTTTTGGTAGGGAGGAAATGTCCAATAAATCTGCCAGTATATTTCTTTGCCATGGAGTGACAGCCTTAGTTCTTGATGAAAATAATCAATATGGAAGGCATTTTGTGTGTGGCTTAATTGAAACCCTGTGTTTTGGACTCATTTGGTGTTAATGTGTAAATCCAATCCTGTTTTCACACCTGCCCTCTTTTTTTATGATGCCTTGTTCAAGGGGAAGTCTAGTCTGGCTTTTTGCTTCAGTCTAAAGAAGGCCATGGACTGTTATCATTGGCCAGGAATCCAACTCATATGGTGGCATGAAGTCATCCTTCAAGCCCATCAAAAAGACCCTGTCAGCCTTGCCTGCAGAGAAAGCCACGTGAAAGATGTGCTGTGCTAGGATCATCTGGTGAACAATCGATTATACTCTTGTTGATCTTGACAGATATTGGGCATACATGTACACCTGGACTTCACCTCCTAAAGAATCTGATTCCTGGTGGCTGGGATGGGATCCAGGCATACTTATTTTTTTCTAGTGGGCCAGTGAAGAGCTTGTTTTGTTGTTGTTTTGTTTGTTTGTTTGAGACGGAGTCTTGCTCTGTTGCCCAGGCTGGAGTACAGTGGCGCCATCTTAGCTCACTGCACCCTTCGCCTCCGGGTTCAAGTGATTCTCCTGCCTCAGCCTCCCAAGTAGCCAGGACTGCAGATATGCACTACCACCCCCTGGCTAATTTTTGTATTTTTAGTAGAGATGGGGTTTCACCATGTTGGCCTGGCTAGTCTTGAACTTCTGACCTCAGGTGATCCACCCTCCTTGGCCTCCCAAAGTGCTGGGATTACAGGTGTGAGCCACCAGCCACAGCCTGGGCCAGTGAAGACCTTTGATAAATCCATCTATTCTACAGGGTTCCTGGAGATGAGATTGCCTGTTGAGTATATTGGGGGCTCTTCAAGAGACTAAATCTCAAAGAAAGAGCTTCTTGAGGAAGTGAGAAGTACCATGTAGAAATAAGAAAGAAGGTGAAGAGAAGTTTGAAAAATTCTGCACTCAAATAAAAGAGAAAAACAGGAGGACAAAGGACAGAGTTGGGTACTAGAGACTATGATAAATCTCTAAGATTCTTAGGTCTTCTTAGTTACTGTCATTCCCATATCCATTACTCTTAGATGAAAGTGGTCCTTGTGTTTATCTTGACAAATAGCAAATAAGTGGGACCATGCAAACAAGCATTGGTCTGTTTTATTCATTCACTCAATAAGTATTAATTAGCAGTAACTATATTCCAAGCACTGTGCTCAATGCTAGGAGTGCAGGATGAGGAAAATTTAGTCTGCTCAGGGAGCTCACAATTCCAGGGTGGAGGGGGTGGAGACTGAGAGGTGATAGATTGCTAAGGTAGAGAGGGGCACAGCAGCTGGGATAGCACAGACTGGCAGTCCATAATCCCTGTTTAGAGAGTCACGGAAGACTTCCTGGAGGACTCTGCAGGATTAGAAATGGATAAATCAAATATGGTTTTGTCATTCAAAATTGTGGCACATCTCTCCAGTTATTTAGATCTTCTTTTACATGCTTTTAGAGGATTTTTATACATTTTTCTATAAAGACCTTTATATAGTGTTTGTGAGCTTGATTTCTAAGTAATTCATAGCGTTTGGTGTTGTTGTGAAGAGTATATTATTTTACATTCTTTTGTGGTTGGTTATTGTTGGTTATAGAGAAGTACAATTTATGGTATCTTGTAACTTGCAATCTTTTGGTACTCTCTAATTCTCAGAGTTGTTGGATTTTATTCGGTTTTCTAAGTAAGAAAAACATAACATCTGCAAACAATGGCAACCTTTTCTCATGTTTTCCAGTGCTAATACTACTTATTTCCTTCCTGTGTGTTATTGCACTTATATCTTATTGAACAACATGGTGATGTGGGCATCTTTGTCTTCTTCCAGACCCTCAGTGGAATGTGTATTACATTTTCTCTTTTGAGAGTGGTGTTTTCTGTGGAGGTAGGTTCTGGTAGAAACCATTTTCAGATTCATAACTTGCCCTTCTGTGTCTAAGTTTTTCTAAGAATTTTTACACTAAATATGCATTGAACTTTAACAGATTTTTAAAGCATCAAAAGATGCTTTATTTAAATTGCATCTTTTGAGATTCCCATATGATTTTTCTTCTGTAGTACCAATGATGGAATGAATTAAATTTAGAGATATTATCCGATTTTGTACTATCCTTACCTTCTGTGATAAAAATCATCTGATTATAATGCATTACCACATTAACACACCACTGGATTTCATTATCTAGTGTTTTACTCAAGATTGTGACATTTCAAAATAGGGAGCATTGACATGTTATTTTCTCTGCTTTCACTGTTCTTATCTAGCTCTGGAATCAAGGACATACTATGTCATTAAATGAGATGGGCAGCTTTCCTTCTTTTTCTGTACTCAGAAACAACTTGTAAAGTGGGAATTATCTGCTCCTTGAATGTTTGATAGAACTTACCCATAAAACTGTCTACGTCTAGTATTTGAGGAAGGGAGGTAGGACATAGGGAGATTCTCTGTTATATGAATTTAGTTCATGGAGATTTGTCTGTATACATTTTCTGTTTCTTTTGTGTTGGTTTTGACACTCTTTTTTTTAGGTGTTCATGGAAGAAAAGGAACATGTCCTGAGGTTACAGGAAGGGAAAGGAGAGCCATCCCATCGCTGGGCAGAGGACTGTCAGAATAGATGTCTGTGTGAAGGGGAGTTAAATGCTCCTTCTCTGATCAGTGTGTTCTATTCATCCATCCTAAGGAGGGAACCTCAAGAGGAAGATGTTCAGCTCATATGGGTTTGTGTAGTATCTCACCTCTCCAACATCTTCATCTGTGACAGGGCCAGTAGAGCTGAATCGTGGCATTGGCTTTTGATCAGTGACTTGAGCCCCAGGCATCAAAGGGCCAGTGCGACTGAAATGACTTTCCTCAGAGAAGCTGAGCTTGCACAAGCTCAGGCCATACCACAACACCATTGGCTGTAAATGGCAGCCCCTTCACTAGACGAGAAGTAGGTTTAGCTTTTAGAAGGACACATGGGTATCAAATAACCAGTTACTTGCCTTCAGAGGAGTTTGACCAGGGTTATAGGGGTCCAGAAATCTCATATGAGGACCGCCTGTTGGATCTGAGCTGGAAATGACAGTAGGGGAAAAATATTTGTCTTCTTATAAATTAAGAATCCCCATGGAATGAGAATTACAGATTATTTTCAGGGTATTGTACAATAGGGCAGGGGAGAGGAAGATTTTGATTCAAAGTAAGGAGAGATTTTTTCCAGTTGAGCTGTGAGTCATTCGTCACTGAAGAGTTTAATTATATGGTGGTTTCAAGCAGACCATCTCCTGGGTCAGGCAGAAATTTGGTTTTCACAATGAACAGGAACCTCATGTGGGGGTTACCAGCAGACTATGTTTTCAGGAAGACAAAGCTTTAGAAAGGTTCACATATGGCAACCTGATAAACATTCGCTGGGCCCTTCCATATTCCAGCTAAGCATCCTCTTACCCATAGGTAAGTGGCAGAGTCTGGGTGCCCCAGAGTCATGGGCACACAGTAGGATCACCTGGGAAACATTCAACAAGTTATCATGGCCAGGCCTGTGCCAGCCCAACTCAGTCAGAGTCTTGTGGGTAAGGCCTGGGCATCGGAAGCTTTTCAAAGCCTTCAAAGTGATTCTAGTATACGCTCAGGGTTGAAAAGGAGAGAGCTTTGAAAGGAGGGAGGATTTCATTGACAGAGGAGCAGAAGCCTTGGATCATCTTAATTTCATTAACATGGGGGTAAAAAAGGAAAGGCTGAGAATCACACACAGCCTTAGTTGAAACCTTCTTAACTGTATAGTTTTATGTGCACACTTCCTCATGTTTCATAGCAACCCTATGCATTATTTATTCTCATATTAAATATGAAGACACCAGAGATCAGAGAAATTAACTTATCCAAGGTGGCACAGCAATCAAGGAGCAGAACTGGAATTTGAACCAAGGTTCACCAAGTCTCAACCCATTTGGCAGAGACCAGGGCTGCTCACCCTTTGGGGCGCATACACGAGTCCCCTTGGGATCTGGTTAAAATGCAGATTCCTCTTCAGGAGGTTTAGGGTGAAGCCTGACGTTCCGCATTTTTAACAACTCCCAGGCGATGTTGACGCTGTTAGTTTGCAGGTGACATTTTGCATAACAAGGGTGTCAATACACTTTGAGAATCGAATCTTGATCTTGATGGAGACGTTCAAGAGTCTTTGATTACAGATGAATTTGGTGACTCTTCCCCAGGTGAGAAAACAGAAAATCCATGCAAGTTTGGGAAGCCCCCACCTTGACTCACAACTGCTGCTTGTCCTGCTGAGGCACCAGCCAGGCATCCCCGGGAAATGGGCAGAATGAGGCTGGCAGTGACAGAAATATGGTTGGTCATCCAGCCATCTAACTAATATTTATTGAGTGCCTATGGTGAGCTGGAGACTGTTCTAGACACTTGAGATGCAAAGATAAACAAGGCAGTTTTATAATCTAGTGGTGTGCGTCTAAAGCAAAACAGTTATCACGGGGTTTGGTTACGTTTGTAACTTACCACACCCTTGAAACACCCTGACTTTTCTCACTCTATCAGCCTCTACATCCAATCTGTCACCAGGTTGGCTCAATCTGAATAAACAATGTAGTGGAACGGCCAGAAAACTCACGGGGGCTCCCTCTGCATAAACAGCAGCATACTGAAGTGGCAGTAGAGACCCGCGCTCTCTGCCCAGTAAGGCTGAAGCTGGACGAGTGACAGCCTTCAGGTCTCCCAGCCTTATCTCAATGTGGATTGCAACAAACTGGGCCTCATCTAGGGGGCAGGGTGGCCAGACAGTAGAGGAGACCCAAACCCTTTTGCATCAAGCACTGTTGAGAGAACTGGCAGTGTTGACCTTGCTTCAAGACAGAAGAGCCAGTGGGAGCCTGAGGGCCTTTCCGCAGCTGCTGGGCCTCCGTGTTCCCTGTGTCTTTCAGGCCACACTCAAATATCACCCGCCCTAACTATCCCAGCTAAAGCGTCCTCCTCAGGCACTCTCCATCACATTTTCCATTGGTAGTTTCTTGAGAACTCAGCTCTAGAGGATGTGACACATAAAGAGATGCTCAGGCCCCCTGGTTGTTCTTTTGTGATGTTGGGTAGACTTGCCTCTTCTACCTCCCCGTACCCCACTCCACATCCCATACCTACATTGTTGCCTCAGCCTCCCTGTAAGCCTCTCTTTGTTTAATTTACCTCCCTTGCCCCCATCCCAAATCAAATCCATCCTATATTTAGCTGATAGCCCTGCTTTTCTGTACTTTTTTTCTCATTTGGGATGTGTGGATTGCAACCTCAGCTCTCAGGAGCCTATTTCCTCGGGTTACTCTGGCTGTAAGGTAGTGATGGCTTGGCTCTGGAACCCTTGGAGGCTCCTTTGTACCCGCAAGCCATGTGGCCAGGCCTTTGTGTGCTCAGAGAGGGGCCTCTGTCTGTCTTGGCCAACTTTGCTCCTCCTGTCTCTAGTTGGAATCTCTTGATATTTTCCACTTTCCAAGCATCAAACTTATGTCTTTGTAAGCTGGCTCTCAATCATGTTCTTTCTTTTTTAAAATTTGTTGCTATCTAACTACACTCTAAAGTTCCCCAGTAAAAAAGAAAGCAAACAGACAAAAAAGAAAGAAAATTCTCCTTTAATCAATGCTTGCTGTCTTAACTGGTGCTTCAGACAAGCACTTCTTAGGCAAATGGATGACCACATGGCTATTCCAGGGAGGGGAAGCGGGGATGCTAAATTGGCACAGAGCTCTGCTCTGTCTCGTCACGGCACTGCCTTTGATCTTTAATTTGAGCCATTCTAGGCAGGGCTCAGTACACTCTGAAAACACACTTTGTGATTAAAAAATGTGCAGTACATCAGCCAAAACATTTGTTTATATTTTACCCCCAATTTTGGGGCTTCTTGTCATGCTTTCCTCAAAAACTTTCTTTATATAATTAAAGAGGTGTGAGTGCTCTGAGCATGACTGTGCAATAGAATACAAAGCACAGTTCCCTTCTCTGAAGACAGAGAAAGGTTTTTCCCCATCTTTTCAAGCATGAAGTCTGTAAGGATATGGCACAGTGACCTTCACTGCATTGTTTCTGGAATGGTAATGACAGTCCGGGCTGTCCAGGAAAGAAAGAGCTTCATAGAGACTAAGGCCCTCCCAGGAGGGTCTCTCCCAGCTGTGGGGATCCCCTCAGAGACCCAGGGGTGTTTGAATGCACCAGTGTGTGTCTGTGGTTCTGTGAGAGCGGGGTTTTTCAACAGCAGCACTATTCGCATTTCAGACCAGTAATTCTAGAGTGCACAGGATCGCTCCTCGTGGCAAAGATTCTCCACTCCAGCTCTGTCCACATTTGGCCCTGAAGGTTCTTTGCGGTGCAGGCTGTCCTGTGTGTTGTAGGATGTTTAGCAATACCTGTGGCCTCTCCCCACCAGATGCCATCATGCTGTCCTCCCCAGCCACCAACTGGACAATCAAAAACACCCCCAGACATTTCCCAATGTCTCCTGGGGAGAGCAAGATCTCCCCGCAGTTGAGTACTCTGCATTGGATGGCTTGGAAAAGGATCCCCCTAGGTAAGAGGCAGAGTCCGGGTGCCCCAGAGTCATGGGCACACAGTAGGATCACCTGGGAAACATTCAACAAGTTATCATGGCCAGGCCTGTGCCAGCCCAACTCAGTCAGAGTCCTGTGGGTAAGGCCTGGGCATCAGTAGCTTTTCAAAGCCTTCAAAGTGATTCTAGGATACACTCAGGGTTGAAAAAGAGAGAGCTTTGAAAGGAGGGAGGATTTGATGACCTCCATTGACAGAGGAGCAGAGGCCTTGAATCATCTTAATTTCATTAACAAGAGGGTGAAAAAGGAAAGGCTGAGAATGACAAACACCCTCACTAAGTCTCTGTGTTTGCTCTTTTTGTCTTCATTAGTGGTTAGTAGAACTCTTAAAATGAAGAAGGCCTGTGCTCTTTTCTTCAGGGGTAGCTGGAAGGGAAGAGCTGGGGAGACCAGGTAGCACCTCACAGCTAGGCTTGAAAGAGGAACCCTAAAGGAGTAGGATGTATCTTAGAGATTTTAAAAATGAAAAGTAAGCTGAGTCTTTGAAGACTCAGAGAAAGAGGCTGAAATAGCCCAGGAGGGCTTAGCCATCAGTCCTTGGCTACGTGGTTCCAGTCAACTGAGAGTGAGAAATTTGCTTCTGCAGTGTTGGCTAGGGTCTTGTGATGTCCCACCATTTTCCTCTAGGATACATAAGTCCCAGGCCAAAAGGAGAAGAAAAACAATGGGTTCTGTAGTGTCAGGTGTCTCTGGGTTTCGGTTCAGGGAACTATCATTCCGTCCAATATCCCAAACTACAAAACCTCATATAGCACGGAAATTAGGAGCATGGGCTTTGGAGTCACTACAGTTGTGTTTAGTTCTCAGCTTTGTGTCTCACTAGCCAAGATATCTTAGAGAACTAAGCTACTTGACCTGCCTGAGCCTTGGTTTTCCCGTCTGTAAAATGGAGATAATAATCTGTAAATGGAGGTAATAATCATACCTATCTTATGGAGCTGGCAGAAAAACTGAATGAGATAATCCATGAAAAGCATTGAGTCCAGTGCTCACTAAATATTAGCTACTATCATTAGTTCTTGTTATTTGGCCCAACATTCAAGAAGTCCTGTTTCCTTCTCTTCCTTGGAAATGTGTTTTGAAAATCTGACCCCTTCTTCCCATCTCTGTTGGCATTGCCTGAGTTCTGTACCACCAGTCACCCTTGGGGTTGAAAAGGAGAGACCTTTAAAGGAGGGATGATTCCGTGTCCCCTCCTGATGACTGTATGACCCCTCCTTGATCTGCCACCCAGTTGACCTCTCTCCAGGTGTTACCAGGTCATGTAACTCTTGATTCAAATTTCCAGGGATTGTTTGCAACCAACAGGCTGAAAGCCAAAAGCCCTATGGCCAGAACCTACTTCTTTGGCCACTCTGTGGTCCTCCAGCATGTTGGAATTGTTAGTTTGGGTTCCCATGACCAGAGTGTGTTGACTGGCTTTTCTTGCTTATGTTTTAAATGTCTGTATGTTTTCAAGTCACTCTAAGTGTTGGTGGAGTGAACTCCCCTAACCCACAGTTTATATGTCTTGGACTGAAGTGTTGCACATTTTTGTGTGTGATGTTTTAAATATAAAATTTTGTTTTCCCAGCAGCTGCTGTAAGTGATTTGGAAACATTGCCTGGTCCTGATTAATTTCTTTTCTGCATCTCATGTAGGGTCTTGTTTATTTACATTAATAAGAAGACTACACAAACAGCTTACATGTGAAATTTTCTCTTGAGGACACAGAGGCTGATGATAAAGGCTAATTCGTGAGTGAGAAGAAGTTGAAATCTAAGTTCTTTCAGCTCTTGTCTGAGCCTATTGCTGTAACAAGTCTCCTAATCAACAGACCTTGTTAAAGGCAGTGATTTTATTACAGGCCTCGCAAGTTTGGCAGCTTACCTGACAGCTTGCCTTTTTTCAGGGGGCAAGGCATCAAGGTGAGACAAGAAAGAAAAGAGGACAAAAAGGAAGGCATTTAGGCAAGGCAAAGTTGGTCTCTTCAGGTTCTTGTTGTAAGTCAACCCCTATCTATTGTGTGTATAAATGATCAGCCCCACCTGTGAGAAAGATACCACAGAGGCTGAAGACAGGTCTAACTGGGGGAATATAGTGCCTTGAATCAAAAGCAGTATTTCTTTTTTTCTTTTTCTTTCTTTCTTTTTTTTTTTTTTTTTTTTTTTTGAGACAGGGTCTCACTCTGTCGCCCAGGCTGAAGTGCAGTGGCGCGATCATAGCTCACTGCAGCCTCAACCTACTGGGTTCAAGCCATCCTCCTACCTCAGCCTCCCCATTAGCTGAGACCACGGGCACATGCCGCCATGCTGGCTTATTTTTGTATTTTTCGTAGAGATGGGGTTTTGCCATGTTGCTTGGGCTGGTCTCGAACTCCTGGGCTCAAATGATCCACCTGCCTTGGCCTCCCAAAGCGTTGGGACTACAGGCATAAGCCACTGTGCCCTGCTGAAAGCAGTATTTCTTTTGAAGGGACAAATTTGGATTCCTTGAAGCATACAGTTCAAATGGATATTTGTATAAATTATTAATATTTGTCTTTCAGTTCATTTAGTTTCCTGCTGGGTTATGATTATCAAAAATTGTAAACTTGTCTATTTCCCTCTGCTAGACTGGCAGTTAAATAACAGGAAAGTCAGAGTAGCAGAATGGATATGGGCATGGGATTTAATAACAGATAAGCCTGGTCTAGTCCAACGTCCACTGCTTACCAGCCTCCCAGCTTGGTTTATGCCCTTCCACAAAAAACTAGCTCCATCACCTGTGAAATGAAAGAATCTGGCTGGGCACGGTGGCTCATGCCTGTAATCCCAGTACTTTGGGAGGCCAAGGCAGGCGGATCACCTGAGGTCAGGAGTTCTAGATCAGCCTGGCCAACATGGTGAAACCCCATCTCTACTAAAAATACAAAAATTAGCAGGGCATGGCAGTGGACGCCTGTGATTCCAGCTACTTGGGACATTGAGGCAGGAGAATGGCTTGAACCTGGGAGGCGGAGGTTTCAGTGAGCCGAGATTGCACCATTGCACTCCAGCCTGGGCAACAAGAGTGAAACTCCATCTCAAAAAAAAAAAAGAAAAAGAAAAAGAAAGAATTCTAGTAGCCACCTCACTGGGTTGCTGTGAGGATTAGGTGGGATCGCATAAGTAAAGCAGTTAGCAGAGTACTTGGCATAGTCAACCCATGGCAGCCACTACAGTGACAGGGAGGATGGTTTTTTAAGTTCCTTGGGAACACCAGTCTTGTGTCTGCATCACCAGCTTCTAGCTCAGTATCCGGGAATGAGAGTGTCGGAAATGAATACATGAAAGTCCCAGTCTTTGCCATCTTTAGTATGAGTATTTAGGTAAGCACAAGCACAACTGCATCCCAATGCCATGTCCACTTTGGCTGCAGCTGGACAAGTGATATTCTTAAATCTCCATAAGATTTAGGAGAAGGGATCTTCCCCAGGGCATCAGTCACACAGGGAATTTGAACAGAGAGCAGTGGCTGGGGGACTGTCTCATTGAGGGAATGGGTGGGAAGAACAAGGTGTGAAGAAAGGTCGGTCAGAAATGAGAGAGTAAAATCTCCTAGGAGGTCAAGGGAGGAGGTTCTTGAGGGAGATGTGCTGCTCCACGGTGGCAGCAAGTTCAAGGAGAAGGTCATTCCATGTACGCCTTACGCATACCTATATGGAGTCACTCATTTGGACACCCAGTCTTATTAGAGTTGCATCATGCCATACATTCATTTTTCTCTATTTTGATTAGCGGCTATTGAAGAGCCTTTACCCACCATGACAAATGAATACTCCATCTTAATGGCTGTCAGCTGGGCTGTGGTTTGCTGCCATTGTTTGCCATTGTTTGCACACAAAAGCCTGATCCCATTAAGACCGTCAGATATTTCCTGCCCTCGCATGGCCTCCTGCTCACAAACATTTGATGCTATTTAAAGCCTCTTCTCAGCAAATATGCATCAGTCACATTTATGCACTGCCCATTAATTAAGGCCAGATTTGAAGCTCTCACAGCTGTCACTTCTATTAACTGATTGCAGGGAATGTAGGACTTCATTTTTCTGGGAGATAATGTGAACATCGGAGAAAAGCCAAGTGATCTTCGAATCCCTGTGGCACTTACCTTGACTTCCAGGCTTCTAATGAAAAAGCTTCTTAGACAACAAGGGACAAAAAGACCCTTTCACAGAAATCATCAACAATCTCTGCCAAGCAGGAGATTTATTGGGTGGGAACACACACACACACACACACACACACACACACATACACACAGACACACACTCTTTATTTGAGGCACCCTGGAAAATGAAAAGCTATCTGGGGAGAGTAATCATGTGAGAAGATGGCCTTGAAGATAGCAGCTTGATTTTCTTTGAAAGAAAAAAATGGACCAATTTACAACAGTGACTTTGCTAAAAGGCTGAAAAGAGTTGAGTGTATTTTCTCTTCAGTCTCTCTTTTTCTAAAGGAAACACATCATGGATTGATTGGAAAACATGATCTTCTAGTTATCAAATGCTTTAATTAATGGCAAATCAAAAACATAACAGACAAAGGTTGCCAGTTATCAAAAAATCAAATACTAATTTTCTCCCAGCTGCATGATTGGGAGCAAGGGTGTGGAGCTGGAGGTGAGACTGGAAATAATCACAATCATGATATTAATGGAATTAATGTTTATTGGGTGCCCACAACGTGGCACTTTAAAAGAATGCATTTTCATGAATTATCTTATTTGACTCTTGAAAACTTAGGTCTTATCATATGCCCATTTTATAGATGAGGAAACTGAGGCTTGGCAAGCTTAAGCAATTTTCCCAAGGACACCCAGCTGGTAGATGGCAGGGTCAGGACTCAGATCTCAGTGAAGTCTGTCTGCCATGAAGTTCCCGTTCATAACCCTTTGTTATCCTGGTACAGTGGAAAGCACGTGGGCTTTGGAGACAGACTAGAGTTTCATCCAGATTCTGTCATGGGACCTTCAACAAATTGTTTACCTTCTCCTCAACTGAAGTAAAATGAGGAAAATAGACCAGGCGCAGTGGCTCACACCTATAATCCCAGAACTTTGGGAGGCCGAGGCGGGTGGATCACTTGAGGTCAAGAGTTCGAGACCAGTTTGACCAACATGGTGAAACCCCATCTCTACTAAAAATACAAAAAATTAGCTGGGCATGGTGGCAGGCACCTGTAATCCCAGCAACTCGGGAAGCTGAGGCATGAGAATCACTTGAACCTGGGAGGCAGAGGTTGCAGTGAGCCGAGATGGTGCCACTGCACTCCAGCCTGGGCAACAGAGCCAGACTGTCTCAAAAAAAAAAGAAAAAGAAAAATAATAGCTGCCTCATGGGCTACTATACAGATTCAACGAAATAAGGATAAACAAAAATCAGAGATACTCAAAGTGTTAGTTTAGGGGTATTCTGCACCCCACCCCCCATTTCATTTCATTCCAGTTATTTCTTTCTCCTGTCACTGGACTGAAGCTCCCGCCACCTTCCGCTACGTTGTTCCTGCATTCTCCACTTCCTCTTGGCTCTTTGTCTTGGGGACCAACACAGAGAAATATTTTTTTGCCCAGTTCTTCCCAGCAGTGCCTGCAGCTGTGCCTTTGACAATCCTGACCCCAGCTAGTCCCGCAGGACCTCCCAGCCTCTCACCTCTCTCCTCAGACTCCCATGCCTGACTGAAAAACAGGAGGACCTGTGAGGCATGTGAGAAATCTACAGGCTTGATGTCTGTGGGCCAGGCGCTCTCTCTCACTATTTATTTTTTATTTTTTATTTTTATTTTTGAGACAAGGTCTCACTCTGTCACCCAGGCTGGAGTGCAGTGGTGTGATCTCAGCTCACTACAGCCTCCACCTCCTGAGTTCAAGTGATTTCCCCACCTCAGCCTCCCAAATAGCTGGGACTACAGGCACACGCCACCATACCCAGCTAATTTTTTTGTATTTTTGGTAGAGACGGGGTTTCACCATGTTGGCCAGGCTGGTCTTGAACTCCTGACCTCAAGTGATCTGCCCGCCTCAGTCTCCCAAAGTGCTGGAAATACAGGCGTGAGCCACAGTGCCCAGCCTCAAGTCCAATTAACTATTTTTCACCATTGTTTACAGAGCTTTAACTTCTCATTTGCTTTCAAAGCACCTGCATTTAAAATTTTAGATGATAACTAAGATGGTTTGCATTACAAATTCTTAAAACATTTGGCTTTCAGAAACCATCTTGGGCTGTATACATGGAGAAGATGCAGTCAAGCCCTGAAGCCCAGGGCTAGGAGACAACAAAGGAAAGAAAAAAAGGGGAACATGGGGAGCCATGATCTCAGTGTCGTGGAAGGCAGTGGCAGAGAATAGCTCAAGAGATGAGGGATGAGAACCGAGAAGACCCCACATGCAGGGAAAGTGAAGCCATTGGCATCTTCAAGGAAGAAATGCCAGTAACCTGGTGAGGGTAGCAGTCCATGGCAGAAGGTTAAAGGGACAATGATTATGTGGAAGTAGGACCAGCACTGTGGTTGCACTGTGGTCGCCAGGGGCTGGGGGAGGCAGCAATGGGGAGTTATTGTTTCGTGGGTACAGAGCGGAGGTGGATGGTAGAGGTAGAGTGATGGTTGCACATTATGAAATTTTTTTTTTTTTTTGAGACGGAGTTTAGCTCTTATTGCCCAGGCTGGAGTGCAATGGTGTGACCTCAACACAGTGCAGCCTCTGCCTCCTGGGTTCAAGCAATTCTCCTGCCTCAGCCTCCCAAGTAGCTGGGATTACAGGCACCCGCCACCACACCTGGCTAAGTTTTTGTATTTTTAGTAGAGACAGAGTTTCACCATGTTGGCCAGGCTGGTCTCCAACTCCTGACCTCAGGTGATCCACCTGCCTCAGCCTCCCAAAGTGCTGGGATTACAGGTGTGAGCTGCTGCACCCAGCCAAGAGTATATTTTAATACCACTGAACTGTACCTTAAAAGGGGCTAAGATGGTAAATTTTACATTATGTTTATTTTACCACATTTTTGTTTTAAAAAGTGCAGGAAGCATCAAGCTTGGAGCCACAGTGAAAGTCAAGAATGTCAGTGATTCCACATGTAATATCTACATTTTTGCAGAGCAGTTACTCTTTTGTAGTATAACATTGAGCTGATAGTACACAGTGTAGACAACAGAATACAAGATTCTCTGGGTTGTATTTCCAGAAGTCTGGAGGTCATTTGGATATTTGTGGGCCCTAAGCTTCACTCTGACTTGTGTGACACATAAAAATTGTGATGAAATGTCCTATAGATGTCCTGCAGTTCTTAAAAGAACCTTTCCAAACTATGAAACAGCCCAGCAGCACTGAGTTAGAGGTAAATTCTGACCCCTTGAACACTAAAACTATTCTAACTGCACATAGAATTGGCAAGTAGCATTCTGTGTCTATGAACAGTTTGTCTTTTCTATATAACAGAGAAAATCTTTTAAAGCAAACTACTCAGTTTAAAACCTAATTGTTCTCATAATCTCAGTACTTTCAAATGAAGACATATCAATGCAACAGTACACTCTTATTCAGGCATTTGAAAGAAAGAATTTGAGACATTAGTTTGTATCAGATATTATAAATTAGTATGGTCTAGTCTTTGTCATGAAATTGTACATAGTTTTTGGACTATAGGCTTAAGTATGTAAGCTTAAGAATGTGAGTTAAGTATGTATGCTTAAGAATGTAAGCAGAAGTTCTGCACCAATCAGAATAAGCTACATATGCTTGAGTGACAACTACTGTAATGACAAAATATCAGTGGCTTAATACAATGGTTTTTCTCTCATACTTGTTCATAGAGTCAGCAAGGACCCTGCTCATTATGGTCCCTCAGGGACCCAGGTTGTTGGAAGCTCCACCATTTTAGATAGCTCCCTTCAAGGTCAGCCATCTTTGCAGTCATGTCCCCCAACAGCTGCAAAATTTGCTCTGATGCTCAAGAATTGAGCATCAGCAGTTAAATGCTTCAACATGAAAGTGACACCTGCCACTCCCACTCACATCCCATTGGCCAGAACTAGTCACATGGCCAGACCTAACTTCAGAGGGGTGGAGAATTGTAATCCTCCATGTACCCGAAATGTAGAGAAGCCAGATACTGAGAAACATCAGTAATGTCTAACAGAAATCCATTCTACCATTCCCTTTGCCTAAAGTGAAAAGATTAGTCCTTTCATCAGTTTGTAAACTCTACTTTTGAAGCAAATCCTGGTAGCTTGCATGGGGGCTGGAAGGATTTCCAGAAAGCCATATGTAATTTGGGAATGACATTCACTTAAGCTCATAGAATATCATTATTTGATGTAAAATGCGCCATTTGCAATACAGGACCAAAATGCACTAACCACAAAATTCCACTCCACAAGGGTCTGGGCTCTAATTTCTTCATTCTTTAAATGAGGCATTCTGTGATTTGGAATGGAAGCCCAGTTGTAGTCATAAGAATTTTACTTAATTCAAGAATTATTCTCACTGAATATGTGCCAGTTCTGAAAGGAATGCAAAGTCAAATTTTTCATCTTCTTTGCTCAAGGGCCTTTAGACGTAACAACACAGGGATGATACAAGGCTGACAATGACATTATGATTTAAATATGTTAAACAACTTATTATTAAATTGTGAATCAACAAAAAGTTATGTTCTTTATTTTACGGTTTTGCATAGTCCTGACTCACTGCCCACATATCCCTCTTGTTCCTCAGTTCTTATCCCTGATTTCTTACAGGATGGCCTAAGACAGCTATAGATGTTTTTATTTAGCGAAAAAAAAAAAGAAAAGAAAAGCCAGGCAAGAAAAATATGTTACTCCTGTTAATGTTTTTTTCTTATTCAAAATAAAACTTACTTTAGCTTCATGAGAAGTAATACAATATGTATTACTGACTTTTTTCAGTAAAGATAGGTCAAGAAAGAAATTGTACTGTTCATTAGCCACCAAAATACTAGTATTGGGGGCTTATTGGAAAAGTAGTAACAAAGGCAACTTTTTTTTGCAACTTTCTTTTTCTTTTATTGGACAGTCTCACTCTGTCACCTAGGCTGGAGTGGAGTGGCATGATCATAGCTCACTGTAGCCTTGACCTCTTGGGCTCAAGCGATCCTCCTACCTCAGCCTCCCTAGTAGTTGGGACTACAGGTACACACTACTATGCCCAGCTAATTTTTTTTTTTTTTTTGTAGAAATAGGGTTTCACCATGTTGCCCAGGGAGGTCCCAAACACCTGGGCTCAAGCGATCCACCCACGTCAGCCTCCCAAAGTGCTGGGACTATAGGTGTGAGCCACTGCACCTGGCCTAGGCAACCTTCTAATCCTACATAGTGAAATTAGAGGGCCAGCTGTGGCAAATCTAGGGGGTAATTTATGGCAAGAGAGCCAGGGGGTTGCCCAGGACTGGTGTCAAATTCTTCCTTATTGGAGTAATTTCAGTGATGTAAGTTGAGGCCACTGACCCACATGACTCCTTCAGAACTGAGAGCAGGAAGGACAGCATGACATAGATAAAGTCCCAAGCCATGCTGATTAAAAACTTCAGGCTTTCCCCAAATTGCATGATATCTTAATCTTTGATTTCTTGTTATTGTATTTAAGTGTAAAAATCCATCCCTTTATTTTATAAACCCTGATATTGCCGTGAAGCGGTCTCTGAACTCCTCAGCTATTACTGCCCAGTTTATCCCTTAATTCCTATTCCACCTGCCATGTAGTTCATCTCTTGTTTATCTCCCCAGCTAGATATTAAGCCCACTGAGAGCAGGAATGTAACATAGGCCACTTTTGATTTCTCTAAAGGACCAGGTCAGTGCTAGGCACATGGTAGATGTTTAATTAATCCTTCATTAATATAACAAGTCACCTGATGATTTAGATCTTTCCTTCAAAACCCACCTACAGACACACACACACACACACTTACACACCCTTACACACCCTGATCATTTAGTCTTTCCCTGAATGACTCCAGTGGTGAAGAGCTCACTTCCTCCCACAACAGCCCTTCCATCTTCAGTCAACTGCTAATGTAATGAGCTAAGATTTACTGAGTGCCTACTATGTTCCAGGCATGGTACTAAGCCCTTTACAGAGATTATAACATTAATCCTTACAGCAATCTTTTGAGGGAGGCATTCCCTAAGGCTTTGTTTCCCAGTCACTACATGGGATCAGTCCTTCTATACCATTCCTCTGTAAGCCACAGTCCAGTTTCTTGGGACCACAGATAGGAAATCTAATCTTTCTTCGAAGTGACAAAGTTTCCAATGTGGGGGCCATCTAGCAATGCCTGTCTTCTTTTCTTCTTGTTAAACCCCCCAGGTCTTTACACCATTGTTAACAACAATCACTGAGTCTCATTGAACACTCACTGTAGTCCAGGCACTGTGAGGAAGGCTTTCTTTTTGTGCTTTAAATTATTTTTTCCCATTTATGATTGACAGGTTATGCATCTTGCCTCAGGTCACACAGCTAGTGTATGGCCAACAGAACTGCAATCCTAGAGGAGTGTGATTCCAAAGACAGAGTTTCTCATTACTGTTTGGCATCATTGCTACTTAATGGTGATTTTCACTGTTCTAACGGTTTAGAATCCCTTATGTCACTTTCATAATAAAAGGGAGAAAAGGGCAAATACTTTGTCACAGAAAGAAGATTCATTAAAGGGATATTTTTAAGCCACTGTTTTCACAGGAAAACCAAATGCTAGAAAAGGTACAATGCTAAAAAGAAACTGTAAAAAAAAATTGATTACCTATACCACAGTAAAGTTATTCCAGGTAATTTAACTTTTGAGCTAGAAACCGAGGGTTCTCCTTGCATCAGGGTGCTCTCATTCTGTAGTCCTGAGAAGACAACCTGTTTTAGGCAAATGCCTAATACCAAATGGAATATATTAGAAAGGAAGTGTCACAGACCAGTGTCCAAAGGTTTTTGGAGCGCAGAACATGGAGCAGTGTGGACGATACACAGAGAGAGGAGGTTTTATTACAAGTCAGGATCATTCAGGGATGAACTGGCTTCCTTAACGGGTGGAGGGCTGCCTGTCACTGGAGAAAGTCAAACAAAATCAGATAGACAGGGCTCTTGCAAGGACAGAAATGGCTTAGAAAGTTACCAGGCACCCAGGAGATAATCCGAAGGTGTATTAAAAGTTAACATTAGGAGTCTAGGTTCTGGGACTGGAATGCCTGGGTTACATTCCTGCTCAACATCTTACTCATCTTGGACAATTTACTCAACTGCCTCAGTTTTCTCATCTCTAAAATTGAAATAATAGTATGACTTTCCTCTTAGGGTATTGGGAGGAGTCAGTGAGTTAATTTAAATAGTAAAACATTTTTAAAGTGCCATGCATGTGCTAAATCATCTGCTCCTGTGGCCCTAACGTTTTTTCATGAAAATGATCTTGTTTCCAAAGAAAAGAGGTATAAATAATCCCAACACATAAAACAGATTTTTTAAAACCACTAATGTGTTTTGTTAGCATAAATTAATTTCTTTTTTAAGACAATTTTTAGGTTCAAGACTACATGTCATGTGCAGGTTTGTTATATAGGTAAACTCATGTTACAGGGGCTTGTTGTACAGATTGTTTCATCACCCCAGTACTAAGCCTAGTACCCAATAATTATTTTTTGTGCTCCTCTCCTTTCTCCCACCCTCCACCCTCAAGTAGGCCCCAGTGTCTGTTGTTCCCCTCTATGTGTCCATGTGTTCTCATCATTTAGTTCCCATTTGTAAGTGAGAACATGTGGTATTTGGTTTTCTGTTCCTGCATTAGTTTGCTAAGGATGATGGCCTCCAGCTTCATCCATGTTCCTGCAAAGGACATGATCTTGTTCTTTAGTATAAATTAAGTTTTAATTAAAACATTAACATCTAACTCTTATACAGGCATTTAGTGGACATGTGGCTATTTTGTCCATTAGAAAATTTAGCACAAGTAATATGGAAAATGATTTGGATGCCTTAGCATTCACTTTATTTCTGAATTGTGTTTCAATTTACAACCTTTGAAGAGTTCTTAATTAACATAGGCAAGAAATTATAGACAGATAGTCTCTTTGGTTAAATAAAAATGGGAGCAGTTTGTTCCAAAGGCTGCATAAAAATGAGTTAATGCGGAGATGTCCAGTGTGTTATACGTAGGCATATACTATGGTTGAGTATATATGATGTTTATCACAGTTCTTCATATTTTGAAAATATATCTTAAAGATTATGAAAATACTGAAGTAGAGCCTTGGAATAGCTTGAAAGCCACTGACCTATCTCATTTAGCAGACATGATTTATAGGTTAAATTAGCCCCAGTGCCTGTCCAAGGTCTCAACAGAAAACAGTAGGACTCAGGCTAACACCAGGGTCTAACTGATTGTGGTTAAACCAGATGATCTCTATGTTTTCTTCTGTTCTAAGAGTTTGTGATTCTAGCATTCTATGTTTAGTGGGAATACTTGCCAATAAGCCTGATTTTACTATGATAAGCCTCCTCTTCCTTCAATTGATTAGGCTATTTTGTTCTTCTCTATACTACAAATCTGTTATGAAATGAAATTTCAGAGCTATATTTTCTGAAAAGGATAAATGTCCTTTGCTCCAAATTCATTTTATTTTTATTCCTATCCACTTCAGTTTGTATAAAATACAGAATTCTAATCTTCACCAGCAAGAATTTGTGGTTTTTCCTAATACAAACTGATAACTGTAAGCTCCAGATTTACAAAAAAAATTCAAATTTGACTTTCATGGCCAGCTAGGTCAATACTCTATGCCACCTTTGTATTCTGTTCCTCTGACATTTTAGCTTTTATTTTTTAAAAACTGGTTCAATATATTGATGACTTTGAGTCACAGCAAGGAGGAAGATGGATATCTTCATCTATGCTGCTGACATGGTTTTCCAGCCATCCTAAGAAGTGAATAAATCATTTTACTTGTTACTAATCTGAATGGCTTTGTATCAATCATGTCACCATTACCAACTTATTTGAGGCAGGGATTTTTCTAGTATTCAAGTAGACACTTCCAACAACTTCCTCTAGCAGTCCATTTCACCCCTCAGCTCAGGGGTAATGCCTTGGTTAGTTCATGGAATCCTTAGGAGGCAATAACAGTTCAAAATGAATACCCTACTGCAGCTCCTAATAAGTTATGGATTTATAGCCTTCCCCTGCTCAAGAGCTCCAGAAGTTCTTTCAGCTTAAAGGGAATAGGCTGTTTTTCTATCATTATTTAAAAACACAAGTTGAACAGTGATTTCCTTGCAGCCCTCAATCATATACAGAATACAGTCTCAAAGCTGGTACCTCAGGGCTCAAAATGAGGAGCCCCAGGGTCACTAGAGTGACTCAAACCCAGAGGAAAGATGGTCTTGGGGTGTATTAGCCTGTTTTCATGCTGCTATGAAGGCCTGCCCAAGATTCCGCAATTTATAAAGGAAAGAGGCTTAATTGACTCACAATTCCACAAGGCTGAGGAGGCCTCAGGAAACTTACAATCATGGTAGAATGGGAAGCAAACATGTCCTTCTTCACATGATGGCAGGAAGGAGAAGAATGAGAGCCATGCGAAGGGGGAAGCCTCATATAAAGCCATCAGATCTCATGAGAACTTACTATCATGAGAATAGCATGGGGGAAACTGCCCCCATGATTTAATTACCTCCCACCAGGTTCCTCCCACCACACATGAGATTTGGGTGGGGACATAACCAAACCATATCATGAGGAAATCCTGGCCTGTCATCAAAATCATGATACCATGGTTTTAGATTCCCTTTCTGATAATCGAAGAACATTCTGGAGGCCTGAGGCAGAGTGAGCCACCAGAAGAAATAGAAGCTGTCCAAAATAATTTAAAGTCCCAGGCCCTTGGGTTTGCTCTGGGGAGAAAAGCTTTTATCACAGCCCTTTGGTGCAACAGAAAACAAAATGTTTGGGAGAGGTATTAGTACCAGCACTTCAGGCAGTGCATGTAGGCAATGGATAAGAGAGAACTCAAAGCTTCTGGGAAATTGAAGGTGTCCCATGTTTATAAAGGGGAAATTCAAGATGCGATTAAGACGACTCCTTTCCAAGAAATACCAGGACAAAGCAAGTACTCAAAAGCCACCCAGTGCCACTTTTCCTCATCCCTCCACCTGTCCAACACATGCACCTTTCAGTGGGTGCTCTGCACTTGCTGGCATCTGCTATTCACTACCATATTCCCTGTTTCAATCACTCCATTAATCTCCTTGCCTTTGTGGCTTCCACCTTAAAACTCTGCTTTTGAGTTTTTGAACTAGATAGGTATGAGCGCAGATCCTAGCACTTGGCTGTATGACCTCAGGCAAGTTACTTAATCTCCCTCTTTCCTCCATTATTAAAATGGTAGTAAATATATTCACCCTATCAGATAGCCAACAAATACCAGTTTCTTTTCTTTATGTTGCTTTTCTTGGTGCTCAGGAGCACCTCTGCATACCTCTCTGAATAAAGGGAGCACACTTTTCTTACGGAACCTAAAGTCACCCGAGTCCATAAGTTGTCAAAATGGAATCCTTGATTCTTTTTGACTTTGGCTCTTTCTCTCTTTTAACCAGAGTTTGTTCTCTGCTGGAGAAATGCTTTTCATTTTACTTCCATATTTGCTGCCGTTTCACATTTTTAAATGTGCCATTCTTTAGGCCATTCTCTAGCTAAATAATATTCCAATCAGCTACTGTTTAAGCTGGGAATTGATATCATTTATTTGTGTTTCTTTGAACTTGCCCTTTATGTTATCTTTAACTTGACTTTAAATAAAACATAATATGCATTGAGTTCCTTCCATGTGTCAGATGCTTTTTACAAACATAAACTGGCTTTATCATCATAAAACCAACCCAGTTAATTGGGAGATATAATTAATAAATAGTGTCACTAATTATTATGTATTTTCACTTTATGACAGCAAAGTATTTTTGCTGTCAAAGCATAAGGACACTGGATCATTTTCAAAATCCCTACCTTCACTCAGTTGTCCACACCTGGGGTAAGGCTTATTCTTGAGTGGCTGCAGCCCTAGGCACTCCCTTCCACCTGGAATCAGGGAATTACATATAGGCATAATGCCTAGGAGGAAATAATCAGCTCGTTTAAGTGATGGCTGACATCAGGAGGCCTTTTGAGCCAGAAGAATGACATGATGATAGCTGTGTCTTTGGAAGATAAATGTCACAACCACATGCAGTATAGATTACCTGAAACCACAACATTTAGCCTTTATGCTTACACATCTGGGGGGCATGATTTAAAAGCTCATGAATACAATCTGGATTTTAAAGAAGGGACTGGTGAAAATTAAGAATTTCAAGGTTCTACCAAAGAAGGGGAAGGATCAGTGTTTTTCCAACTGGTTTATGTGTCCTAAATGTTTATGTATACAAGTGCATATTGTTAGTGCAGTCTCTTGGAAGCCATGTGTGGGCAGTAGATCTGCTATTGCCCTACCTTTCGGTTTAAAGTTGCAAGAGAATGGAAATTCTCTGCCAGCATGAGAATCATTCATCTGGCTGCCACCTGAATTACTGTTAAGCAACACATTGAGTTTGACAGATAACCCTGTTCTTAGCCATCCTTCAAGAAAAGCATGAAGGAGCCTTCATGTTTAAACATTTCAGCCAAATTTCTTCCTTCTGACAATGCGTGGAACACAATGTCTTTATTTCCTAATGAAATATTCATATTGGATGTATCTATGGTTAGAAGAGAGAATAATCAGGAATTATCTTTATTTAATTTCTTAGTCATTCTGGTCTCAGAGAGCAAGCTCTCGGGTTGGGTAATGACATCGCCCAAGGAACCTGATGTTTTTCATTGAGCTATAAATATCTCTCAACTTGGCAAACCAATAGTTCCCATTCCCAGGATGACAAATGAGAAAAATTGTTACTATTTCAGTGGATAGTTTTGGATCTAGGAATTTGTTATGGGAGGAAGGGTGGTATTATAGATGTCCCTTCATGGGGGTAAATCAGCACAATATGGGACTTCAGAGGACTTCAGTATGGGATTGCAAGGGAATCAGGAGACGCTATAGGAGATGCTGAAGCAGTGTGGCCAGGCCTCGTGGGAGGCGAGTCCTCGGATTAGGAGTAAAGCCTGTGTGTAAGCATGTTGGGGAAAGCCCGAGAGCAGTCTGAGAGAGATAAGCGAGCGTATGTGTGGCCCTGGGTCAGTCATCTACCAGGCCCTGTTCTTACAAGAAGGGTTTCTGTTGTCCTAAGAGACAATACAACTAACAGAGGAAAAAGATCCTAGACTTTGGGGCCAGAAGGCACTTATTTCAAACCTGCCACCATCACTTCTGTGTGAGCTTTGACCTACTACTTACCTTCTCGGAGCTTTGGCAAAATAGGGATAGTAATTCTTACCTCCTGGGGTTGTTGAGAGAATTAGGCAGGATAACATATTAGGTAAGGTGCCAAGCACGTGGTGAACGGTCCAGCCATAATAGCTGTCACATATATCCATGGGGCCTCCTACTGCCTAAATCCCTACGAGATGCTTGAATGCCCTGATTGCATCTGTTTTCCACCTACAACTCATCTAAGACCATGACCCAACATGCCCAACCTATAGGCTCCACCCAGCAGTCTCCCTTGCTCTGTTTCTAAAATGAAAATAATCCCTTTCCAGTTTTTTAGGCTTTCCATAGCTGGTCTCCAAGACAAACCAGGCAAGACTAGCAAAAGAAAACATTTTTTTTAAGTTTTTTTTTTTTTTTTTTTTTTTAATGAGAAAAGTAACAAAGATAAAAGAAATCTCTGGAAGCCTTGATCACCATTGTCCCAGAGCATTATTGAAATGCAAATAGATTGTGGCAGTTTACCTGTTACAGCTCTGGCTTCAAACACCACTTGAGAATCATGTGAAAAGAAAGTGGGGTTTCTGTGGACAGTGCAAATAGACAAGCCTCCCCTGTTGGTAGAGAAGTATATGTAGCTTGTGTGAAAAGGGGGATCCCATGGCCAGACTGCCAAGGGACACGTCTCAAGGAGAAGGAGAGGCACAACATTTTACCAGCCCCTACTTCATGCCAGTTCTGAATTAGGTACCTTCATTTACATGTTTCATTTAAGCCTCACAAGAGATTTGTGAATTATACTTTGGTCCCTCATTTTACAGGTAACAAAACTAGGGCTCAGAAAATGATGTCACCTGCAGGTGTTAATGTGCATTATTAGGAAGGCTCTTAGGTGAACATTCATGTGTCTAGAGGAAAAGATGTTTTGAACATTTGGGACGTAGAAAAGAAATTTTTGTTAAACTCTTTAAATCCCAACAAGTGAACTTCAGATTCAAGGTCCTTAGGAGTCCCCCCCCATCACTCAGAGCTTCTCTTTGGCTCTTCTCCACCATCTCCTAGTTTCTCCTCTCCCTTTCCTCTCTGTCCCTTTCCTCTCTCTCCAACACTGGAAGCAAAACTAGGCTTTTCTATTTAGCCAGATCTCAGAGTTTTTTTGTTTGTTTTTTGTTTTTTTTGAGACAGAGTTTTGTTCTTGTTGCCCAGGCTGGAGTGCAATGGTGTGATCTCAACTCACTGCAATCTCTGCCTCCTGGGGTCAAGTGATTCTCCTGCCTCAGCCTCCTGAGTAGCTGGGATTACAGGTGCCCACCAACATGCCTGGCTAATTTTTTATTTTTTTAGTAGATGTGGGGTTTCACTATGTTGGCCAGGCTGGTCTTGAACTCCTGACCTCAGGTAATCTGCCCACCTCAGCCTCCCAAACTGCTAGGATTACAGGCATGAGCCACCGCACCAGCCTGATAGTTTCTTTTGCTATGCAGAAGCTCTTAAGTAGATCCCATTTGCCAATTTTTGCTTTTGTTGTGATTGCTTTTGGCATCTTTGTCATGAAACCTTTGCCAGTTCCTATGTCTGGAATGGTGTTACATAGGTTGTCTTCCAGGGTTTTTGCAGTTTGGGGTTTTACATTTAAGTCTTTAATCCATCTTGAGTTGATTTTTTTTATATGGTATAAGGAAGGGGTTCAGTTTCAATCTTTGGCATATGGCTAGCCAGTTATGGCAGCAACATTTATTGACTAGGGAGTTCTTTCAGTTCTGTGATAGTTCATTTGCTCTTCAACCATTTCCTGGTGAAAACAGCCAATAAGGAAGTCAGGAAAGGACTGCCAGCTGCAGGAAGTGACTTCTGACATCTAGAGGAAGGACGGCAGAGACCTTCTGGTAGTTGGAACCACTTAATGTAGAGGGTGGCAATCTCTCACACCTCAGAATGTCTCTGAGTCATCTAGAGCAAGAGTCAGCAAGTTATAGCCCATGGGCCAAATCTAGCAAGTAAACCAAATCTAATATGTGAACCTAATCCACCTGCCACCTGTTTGTGTAAATAAAGTTTTATTAGAACATAGCCATAAGTCATCCATGGCTGTTCTCACACTGCAACAATCCAGCAGAGTGGCTGCAACAGAGACCATGTAACTGCAATGCCTAAGGTATTTACTCTCTGGCTCTTTTCAAAAGAAGCTTGCTGACCCACAATGTAGAGCAGCACCTTTCAAACCTCGTGTGCATGGGAATCACCTGAGAATGCTGTTAAACTGCAGCTTCTGATTCAGTAGCCCTGGGAAGCGGTGCAAGACTTCTAAAATGCCCCAGATGATGCCTGCGCTGCTGGTCCATGGACCACACTTTGAGTAACAAGGGGCCAGAGAAAATAAACTAACGCTTATTGTAAGATTCTCCCCGGGGGCCTGAAAGCTTAAGGAGATGAATAACTCCTCCCTTCTCAGGCCCAGTCCCAAGGTGCAAGGCTACTTGCACCAGCAGCATGCTCCAGCAAAATAGCAGAAGCAGAAAGAGAGCCAGCCAGAAGACACGTACCCCTGAAAATCAAGAAAGAGGCCACTGGGTACAACATAGCAGTAATGTCAGACTAGGACACTTCCTGTTTACAGGAGATTATAAAACCTTCGCCCTGTCCGCACTTGGGGCTGATGCCATTTTAGGCCTCAGCCCGCCTGCACCCAGACGCTCATTAAAACATCATGTTGCTCCACACCGTCTCGTGTTGTCTGTTGGCGCACTCTCGGGGTTTGAACCAATACAAGAACCTTACACTTATTAGTCTCGATTTTTTTTAAAAACTGAGAATTATAAAATATACTTTAGAAGGAGTCCTATCCAAAAAGCTAAAATAAAAATGCATAGGGTTTTAGAGGAAAATTCCGATGAAAGAATGGGGGAAAGAGAATTATAACTAAATTCGATGAATGAATTAATGAGTATCAAGATCCATGCTCAGACCCTTGCTGTAAGATGGCTCCATCAAAGGCCTGCCCCCCAGTGGAGTTTCTGCATCAAGAACACTAGTATTCTTCCAGGTTCTCAGGCCAGGAACCTTGGTCTTCCTTACTCCACCTTCGGTAGAACATCCATCTTCAGTCCAGTTGGCCATTCCTTCAGAGTGATGTTGGTGGGCCTTTGCCCTCCATTCTAATTTCATCTCTGTGGTCCAGGCCTCCATCACTTTGTGCCCATCTTAATGCAGTTGTCTGTGTGTGTCCCAGTCTCCAGTCTCTTCCATCTTCAGTCCATTGCCTGTGTTTGCCAGACATCTTCTGAAAAGAGCTTTTCAGCCTGCCATTTCCCACTCAAGAGTCTTTGGATTTAAGATCCCACACTTTGGTCGCCAGCCTTTTCTCTCATCATCTCTTCCCACTCACCCAGTCAGTCCTCTCAGCCATCCCTGGAGATGGCCCAGTGATATCTAAGAAGCCCATATATTCCCTAATATTGTAACTCACTTACACAGATTTTAAAGCATTTTTCTTGAACATTTTGGAAATACAAGATCTGAATATTTCACCCACCTTTTTTTTTTTTTTTTAGTGTTCCAAAAAAAATTTTTAAGAAATGAAATCATGCCTTAACAACATGGCAGAAACTTGCACATAAGAGCACAGTAAATATGCAGTCAGCCTGGATCTCTGGGTCCACCCTTCTTGTGTTTCTCAACAGTCATTTTTTTTTGTTAATGTTGGATCACTGCTTCTTAAACTAGTTGTTTAGTAAGTACCCTCTTGCAAAGGCTTAGAGGTGCCATCTTGTGGAGAAAAATGCAAACAGGCACATTTGGCTGTGTGTTAAGGAAATGACAAGGATGCCAGCGTGAATCTCCATCATTGCCTTCTGGCCATGGGGACAGTCCCCTGAGAGCCTTCTGGGGACCTGCGTTGGTAGACCCAGGCCATCTGCGCTCAGGAGGCCCTGTAAATCAGGCCAGTGTGCAAGCAACCTCCGTCCTGGATCGGAGTTCATCAACCCAACTCACTATTGCCTTTTTGCTGATAATCTAGCTTCCAGAACTCTGCCCTATAGGGTGTAGGCAGTGTCTGTCTGCTCCATTCTGCAAGGAACTTCCTAGTCTTGACCCCTTATCAGCCCCAAACCACAGCTTCTAACAGACCCATCCCACATGGTTTTTTTCCTGCTGCCAGCCCCTCCTGAGACACTAAAAAATTACAATAAAATCTAGCCAGACATATTAGATCTCTTTAAACACAATTCACCATACGGCTCTACACATTAAAAGTAAAGCAAAAGTCTAGAGGTTTCTAGTATTCTATACAAAAATATGGTTACCTTACTTTTATAATAGAGCAATTATCACTGTCAAAAGTTATTTCAGGCCTCTCTCTTCCTTCCCCTATTTCAATCCATGGAGGAGGAAAATTATGAAAGTAAAGCATTAGAATTTTAGAGTTTGGGATATTCCCATTCTCCAGAGAACGACGACCCTAGTGGGAATTGGGGGAGGTGGTAATTATCTTACAGAATATGATATGTTTACCTCTCCGGACTCCTTTCTTCAGATTTGTAAACATAGCTGCAGTTGATTCTTACCCAGTTTTATCCTACAAGAGCGCTAACATTTTCTTCCAGTCGAGTCCCTTGATAAGATGCTATCCTATTATGAACTAGGATGAGGTACTGAAAAGTGACAGCCATAAGCTTGATTAAAACCAGATCGCTCGTTTTACAATTGCTTTTATTTAGGAAGCCAAAATACCTTTTATCCCATGGACCATTTCTTCTCTTCAAATGAATGGCATTGTCAATTTGATCTCCATTGATTCCTGTTTCCAATTTAATTTTGTGTATATAAAGCAAATTTCCCTCCCTTTAAACATGGCAGGATTCTTCATATCAGGGCTGTATCTCTTTTTAAAAGAAAAAAATTTGGCACCAGAAGGGACCTTAGAGATGAGCCAGTTCGAAGAGCAAGCTGGTCCCGTAACTTTGATCTTTTGATTCCTCAACCAGCTGCTTTTTCGTTCAACAAACGCTTATTAAACACCTACCAAGTCCCAGATACTGTGCTCTTTGCAATACATAATCATACTTATGCTGAAGTTAAGCCAAGAGGCAATCTTAAAGAACTCAAGAAGGTTTGATAGCAGTAAGGAACTATTTTTGGAAACTGGATAATTAAGTGTTCTTTGCTTATTAACTTCTCTGACATTTACAAAGGCCGTTTGTGCACTTCTGTGGAACTGCCATCATTTTAAAGCTTTCTGGGGAATCTGTCACGTGCTCCTAGGTATCCCATGAGCTTTGGAATAAAGAGCAGTGATTCTCAACTGAGGGTGATTTTGCTCCCATAGGGAACATTTGGCAATGTCTGGAGACATTTTTGTTTGTCACACTGAGAGGGATGCTCCTGACATCTGGTGGGTAGAAGCCAGGGATGCTGCTGAACATCCTACAATGCATAAGGCAGCCCCCATAAGAAAGACCTTTCAGGACCAAAACATCAGTAGAGCTGGAGTTGAGAAGCCCTCACCTTAAGGAAGAAGAGCAGGCAGGAGCATGAGAAGCTAGGTTTGTAAACCCTGACAATCCTTCAACCAAAGCAGTTCTGCTCTTCTCATTTTACATGGTGGAGCTTTGGATTTCCACATGAGATTTTATTTTTGAAGTATATTTTTTCTACTTAAAAAAGTTGAAGACTACTGTGGTAGAAGACAACTCTCTGCCTTCTGTTTTACAATTGAGTCACTTTGGAACAAATCAAGTGGGTGTATATGATACAGGATGAGGGCGATCAGGGGTAGATTTGGAAGCATCTACCTGAGCCTTGGTTTTGGCTGCGCAGGACTCTGCCCATCTCCCTCTCAACATTTATAAACAATATTGAAGTGATTTGATTGTGTCTGACTTTCAATTTAGACCAGGGATTGGCAATTTTTTTCTGTAAAGGGCCAATTTAGGCTTTGTAGACTTTACTGTTTTAGGCTTTGTAGACTTTACTGTTTGTGTTGCAACTACTCAATCTGCTGTTGCAGCACAAAAGCAGCCATAGACAATAACTAAACAAATGGGATTGTTTGTGTTCTAATAAATCTTTATTTATAAAAACAGGTTGGGAGCCAGATTTGGCCTACTAGCTACAGTTTGCTGACCCCCGATTTAGACTGTAAATAGGAACCTTGTTTGTTTTACCTTCATGTCTCTGCTGCCTACCACTGAATTGGCACATAGTTGAAGTTGGCTCAGGAAGCATTTACCAAACTATATTGAAGGTCAGTTTTACCGGCATAAGTGTTAGAAGATTTTAATGAGAATAACAACTGGAAAAAGATCCACCCAGAATAGATTAACTGTTTCCTTATGTTGAACATTTAGGATGTTTCCAGTTTTTTATTACTAATACTGTGATGAGCCCTTCATACAGAAACTGTTGGCCTGATTTCTTATTTCCTAGCATAAATTCCTAGAAGAAGAATTTACTGGATCAAACGGTCTATATTGCTAAATTGCTTTCCAGGAAGGTGGTATTGATCTACATTCCTAACAGTAATAACAGGAAGATATTTATCATATGCAAAGGATTTCTTTCAACAGAATGTCATGAATAAATGTTTTGGCATCCATATGCATTTCCACGAATTAGCTCACCGTAAATATAAGTAAATTGGTGTCAGCTACTAATCATTTTAATATTCTCCCATACTGTTCTACCAGCATGATTATTAAGGCACGTTGTTTTACCTGTGGGGGTCATCTAGCCAAACAGTTGAGGTTCCCCTATCTCATGTGTTTATTGAGCACACACAGACACATCTGCTTCCCATTAGGGAATCAGGACCTCCACTATCTGAATGCCTGGCACCAGCCTACCCTGCCGTGATGGACAGAGGCCTCCTCCCTGTGAAATTCACCTCCAAATATGTCATCCAGGTTGCTCATTTCCCTCAGGAAATTTCATTCAGGTTAATTTTGGCACACAATTGGGGGTAATTCTTGAGCAATTTCTCCTGTGATGGCTTACAATGTGTAAAATTTTCCTACAACGTGTTGCAAAAATCACTGGAAAAAATACAAAGGACATCTGATGGTTATCCACTGGTCTTTGTAACAGCAAGAAATATCTATTTTGAACTGCAGTACATGATGAGCAAGAAACATAAAATAAAGGTAGATCAGAGAGTAGATGTTCTTTCTGGCCTTTTTCGACAGGTACTGTTTGAGCAGTGAGAATGTAGAAGCTGTGTGAGGTGTCTTGACTTTATGGTGAACCTTGGCCAATTTTGTTTTGGTTTTTTTTTGCACTTCAAAGTTTTCTGAATTTCACCAAATGAAGAAGAAAATATTTCTGACTAAGAAGTAGTAGAAAGTGTTACAGAAGTAAGGGTGGGTCCGGGTGGTTGTATGATGATGAGATTTACTTAAAAGTGAATAGACTTCAGACAAAATCAAATACATAAAGACAATGATGACAAAACCCAGCATTTTCTGAGAAGCCACCATATTGCAGAATTCTGCTAAGTACCTTCTCTGTTTGCCTCATTTAATTTTCCCAACAGTCCTAAGGGGTAGCTGCTCCATCCCCATCCAGGCAGAAAAAAAATCTCAGGGCTCAGAACAGCTCATCAAAATGTCCAAAGATACAGCACTCATCAGCAGCAGAGACAGCACAAGAACGCATATTCTCCTGCCCACCCAAAGCAGTGGTGCCTCTGAAAGAGTCTAGACGTAGGTCAGCACTAAGTCATCCCTATCAGCGACCAATTGATCAGCCTTCTGATACACAAACCAGAATTCAAGCCAGATTCGTTTCTGAACACTGTCCTTGGGAAGAAGATCTGGATGGTGGTGGAAATGTTTTCAGCACCTACCTCAAAGAGAAGTGACCAATCCAGCATCACACAGCAAGCCAGGGACTGGGCCAGGGCTGCACCCCGGGTTTTCTGGTTCCCAGCCCAACATTCTTTCCATTATTCCAAACTGTTTTTCCTGATAAATGACATCAGCTAGTGATTATACCTAATGATTATACAGCTGTGTTTTGGAGGAGAATATCAGCTGCTTTAAAGAAAGTCATAGCACGTAATCTATACATGTGATAATAGTTCATGAAACATCAAAAAAAAGTGCATCTAAAAGATAGCAAATACAAACAAGGCCTATTCTTAAGTTAATAGTAGTATACTGCTGTCAATGGCATACATGGTTTTGACAAAGTGCTTTGGTTATGTAAGATATTATCATTAGGGAAAGCTGGGTGAAAGACCACCAAAACTCTCTGCACTCATTTTAAACTTCTTATGAGTCTTACACTATTTCAAAATAAAACATTATAACAATAAGAAAGTAATGCAATAGGAAGATGGGCTAGAATATGTATTCACACACTGTGTGTAAAGTGTAATGTTAAAACAGCCAGTGTAAGAGAGATACATAATGGGGTTGGTCCCTCGTAATCCTGCAAGAGGAGAAAGCCAGAGTCACTTCTAGGCCAGGCTCTCTCCAGTCTTCATGGTAACCATGCTTTGAACTTGTTCCTCTGCACCTAGGTCACTGCCACCATCTACTCCTTCAACAAAGCTAGAACCTTCAACACCACCTCTGATCGTTTGACCTCTGACTTTTACCTAATGGTTAAAAACATGGGCTTTGATTTGGGGCCTTGGTTTAAATCCGAGCTCTATCTATTATTAGCATTTTAGCCTTGGACAAATTAACCTCTCTTCTAAGTCTTAGTTTCCTGTAAATTTCAGCAATTTCACAGATGGCTTTTTAGGATTAAATGGAAAAACATATATGTTTCAGAGGACCTAGAAGATAGTAAAGACTGTAAATGTTAGACATGATAATGTTGATTAAGATGGCAAGGAGGAGGATGAGGACAGTCACAAAGGCCTGTTCATTCTGCATCCTAAGCATCTCTCAAATCCCTTCACACCATCCCCAGTCCCCTCATTCAGGTTGGGATATTGCAACATCCTCCAGACTCTATGTACCCAATTGTTAATTTCGACTTTCTAAAGGAGATTTGATCCTGTCCAGCATGACATAGAGCATACAAGTTTCCTCATGGCCTGAAAGCTTGTTATTCTCTATGTGTGTGTCTGATTGCTCCTGTTAGACTCAGATTCCCAAAGTCAGGACCTGTGTCTGATTCAGCTTGGGATTTTCCAGGCAGCCTTTTCAGTGTAGTCACTCAACAATATCAGTGATGAAATACATCTTTACGTGTTTCAATCTTGTCATGGCAGGTCCTTCGTGTCATTCAGATCCTAGTCCAGAGGTCATTCCCCAGCCATGCCCTCCTAGACATCTAGTCCAAATCTTCCCTCATTACATCATCTGATCTTCACAACAGCCCTGTGCAGGAGAAGGGGCAGTTGTCATGTGTGTAATTTGCCCTTGGCCTCAGCTAAATATTAAGGTCTCGAATATGTGTTGTCTGCCTAGTTCTTATTCTGGAGTTGTCCTTCTTGCTTTGTGAAGTAAAGGAGAGATATTTGGTAACTCCATGGGAACTCAGTCTCTTAGAGGCCTGGGTAGCCACTAGAACACTGAAGAGTGCTCCTAGTATGTTCTAAGGAAGTTATTGATCATGGCTCCAGGGAGACAGGCTGTCACCTTTAGTTCTTGGCATCCTTGTGCAGCCGCATGCTTCACTGAAACCAACCTCCAGGCTACTTGGACATCTACCAGGAAAAACTCTTGCAGCCTTTCCTTCCCATGTCTAGATTGATCCAGAGCAACCATGCTGTGCAGGAAATCTGGTGGGGGTGGGTCCATCAAATTGTGCACAGCATTTTCATATGTCTGATTCACAAGATCAAATAACATTTTGTCTGTTTCTGTGGTTATCTGAAGCTATCCATGCTTGTGTAATTTCCTTGTGATAGTTCCATTCTAACTGGGCTGGGGCTGAGGATTAATGTGATTAATGTGACATCTGTCCCATCTTTGGCGACTCTCATTCATTCTTGAAATATCTCTTACACCCTAGTTACAGGAGAGAGACTCACTGGCCGGTTCATTGTCTCCACTCTAGGTAAGGCCTGCTCCACACTGAAGTCATTGTTATCACCGAAAAGCAAGTCTGAGCATGGCTCTCCCCTTCTCCAGACATCTGGGGGTTGCTGATGTCATAGGATGAAAATCTAATTCTTCAATCTGGCAAACAAGATTCTTGACAAGTTCCGCTGAACTCTCCAGCCTCGTATTATCCCTCCCAGCAGGCTTGCACTTCAGCCGTGTCATTCTGTGTTCTTTCCTACCTGTGTACACGTTGTTCCCTTTAACAGAAGGACCCCTATGAGAATGAGCTCAGTCTGGACAAGTCGAGTCCAGGGGTAGCAGCAACAGACTGGAGGTTGGGAAGATGGGGAGTGTGAGATGTCACTAGACACGGCAGGCAATGGGTGTTGACCACCTCTCCTGTCTACCTTCCCCCTTGATGACAGTCAGAGGTATCTCCTTGATTCGGTTGGAATCTTGCCTTGATAACATGGGTTCTACTATTCAAAACCCCTGTTGGGTGACATTTTTTTTTGTTTGTTTCAAAGCAAGGGAGAATTCAAGGGGGGTGGGGCTATGGAAATCATGCATGGAAAACATATTCCTTATTTTTTCTGCTAAAATGTGCATGGGGCAGGTTGAGAAGGATTTGAGGGAGGAGAAATACATAGCAAACATGGCATTTGGAAAGGCTAATTGGATGTAGATGAACATATTGAGATGATGTTCTATTACTGTCAGAGATAATGTTTTACAGAGATGCTATTTGTGAAGAGAGACCAGTCATTATTGATGGGTCAGTGTGTGCTTGGGAATATGGAAGCAATAATGCAGAAGGGCAGTGACTGCAGAAAGGTTTCAATCAGGCATGCAGCTAGAGGGGAAGGAATGGGCACTTTTTGATTTGACTCTGCCCATGGGATTTGACCTATAGGACCTACATGAAAAGACTCAGGGTTGCATAACAAAATCAAAAGTGGACTTTGACTGGTTTGCTGATCACTTTGCCCTTGAGATGTGGTCTAATTATTGCACTTAGAATTCAAGAAAGAGGACAAGCCTGTGATTTGGAGAATATGTGTCTCAAGAATTAGAATACCATTCTGATTTCAAGTATCTTTCCATATCCTCATGACCCAGTGAATAATCCTGTACTCACAATATTTCATTGTCCAAACCATAATCTACTCACTTCCATCTGCTCATGGAAAAGTGACAGAATTCTTTGTTCAGAACATGAGTCCCAATTTTAGATTCAGGAAACATGATCCTGAGCCCTATGAGGTCAGGAGTGGAAAGCTTCAGAAGTGGAAAAAGATTTTGTGAAGATCATTCCATTTTGTTCCAAAGTTTAATTTTTGGTTTTTTTTAAAATAGGGCCTGCTCTGTTGCCCAGGCTGGAGTACAATGATGCAATCACTGTAACCTCATACTCCTGACCTCAAGTGATCCTCCCACCTTAGCCTCCTGAGTAGCTGGGACTACAGGTGTGTGCCCTCACACCTGGTTAGTTTTTTATTTTTTGTAAAGACTGGATCTCACTGTGTTGCCCAGGCTGGTCTCAAAGTCCTGAGCTCAAGCAATCCTCCTGCCTCAGCCTCCTAAAGTGCTGAGATTACAGACATGAGCCACCATGTCTGGCCCAAAGTTTAATTTTTGTATGCAACATAAAGTGGTCCCAACGGAAACATGAATGAGGAGGGAGAGATAAAGCAAAAAGATCTTAGAATGAGTAATGGGAAGATTCCTTTGTGGGGGGAGGGAATTCAGGAAAGTCAGAATTCCTTTATACACTGATGAGACCAGCTCTACAAACAGCACTCTGTGGTTTAGCAGGTTATGATCTCGTTTGTTGATGATTCTGGCTCTTGCTTACCTTCATCCTTCTGCTCTGGGAAAAGTGCTCTGGGGTAACCAAGGAAAAGTCCTGCTTCTGAGGCCTCTAGAGCCACAGTTACCAATAGAAGTTCAGCTCCCAAACAATTTAATTTCCTAAGAAACTGGTCCAGGGAACACTACTTTTGGAGGTACTTTGCTAAGTGTAGCATCTATAAGAAGACTTGAGGGCAAACTTCAGTTTCAGATGTGGTGCTTGTCATGATTCCAGAGAGATTCTTTATATAAAAATCCTAGCACAGACCATCCTCTCCCCTCCCAGAGTCCAACAGGGATTTTCAGAACAACTTCACTGTACAACCTGTTTAAGTAAATTTCTAGCACCCTACATCTTCCCTAGTCTTTTTTCCCAGTGTTATTTTTCTCCTGATCATTTACCACCACCAAACAAACTCTGTTTTATTTACTTGTCTGGTTTACTGTCTGTGGCTTCCACCCCACTCCTAGAATATACATTTCGTAAATAGCTAGAAAAGAAATTTCTTGCCGAGAGATCTTCTCCTTCCTTCCTCTGCATGCTCCTGATACATACTGTGAGTCTTTTGTTTTCTGTCTTTCTGCAGAGCATTGGCTGTGATGACTACCTAGGCTCCGACAAAGTCGTGGACAAATGTGGGGTGTGTGGAGGAGACAACACGGGCTGTCAGGTTGTGTCGGGCGTGTTTAAGCATGCCCTCACCAGCCTGGGCTACCACCGTGTCGTGGAGATTCCTGAGGGAGCCACGAAAATCAACATCACGGAGATGTACAAGAGCAACAACTATTTGGGTAAGCTTGGTCTTTTTCCAGAGAAAACCATCTGTCCCTGCCAGATGATGTATTCCTTCAGAACTGTGAGATAGACACAGCAGTGTCCGAGAGTCCCGGGACATGCAGACAGTGCCCCTGGGGAATGCCAAAGCCCGGCCTGTGCCTTGAAATGAGAAGCTTGGGTGGAGAACGTTAAAAAAAAAAAAAAAAAAAAAAGTCCTTCTTGAGATAAATATTTAATATCTATACATTTAAACCAGCCTTTGCTTCTCCCAAGAGAAACATGGTTATAAAGTGGATAACAGCCCAAATTATTGCACTGAGATGGGAGAAGCTCTTTGCAAAGCACGGAGACCAGCCAGTGTTTGTTCTGTTGGGATTTGAGGTGGCCAGGGACAATTAATCCTATCTATACCTTCACTCCCTGGAGGTCTAAAGCAAAAGCCATTTTTCTCTTCTTTCTGCCTCGTCTGCCTGGGGCAGCAGACCTATACATAGTAGTGTGCATGTCTTCTGAAAAGCTGTGGAATCCTCCAGCAATCATTTTGGGCAATATCATCAATATTGAGAGGCCATTTTTAACCCATTTTTCTACAAAAGATCTTTGTTGATACTTCCTTCTGGACTTTCGAGCTATTTGCATTCCATCTGATAAAAACCACAAACCAGTCGAACACATTACTTTTTTTTTTTTTTTTTGAGACGGAATCTTGCCCTGTCGCCCAGGTTCGAGTGCAGTGGTGCGATCTTGGCTCACTGCAGCCTCCACCTCCCAGGTTCAAATGATTCTCCTGCCTCAGCCCCCTGAGTAGCTGGGACCACAGGCGTGCACCAACACGCCCAGTTAATTTTTGTATTTTTAGTGGAGATGGGGTTTCACCATGTTGGCCAAGCTGGTTTTGAACTCCTGGCCTCAAGTGGTCTGCCCGCCTTGGCCTCCCAAAGTGCTGAGATTACAGGCGTGAGCCACCACGCCTGGCCTTGAACAAATTACTTTTTATGAATTTCTAATAGATGTAAGCATGTATAAATCAGTTAACAAAATAATGTAAGGGAGCCATTTGTTTAATGAATAGCAATATTCATTTTTATCTTTTAATTATTTATTGAACAGGAACTTACCTCACACAAACTATGTGTCAGGCACTATTCTTAATGCTTTGCATGCATTCAATCTTTGAATTCTCTCAACAGGGAGAAGAAGCTATTCCCATCCCCATTTTACATATAAGAAAGCAGGCACAGAGAGATTATGTACCCTGCCAAGCTCACCATGCCATAATGAGGTGGAGCTGGGGTTCAGACCCAGGCAGTCTAGCTCCAGGTGTAGTAGCCTGTCAAGAGATGATACCCGTGGGCAGTCTCAGCACCTAAGTTCCTGTAGTGTGCCATGCCACTGGCTGTGCAGCAGTCAATGGCTGCAGCAGTTGAAAGACTATTAAGTCTGCAACTTTCAAATATCAGGATCACCCAGAAGTTAACTCCAGACTTGGGAACTCCATATTCTACAGCTCTTCCGTCCCCATCTAGTCAAATGCAGCCAAAACTAACTTGGTTTTATTGGAGGGAGGAGGAAGGGATGGCAAATGGGACTCAGAGACAAACCCAATCAAAGAAAAACTGTTCAATTTGCTTTGGCAAACCCAGGAGCCACCAGAGTGTCAGAAAACCTAGTTTCCCAGTGAGTGCTTTGTATATTCTTTTTAATAGTGAAAAATAGTGTTTGTGTGTTTCCTCCTTTCTTTTGTACTGCTATGAGATCACATCTCCATAAACATCCTGCCTCCTAGAATGGGAAATGTTCTTCTGGGGATTATTTGAAATGTGACTGTGTTCAGATGTACCAGCAAACAATGCCACTTTTTATTAGCTTTGTGTTGCTTTTAGTACATTTTCCCTGGCTATAGTTAGTTCTGTTCAGTAAGCAGTTTTCAAGCTGTGCCCCCTGAAGAAAAAATAGACATTCTGGGTGAATATCTACTGGATATCTGAATGGAAGAAGCTCTCGGAGCCTTGTTGTTTTCATCTGGAGTATGGGAATAAGAATCTTCACCTTATAAGCAGTCATGTGATTCAATAGGATACAGATATTTCAGACTCAGCAGAGCCCCTGACACCTATTAGGCAGTTGACAAATATTCATTCCCTTTCTTTTGTCTCAGAGAGATTGTCAGTTTTGATTCCATCAAAATTGTGGAATAAACATTTCCTCTTTCCCTAAAAAAGATGAAGGGAAGGCAGAGGGAAAATGGAGTCAGTGAGGGGTGGGCAGGGTGGTTCATGTCTGTAATCCCAGTGCTGTGGGAGGCCAAGGTGGGAGGACTGCTTGAAGTCAAGAGTTCGTGACCAGCCTGCACAACATCAAGTGAGACCCCATCTCTACAAAAAATTTTAAAAATCAGCCAGATGCAGTGACACATGCCTATAGTCTTAGCTACTTGGGAGGCTTAGGCATGAGGATCACTTGGGCCCAAGAGGTCAAGGCTCCAGTGAGTTGTAATCGTGCCACTGCACTCCAGCCTGGGCAATAAAGCAAGACACTATCTCAAAAAAAAAAAAAAAAAGAAAGAAAAGAAAAAAGTCAGTGGAGAGGTGATTCAAAAATCAAGTTCAACTTCCTATGCCCAGAGATCAGTGGGGTGCACATGAAATCAGTAGCATCCATGGCAATATTACATGAGGTCCCGTGTGTGAAGGAGAGAGAACAGAAACAAAAGAGCAGGCTGTAGTGAAAGCAGATTCCAGAGATGACGAACAGAGATTCCTTCTAGAGCACTTACGTCACCTGGGGTGCTTTGTATATTCTCTTTTTTAAAAATCTATCTATAATTCACATGCCATAAAATTCATCCTTTTGAAGTGTACGTTGGTTATGGCCCTTTTCACAGGTGTTCTCTTTACCAAACCCACTATTCCTGCTCTGTGAAGTCTGTATATTTTAAAAGTAAATATACATGAGATTGCTTGAGATCATGTAGAAACTATTACCAGGTGTATCTAGCTATTTTGAACTCTTTGACAGCTATTTTTTACATTGTACTTTGTCAAACACTGAAACCTTTTTCAAAGAGATATGTGGTAGGTTTCTCCATAATTTTCTAGGTCACAATGAAGGTTCTGGTTTTCTTACCTTGGGAGTTCTGGCTATGAAAACTTGTATTTTCTATAAAATTTGACTTGATACACAAAATCTACTCAGCTATTTGCATAAGTTTGATCTGCAGAATAAGCAATATAAAGGAAGTGAATACTTCACATTTGTATCATTGCTTTCAAGATTCCAGAACTTTTTTTTTTTTCCGAGACGGAGTCTCGCTCTGTCGCCCAGGCTGGAGTGCAGTGGCGCCATCTCAGCTCACTGCAAGCTCTACCTCCCAGGTTCACACCGTTCTCCTGCCTCAGCCTCCCGAGTAGCTGGGACTACAGGCGCCCACCACTATGCCCGGCTAATTTTTTGTATTTTTAGTAGAGTTGGGGTTTCACCGTGTTAGCCAGAATGGTCTCGATCTCCTGACCTCATGATCCGCCCGCCTCAGCCTCCCAGAGTGCTGGGATTATAGGCGTGAGCCACCATGCCCAGCCAAAGATTCCAGAACTTTTACAACTTTTTTTTTTTTTTTAGTTTCCTGTTGTTTCCAGAATTACCGTTAGTTATTTGTAACGCAAATAAAACTTTCCCTGTGAAATATTTGGTATTTTTTTTAAATAACTGATTCCCCAGTAACAATAGAAAATAGATTTCTATGAAAAAGGCAGACTTGTATTATTAATGCTGAAGTTGATGATTTAATCACCTCATTTAATCTTATTTTTTACTTTTATTTTAGCTTCAGGGGTACATGTGCAGGTTTTTGTATAGGTAAACTCATGTCACTGGGGTTTTTTGTACAGATTGTGTCACCCAGGTAGTAAGCCTAGTACCCAATAGTTATTTTTTCTGATCCTCTCCCTCCTCCCATCCTCAAGTAGGCCCTAGTGTCTGTTGTTTCTCTCTATGTGTCCATGTCTTCCATCATTTAGCTCCCACTTGTAAGTGATAACGTGGTATTTGGTTTTCTATTGCTGCGTGGTTTTCTAAGTATAATGATCTCCAGCTTCACCCATGTTCTTGCAAAGGACTATGGCTGCATAGTATTCCATGGTGTTTATGTACCACATTTTCTTTCTCTCATCTGTCATTGTTGGGCATTTAGGTTGATTCCATGTCTTTGCTATAATGAATAGTGCTGCAGTGAACATATGCATGCATGCGTCTTTATGGTAGGATGATTTACATTCCTTTGGGTATATACCCAGTAAGGGATTGCTGGGTTGAATGGTAGTTCTGTTTTTAGCTCTTTGAGGAATCACCACACTGCTTTCCACCATAGTTGGAAAATATTTACATTTCCAGCAACAGTGTATAAGTGTTCCCTTTTCTCCATAGCCTTGCCAGCATCTGTTCTTTTTTGACTTTTTATTAATAGCCATTCTGACTGGTGTAAGATGGTATCTCATTGTGGTTTTGATTTGCATTTCTCTAATGATTGGTGATATTGAGCTTTTTTGCATATGCTTGTTGGCCATACGTATGTCGTCTTTTGAAAAGTATGTCTTCTGTTCATGTCTTTTGCCCACTTTTTAATGGGGTTGTTTTTTTCTTGTAAATTTGTGAAAGTTCCTTATAGATGCTGGATATGAGACCTTTGTCTGATGTATAGTTTGCAAATATTTTCTCCCATTCTGTAGGGTATCTGTTTACTCTGTTGATAGTTTCTTTTGCTGTGCAGATGCTCTTAAGTTTAATTACATCCCATCTGTCAATTTTAGCTTTTGTTTCCATTGCTTTTAGCATCTTCATCATGAAATCTTTGCTAGTTCCTGTGTCCAGAATGGTGTTACCTAGGTTGTCCTCTAGGGTTTTATAGTTTTGGGTTTTACATTTAAGTCTTTAATCTATCTTGAGTTGATTTTTGTATATGGTGTAAGCAAGGGGTCTAGTTTCAATCTTCTCTATATGGCTAGCCAGTTCTCCCAGCACCACTTATTGAATAGGGTAGTCCTTTCCCCATTGCTTGTTTTTGTCAGCTTTGTCGAAGATCAGATAGTGGTAGGTGTGTGGCCTTATTTCTGGGCCTTATTTCTCTATTCTGTTTCACTGGTCTATGTGTCTGTTTTTGTACCAGTACCACCCTGTTTTGATTACTGTAGCCCTGCAGTATAGTTTAAAGTCAGGTAACGTGATGCTTCCAGCCTTGTTCTTTTTGCTTAGGATTGCCTAGGCCTTTGGGGCTCTTTTTTTGATCCATATGAATTTTAAAATAGTTTTCTCTAGTTCTGTGAAGAATTTCATTGGTAGTTTGGTAGGAATAACATTGAATCTGTAAATTGCTTTGGGCAGTATGGCCATTTTAATGATATTGATTCTTCCTATCCATGAGCATGGAATGTTTTTCCATTTGTTTATGTCATCTCTGATTTCCTTGAGTGGTGTTTTGAATTAAAATTTCAGAGATCTTTCACCTCCCTGGTTAGCTGTATTCCTAAGTATTTTATTCTTTTTGAATTATCTTATTTTAAGTGATTTTTTAAGCCCTCAATATTTAAATGAGCATCCCTAGGATTCTCTTTTTTTTTTTTAACTTTTAAGTTAAGGGTACAAGTGCAGGTTTGCTACATAGTTAAACTTGTGTTATGGGGGTTTGTTGTGCAGATTATTTCATTACCTGGGTATTAAGCCTAGTACCCCTAAGTTATTTTTCCTGATCTTCTCCCTCCTCCCACCCTAGGCTTTTCAGTTAATAGTAGTAGTCATACCACACATATATAATACTTCAATCTCCAGAGCATTTTCACATACATGGCCTTCTGATCTTTAACACTGGACATTATTTATTAATACTTGCTTATTTCAAAAAGCTTTAGACTTACTAAAACTTACTATTAATACTTTGGCTATTTCAAAAAGCTTTAGACTTACTAAAACTTACTAAAGGTATAATTATAGAGTTAAGATATGAAAATTGAAATTTAAAACTTAAAAACTAAATAGTAAAAGGAGGTATGTATTCCAGAAACCTTGGCTGATATATTTATAGTGATGGTACATTAAAGTTAACTCTGAATTTCTGGCTTAATTTAGTTTGACCATCAAGGCCTAGCCTACTAGACTCAGATTCTGAAGGCCTTGGGTCTGGCCCCTTCCCAGCCATAACTCGTAGGAGGAGTGGCCTATGTAGAGCTGGGGGAAGAGGCCAACTCACCACAATGCTTACTCTTTTCTCCAAGCAAAGCTAGAGAAACCATAACATTTAACGGTGCACATATTTCAGGAGATAAGATGTTTATTCATCTCATTTGAGGTTATAAACTAATGAAACTCTGCAGACTTGAGCTCCAAATTTCTGTTTATTTGAATTTGTTTACATGCTCCAAAATATAGACTGTTTCATGAGTTCTAGAGTCCTAAATTTTTTTAAATGGGAAAGACTTTAGAACTCCTGTATCTATTGTAAGCTATGAATTCTCCTTTTGTATGTGAATTATTCTGAACTCTGCCATTTGGGGAAAAAAAGTTTATTTAAATGATTGACATTTTGTATTACTTGCCTTTTTGTTAATAAAAGGTATTGTAAGATTATTTTAGCTGAAATATCAAAGTTTGGCATAGTTCAGTCAGTTCAGTTTACCAATGTCATTATGCCACAGTTAAGAAATCAGACATAAAAGCATACCAAGCACAAACTGATTATACAAGACATGTACTACCTGCCAACATGTTAGATTGTCACACAGTTTTAGACTTGGAATTTTTAAAGATCTGTAAGCTTTCAAAAATAAACTGGCAATATTCTTACTTTTAAGCATGTTCTCCTAAAAGTTTTAAACAACAATAATGGTCAGCATTGGAAAAAGTCAAGTATCATGGATCATCTATAATTTGCAAGCTTTAATTTATTCATTGAACAGCTTTTTTTACAGGAAACATTGGATGTTTAAATACTATGATGTCTTACATTTGTATGACAATTAATCCCTAATATTTTTTGCATGTTCACTGTAAAAATTTCAAGGAAGACAAATGAAATAGAGCAAAAAGGTAAAATTCCCTCTTTATACAAACTCCACACTTGATCCAGTGCCTTCAAGTGTAAAGACTACTTGAAGGTAAATAACCACTGTTCACAGTTCATTGTGTATTCTCCAGCCCTTTCTGTAAGTACCAATAAATAGCTATTTTCCAAAATTGATATTACTACACATACTTTTTGCAATTTGTGTCCTTATTTTAATATCATATCATGGGTATCTTTTTATATTAATACATATAAGCCTACGTTATTGATTTTTTTTTTAGTGCAGAGTATTCTGTACAATGGATGTAGCATTATTTATTTAGGTACTTGCCTACTGAGGGATGTTTAGATTGCCTCTAGTTTTCTAACATTACAAATAATACTTTAGAATTTTGGTTCAAGATGGCAGACTGAGCACATGAGATTTTCTTCCCTTTCTCCAAAGATTCCTTCAAAATGATACTAAAGGGATTTAACTAAAAGATGTGACCTAAAACCACCAAGACTGGAGTGGAGGCATCAGTGAGCAAATAAATAATCTTAACAGATTTTTGGAAGACGGAAAGCAGATGGGAGGATGTTCACTAGCAGAGCAGAGGAAATCACAGCCCAAGTGTGCAGAGGGGGTCTGGGATGAGAAGGGGCTGACCTGTGAGATGAAGCCCCTAGGGGATGTAGCCCCTAGGTTATGTAACTTTCCTCTTGTTCCTGAGCCCTACCCACAGAAGGCATTGTGCCATATCTCTGGGGCTCTCACCTGAGCCTGGAAGACGGCAGGTAAAAGGGAGGGGAGAAGGGGAGAATGTGGCTGAAAATGGGGAAAGAAGTGAAAAAACCTGTCTATGGAACAGACACCCCCACTCCCAGCAGACGCACACATTCAGAATGCTGGCATTGCCTCCTCGTCCAAATATGGAAAGGAACTAGGACATGGATGAGAGGTGAGTGCTGCAAGACTTCTGTCTTCATTGTGGAATTGGAGAAAGGGCAGCTTGCTGACTGATACCCCACTCTCTGACTCTGTAGAACTTAGCCTGTTAACAAACTCTCACAACATGCAGAGGGTTCTGAGGAAACCTTCACATTGCTTTTGTCTTGAATGCCAATGGATAACTGAAGATAACATGAATGGGTGACCAAGGATCACTAGACATTTTCTTAAGCCTATAGCATGAAAGATAATGCCCAAGATAAATAACTGGAAAAGTTATTTCTGGAAGAAACTGAGCAAATTCTTGGAGAAGAAAACTTAAAGGTTCTCTAACAAGTACTGCTTCCATGAATATCCTAATATGTATATCTTTTCATACTTATATAAATAATTCTGTAGGATAGACTCCTGGCAGGAGAATTTGTAGGTCAAATGGAATGCACACTTAAAATTCTGGAAAATAAAGCAAAATTCCTCTCCAAAGTCATTGTATCAATTTACACTCCCGCCAGAAGCACATGAAATAACTCTTTCTTCACACCCTTACCAAAACTAAATATTACAAATGTACTTAATTCTTACTAGATCTTTTTTATTTGCATTTTCCTGACCACTAATTTTTATTGTTCTTTATACTCTATGACTTTGACATTTTTAAATTGCACTTGTAGTTTTCTTATTGATTTTAAGAACTCATATACATAATTAGTAATAACCATTTTTGGTGATGTCTATCTAAAATATTAACCTTTATCTTACATTTCAACTCTGCTTAAATTATCTATTACTCTGTGGTGAAAAATTTTAATCTTTTTTTATTATACTTTAAGTCCTGGGGTACATGTGCAGAACGTGCAGATTTGTTACATAGGTATACACAATTCTGTCCTTTTTTTTTTTTGTGGCTGTTGGTTTTCTGACAGATACCTTTCGCCAAAATAAGGATTTTTCTTTCTATAGCTAGCTTTTAAGAATTTTTATTAAAACTTGCCCGTTTTGTTTAGTTTTCTTCTGAATGTCTGATGATCAATACTTAGTTGTCATATTTATAAAGATAATGGATAGTTGCTTATTCTAGGTACATTCAGTTGCTTTCCTCCACAGTTACTTTCATCTGTTTTTGCAACAGTCCTTTTCTCCAAATGGAGCAGAGCCCAGTATGCTGCCAGGCTGCGGTCAGGCAGGTTTCCTCTGAGTGTGCGTGGGCAGGGGACAGACAGGCAGACAGATACAAATCATCCTCTCTTAGAGGCATATGAGGATTCAGTAGGATAAACACGAATTGCCTAGCATGATAATGAATTTAATACATATTTTCCCTGCTTTATCTCAAGGCTCCGATATGTATCAGTGACTGCTTAACAAAACTCTTTAGTTTGCCTTGCAATTTTCTTGCAATGACAAGAAACAGCCTTCTCTTCAGCTCCACTGCCAAGGAAGCCTCCAGGATTATGCCACTTCAGGTGTACATTTTTTTATTATTATTATACTTTAAGTTCTAGGGTACATGTACACAGTGTGCAGGTTTGTTACATATGTATACCTGTGCCATGTTGGTTTGCTGCACCCATTAACTCATCATTTACATTAGGTATTTCTCCTAATGCTATCCCTCCCCTATACCCCACCCCATGACAGGCCCCGGTGTGTGATGTTCCCTGCCCTGTGTCCAAGTGTTATTGTTCAATTCCCACCTATGAGTAAGAACATGCGGTGTTTGGTTTTCTGTCCTGGCAATAGTTTGCTCAGAATGATGGTTTCCAGCTTCATCCATGTCCCTACAAAGGACATGAACTCATCCTTTTTTGTGGCTGCATAGTATTCCATGGTGTATATGTGCCACATTTTCTTTTTTTGTTTTTTTTTTCAGGTTTAAATTTTTTTTATATATATACTTTAAGTTCTAGGGTACATGTGCACAATATGCAGGTTTGTTACATATGTATACATGTACCATGTTGGTGTGCTGCACCCATTAACTTGTCATTTACATTAGGTGTATCTCCTAATGCTATCCCTCACCCATCCCCTTACCTCACAACAGGCCCTGGTGTGATGTTTCCCATCCTGTGTCCAAGTGTTCTCATTGTTCATTTCCCACCTATGAGTGAGAACATGCGGTGTTTGGTTTTCTGTCCTTGCAATAGTTTGCTGAGAATGATTGTTTCCAGCTTCATCCATGTCCCTACAAAGGACATGAACTCATCCTTTTTTATGGCTGCATAGAATTCCATGGTGTATATGTGTCACATTTTCTTAATCCAGTCTATCAGTGATGGACATTTGGGTTGGTACCAAGTCTTTGCTATTGTGAATAGTGCTGCAGTAAACATACATGTGCATGTGTCTTTATAGCAGCATGATTTATAATCCTTTGGGTATACACCCAGGAATGGGATGGCTGGGTCTCTAGATCCTTGAGGAATCGCCACACTGTCTTCCACAATGGTTGAACTAATTTACAGTCCCACCAACAGTGTAAAAGTGTTCCTATTTCTCCACATCCTCTCCAGCACCTGATGTTTCCTGACTTTTAATGATCGCCATTCTAACTGGTGTGAGATGATATCTCATTGTGGTTTTGATTTGCATTTCTCTGATAGCCAGTTATGATGAGCATTTTTTCATGTGTCTGTTGGCTGCATAAATGTCTCCTTTTGAGAAGTGTCTGTTCATATCCTTTGCCCACTTTGTGATGGGGTTGTTTGATTTTTTCTTGGAAATTTGTTTAAGTTCTTTGTAGATTCTGGATATTATCCCTTTGTCAGATGGGTAGATTGGAAAAATTTTCTCCCATTCTGTAGGTTTCCTGTTCACTCTGGTGGTAGTTTCTTTTGCTGTGCAGAAGCTCTTTAGTTTAATTAGATCCCGTTTGTCTATTTTGGCTTTTGTTGCCATTGCTTTTGGTGTTTTAGACTGAAGTCTTTGCCCATGCATGTGTCCTGAATGGTATTGCCTAGGTTTTCTTCTAGGGTTTTTATGGTTTTAGGTCTAACATTTAAGTCTTTAATCCATCTTGAATTAATTATTGTATAAGGTGTAAGGAAGGGATCCAGTTTCAGCTTTCTACATATGGCTAGCCAGTTTTCCCAGCACCATTTATTAAATAGGGAATCCTTTCCCCATTTCTTGTTTTTGTCAGATTTGTTGAAGATCAGATGGTTGTAGATGTGTGGTGTTATTTCTGAAGGCTCTGTTCTGTTCCATTGGTCTGTATCTCTGTTTTGGTACCAGTACCATGCTGTTTTGATTACTGTAGCCTTGTAGTATAGTTTGAAGTCAGGTAGCTTGATGCCTCCAGCTTTCTTCTTTTGGCTTAGGATTGTCTTGGCAATGCGGGCTCTTTTTTGGTTCCATATGAACTTTAAAGTAGTTTTTTCCAATTCTGTGAAGAAAGTCATTGGTAGCTTGATGGGGATGGCATTGAATCTATAAATTACCTTGGGCAGTATGGCCATTTTCACAATATTGATTCTTCCTATCCATGAGCATGAAATGTTTTTCCATTTGTTTGTGTCCTCTTTTATTTTTGTTGAGCAGTGGTTTGTAGTTCTCCTCGAAGAGGTCCTTCACATCCCTTGTAAGTTGGATTCCTAGGTATTTTATTCTCTTTGTAGCAATTGTGAGTGGGAGTTCACTCATGATTTGGCTCTCTGTTTGTCTGTTATTGGTGTATAGGAATGCTTGTGATTTTTGCACCTTGATTTTGTATCCTGAGACATTGCTGAAGTTGCTTATCAGCTTAGGAAGATTTTGGGCTGAGACGATGGGGTTTTCTAAATATACAATCATGTCATCTGCAAACAGGGACGATTTGACTTCTTCTTTTCCTAATTGAATACCCTTTATTCCTTTCTCTTGCCTGATTGCCCTGGCCAGAACTTCCAACACTGTGTTGAATAGGAGTGGTGAGAGAGGGCATCCCTGTCTTGTGCCAGTTTTCAAAGGAAATGCTTCCAGTTTTTGCCCATTCAGAATGATATTGGCTTTGGGTTTGTCATAAATAGCTCTGATTATTTTGAGATACATTCCATCAATATCTAGTTTATTGAGAGTTTTTAGCATGAAGGGCAGTTGAATTTTGTCAAAGGCCTTTTCTGCATCTATTGAGATAATCATGTGGTTTTTGTCTTTGGTTCTGTTTATGTGACGGATTACGTTTATTGATTTGTGTATGTTGAACCAGCCTTGCATCCCAGGGATGAAGCCCACTTGATCTTGGTGGATAAGCTTTTTGATGTGCTGCTGGATTTGGTTTGCCAGTATTTTATTGAAGATTTTTGCATCGATGTTCATCAGGGATATTGGTCTAAAATTCTCTTTTTTTGTTGTGTCTCTGCCAGGCTTTGGTATCAGGATGATGCTGGCCTCATAAAATGAGTTAGGGAGGATTCCCTCTTTTTCTGTTGATTGGAATAGTTTCAGAAGGAATGGTACCAGCTCCTCTTTGTACCTCTGGTAGAATTTGGCTGTGAATGCATCTGGTCCTGGACTTTTTTTGGTTGGTAGGCTATTAATTATTGCCTCAATTTCAGAGCCTGTTATTGGTCTATTCAGGGATTCAACTTCTTCCTGGTTTAGTCTTGGGAGGGTGTGTGTGTCCAGGAATTTACCCGTTTCTTCTAGATTTTCTAGTTTATTTGCGTAGAGGTGTTTATAGTATTCTCTGATGGTTGTTTGTATTTCTGTGGGATTGGTGGTGTTATCCCCTTTATCATTTTTTATTGCATCTATTTGATTCTTCTCTCTTCTTTATTAGTCTTGCTAATGTTCTATCAATTTTGTCAATCTTTTCAGAAAACCAGCTCCTGGATTCATTGATTTTTTGAAGGGTTTTTTGTGTCTCTGTCTCCTTCAGTTCTGCTTTGATCTTAGTTATTTCTTGCCTTCTGCTAGCTTTTGAATTTGTTTGCTCTTGCTTCTCTAGTTCTTTTAATTGTGATGTTAGGGTGTCGATTTTAGATCTTTCCTGCTTTATCTTGTGGGCATTTAGTGCTATAAATTTCCTTCTGCACACTGCTTTAAATGTGTCCCAGAGATTCTGGTATGTTGTGTCTTTGTTCTGATTGGTTTCAAAGAACATCTTTATTTCTGCCTTCATTTCGTTATTTGCCCAGTAGTCATTCAGGAGCAGGTTGTTCATGGAGTCTCGCTCTGTCGCCCAGGCTAGAGTGCAGTGGCAAGATCTCGGCTCACTGCAAGCTCCGCCTCCCAGGTTCACACCATTCTCCTGCCTCAGCCTCCCTAGTAGCTGGGACTACAGGCGCCCACCACCACGGCTGGCTATATAGTTTTCTTCTTAGGCATCAAAAGCCTACCTGATTCAACTGCTACAGTTGTGTGTTCTTACGGCTTTTGCACCCAACTGTCTGTCAGAGTAGTTGCCTCTTCCCAGAAGAACAAAAAGAGAAAGAAAAGTAGACATGCTTCTTCTGTGCATCTCCTGTGCTGACCTCATTCTAATCGGAGAATGGTTTCTGTAGGGGTATAAATGTGTGATGATGTGTTTATGCCTCTCCACCTTACTCCCCCAGCCCCAGGTGGCATCCAGTGGTCTAAGTGGCATTTCTCTTTTCTTGCTCTTATCTGGTCTCCAGTTCCTGGCCTTGTCTTCCATTTACAGTCCGGCTCTGCCCATTGAAATTGTTCTTTGCAGAGCTCTTGTTTCCAGCTGGGATGCTCTTGGACAGGTTCCTTAACCTTTCTGAGATTCGGTTTCCCCATAGGCAAAATGGGAAAACAATTACAATGTCATAGAACTATTAACTTTAAATGAGAAAATGTAGGTAAAATACCCTGTATGTCAACCCTTGTAGTTCCCATATCTCCCTGGATCAGTGCTTTTTACCCTGTCTGCACGTTGCAATCATGGGAGGCAAGCTGTGTGAGGCATGTTTGAACTATGCTGATGCCTTAGTCCCACCTGCATGTTTAATTGGTCAGGGGCACAGCCTGACAGCCTGGACTTCAGGATTTTTTTTTAAACTTTAAAGGTGATTCCAATGTCCTTTCAGGATAAAAGGCCTTTTCCCTATGTCAGTAGGTGTCAACTAAGGGCTATTTTGCACCCACTCACCACACATTTGGCAATGGCTGGAGGCATTTCGATCGTTACAGTGAGGGCAGAGAAGTGGGGAGGCAGGTGCTGCTGGCATCTGTGGATAGAGGCCAGGGATGCTGCTAAACCTTCCACAGTGCACAGGACGGCTCCCACAATGAAGAATTATTCAGCTCCAAATCTCAATAGTGCTGAAGTAAGAAACCCTGGCCTGTTTGATCACTAAGATCCCTTTCAGTGCTGAAGTTTTGTAGGTCACTTATTTCAGAATGATATTTTTAAAATAACAATAAATATCTAAGGTTTTCTTGAACGACCGTTTTATGTACCATTAAGTTCACATTCATCAGCTCACTCTGAATCCTTAGCTTCCAATCCAATCCCCCTCCTTTGGTTTACTTTCCAGATTTCACTCAATTCTTGGTAGTGGGCCCCTAGATTGCTTATCTCTGAACAGCTGTGAGGCAGCCCCAACAACAGAAGTACCATCTTAAAATGCCCTTTTATAGCTGGCCCTGTGGCATTTGGAGTCCTTTCTTACTTTCTTAATACATGGCAGAAGAATAAAGGACAGAAAAGAAAGAAAAGCAAAGAAAGTCGATTTTTCTTTGGATTCTCATAGAACTCTGATCATCTCTCCAGCTTGGTACTTAAATATATTTTACTGTAGTTTATCTGTTTACATGTCTGTACTCTTCCCGATGAGGCCGTGCAGTCCTTGAAGACAAACAGGCCAGCCTTAGACATTCTTCTCTGGAGTACACACCATGAGCCAGGAACTGTGCTGAGTGGTGTGGATACAGAAATAAAGGTCGTGCTGGGTCTCCTGAGGCCCATGCATGGTGTGCAGCCCATGTGGGGGCTCTGTGTTCAGACGTCTTAGCCCCTCTTGATCATGAGACCTTGCTCATGGTACTGGAGTCATATTACTACTCACTAGACGGTTGGAATCCTGGGTCCACCACCTCCTTCATCTAATCCTCACTCCTTACTAACACTCACACAAGGTGGGAACTAATGTCATCATCTGCATTTTATAGGTGAGGGACCTGCCTGTGGTAAACAATTTGTGAGGGGTGGAGTCAGGACTTGAACCCGGGCACAGGCCTCACTTATGACCTTCACTGCATGTTTATGACCATCGCCATTTGCAAGAAAAAATATGGCAGGGTGGGGTGGTATTTGTGTCTTCTCGCTTCCCAGCCACTGGAAGAAAGACATGTTCCACTGATTCCTTGTAGCCATCTTGCACCCTCCTCACTGTTCCATCCCTGTCCCCACTGCTACCTCAAACTTGATTACAGTCATGCGTCCCATGCTCCCTTTGGGAATCCTTGGGCTAAATCTCCATAGTTATTATCTTAGTCATTAGACTTGCACCATCTTGCCTCAGCAGACTTCTTCTGGAACTAGCTTTTAAAAGAGTATCCAGCTCTTAAAAAGAGTAGAACATTTTAGAGAAATAAAACATCAAGTGTGCGTTTTTTCTTTTTTTATTGTAAAATATATATAAACATAACATTTACCATTTTAATGATGTTAAGTGTATAGTTCAGTGGCATTAAGTACATTCACTGCTATCACCACGATCCATTTTCAGAATTTTTTTTGAGACAGAGTCTCGCTGTGTCGCCCAGGCTGGAGTGCGGTGGCATGATCTCAGCTCACTGCAACCTCTGCCTCCCGGGTTCAAGCGATTCTCCTGCCTCAGCCTCTCAAGTAGTTGGGACTACAGGCATGTGCCACCACGCCTGGCTAATTTTTGTATTTTTAATAGAGACGGGGTTTTACCATGTTGGCCAGGATGGTCTCGATCTCTGACCTCATGATCTGCCCGCCTCAGCCTCCCAAAGTGCTGGGATTACAGTCATGAGCCACCGCGCCCAGCCTCAGAATATTTTCTTATCCCAAAAGCTGTACTTAGTAAACAATAACCCCCCTGTTTCCCCCTCCTCCAAGCCCCTGGTAACTTCTACTCTCTGCCTCATGCACTGACCTATTCTAGGAACCTCATGCAAGTGGAATCACACAGTATTTGTCCTTTTGTGTCTGGCTTATTTCACTTAGCATAATGTTTTCAAGATTCATCCCTGTGGTAATATGCACCAGAATTTCATTTCTTTTTTATGTATATGCCACATTTTGTTTATCCATTCATCTGTCGATGGGCACCTGGGCTGTTTCCCTCTTTTGGTTATTGTGAATAATGCTGCTCTGAACATTGGCATACAACTACTGTTTGAGTCACTGCTTCCAATTCTTTTGGGTATATACCTAGGAGTGGAATTGCTGGGTCATATGGTAACTCTATATTTAACTTTTTGAGAAACTGCCAAACTGCTCTCTACAGCAACTGCCCCAGTTTATCTTCCAACCAGAGTTTCAATGTCTCCACATTCTCGCCAACACTTCAAGTGTGTTTTTGTGAAAGAGTATTTAAGCAGGTGATATGATAGGCACCAGTGGTCTGCTCTCAGGCATCAGGACAAGATGCTGAGCTGGGCTTTGTTACCTGCTGCAGGTCATGGCAGCCCCAGGAGATGGTTAAGTCACAGACAACTAACTTAAAGTGATATCCTGACTCTTGGCTGAATGTTCCTCATCAATGCTAGTAGATGAGGAAAGTGATCATTGAGTATTTGTTTTTTATTTGGACTCAGTTCTTGCCTTTTCGTCACCACAAGCTTTTATGACTCTTGTCCAAAACCAAATATTCACAAAACAAAGATTCCATGCCAAAGAGACTGTGCCCTCTTGCTGTGATTTGGAAAGATGCTGTTGTTTGTTTTAGCACTCCTGGACTTACTTTTGGATTACATACTTTCCACCTGGTGTCTGACAGCGCACCTCCGTTTGATTTAGGACAGCTCTGATGTCCTTACATCTGTTTACAGGGGCTTTCTTTTCACTTTCAGAGTCACTTTGCCTTGAAAAGCTTTCAGATATGCTGGGACGAAAGGAAATCAACTCTGCCCCACCCCCTTCTGCTGATTGTTTCACATTTTCTGCTTTATATTGATAGTTAGCACCTAGCTACCCTGGAAATGTAGGATTGAGTTTGCCTGTTTGTACATGGATTTGCCTTTCATTTTCTGGGGAAATAGTTAAGCTGTGGTTTATTTTTGCTTTTAATTGTATTGTCTGTCTCAGAAATATGCAAAATGCCCACACCTGTTTTCCTACACTTAATGGGATACTTTCCTCAAATGCAGGAAACAGTTGCTGAGCTGGCTGAGTCTTGAATTTTTATGGAAGTGATTTGACACTGCTATCCTTGCATGAAGAATAACGTTGTCTCCTAGCCCACTCTAGGCAGCAGCGCCTAAGGACAGCATCTTCAGCAGGGCTGTTAATCGCTTCCAGGTCTCCTACCTGGATTAGGATAATAGCTGAGAATCCATTATCTGCAAGTCCAGTGTGGATAACACTGTCCCTAGATCCATCTGTTCCCTAACCCATTTGGAAGTGCATTTAAACCTTCCCTGTTTGAATCAAAGTCTTGCTTTTTTGTGATATGTTAGATCCCTGAGCTACCACATTAGGGAATTAATACAAGCTAAGCCCCAAGAAGAGATATCTAAGGTTTAAACAACGTTTAGTAAATATAGTTGACTTAATGAAAGAGAAGTGACTCCTGAGAAAAACAGTAATCTTGAAAATTTCTTAACCAGCAGCTGGGGATGACCCACCAGTTGCTTCTCCATGGTTACTGCTCTCACTGGGAGCCTCTCTTCCTTCCTCATGAGCATCAGAGCTTCAGAAATGTGAAACCTGCCTTCTAAGATTGCCCTCTTCTCTCTTCAGGCCTTACCTTCCCATGGGAGAAGTTGAGCACCCTTTCTCCTTCTTTCATTAAGCAGAACTCTAGGCACATTCTGCTCTTCTAAACCTTGAATTCTTGCAGATAAGTCACTGAAGGGGTGGGCTTTGGAGATAAGCCTCCTTTCTCCCTCTCATCATGAACCGCCTTTATTAGCTTTGCTCTGGCTGTTTTAGCATCAACAGCTTTAAGAATAACTTTTGGCATCTCCTGACTCTACCCTACTCTGTCCCCAACCCAGACACTATTCTCTGAATTAGAAGCCATATAAATGTCAGCATGGGAAAGACTCATTCCTTCTGTCTGAATTCTGAATCAATATTCATGTTCTTCCTTAGAAAATATACTTTCACATAGCCCCACCCTTTAACTTTCTTTGTGACCTTATAGTCACGCCTGTATTTGTTATGCTTTGGGGGCAGAATTTGTCTCATTGATCAATATTTATTTTTCCGTTTATTATCTAGTATTTAGTGTGAATCAGGACTGATTTCCTTTCTTTGATTAAAGAAAACATTGCTCTTTGTCTGACTTGATATTCCTGCAAAATAATTAAACATTTCAATGGATATCTGTAAGCACCTACTGTGTACGATATATTATGAAGAGAAAGAGTTGAATGATACTTGGTCCCTTCCTTGAAAGGCATTTACTGTCCATTTGGAAATCCTTTGATGACTTTGAAAAGAGACCCAGTGCTATGGGAATGCAAAGGATGGAGAAATTAACAATAATAGGATAATCAGAGGAGGCACCTGGGGGAGGTGGTGTTTAAACTGGGCTTGTAGAGCAGCGGTTGGCAACCTTTTTTTGGAAAGACCATATAGTAAATATCTTGGGCTTTGTAGGCCATTTGGTCTCTATTACAGCTACTCAGCTGCACAGTGAGAAAGCAGCATCGACAATATGTGAATGAATGGGTGTGCCTATGCTCCAATAAAATATGATATACCAAAAAAGCCAGCCGCCAAATTTAGCCCTCATGCTGTGGTTTGCCCACCCTTGTTTTGGTGGATGGACAGGCTTTTCTCAGAAGAAATAGGGAAAGAGCATTTCAATCTGAAGAAGCAGCACAAGCTAAGGTACAGAGAAGGAAGAATGTGAGGCATGTTCTGGACTTAGTACCTTATGAAATAAGTGAGGGTGACCTTGACATTTGAGACTGCAAATACAGGATATGGCTAGACCTGTTTCATCCTGAACCACATCCTTTGTATTAAATCTGAAGATGCTCGGCTGGAGGAGAGTTGTGACAGGGTCCTGCCTCTGCTCTACAGACAGTTTGGGGAAGTCGTAGAGGAGGAGGGGGACCGGCTGCTGTAAAAAGGCCTAGCCTATAGGAAGAGTCTGAGGGAGGGGAAGTGACTAATAACAAGGATACTGCTATGTCAGTGGGCTCTGTGATTCCAAACAGTAAATTTGACCGTGTTAGAAAACCAGAGTTTTTGTGTATGTTTTTAATCAGTGACTGTAGGTTGAGCACCTTATGATAGAAGAACGTAATACACACCACAGTATTGCTACATCATGGAATGATAAACTGCACTTGGAAACTTCAGATGATCTGGAGCAAATCAGAGTAGAAAAGACGGATAAATAATTTTGGGAGTTGGAAATTTAGGTAATCAGTCCTCTTTAAAAAGAGGGGAGTGGTTGCATTTGAGAGAAGCTGAATCCCTTTCCTTGTCTCTAAAGCAGTACTTTTGAAACCTAGTCCAGCCTTTCCTGTCTTTCCTGTCTTGTTGGTAAGTTCTGGGAACACCAAGGTTCTCTAAGCCTTCTCCCATGCAAAGGTCCCAATCCAAACAGCAGGTTCTCAGCAGGCAGCATAGATCCTGTCCTACATGAATCCTTTAAGTTGAATTCCTTGATTTTTAATTATCCCTAACAAATCACGTTTGCCAAGTTTTTAGAATTGCTGCAAGAAGACCAATATTAACCTGTAAGATAATTTCTGTTGGTAGGGTAAAAATTTGTTGATCAGAGAAAAAAGGATTTAATCAACTGCATTAAGATTTCTTCTAAATAAATACTCCACATCATTGCTAGCTCCTCCTTAACTTACAAAATTGTGCATGGCTAGGACTCACTTGGAATTTTAAGAAAAATTTGAGTTATCAGTTTCACTGGCCAAAGGACCCAAAGTACTGTCTCAAACATTTCAATATGAGCAGAATTGTGCAAGTTAAGAGTTCTACTCTTAGCCACGCAGCTTTCTGGCTCTATAGCCTTCAGTCAGTTACTTGACCTCTCTGTATGTCATTTTCTTTACCTGTAAGATGAATTGACAATAATATTTATCTCATAGGGTTATTGGGAAGGTTAAATAAGGTAAAACAGGTAAAGCATCTAGCACAATGACTGGCACAAAATACTTATTCAATAAACATCAGATGCCATTACTGGTATTTTTTTTTTTTTTGAGATGGAATTTCACTCTGTTGCTCAGGCTGGAGTGCAGTGCCACGGTCTCGGCTCACTGCAACCTCTTCCTCCTGGGTTCAAGCAATTCTCCTGCCGCAGCCTCCCAAGTAGCTGGGATTACAGGCATGTGCCACCATGCCCAGTTAATTTTTGTATTTTAGTAGAGACAGTGTCACCATGTGGGCTAGGGTGGTCTTGAACCCCTGACCTCACATGATCTACCTGCCTCGGACTCCCAAAGTGCTGGGATTACAGGCATGAGCCACTGCTCCTGGCCCTACTATGATATTTTAATTGTTACTATTATACAAATTAGTCCAGGATTATATGGTTAGAGATCCACATAATTGTGCTTTGAGACTTTGTCTAGACAATAAATACCTTTAAAGCAAAAGACAATTCTTTTCTAGACTTATCAAGCCAACAGTCAGTATCAAAATTTTACATGGCACACTGGGCATGGTGGCTCATGCCTGTAATCCCAGCACTTTGGGAGGCCAAGGCAGGTGGATCAGCTGAGGTCAGGCATTCCAGACCAGCCTGGCCAACATGGGGAAATCCTGTCTCCACTAAAAATACAAAAATTATCCAAGCATGGTGGCGAGCCTATAATCCCAGCTACTCGCGAGGCTGAGACAGGAGAATCAATTGAACCCGGGGGTTGGAGGTTGCAGTGAGCCAAGATGGTTCCACTTCACTCCAGCCTGGGCAAAAGAGCAAAACTTCATCTCAAAAAAAAAAAAAAGTTTTACATGGCACATGCCTTTATAACTAACCGATAGTGAACTAAGATCAAGCACTGTTTGAGTTGTATCCAGTAAATATGGTGTCCTCTAACTCAGCTCATTGGCTTGAAGTGGTACCAAGGTGTTCATGGGGGCAAACGGAAGTTGATCAATGCTTGTATTTCAGACCTAGGCAAGTATGAGGATTGAGCTATTAGATGTTCTTCTTTTAATGTGAATACTGACTTCCTATTCTCTGATGTGTTGGTCTTTAAAATGTTCAGCTGTGCCTCAGAGAACAGTGAAATTTCTGCTGTCAGCATGTGAGGGTCGGGGGATGGGCTTCTCAGTACCATTCAGCATGGGGACCCTTGGAGTCCCTGTGATATCAGACCCCTCCTGGAAAGGATGAAGACAGTTCAACCCAAGGTCTTTATGGACCTTCTGAATTCATTACAATTAAGTAAGTTAAACTTTCATCACAGACTTTATCCCCTCTTCTCAAAGCACAAGTGAAAAAGAGACACCTGTTTAAGTGCCAAAAGCCTATTGTCTGGCCAGAGCCATTGGCTGGGTTAGCACTTACTTATTTGTTGGATAAGCTTTTTATTGAAATGCTAAGTATAAATACACAGGAAAAGTTCTCTATTCAAAACTGTAAGTACAGCTTGATGAATTTTCACAAAGTGAACACAGTAATGTCAGTAGTACTCAGATGAAGAAATAGAACTTGATTAGCTCCCAGAAGCACCTTCCAGTGTCCCCTCCCTGTCACTAACCTCCCCACTGCAGAAAGAACCACTGCCGTGACTGTTCACACCATACATTAGTTTTTGTCTGTTTTTAGAAAAACCTTATATAAATGGAATAATACAGGATATACTGTTTTGTATCTGGCTTTTTTTTTTTTGCTCAACATCTTTAACATTTACCTTGGGGTATAGTATAAAATGAGAAGGTAGATTTCTTCCTAATGTTTAGCCAATTTTACAAACCAATTTGTTGAGTGGTTCATTTATTTAACATTGGAATGTGTAGAATGTGCTAAGTCGCATACTTACCATTTATTGTATTCCATTTATCTGTCAAATAATTTCTGTACCACACAGTATTTTGGTTATCATAGCTTTAAAATGTGTTTTAGTATCTGGCATGGCAATTCTTCCCTCTTTTGCTACTTTCTTTCTTTCTTTCTTTCTTTCTTTCTTTCTTCTTCTTTTTTGAGTCAGGGTCTCACTCTTTGCCCAGGCTGGAGTGCAGTGGTGCAATCATGGCTCACTGCAACCTCAACCCCCCTAGGCTCAAGAGATCCTCCCACCTCAGCCTCCCAAGTAGCAGGGACTACAGACTCATACCACCATGCCTGGCCAATTTTTGTATTTTTTGTAGAGACAGGGTTTCACCATATTGGCCAAGCTGGTCTCGAATTCCTGGACTGCAGTAATCTGCCTACCTTGACCTCCCAAAGTGCTAGGATTACAGATGTGAGCCATCGCACCCAGCCTTGCTTCTTTTCAATAACAGTTTCAGACAGTCTAGCATTATTCCAGGTGAATTTTTGAAACCATTTTGTCATATGTAAGGAAAAAAAATCCTGTGGGTGTTTTCATGTGATTATGTTAAATTCATTCAATAAACATGTACTGAGTCCTTACTGTGTGCTGGGTGGACTTCTGGGTACTGGGAATACTCAGAGAAAAGGGCACACCAGCCCTGATGGCATTTACAAAATTCTACCGGGGAAACTGAAGACAAAAAAACAAAAAGGTGATTTCAGATGATGAGACATGCTATAGAAAATAAAACAGGGGAAGAGGAGGATGAGTGCTGGCTGGAAGAGCAGGCTGCTATTTGAGTTAGGTTGTCAATGTCTTAAGGAACATGATCCTTGAATTCCAACCTGAATCATGCCCAGAGTGTATTAGATCTATAAATTGATTTGGGAGGAGTAGACATGGTTAAAATGTTCAGTCTGGCCAGGCTCAGTGGCTTACACCTGTAATCCCAGCACTTTGGGAGGCCGAGCCGATGGCCTACTTGAGGTCAGGAGTTTGAGAACAGCCTGGCCAACAGGTGAAACCCCGTCTGTACTAAAAATACAAAAAATTAGCTGGGTATGGTGGGAGGTGCCTATAGTCCCAGCTACTCAGGAGATTGAGGCATGAGAATCACTTAACCCACGAGGCAAGGTTGCAATGAACCAAGATCACACCATTGCACTCTAGCCTGGATGACAGAGCAAGACTCCATCTCAAAACAACAACAAAACGATTCAGTCTAAGAACATAGCATTTATTACCATTTATTCAAATAGCTTATATCTGCCAGTGAAGTTTTGTTATTTTCCATATAGATTCTCTGCATTTCTTGTAAAGATTCATCATAGGTATTTAATCATATTTTGCTGTGGTATGATGATGATGATGATGACAAAGAATGGAATCTGTTCCTTTTTATCTCCAAAATTCTTATCAATATACAGAAAAGTTATGGTTTTTTTATATTTACCTCTGTCTGGTAATTTTGTTGAGCTTTTATAAATTCTGAGTAATTTGAGTTGATTCTCATCATTTTCTAGTGATATAATCATACCATATAGAAATAATTATAATATTACCTCCTCCTTTCCAATAGTAATCACTCTGAATAGCAGACATCCTTAACCTATCTCTGATTTTAATGTGAATGCTCCTAATTTTTACTAGCAAGGAAAATGGATGTATGCTCAATAAATATTTTAATTGAATATATGATTACATGCTCATCATTGGGGTAAGAAAGTCTATTTCTAATTTTGTAACTTTTTTTTTTTTTTTACCAGGATGAGTTTTAAATAACATTTTGGCACCTACTTACATTATTTTTTCTTTAGAGTTTTCTATATTATCCTTGAATTCCTGGATTATACCCTGTTTCATCTTGCTCAATGGTTTTTTTAATGTTCTGTTGAATTCAATTTGCTAGGGCCTTATTTGGGATTTTTAAAATCTGTATTCCGAAGTGAGACTGGCCTATTGTTTTCATTTTGTGCTACCTCTCTGAGGTGGAGGTTAGGTTAGTGTTCCAATTTTTATGTGCTCTGGAAAAGCTTATATAATAATCTATTCCTTCAGATTTTTATAAAAACTCACCAATAAAAAACATCTGGCATTAGAATATTTTTGGAAGAAATTACTGCTAACTTTTAACAATTCTTCTATGGCTGTGAGTCTATTATGTTTTCTTGTTCATCTTAAATCAATTTGGTAATTTTTTAATGTATCTTTTTCATGGAGAATTTCAAATGTAATAGTATAGAATTACATATCGAATTCACTTATAATTTCAGCATCATCTGATATATTCTCTTATTTGGGCTTTATTGCTTTTTTATTAAATTTGCTTATTTTCAGAAATATCTTGGAGACCAGCTCTCAGGTTCTTATGTGTGTTTTTCTTTCTTGAATTCACATACTTCTGTTTTATGATTTCTACCTTGGTTTTCTTTTTTTTTTAAAAAAAGAAGAGTATTTAAATTGCATAAATTCAATGTGTGACACTTCTGTTTTTGCTGTTTTCTCAGTGGTTCTTAAATGTTTTCATCTCAGGACCCTTTTCTCCTCTTTAAAACTGAAGACCCCAGAGAGCTTTTGTTCATATGAATTTATTCATTAATATTTACAGTATTCACATTTTAAACTGAAATTTGAGAATTATATATTAATTTGCTTTCAAATAACAATAATAAACTCACTATATACTACAGTAACAATTTTTTTAAAGTAACTATTTCCCAGAGCAAAAACATTTTGAGAAGAGTGGCATCATTTTACAATTTGCAAATACTGTATCTTTTAATGTCTGGCCTAATAGAAGACAGCTGGATTCTCATATCTGCTTCTCCAATCTATTGTGATAGATCATTTGGCTAAAGTATATGAAGAAAATCTGGTTTCACATAAATATGTAGTTGGAAAATAGAGATGTAGTTTAGTGGTCTTTTCAGATCATTGTGAATCTTCTCCTTTGATACTATACCAAACTAGAAAAGTGGTAGTTTCTTAAAGGTTAGTTGCAATGGGAAATCTGAAACCACATCAATAAACTTGTCATATTCTTTATACTCATGAGTGAGAGAAAAAAAGGCAAATAACATCTTAGGATTGTTATGGAAATAGGTTTAATCTCAAAGATCCCCTGAAAGGATCTTAAGGACCATACTTTCAGATATACTTTTCCAAGTAAATGGAAATATATACATTTTTTAAAACTTTTTATTTTCAAGTAATGTTAAATTTACAGAAGAGTTGCAGAGAGAATGCAGAGTTCCCATATACTCTTCACCCAGCTTCCCCTAATAAGAAGTTTTTAAAACTTTATGGTAAAATATATATAACATGAAATTTACCATTTTAACCATTTTAAATGTACAGTTCAGTGGCATTAAGCACATTCACATTATTGTACAACCATCACCAGCACCCATCCATAGAACTTTCTTCATCTTCCAAACTGAAACTCTATGCCCATGATGTGTAAGTTGGATTCACTTCTTAACCCAAACTACTTGAGGCATCTATTGATATTTACATGCTTAACTGGTTGCATTTGTGCTGTTAATACCTGATTAACTGGAGAGTGTAGTCTGCATGATTTTGAGGGCTGAGGTGAGAAAGAAACTGTTTCTCTCTTTGTCTACTGAATCAGGGCTATACAGTTTATACCAGACAAAAAGAGGACAGCTGTTCCCTCCACATAGGAGCACCTTTGTTTTGAGATGGCCAGAGCACTGCCTCTTCATCACTTCATCAGTCTTTGTCAGTTGATATAAACCATGAAATCAGAACACATGGGATAGTGAGAGTAATGACATGACGTTTTACCCACAAACACCATATTGCTAAGCTTGGGTTATAAGGACAAAGGAAGAGGGGGAATCCCTAGACCCATTCTTGGGGGAAGGGGAAGTCAGTAGTGATGGAGGACATGGTGCACTCTGTTGTTCCAATCTCTATGGGGGGAAGCAGTAGCAGGAAAACTGAAGATTTACAGCCAGATAAGAAATATTTTAGGCTTTGCAGTCCCTATGGACACTGTCACAACTACTCAACTCTCCTATGCAAAAGCAGTGACTGATTCCAATAAAACTTTATTTACAAAAGCAGATGGCAGGCCATATTTGGCTCAGAGACTGTGTTTGGGTGACCGCCACACTAAATGAATGCCTGGCAGGGGTCCGAAAACTGGTTAAGACTTAGGAATATCTCAGTCAACACTAGTTGACCATCTTAAAGGAGAGTTCTACCAGCACACAGATGAACAGTAACCAGGGCAATGGACAGTCACATATGCTGCCTGTTGGCAGGTACCAAAGCTGGATATCACTCTTCCTTCCAACATTTAGTTGATAAAAGTTTCATAGTCAACTCTGAGCATGAGGCAGGTGGCATCTATTAACCCCTAGAGAATAAAAATTAAACTACAGACTTCTCACTAGATGTCCACCTTCTTTAATTGCTTGTTCTTTAAGGGCTATTGAGTCCACCTCTTAATGTTGTTAGGTTTTGCTGTTTTAAATTTTATTCTATATGAAAAATTATGCTTTAATTTTTAGAAGTTATGGGATATTTCCTGTTAGGACCAGGAAGCTATAACCAGAGCATTATTGCTTCCTCCTGACAGCACTTTCTGTTTTTAGAAAACAGGCATAAGAGACCATGAAAAACCACTAAAAGGGCTGAACTCACAAGCTAATCTTAAAAGCCAGCACCTTGGCCAGACGCCATTGCTCACGCCTGTAATCCCAGCACTTTGGGGGGCTAAGGCGGGTGGATCACCTGAGCCAGGAGTTTGAGACCAGCCTGGCCAACATGGTGAAACCCTGTCTCTACTAAAAATACAAAAATTAACCGGGCGTGGTGGTGGGTGCCTGTAATCCCAGTTACTCGGAAGGCTGAGGCAGGAGAATTGCTTGAACCCAGGAGACAGAGGCTGCAGTGAGCTGAGATCGTGCCATTACACTCCAGTCTGGGCAACAAGAGTGAAACTCTGTCTCAAAAAAAAAAAAAACAAACCAGCACCTCAGAAATTCGTTTGTATCAACCATTCATCAATCAAAAATATTTGAATGCAAATATTTGGAAATTACTAATGCAAAGTATGCCAATATGCAAATTAACCTATTCATTTTTTTTCCTTTATTTATTCATTCACTTATTGAGAGTCTGTTATGAGCTAAGTCTGTTATTAGCCAAGTCTGTTTTAGGCTGCAGTTGTGGCTTCAGTTATAATCTCCTGTAAATGTTTGTTTTGTTCACATGTGTTCAGATGTATTCTGTGTAACAGTTGCCTCTACCTTCTCTTTTAATGAAAAAGCTCCTTGAGCACAAATCTGTATTTTCCCATCTCTTCATAATTCTCCACAGTTCCCAACTGCATGCTCTGCATGCAATAAAGCATTTAGCACATGATTTTGATTTATTGACTGGTGGGAAGCCTTTACAAGCCAGTCTTCTGTCTTGAGCCCCATCCAGAATTCTTCTGTTAATTTTTCAATAGTTCCCAAAGGTTACAAAGAACATTTTCCTTTTAGCCTTTAAGAGCTTGTGTAGAATTAGTCGTCACTGGGACCCAGACTTCACCCTAAACATGAGTCCATTTACATGCTCCAGTGAATTAATCCTGATGTCATATTGTGAATTGTGTCCTAATTTTTTAAGAGACTCCATATTCCATTTAATTCATAAAAATGAAAAGTAAAATGCTAATGTGTAAAACTGTTGTTACTCCAGTTAATGAAATATTTTCCCAACCTGTCATAATCAGTTCCAGCCTAGATGAGAAGCTTATTTGCAAAAATAATAGACGAAAAAGGGAAATTAAAACCTCTGTAATTAAAAATAGTAACATTCTTCTATTAGGTTCCCTGTTTAATCATCTTCATTGTTTTGTTTTTTCTTTTTTGTTGTTGGGTTTTTTGTTTTGTTTTGTATCTCTGTGTGTGTGTGTCTGTGAGAGAGCAAGAGAGAGAAGAGAGAGGTGCCTGTAATTTTCTAAAACCTGTATTTGGGGGCAAAATGTTAACATCTTGGAATAATCACCCCCTGCCAGTGTTTTTTTCTTTTTCAGTTATTCGCTTACTTTGACATTTTCATTCCCCACTATGACAGATGTTCCAGAACCACGTGCATATGGTTCTTCTCCTGGGCAAGGCCATTTCCCTGCCTCCTCTCCATCCCGGCCCATGAGATAAAGCTCAGGAATGCCTTTTGTCCATCTTTGGCTGGCAGGCAAGAGCCAGGGATCCCCACACTCTGCAACTGTATCCATAAGGCCCTGTAGAGCTCTTCAGTTTACTTCCTCCTCAATGAGATTCTGAAAGATGGTTTATCTAAAATGTGACCAAGATATACTAATAATTCTACTGGAAATTTCTACAAAGTGTTTTTAACCCTCAAAAAGTCAGACCAAGGATGGATTTTGAACCTGGTGTGACCTCTCTGCTCTGGGAGCCACCACCTGGTTCCTCGGATGCTCAGTAGCTCTGCTTCTGGAAGCAGCATCTGTGAAGGGGCAGCGGAGAGAGTCCCAGACATGGAGCCTCAAGTCAGCTCTGAATTCTGTGTCCACCACTGAGCAGCTCTGATCTTGAGCACTGTTATTTGAACTCTGTGACTCTCCTTTCTCCTCACATATAAAGTGAGGATAAGAGGAAGGTAGAGAGGATGAAAGGAGATCATGTTGTATAAAGCTGCCTCCATATACAGAATAAGCCTTACCCCTCAGTGCTGTCATAAAATCAGTAACCCACAAAGGAGAGCCAAGTTCCTCCAGGCTTCACTCCTAACCAGAGAGGTGTGTGGGATAGAAAAAGACCCACGCCGTCCTCCTAGCTCTGTGCTGGATGAGATTTGTCACTTGGGGCAAGACTGCATTCGTCACCTCAGTTTCCTCATCCATAAAATGGCACTGATACCATCACCCTTATTGAGATCATGGGGATTGAGAAGAAGTACACATGAAAGTGCCAGCACCTCTTCTGGACAATGGACGAGATTCCTCGGGTGTTATTTCCCTCCAGTTTGGGTTCTGAGTCCAGAATCCTTTCTGGAGCTCCCTGTTTGGACCACGTTCTTCCCCGTCCCTGAACATGAGTGGAGGCTTAGAGCTGACTTTTTCATGAGGCAGTCTCTTCAACCCTGAACAGCTCTTGCTCTTCAAAAGTCCTTGATATTTAACCAAAATCTGCCTCTTCGAACTTCCCACTGGTGATGCATAAAATAGAGTAAATGCCCCCAAACTCTTCTCCAATTAAGATTTTTTATCCCAGTGGAATCAGATTCAATTAAGCATCAAAGTCAATCTTTGGTGGAAAAATAAGTTAAATTTCAGCCACAGTGATCTTTGCAGAAGGGCCATCCTTGCCTTTGGCTCTGGCCCTGGAGTTGTATTGAGGTTTTGTGATTAATGGGTAATTGCCTGAGCCTCACATTTTTTAAGATCTTTTGGTGGAACTGTCCTCCTTGGTGTTGCTGGCTCTTTCTTTGGAATCACAAAAGCCCAGAATCCTTGCTGAGAATCTGGGGTCCTTATGGCATGCAGCTGCAGCTGCCACTCCCCACCTCCTGGGATGGTGCCTGAGTCTGTACTTCTAGACAGCCACAAGGTCATCTAGCAGAGTAGGAGCCAAGAGTCAGTATACATGCCTGACTGGGGAGTGGGGACCTGAGATGGCAAGGAGGACTGAGTCTTATTTATACTCACTATGGTAGACAGAATAATGGCCCCCCAAAGATGTCCACAGCCTACTCCCCAGAACCTATGAACATGTTAAGTTACATGGTGTATTAGTCCATTTTACACTGCTGATAAAGACATCTCTAAGACTGGGCAATTTACAAAAGAAAGAAGTTTAATGACTTACAGTTCCATGTGGTTGGCAAGGCCTCACAATCATGGCAGAAGGCAAGGAGGAGCAAGTCACATCTTACATGGATGGCAGCAGGCAAAAAAAGAGAGCTTGTGCAGGGAAACTCCCCCTTATAAAACCATCGGATCTTGTGAGACTTATTCACTATCATGAGAACAGCATGGGAAAGACCTGCCCCCATGATTCAGTTACCTCCCACAAGGTCTCTCCCACAGCATGTGAGAATTCAAGATGAGATTTGGATGGGAATACAGCCAAACCATATCACATGGCAAAGGGGAATTAATGTTACAGATGGAATTAAGGTCCTAATGAAGACCTTTGTGATGGAAAGATTACCCTGGATTATCCAGGTGAGTCCAGTGTAACCACAAGGGTCCTTCTAGGTAGAAGGGGCAGGAAGAAGAGTTGAGCCAGGAAGAGATTTGAAGAGGCTGAACTGCTGGCTTTGCAGATGAAGGAAGGGGCCACAAACTAAGGAATGCAAGAAATACAGCTCTAGCAGCTGGAAAGGCAAGGAAACAATTTTTCCCCTAAAGCTTCCGTAAAGGAACACAGCCCTGCCAACTCCTTGATTTTAGCCCAGCGAAATCCATTTCAGACTTCTGACCTCCAGAACTGTAAGATAATACATTTATGTTGCTTTAAGCCACTAAGTGAATGGTGATTTGTTACAACAGCAAATAGGAAAAGAATACACTCACCTTCCTTTATCATCAACACATCCTGCTACTCGCGGCAGGGCCTTCACCTGGCTGGAGACCATGCCTGTTCAGGTGTTAGCTGATCGTTAAGGAGCATCTTGTCTGGATGGGAAGGAGCACAGACGTTGGATCGAGGCAGAGCTGAGTGAGGCAGTGCCATCACTTTCTGGCTGCACAGCCTTGCTCAGATTGTTTCATTTCTCTGACCTTTATGATCCCCAGCTCTAAAGTAGGAATCATTACAGGATTAAACTGCAGAATGTACTCCTGGTTGATTACCTGGCATGCAGTCAGCTCTCAACACATGGTCTCTTTTAGTAATGATGAGTTGAACTGTGCCTTTTCTTCCCTCCCCTGGGAAGTGTTTCTCTTTTTTTAGGGTGTGAGAGAGATTGACATTCTCTCCCTTGTCTAGCACAGGACGGTCTTGCCCTGGGGATCCCTAGTGAACCATTGCTGGGAGGCTCAGATGGACTCCAGGCAGCTGGACACAGCGAATACATGAGAGATTGGCATAGCATATCCCCAGGGGAGTGAGAATGAAACTAGGATCAAGATTTCCGAAGATCAAGCCGTCCAGGTGGAAACCTCAAGTAGCCAAACACAGCAGTGTGGTTGGGCTGGAATGTTTAACCTCTCTGGGAGGGATAACAGCATTCCAGCTGGGACGTTCACCAAAAGTAACAAGTAATCGCATGGGTGTGTTCTCTATCCAAATGACCAGAGCCTCCATCTGGCCAGTTTCCCATGTAATTAGTTTAACAAAATACCAGGACATTAATATATACAAAGGAGTGTTCCAGAACATCTAGGCACAGACTGATAAAGGAGACATGGGTGTGTGTACACATGTAAGTTGAAGATGAGTTAATTTCAGTGTTTCTATTATTCTAAACTGAACTGCCGCTATGGGTTTCAAGAATTACATAGATTATGAGGTCATCTTGCTGGAACTATGATTCCAGACCATCCCTCAAAACACGACAGGACTTTTTTCCCCACTTTTATGTTGTTAGATGCCAAGGTGATTTAGCCAGAGTAAAAGCTGTACTTTATGGCAGGACATATATTCTTCCACTGTAGATTTTTTGTTTTTGTTTTGTTTTGTTTTGTTTCATTCACCGAGTTGGAAGATTTAGCTCTGCAGTGTTCAGGGAGCTACCAGTAAACCGTAGGTCAGGAGCTGGCCAGGGTGACCTCAGCTCAGCCACCAGAGCCCACCTCTCAAGTTGTTCAACTCTGCGTCTCCTCCTCTGTGCTTGACGGAGTGAACTAGGAGATCTCTGAGTTGGAGTGTAGCTCTGACCTCTGAGGGTACTTAAAGGGAAGCAGCAGGAGAAAGTGGGAAGGCAGAGAGTGGCACCAAGGTGCTGCAGATGACGTCTGCTGGCTGTGTTCCTGGTAATAAGAAGCACTGTCCTCTGAAGGGACTCATGTTCCAGGGAAGACAATTTGGGGAAATGCTGACCGAGGTCATATTTTAATGTTTAAAGCTAGCTTTTAAGTATTTAAAGAAACTATTTACAAGTCGGTCTCCTGAAATTACAATTCCATAAAACTTCCAAGTGGGCAAAGAATAATAACTTAAGGAAGAGCAGTTTCCTAAACAGATAATGAGAGTGAAGTCCAAATTGCTTTTAAAGGGAGATAAAAAGGTCTCAAATTTCTTGCTATGGTTCTGGATATTTAGTGATAGGTTCGTTTGAAGATGAAATCAACCCTGATGTTAGCTCAATAATTTCAGGATGTGGGGAGGGTTGGGGGGAAACCTAGCCTATGGGAGAGGAAAATCAGGAAAACCTTTTAGTAGATAGACATTTCTCATTGCTATCAAAGGATGTGGAAGGCCAGAAAAACCTCTTAGCAGGAAGCATCCTGGGGTGATCTATACATTCTTTCTGGTGAGACAGAAGGAAAAGGAGGTCCAAGACTAATGATCTGTCTCTTTAGATCCAGTAGCAGCAAGGATCCTAAATTGGTGGATAAAGAAACAAAGCCAGCTGGGCTTGGTGGCTCACACCTGTAATCCCAGCACTTTGGGAGGCCAAGGTGGGCAGATTGCTTGAGCCCAGGAGTTCAAGACCAGCCTGGTCAACATGGTGAAACCTGGTCTGTACAAAAAATACAAAAATTATCCGGGTGTTGTAGTGCACACCAGTAGTCCCAGCTACTTGGAGGCTGAGGTGAGAGGATCACTTTGAGCCCAAGAGGTTGCAGTGAGCCATGATCTCACCACTTGATATGGTTTGGCTGTGTCTCCACCCAAATCTCACCTTGAATTGTAGCTCCCATAATTCCTATGGGTTGTGGGAGAGACCCAGTGGGAGATAATTGAATCATGGAGGCAGTTTCCCCTATACTTTTCTCATGGTGGTGAACAAGTCTCCCGAGATCTGATGATTTTATAAGGGGTTTCTCCTTTCACTTGGCTCCTACTCTCTCTTGCCTGCCGCCATGTAAGACATCCCTTTGCTCTTCCTTCATCTTCTGCCATAATTGTGAGGCTTCCCCAGCCATGTGGCACTGTGAGTCCATTACACCTGTTTCCTTTATAAATTACCCAGTCTCACATATGTCTTTATTAGCAGCATGGGAACAGAATCATACACCACTGCACTCAGGCCTGGATGACAGAGTGAGACCCTGTCTCAAAAAAAAAAAAAAAAAAAAAAAAAGAAGGAAAGAAAAGCCAGTGTCAAGGTTGGACGTTGAGTAGAGGTGAATAAAGATCTCCTTTCAGATGAAGGTGGACCCTTTGGTAGAAACCGTGTGAGAAATGCTCTTAGTCAGATCCTCTATTTGGAAAAACCATGAGAGACGGAATGGATTTCCATCTATGCTTTGGTGGCTTTATCCTTCTTGTAATGTCATGGTTGGTTCATCTCATTCAGAATACTTGGATTTCTCTTCTTTCAGTTTCTTTCTCTTTATAATCTATTTTATCCCAAAATATAGATTTGGATCTGTTTAGCTTTTCATCAGTTGCCTCTAAGATCTGCTGTCTCTGGTGACTTTTAATAAAGGTCTGGCGTCTTTCAAGTATGACTCTGGGTCAACATATTTTCTTTTAACATGGTTAAGGTTTTGCAAGGATTATACATTTTCCTTCCAGTTGTGCAGCAAGTTGCCTGGCAATTTAGCTTTTCATTTCTCCGTATAGTTTAATTGAAATTTTTATTGAAATAATTGGGAATTCATATGCAGTTGTAAGAAATAATGTGTTATTTCAGATTTTAACTGAGTGAAAAATTCTGCTTCCAAACAAAAGAACTGTTAAAAACAAGAAATCCAGCGATTGCTGCCCATATTATGGTGTCCCAAGAAAAAGTACAGATACCAGGAACTGAATTGAAATTTTCAGGACATGCTATTATAACTCTGTGTAGCTTTGTCAGGAGAAGCCTGAAGTACAACTCTGAGGCAGTCTATAGCCCCTTGATAGCACTGAAGACCACCACACTTAGACCCCACAGGACCACAGCAAACCACCCAGAACACTCCCCTGCATCCACCTGGAGTCGTGTGCACCTGGCCACCAGGATGGTCCTAAGTGCAGCAGCCCACAGGAGATGCAGAGGTGTGCTAAGGAACCAGCAGTGCATGTGATGGCCCCGGCTTTCTCTTAATTTGAAGTTTGCCTTCTGTGCCTCTTGAATTCATATCTCATTCTGTCTCCTCACAGCCCTCTTTCCAAAACCTCCCATGGAATACGTGTATAGCTTAATGAGCTATTATAAGGGAAAGAACTAGAACTCTGCTAGTCCCCAGAGGCCCTTCCACAGGCTGTGTCCCAATCTTTGCTCCCTCTCTTCCTCTCTTGACTTTTAGAGAAATCGTTTCCTTGCATTTCTTTATAATTGTATAACCCAAGTGTGCATCCCTAGGCATTGTGGTTTAGCCTGGCCCATTTTAAATTAGGTCCTTTAAGCCTCTCTAATCTACAGATTCTCTCTTCTATCCTTTTATCGTATGTGTATGTGTGTGTGTGTTTGTGTATGTATGAGTGTGTGTGTATGTATGTGTGTGTGCAAGTTCAGTTCCTGATACCTGGAATTTTCTTGAGATGCTGTAATATGGGCAGCAGGCATTAGATTTTTTGTTAATAATGTGTGTATATACACATAAAATATTTATTTGTGTGTGTGCATGTGCGTGTATGTGTGTGTGTGTGTGTGTTAGAGCCCAGGGTATTTGACTGTAACATTTCCCATAGTGGTGAGTTTTGCTGATTGCAGAGCCATTCTCCCTTAGTGAAGGGACAGATGATGGTGACCACTACAGAAACAGGTAAGAAGGTAGCCTGAGTCCCAACCAACCCAGGGAGCCACAGTCCCTGCACACTCAGGAGGCAGGACAGATGTTGCTTTCTTCTTCCTTCACAAGGGAGAAGAATACCTTCAGAATCAGATTCAAATCTTGACTCTTCCTCATTGTTAGCTCTGTAACCTTGGGCAAGTTACTTAGCCTGTCTGAGCCTCTGCTTCCCATCTATACAATGAAGCTAATAATGCCTACCCAGAGACTTTGTGAAGATTATATAAGACAATAAGTGTGTGTTGGGCAAGTTACTTAATTTATCTGTAAAATGTAAATAGCAGAGCTAAAATGATTGTGATAACTAAATGAGTTAATACAGATAAAGCATGCAGGACATGCCTGGGGCACAGAGAGGCCTCAATAAATGTTAGCTAGTTTTACTAGTATTATATAAAGTATCTAATTTGTTGAAAATTCCTGTTTATGGTACCTTTTCTTAGGCCATTTTGTGTTGCTGTTTATAAATTACCCAGTCTCAGGTATTTTTAAAATAAAAGAGGTTTATTTAGCTCATAGTTCTGCAGGCTGAGAAGTTCAAGAGCATGGCTGTGGTTTCTGGTGAGGGCTTTTGTGCTATGTCACAACATGGTGGAGAAGATCAGAGGAGAAGCAGACCCATGTGCAGAGAGGGACCAAACAGGAGGAGGAACCTCACTTTATAACAACCCACTCTTTTGGGAACTAATCTCTTCCCACTAGAACTAATACAGTCTCATCAGAACAAGAATTCACTCACTACAGCTAAAAGGAAACAAAGCCATTCCTGAGGGATCCACCCCCAATGACCCAAACACCTCCCACTAGGTGCCACCTCCCAACACATTCGGATCACATTTCAATATGAAATGCATATTGAAACTATAGCATAGCTATTATCAGTTAAAAGGAGAAAATGGGGGCTTCCAAGTAGCTGAAGATAATGGTGGCAGCCAGATGCCCATATCCCAATATTTCCTCCCCAAATGATATAGATCAAAAAAGGGAGAAAGGAAAAGACACAAAAATCACACGCTTGGCATACCTTGAGGACAGAGAGTTAAAAATAACTTTAACTAAAAAGAGAAAGAATACCAAATCCAAGCATAGGAAAACTCATGCTTTCTTCCAGCCCACCCCACTACCGGGCTTTGAGGCAAGCAGAGAGAAAGGGAGCTGATCTATAGGGAAGAATGAAGGAGAGAACTAGTACAGAGGCCTATAGGTGATCTAAAACCACTCCCAGCCACAAGTCCACCCAAAGCCTGAAAATACAACACGAGATATCCAGGTCAATCACGGTGCAGTGTACAGGGCAGTCACAAGTCCATGCGACTTAGAGAGGCAGCCTTCAGAATGCACAGCTTCTAGGGTGAGGAGAACAGGAGAAAGGAAGGAGGGAGTGCCCTTTGGCAACTGGGTGATAAGACTTGGAGAAGGAGCAAAAGGGGATGATTCAAATGGCCACTGTTAAGAGCCCACAGATACAAGTTATTGTATAGAATGGGGAAGCATGAGGGAAAATGTGCCAGAGAGAATACCGGAAGGAATATTAAATCAGAGAGCTTAGAAAGAAACAAATCAGAAAACGAGGCAGAGGAGCCATGCAGAAGGGTGAGATGATGGAATGGAAAGGGGGATGGAGGACAGCAGCATGAACAAGATCTGTGAGAGGTGAATGAAATTGGGAAGTGAAGGAGCCAGCTGGGGGTGGGACTTGCTGGGACACAGCAGCTTCAGTGGTCAAGCTTGGTGTTCATTTCAGGACAACTCCTGCTCAGGGGAAGTAGGTGCATAGGCACATTGACATAGACACACACCTGTCTCCCAACAAGCCTCTGCCAGAGGATCCCAGGGCCAGCAGGCAGGGGAAGAAGTAGGGCACATCCAAGGGGCTCTGCTGTAAAGAAAGAGTATGCACTGGGATCCAGATGACAGGAGAGGAGGAGACGTGTGGTGATTATGGACACCATAGAAAAGGAATGCTGTAGAATTCAGAGCAGTCCAAAACGCACCATGTAAAATGAAAGAAGAGAGGGCAACTTTGGTAACACTGATTAACATTTAGGATTTTGAAAATTTATGGTGTTTGCAAAACCTGCATTTGAGTTGAGGATTTTGCAGGGGAGATGTTATTGGTTATTTGTAGAACATCATATCTTTCCAGTTACAAAATATAAATTCATTTTGCAGCACAAGATATGATGTCTCATCTTTGAAGTTCTTTTTTCTCTATGTATGCGTGGAAAGGGAACATGGTAGAAATAATCCTTTTTATTGTTTTTATGGGGGTAGATAATAGATGAAATATGGCACAGAACCCCCACTTCAGCACGTGAATGAGACACAGAAGGCAGTTCTCTCACTGAAGAAGGGGCCAAGGGCCTCCGCCTAAACAGCTCAGCCCCTTCTCACACTGCAGAGTCCCTCAGGACTGCCCCAGGACCTGGGGGCTATGTGGCACACTCCTTGAAAATCATTTGGTACTTGTCATTTCCTGATGCCTATTGCAGTAGATGTTGGAGCCACACAGATAAATAAGTACCATTCCCTGCCCTTGGATAACTCAGTCTAGAGGAGAGACAGAAGGTTAAACAACCATCTGGAATGTAGTCAGCTGGGTGCTAAGGTAGAACCTGGGGGAGAAGAATAAACTCTGTTAGAGTGGCCATTATCAAACAAAAGATAAGTGTTGACAAGGATGCAGAGAAAAGGGCCCCCTTACACACTGGTGGTGGGAATATAAATGAGTGCAGCCACTATGAAAAACAGTATGGAGGTTCCTCAAAAAATGAAAAATAAAACTACCATATGATCCAGCAGTCCCTGGGTTGCTGGGTATATATATCAGGATCAGGAGATCCTGATTTCGGTTGAGATCAGTGAACTCCCTTATTTCTTGCAGCATTATTTACAATAGCCAAAACATGGAAGCAACCTAAATGTGTATTGATAGACGAATGGATAAAGAACTTGTGAAATATATACATGCATACACACAAACACACACACACACAATGGAATATTATTAAGCCTTAAAAAGAAAAATTATGGCAAGATGGCCGAATAGGAACAGCTCCGGTCTACAGCTCCCAGCGCGAGCGACGCAGAAGACGGGTGATTTCTGCATTTCCATCTGAGGTACCGTGTTCATCTCACTAGGGAGTGCCAGACAGTGGGCGCAGGTCAGTGGGTGAGTGCACCGTGCGCCAGCCGAAGCAGGGGCGAGGCATTGCCTCACTCGGGAAGCGCAAGGGGTCAGGGAGTTCCCTTTCCAGGGGTGACAGACGGCACCTGGAAAATCGGGCCACTCCCACCCGAATACTGTGCTTTTCCGACAGGCTTAGGAAACGGTGCCCCAGGAGAGTATAGCCCGCACCTGGCTCAGAGGGTCCTACACCCACGGAGTCTCGCTGATTGCTAGCACAGCAGTCTGAGATCAAACAGCAAGTCGGCATTGAGGCTGGGGAAGGGGCGCCCGCCATTGCCCAGGCTCGCTTAGGTAAACAAAGCAGCCTGGAAGCTTGAACTGGGTGGAGCCCACCACAGCTCAAGGAGGCCTGCCTGCCTCTGTAGGCTCCACCTCTGGGGGCAGGGCACAGACAAACAAAAAGACAGCAGTAACCTCTGCAGACTTAAATGTCCCAGTCTGACAGCTTTGAGGAGAGCAGTGGTTCTCCCAGCACGCAACTGGAGATCTGAGAACGGGCTGACTGCCTCCTCAAGTGGGTCCCTGACCCCTGACCCCTGAGCAGCCTAACTGGGAGGCACCCCCCAGCAGGGGCAGACTGACACCTCACACGGCCGGCCAGGTACTCCAACAGACCTGCAGCTGAGGGTCCTGTCTGTTAGAAGGAAAACTAACAGAAAGGACATCCACACCAAAAACCCATCTGTACATCACCATCATCAAAGACCAAAAGTAGATAAAACCACAAAGATGGGGAAAAAACAGAGCAGAAAAACTGGAAACTCTGAAAAGCAGAGTACCTCTCCTCCTCCAAAGGAACGCAGTTCCTCACCAGCAACGGAACAAAGCTGGACGGAGAATGACTTTGACGAGCTGAGAGAAGAAGGCTTCAGACGATCAAATTACTCCGAGCTACGGGAGGATATTCAAACCAAAGGCAAAGAAGTTGAAAACTTTGAAAAAAATTTAGAAGAATGTATAACTAGAATAACCAATATAGAGAAGTGCTTAAAGGAGCTGATGGAGCTGAAAACCAAGGCTCGAGAACTACGTGAAGAATGCAGAAGCCTCAGGAGCCGATGCGATCAAATGGAAGAAAGGGTATCAGCCCTGGAAGATGAAATGAATGAAATGAAGCGAGAAGGGAAGTTTAGAGAAAAAAGAATAAAAAGAAACGAGCAAAGCCTCCAAGAAATATGGGACTATGTGAAAAGACCAAATCTACGTCTGATTGGTGTACCTGAAAGTGACGGGGAGAATGGAAACAAGTTGGAAAACACTCTGCAGGATATTATCCAGGAGAACTTCCCCAATCTAGAAAGGCAGGCCAACATTCAGATTCAGGAAATACAGAGAACGCCACAAAGATACTCCTCGAGAAGAGCAACTCCAACACACATAATTGTCAGATTCACCAAAGTTGAAATGAAGGAAAAAATGTTAAGGGCAGCCAGAGAGAAAGGTCAGGTTACCATCAAAGGGAAGCCCATCAGACTAACAGCGGATCTCTCGGCAGAAACCCTACAAGCCAGAAGAGAGTGGGGGCCAATATTCAACATTCTTAAAGAAAAGAATTTTCAACCCAGAATTTCATATCCTGCCAAACTAAGCTTCATAAGTGAAGGAGAAATAAAATACTTTACAGACAAGCAAATGCTGAGAGATTTTGTCACCACGAGGCCTGCCCTAAAAGAGCTCCTGAAGGAAGCGCTAAACATGGAAAGGCACAACCGCTACCAGCCACTGCAAAATCATACCGAAATGTAAAGACCATCGAGACTAGGAAGAGACTGCATCAACTAACGAGCAAAATAACCAGCTAACATCATAATGACAGGATCAAATTCACACATAACAATATTAACTTTAAATGTAAATGGACTAAATGCTCCAATTAAAAGACACAGACTGGCAAATTGGATAAAGACTCAAGACCCATCAGTGTGCTGTATTCAGGAAACCCATCTCACGTGCAGAGGCACACATAGGCTCAAAATAAAAGGATGGAGGAAGATCTACCAAGCAAATGGAAAACAAAAAAAGGCAGGGGTTGCAATCCTAGTCTCTGATAAAACAGACTTTAAACCAACAAAGATCAAAAGAGACAAAGAAGGCCATTACATAATGGTAAAGGGATTAATTCAACAAGAAGAGCTAACTATCCTAAATATATATGCACCCAATACAGGAGCACCCAGATTCATAAAGCAAGTCCTGAGTGACCTACAAAGAGACTTAGACTCCCACACATTAATAATGGGAGACTTTAACACCCCACTGTCAACATTAGACAGATCAACGAAACAGAAAATCAACAAGGATACCCAGGAATTGAACTCAGCTCTGCACCAAGCAGACCTAATAGACATCTACAGAACTCTCCACCCCAAATCAACAGAATATACATTTTTTTCAGCACCACACCACACCTATTCCAAAATTGACCATATACTTGGAAGTAAAGCTCTCCTCAATAAATGTAAAAGAACAGAAATTATAACAAACTATCTCTCAGATCACAGTGCAATCAAGCTAGAACTCAGGATTAAGAATCTCACTCAAAACCGCTCAACTACGTGGAAACTGAACAACCTGCTCCTGAATGACTACTGGGTACATAACGAAATGAAGGCAGAAATAAAGATGTTCTTTGAAACCAACAAGAACCAAGACACAACATACCAGAATCTCTGGGATGCATTCAAAGCAGTGTGTAGAGGGAAATTTATAGCACTAAATGCCCACAAGAGAAAGCAGGAAAGATCCAAAATTGACACCCTAACATCACAATTAAAAGAACTAGAAAAGCAAGAGCAAACACATTCAAAAGCTAGCAGAAGGCAAGAAATAACTAAAATCAGAGCAGAACTGAAGGAAATAGAGACACAAAAAACCCTTCAAAAAATCAATGAATCCAGGGGCTGGTTTTTTGAAAGGATCAACAAAATTGATAGACCACTAGCAAGATTAATAAAGAAAAAAAGAGAGAAGAATCAAATAGATGCAATAAAAAATGATAAAGGGGATATCATCACCGATCCCACAGAAATACAAACTACCATCAGAGAATATTACAAACACCTCTACGCAAATAAACTAGAAAATCTAGAAGAAATGGATAAATTCCTCAACACATACACCCTCCCAAGACTAAACCAGGAAGAAGTTGAATCTCTGAATAGACCAATAACAGGAGCTGAAATTGTGGCAATAGTCAATAGCTTACCAACCAAAAAAAGTCCAGGACCAGATGGATTCACAGCCAAATTCTACCAGAGGTACAAGGAGAAGCTGGTACCATTCCTTCTGAAACTATTCCAATCAATAGAAAAAGAGGGAATCCTCCGTAACTCATTTTATGAGGCCAGCATCATCCTGATACCAAAGCCTGGCAGAGACACAACAAAAAAAGAGAATTTTAGACCAATATCCTTGATGAACATTGATGCAAAAATCCTCAATAAAATACTGGCAAACAGAATCCAGCAGCACATCAAAAAGCTTATCCACCATGATCAAGTGGGCTTCATCCCTGGGATGCAAGGCTGGTTCAATATATGCAAATCAATAAATGTAATCCAGCATATAAACAGAACCAAAGTCAAAAACCACATGATTATCTCAATAGATGCAGAAAAGGCCTTTGACAAAATTCAACAACCCTTCATGCTAAAAACTCTCAATAAATTAGGTATTGATGGGTCGTATCTCAAAATAATAAGAGCTATTTATGACAAACCCACAGCCAATATCATTCTGAATGGGCAAAAACTGGAAGCATTCCCTTTGAAAACTGGCACAAGACAGGGATGCCCTCTCTCACCACTTCTATTCAACATAGTGTTGGAAGTTCTGGCCAGGGCAATTAGGCAAGAGAAGGAAATAAAGGGTATTCAATTAGGAAAAGAGGAAGTCAAATTGTCCCTGTTTGCAGATGACATGATAGTATATCTAGAAAACCCCATTGTCTCAGCCCAAAATCTCCTTAAGCTGATAAGCAACTTCAGCAAAGTCTCAGGATACAAAATCAATGTACAAAAATCACAAGCATTCTTATACATCAATAACAGACAAACAGAGAGCCAAATCATGAGTGAACTCCCATTCACAATTGCTTCAAAGAGAATAAAATACCTAGGAATCCAACTTACAAGGGATGTGAAGGACCTCTTCAAGGAGAACTACAAACCACTGCTCAAGGAAATAAAAGAAGATACAAACAAATGGAAGAACATTCCATGCTCATGGGTAGGAAGAATCAATATCATGAAAATGGCCATCCTTCCCAAGGTAATTTACAGATTCAATGCCATCCCCATCAAGTTACCAATGACTTTCTTCACAGAATTGGAAAAAACTACTTTAAAGTTCATATGGAACCAAAAAAGAGCCCGCATCGCCAAGTCAATCCTAAGCCAAAAGAACAAAGCTGGAGGCATCACACTACCTGACTTCAAACTATACTACAAGGCTACAGTAACCAAAACAGCATGGTACTGGTACCAAAACAGAGATATAGATCAATGGAACAGAACAGAGCCGTCAGAAATAATGCCACATATCTACAACTATCTGATCTTTGACAAACCTCAGAAAAACAAGAAATGGGGAAAGGATTCCCTATTTAATAAATGGTGCTGGGAAAACTGGCTAGCCATATGTAGAAAGCTGAAACTGGATCCCTTCCTTACACCTTATACAAAAATCAATTCAAGATGGATTAAAGACTTAAATGTTAGACCTAAAACCATAAAAACCCTAGAAGAAAACCTAGGCAATACCATTCAGGACATAGGCATGGGCAAGGACTTCATGTCTAAAACACCAAAAGCAATGGCAACAAAAGCCAAAATTGACAAATGGGATCTAATTAAACTAAAGAGCTTCTGCACAGCAAAGGAAACTACCATCAGAATGAACAGGCAACTTACAAAATGGGAGAAACTTTTCGCAACCTACTCATCTGACAAAGGGCTAATATCCAGAATCTACAATGAACTCCAACAAATTTACAAGAAAAAAACAAACAACCCCATCAAAAAGTGGGCGAAGGACATGAACAGACACTTCTCAAAAGAAGACATTTATGCAGCCAAAAAACACATGAAAAAATGCTCACCATCACTGGCTATCAGAGAAATGCAAATCAAAACCACAATGAGATACCATCTCACACCAGTTAGAATGGCAATCATTAAAAAGTCAGGAAACAACAGGTGCTGGAGAGGATATGGAGAAATAGGAACACTTTTACACTGTTGGTGGGACTGTAAACTAGTTCAACCCTTGTGGAAGTCAGTGTGGCGATTCCTCAGGGATCGAGAACTAGAAATTCCATTTGACCCAGCCATCCCATTACTGGGTATATACCCAAAGGACTATAAATCATGCTGCTATAAAGACACATGCACACGTATGTTTATTGCGGCATTATTCACAATAGCAAAGACTTGGAACCAACCCAAATGTCCAAAAATGATAGACTGGATTAAGAAAATGTGGCACATATACACCATGGAATACTATGCAGCCATAAAAAAATGATGAGTTCACGTCCTTTGTGGGGACATGGATGAAATTGGAAATCATCATTCTCAGTAAACTATCGCAAGAACAAAAAACCAAACACCGCATATTCTCACTCATAGGTGGGAATTGAAGAATGAGAACACATGGACACAGGAAGGGGAACATCACACTCTGGGGACTGTTGTGGGGTGGGGAGAGAGGGGAGGGATAGCATTGGGAGATATACCTAATGCTAGATGACGAGTTGCTGGGTGCAGTGCACCAGCATGGCACATGTATACATATGTAACTTACCTGCACGTTGCGCACATGTACCATAGAGCCTGAAGTATAATAATAATAATAATAATAATAGAAAAAAAAAAGAAAAATTCTGACATTTGTGACAACATGGGTGAACCTGAAGGACATTATGCCAAGTGAAATAAGCCAGGCACAGAAAGATGAATATTACGTGATACCACTTATATGAGGAATCTAAAATAGCCAAACTCATAAAAGCAAAGAGTAGAGTGGTGGTTGCTAGAGCTTGGCAGGAAGGGGGAAATGGGAGGTGTTATTCAAAGGGTGCAAAGTTTCAGTTATAAAAGATTAATAAGTCCTAGAGCTCTACGATACAGCATTAGGGCTTACAGTTAACAATACTGTATTGCATACTTAAAAATTTGTTAAAAGAGTAGACCTTATATTAAGTATTCTTATCACAAAATAGTAATAATAAAGAGGATGGGAGGAAACTTTTAGAGGTGAGTAATGTGTTTATGGCATAGATTGTGGTGATGTCACAGTCTCTAAAACTTATCAAGGTGTATACATTAAATAGCTACAGCTTTTTTAATGTCAATTATACCTCAATAAAGTGGCTTTTTTTAAAGCCAATTATTCCATTTGTTTCTCTGCATTAGACATTTCACATTTTACTTGACAGGGACAGCCCAGAGTTTGCCAAAGCCACATCCAAACCTGAGTCCATGCTGAGATCATACAGCTTTCTATACCATACTTTCATCAAGAGCTTCCATGACTGAAAGTGCCAAGCAAGAGGAATTGGTTGAGAGATGGCAGGTCCAGAATTCTGTTCTTGATGGAATGGGTTTTCTATATTAATATGACGGTCTTTGTTGTTTCGTGGCCAATCTCATCAGAAGGGCTTTGTGGGGAGAAAATTGTAGTCAGTTTTAAAAATTCAAATAATTCCAGGAATAAAAAGATTGGTTAATTTTAGGATATCTATTACTGCACCAAGATGTTAAGAGAAAAAATATCATCTTAACTGATACTGAAAAATTACTTGATAATATTTACCACCCAATCTGTATAAATTAATAAAAAGCTATGAATAGAAGTAAAATTCCTTAATTTGATAAAGAAAGTCTACTGGAATTCAGTAGTATTCATCATACCTAAAGGTGAAACAAGAGAGCCAATCCTATTTCAAGGAAAATATAAAGATACTCAATATCACTATGAAGATTCCAGCCAATGAAATGAGACAAGAAAAATAAATGAGGTATAAAGACTGTAGAAAAAGGATAAAACCCACCTTATTTATATATGACATGATTTCTTACCAACAAAATTATTGACAACTTATGAAAAACTGTTAGACCTAATCATATATTCATGACAGTGTCCAGATCAAGTAAACATTTAAAAGTCAATAGCTTTCCTATATATAAGCAAGAACCATATAGATCATGTAGTTTTAACAAGATGCCATTCACTATAGCAACAAAAATATTAAATATTTGAAATAAATGAAACAATAAATTTACAAGAACCATAGGGAAAAAAAACAAACTTTACTAAAGGACATAAAATTTAAATAAATGACAAAACAACATATTTCAGTCTAAGACAACTCCTTACTAAAAAGCCATCAATTTCCCCCAAATTAATCCATAAATTCAATTTTTAAACTCTTCAATATTCCAATGGAATTTTCATGAGAATCACCTGATTTTAAAATTCATCTAGAAGAGCAAATGTTCAAGAGTAGCCAAAAGGTTTTGAATAAAGATGAAGTGAAAATATGTCCTACAAGATATGAAAATTTTATAAGCCCACAGCAGTTAAAACACTGTGGGGAAGGCACAGGGATACCAAAGAGATTGTAATGAAATGAAATAATCTAGAAATAGACCCCTGTTTGTAGTATATGATAAAAGCACATTTAAATAATTGAGGAAACAACTCAATAATCAGCATTAGGATAATTATTATTATTAAAAAATAATGTTAGATCTCTGTGTCACAGTATATACCAAGATAAAAACTATAAATATACCAAAAGAAAATATAGAAAAATAAAATCTATAAAAATATCCCAGAAAAATATTTTTAAATTATGTGGTGAGGAGAGACTTTCTGACAAGAACTAAACTCTTTTGGCCTCTATAAGCATTAAAAAGGTTTACAAATATGATTTAATAAGAATTGGAGGCTTCTGTATGTTAAAAGACACTATTAAAGACAAATGACAGACTGAGAAATAATATTTCTGAACAAAGCGCTAATAGCTCATATCCTTAATATTTTTTAAAGCTCCTGAAGTTCACTAAGAAAAGATAAAACAACCCAATGTAAAAAAGGCAAAGGATGTATGTAAGTAATTCCCAGGGGAAAAAGTACCAGTGATTTTTAAATATATGAAAAGATATTTATTACCCACTAGTAATCAGGACAATTCAGATTGTTACAGTGGGGTACAATTTTACCTGGCAGATTACAGAAATTTAAAATGATGGTAAAATATAATATGGGGTAGGGAGCTGGGGGAGAAGTTTGCGACTCTCACTAATTGTTGAGAGTATAATGTACCACAGTAAGCAAACCCTTGATTTAGCAAAATAATCATTAAGAGCACAAAGACCTTTATAAGAATGTCCATTGCAACCAGTTTTATCAGCTGAAAAAATTAAATGCAACCTAACTATCCAACAATAGAAAAATGATTGAATGTTACATTATTTCCATCCTATGAAACACTCTTTAGCCATTAAAAATAATGGACTAGCTCTATATTTAATAACACGAAATGAAGGTCCTTAAAATGATGGTGGGCTAAAAAAATAATAGTAGGGTCCCATTTTGTATTAAAAAATACATATGAACTTATATAATTTTGTTTATGCCTGTCCGCACATGCACAGAAAGATCTGGAAGGATTCTCACTAATTGTTAAAAGTGGTTATCCTTGTGGAGTGAAGTGAGATTGGGGTCAAGCAGAAGAATTGAGACCTTCCACTTCTTTTAGGAGGCTTAAATTTTTTTTAATGATCATGAATTGCTTCTGTGATTTAAAAAAAATTAAAATTGTGCTGATGAAAAACATATGGAAAATAAAACTGCCAGAGGTAACACTGCTGCACAGCCTATAAATCAAATCTGAAAAGCATCTTTGGACCAGATGCCCCCTGCCAGGCCTCCTCTCCATCTGAGGTATTCTGAACTGACAGTCTTCAGAAATTTGACTGTCTGCAAATCCATCCGTGACTTCCTCCTTATGGGTCAGGTGCTCCCATCTGCTTGCTCTTCCTGCTGCTCAGAATTCTTCCTTGAGGGCAGGCGTCGTCCAGGGGCCCCCCAGAACCACTGGACCCTGCAGCCTGGAATGTTGTAACGGGACCAGGGAAAGGCAAGAGGAAGTTGCCATCAAGCCTCTGGAGCTCATAGTCATATTTAAACTCTTAGTTAATTGATTCATTTCATCATTTTGAACTCATTGTTTTAATTACACTGAATCTTTTAAAATAATTTTTCACTTAAAGAGTCCTTGGAGATATTCTTTCATTCAATCCTAACATTTTATGTATAAGGAAGGGGAGGCCCAGGGAAGGACGGTTAATAAATTGTATTAGATTTAAGACCCTGAATTTGGGGGCTCAGCCTTGTTAAATTTCTTGATTCTTATGTGAGCCAACTTCTGCCCCTCCTATGCAGAATGTTACCTGAGAATGCTATTGCCACCCTGTAACCCACCCACCTCCAGAAGAGCCAACATGATTATGTCTCTTCATGAGGACAAAAGTCATCAACTGGGCTTTCTGTCATGTCTTCAAACCAAGTTCTTCTGACCACGGGGCCTTTGCACAGACTGTTCTTTCTTTCTGCAATGCACTTCCCTGCTCTGCTCTTCACAAAGCTGGCTCTTTCCACACACTCAGGCACCTCCTTGGAGAGGCTTTCCCTGACCACTGCACTCCCTTCCCACCATTCTCCCTTTCAGCAACCTGTTTCCCTCAAAGGAGGCAGAGTCCGTGCCTCTCTGTCCACTATTGTATGCACCCAGCACATGGCACATTAGTGGGTGCTCAAAAAGGAGTTTGAGTGAATGAGCAAATCTGACACCTAGTTTTGAAAGGTTCCTGACCCCTGCTCTTTTTTTTTTTTAAATGGAGTCTCACTCTGTTGCTCAGGCTGTAGTGCAGTGGTGCCATCTCAGCTCACTGCAACCTCCGCCTCCTGGGTTCGAAGGATTCTCCTGCCTCCTGAGTAGCTGGGATTACAGGCATGCACCACCACGCCCAGCTAGTTTTTGCATTTTTAGTAGAGACAGGGATTTGCCATGTTGGCCAGGCTGGTCTCGAACCCCCGACCTCAGGTGATCCGGCTGCCTAGGCTTCCCACAGTGCTAGGGTTATAGGCATGAGCTACCACACCCGGCCAGGCTCCTGTTCTTATGTGATTATCTCATCATGTAGACCCAGAAATATCTAATATTATTTAATTTTTGTTATTATTATATGGCAGGTGAAAATGATAGTTGTATTAGTTTAATTTGTGTTAGATTACAAGGGAGATTTAACATATTTCCATTAGCTTATGTCATTTGCTCAGCTGTCCATTGGCATCTTAATGTTTCACTCAATCATTCCTGGTTAGTGGCTTGATTCAGCAAGGGAGGAACCTGTGAGTGGTTATAACCTGAGATACAGCAAAGAGAGGGGACAGGGTCTTATATAGCACTGGAGACAGGTCTTACATAGCACTGGGGACAGGGCCTCAGGGGCTTGGTGCTGTGATATACAGGCACTGAGTCCAGCTGCGGGGCTCAGCTGCAGGCGTAAGGTTCTACCACAGCCTGGGGTGGATGGAGATGGGTCTAATTCCTAGGGAGCCTCCTCAATTTCTTCCTTGTCAGCACTGTATTCTGCCCCTGTCTCTGGTGAGGGGCAAGGATCTTGGCAAATTTTAGCCAATATTTACTGAAAAACTCTACAAAGTTTGTTTTTTTGTTTTTTGCTTTTTTTTTTTTTTTTTTTTGAGACAGAGTCTTGCTCTGTCGCCCAGGCTGGAGTGCAGGGGCGTGATCTCTGCTCACTGCAAGCTCCGCCTCCCGGGTTCACGCCATTCTCCTGCCTCAGCCTCCCGAGTAGCTGGGACTACAGGCGCCCGCCACCACACCCGGCTAATTTTTGTATTTTTAGTAGAGACGGTTTCACTGTGTTAGCCAGAATGGTCTCGATCTCCTGACCTCATGATCCGCCTGCCTTGGCCTCCCAAAGTGCTGGGATTACAGGTGTGAACCACCGCGCCTGGCCTGAAAAACTCTACAGAGCTTTTAACAGAACTTAAAGTGATTTCTCCCCAAGAAACCAGTTTTCTTAGAGTTAGCACCCTAACATGAAAATTGCTAAGTGACAAGATAGCACATTGCATTCATCCTTGATATGGTTTGGCTGTGTCCCCACACAAATCTCAAATTATAGCTCCTGTAATTCCCACATGTTGTGGGAGGGTCCGGATGGGAGGTAATTGAATCATGGAGATGGATCTTCCCTTGCTGTTGTGACAGTGAATAAGTTTCATGAGATCTGAAGGTTTTATAAAGGGGAATTCCCCTGCACATGCTCTCTTGCCTGCCACCATGTAAGACATGACTTTGCTCCTCCTTCACCTTCCACCATGATGGTGACACCTCCCCAGCCATGTGGAACTGTGAGTCAATGAAATCTCTTTTCCCTTATAAATTACCCAGTCTCAGGCATGTCTTTATTAGCAGCATGAGAACAGACTAATACAACCCTGTATTATATAATTCAGAGCTAAGTATTTATTCATTTATTATGCATGTATCCAGCAACCACTATGAACCAGGCACTTACTTGGTCCTGGACATACATGGGCCGGTTGGCTACAACCCCTAGCTACAATGATTTGTATAACAGACCAGGGAGAGGCATGATGGCGGTGAAAACAGCAAGTGTGTTGCAGCCTAAATCCAAGTTTGAATCCAGACTGCGACGTGCAGACATGGCAAGCCTTAGCCACTCTGAACGAGAAGTACATAGTGATACCGCCTTCACGGACTCTGATGTAAAGTGTTTGGCCTAGGGAAGGAATAAAAAGTCCACTTTGGGCCTTCAAATCAGAGAGAAACCAGTGCTATATGAAGTGATCAAGGGTGGAGGAGGTGTAGAGGAGGTAGAACGTGGGCCCAGCCCTGAAGAATGGGTAGAATTTGGAAGGGAAAATGCAGAAGCCAAAGAATGAAGATAATTCTAAGCCACTGAAGGGCAGTCAAGGAGCTGGCAGAATGGAAGGGTCTTGCAGGAAAGGAGCAGGGCCAGAGGGATGGGCACCCGGAGCCAGCCCATAGCAGGTGTCCCTCAAACTGAGTCTTCAAATACTTACTGAACTTTCATTTTGAGGACAGGCTGAGCCCTGTGTGTGGAGAGGAAGAGCAAGGTGGGCAGCACCTAATTAGCACACCGCAACTAACAAAACTAAAACCGCACAGATAACCAGACCCACATTCCTCAGACGCCATTGGACTGACTTCTATTGTTGATGAAGTGTTGCCTTGTTGGGGAGGGAAGTGTCTCCTCTAACCCCGAGCAGCTTATCCAGGACATTCTTCTTGCCATGCACAGGAGTTCCATCATCTCCTTGCATATCTGGTGAGATGTTGCTGTCCTGGAGGTGTTTTAGAGCCCCTTATAGACCAAAATTCTCAGCAGCTGCCAGGCTGGCCCACCGCTTATTCTAGTTCTCAGAAGAGACAAGCTATTCCAGCCCTGTGTGAGGACAGCAGCCAGGAGGAAATGAGAAGCTCCGGCAGCTTTTTCATCAGTGGGGAAGATTTTGCAGTCATTCAGTCATTCAATGACTACATCATGGTCACCTACTACATACAAGGAGAATCTAAAGAAGAAAAAGCACAAGACATGAACTCTTCCCTCCAAGAGTTTGTGGCAGTTCATATAATGAGGGAGATAAGTAATCAGTGATTAAACCCACTGAAAGAAATATAGAAACTGTGACAGTAATCCAGAGTGGGGAGACATTACTTCTAGTTGGGGTGTCAGGGAGAGAGGCAGAGAATGCTTTGAGAGGAGAAGGATCTTGAAGGATACACAGGCTTTGGGACATGCAGACATGGTGAGGAACTGCATCCAGAGAATCACAAAGCCTCAGAGATTGTCTAGCCCCTTATTTTGCATGTAAGGAAACTGAGGTCCAAGCTGGTAAGTGGCAGGTTTTGAAATGGAGCTTTTTTCTATTCAGCACTCTCCTCACCTGGGGCTGGCCTTCTGGACAGAAGACAGTGTGGGCACCAACCTGGGGTGTGGAAGTTTTGACTGAACATGGTGGAATGAGGATGCAGCTTGCTTAGAAAATAGGTTTTTGTAGTTGATTTGCTGCTAGGGGTAAAAGAAGAGCCAGGGGAACCCAGAGGTCTCCAGCCTGATGACTGGGAGAACACCTGAGCCAGTGAACAGGAGGAGGCAGGGATGGGAGAAAAAATGGTGTGTTTGGTTTGGGACATGTTGAACTGGAGGTTTTTATAAAATATACAGGGGAAATCTCTAACAGGTTGGGGAAACCTGGTGCTGGAGTTCAGGACAAAAGATATAAATTGTGGATAGTTGGTATTGTCCAAGGGATAGAATGGAGAGAAAAACAGAAATTGACCAGAGAAGGTAACTGTTGGTGGACAGTGGTGAGCATAGCCACCTTCTAAAGACTGTAGCACCGGCTCCCTTTGGAGAGGAGAACCAGGAACTGGACCCGAGGTAGACAGAGGTTGGAGGATGCAATGCCCTGGAGGTGAGGATGAGAGATTTGGGGAGAAGCAGTCTACGTTCTAGCAAAAAGGGTTAACATGCTACCAACGTGACATCTGAGAAGAGACAGCTGCATCTAGCAGCTACAACATCTCGCATGACCTTTGCAGGTTCGAGGCAGCCAGAGTGAATGTTATCTAGGAAGTTTGACGGTGAAGAGGAGGAGGAGGATTAAGGGGTGCCAGAACTGAGGCAAGATGTGGTTTGTCTTTTCCTTTTTAAGGCTAGGATAATTGGAATATGTTTCCTGGAGGATGGAGAGGAGTTGGCAGAGTGGGAGATAAGAGATGGGAGGGAGAAGGGATGCTTGACGGAGGATAATCCTGAAGGAGGCAGGAGGGGTTAAGGTCAAGGGTGTGGCCTATTGACAGTTGGAGTTAGGGTCTCTGAACTGAGATGGGAGGGCAGTTCTGAAGGGTGAAACAGAGGGGAGCCTAGAAGTCCCAGCAATCAGGTCAGTCTCACACAGCACAAAAACCACAAGCTGAGACTCCAACCTTGGGAGAAACCCAAAGTTAAGGGTCAAAAAGGCATCAAGGATGGGACAACTGAAAAACAGCCGTGATGTCCAGAAGCCCACACGAGTTGGTCAGTAGTACCCAGCCCAGAAGACAGGGCTGACTGAAGATGACCAACAAGGGTAAAGTTTGCTTTTGAAGACAGACTAGAATAAGCTATAGTCCATTAAAGCCACATACCAAATGCATGATTTCCCTGCTTGTTCTGCACTTTAGAGTTCAAATATTTTAATTAAACCAACATGTGAATATCAGAGATATCAAAAGAACAAGGTCATTATTAATTTGGGAACCAAGGCAACTAACCACTTTATTCTTTTAAGTCATTTCCTCATTTACCTCCAATCTTGGTAACAAACATTCCGATATCTCTACGATAATGTTCCTGGATTTAAAACCACAATTTTGTTTTTCACCCCTTGGGGATTTATTTCTTATCTCTTGGGCCCTTTTGAACAAGGCAGTTATCAGATTAACTTTTAGCTCACTGGCCTGGGGTTGAATAGGTCATTTCCCTCCTGAATCATAGGCTCCTAAGAATTCAAGCCAAAATTCCAGGCTGGCTTTAAGTAATGAATACTGTAATTAACTTCTAACCAAGCAAGCTAACATTTTGCTTGGAGAAAGCATCGTTTTCCCAAACAAATGCCTTTCAAATAAAAACAATTTCATGCCCTCTTTTTCCAGCCTGATACTTTCCAGAGCTTGGGAATAACCACTGTGTTTTGCAAGAGTATATTCTTGGAGCCTCTTAAAATCCAGTTTGCTCTGGTTTTTGGTTCCGCCATAGAAGCTGCACCATCTTTTAGGACTATATTGTTTTTAAGAGAGTTAACTGAGTTCCCTTCCATCTGTACTGTCCGGGAAGTTTTGTGGAAGTCCTGCCGAGCCTGGTTAGATGTGACTTCTGTCTGCCGAACTCACTGGACACAGGACAAAAACAGATCCCAGACCTTAGCAGATTGGGACTGCAGTCTGTGATTGAACGTCATCAGTGACCTGCCAAGGCTGGGGAGGAGGGAGAGTAGGAGTGCTCTGACCCAGCAGGGGAGAGTATTTTACACGATGATAATAAAAAGCACCACTTCTAGACAGTTTTATGACTGTTTTTCAATCCTCTATAGACAATGCACCTCCTTATTGCCTGCATCTGGGACCTACCACGCCCAGTGCCGGGCCAAGGGCTATCGGCCTTGTCTTTAGCCCAACCCATGAAATAAGTGAAATGAAGACCTGTAGTAGGGTCAGTAATGGGAGTTTGAATGAGAGAGTCCTGAGAACATACCAAATGTGCAGCCAGAAAACCAAACTATATAGAAACTAACTGAAAGGGTATATCGTTTAAGTGTCAGCTATGAGATTTTTTTTCAGTCCTAGGGCAAAGCCATGTCAGGAACCAAAAGGAGAATAAGGCATCACATGTATATGCAGCAAGGAATTCATCTTGAGCTGGGTTAGGAATTTTTGCCAAACGGATTGCCATTCTGACCTGGAGTGTTTTTTGGTGTTTGGTTTGGTTTGGTTTAGTTTTTGGCTGAGCCATGCATGTGGCAGTCTTTCTCCAAGGAAGTTTTTAAGTCACCACCTAATTTCTGTCAGCACTTAAAGTGAGGGGCAAATAGCGTTGCCCTGAAACCTGGCCTATTTTCTCAGCACTGTGGCAAAGACCCCTGTCCTGCGGTTATGGTGCTGCACACAATTGTGCAGAGAGCGTGGGTGGCCCTGGAACACTGCCACACGAAGCAGCGCTAAGCCGAGGTTTCCCTGCTGTGAGGTCCCGTCCCTGGACTACCATGGACTGTGCAGTTACGTGGGAGGTAGAGTCGCGTGGTATACAGATCACAAAATGGATTACATCCCCTACTCTGCTACTTCCTAACCATGTGGTTTGGGGGCACGCCTATTCTTTGCTCTAAAACTGGCTTTCTCACCTGGAAAACGGGATTGGAATAAGGACAGCTAGGGGGAGGAGTAATTAAAATAAGGTGTGTGAATTTACTCTGCGAACTGTAAAATGCTACAGGATGTGAGGGTGAATTGCCTACAGGTTCTGCTGATTTGGTTTTCTGGTTGTCGTTAGGCCTTAGCCGGTAATTAGTGACCAAATATAAGATGGGGAAAAAAAGTTTAGTAGCAGCACCTGTGTGAAAAAAAAATAGAAGCGTTTTTATCATGTAGGTGGGGTTCCATGGAAAGCTGAGCTGCAGCAATCGAAGTGGACTGTGGAGAAGAAGGGGCATCACGGTTCTGCTCTCCTGTGCCATGATCAGTCCCATCCTAGTTATTACCTTCCAGGGGGACTCCTCACTGGTCTATAGATGGCGTAGATCAGCCAGATAACATGTGGCAGGAGGAGGCATCTAGGAAGCACCGGGACTTTAACTGGAAACGCTGGGAAGAAAGTGAAGCCGTCTTTGTATTTTCTTAAGGGTCTTATGTGGAAGATGGATTTGACTTGTTATCTCTGCTTTCCAGGGAAGAGTAAGAGCACTGGGTGGACACGTGCAGTGTGTAGATCTTAGCTTATCTAAGGCAATGGTTCCCAAACTTTGCTACAAATCAGAATCACCAGGAAACTTTCAAATCTCCCATTGCCCAGGCTGTACCCGAACCCATTAAATCAGAATTTCTGGGAGTGAGGCCCAGGCATCAGTTTAAAAAAAAAACTTTTCAGGTGCTTGCCATGGGCAGCCAAGTTTGAGAAGCAGTGATGCACGGAGGAGTAAAAGCATCAGGACTAGTCAAGACGGGGGTGAGCGGCTAGGGATGTGGGGAATCCCCTGCCTCTGAAGCTGCTCAGATCCAGGCTGGATGTCACTTGGTGATGATGAATTCAAGCCTTCCGCACAGAGGTAGACTAAGACAGATAAACTTCAAGCTCTTTCCCATCCTGGAGGGCTGAGTCAATGCTCCAAAGTGGAAGTTTTCCAATTTATTTAATTCCAAGGAACTATTTGTTCAAATAACATAAAGTATTTAAAACAAAGCAACAGGGAGGTGCCCCCCTCCATTCCATTACACCCTCTGTTCCAGGATGACCTCTGAGGACACTTTGTAGAAATCTGGAAACTTAATGAAAATCTCTTGGACTCCAAGGAACGCAGTTTTAAAAACCACCAATTTAAGGGAAGGGAAATAGGATTTCCACAGAAATGATTTTCTTACTCAGCCATCTGTAGTTGGAATCTTGATTATTTTGATGAATAGAAGTAGCGAATCCCAAATGGAGGAGAGCCAAGATAAATGGCCATGGACCTAATCTGTTTATTAGTTGGGAACATGAACAGCATCAGCCAGAATGTGGTTGACCCAGTGCCTCAGAAACTAGACCCAGGTCAATTTTGGCTTATTATCTTGGTGCCACATAGAGGATGTAAGACCCATCTCATCTGGCTCATATAGTATCTTCAAGGGGAAAAAATACTTTATTATCATCTGTGAAAGTTCCCAAGCTCTGCATTCACAAGTTGAGTGTTAAGCCTGGATTGAGCTCTTTCCTTATGACCTGCAGTGAGCAGAGCAGGTCTTGAACCTAGGTATTCTCATTGCCAATATATTTTTACAATTTCATGGTACGTTCTGTGCCACACAGACTCTAGTGCTGTATCAAAGCTGTAACTTACAAATGAGGAACAAAATGCAGCCTGGTACAGGGGAAAGAAATAGCATATAGGTTTGAGTCCTGGTTCAACTCTTCGCCAGCTGTGTCAGAGCAGACAAGTATATAACTTAGTTTCCTTGCCTCTTAAATGGAATTCATTATATCTCCTTACCTATTTACCAAGATTATTGTGAGGTTAAAAGAAAAAGCCAAAGTCATATCCTCTTCAGTTCTATAAAATATGCATGATTATTGAAAGCAAAAATATATATATATATAACATTGGGAGAATTTCAATATATGTAGATGAAATACACATGGCAAATATAAACAGGGGAGAGTTAAAGGACCTTTATTTTGTGTTTGTTTGGTTTCAGATTTTTTTTGAAAATAGGCTTTATTTTTTACATCAGTTTTAGGTTCACAGAAAAACTGAAGGTACAGAAAATTCCCCTATATTCCTTATATTCCTAGCCTCCGCACATGCAGAGCTTTTCCCATTGTTGCTTTTAAAATTTCTACATTTTGTTTGAAATGGTAAATATTAACTCAAAGTAGACTATGACAAATTAGGTTTGTATATTTTAACACCTGGACAACAACTAAAAAATAGTACAAAGAGATATGACCAACATGCAAATAGATAAATTATATGGAATACTAAAAATTATGCAAGTACAAAAAAGAAAGGAAAAAGAACAGGAATAAAAAAGGTGACAAAAAGAAGAGTAATAAAATAGAGCGAAATCTAATCACTACTCGTTGTAAATGTAGATGGTCAGATTAGATTGAAAAAGAAAGACCCAATGATATGCTGTCTATAAGAAATCTACTCTAAATGTAATGATATATATAAATAGATTTAAAGGAAACAAATTTTTAAAAAGATATATTGGGGAAATACTAACCAAAAGGAGGAGTGGCTATATTAATATTACACAGAGTAGACTTCAAAACAAGGAAAAATTACTGAAAATGAAGAGGCAAATTACATGATAATAAAGGGGAAATTAACCAAGAAAACATAACAGCCATAAAGGTATATATGCATCTAAACAGCAAAAGTCTAAAACACATGAAGCAAAAACTGATAGCATTGAAAGGAGAAATAGACAAATCCCCAATAATGCTTGGACACTTTAGTCTTCTTCTTAAAATAACTGATAGAACAAGTAGAGAACTTGACCTAATTGACATTTATACAACACTGCAACCAACAGCAGCAGAACACATATTCTTTTCAAGTGTACATGGAACAGTCACTAAAATAAACTATATTCTGGGCCATAAAACAGACTTTAAAATTTTTAATATAGCTGTAATATAAACATCGCTTTTCTCATCATAATGGAATTTAACTGGAAATCAGTAACAGAAAGAGATCTAGAAATTTCCCAAATATTAAAAAATAACATAGGAATGAAACAACACACTTCTAAGCAATCACTGAATTAAAGTGGAATTCTCACATGAACTTAGAAAATATTTTCATCTGAATGAAAGTGAAAGTACAACATGTCAAAATGTGTGGGATGCAGCTAAAGCAGTGCTTAGCAGAAATTTATGGCATTAAATGCTTATCCTGGAAAAGAAGAAAGATCTCAAATCAATAATGTGAATGTTCAACCTTGAGAAACTAGGAAAAGAAGAGCAAGTTAATCCCAAATCATATTTCTTTGGATTTTGCTTTGCAGAAGGGAGGAAATAATAAAAATAAGAGCAGAAATCAGTGAAATTTAAGACAGAAAAACGATAGAGAAAATTAAGAAACAAAATACTTGTTCTTTGAAAATATCAATAAAATTGATAAGCCTCTATTCACAGCCCTTTACCCTAGTACAACTGAACTACTTAGTTGAACAGCCTCAACTAAGGAATGGATGACCTAGGGTACATCCATGAAGTGGAATACTACTCCAGCAATAAAAAGAATAAACCACTGATACACACAACATGGATTAATCTCAAATGCATTATGCTAAGTGGAGGAAGCCAGACTCAAAAGACCACATACTCTATGCTTCCATTTGTTATGACATTCTGGAAAAGGCAAACCCATAGATGTGGAGAACAGATCAGTGGTTACCAGGGACGAAAGATTGGGGAAGGGAAATTTTTCAAGGAGGTGAAACTAATACATTTTAAAACATCAAGTTTACATCTGTAAAAGTTGAATTAATTGTTGAATCAACATAATGCTATGATAATTGTTAATATTATGATCAATAATGAGGTAGCCCAGGCTTCTCAAGCCAAGGTAACCTGGGAAGTTTAGTTTAAAAGGCTTTTGGGTAGTGGTAGAAAACAGTGACTGGAATCGTCTTAATCCAAGATGCCATCATTGTAATCTTAGAACCCCATATGCTCTGGTCCCTCCCATTGGGCAGGGCAGCTCCCACAGTGTCCTTCCCAAGCATTAAATTCTCCCTCTTCCAGGGCTGTGTGGCTACCCTCTGGCCTTTGGGAACTGCCCTCAGGAACTGTCTTGGTCCTTCCTGCTGTTTTCCTAACGAGCTCCTAGTATCCTCTGCAGGGCCCTAGAGGCTGTTGTATGGAGGTCACTGTGCCCTCTGCCCACACCTATGTTGCTGATTCTTTCAGCAGCTGTTGCCCCTTGGGGTTCTGAAAAAGAGATATAGTGGGGCTTACACAATCTTACAGCATCTTACGTTTTATTGATGTCATGCTCGAATGTCTCCCATCTAGCTTGAAAATAGATTTATATAAGGCTTCATTGTGATATTTCACAATCCCCTCCCATCACCATGACAACCAGGATATCATTAGGGAGGAATCAGATGACTGCTGTGAGCTTTGCCACCAAATTGGACATCAAAGTAGAATTTAGATATTAAGTCTGTCATCCTGCCTCTACCCCAGATAAATTCATTTCCAACTTCTACCAAGCTAAAGGGGTAATTTGAGCCATCTTAAATAATAGATTAGAAATGACTAAAGATAGTACATTAAAGGGAAAGCATTGATGTTTTAACAGGCCTAACTAGTTAAAAGATTTGTGGATGGATGTGAAACCTAAAAAAAATTGTATTGGACAATGTTTCAGAACCTGTGAGAAGCTGACTGTCCAGTTGCCCCCACACCTACTATCTTATTTCCTTGTTCCAATGTGGAGTAGAGGGTGAGCCATAGAACAAGACAAGCAGATATGGGGTCAAATCATAGCTCTGATAGTTACTTACTGTGTGACTTTGGACAAAGTATCAGGTTGGTGCAATAGTTATTGTGGTTTTTGACATTACTTTTAATTGATTACTTTTGCACCAGCCTTAATACTTAACTTTCCTGAACTTATTCTCATCCACAAAACCCTGTCCCAGAAGATGATGAGATGAAGATAGTTTATATAAGCACTGAAATGTAAGCTTCATGAGGGCAAAGATGTGTGGTGGGTGTTGTTGGGGAGGGGGGGGTTCTGTTTTGCTCACTGCTACTATCCCCAGCACCTAAAACACTGCCTGGCACATAGTAGGTGCTAAACTACTCTTTGTTGAATGACTGAAAATGCCTGGCAGGGTGGTGCAGGCATGGGGTGGACTTTTAGGATAGGTTAGGATAGGTTAATGGATAAGCTGTAGGAGTGTCTGTTGGACATGACTTATAAAATTTAAAAGCAGAATTAACAAAATTAAATATAGCTAAAAGGATGCTGAAGTTTTGCCTTGGCATTTTCTTTTCTTAAGATAATGCTGGCCAGGCGCAGTGGCTCACTCCTGTAATCCCAATACTTTGGGAGGCCGAGGTGGGTGGATCACTTGAGATCAGGAGTTCAAGACCAGTCTGACCAACATGGTGAAATCCTGTCTCTCCTAAAAATATAAAATTAGCCGAGCGTGGTGACGCATGCCTGTAATCCTAGCTACTTGGGAGGCTGAGGCAGGAGAATCGCTTGTGGAGGTTGCAGTGAGCCGAGATCATGCCATTGCACTCCAGGCTGGACAACAAAACCGCCACAACACGCAATTTACCCACATAACAAACCTGCACGTGTACCCCCAATCCTAAAATAAAAAGATGAAAACTAAATAAATAAAAATAAAAATAAAGTGTTAAATTGTTACTGTGACAGAAATGTCTCCTACCTGTTCAACTAGTGAGTGGGTGGACAAGCTGCCATCATTAGATACATAACCCTTATAACTCCAGAGACATAAGTGGGTCAGTCTTGCAGGAGTATGGCATGCGAGAATCACAACTCGACACTCAAAATAATTAAACAGGAATTTGTTTATGTACATCTGTTCCCAAAGGATATTAAAATTGATATTCAGTTATCGCTTGGAGTTCTAATACTCAAAAACACCAAAGTTTGGGTTCATTTGTGTCTCTACAAAACCCTTGTATTAAATTAGCGTCTATGTACATCCTGTATTTTTTAGGTTAACTACTTCTGCCATTAGCAGTCCGTTTGGTAGTCAGGAATGAATTCCTGCCATCATCTGGGAACCCATGGTGACAATGCCTTGTTGGTTACAACTCTGAATGGATCATTTGAAATTCCCCTCACAATCTTGTATCTTTTCATTGCAGTCAAGCTTATACTTCAAATTTCCTATGTTTAGTCACTAACTTTTGGAATTTTTTTTTTAATTACCCAAATTCCCAGCATTGAATGGGCTTTGGATTCTACAGTGCCTAGAACAGAAATGGAATTTAGTTGTGTGTTTATATTTTTTTAATGAGAGCAAGTAATTAGAACAGAATGTGGAAGCCATTCTGTGTGTATGTGTTTGTGTGTGTGTTGTAAAATCAAAGAAAGAACTATCCTATGTTGGTTCATAGTATAATAAAATTTAAAACATCAGCTGTCCCATGACATTGAGATCAACCCTTCCACTTATTCCCCGATGTCATCGCAATTTAGCCACAGATCTGGAGCTCAAAATTTGGAATTAGGCCCTGGGTTTTTTTTTTTTTTTTCCCTCTATTTAGGATAGGTCTATTTAACACTGGCTTCAAATATTGGTGTTTTAGTCTGTTGCAAGCCAATCAAAACACCCACCACTCCACAGCCACCAAACATGCCAACCCTGAAGCAAGCACACACATGAATTAGATAATAGGGATGTACATTAGTTACCTGTAGCGGCCATAACAAGATACCACAAACTGGGTGGATTAAAACAACAGAAATTTATTCTCTCACAGTTCTGGAGACCAGAATTCTGAAATCAAGGTGTCAGCAGGATTAGTTCCTTCCTGGGGGCTTAGAGCAAGAATCTGTTCTGTGACCCTCTATCAGCTTCCAGTGCTTGCTGGCAATCCTTGGCCTCCCTTGGCTTGTGGCTTCCTAACTCCAGTCCCAGCCTTCGTTTTCATATGGCATTCTTACTGTGTGTCTGTGTCTGCCTGTCCAAATTGCCTTCTTTTCTAAGGACACCAGTCATACTGGATTTAGGGCCCACCCTAATGCAGCATGAGCTCATCTAAATAACATCTTCAGAGATCCTATTTCTAAATAAGGTAACATTCACAGGTTCCAGGTGAATATGAATTTTGGGAGGACACTATTCAACCCAGTATAGGATATGTTTGGCCATGCAATTACCACATAAATGAAAGAAGTAAATCCACACTACAGTGCAATCGTGCTGTAGGATTGCACTGTAGTACTATGCTAGAATCGCACTGGAGTATTGATTTAATTATTTTTGTTCATAGAGCACTTTCCTGTTTTATAGAGTGTGGGGTGTGTGTGTGTGTGTGTGTGTGTATGTGTGTGTGTGTGTGTGTGTTGGTTTTTGGTTTTTTTGTAGTCTAATGACCAGTGCTTTAGATCATAGCTGACTGTACTTGTGGAGTGATGCCAGGCCAGCGAGTGGGCTGTTATCCTGCCCAGCCACGGTGCACACCTGACCGCACACTATCATCCTCCTACCCGACTTCCAGGGCCTTCTTCCCTCAAACCAAGCAGGTCTCACTTCTTGGGGCGTCCCCCCTTGCAGTATATATAGGATGCTTCTTTCCTCATGTGTTCTGATCACTCACACAGAATCCTGGACTTTCCTCATGTAGAATCCTAATATTCAACTCCATGAGGGTCACCACAGATGTTTCTCCATGGGAACTTCTGGGTCAGACCTGACCAGATGACCAAGAGCCATAAAAGCTGAATTCTTACCCCACCTCTGATATCTTATTTTTTAGGCAACTCCAGTTTCCCTCTCTGTGCCAGAAGGAAGATGCATTCTGGCGCACATGTTGCTGTCTTTTGCATACATATGTGAGCCCTGATAAGATATTTTTCCTCTTCCTAGTAATGGGTTTCTGTTTTTGAAAATGGGCCTTCTTGGCTTCTGGTGTTTTGTAACAAATACCCAATGAGTCATCACTAAATACCAGCTCTTTACTGACACTGTGGACTATAACAAAGAAATTTAAAACCAGGCTCCAGAGGCCTAGGGGATTGGCCTAGTAAACTGAGGTAGGTGAATGCCATGGAATTCTATATGGCAGTTAGAAAGCAATTATCTAGATGGACATTTCAGCAACAAAGACAATATAAAAAGCAAAGGGAAAACCCAGTAACATTTATGTAAGTTACATATCTGTATCACATTAGTGTAGGTGCTTGTTGGGATAGGCAGGGACTGATGGTGGTGGAATCTGGCATAAAGGGAAAAATAAGACAGGAGGACCTTATACAACAAAATTGCCACAGGCTAAAGAGTCTGATTAATTCACCTTTCTGCTCCTGAGGTTAAAAAAAAAAAAATCTTGAGAAACTTAAATACAGCATTTAGGATAGCAAAAAAAAAAAAAAAAAAAATCACAAAAGCAATTGATTAAACATCAAAGAACAGGGCATAGACACTAAGATTAGGGATGAGAGTTAGAAGCAGGAGCTAGTAGCACAGGAGACAAAGGAGCAGTGATGGGGCCATTAAGTGACTAGCCCTTGAACAAGACCCCCCACCACCATGAGAGGGGGCTGCCAGCATTACTTGGCAATATCTATTGAGTGTCTGTTGGTCAGGTACTAAATGAGACAGGGCTCCTGCCCTGTGAAAAACTTACAGCAGGCTGGGTGCAGTGGCTTATGCTTGTAATCCCAGCATTTTGAGAGGCCAAGGTGGGAGGATCACTTGAGCCCAGGAGTTTGAGACCAGCCTGGGCAACAAAGCAAGTCCCTGTCTCTACAAAAAAAAAATAAAAACTTAACTGGGCATGGTGGTGCACACCTGTAGTCTCAGCTACTCAGGAGGCTAAGGTAGGAGAATTGCTTGAGCCTGCGAAGTTGAGGCTACAGTGAGCCATGATCATGCCATTGCATGCCAGCCTGGGCGACAGAGCGAGACCCTGTCTCAAAAAAAAAAAAAGATTGCAAAAACTGGAATCTGAGTAATGGGAGAACAATTTATTTTTTTAGAGGAGGGAATTAGGAAGCAGCTACTTTGGGATGAGAAAGATATCAGGTTTCTCTTCTAGATAAATTGGGCTATAATGAGACCCATTGACAAAATTAGCCTCCTGGAATTCCTTCTAAAGGGCAGACATAGTCGTTCCCTGCTCGTGGCAAGTGGACAGCTCAGCCTGAAGAGGGGAGTGTGGCCTGAGATGGTCACAGTTGCAGGGCTGGTTCTGTCCATGGGCTGGGAGAGGCATGGTAGGTACGTGAGAACTGTTTGTGGCGTGAATGAACTTTGGGTATCACACGCTACCCATCTTCCTATTCAGCTGCCAGTGTAGGCTCCTAAAACCAGATCTCAGTTGTCGTATCCTGATCAAAAATCTTTTAGGCATCCCAGTGCCCACAATCAGCCCTCACAGTCTGCCTGATGTCTTCCATCCAAATTCATCTCCAGGGGCTCCCATCTATGCACACTCCCAGCGCCCCACAACTTCCTTTCTCCATCCTTCTAAGGTCATGCCCCCTCCTGCCTCTGTCTTTGTCCATGCCATTCTTCAAGACCCCCAGTGCCCTTCCTTCATCCTCTGTCTGGTGACCCACTCCTCCCTGCAAATCTCTGCTCAAATGCCACCCCCTCTCTGAGAGCCTCTGCATCTCGTGGAAATTTTACCAGCCTCTCTGGTCACGTTGTATTGGCATGTGTCTGACTGCTCCATGGACTTAGCTCCCAAAGTCATGAGCTGTACCTTTACAGCCCCCAGTACTTTTTTGACCAGTTTATTTTCTTATTATACCATAGGTGGGATCAATTTCATACAACATTATTTGAGGCTTAAACATACATAAACTTTCTTTAAAGTTAAACCACACAAACGTTCTTTAAAGTTAGTATTCAAAGGAAATTTAGAGTCAGAATAAATCAAACCTTGTAACATTTTAAAGAATGAGAATTAGACATACTTTGCTATAATTTAGCAATGAAATAAGAACAAAGCCTTGGCATTTCCCTTCGTTCAAACCCCTTACAACCTGTGATTAGAGTGCCAAAGAGAAAGCTAGCCTTCTTTCTCTGATCCTCTCTGATTTTCAGTCCAAATGTGTTACATCATGTTTTAGAAACTCACACAGGTTTGAGTCCATCCAAACCCAAAATGCCAAAGTGAATCTGACTGAAAAAAAATTACTGTGTGATATCTGCGTATATTTGTTTAACAGAAACCATAATTTGGACATTACATCAAACTAGACTTGGTCTACCTAAGAAGAAATGTTTGCTTTTCTTTTAACAGAATTTTAATGCATTACCGCATGTGTTTGACATTTTGGTCAGAAGGAAAGAAGGACATTTTGAAGATTAGAATTCTTAAACAGGAATATCCAGATGGAAGCAGAACTCCTTGGTAGTCTATGGGTACCTTCTCAGAACAGTGTTTTAAACTCATAAATAAAATACAGAAGAGTACAAAGGAAACCAATTCTCTTGAAATACAATTATCAAAAGATATATTTTTTGAGACTTGAAATACAATTATCAAAAGATATATTTTTTGAGACAAGGTCTCACTCCTTCTCCCAGGCTGGAGTACGGTGGCACGATCTCAGCTCACTGCAGCCTCAACCCCCTGGGTTCAAGCAATCCTCCCACCTCAACCTCCCGAGTAGCTGGGACTACAGGTGTGTACCACCACACTTGGCTATTTTGTTAATTCTTTGTAGAGATGGGGTTTCTCCATGTTGCCCAGGCTGGTCTCAAACTCCTGCTCTCAAACGATCTGCCTGCCTCAGCCTCACAAAGTGCTGGGATTACAGGCATGAGCCACTGCATTCGGCCATCAAGATACTCTTTAACAAACAAACTTGCTGTATAATAACGTACTTTTTTTTCTTTTTCTTTTTTTTTTTTTTTTTTTTTTTTTTTTTGAGACAGGGTCCCACTCTCAGGCTGGAGTACAGTGGTACAATTACGGCTCACTGCAGCTTCAACCTCCTGGACTCAAGGGATCCTCTCGCCTCAGCCTCTTAAGTAGCTGGGACCACAGGTGTATACCACCACTCCTGGCTAATTTTTCTACTTTAGATAGAGACAAGGTCTCCCTATGTTGCCCAGGCTGGTCTTGAACTCCTGGGCTTAAAGGATCCGCCCACCTAGGCCTCCCAAAGTGCTGGGATTACAGGCATGAGCCACTGTGCCCAGCTATATGCTTCTTTAACATTAAAATAGGAGACCTCCTAGAGGATATAATAATTATCATAATTTTAAAAGAGTTATGAGTTCTTAAATAATATTTCAAAATATCAGTAACTTCTGTAATGTCCCATGAATATCTATATGATTTCTGTCGGTGATAGAGTCACAGTCCTGCATACTATTATGGGTGTTACCACATTCATAATAAAACTAAATGCTAAATTTCAGTTGGAGGTTAGTGAGAAGAAAGATGGAATTCACAGAACCCGCCAAGGCAGTACAGGAAGAGTTGTATTTCATTTTCAGGGTATCCACATTAGCTAACACATTCTGAGACCCATTTGGGTTCATGCGCATGTGTGGGATTCTGTGGAAGCTCATATTTTAGACCAGAAATGGCAAAGAAGCCAGGCTTCCGACCTCCATCTGGCATTGTACTGGTGGCCAGTGATGTCTGACACTTCAGTATTGAGTTTGTTCGGCTACTTACTGTAGCTTCCAAGAACTGCTGAAACATTACAAAGCTTGCGATTTGTTGCTAGGAGAAACTTTTTTTTTTTTTAGCTAACCTATCTCCCAGCCAGAAACTAGAAAGAACTTCACCTTCATTTCTCAAAGAAGGAAACAAACATCTAGATCATAGTCATGTGTCTGCTGTAGGGAAACCAGCTTCTTTATTTTGGTTGTAGGAACAAGTGGTTGGGTCATCATCACAATGGGCATTAAGATTATGGGATTATGGCCAGGCATGGTGGCTCACACCTGTAATCCCAGCACTTTGGGAGGCCGAGGCAGGCGGATCACTTGAGGTCAGGAGTTTGAGAGTAGCCTGGCCAACATGGTAAAACCCTGTCTCTATTTAAAAATATAAAAAAAGACCGGGCGCATGGCTCACCCCTGTGCCTGTAATCCCAGCACTTTGGGAGGCCGAGGCAGGCAGATCACAAGGTCAAGAGATCGAGACCATCCTGGCCAACATGGTGAAACCCTGTCTCTATTAAAAAATACAAAAAAAGACCGGGCGCATGGCTCACCCCTGTGCCTGTAATCCCAGCACTTTGGGAGGCCAAGGCAGGCAGATCACAAGGTCAAGAGATCGAGACCATCCTGGCCAACATGATGAAACCCCGTCTCTATTAAAAAATACAAAAAAAGACTGGGCGCATGGCTCACCCCTGTGCCTGTAATCCCAGCACTTTGGGAGGCCGAGGCAGGCAGATCACAAGGTCAAGAGATTGAGACCATCCTGGCCAACATGGTGAAACCCTGTTTCTACTAAAAATACAAAAATTAGCTGGGCATGGTGGCACCTATAGTCCAGCTACTGGGGAGGCTGAGACAGGAGAATCACTTGAACCCGGGAGGCAGAGGTTGCAGTGAGCTGAGATTGTGCCACTGCACTCCAGCCTAGTGACAGAGCGAGATTCTGTCTTAAAAAAAAAAAAAAAAAAATTAGCTGGGTATGGTGGCACATGCCTGTAATCCCAGCTACTTAAGGGGCTGAGGCAAGAGAATCGTTTAAATCCAGGAGACAGAGGTTGCAGTGAGCTGAGATCGTGCCACTGCACTCCAACCTGAGTAACAGAGTGAGACCCTGTCTCAAAAAAACAAAACCTAAATAAATAAAAGATTATGGGGTTAAAGTATATGATAATCAGGGCTTGCATATATAAGCTCTTGCTATATGAATCTTGGAGAATGGCGTTGTTGGTACCCACAGTTTAGGCCAAAAATATTTGCCCAGCACTACAACTGGAATAAGGGGCCAGGCATGATGGCTCATACCTGTCATCCCAGCACTTGAGGAGGCCAAGGCAGGAGGATTCCTTGAGCCCAGGAGTTCGAGGTTACAGTGAGCTATAATGGTGCCACTGCACTCCAGCCTGGGTGACAGAGTGAGACCCTGTCTCAAAAAAAAAAAAAAAAAGAATAAAACCCAAATGTCAAATGAGAGTGAAGGTATCTTTATATTGACATAGCCATGAGGTTGCCCTTCAAACAGGCTTTGTTAAAGCTTGACCTTCAGTGAACACAGCCTCTAGCAAAAGCCAGGAGCCACCTGCACCTTTTTGTGAGGTGGTTCTGGATGCCATTCCTAGCCCTGGAACTGCTTGCAGGCATATAAATTGTAGCCGCAGCTGTTTTTGATATGCAAGGCCAGATGGGGGCTAGTTTTTGAGCTGTTTCAGAAGCCAATTCATGGACCTATGGAATCAGGACCACATTTGCTAATAATCTGTTGTGGCATTTTAAAAATTATTTGCTATTGTATGATTCAAGATTAACCCAAACCTTTAGAGAGAATGAGTGAGTAATAGTAATAGATGGTAAAAAGATTCAAGGTACCAATTTTTAATCTCATAGGGAGGTCCTTGCAGATTCCTCCTGTGCTGTCCTTCAAATGGTTCTTTAATGGATTTTTAGTTACCAGATGATAACCTCTTCTACGATATTCCCATTAAAAGCAATAAAATCGTAGCCAGAACCTACCTCAATTCTGCATTTTTGATGCTGTGAATGGGATTGTAAGAAGAAGCTATAAAAAAGAGAAAATACCTTTGACAAGTATTTCTGCTTGTACCATGTCCATTATATTGATTCAAAATGTTTAAACTTTAAAGAAGGTAATACATGCATATGGTAAAACAAATTGTAAATGGCAGTGAAGAGATAGCAAATGAGAAATAAATGTCTCCCTTCTCATCTCCCATCCCAACATAAACCCCAGTTCCTGTCCCAAATGTTAATAGTTTTGTGACTATCCTTCTTTAAACATTTTATGTATATATTTTATGTCTATACTTTTATTTAAAAGTATGCACAAACAGGATTATACCAAACACACTGTTCTGAATTTTTCTTTCATTCACAAATGTATAATGGAATTCTTTCCATACCCACACACACAGACCTAGCTCATTCTTTTTCAAGTCACTTGGTATTCCATTGTGTGGATAGCCAGTGTTACAATTGTCTTAAGCAATGTTCTATGGATGGATGTTTAGGTGAGTTTTTTTTCTCTAATTAAAAAAAATTGGCAGATAATATCCTTGTTAGAAACATTTTTGTATACTTATAGAAGTATATCTCTCAAGTAGTTTCCTAGAAGTAGAGTTCTTGGGTCAGGTTGTATGGGCGTTTAAAGTTTTAGCTGTGTAATCAAATTGCCCTCCAATATGGCTGAGTCTGTTTACATTCCCACCAGCAATGCCATCGATAGTTGCTTGCTTACCCACCTGGCAATACTTGCAATATTAAATTTTTTTTTTTTTTTGGATAATCATGTATTCTTTTTTTTTTTAATTATACTTTAAGTTTTAGGGTACATGTGCACAATGTGCAGGTTAGTTACATATGAATACATGTGCCATGCTGGTGTGCTGCACCCATTAACTCGTCATTTAGCATTAGGTATCTGGATGGTCAGGATGATCCCATTGTGGCTTTGATTTTCATTTCTTGAATTATAAGTAAGGCGGAGCATCTTTTCATTTGCTTATGGAGTACTGGTACTTGGTTTTCTGTGAATTGCCTATTTATTATTCTTTGCTTTTCTTTTGAGCTCTTTGCCCTTGTCTACTGTGTAAACATTCAGTTCCTACTATGTGGCGAACACTATGCTAGACTCTCAGACTGTAATGGTGATGAAGTCTTTTGGAGCTGGCAGTGTACTGCATCTTTTCATTTGCTTACGGAGTACTTGTACTTGGTTTTCTGTGAATTGCCTATTTATTATTCTTTGCTTTTCTTTTGAGCTGTTTGCCCTTGTCTACTGTGTAAACATTCAGTTCCTACTACGTGGCGAGCACTATGCTAGACTCTCAGACTGTAATGGTGATGAAATCTTTTGGAGCTGGCAGTGTACTAGGAGACAAACATTGATCAAATAATTATCTCAGTAAGTGTATGGACAAACTGAATTAAACTGAATTAAATGCCTTGAAGGAAAGGTTCTTGCATCTCTTAGAGCATGGCAGGGAAGAGAGGGGCCTGGACTGGGGGTGGGAGAAGACTGCCCTGGAGAAATTGACATCTAAAGAATGAATAGGGCCAGGCATGGTGGCTCACACCTGTAATCCCAGCACTTTGGGAGGCCAAGGCAGGAGGATCACTTGAGCTTAGGAATTCAAGACCCAGCCTGGGCAACATGGTGAAACCCCCATCTCTACAAAACATACAAAAATTAACCGATTGTGGTGGTGCACACCTGTGGGAAGCTGAGGTGGGAACATTGCTTGAGCCTGGGAGGAGGAGGTTGCAGTGAGCAGTAAGCCATGATTGTGCCACTGCACTCCAGCCTGGGAAACAGGAGTAAAACCTTGTCTTTATTTAAAAAAGAAAAAAAAGAATAAGTAGAACTTGGAGTTGAGGGAGGAGCATTTCTGGAAGAAGGGACAGCACTGTGGAGGCAAGATGATGTTGTAGATGGGCTAAAAGAAGGCCCAGGAGCAGAGCACAGAGAGAACAGTGATGCAAGATAAGACTGGGCTGCATGCAACATCTGGGGGAGGAGGCCTCTATGGTGGGATGGATGGATAGATAGATAGATTAGATAGATGGATGGATGGATGGATAGATAGATAGATAGATAGGTAGATAGATAGATAGATTAGATAGATAGATAGATTTTTTTTTTCCCCCCCGAGATGGAATTTTGCTCTGTCACCCAGGCTGGAGTGCAGTGGCGTGGTCTCGGCTCACTGCAAGCTCCGCCTCCTGGGTTCACGCCATTCTCCTGCCTCAGCCTCCCAAGTACCTGGGACTACAGGTGCCCACCACCAGGCCCAGCTAAAGTTTTGTATTTTTACTAGAGATGGGGTTTCACGGTGTTGGCCAAGATGGTCTTGATCTCCTGACCTCATGATCCGCCATCCTCAGCCTCCCAAAGTGCTGGGATTACAGGCGTGAGGCACTACGCCCAGCCTTTTTTGCCTAGAGCAATAGAAAGCCATTGAAGGATTTTGAGCCATCGTTGGTGATCTAATCTACGTTCTGAAAACATTGTTCTAGCTGAACAGAAGAGAAACAGGAAGATCAATTAGAAGATATTTTATTAGTCCAGATGAGATCTCATGGTAGCCTGGCCCTGGGTTATGGCAGTGGACATGAAGAGAGGCGGAAGAGGTTAAATAAGATTTGATGACGGGTTAGATTTGGGGAGATAGGAAGAGAGGAGGTATCCAGGATGATTCCTGGGTTTCTGATTACGTGGATGGTGGTACTATTTACTGAGATAAGAAACACTGAGGCTGGGGTTGGGTTCAGCTTTAGACAAGACATCTGACTGAAGCTGGCAAGGAAATTCTAAGGCCAGAGGCAAAGTTTGGCCTGTCAACGTAAATTTGTGAGTCATTCACATATGGTAGTTGAAATCGTGGTCCTAGGAAATTGCTCATGAAAGGAATATAGTGCCCAAAGCAGGTCTACTCTTATTCCTTAAGAAATTCTGATATTTAATAGCCAGGTAGAGAAAGATGAGACAGAAAAGAAAACAGAAATGAGCAGCCTGAGAGCAGGAGGAAAGCAAGGGGAGTGTGGTTCCCAGAAGCCAGGGGGAGAGTGTTTCAAATAGGATGGAATAGTGCCAAGTGCTGCCGAGACATCTGAAAAAGAGGAGGCCTGGGAAACACCCATTGGATTTAGCAACATGGGGTTCTTGGTGACGCTAATTTTAAATTTCATCAATGGAATGATGGGGGCAGGAGCCAGATTGGAGATGGTTGAGGAATTAGTGGGAAGTGAGAAAATGGTAGAAATTATATGGACCACTTTTTTTTTTTTTTTTTTTTTTTGAGACTGGAGTGCAATGGTGCGATCTTGGCTCACCACAACCTCCGTCTCCCAGGTTCAAGCAGTTCTCCTGCCTCAACCTCTTGAGTAGCTGGGATTACAGGCATGCGCCACCACGCCTGGCTGATTTTGTACTTTTAGCAGAGACGGGGTTTCTCCATTTTGTTCAGGCTGGTCTGAAACCCCCAACCTCAGGTGATCTGCCCGCCTCAGCCTCCCAAAGTGCTGGGACTGCAAGCATGAGCCACCGTGCCCGGCCACACCACTTTTGAAGAAGTGTGATTCTTCATAAAGAATAGCCCCAAATCTATTCTTCCTCAGTTTCCACCCTTGACCCTTTTTTGCTACTCAGCAAGCTGAATTGATCTTGTAACTCAGTAGTGAAAGGTCTGCAGCTTTGCCCTCCCTGCAGCCATGGCACCAGCCAGCCCAGCGTGGAGTCTGCAGGGGGAGCCCAGCTGGAGTTTAGGCCGCTCCAGCCCTTCTGTGCAGTTTCTGATTCTACAGGCCAGAGCTCTGGGAAGGCCCATTGTAGGAACGCTGCTGAAAAAATGAGTTTAAGAAAAAGTTCTTATATTTTAGTGGTACCTACTGAAAAGTTGAAGGATACATATTTGCAATGTGACACAAGAGAAGCTATGAGCTGATCCTTGTTGAAGCTCAGCAGTGGGTACATGGGGGTTTATTATATTGTTCACACCACTTTTGCATATGTATACATTTTTCCATAACAAATTATAAAAAGTTAAATTTAGGAATTCTATAAACCGAAGGTGCAAACAGCCAGTGGCCATCACAGGTCTACTATGTACATAGCACTTAAAACAGGACCTTCGGCTGGGTGCAGTGGCTCATGCCTGTAATCCCAGCACTTTGGGAGGCTGAGGCGGGCGGATCATCTGAGGTCAAGAGTTCAAGACCAGCCTGACCAACATGGTGAAACCCCGTCTCTACTAAAACACAAAAATTAGCAGAGCGTGGTGGTGAGCGCCTGTAATCTTAGCTACGCAGGAGGCTGAGGCAGGAGAATTGCTTGAACCTAGGAGGCGGAGGTTGCAGTGAGATGAGATCGCACCATTGCACTCCAGCCTAGGCAACAAGAGCGAAACTCTATCTCAAAAAAAAAAAAAAAAGTACCTTCTCTAAACCAGTCCTCCTTTGGCTTGTGGATTTCCAGATGCCAAGGGTAGCTGAAGAAATTCTATTTCCAGATGCCACCCTTTCTTCTCCTGTTAACTCCAACACCTTGTTCCTTGCCCCCTTCTCCTTTTGTACCTGCCTCCTGAGTACAGACTCAGAATCACAGGTCTGACCCCTATGGGTCTCATGAACTTGAACAAGTTCCCTCCCATCTCTGAGCCACTCTGAAAAATGGGGATTATAACATCTGCTGTGCAATGTTGTGACGATTAAATTTGACGGTGCACGTGGGGTATCTAACACAGCCCACAGCCTCAGATGCCCAGGAACTCAGGAAGGTCATAGAAATGAATGAAGCTGACCAGGTACACGAGAAAATCATGTGACCCTCTTGGCTTTAGCTTTGCCACTTGTAGTAGACATGTAAGTAGAGAGAATTATAAGAAAAATTCTGGGCCAGGTGCGGTGACTAACACCTGTAATCCCAGCACTTTGGGAGGCTGAGACAGGCAGATCGCTTGAGCTCAGGAGTTTGAGACCAGCCTGGGCAACATGGCAAAACCTGATCTCTTAAAAAAAAAAAAAATATATATATATATACACACACACACACACACACACACACAAGCCAGGCATGGTGGTACGTGCCTGTAGTCCCAGCTACTCAGGAGGCTGAAGCAGGAGGATTCCTTGAGCCCAGGAGGTTGAGGCTGCACTGAGCCAGGATCACACCACTGCACTCCAGCCTGGGCGATGGAGCAAGAGCCTGTCTCAAAAAAAAAAAAGGGGGAGGGCTGGGAGGGGAGAAAAAATTGGATAAGAAAAAGAACAATGCAAGTATGATAAATGATATAAATCACCCATATTCATAAATAAAGGGGTAATAAACTGAGACTTAGCCTCAGTGTTGGGGGTCAACAGGGAGGGGTGGGGACTGGGGCAAATCAGAGCATATAGGGCCCATCTGAGAGGGACAGCCGTCCTGGGCTCTGGCCGATTGCTGCCATGAGGGAGTGTGAAGCCAATGTTAACATGTCTTCCTGGTTTATAAGAGAAGCCAGAACTCTACATTTTTTATGTGAAATATTTCAATTCTTAAATTTGGGCTCAGTTATTTTTTTTAATAACACTACAGAAGCCAAACTAAACCCATCTATGGGCCAAAATCAGCTCGTGGGCTGCCAGTGTGCAACCTCTCACCTAGATAATGGTATATAATATAAATCCGTTTCCCTTCCCCCCTTTTTTCTCTTCCTCCTCTTTCTCCTTTCCCTCCCATTTTCCACATCTTTTTCACCTAACCAGCCCCCACCCTACATTTCTATACTAAGTCCAAGTGATAGAAGGGATTAGGGTGGCTTGAAGAAGTGATTAAGCCCAAGGGGATGTAATCTAGATGCCTAATGGTGCCCCAGGGCCTGGATCATTGCCTGGCACATAGTGGATCCTAACAAAAACCTTGATAAGTGAAGAAGCCAGAAACTGGGGGAGTCAGTTCTGTTTCTTGTGCACACCCTGGGCTTACCCGAAGAACTGTCTCATTTTTCTCAACAGCCTTGCGAAGTCGTTCTGGACGCTCCATCATCAATGGGAACTGGGCAATTGATCGACCAGGAAAATACGAGGGCGGAGGGACCATGTTCACCTACAAGCGTCCAAATGAGATTTCGAGCACTGCCGGAGAGTCCTTTTTGGCGGAAGGTCCCACCAATGAGATCTTGGATGTCTACGTGAGTTTGGATGTTTCTGGACTGTTCTTTGGATTTTGAATCTTGTCACTTCTAAGGAACATACTCTGAACAAATAAGCAACAAATCATTGCCCATACTCAATAAAAACCCTTTGAGCAGAGCCTGTTGGAGGCACTCCTTGAATGCTTGGCGTTCACCTTTGCCTTTACTTCTGAATGGGCCCAGCTCACAGCAACCTCCAACTCCACCAGATGCTTATTACCTTCGGAGTTTATTGACGCAGTAAAACCAATTTTACTTGTTGAACCAAATCAGAGGCAAAACTTGCCCTTTATTTCATGAGCATTGGATCTCCTCCAGGCACTTTCCTTATAATGCTAATTTGGCATGTTTTCTTTTTACGGCAAAAGAAAGCAAGAGCCTAAAGGAAGGCAGGGCCACTCCCAGCTCCCAGCCCTGTTCAAACTCTGAGAGCAAATGAAGAAAGGAGAGCTCCAGAGCCCTCCAGATGAAACAATAAAGCTCAGAGTCACAGTAGAGAGATTTACTAGAAGCTCCCTACTTCATAGAAGACAAAACCTTAATTTATTTTACGTGAAACTAAAATATGAAATTGCTCAAGAGTTTTAAATGGTCCTTACATTCAAAGGAAACCACTAGAATTCAGTCTTCTTAAAAGACCAGGAAATAAAGGGTGATAAGAAATAAAAGCTTGAAATAACATTTTGATAAAAAGATTGAGATCACCCATGAATATACACATTATTTCTGTCCCCAAAGCTGAGCTGATTAACATATTTGCTGTGTCAGAGTTTTAGAAATATTATTAATTGCATTGTCATTATTTCTCCACCTACACACAGTTCTATGTCCTTTCCTCTTGGGCCTAGTGGACTCGAAATTACAAAGGAAGCCTTGTTGTAGTTAATTTTGGATTTTTTTTTTAGACTGTCCAGTTGGTTGGTTGACTCTGAATATATTTCAAATGGCATCAGAGGTAAAAACTCAGGTTGTTAAAGGCCTACTGTGGGTGGTCTAGGAATGGAAGCCAATAGCAATTTCATAAACGGGACAAGGTTTTGCACTGGCAGAATGCTCAGGCAGAAGAGGCACCAGAGAGGGAGGGAGGATTTCTAGCCGCAGACCGAGAGAAAGATTATGTGAAAAGGGAGTGAGGGGATGAGGGCCACACAGCAGGAACTTGAGGTCACACAACCGTGTCCCTCAGGGATTCAGTGCCCACCACGTTTCTGCAACACTGATGATTTGATATTGGTTCCTGGGTAGGAGAATCCCAGGGGTTCTCAGGTCTGCCTTCCTTTGGGTAATTTATAAAATGAAGACCCATTTCATCAGTAGGGAGTGATAAGAGATCATGGCATAAACAGGAAGAACAGACACAGGACCCACTATGCAGGAGTGACTCAGAGATGCTTCTAGCTGGAAAGGACCTTTGAAAGTGACATGATTCTAACCTCTTCCTTCCCCAAGGAAGAAATCAAAAACTGCAGGGTGAAGGGGCTTGCTCTAGGTTACACAGCTGGTCAACAGGAGAGCTGCTTTATAAAGCAGCAGAGACAGAAACATCAAACCCGACCGTGTCTCCTTGCACGGCTCATATTTACACTGTGGATTCTCATTCTGCTGCTCGGTTTAGCCCACCACACTGCTTCCCATCAGGAAAGCCATGGGCAGCAAAGACTGTGTGCTCCAAATCTGATAGAGAGGGATGTATTCTGTTGGGCCATGCTCATTTAATACGTTTTCAGCCCAGACAATGTTCAGCTGCTGACTTCCACAGCCCTACGTAGATTCCTGCTTGCTGTCCTATTTTTGTCATCATTCCTAAGAGAATATGACCCAGTAAGATTTGGGTCCCTTCTACCTGTTTTCCTGGCCCCATCTCTTTGTGTTTCTGGGGCTTTCCCTGAAAAAGAGGGAGAGAGACCTGGGGGCCAGCCTCACCAGCCAGGTCAAGAACTTTGAAGGAACCTGAAGCATCCCGGGATGGCTCTATCCAGGAAGTCTGCTGCTTGTTTGCATGAGTTTATCGCGCCACCTAGTGTTAAAACAGGTCTCCTGCAGTGTACACGTATTTATCTGTGTTGGATGTTTCGAGAGCACTGAGCAAAATCTAAGGACAGAAAGGTTCTGCTACCGTTGCTCCATCTTGTCCTTTGGAGTTTAGAAAATCTTGACTCTTAGCTTAGTTTTTTTCTGATTTGCTCAGCCTAAGTTCTTCATTCTTCAAAAGTAAATGACAAAAAGCCATCCAGAAATAACTGTTTAATCTGCCACAGGTTCACAGATATTACTGGATGTGTACTAGAGTGAACCAATCCAGTTATTTCTCAGTAGTTCTGTAAATGCCATTGAAACCCAGAAGGGGTGTGCATACGTGCCAAGTGCAGTAACACTGATTTTTGTGTCAGCAGATGATACACCAGCAGCCAAACCCAGGCGTGCACTACGAGTACGTGATCATGGGGACCAACGCCATCAGCCCCCAGGTGCCACCCCACAGGAGACCAGGTAGAATCCCTTGTCTTGTGGCCGGGGACTCTGGTCATTTCCTTGTAAAGCCTTCTGTCTCTCAATTCTTGTGCATCCACCCTCTGTCTCTCGGTCAACACAGAGAAAATCGAAGGACGCATATTTCAAAGCCAAGGGGCCTTGACATTGGAGCAGGCTTCACCATTTGTCTGAGCCTTCACTGATGAGACTGTTTCATTCACTCGATTAAAAAATGGCATGAGCATCCTGGGTCTGCCCTGCCAGTTCAACATTTGAAATGCTTTATACTAGTTTCCAGGCCGAGCAAGGGGGCTCATGCCTGTAATCCTAGCACTTTGGGAGGCCGAGGCAGGTGGATCGCTTGGGCCCAGAGGTTCAAGACCGGCCTGTGCAACATGATGAAACCCCTGTCTCTACAAAAAAAATACAGAAAATAGCCAGGCATGGTGGTGTGTGCCTGCAATCCCAGCTACTCAGGAGGCTGAGGTGGGAGAATCATCTGAGCCCAAGGAGGTTGGGGCTGCAGTGAGCCGTGATCAGACCACTGAACTCCAGCCTGGACAACAGAGTGAGACCCTATCTCAAAATTAAGAAAAAACAACACAAATTTACTCTCTTAGAGTTCTGGAGGTTAGAAGTCTGAAGTGGGTTTCACTGGGACAAAATGAAGGTGTCATCAGGGCCACTCTCTCTCCAGAGGCTCTAGGAGAGAACCCACTTCCTTGCCTTTTCCAACTTCTAGGATCCACCTGCCTTCCTTGGTTCCTGGCCCCTTCTTCCACCTTCAAAGCCAGCAGGGTGGCACTTTCAAATCTCTCTCTGGCTCTGGCCTCATCACATCTCCTCTCTGACTCTCATCTTCCTCTTTCCTTTATAAGGACCCTTCAGATTACACTGGGCCCACCCAAGTAATCCAGGATAATCTCTCCTTCTCAAAATCTATAATTTAGTCTCACCTGCAAAGTCCATTTTTGCTATGTTAGTAGCATGTTCACAGATTCCAGGGATTAGTATGTGGACATCTTTAGGGGGCTATTATCTGTCTACTATATGCCTTTTCTCTTGGTTTCCCTTTTGTTTCTGTTAATAATACTTTGACCTATAAGACAAGAATAATGAGTTCACACCTAACAATCCATGTTGAGTCTTCCTGGTGGGCTCTGCTTATGGACAGAGCAGGCAGCTTTCTCTCAGCTGGCACTGGGCATGGGACTGCTCTCTGAGTCTGCAGACATTTCTCTACCAGAGGATGATGGAGCCCACCACCCAAATGCAGACAGTCTTTTCCTTCCTTAAAACAGGAAGGTCTGCAGAAGTATTCATGGTAATTATAGCTCACATACACTGAGTCCTTGCTGTGTGCAAGTGCTTAGAAACTGCTGTGTGCAAGTGCTTGGAAACTGCTGTGCTGAGCTCTTTGCATAGATTAGTTCTTTGAATTCTCATGACAGAGGGAGGTACTTGGAGGGAAGTACTATTATTAGCCTTATTTTAAGAGTAAGGAAATGGAAGCTTAGGAAGAATAAGTTAATAATTGTCCTGATCTCACACCTGGGCAGTGACCTGAGGAGGGCCTGTGTGACCATACTTTGTGCTTGTTATATGGCTGAGAGGTTACTTGGTCCAGTCCCTATCCTAGGAGGAAATAAAGGCACAGCTGCCAAATCTGCCCCATCCATTCTTCTCTGAACTTTGGACGGGATAACCAGGTTATCTGATTGCTACAGACTGGGGAGGACAACAGCCGGGTGCGTCCCCAGAACGTGGGGTGGGTGTGTTGTCCAAACTCCAAGTCAGCAAACAGCGCAACAGAGAATTTTTATGTCATGTCCAGAAGCAATCCACAGTTTGAGAAACAAAGTTTGGGTAAGATTTCTGGGGTCCGTTGCTGGTTTACAGGGATAATTGGACAGACTATTTGAAATCTATCAGGATGATGATGATTTCTGTCAGGCCTGATGGGTCTCAGCTCATGAATAGCATGGGGGTTCTGGGATCAGCTCCCTGGGACAGGGCAGGCCTGGAGGGGTCACCTGTAAAAAGTTGGTAAGCAGGGGCATTGTGACCAGGCTTCCTCTTCCATGTCAATGGAGTCTGGAGGCAGAGTTGGAATCCAGCTCTGCACCTTTTTGCTGTGCACCCTCAGGCGGGTCAGCAACCTCTCTGAACACACAGCCAGTCTACAAAATAGAAGAAAACCCCTATAAGGTGGTTTTTGGCAGGGGAGAGGACATGGGGAGAGATTGAATAAATTAGTTGTCCATCCTAGCATAGAGCCCAGAACAAGGCACTGAAAAGACTTTTTAAATTTTTTTGTCCAACAACATCTTGGAGAGTTCTCATTTATATCAACATGCCTGGTCCTGATTTTGTTGGTCATATTTGCATGTCATATTTTAAACCATGAAGCATAACAGCCAACTAAGTAAGAAAGCCCTGGCAAAAAAGCTGAGAGGCCTGGTGCAGTGGATCACGCCTGTGATCCCAGCACTTTGGGAAGCCGAGGTGGGCAGATTGCTTGAGCCCAGGAGTTCGAGACCAGCCTGGACAACATGGCGAAACCCCATCTCTGCTAAAAGTAAAAAAAGCAGCTGGATGTGGTGGCACTCACCTGTAATCCCAGGTACTCAAGAGACTAAGACACGAGAATCACTTGAACCCAGGAGACACAGGGTGCAGTGAGCCTCCTGCACTCCAGCCTGGGTGAAAGAGTGAGACTCTGTCTCCAAAAAAAAAAAAAAAATTGCTGAGAAAGCCCTAATTGTTGTTGTTGTTGTTATTATTATTGCTGAAATGCGGTCTCGCTATGTTGCCCAGGCTGGTCTTGAACTCCTGGGCTCAAGCAATCCTCCTGCCTCAGCCTCTTAAAATGTTGGGATTACAGGCATAAGCCACCTCACCCAGCCCCCTTGTAGTTTTAACTGTGTTCTACAGTAACCCTAGAATTTGCTTCCTTATTTTATATTAAAATGAGACATACTTGAACAATATTCAATCAAAATAGAAATGTATACAGTCAAAAGCAACTGCCACATAATTGCCAAAACTTAGAAGCAACCAAGAAGTCCTTCAATAGGTGGATAGACAAAAACTAATGGAATATTATTTAGAGCTAAAAATAAATGAGCCGTCACATCACAAAAAGACATGGAGAAACCTTCCATGCATATTACCAAGTGAAAGAGGCCAATCTGAAAAGACTACCTGTTGTTTGACTCCAATTATATGACATTCTAGAAAAGTTAAAACTACGGAGACAGTAAAAAGATCAGTGGTTGCCAGGGGCTGGGAGGACAGAGGGATGAACAGGTAGAACACGGAGGATTTCAGGGCAGCGAAATTACTCTGTGTGATGTTACACTGGCGGATACATGTCACTGTGCAGTTGTCCAGACCCACAGAATGTGCACCCCCAAGTGTGAACCCTCTATGGACTATGAACTCTAAACGATAATGACGTGTCCGTGTAGGGTCATGAGTTACACATGTACCACTCTGATGTAGGATGATGGTAGTTAGGGACCCTGTGCCTGTGTGGTGGGAGGAGGTGTGTGGGAACTCTGTATTTTCTACTCACTTTTGCTGTGAACCTAAAACTGCTCTAAAAAAATAGTCCATTTAAAAAACAAAATCAACAGCTCCCAACCCCATGCCCTTCCCAGAGGGAGTCTAACCCTTTGGTGGGATTTTGCCTAGCCCTTTTCTATGCATATACAAACATGTTTCCAGCCATTTGAATCGTCATCTACAATCTCAGACGTGCAAGGAATATTGCGTATTATTATTTTCCATTAGTCAATTTAAATCTGACCTCAACTTCACCCTTCTTTGAAACCAGTAGATAATTCAATCGCAGTCTGCTTGGGGGTTACACACACACACACACACACACAGACACACACACATATTCTCACTCCAGATATAAGGAAAGATCTAGAGTCTTAGACAAGCCAAAGCATTGGCTAGACCCCCCTGGTGGTCTGTCCACACTAATTCCGCTGAGGTGCCACCAGGAGCAGCCTCATGGGGCCTTCAGGTTAGGGCTCTGCTCCTTCCAATCTGCATGGGGGCACAGGAAGCTAGTGAGGCTGGCAGCCAGGCCCCCTCTCCCACTGCAAGAGTGGCTTCCTCCTGGGACACTGGACATTGTCTGGTACACCTAAGGATCCATGGCACTCAGGAAACCCAAGACTCCAGACTCCTACCTCTCCTCCACCTTGAAAACCTCTCTCTCTCTCTCACTAGCTCTCTGTCTTGCTCTCTGTCTGTCCCTCTCTGTCTCTCTTACTGTCTCCCTCTCCTTTGCTCTCTCTTTCTTGCTCTCTGTCTCTCTCGCACTGTCTCTGTTTCTCTCTGTCTCTCTTGCTCTCTGTTTCTCTCTCTTGCTCTCTGTCTCTCCCACTTTCTGTCTCTGTCTCTGTCTCTCTTGCTCTCTGTCACTGTCCCTCTCTGTCTCTCTTGCTCTCTGTCTGTCTTCTTCTCTGTCTCTGTCTCTCCTGCTGTCTCGCTTTCTGTCTCTATCTCTCACTCTCTGTCTCTGTCTCTCCTGCTCTGTTGCTTTCTGTCTCTCTCTGTCTCTCTTGCTCTCTGTCTCTCTCTGTCTCTGTTGCTCTTTGTCTCTTTCTGTCTCTCTTGCTGTCTCTCTCTATCTCTCTGTCTCTCTTGCTGTCTGTCTCTCTCTCTTGCTCTCTGTCTCTGTCCCTCTCTGTCTCTCTTGCTCTCTGTCCCTCTTGCACTCTGTCTGTCTCTCTTCTTCTCTGTCTCTCCTGCTCTCTTGCTTTCTGTCTCTGTCTCTCTGTCTCTCTCTTGCTCTCTGTCTCTCCTGCTCTCTGTCCGTGTCTCTCTCTTGCTCTCTCTCTCTGGCTCTCTGGCTCGCTCTCTTGCTCTCTCTCTGTCTCTCTCGCTCTCTGACTCTGTCTTCCTCTCTTGCTGTCTGTCTTTGTCTCTCTCTTGCTCTCTGTCTCTCTTGCCGTCTCTTTCTCTGTCTCTCCCGCCCTCTGTATCTGTGTCTCTCTCTCTTGCTGTCTCTCTTTCTTACTGTTTCTCTGTCTCTCTTGGTCTCTTGGTCTCTTGGTCTCTGTCTCTTGGTCTCTGTCTCTCTCTCTCCCTTGCTCTCTGCCACTGTCTCTCTCTCCTCTCTCTCTTTCTCTCTCTCTCAAAATGTGCCCTCCTCCTGTCCCTGGGCTGGCCCCTCAGGGACATCCACTTTACCCTTAATGAAAGCCTAGGCTTTGCACTCTTGGAAGGGAAAGCTGTTGACTTCTGGCAGCTTTTGTTTTCTGTCCTGCACAAAAGCAAAGCAATAACATCTAAGGACTTTGCTACTCTTTCAAACCGGAGGAGGAAGTGGAGGAATAAAGATAGAAAATCACACACAAATTAGTATCTCAAAAAGTGACCTGCCACACCTGTGTGTATGTGTGTGTGTTATGCTTTTTTCTTTCACCAAACAATATTGTCATTTCTTCATGTCAGAACGTATATTTGCTGCATTCTTTTCAAAACTCACATAGTATTCCATTTTGTACTTGTAGCATAACGTAGTTTAACCAGTACCACTGGTGAACATTTGTGTCTGTTTGCTATTTCAGATAATACTTCAGTAACCATACTTGTATATTCAGATTTATGTAAAAGAAAATATTTGCGGAACAGATGTGCTAGAAACTGAATTGCTAGGTCAAAGGGTATGTGCATTTCAAATTTGGATAGATAATGCCAGATTTCCCTCCAAAACAGTGAATCTATTTGCAGTCTCATCCATAGTGACTGGAAGTGTGTTTTCCTGCACCTTTAACAGGAGTTTAGGGATTTAAGGGTTTCCAGACTTTCCAATCTTTGGTGTTAGGTGGTGGTGTTCTTTTCATGTGTATTTATGGAATTATGAGTAAAGTTGAGGATTTTTGTATGGGTTTTGGCTCTTTGTGTTTCTTTTTATGTGAACTGTCTATGGCTCACAATTCCTATTCCTACTGCAGTGTTCGTCTTTGTCTTATTGATTTTCAAAAGTGCTTTGCATGTGAGGGAAAGCACTAGTAGGTGTCTGCTTATTTTAAACAGATGTGCTTATGTGCTGTGACTTCAAAATGATCTCATGCTACACAGTCTCTAATGTCGAAGCAATTTCCTCTTTACAACTCAGGGTCTAAACTGATCCTGATTCTGTGTGTGCACGCTCACCTCTCCTAGGAGAATCCTTCAATGGCCAGATGGTGACAGAAGGCAGGAGCCAGGAGGAGGGAGAAGAGAAAGGGAGGAACGAGGAGAAGGAAGACTTGCGTGGGGAGGCCCCTGAGATGTTCACCTCAGAATCGGCACAGACCTTCCCAGTCAGGCATCCAGACAGATTTTCTCCCCGTCGACCGGACAACTTGGTGCCACCAGCACCGCAGCCCCCGCGGCGCAGCCGGGATCACAACTGGAAGCAGCTTGGGACGACAGAATGCTCCACGACCTGCGGGAAAGGTGAGCCTGTGTGGGGGACGGGTGGATCCCTGCAGAACCCTAAGCAAGGAGTGTGTGGGTGGCCCAAGGCAGTGGTCCCCGGCTTTTTTGGCACCAGGGACTGGTTTCGTGGAACATGATTTTTCCATGGATGGTGGTGGGGTTGGGGGATGGTTTCAGGATGAAACTGCCCTATCGCAGATCATCAGGCATTAGTTAGAGTCTCATAAGGAGCGTGCAACCTAGATCCCTCGCCTGCACAGTTCACAATAGGGTTCACACTCCTATGAGAATGTAACGCCACCGCTGATCTCGCCCACCCACCAGTCACCTCCTGCTGTGCGACCTGGTTCCTAACAGGCCATGGAATGGTGCCAATTGGGGGTCCCTGGCCCAAGGGACATGGCAAACCCTCACCTCTGTGAGCCTGTCTGTGAGATGGCTCATGGATGTGACAGATTGCATTGGGGCCCTCAACACCACCCTCAGGCTTAATGATTGGCTCAAAGGACTTACAAGACCCAGAAGAGCTGTTACAATTCATCACAGTCAAAGGATAGGGATTCGAGTTAATAAAGGAAAAGGTGCGTTGGCAAAGTCCTAGAGATGCCAGGCGCCAGCTTCCAGGTGTCCCCTCCAGCAGAGTCACACAGGGATGCACTTAATTCTCTCAGAAATGATGTAATTCAGAGGCTGAGAACACATGCCAAGTACTGCCAACCAGAGATGCTCACCCAAGATTTGGTGTCCAGGGTCTTTACTGGGGTCTCTCGTCTAGGTATGCAGCTCCAACATGGGTGACACTAGCTACTCTCCCTTTACCACCCCAGAAGCCAAACCAATACCATGTGGCCCAAGATCTCAGGCATAAAAAAACACTCTTATCAGGTGGCACATTCCAAGGGCTTAGAGGTTCTCTCTCAGGAGCTGGTCAAGGGCCTGTCTTTGGCATGTGCAGGGTTTGAGCAACTCAGGCCTGCTGTGCACATTTATTCATTAATAAACGGAATACACTCACATACTTCAAGATCTAAAATTTAATCTCCAAGTCAGGGTAGTGGAAGACTTACACAAATCCCAGTTGAAACTCATTCTCAAATCTCAGGATTTCAGGGGGAAAAAAAAAACAAAAAACATACTTTGCAGGCTTGGCGTGTTAGTTAGCTGGCTTTTACACTGACCAACACTCGCAGCTCCCATACTATCCCGGTAAAATCCCAACGCTGTATTCATTCATTATTCCAACCTGATCAGCTAGGACCACCAGGGACAAACCTGAAGGCCAACAAAGTCAGCTTTATTGACCCCTCACAACAAGGGAGTCCACACACCAGAGGAAGCATGGGGCGTCTCTCCAAACAAAAGAAAAGATAGAGTTGTAGGATTTGGGAGGATACAGTTTAGGTGAAATTTAAATAAAGCAGGGTTGTGATAGGCTGAAAGCAAAACATGGCAGTGTTACAGGGGTCACATCAGGATGATGAAGTGGACCCAGGGTCCCGTTTCCTTGAAAACTCCAAAGTTAAGGTAGATGTGGAATATGGTGTCCAGAAACCCTTTATCTGACATTCTATACCATATCAATGCTGCTTCTGTTTCAAGCTGACTCATTGCAAAGATACACCTATGAGAACTGTGTAGTTATCATTTCCTTCATATATATGATAATAGCCTCCTGTTTGTAGTAAAGTCCTATTTGATCCCCTGAAGTAGCTGTTCTTTGAGGGGAGGTTGCTAAAGAAGCAGGAAGGCTGTATCCCCCAGGAATCTCTGCAAACTGGGGAACTGTGTGATATCCCAGAGCATTGATTTGGGGTGTTTTTTTTTCTTTGCTTTGCTTTTCTTTTTCTTTTTCTTTTCTTTTCCTTTCTTTTCTTTTGGTACTGGTATCTAAGAGTACAAAGTTTGGAACCTCTCACAAAATTAGCACACTGAAAAATCTCATGACAGCTTCTAAAGTTTTTATCTTTTTCATAAGAGCATTGGCTTAGTGGCTTTTTAGAATAGAATTTAGGTCTTTGGTTCTTCTTGGGGGCTGGATCTTTTCCTGCCTGGAACCTCTGCAATTCCATAATGATTTGGTAACTGGAGTGTTGATTTATAGACGTTTTATTGTGCAAATTTTATTATGCTTATACTTAATAAATGTGCAAAGAATCTGGACTGTAGATTCATTGGACCAACTTCTTTTATATACTTTGTGAGGAAAAATTAAATGCTTATAAAATATGTCTTGACAATGGCAGAAAGCTAGAAATATTTCTGCATTAAGGCCAAAACCATTTTGGTGAGACTCTGTGATATTATAGAGGTAAGCAGTATGTAACGTAATTGATATAGGAACCCGAGATCAAAATGTATTATTATTGAAATATTCTACCTTTAGGTAATGTGTGATGCCCATCAAAGGAACCAGATACACTCAGAACTAGGTAAAAACAGGGAAAGTCATTAAAAGGATGAAAACTGTCATTGTGTGGTTTTCAACCAAGGGTGCCATGTGGAGAAGATTCTCTTTCACCCTGTCTGGAGCCCATAAGGCCTTGCGTTGTGAGCAGGATGAGATGAGGGCAAACGCATGTGCTGGTTCCCTGTGTGTCCTCCAGATGCTGCCACGATCTCTCTAATGGAGCAAACTCATAACCAAACGTTCCAGTTTTTGCCCCCACAACCCATCCCCAGGCTGTGTGATCCACACTGAGATATGGAGTTGAAATTTAAATAAAGCAAGGTTTTGATAGGCTGAAAGCAAAACATAACTGTTACTACCTCACTATATGCTAGTATCCTTCCCTTATGACACTCTAGTATCTGGCCAGCAAAGTCCTGCTCATACTCCAAGCTCTGAGACTGCCTTCTCTGCAAAGCCTTTCTGATTCTGCAAAGAACAGGTAGGCACTTCATCCTTGGGACCTCACAGCAATTCAGGACACATTTCTGTCCCAGCCCGGCTTGGCTGTCTCCATGAATATACACTTTGCAACTTCTGCACCTGGCATCATACCAAGCACATAGTAGGCACTCCTGTGTTTTTTGAATGAATGAGTATTTCATCACCACATTTCAAATGTGGAATATATGAGCTACTAGAAAATACATAAGGGTAGATTTTACATCTTTGTTGTACCCTAGATATATAAGTCTATTATTGCCTTTTCCCATGTTCTGTCAACACAGCATAAAGAATGTGGATTTACCTGTTAGAAACTGAATAAGTGGCCGGGCGTGGTGGCTCACACCTGTAATCGAAGCATTTTGGGAGGCCAAGGCAGGTGTATCACTTGAGGTCAAGAGTTCAAGACCAGCCTGGCCAATATGGCGAAACCCTGTCTTTACCAAAAATACAAAAATTAGCTGGGCATGGTGATGCATGCATGTAATCCCAGCTACTTGGGAGGCTGAGGCAGAACAATTGCTTGAACCCAGGAGGCGAAGGTTGCAATGAGCCAAGATCATGCCACTGTACTCCAGTCTGGGCGACAGAGCAAGACTCCATCTCAAAAAAACAAACAAACAAAAACTGAACAATCTCTTTCTCTGGATTTCCATATGATTTTGTTTAATCTTCTGTCCTTTGCATTGCAGAAACACACACACACAGAAATTCACAAGAGTGAGGTATGGGACTGAGCATGCACAGGACCCATTTTCGATATTTAGCCCATATACACCCATGTGTGCATGTACACACACAGACACACACACACACTCGGCATCTGCCACTCAGAATGTCTGAGGCAACATGTCTAGCTCTTCTTTACCCAGTAAATGGCACCAGTTCTCAGACCCAAGAGATACTGAAGAGGTGCCTCGGAAATAAAGCAAACCTAGGGATGTGTTGTTTCTCATCCCTCCCTTCTCTGGCTATCCTAGTTCCTTTTTCTTTCATGTGACAAGTGGCAGCAGCCCATGGAGGCCTCTCCTTTGCTCTCTCCCAGGCAGTGATGGCACCAGACTTGCAGGGTAGGTGAGGCAATGCGGAGGCACAGATGCGGAGCACATCTAATGGTCGTCAGCAGTCATGGCAAGTGACTGGGAAATCCCAAGCCTCCCGGCATTGTCCAAGTCACTTACGCACAGAATAAGTCCATTCCCCTTGTGATCCCATTGTGTATTTTCACACATACCCTCGCCCAAACCCTTCTCCAGTCCTTCTTGGTGGAGCTAACTACACCACACAGTTCTGTGCTTTTCATGGTCAAATTTCCCTTTGTCTAAGTGCTTCCAGCATCATGATATCCCCATCTCAGGGAAGGGTCCCGTTGCTGGCATCCAAGAGTGGTCCATACTCACACAGCCATTGATCAGGCCTCTGTCAAACTCTTGGCTTGTTTCATTTGATTCCTAGAGTTCCAAGTCTAGAGTCATTTAATTTTTTCTTGCTCTTTATTTTGTCTCTCTTCCATAATGTCCCACTGATGTCTACCCTAGCCCCTGAATTCACTGACCTCATTTATTATCTACTAATCACCCATGTACAGTTGCCCCCTTCAACATGACATATTTCTATTTTGATCAACGTGTCTGCATATAAGGCAGCCGAACTGATCCCGAATAGTTTTCCTGCTGCCTGAAGCCCAGCCAGTGCCTGACCTCACCACCTTGTTCCTGCTTGCTAGCAAGTAGAGGAATAATTGAATTGCAATCGTGAACAATGGGAGGTGGCCAGGTGCTGTCTCCCTTTCTAAAGATACTAAAACTGACCCAAAGAAACAAACCACTGCGGCCACTAGACTCAAGAGTTGTAGATATGGGCCAGGCGCCGTGGCTTATGCCTGTAATCCCAGTACTTTGGGAGGCCGAGGTGGGCAAATCACCTGAGGTCAGGAGTTTAAGACAAGCCTGGACAACATGGCAAAACCGCGTCTCTACTAAAAATACAAAAATTAGCCGGGCGCAGTGGCAGGCACCTGTAATCCCAGCTACTTGGGAGGCTGAAGCAGGAGAATCACTTGAACCCGGTAGGTGGAGGTTGTGGTGAGCAGAGATCATGCCACTTCACTCCAGCCTGGGTGACAGAGCTAAACTCCGTCTCAAAAAAATAAAAAAAAATTTGTAGATCTGGCATTTTCCCACCTTCAGAGAGCCAGAGGGCCTCTGAGTTCATTTCCATGGAGCTGGACCATGGACAATGTCCATAAATGCCCTAAAATGTCAAGGGAAGGCAAGCAGTGGCCAGGTGCTAGCAGGACCCATCTTCCCAAGACACAGAGCATTCCTATGGGAGCCTGTATCCTTTTGATTAAAAAAATTTGATTTCTCCCTTATTTGAGTGCCAAGTGGTTGAGATAGTTCCTTTTGCTTTCCTATCCACAAACATCTAAATGGAAAAGCTAAACCCACATGGTCTGAAGGAAAAGGAATAGGCTAAATAAGATCTTCACTTAATCCCTTAATAGCCGAGTCCCACTGCAAGCTGTGAACCATGTATTCACCTTTATAACTGCACAGTGTACTTAATGTTTGTTGAATTTAATTAAAAATCTGTTCTATTTAATGGAAGGAGATCTGTAGCTGGACAAACTTTAATTCCACAAAAGTTTTTGCGTCCCATTAACTTTACAGTCAGTACTGCCTTTTACTCAGCCAATAATTGTGCTTAATTGGAATGTTATTTTAAATAATGGTCTCAAGTTATAGCCACACTGTAAATTTTTACTGCCAGGGTAATTTAAACAAATGATCGTTTCAGATTCAACACTGTCTTGCAAACTGTCAAGTTTCTTACTGCTCTCTGGCTCAGTGTGTCATACAAGATAAGCTTGAAAAACCACTGAAACACTTTCATGACTGATGAAATATTGAGATGTTTATGTTAAAAGATAGCCCGTATGTTGCAGTTAAAATTGTAAGGAGTTGGAGCTTCAGAAAATATGAATGCCTGGCCAATTAGCAACAGAGATAAGACAGAGTTGTAGAATAAAGTATAGTATTCTTCCCGGCAGGAGTTGTATACTGGCCTGGACTGTGGGGAAGACAGTTATTTGTGAAGAAGCATCTTCCCGTGGTTGGTTCAGGTTCAGGGGTTACATTTCTCACGTTATAAACGTCCATTAGTAATAGCTCAGTGTTGCCACCAGGCGGCAGCAGAGAGAGGAAGGCAGAATTGAATCAGCTGTTTTTTTTTTTTTTTTTTTTTTTTTTATTGACAGCTAGACATTCCAAATTCTGGCTTTTTATCGAAAATAGGTGTATCCTTATTAATCCAATGAAAGTAAAACAAAAAACCTAAAACTATTATAAACATTCATTCAACACCATTCAAACATTCATTCAACACAGTCATTTAGTGAGCCCCTGCTACTCTCCTAGGTACTGGGGCTACAGAGATTAAGTAGCCCTGTCCCTCAGAAACTCACTGTCTCATGGGAAGTAGACATATGCTTGGATCACTGAAATACCATTGGATGGGTACTTTATTAGAAGAACATGAAAGATGCTTGCCAAAGGGGGAGGCAGCTGCTCTTCTGCCCTTTCTTGAATCTTCTACTTCTGTGCTTCAGCCTATCCCTTAAAATGCACCTGGTCTAGCAGGCTAGTTTGTCAGGCAGGTACTTTCATTCCAGTTTAATGACCTAGACAGCCTCCTCCCTCCAAATACACATGCACATATCTACCCAAACCCAATTCTTTCTCTAGAACGAAGCTTGGCCCATTTAGGACACTTTCTCTTTGACGCTTCCAGAGAACTTTAGAAAAGTTACTATTTGTGTTCATTCTGTAATCATTCCCCTGCCTAGGGAATCTCTCTTTTGTTATCTTGAACTATTATGAAGATGCTTTGTATCTGCCTTTGAGCATATTTAGACCGTGTCCACAAATAGATTATTGATTCCTTTTAGGGCAGGCTCTTCTTTGCACCCCCACAGTTCCTAGCAAAGACCTGTGAGGTAGGTGTGTGTAAACCCTCAAATGAAGGGGGAGTGTAAGTGCGCGTGCGTGTGTGAATTGTCCTCACTGTTTCTGTGCCCTCTCTTCATCAGCACCCGAATCTCTGTGCATCTCCACCCGTAGCCCAGCTTTCCAGTGTGTGGGACTGTCCTTCAGACATTCTCCTGTTGTTGCAGGATCGCAGTACCCTATTTTCCGCTGTGTGCACAGAAGCACTCATGAAGAGGCTCCTGAGAGCTACTGTGACTCCAGCATGAAGCCGACCCCCGAGGAGGAGCCCTGCAACATCTTCCCTTGCCCAGCCTTGTAAGATGGCCCCTCCGTTTAGGTCGCCTATTACCAGGTCACTTCAGGTCACTTATGCACAGGACCTTAGGAACAGATATGTCAGTCTAAATCTGATTTAGAAATACAAGACTTGGACCATGCATAAAATGCAGTCTGTTTAGCAGGCACACCTGTCTTGCAGGATGAACTCAGGAGCTGATAGCCTTTAGCAAGTCAACCCACTTCTGGGAAGCCCACCCTTGGCAAAGCTGGAGCAATTAGGTTTGAGCCTGGTAAGGAAAACAAAGGAGGAAGCAAAAAATGAGAAGCCAGTATAGTTAGTGTCATAGGTGAGCTGTTTACAGAGAGAGGATAATGCAAGTCACAAAAACATCAGCCTGGAGAGGCCAAGAAAAGTCTCTCGGGAGAGGTCTTGAACTGTTTTGGTTTTTTGGTTTTGTTTTTGTTTTTATGGCGGAGTCTAGCTCTGCTGCCCAGGCCAGAGTGCAGTGGCACAATCTCAGCAACCTCCACCCCCTGGGTTCAAGCAATTCTCCTGCTTCAGCCTCCCAAGTAGCTGGGACTACAGGTGCACAATACCATGCCTGGCTAATTTTTGTATTTTTTGTAGGGACGGGGTTTTGCCATGTTGGCCAGGCTGGTCTTGAACTCCTGAGCACTAATGATCTGCCCACCTCAGCCTCCCAAAGTGCTGGGATTACGGGCATGAGCCACCGCGCCTGGCCTTGAACTGGTTATTGAATGATAAATGGGACACTTGAAGAAGAACAAGGGGAAAGGGCCCTAAAAGGGTCAAAAACCTAATTTTCAGAGTAATAAAAATATAATTCTCATCCAAGTATATGATGAGCATGGGCTGATGTCTCATTTAACTAGTAGCAGAGCAGATGACAGAGGAGGGTTTGCGAAACTGATATGGGAATTGTTAATGAAAAACAAAGAATGCTGGAATAAGATTTCTAAGTTAGTAGCAAAAACGAGTTAATGATCTACAGTGTAATAAAACTAACCTTTGGAGGTTTTTTTTCTAATTAGATAAAAATCATTTGTACCTTTTCAGTTTTCTATAACTTTTAATAGAATCTGGGCCCTAATCACTGGTAAATAGCATGTCAAGTGTCAAGCAAATTTATCGTCCTTTACAGAGTCAGATGACCCTTAGGCAGACTTTTTCTTTTTCTTTTTCTTTTCTTTTTTTGAGACAGGGTCTTGCTCTGTTGCCCAGGCTGGAGTGCAGTGGCACAATCATGGCTCACTGCAGCCTCAACCTCCCGGGCTCAAGCCATCCCCTGACCTCATCCTCCCGAGTAGCTGGGACTACAGGCACACACCACCACACCCAGCTAACTTTGGTATTTTTTTGTAGAGATGGGGTTTTGCCATGTTGCCCAGGCTGGTCTCGAACTCCTGGGCTCAAGCCATCCTCCCACCTCAGCTTCCCAAAGTGCTAGGATTACAGGCATGCGCCACACCGTGCCCAGCCTGGGCTGACTTTTAAGCAATGCTCTAGTAAGAAACTCCACCCATAGTGATTCTGATGATTCTGTGTACACTGGTGCGGGCTCATGCTCCCTTCTTGTTGACTGAAGGTTGTCTCTCACTCTCGCTCTCTCATTCCTGAACCAGCTGGGACATCGGGGAGTGGTCTGAGTGCAGCAAGACCTGTGGCCTGGGCATGCAGCACCGCCAGGTTCTGTGCCGCCAGGTGTATGCCAACCGCAGCCTGACGGTGCAGCCCTACCGCTGCCAGCACCTGGAGAAGCCTGAGACCACCAGCACCTGCCAACTCAAGATCTGCAGCGAGTGGCAGATCCGGACCGACTGGACCTCGGTACGCAGGCAGGGCAGCCCGCTCCGCAGCTCCCTCTCCAGCTCCCACCACACTCTCCAGCCTCCCCCACCAAGACCTGAGATGGGTAACCCTGAGTTCCACAGAAGGGAACCCGTCCTGTGGGGGTCTGGATGGCTGTTTTTGCAAACCACAGGATGTACCAATAGTTCAATGAGTTCAGGGTAGTGTGTGCCACCCACAGCCAACTTTATGGGTGAGCCCAGGGGAGCCCTGTGATACTGGCCTCATCTGTTTTGTGAGTCATGGTGAAGTGAAGGTTGGCAACTGCTGGTAGAGCCAACTCCTTCCAATTTTCCCCACCCATTTTATAGCTGAAAAGACTGAGGCCTGGAAGAATAGAGTAGTGTCAGTCAAAATTAAGACTGTTAAGGCAGAAATAATTTGATAAAAGATTTATTGGAAGCCAATGTAAGGATCAGCCCAAGAAGACACACGAACAACGTTGGACGTGTTCCAAAGTCTGTTACAAGTTAAAAGGCTTTTAGAAGAAAGTTTAGGAGAGGAGAGGGAGACCCCTCGAATCGGAGTTGTCTTTTTCATTGGAGGGTACAGCACAGAGGTTGCAATCACTGGCTACAGATGACAACATACAGGCTAAAATGTTTTAAGTGCAAGACAGTCAATAAAACTTCATGAGTCAGAAATAAATCAGCAAAACTTTATGACTCAGAAACAAACCAAACAAACCAGTGTCCTCTTCAGTGTCCACAAGTTACATATTAATCAGTATGTCAACAGTTTGAAGAATTCACCATAAGATTTGAGGAACTGACAATAATATTCTTTACTCTAAACAGGATGTAAGCCATGAATCCTAAGACCTTCTTCCCAGGCAACTTAGAACATAGTTTATTCTTCAAGGGCAGAGGTGCATGACTTAACCCCTTGCCTGCCATGGCGTTGGGTCCTGTTTATAATTTGGCATCTTATTGCCACAGAGAGTCCATTCTGTCAGTCTTATGATTTCTCTCTTAGCATCAGTGCTGGTCAGTTGCGTCTACACTGCAAAAGGGAGGCTGTATGACAGGATGTGTCCAACCTCCCATCCTGTCATGGCCAGGAAATCTGTTTTTAAGGTTTCTCTGGGGTCTCTTTGGCCAAGAGGAGGCCCATTCAGTCAGCTGGGAGGCTTAGGATTTTTTTTTTAGTTTACAGTAGGCGAGGCGTCTAAAAAGGTCTTGTAGAAAAGGGTTGTGGAGTTTTCTAGGGCTCAGATCCCTGCCCCAGGTGGTGACATGCATGACAGAGCCTCAGTCTCATGGGGCTGGTCACAAAGGCTGCGGGCTCCATGCTGGTGGTTCTCTCCCAGAGCTGAAGCTGCTGGTTCCCCTGACGTCAGTGTGCTGTGTTTCAGTGCTCGGTGCCCTGCGGCGTGGGACAGAGGACCCGTGATGTGAAGTGTGTGAGCAACATTGGGGATGTGGTTGACGATGAGGAATGCAACATGAAGCTCCGGCCGAATGACATTGAGAACTGCGACATGGGACCCTGTGCCAAGAGCTGGTTCCTCACCGAGTGGAGCGAAAGGGTGAGTGTGATGGTGGGCAGAGCACCGGGGACCGAGGTCTGCCAGGTGCCTCCAAAACCACACGAAGATGAATCACTGGCTCAGAATCTCAAGACTGATTTCTGGCTCTGGGGGGAAAAAAAAGGCCCAGAGAGGAATTCATAGGCTTTCTATCCTTACTTGAGGACTGAGGGGCTCTAAAGGTGAGGAGTGGGTATGAAAAACTTGATTGAATTCTCCTTAGCACTCCATGTGGTCACTCCATAGTACTAGGTAAAGTGAATCATTACATCCCATCGTTCATATGTCTTGTAAGTGCCTGGTGTCTCATAGACACTCAGCAATGGCAGGCCCCTCTACTGCTTTCTGCCAACTCAAAACATCCCACACCCCGTTCCCTCCCCAGTAGCCTGGCCTCCCGTGGGAGGTCTCAGGTATCAAAGAATAACTCAAAGGCATATATAGTTAACCATTAGCCCACCAGTTACCTGTATATAAGGGAAAACAGTCATAGGTTAAATTCATCTATCAAAGGCAAAAGGAGGATTTATATGAAAAGGGGTTTCTGGAGATGGAGTGATGTTGGTTACACAACAGCGTGAATGCACTTAATGCCCCAGAGGTGTGGGCTTAAAAGTGGTTACGATGGTCAATTTTATGCTATGTGTCTTCTACCACAATCAAAAATGATGTTTGAGAAAAGACACTAAACAAATTGTAGAATGTACCTTGGGACAGGGAGAAGAAAGGAGGAAGGAGATAAGGAATTGTGCTTCCTTTCCTGGTGGAAGCAGCGGATTGGCGGGCATGGGGTGGCCAGCCAGAGGGTTTGCCCAGGGAAGCTGCACAGCTGTGAGAGGCACCAAGTCCAGGTTCTGGATTCTCCAGGAGATCTAAGGAGTTTACCTGGGATGAGAACATGATTGGCTATCTCTGACCTTGGTTAGCGGCCTACCTCTCGGATACATTAGTTCTGCCCCACTTCCCTTGCTAGAATCCCGCGCATACACATTGCCTGTGAACCGCATTAAAGTGCAGGTCTGAGGCAGCAGATGTGGGGAGGATCCAGGGAGTCTACATTTATTTTCTTTCTTTTTTTCTTTTCTTATTTTTATTTATTTATTTATTTATTTTTTGAGACAGGGTCTCATTCTGTTGCCCGGGCTGGAGTGCAGTGGTGCAATCTCGGCTCACTGCAGCCTCGACCACCTGGGTTCAAGCAATCCTCCCGCCTCAGCACCCCCCTGCCCCCCTCCCCCCTAACATAGGTGGGACTAGGTGCACGCCACCACCCGGCTAATTTTTTGTATTTGTTTGTGGTTTCACCATGTTGCCCAAGCTGGTCTCAAACTCCTGGGCTCAAGTGATCTGCCACCTCAGCCTCCTGAAGCCCTGCAGTTGTAGGCATGAGCCACCACGCCTGGCCACAGCCTACATTTCTAATAGGTTCCCCGGGGTCTCTGAGACCACTGGTCCAAGGACCACACTCTGAGTAACAAGGCCATAAAAAAGACAGAGCAGCGCAGCCATGTTCTTGGATCTTAGGAGACATGATGCAGCCCATGAGCCCCCACCCCTGTCCGCACTCCCAGCATCATGAGAACAACAACCGTAGTATCTCACACTCAAAGAAGGACCCTTTCACGCAGTTTGGGGATATCAGCAGAGATGCCCCATACAGCCACATTGGCTGACTCCAACTGGTCAGTGTCCATTCTGACTGGTCAATGGCCACCATGCACCTGTTATTGAGTATTTTGAATATCACCCCTAGAGGTGTTCACATAGGTTTTCTCTCCCTCCGCAGTGTAAGATGCCCCTTCATTTTGTCCCTCTATCACCATAACAATCCACTTCCACAGGGAGTGTTATCCAGAAAGAGAGGAAGGACAAACCTGCAAATGCAGCCTTCACTCCACCTCCAGAGATGGTCCTGGAGATTCTTACCTAGCGACTCATCTTCTTGTGTGTTCCCCACACCTCATGGCATATGGCCTCTGCCCCTTAGCCCCAGGATGGCCCCAGATGGACAGCCCTTGGTGCAAATACTGAGCTTCCAAGATGAGCATCTGACCGTGCCCCCAATCCCAGGAGCAGACACTAATTTGGCCATCTGGGAGGCTCTAACCAAAGAGAAACAGATGGAGAGTAAGTGCTGACCTGGCCACTGACTCAAGCTTCTGCCCTAAAGCTGAGTCCAGGAAAGCTCATCCTAGTTCTTCCGTGTATCCCTATTTTCCAAGCCTCCCATCCCAAACGTTAGCTCATGGTACTGCGGAAACAGTGGCGGAAGGTGTTTGTGAGCTCAGCCTCCTTGCCAGCATGAGAAATCCTCTGCAGTGCCCCTGACATAGGTCACAGCTCTTGCCCAAACCCTTTATCAGAAATTCACCCTGTGTCCAGACAATTACATCTATTTCTTGTACAGCTCAAGGTGTCAAGAGGTCTCCTTTTACAATGAACCAAAGTGTTTCTTACTAAGTCCCATTGTCCTTTAGAAAAGGACAGCCCTACAGCCATTGGGGGACCCCTTCCACTTTCTCCAGGCTAAAAATTCCTAGTTTCTTCAACTAATCCTTTTGTGCTTTAGTTTCTGAACTCATTCGTGTTCTCAGTAAACTTGATGGATTTCCTGTATCAGCAAATGGATGAAAAGAATGATGCTGGGCTTTCATTTTTATATTGGAATCATTCTTTTTCAAAAAAATGTTGATTTTTTTCCGATTATAAAGTAACACAGTATTGTTTTAAGAATATGAGAAATTTGGAAAAGTATGCTCCAAACCTCTTCACTAAAAGAAAATTTGAGATTATTTTAAGCTATACTTCAAGCTTTTTTCTTCTCATATATACTTTACCTACATAGCTTTTTTTCCTCATACATACTTTAAAGATACAAATGTATCTTTATATCATAATGTATGTATAATTTGGTCACCTGCTCTTTTCACTTAATTATTATAAACATAAAATCTTTAAAACATGATTTTTATTATAATAAGCTATAGAACTACATAATTGAAACAATCTCCTATTTCTAAATGTTTGGGATTTTCTGGTTTTTATTTTTATTTTTATTTTTGAGACCAGGTCTTGCTCTGTTGCCCAGGCTGGAGTGCAGTGGCACAATCATGGCTCACTGAAGCCTTGACCTCCTGGCCTCTAGTGATCCTCCCGCCTCAGCCTCCTGAGTAGCTGGGATTACAGGTATAAGCCTCCATACACGAGTGAGGTTTTACTGTTTAAAACAGAATATTTTAAGAGACTCTTCAGTAAGTGTTCTTGTGCATAAGTCTTTATATGCACCTTTTCTTATCTCCGTAAAATAGTGGGGACGTGGAATCATGTTAAATTATGGGAAAATATTATTAATGCTTTTAGAACTCTTAATACATTTTAGCTAATTGTTCTCCAGAAAGATTATTTCAGTGTAGTCTTCCAAGCAGCAACTGAGAGCGCTTTTACAGTCATTTTGTTGCCATGATTCTTTAGTTTGTAAATTCCATGTCTCTACATTTGCCACTCTCTGAAAAGTCAGTGGGCTCAGAGCACAACACGTACAGAGAAAAAACAACTCTGTGGGGAAAGTAGCTGCAGTGGTTCATTCCTCTGTGTGTCTCCCATGTTTATTTAGAACAGTAAAAAGCTACATGTAAATTTTCCAAAGATTTCCACACTACCTATTTCCTCTCCAATAATGACTTGCAGATTTCCCCTTAAAGTAATTTTGCTTTGCATTTCAACATAAGTTCTTGCCGAATCTAGCTTGGCTTAAAATTATAAATAGAGCAAAGAATGAGCACTTTATTCTATTCAGGGAACTCTTTTGTTCATTTTGGAAAAGATGCTATAAATCATGCAAGTTGGGTGCTATGATGTAAGTAAATAATTTTTGCCTTATCTACCCTCAGAATAGATCATGAATTCTAAATGTTCATGCTTATTTTAGAGTAGATGAGTGGGAAGGGAGTACTGTTGGGTTTAAGAAATGCATATTGGCTTTGGTATCATCTCCATGACCACCACTTATTTCATATTTGACCCTGAGCCAGCTACTGATTCACCGAGCTTCAGTTTTTTCAACTGTAACATTGCTGAGTAACCGCTGCAGTAACGTATTTGAAACTATGACCTAGATGAGGTTGGCACAGTGGGAAGGGTTTCCTTTGGGCTGCTTCATTCTTCTTCAGCTCCGTGTCACCAGGGGCCTTTGGGCCACCAGTTGGTCTTAGAAAAAGTTCAGCCCCTGGAATGACCAGCGGATGGCAGTCTTCCACTTTTGAATAGTTGCTTTGTGTAGAAAATGGCCTTGTTAAGCTTTAGTCTGAACTATGAAATTTTTTATTACTGGAAATAAACATGTGTTGAGCACCTGTTACATGCCAGTCATGAACGAGACACAGCCTCCGATTCAATAAGCTCAAGAGGGAGAGACCAAAGAAAATTAAAGTTCGCAAACACTTAAGAGTACAGAGTGTGTCTTATTACCCAATTTAAAATTAATTAATCTTTACCTAAGTGAACTGAGGTTGTAACCCTAGTCTGAATCTTCTCTTAAACTTCTAGGGACACAAAGTTCTTCTGGCTTAATGACTCACCTTAAAAACATCTTTTCAGCTGCTTTTAATTGAGAGTGGGCCTTATCAGAAGTAAGCATCATTGACTTTTCATTTCTACAAATCAATGATAGATTTAAGCCCATGTGCAATTTTTAATCACAACAGGAAAAAAACACTTTTAGAAAGTCCACCAGCCTTAGTTTGGTAACACCTAATTTCTAAGAAAGTTTTCCAGGAAAAAAATACTGAATCATTTAAATTATAAGAAATGATGCATAAAGCTGAAGTTCAAGAATAGTCATTCGAGCCTTATAGTCTCTTAAGGGCCAGTTGGGCCAAGTTTAGGATTTAACTGTTGCTGGAATGAGAAGGCAGTCCCCACCAGAGGGTTGCTTAGGAATTCCATGTGTTTCTGTGTTTTATCAGCCCAGAAGTTCAATTACGAGTCATGTCCTCTTCTGACTAGCAAAGCAGATTTGGTCCTTCTTTTAGGAACATCCTTTAAGGACAGTGGGTGGGTGTGGTTTGGTGCCTCACCTGGAAGGTTAGTCCCCGCTCCCTGGTAGGGACTTCTCCTTCCCCTTGCTTCTGCTGACAGGCTTCCTGGACCAGGTCGTGTGTGGGGAGCTCCTTTCATATTTACATTTGTTGGGCTTTTTACTGAAGGTGTTGTAATAAAATGAAACTCCTCTACAGGCCTCATCCATGTGATGTCCTCCCATTGGGCACTGGCATGATCCTTCACATTCTTCTTTTAAATTAAGTACATGGGGATGTGGAGACACTTTCCCAGATGTATGTGCATTACTTGGTTTTAAAGCAGAAAATTAAGTTAGCTAGTCAGATGGAAATTACCTGGAAAGAAGTAGCCTAAGGGTTGGAAACATGAAAATAACTGAAATTCTATTTACCTTTTATTGGTTTTTTTTTGTTTGTTTGTTTTTTGTTTTTTTGAGATGGAGTCTCGCTCTGTCACCCAGGCTGGAGTATACAGTGGCATGATCTCGGCTTACCGCATCACTGCAACCTCCACCTCCCGGGTTCAAGCGATTCTTCTGCTTCAGCCTCCCAAGTAGCTGGAATTACAGGTGCACGCCATCATGCCCAGTTAATTTTTGTATTTTTAGTAGAGATGGGGTTTCACTATGTTGGCCAGGCTGGTCTCAAACTCCTGACCTCAGGTGATCTGCCTGCCTCGTCCTCCCAAAGTGCTGGGATTACAGGTGTGAGCCACCACACCTGGCCTACCTTGTATTCTTTACAAGAATATTTAAATGTCTTAAGTTTTAAAGTTAGGAAGAAAACCGGATCATACATGGCTGAAACAAACAAATCTTTTAGCCTAGAATATTCCAATTATTGTACCAAATTTTAAGCTAAAGGACTGAGTCATTGTCCCAGATTTCTAATAACAATCTAAATAGAGCAAAGGACATGAAAAGTGTCTGCAAACCTGTAGGGGAGGAAAAATGTTTCCTCTACATTCTTAGGTTCTCTGGCTGCAGTCTGTGAATTAAGCTGACAAAAGATTAACAGATAAAAAGCATACCAATTTTGTTTGATGTTAATATTTTTATAGTGGCATGGGGGGCTTCATAGGAAAGTCTAACTTCAGAGAAGCAGTTAGACTTGAGGGATTATATACCATTTTAACAAAGGGCGATAAACTATGGAGAAGTGGTTAGACAAAGGAAAGGGGCTGGGGCTTCTAGGGACAGTAAATTGTGAGAAATTGACTAAGAAAAATATGGGGGAAATTGACAGAAGATAAGGGTCTTTTTATTAAAGTTTATTTGTGCAGACTTGTCTTGGAGTCAACTCCCCATCTCCAGTGATAAGAATCTTCTCTTCTTCCTAGCACTGGGAGGGCACCCTTCTCATGGGAAATTTGCGCCCTGGTTTTAGGCAGAAAGGGGGAAGGCAGAGAACTCTTCCTGCATCTGCTATTTCTCAATAGCCTTCAACTCAAAATAATCAATATGCCAAAGCAACGTATTTTGGGGTGGCATGTTCTGATCCCCTTCAAGCCCTTTGCTTCAGAGGGAGTTTCTTCCCTGAGGGGTCAGGCCCAGCTTAGCAATGGAAAGGTAAATGTTTGATCACTCATACTGGCATGTGATTTTACAAGACTAGATGTCAGCATACAAAAATGAAAGTAGAAATTTTGATAAGGAAATGAGGTTGTAAGGATGGTTTTTCCCTTTTCTCGATTTTTATTTAAAATTTTATTGCCTTATTTTCTAAAATAATATGGGTAGAACTCAAGCATTGACTCTATTTTTAAGAAAAGAGCCAGAAACCTTTAGAAAGGGCTTTGGTCATGTGCTAAAGGGCCACGTCTAGGACTGGAAAGTGCTAATAGATAAGAGAAATGAACAAGGCAGGGCCCAAGTCTATATGCAACTGATATTCATGGATTTACTCATGAGTAAGGCACTGACCTGAGAAAGAATTAGAAATGATTCATTAGTTCCTGCTCTCACCAAGCCTGCTTCAGCAAAGACAAAAAAAAAAAAAAAGACAGGACACAACCATATACAAAGGCAGGAAGCAGCACTTAAGAGTGCCATGAGAATTCTAAGGCTTGAAAGAACATCTTAAATTGGGCACTCAATATAGTTTTCACAGAGGAGATGGTATTTGAGCTGAGCCTTAAAGGCTTCTGATCTGTCCAGTGAAGGGAAAGAGCATTCTGGGTGGAGGGAATGTCAGGGGCAAGGGCTCTGTGAGCCTTTTATGTGATCAGGGAATAGCAGCCACTCTGAGTCTGTCCAGCAGGAGGTATGTGGGATAGGATAATGGGAAATTATTCTAGAAGAATTGGGTCAATTGGGGCCATATTATAGAAAACCCTTAATGCTAGTTGGGGAAGTCCATATGTGACTTCTGTTAGGAATGGGATGACTTCAGAGGGAATTTTTAGCATGGACTTCTCAACACCTGGCAGCCCAATGCATTGGAAAAGCTGGTGAGGTTGAGCAAGAAGCTACAGCCACAGTCCAGGGTAAGAAACTAAACTGTGCTGGGAACCATGGGTGGAAAGGGACAAGAGAGATTAGAGAAATGTGGCAGAACTAGAGTCTGTGAGACCTAATGATTGTCTAGACGTTGGAAGCAAGAGGGTAGGAGAATAGTCAACTTTCAAATCCAGGTAGAAACTTGAAAGCAAATTAGAAAAGTAAGAGGAGGAATGGTAACAGTGGTGACGGTGTACATGCTGGATTCAAGGTATCCGTAGGACACCCAGCTGAGGATGCCCAAAAAATGTTTGAAAAGATAAGATGAAGTTTAGGTGTGGTGGCACACGCCTGTAATCCCAGCACTTTGGGAGGCCGAGGCAGGCAGATCTCTTGGGCTCAGGAGTTCAAGACCAGCCTGGGCAACATGGCAAAATCCCATCTCTACAAAAACTACAAAAATTAGCTGGACATGGTGATGAGCACCTGGAGCTACTCAGGAGGCTGAGGTGGGAGGATCTCTTGACCCCAAGAGGTTGAAGCTGCAGTGAGCTGAGATCACGCCACCTGGGTGATGCAATCCTATCTGGGTGACAAAGCCAGACCCTGTCTCAAAAAAAAAGAAAAGACAAGATAAGATGAGAACCAAAATAAAGGCACATTCCAAAGTACGTCAAGACAGATGGAAAATGCTCTATGAGCCTTGGGCTATGACTCAGGAATGTTTTCACTGTGTCCTAGGAGAGGACAGTGTGATTGTAGTAGGAAAATCACTAATAGTTATTTGGCTTTAAGTGAAGATTTTATCCCTATGAGGCTTAGTTTCTCTATCTTAGAGTGGGAATGTAGGAGTTGAAGCCCCTTATACAATTTATTGAGCACCTGCTGTCTGCAAAGCACATTAGACATTCTCCATAGCCCTGCCAGAAATGTGTTTCTATGCCGGTTGTCTACATGAGCATGCCAAACATAGGAGGGGCCGGGCCACTTGCTCCAGGCCGCATAGCTAGTGAGGATATCAACACCGATGTACCTAGTTCCAAAGCCAAGCTCTCCCTCTGTACCAAGCTGTCTCCCAATCTTCTCATAGCTGTGGCCTTCAGGGATGGGAACAATTTGCCTTAATATCAGGCAGCAATATTGAGGTGACAGACTTAAGTCCCCCTCTTTTCCCAGCCCAGACTTGGCTACTAGCAGGTAGAAATGTGCCCAGGTTTTCATGCACCCATTCTTCTTCAGCTGAATATATTTTTTTATTTTTATTTTTATTTTTAGAGACAGGGTCTTCTCACTCTGTTGCCCAGGCTGGAGTGCAGTGGTGCAGTCATAGCTCAGTGTAGCCTCAACCTCCTGGGCTCAAGCGATCCTCCCACCTCAGCCTCCCGAGTAGTTGGGATTACAGGTGCACACCACTGCTCCTGGCCAATTTTTAAAATTTTTGTAGAGACAGTCTTGCTATGCTACCCAGGGTGGTCTCAAATTTCTGGGCTCAAGCAATCCTCCCACTTCAGCCTCCCAAAGCTCTGGTACCACAGGCGTGAGCCACCATACCCAGCCAAGCTGAATATATTTTTGAAAGCAAAAGCTGGGAAGGATAGTCTAACAAGTATAAGTGTATTAATTGCAGTGGCAAGATTGGATATTTGGAATTTGGAATGAAGCCCAACCCAGAAAATCTAAGACAGGGAGTTGCCATACTGATATCTCATAATGAAGTAGGCTATGCACAAGAAGCTGCCAGATATTTCTAGGGGAAACAGATGGCAGGAAAATGAAGCATTCCATCCTCCTTTCCATCATTTGAAAGTGGCTTCAGCAGCTGCCAGGGCCTCCCGACTAATGTGCCCTTCCCCTGTCTCACAGTGCTCAGCGGAGTGTGGGGCCGGAGTGCGGACACGCTCGGTGGTGTGCATGACCAACCATGTCAGCAGCCTGCCCCTGGAGGGCTGTGGGAACAACCGGCCGGCAGAGGCCACCCCATGTGACAACGGACCCTGCACGGGCAAGGTGGAGTGGTTTGCCGGGAGCTGGAGTCAGGTGAGTGGTCAGAACTGGGTACGTCTGCCTGTGTCAGGCAAAAGGCAGCATACCAGAGGGGTTAGGAAGCAGGACTTTGTGTCAGGTGTCCCAACTTTGAATCCCAGCTGTGCCACTGTCTGTCTATGACCCTGGAGAAGCTATTTATATTTCTTGAGCCTCAGTCGGTCAACAGTATTCATTGAGCACCTACTGTGTGCTCATCTAAGTACTTAGGCTACATCAGTGAGCAACACAAATATCTCTGCCCTCAGGGAGCTTATGGCCTAGCATGCTTTCCTCATCTATACAATGCTGGCAATGATGGTACCTTATGAGGTTATTTTTAGAAGAAATGAAATTGTGTACATAAAGTATGTAGCACAGTGCCTGACACACAATAAATGGTGGCTGCTGCTATTATTCCTGTTAATAAAGCCAGTTTTTTCTGTATTTGACAGTATCAGAAGCAGAAATTTTAAAAGTTGGAATTGTTCATTATGAAGAATAAATAATACTGAATACTTTAATAATTGATGAATTACATTTTCCCTCACTCTTCCAAAATTGTAAGTGAACCCCACTAAGAAAATGTGGAAATGACTACCTTGTTTTGATTACCATCAGTATTGGAGTTCTTGGGCCACTTAGCATTTGGCTCCCAGGGCTGGCTGGTTCTCCAAGGACTGTTTGGCTTATGATCACGATTTACACATTATCAAGACCTCTGGCTCCATATAGAATTTTATTTCTTTTAAGTAGCTTTAAAAACCGACCTTGGAAAAAAATGCTCTGCCTTGTCCTTGTAAATTGATACAAGCCCTTTGGAAAGCAATTTGGCAATAAAAGTCAAGAACCATAAAAATGTTCATTTGCCTTAACCCAGTCACCCCACTCCTGGGGATTCATTTTAAGGAAATAATTAACAAAAGAAAAAAAAAGCCTTTTTCAACAGAGATGTTCATGACAGCAGGATGGTTACAGATATTATGGCATATCATAACTCAGTAAAATATAAGGTGACAATGACAGCAATCGTTAGGAAGATGTGAAAGTGCATATGGTGTAATGGCAAGTGAGAAATAGAATGTGAAAATATTCAAACCCTATCATCTCTGCCACTTCAACGTAGAGTTTTTATGCAAAAAGCATAGGGAAATGTTTTTCTTTTCAAATTCCCTTTAATGTTTTTTAAAATATAGAGAATTCAGAAAGAATTCAAGTACTTCCAGTGCTACTCTGGTGAATATCAAAGTTAGACACATTTGCTAACTGATCCCAGCTTGACTTCTCATTAGTTTTCTGGCTCTAGGTGAGTATTTAACCTCTCTGAGCCTGTTTCCTCATCTGAATATGAAGATAATCATATCAACCTCCTAAGGTTGTTACGAGGTTTTCATAAGATGCTATACATAAAGAGAATTACCCATTGCTTGGGATATGGGAAACACTTAATAAATATTAGTTCCCATCTCTCTGTGTTTATTTTTTCTGCCAGCTATTTCCATCTCATTACTGGTAGTAAAATACATAGAACCAGCTGGACGCGGTGGCTCACACCTGTAATCCCAACACTTTGGGAGGCTGAGGCAGGCGGATCACGAGGTCAGGACTTCGAGACCACCCTGGCTAACACGGTGAAACCCCGTCTCTACTAAAAATACAAAAAAATTAGACCGGCGTGGTGGCGGGCACCTGTAGTCCCAGCTACTCGGGGAGGCTGAGGCAGGAGAATGGCGTGAACCTGGGAGGCGGAGCTTGCAGTGAGCCGAGATCACGACACTGCACTCCAACCTGGGTGACAGAGCGCAACTCCATCTCAAAAAATACATAGGACTTAAACCCCAAAGGTAATTCAGCAGTGACTGCATATGGGATACCAATTATACCAAATATCCATAGATGTGTGAAATCATATCAGATCATTACAGTCACACATATGAAGATAAGCAGTACAATTGAACTCATATGTCTACCATTCTTAGAAGAGAAGGGAGCAGGATTCAGGGCCTTTTTGGCTGGTGGCCTCCTATTGACTTTAGACCTAAGCTCAAAGAACTAAGAATGGTATGAACTCTGGCAAAGACAACCTTTATTTCTGCTAAGATTAGAAACAAAAGATTTGTTGCCCTGTTATCCAAAAGGGTCAAGATACAATTGAATGTGGCCAAGGTTTTGGTTCTGGATTTATAAGGATGTCAGGGCCTGCTGGAAACTCCCTGCCCTAGGAATTTGACATTATCACCAAAGAAAATGAAATAAGTGCATGCTTATTTCTTGAAAGGTAAGTTTTAAACATTAACTGGCTTCAGAATTTAAAAATAAATGTTCCTTCCCACCATGTGGGTTGAATGAAAGTTGGCATTTCGAATACCCCACCAGTCTGGTCACAGTGATAAGTCCAGGAGTAGACATGTGACCCAACAGGTGGATGTGTGACCCAAGCTGAGCCAAACAGAATCCTTCCTGGGGACATTTCATTTGTGTTTTAGGGAAGAGACTCACTAGGAGGTTGTGAGCTCAAGGGCTGGCAGTGGCCCTACTGAGGCTTTTGCAAAAAGCCAGTCTGAGAGAATGAGACCTAAGTCCACGGAGAGGCAGAGACCAAGGAGTTTCTGGCTTTAGAGTCTTTCTGACTCCACCAAGAAAGGAATATATTCCATTTCTGCTGCTTCCCAGATCCCTGGAAACTAACTAGGAATATATCAAGCTTAGGGAGTCTTTTTCTACTCTGGAGGCACAGTAGCCCAACTCTTACTCATAAGAGTCTACCAAGTCTATTATTTATGCCCAGAATTATTTCCTTTCTTTATCAATTCTGAGTTTACTGCAACCTTAGATTGTCTTAGTTCTGGGGAGATCTGTCACAGTCTCTAGTCTTCAGGAGCAGCCATTTTGTCTGCCTCTGGTTCTGGATTGCATTTTATTGATTGCATTTATTGCAATAGATATTTTTATTCTCATCTCTTCACGAGTCAATGATCCACCAAAGTGCAACTGCAGGAATTCTTTAGGTACAGAAACATGCCTAATTGCCATCACTTCGCACTGAAAGCATTTATCCCTATTAAATATTACTTTTTCTCATGTATGCTTTTCTCTGTGGATTATATTTTATCTACTATTTGAATTACTCCATCTTGTTTCTTATTGTTGATTTTCACCTGATGTATCTTCATCAATTTCTTAATTTTCAAACTTTCTCTGTATTTTTAAGGTATGTCTTTCATATGCAGGACTATTTTTGTCTTTATTTTTACCCAATCTATAAACCTCTGTATTTTAAGAGTTAAATTTTAATCATTTATATTTATTGTAATCACTTATATGTTTGGACTTTTCCCTACCATCTTTTTTTGTGTTTTCTATTGTCATGCTTTCTTGCTTCTTTCCTCTTTCCTTTCAACAACATGTTTGTTATTAGTCAGGTTTTCTTAATTCCATTTTTTCCCCTCCAACATTTTGGAAGTTATAAATCTTCTAGTGATATTTCTTCTGTGATAACATTGAAATTTTTAGCACAGAATTTTAAACTTTTATGTTTCCATTAGTGTCATCAGTGACCACATCCTCTCCTAAAAGAAAATAGAAGCCGCCCCCTTTTATTTACCTCCACTCTCTCAATCTACAATATCTCCAAAAAGATGTTGATATTATCTGGATCTAGCTCCAGATTAATGTTAATTTTATAGAAAATATAGATTTAAATTTTAAAATAGTTTTCTCCGTTCCCCCCAAAGGTTCTTTTTTATTGAAATATAATTCACATACCATAAAATTTACCCTTTAAAAATATAGAATTCATTGGTTTTTAGTAAATTCACAAAGTTGTACAACCATATTCAGCATTATCCAATTCCAACACATTTTTATCATCCCAAAAAGACACCTGGTATCCATTAGTAATGACGGCTTTTATTGGTGTCTTTGCCAGCTCCTTCTTTTATATCCTGTGTCGTCTTCCTGGTTCTTTTTTATTTTGCTAAAGACTATAACCTAGGAAGTCTTTCAAATAGGATTTCTAAGTGGTAAGGTTTCTGAGCCCTTGAATACCTGAAAATGACTTCATTTTGCACTTTGACACGAATGCTTCTGATAGATGACTCACTGCTTCCTCTTCCTTGGCACAGTCAGGCCAGCCCGGCTGCTCTTGGCCGGTAACTCAGCTGATCACTCATTGTCCTGAGGCCTCCATCCTGATCTCCATGTCCACCACCAATATAGCCTGAAGCACATGAGCTTTGCTAGAGCTCCTCCTCTGTGTGCATTTAGACTACAGTTTCCTTCTTCAATTTGATCTCATCTGTCTTTCAGTGTTCAAAGATTCCCCATAATTTCTGGTCCACCAAGGCTGATTGCCCTTTCTTGTCTTTAAATGCTGTCTCATGCGCACGCACACACATACACACAGAGATACAGATACAAACACATAAACACATTCATTCACTTTCCAGACACACATATTCTGCCATTTATGAGCATTTACAGTGAGAGAAGGCTGAGACGTGCTCATTCTCCCTTAAGTACACAGTCTCTTCAAAGACTTGCCAAAAATAGCAGAACATAACTACAGGTTTTGATCAAAGTTTGCAGTCTTCTGTTCTGCCACACACTTGGTACAGATGTAGGATCTCATAGCATTGAGGGGTCTTTCAGATCATGTTTTCAAACCCCTCACTTTCGCTTTTCAGATAAGACCACAGCGACTGGGAAAGTGCAATGTCTTGGCCAAAGACACAGAACTATTTAGCGATGCTGTCTAGACTCTAGTTTCCATGTCTCCGAGTGTTCCACCCCTGCCGCCCACCCCTGCCCCATCCTCATTCCTCCTGTGGGAGAGGCCAGACCTTTGCCTGCTGCAGCTTGTGGCTCTTCTCCTGCCTTCAGTTCTTCCATTGCCTGCAGCACTTGAAAGAAAAGGACAAGACACGAATACACTCCACATCATAAACTAACATGGACGAAAATAGGAGAAACAGAGTAGGAAATCTTATAGTTTTTTTTTTTTTTTTTTTTTGGCTGGGCACGGTGGCTCACGCCTGTAATCCCAGCACTTTGGGAGGCCAAGGCAGGCAGATCACTTGAGGTCAGGAGTTTGAGACCACCCTGGCCAATATGACAAAACCCCATCTCTACTAAAAATACAAAAATTAGCCAGGCATAGGGGCTTGCACCTGTAGTCCCAACTACTTAGGAGGCTGAGATAGGAGAATTGCTTGAACCTGAGAGGCAGAGGTTGTAGTGAGCCGAGACTGCACCACTGCACTCTAGCCTGGGCAACAGAGCAAGACTCCATCTCAAAAAAACAAAATTTTGTTAAATAAAAAAATCTCGTAGTTTTTTTAATGCTACAAAGATGGCAAAAAAGAAGGCATAGACAAAGCAGAAACTGATGGCCTCTGCTATTTCATGCCCTGTGTGACTACTTCATCATTTGTTGGTTTGGGGGTTTTATAATTTTTTTTTTTCTGTAGATAGATGTTTTTCTTTCTCTCTATTTTTATTTGATTGTGTGGCTGCCTATGGACAGCAAAGCTAATATTTAGAGTTTGAACTGCAGACATTGTTGCAGGCTTCTTATAAAGGTAGTAGATTCTTTAAAGTCTATAAAAGTACATAGACCACAGCTTTACAACTTTAAATCAAAAAGTATTAAGAGGCTGGGCACAGTGGCTCACGCCTGTAATCCCAGAACAATGGGAGGCCGAGGCAGGAGGATTGGTTGAGGCCAGGAGTTCAAGACCAGACTGGGCAACATAATGAGACCCTGTCTCTAAAAACAAAAAATTTTTTTGAGACAGAGTCTTGCTCTGTCACCCAGGCTGGAGTGCAGTGGCACGATCTTGGCTCACTGCAATCTCTACCTCCCAGGTTCCAGTGATTATCTTGCCTCAGCTTCCTGACCCCAGGTGATTTGCTCACGTTGGCCTCCCAAAGTGCTGGGATTATAGGAGTGACACCGCACCCGGCCCCCATCTCTAAAAAAAATTTTTTTAATTAGTCGGGCAAGGCCTGGCATGGTGGCTCATGCCTGTAATCCCAGCACTTTGAGAGGCTGAGGCAGACAGATCATTAGGGTTCAGGAGTTCAAGACCAGCCTGGGCAACATGGCAAAACCCCATCTCTACAAAAAAATACAAAAATTAGCCAGGCGTGGTGACATATGCCTGTATTCCCAGCTACTCTGGAGGCTGAGGTGGGATGATCACTTGAGTCTGAGGAGTGGAGGTTGCAGTGAGCCAAGATCACTCCACTACACTCCAGCCTGGGTGACAGAGTGAGATCCTGTCTCAAAAAGAAAAAAAAAAAAAAAAGAACGAACGAACCAGGCAAGGTGATGCATACCTGTGGTCCCAGCTACTCTGGAGGCTGAGGTGAGAGGACCACTTGAGCTCAGGAGGTTGAGGCTGCAGTGAGCCATGATCATACCACTACACTCCAGCCTGGGTGACAAAGTGAGACCTTGTCTCAAAAACAAAGAAAAAAGTATTGAGTAAACCAAACATGAACAAAAAACATTTTGCAAAGTAATAGATACTAAATGGAATGGTTTATGAGCAAACAGTTATATGCATTTTATTTCCATAAGCTAATGAAATGAGCCAACATATGAAACTGCCTGGCTTCTCTGTGGGGTCACTACCCCATGGTGCAGATTTCAGCACCACATTAGGAAACAAGAAGATTGGGCTCTGTAGTCACAGTTCCTGCTGGCTGCCCTGTTGGAAGGGGAGGGTTGACCATAGGGTACATTTTCCCAAGTCTTATGTCTTCTCCTCAGCTTTGGGTGTTCGCAGGTGTGCAGAGTCTAGGAGTTCATTCAGTCACAGTATCCACCTCCTAAGAGAATAATAGATAAGAATGTCAGTTCATTGTCTTGCCTCCTGGGAGAGGTGTCAGAGTCTATGGGACAGAAACAACCAAATGACCTGGCTGGTGTGTTCCTGCAGGAGAGTTTATGGTAAACTGTTTCCCTCTCAGCACAGAAGACAACAAGATCTTAGTGACCAGCATCTTCCAGGTATGACAATCAGGGCACCTAGTCTGCATTTGGAGACAGAACTGTTAGGAAACTGCAATCCATATGCCATTTCTCCAGAAACATTTCCAAGTTCCCATGGGTTCTTCCTCCCAGAATTGGTGGTAGAATTGACAGTGCCCATCATAAGCATCCCTTGATGGACAGTAGCTGCCGCCCCCTGTCCGTCATGTGACACTCATCTTTCTCTGCTTTTTTCTGCAGTGTTCCATCGAGTGTGGGAGCGGGACGCAACAGAGGGAGGTGATTTGTGTTAGGAAGAATGCAGACACCTTTGAAGTGTTGGACCCCTCTGAATGTTCTTTCCTGGAAAAACCCCCAAGCCAGCAATCCTGCCACCTCAAGCCTTGCGGAGCCAAATGGTTTAGCACCGAATGGAGCATGGTAAGTCATGGTGCCCTTGATGGAGGTTGCATTGGCACAGCGTCCCCCAGCTGAACTTCTATAGACGCCTCTTGGCCAGGCATTGGGTTCAGCCCTGAAAGAGATTCCCTACAGCAATCTACCTTAGGTGGTGGCTGCTGGGGTACCCCGTGACTCAGCCTGCTTGGTGGGGGAGGCCTGAGACCTAGATGATCTTGCTTTCTAAATTGTAGAAACAGTGACCCTCACACTTCAGTGTGCATAGGAATCATCTGGGGATCTTGTTTGACAAGACCAACTCTGGGCCAAATGTGGCCGAGGATTTGCATTTTTAGCAAGTTCCTGAGGTGTGTTGGATGGAGTTGTCTTTGTGCTGCGTTTTGAGCAATGCTGCCATAGAGGATTGAGGATTCAAGGATGCTGTTAAAAGTGCTACATCTGATGCCAGTCGTGGTGGTTCACACCTGTAATCCCAATACTTTGGGAGGCTAAGGTGGGAAGATCACTTGAGGCTAGGAGTTTGAAACCAGCCAGGGCAACTAGCAAGAACCCATCTCTAAAAAAAATTTTTTTTTAATTACTACATTACACACACTTACACACACTCTCTCTCTCTCTGTGTGTGTGTGTATGTGTGTATACACTTTTTAAAAATCCTATAGACATTCTGGATTATGGATTGTGGGACTGATTCTGTTTTCTATTTGAACTGGCTACTAGGAAGCTCAAAGCCAAAATTATGCCTCACCTCAAAGAGAGGGTATACCAGATCCTGCAAAGTGGATTTTATGTGCTAATATTCCCGTGGCTTCTCTTTCTTTTTCCTACTTTTATCTTCCTTTAGTCCTAGTTTTCTCACTTTTTTAAAATCATGTGGCCCTCTAAGTCTTTCTCAAGTCATTTCAAATCCTTTTTGTAAGGAGCTAAATAGTGTGTAAATGAAGAAAGAAAGAGATTGATAAATACAGAAATAAGTTATTAAGAAATGAAAGGGGAAAGCATGGATACAGTGATAAGATTCATTTTTTTCAAGTTGAAGAGTTCATTTTCAAGAAACTTCCTAAAACAGAAAACCTCCTCACCGTCATTCCAGGTGACCAGAAAACCTCCTGAGGGCCCCATCCCAGGTGACTATTGGCGTAGTTCTGTGGGTCGGGGTGGGAAGTGGTGGAAGGGTCATTCTGCTTCTCATCACTGAAGTTCTTCAAGCAGAGGCTGTAGTGAGCCCAGAGTAGGGGGGCCAGAGCCTTTCTCACAGTGATCCAAGGGTGATAAAAGGGAATTTTGCTTAGAAAATATATGAATAAAGCTGAGAATTCCATTTCCAAAAAGTGTCTCTCTGCTCCAGTGATAACAGCCGTTTGGCTGTGTAGCAAACCACATCTCAGAGGTAGATGGGAATGAAGGAGGTGGGTTGAAAGGTTTCTGGCAACTTCTGGGAAGTGGAATTTAATTATTTTGATGTTGACCAAGGCTTGAGGATACAATAACAGATTGCAGTTTTCTTTTGTCATCTGATTTGGAGAATCTACAAAGAGCCATGCTCACCAGGCCAAGTTGAAGGAGACAAACTTCAAAAACACCTGCTGGAAACAACCCAAATGTCCGTCAGCAGGTGAACGGACAAACCATGGTGCATCCACACAGTGGAACAAAAAACTCAGCAACAAAAATATGGATGAACTTCCAGTGCATTTTGCTAAGTAAAAAAAAAAAACCAGGTTCCAAAAACTACGTGTTGTATGAGTCCATCTGTATAATATTCTGTAAAAGGAGAAGCTACAGAGACAAAGGCCAAATCAGTGCCTGCTGGAGGATGGAGTGACCACATCTGTGCAATCTGGCTGCAGAGGGGCAGCATGGGAATTTTTTGTCTGCAATGAAAATATTTCGTGTCTTGTTTGCAGTAGGAGATACACAACTGTATGAATTTGTCAAAACTGGTGTGTATACCACAAAAAGCGAAATTTTTAGATGCAAATTTAGAAAATATGAAGTCAATGGTTACTATAATAGCAAATACTGATGGAAGCTAGACTTCTTTGAATGTACCTTGTTTTACAAATTTGAGTTTGGAACTAAGTAAATATTTTAGATAATTATAAAAGAAAATTTAATTTTAAAAAAGCAATCCCCCAAAACTGAAAATACAATGAAACAAATTAATCTAAATATGTTTCCAGTTGGTGGCGTCAGCATTATTGCAAGTGACTTTAATACATAGTAATTTGACATTCTATCCCTAAAAAAAATTACTGCAGAAAAATATTCACACTGTTTGCAAATATCCTATTTTTGGTGATAGTGTTGTACTGGATATGATGATTGGGCATATAATGTGTGAGAAGGTAAATGAGTAATTAGATGATAGTATAATTCTATTAGCCCCAATATCCTTGAGAAGTTGTATGTTCAAACTTAGGAGAAAGTAGATACAGATACCAGATAGATATTGTATGGCTTAAGACCTCAACAAAAAGCCTGTTGTCCTGAATTTGAATTGGAAGTGTCAGTATAAACTTAGAAATTAAGTTATGTTTCTAAAAATCTTTTCTAATTTCACCCACTGAAAGAGTCTAGAATCAGTGACCAATCTAGGGATTCAGAGGGGGTGGCTGCTTCCAGATCTGGAGCAGCATATATGTAAGTTAGGTTGGGATATCTTTTCCTAGCAGGCAGCAAGGAAGTTCTTAAACACAACAGAGCTCATGTCCAAAGCATCCCAGAGCCAACTTGTAGAGGCTCCTGTGAACCATTGAGCATCAGTAAGAATAATAATACCATAGATTGGATGAAACACATTATATGTGTTTAAATCCATCCATTTACAATAAGTTTATAATACTTTAAAAAACTGATAAGTCATCATTATAGGATGTTAGGGAACCAACTTATTATTATGAAAACCCGTAAATGAAGGGAAAGATTCAAGTGTTTATGCTCTGTTTCTTAAACAACATACCACTGGGTAACCAAAGAGTAAAGGTGCTGAGGGAATATGATAGAATTAGAATTAGAATTCTAAACCCCCAATAAACTAATGGATCTGAGCATTGCACATCAGTGGCCACTAACATCCCCAAAACAGAGGCAGCCCCCCGGAAGTAGTCTCACAAAAAAAAAAAAAAAAAAAAAAAACCTGCACCTGTTAAGGCCTCTTTTAGGTCCAGCCTCCAATGTTCAGGAGATATAGAGCATAGAGGAACACGAATTACACCATGGGAGTACAGTCAGCAAAATCCAGACTATGGGAAACCACAGAGTTCCACCCCCCACCGCAACCAAAAACTTTTTAAGTGCAAGAAGGAAAAAGACAGTGGAAGGGAAACCTGTGGATTGAAAGAGTTGTGAGAGACTTATTGACCAATTGCAACTTGCAGACCTGATGCAGATCCTGTTTTTTGTTTGTTTGTTTGTTTGTTTGAGACAAAGTCTCACTCTCGCCCAGGCTGGAGTGCAGTAGCACCATCTCGGCTCACTGCAACCTCTGCCTCCCGGGTTCACACCATTCTCCTGCCTCAGCCTCCCAAGTAGCTGGGACTACAGGTGCCCACCACCACGCATGGCTAATATTTTTGTATTTTTAGTAGAGACGAGGTTTCACTGTGTTAGCCAGGATGGTCTCGATCTTCTGACCTCGTGCTCCGCCCGCCTCAGCCTCCCAAACTGCTGGGATTGCAGGTGTGAGCCACCGCGCCCAGCAATCCTGATTTTTAGAGGGAAAAAAATCTGTATTAAAAAATCTTGGCTGGGTGCAGTGGCTCACGCCTATAATCCCAGCACTTTGGGAGGTCGAGGTGGGCAGATCACCTCAAGTCAGGAGCTTGAGACCAGCCTAGGCAACATGGTGTGAAACCCCGTCTCTACTAAAAATACAAAAATTAGCCAGGCGTGGTGGCACGCACCTGTAATCCCAGCTACTGGGGAGGCTGAGGCAGCACAATTGCTTGAACCTGGGAGGCGGAGGTTGCAGCGAGCCGAGATCGCACCACTGCACTCCAGCCTGGGTGACAAAGCAAGACTCCGTCTCAAAAAAGAAAAAAATCTATAGGATTCGCAAGATAAGTGGAAGTAGGAACACTGAGTCTATATTGAAGAGAATAAGAAATTATTGTAATTTCTAGGTAGAATAATGATACTGTGGTAATTGTTAAGACTTCTTGTCTTTTAGAGCTACAGCCTGAATTATATGGAAGAAGTGATCAGATGTCTAGATTTGCTTCAAAATAGTGGGAGGAGCAGGAGGGCTGGGGATATGGATGGGACACACCTGGCATGAGTTGCTGATTGTTGAAGCTGGTTGATAGGTACATGGGAGTTTGTTTTCATATTCTATCTCCTTTTGGAAATGTTTGAGATTTTCCAGTGTCTTCCTTCTCCGGTGTGCTGAGCTATTGGTCTGCCCAAATATCTGATATTTTCCCTTTGTTCCCATGCAGTGTTCCAAGAGCTGCCAGGGCGGCTTTCGGGTCCGGGAAGTGCGGTGTCTGTCAGATGACATGACTCTAAGTAACCTCTGTGACCCTCAGTTGAAACCAGAAGAGAGAGAATCTTGTAACCCTCAGGACTGTGTCCCTGAAGTTGGTAAGTAGAGATTTCAATCATGGGGGAAAGGTTTGTGTTTTTTAACACAATAACAAGCGTCTTCTAGGTCTTTCTGTGACCTTGCACACAGTCATGGAGTTCAGAGGGTCGAGGTGCTTTTGGTATTATAAGTTTCATAGTTTAAGATGATCATTCATAGCGAGGATGGCTGTCTAAGCCACCCACCAAGAGACACACTTTAGTGTGGATTGATTAAAATGGTAATGCCTTCAAAGATTTGGCTCTATCATCCTTAAGGTCAAAGTAGTAAAATGTCAACTTTTAATTGTAGGTGCAAACCAGTGTAGGCTGGACCATGTGGGGAGATTCTGGGACCTTAGCAGGGAGTTGGCAGAGAAAGGAGGAAGGGGAGGAGGCCAAGATTTGGTAGAGACAGTGATGGAGGGTCTGACCATCTCTCAGAGGGGCATAGTGCAAGCTGAGTCCAGAGAGATGCAGTGACTAGACTCAAGGAGGGGGAGTGGACAGCAGGAAGATCTAGGCCACACAATGGTCAGAGTCCTGCAAAGAACAGCAATCTTGCAATTCAGAAGATTCCAACCTGCACCCTTGCAATAGGGGCCAGTTTCCTGGAGGAAAGCATTGGAGAGCGTTAGGGAGGTTAGGCCCTCTCATGGGCTGCGGTTCATGAGGAAGGGGCCCATCCCAGCAGGGGAGCTCAAGTACAGCCAGAAAACCAAAGAAGACACCTCGCACATAGATTGGTCAGATAGGAAGTGTGAGGTGGGTGAAGATGCATCTCCAGAGGCATATTGGATGCCCCAAAGCCCAACTTGAAATCTACTCAGAATGTACCCCCAGGTGTAGTCAGGACTGGCTCCAGAATGGAGGTGCACCAAGCCCCTTCAGTAGCTTCTTCACAGTCTGCTAAGAACATATTTACTTTTCTGTCTTCACAATAACATCAAAGGAAATGTATTAACATATCAATAAGCTTTCATGGGGTAGATTCCTCCTGCTGTGGACCAAATTGAAGGTTTTAATGTACTGACCTAACATCCTTCCTATCCCAGGGAAGATGTGTCAGTTACAGCATAGATGCTTTATGATCAAAAGTTTCCTATGTCCCAGAAATGACCCATGACTAAAGTTATGGGGATGACCATTCCTGGTAGCTACCAAAAAAACCCATAAATTCCATAAGAAGAAAATTAACAAGTTTATAAGATCTATATAGAAAAAATAAATAATTAAAAGTAAGAAAGCCTTGCTATAGAATATAAAGGGAAATGTGAATAGATAGAAACATTAACATGTTCCTGAATGGGAACACTCAATACTATAAAGATGATAAAAGAAGGTTCCCGAGGGGAGCTGTATGTGCCATATATTGGAACATATTATAAAGCTACAGAAACTAAAACTATTAGGTTGGTGCAAAAGTAATTGTGGGTTTTGCCATTATTTTCAAAGCTGCATTTACTTTTGCACAAAGCTAATATATGATATAGGCATACCATATACCAATGTTATAATGCAGAATTCTGAAACAGACTCCTTTATAAAGGAAAGTTAAGTTTGATAAAGGGGGAATGATAAGTAAGTGGGGAGAGGAGAGACTTCCATTGTATTGAGACCACACTGACGATCCCTTTAAAAATATAAAATATATAAATGTCTAATGGATTAAAGACTCTAACAGAGAAAACAGTCTGTAAAAATGCTAAAAGAAAGTATCTTGGGCTGGATGCAATGGCTCACACCTGTAATTCCAGCACTTTGGGAGGCCAAGATGGGAGGATTTCTTGAGCCCAGCAGTTCAAGACCAGCCTGGGAAACCCCATCTCGACAAAAAACGCTTAAAAATTAGCTGGGCGTGGTAGGGCACGCCCATGGTTGCGGCTAATTGGAAAGCTGAGGTAGGAAGATCACTTGAGCCCAAGAGGTCAAGGCTGTAGTGAGGTGCAATTGCACCACTGCACTCCAGCCTAGGAGACAGAGTGAGACCATGTCTCAAAAAAAAAAAAGTTATACACATAAAGTTACCTGTTTGTCTCAGGCCAGATAATACAACTAAAGACAATCAAAATCACCAAGTCCTTGGAATTGATTGTGTAATTCTCAAAGCCAGGAATGATTGGCATAAGCAAATCATGTACTCTGAAGAGCTGTCACTCAGCTGCCTCACTATGTCAAAGGCTTCTAACTAATATAATATGCTACAAAATGTGTTGCCACTGTTTTTGTCTTCTGTGTTTGTCTATGGTGTCTTTTCAAGCAGGGGAAATTGTCTAACTTCTAATTATATAAAATCCAACTAGAGAAAAAGGGAAACTATGAGATTAACAAAACAGAAGATGTAGACAAAGCCTTGGTATTCTTTGATGTGCCTCAAAATTATACCTGTCAATGCCAAAATTACTAAAGATGTCCAGGCCACAAGCCAGAGTTATGACACACACTTCAGTATATCCCAGAGGGCTGCTGATAGCAAGAATCTGTGTAGGCTCTGAAGGAAAAGAAGGCTCAAGTGTACATTTTGATGATGCTGTTGAAGAAGAAAATAGTACCTGAGTACATGGGTACATGTGTGCTGTTGTCAGTTTTTTGAAATCTGCATATAATCTTTCATTTTATCCCAGAGTGACATGATTAAATCATCCTACAATTGATAGCATCTTAAAATCAAATAAATGTCACTCAAATAGACGGAAAATTAAATCCCCAATATAGACAGAACTCACTCAATTTTTAAAAAAAGACAAGTGGTCCAGTTTTTTAAAGAATAAACGAAATGAACAAACTCACCACAAGGCCGGGTGCGGTGGCTCATAGCTGTAGTCCCAGCACTTCGGGAGGCTGAAACCGGTGGATCACTTGGGCCAGGAGTTTGAGACCAGCCTGGGTAACATGGTGAAATCCTTCTCTACAAAAAATATAAAAATTAGCCAGGTGTAGTGGCGCATGCCTGTAGTCCCAGCTACTTGGAAGGCTGAGGTGAGAGAATCACCTGAGCCCAGGAAGTCGAGGCTGCAGTGAGCCATGATCGTACTACTGCACTCCAGGCTGAGTGAGAGTGAGAACCTGTCTCAAAAAAAAAAAAAAAAAAAATCTACCACAAGAGGCTGAAGAAATGCTCAAGCTACTAGTAATCAGAAATGCAAATTTTAAAAATAATGGAAGTCCATGTTTTTCCATAAGATTGGCAAACTTTTAAAATATTACACAATGTTCGTTCAGTGTTGGCAACCTCGTGGGGGATAGGTCAAGTGGCAACTCGTAAACTTTTTGAAGATAATTTTATCAGTATCTATCAAGATACAAAGATATTATCTTTGACTTAATAATTTCACTTCTAGGAATATATACTAAAAATATGCTCTCAAAAATGTACAGATGCACACACATGCAAAGAATAGGGCTCATCGGGTGTGCCACCTACTCAGGACGCAGAGGCAGGAGGATCACTTGAGCCCAGCAACCCAAACTGTGGTTGCCCCTATGAACAGTCACGGCACCTCAGCCTGAGCAACACAGAAAGACCTCATCTCTGAAAAAAAAAAAATAGGGCTTAGTGAATTGTGTAGAATTAATGAATGAACCGTACAATTTCTTGTAACTTATAAAAATTGGAAGCAAGGTGGGCCCCGTGACTCACACCTGTAATCCCAGCACTTTGGGAGGCCAAGGCAGGCGGATCACGATCAGGAGATTGAGACCAGCCTGGCTAACACAGTGAAACCCCATCTCTACTAAAAATACATAAAATTAGCCAGGCGTGGTGGCACGTGCCTGTAGTCTCAGCTACTCAGGAGGCTGAGGCAGGAGAATCGCTTGAACCCGGGAGGCAGAGGTTGCGGTGAGCCGATATCATGACATTGCACTCCAGCCTGGGCAACAAGAGCAAAACTCCATCTCAAAAAAAAAAAAAAAAAAAAAATTGGAAGCAATTACATTGCTATAAATAGAAGGAAATGACTTATTTAATTATGTTCCAGCACATAGGACAAAATAGAGACACCCCAAAAAAGAAGATGGTAGATATTATGATACAAAAAATTATCTAAATATATTTATGAGTAATATTTTAAAAAGCAAGCAGCTGAGAAGTATATTGTCAGTTCTTTCCCAAAGTAATCTATAAATTCAAGCAATATTAATCAAAATCCAGGCAAGGTTTTTCATAGAAAAATCTGACAACCTGTGTCTAAAGTTTATGTAGTGGCTCACACCTGTAATCTCAGCACTTCGGGAGGCCGAGGCAGGCAGATCACTTGAGCTGGAGTGGGAGACCAGCCTGGGCAACATGATGAAACCCTATCTCTACTAAAAATACAAAAAAAATTAGCCAAGTGTGGCAGCATGTGCCTGTAATCCCAGCTACTCGGGAGGCTGAGGCAGGAGAAAGGCTTGGACCCGGGAGGCAGAGATTGCAATGAGCTGAGATAGAGCCACTGCATTCCAGCCTGGGTGATACAGCGAGACTCCGTCTCAAAAAAATAAATAAATAAAAGTTTATATGGAAGAGCAAGAGCAAGGAACCAAGAAGAGCCAAGGCTGTTTTGATGATTAACCATGTTGAGGGACTTTTCCTACCACATATCAAGGCATATTGGTACAAGGATGGATTAAAAAAAGCCAGGAGAGCAGAACAGGCCAGAAATAAGCATATAAAGGATGCGTGATGTGTGATGGAGGTCATATTATGAAGCTGTGGGGAAAAGATGAACAATTCAATAAATGGTCATGAGACAATTGTTTATCCATATACAAAGAAGAAAACAAGAAAACTGAACTCCCTCCTTTCATCCTACACATACCATACACTCCACAAACCCTAATTCCTGGTGGATTAGTCAAATGAATGTGAAAAGAACATTTTAAAACTTTTAGAAGAGAACAGGGAAATTTATATTTTATTTCAGAGTACAGAGGGTTTTTTAAATGAAACCAACAATTCCAAACCACAAAGGAAAACATATTTTAGTATCAATTACATTAAAATTAAAAATCTCTGTTTATCAAACAACACCAGAAGCAAAGTGATCAGAAAAGCCACAGGCTGAAGAAGATATTTGCAGCACATATAACCTAACTAACAAAGGATCAGATCCATTAGATATAAAGAATTTTCGTGAATCATTTTTTAAAGTTAACTAAATCAGAAAATGAGCAAAAGATCAGAAAAGCAATTCACAGAAAAGGAAGTTTGCATGGCAAATATACATGATATGTTCAGCCTCACGTGGGAATCATTTCACATTCACTAGCTCAGCAAAAACTAAAACATATGGCAAAAAGAGAATTCTTCTGTTTCACTGACAGGAACATAAACAGTTATACCGACTTTGGAGAGCAAACTGACCGTATCTAGCAAAGTTTGATATGCCTTATGACCCAGCAAGGCCCAGGCAGAGGATGGTAACAAAACTACTTAAAAGCATTGTTTGCACTAGAAAAAAAAGTTGGATTAATGTCCAACTTAAATGTCCATCAATAGAAAATGATTAAATTGTGGATTATATATACAAGAAAATTCAATAATGAAAATATAGCATTCATCAAATATGAATGAATCGCACAAATTCAATGTTGAGCAAGTTGCCAAGGAGCTTATACAATATGTATCTTTTATGTTTAAATGTCACAGAGTGGTGAGGGATTCCCTCACATAGAGTTTAAGTGTAAAGAAATGTTTGGGGATAAGAAACGCCAAATTTGGAACTTCTGAATACCTCTGGAGTGATGAGGATGAAGGAGGAAGTGATCAGAGAGAAGTGAGGACACAGATGAGTAACTTATTCTCTATACCTATTTCCCTTATAATGTTTAAAAGAAAGAGAAAAACCTGTGAGCGCTTGGCACACATTCACACCCCACAATGGTAATAAACAGCAGCGCAGGAGTTAAAGCCACAGCCACCGCCCTTTCTCTTCCCACTGGTCCAGGCTGCCTCTTGTGCTCAGGGAGTCTTCTGTTCGTTCTCTTTCACTACAGATGAAAACTGCAAGGACAAGTACTACAACTGCAACGTGGTGGTCCAGGCAAGACTCTGTGTCTACAACTACTACAAGACCGCCTGCTGTGCCTCCTGCACCCGTGTGGCCAACAGGCAGACGGGCTTCCTGGGGAGCAGATAACACTCCTGCACCCCCATCAGTAGGGCAGCATCACTGCCTTCCCTGGGGCTTCAGCAGTGCACCTGGCTGGCTGCTGCTCCAGCACGGGCCCCCTGGCCCAGGCGCTGCCAACCAACTTAGTCACCACCCCTGCGTCCGGTGAATGCACCCCATGGTACCCAGGGGCTTTTTACACAGGATGTTTGAAAGCCACAGTCGGTCCTTTAAGCATCACCATGTACTGATGATCCCCTCCTTGGACCTGGCATCTGCTAATGGTGCCCTTTGAAAGTCAAGCAGTGGGAAGTACATGGAGCTCTCAGCCCTGCTCCCATCTGGCACCTTCAAGTCAGCAGATGGGCCACTGACTGAGCGCTGCCCCGTCCCTGATGCTGCTGGCCTTTCTAAACTTAGCAAGAGTCCAAGGAGGCAGTGCCCCCAACCCAGCGCCCCACTAAGCCTTGCTGACACGCGTGCATCCCTCTGTGACCTCAGCCCAGATGTGCCTGTTTTCATTCTCAAAGACATTAGACTGTTTTCCTGCCCTATGACACAGATAGCTCACATGAATATTGTGCTTTATTTAGCAGGTATACTCACAGATACTAGCTCCTTAGCAGCTCACAACACCCCAGAATGGGAGGCAGGGGTGACTCATTATCCCCATTTTACTGACAAGGAAACTGAGGCTCAACTTAGGTAATTGACCTGCCGGGTATATTCACCCAACCAGTGGAAGAGCTGAGTCCCCGCCCCAGTCATCTACCAGTAACCAGCCTGTCCTTAGATGTGAAAGGTGCTGCTTCATTTCTGACCAAGAGACTGAGAAGTTTCCCAGAATGCAAACAAAGCCCAGGCCCCTGAAATCTTTCCGATCATGCCTTTATCCCAGCACTCAGTTGTTTTGGATGTCTGTTCCTACTTGCCCTTCCCCGCAAAGTTACAGATCCTAGTTACAGGACTCTGCCGGCTTTGTTAAACTGTCCGTGAGACAAGAAAGCCATTGGGGGAACCAGGTGATTGCCTGAAATTCTGACTCCATTCCAAGTGCTGTTCCTCCCAGGGAATCAAAGGCCAGGGTCCTTATGGCCGTGGAGCCTTCCCGACCACAGAGCCAACTTGTGAAGCACACAGCTCTGCGGCCTGGGCTCTGCCCTGCCTCAGCCGCCTCCCCCACATTCTTCACCACGCCCCTGGAGAGTCTGGCCAACCTGTCCCAGCCAAAACACTGCTGTATTAGAAAAAGTCTCTGGTCTTTCTGGTTTGTTTATGAATTTCCCTCTGTGGCCACAAATTCCTCCTCTCCCCCATGACTCACAGTCCATACGCCCCACCCACAGACTTGAGCAGCAAGATCTGCATTAATGCAGTTGGCCTGGGACAAGGAGCTGTGGACCCTTCCCCATCTCTTCCAATTCACTTCCCCCAACTATCCAGTTCCAGAGGCCGCAGGCCTGGAAGGATGCAGTGCATATTGAAAGGTGGACCCTCCGAAAACCAGTTAAGAGGAATATATGTATGTTTTACCCATTAAGAAACAATGGCAAGCTAAACAAATTGTAAACTTACAGAAAATTTGTCTTATGGTCCTGGGCCATAAGTTCCCTTTTAAAGCAAGCCTGGATTCTTAGCAAAATGTTTCCCCCATTTGCTCTTTTAGCTGACAAATCTGCCACTGTGATGATGGTTTGCAGCTTTTGGAAGCAGTATGGCAACCTAGCCTGACACGCTCTTTAGGCTTCCACTAACCTGGGGCTTTCAGAAATTCTATTTGGCCTTTCTATGGGTAGCTTTCCAGCTTCTTTTCTGGGGAGCCCCAGGCATCATTTCCCAAAAGCATCCCCATCTCCTGATTCTCGTGGAACTCCTACAGATAAGCAGCCTGGCAGAAGCCCAGGCTCCCAAACCGACAAAATGAAAAGAGACCAGAGAGGCCAAGCATATTGACCGGTGCTGTTCAGGGCCTGCTCTTTTCCACTCGCCACTTGTTTTGCCTCTTGTCACGAGGACAGTGGTTGCTGTATGCGGCTGCTCTCAGATCTTGCCAGTCATTTGAAGAGGTTTTCATGCTGGAGGGCAGGGTAAGATCAATGAGTGGAAGAGAGAGAGGCTGTTTTAGCTCAAGTTAAAGGAACACCTTCTAGCCATCAAAGCCGCCCAACAGAGGCAAGGGCCACCACACATGAGAGAGCGCTCTGTCCTTAAAGGGAATTCTCTGTTGAGTGGGAGATGAACACCCTGGTTCTTCCAACTCAGCAATTCTCGTGGCTGGGCTGGGTCAGTGATGGCTTTGTCTCTTTATGTCTAACGTGCCCTATGGCTGCTGAAGGTTACCTAACCATTCTTTAAAAGGAGAATGACCCTCCATGAGAATGGCCAGCCTGCCAACTGTGCAGTTGAAGAGGAGCCGATGGATCAGCCCCATGTCTCCCTGGGGGAGAAAGTACATAAACCAGGGGTCTCTTCTTTTTTTTTTTCCAACAAACCATTGAGCTATTCTTGGAGTTCATCTCTGGAGAGATTATACATTATTAGAAGTTTGGTTATTATTATTATTATAGTTTGATCAATTTATTTGTCTTAGAGATCCAATTTTTACTAATTCCCTAGTTTTTTATTTCAGCATCTGAATGTCTTTCTCCCTAGCACAATGCATACAATCAGGGCCTTGGGTATTTCCAGTCATAACTTTCCTTGGAGAGGATCTAAGAAAAGCCCAGATTTCAGTAGCCATCTCCCTCCAAATATGTCTCTTTCTGCTTTCTTAGTGCCCATTATTTCCCCTTCTCCTTTCTTCTGTCCTGCCATCTCCTTCTTGGTCTTCCCATTGTTCTTTAACTGGCCATAATAGGGAATTGGAATTTACATTTCGATACTGGTTTTTTTTTTTGGCCTGTGTACTGGATTGCCTCGTTTCCTGCTCTGAATTTTAAAATTAGATATTAAAGCTGTTATATGGTTTCCTCACAAAAGTCAACAAAGTCCAAACAAAAATAGTTTGCCGTTTTACTTTCATCCATTGAAAAAGGAAATTGTGCCTCTTGCAGCCTAGGCAAAGGACATTTAGTACAATCGATTCTTTCCACCCTCACGATGACTTGCGGTTCTCTCCATAGAAAAGGGATGGCCTAAGAAATACAACTAAAAAAACAAACAAAAAACACCAAAAAAAAAAAAAAGCCATGTAAAGCCAGCCACTAGAGGGAGTCAGTTCAGTTCCGTAAAGGCATGCTCAGTGCCCGCTGCCTGCAAGCTGTTGGGGACCCCAGGGAGGGCAAGGCAGCCTGTCCCCGCCTCCAGGGACCTAGAACATGACAAGAGTTCTCAGCACTGTGCCCACCTGTCCCTTTACCTTACCTCTCTGGCCCAGAGTTCTTGGAGGGTTTTTTCTTTATTTTCTTATGTACTCATCTACTTATTCTCAAAGTATTTAGCATTCAACACTCTTTGTGCTTCAAAAAGAATGGCCTTACAAAGGGACAGAAAAGAGAAGACACGAGCTTGGTGTATTTTCATCAAGTTATGTGGCAGAGAAATCCAGATATTACCAGGACCTTTCTAAACCAATGTTGTGGGGTTTTTTTTTTTTCATTCAGATAGCCACTTCAGAGTTGGAATATCAATTTTCTAATGAGGAGGAAGACATAAGTGGCAAAAAGAAACATGACTTCCCTTAAAACAGGCTGGATAATCTATATCAGCCTTGTAGGTGGAGACTAGTATTTGATCCTTGCCATATAAAACATTTTAATATGGTTTACATGGGAAAATATCAATGGCTTCCTCACAAAATGTATGGATGACATGAAGTTGAAGAGCTAATAGCTTGGGTGACACGTGCTGGATCCAGAAAAGATCAGGGAGATTAGAATAAAACTTGGATGTTAAAAATTCAACAGGAATCCACATAAAGTCCTATATTTGGACTAAAACGAAAAACTATATAAATACAAGGTGGGAGAGAGGCAAGAATTTCAGTTGACTAAGCTCAATGTGAGTGACAGTGGGATGGAACCATGCAAAAACAAAACCCACAGACATGCAGGCTACGTGAAGAGAAAACAGTGGTGAGGATCACATCACATTTTGTTTGCATTTGCCAGAACCATACTTTAAGAAGAAAACCGATCATCTATAACATCAGTTTATCAATGCCCCATCCTGATGAAGGGTGCAGACTCTCAGAAACAGCAGGAAGGACTTCATGAGAACCCTCAGGCTGGAGAGGGGACTAAGGCGCAAGGAGAGCTCTCCTAGGACAAGGACCGAGAAGCTACAGGCAGGCACAGTTTAGCTCCTGCAGAGACGCAGCTTTTCACAAGTTGGAGCCTTCCAGAGATAGAGGGACTGTGGTAGGTGGTGATCCACCCATCACTGGAGGCGGAAGCAGAGGCCGTTTGCCAGGGATGCTGGAGAGGGGATTCAAGCATCTGGCTGGGCAACGTGATGCCCAGGGCCATCCCCACTCGGGGCTTAGGGGAGTCTGTAAGTAGAAGAGCTCTAGGTGATTTGTTAGGTGGGGGAAGGCAAGTACACAGCTACGCACTTTCCGTTTCTGACTTTTGCCACCCTGTTAGCCATGGGGAGCCCACTGTGGGACTGAAACCCTGAGCTGAATGTGGCCTCATGTCTCAGAGAAACACTGGCAAGTTGGTCAGAGCTGCCGTCTGCATCGAGGAGTAGCTGAGCGGCAGGATAGGGGGCTGCCTGCCCAGGGTCACTCACCGTGGTGGAAGCAGAGCCATGGCTTGCCTAGGACCCTATAGATACCATCACTCTTTCTCAGCTCGCCTTGAGTTCCTGCACCTTTGCAGGGGCAAAGTAACTCCCTGCACCCTGAACCACCCCCCATTCCTGTTCGTTTCAGCAGATAATGATGGGGGGTGTCCATCGTACTGAGGATGTGACCACAAGAGGGTGAAAACTTCCAGCCAACTTTCTCAGTCCTTTCTCTTGCGAGAGGGAAGCCACCTGCTACACAAACTGACACCCCCTGCCTTGACCCCTTCCCCACGACTGAGTTGACAGAAGGATATACTTTGTTATAACTTATTATTTTGTTCTCTGTAAATACAAGATGTTTATAGGAAATATGTATTCTGAACTCTATCTGCAGAATGAGTCACTACACCAAAATAGTTCTATTATTTAGAATGTGTTAATTTTAAAGGGACCTGATAGGTATTTATTTACATATGCAATCCACATTTGTGTGAAAGCATGTGATCATACTAACCCAGCCTCCTGGAATGTCGCTGTACGATGATTGATGTTTTCTTCTCAGTCCATAGTTACAATTGTTTAGTATGCTAATCAGTCCAGTTCCCTGAGGTTTAAGATCAAATATAAATTACTCTGCTTTTCGACTCATTCAGGTAGCATTGTACCTGAACCTGATTGCTACTTTTTCATCTTAAATATTATATTTCCTCATCTAATCTGCCTTCCCCTCATCCACAGACATTTGGAGAAGGAAATGGGAGGGTGTCTGTTATCCCTTTCTCTTTGCTTTGTCCCCGTTGTTACACTGGCAGCATCAGTTGCTCGGCAGGCTCGGTTAGAGCCGTGGATGAGGCAGGTGGCTGGCGAGGACAGGGAGAGGCTGAGAGGGAAGTGGCGGCATTTACTGCTCTGACACTTCCACTTGTCCCTGCTGGGGATGCTGGAGCCAAGGCCTGTGGTTGGCCTGTGAACTGCACAGCCAGGAGCAAGGAACCCACTAAATACTCCGTCACCTCCATGTCCCCCCTAGAGTGTTAAATTATTACATAAGCAAGTGAAGGGTAGAAGGCGAATTATGTGAGTGAATATGGTCTGTTTTCTCTTCAGCAAAAATGACTATTTTTGTGTGTGACTAATTTATTTTTATTATTGTAAAGATACAATAAACCAGTTGAAATATCTGCTTTTTCGACAAGTTTGTGCTTTCTCTGGCCTTATTCACGTTCTGTTCTCCTGCAAATAGCCCCCTCTAGAAAGAAGACTCAGACAATGAACCGGTTGAAATATCTGCTTTGTTGACAAGCGTGTGCTTTCTCTGGACTTATTCACGTTCTGTTCTCCTACAAATAGTCCCCTCTAAAAATAAAACTCAGACCCTTGAGAGGTCAGCGGCTTGTAGACGTTGGCTTTGGGTGCTTGGGGTGGAGCCGGGCCAGTTAGAGAACAAGACACGCCTTAGATAGAAAGAACATGAGCCCACCCACTTACACGGGTTCTGTGTTAGGCTGCGTTAGACTTACCTGAGAAGCTTAAAGTGAAGTCATCAGGCGTGTGCACCGCGCCCAGGATGCAATCTCACATGAATTTCTTTATGTCTCCCCCAGGTAATTATATTGTGCAGAATAGGTTGGCACCCACTCTGCTGGTTTGGCGGGGCTCCATCTCTAACTTGAATTCATCTTCTTCCAGCTCCCTCTAGCTGACTTCACTTGGGTCTTGATTTTAGCAAAGTGTTCGACAAAATCTTTCAGGCGATCTTGGTGCAAAATAAAGTGAAACGTGACTGAGATGGTGATGCCAGTTGAAGGCCATCCTGGCCTAGAGAGCAGTCTCTAGCGAATCCTACAAGCTCTGCTACAGACTCTGTCCTGGACAGCATGTCGTCAATAACTCAGAAACCAGCTCTATGCCTAAAATGCTATCGCCCACCCTTCCATCCACCTTTTTGCCTGGAAAAACCTCCATTTATTCTTTTTTTATTATTGTGGTAAAATCCACTTTACATAAAATTCACTATTTTAACTTTTTTTTTTTTCTTTGACAGAGTCTCACTCTGTAGCCCAAGCTGGAGTGCAGTGGCGTGATCTTGGCTCACTGCAACCTCCACCCCCCGGGGGCTCAAGCGATTCTGGTGCTTCAGCCTCCCAAGTAGCTGGGACTACAGGTGTGCCCCACCATGCCCAGCTAATTTTTTGTATTTTAGTAGAGACAGGGTTTCACCATGTTACCCGGGATGGTCTCAAATTCCTGAGCTCAAGCAATCCGCCCCCCTCAGCCTCCCAAAGTGCTGGGATTCCAGGCGTGAGCCACTGCGCCTGGCCTCCATTTTAACCATTTTCAAACGTACAACTCACTAGTATTTAAAGCAACCACAGTGTTGGGCAACCATCACCCCAAAATTCCATTTATTCTTCAACAGTTCAATACAGGAGTCCACCAGGCGCCGGCCACTCTACTGAGCACACTTATACGAGCTCATTTCATCTTCACAGGAAACCTATGAAGTTCAAATATTGTTTCCTTCTACAGATGAGAATATTGAGACTTGGAGAGGTTTGGTACCCCAGCTGATACTTGGTGGTGCTAAGATTCCACAGTCCGCTTCCCCTGGAGGCTGAGGCTTGTCTCTTTGCCGCCTCCATCTCCCCAGGGCCTGGCATGTTATATGGTTCCAGCCTATACTAGTTCCAACCTCTTTCTCCACATCAGTTTCAGTCACTGGGCAACAATTGCACAAGGACTGGTTGAAAAAGTCCAGTTGCTGCCGATCCTACCCGGGCTCAGTGTGACCAATGTAATCTGACGCGGCTTCTGGAGGAGTGCACCCCCCACCAGGGGGAGGCAGTGAGCCTGCTCTGCGCGAGGGTCAGACCCAGGCTGGGACCCTCAGTCTCCAGTTCTGGGGACCACACGTCGTAAGGTTCATTGACCGTCTGGAAAAATCCCAGAGGATGGTAGAATGGTGACCAGGATGGAGGGGTTCTAGAAGGAGGGCTGTCTTCAACCTTCAGACAATTTAAAGGACTGTCAGAGACAGATGACAAGAAGTTGGACTCCTCCAGCAGATCAGGGCAGGGATGTGACTGGGGGTCAGACTTGGTTCAAAATGAAATGTTTCCAGGATTAAGAGAGGCTGAACAATGGGAAAAGACACTTTAAGAGACAGGGCCAGGGGCAATGGCTCATGCCTGTAATCCCAGCACTTTGGGAGGCCGAGGTGGGCGGATCGCTCAGGAGTTCGAAACTACCCTCAGCAACATGGCAAAACTCTGTCTCTACAAAAATACAAAAACTTAGCGGGGCGTGGTGGTGCACACCTGTAATCCCAGCTACTCAGCAGGCAGAGGTGGGAGGATCACTTGACCCTGGGTGGCAGAGGTTACAGTGAGCCGAGATCGAGCCACTGCTCTCCAGCCTGGGTGACAGAGTGAGATCCTGTCTCAAAAAAAAAAGAGAGAGAGTGAGTGAGACCCCAAAAAAGTGATCAGGAACATTTTAGGAGAGGGAAAATTTGAATATGGGCTGTATTTAAGATGACATCATTGGCCGGACATAGTGGCTCACGCCTGTAATCCCAGCACTTTGGGAGGCCAAGGTGGGTGGATTGCTTGAGCCCAGGAGTTCGAGACCAGTCTGGGCAACATGGCAAAACCCCGTCTCTAGTAAAAACACAAAAATTAGCCAGACCTGGTGGTGGACACCTGTAATCCCAGCTACTCTGGCGGCTGAGGCACGAGAATCACTTGAACCTGGGAGGCGGAGGTTGCAGTGAGCCGAGATCATGCCACTACACTCCAGCCTGGGCGACAGAACAAGACTCAGTCTCAAAAAAAAAAAAAAAGACATTGTTGAATCTATGTAAAGCTTCTTGGACGTGAGGATAGTGTTTGGCCGAACAGGAGTACATGTTCCTCAGTACTTAGCCAGGAAGGTCATGATCTGCTGTTTACCTTCAAATGGGTCACTAAAAGTGAGTGTGTGCGTGTGTGTGTGCACGCACGTGCACATGTGTGTATGGAGAAAGAGCATGCACACAGATAAGGTAAGACATATTTTGGTGAATATTAGTGAAGGGTATGTGGTGTCCATTATACTACTTCTCTGAGGTTTGAAATTTCCTAAAATAGAAAGTTGTGGGTGGCAGAAATAAAGTACAAAAAAGGGATGGGGAGAAAGAGAACTAACTTTTTTTGCTGTGTTTTTCAAATTTACCTAATACGAATTAACTGGGGTGCTCATTCAACATTGCAGGTAAGCAAGGTAAATTATGTGCACAAACAAATGTTTTTAATTGTTTGAATTTTTTTCAATGAATCATTTACCAATTACGGTTTAAGAAGAATGGCTAGCTGGGTATGGTAGCTCATACCCATAAAGAATCCCAGCACTTTAGGAGGCTGAAGGGGGAGGATCACTTGAGCCCAGGAGCATGAGACCAGCCTGGGCAACATAGTGAGACCCCATATCTAAAAAATAAAATAAAATAACAATTAGCCAGGCGAAGTGGTGCATTCCTGTATCCCCAGCTACTCAGGAGGCAGTTCAAGGCTGCAGTGAGCTCTGATTGCACCACTGCACTCCAGGCTGCGTGACAAAGCAAGACCCTGTAGAAGAAGATGAGGAAAGGAGAAAAAAGGAAGAGAGAAGGAGAAGGAGAAGAAAGATGAAAGAAAGAAGAAGAAGGAGAAGGAGGAGGGGAGGAGGAGGGAGAGGAGGAGCAGGAAGAGGGGAGGATGGGGAGGGGAGGAGGGAGACGAGGAGGAGGAGGAAGAGGAAGAGGAGGAAGAAGAGGGGAGGAGGAGGGAAGGAGGATGGGGGAGGAAGAGGAGGAGGAATGGTCAATACTTAGTAGACTCAAGTGCGATTTAATAAGGCGCCTTACATCACTTGATCGGGAACAGTTTCCTTGGTCTCTGACCAAGAAAAGAGAGAGAAGCAGGTTTACAAAGAGCTAGGAAAGAAGACACAATATTAGAATGGGTTAACGAAGCAAAGAACAAGCCTTCCCAAAGTGGACAATGGAGCCAGTGGAGGGGAGGGGAGGTCCCAGGAGAGGGGACAGGAATCTGTGTAGTGATCCTTGACCTCATCAAGGCTGGGGAACCCCGACTGGGTGAGCACCACTCGATGTCAGGTATCGTCCGAGTCTCTACAGCACTTAGTTTTCATCTTCACAACAACTCATGAAGCAAGCACTCTTGTGCGGCCATTTTATGGACAAATAAATTGAGACCCAAAGAGAATAAGTAATGTGACCAAGCTATTAAGTGGGACAGTCTAGCTTAGGACTTCCTTATGCCTCACTGTCTAATTAAATCAACTGGAACTTCTTTTAAAAGTGATATGGGGGCCCTACTCCCAGATATTTTGATCTTCAGTTGATTGAGGGTGGGGACCAGGCATCGATATTTTGAAACCTCTCCAGGGAATTCTAGCTAAGGCTGAAAACACTGAGAAGAGTATGTCCCACTCTGACGTGCATATGAATTGCCTGGGGATGTTGTTGAATTTCGGATTCTGATTCAGTTAGTCTGGGGTGGGGCCCGAGTTCTAACATGCTCCCAGGTGATGCTGATGCTGCTGGTCCAAGGACCACGCTGAAAAGTGAGGCACCTCACCCTTCAGAATGCTGAGAGGTTTCCTGTATTTACCAGGAAGATGAGCGGTGACCTCTGAGTCATTTGCTTTCTTTATAAAACAGTCTTCTATGAAGTCTAGATGCTAGGTCTGAATCTACTAGTTCGCCTTTTGACCAGTGACGCTTAGGGACTCTGAAGTGGTTTTAAGCCTCTGTGCTCATGCATAGGTGATTTATTTGTTTTTACCAGATAATCGGTGTATTTAGGCACTCAGCTGTCCACACAAAAGAGAAACCTTGACTGCACTGACTTGGGGACTTGTTTTTGTTGGTGGGTTTTTTGTTTGTTTGTTTTTTGAGACAGAGTTTCACTCTGTCACCCAGGCTGGAGTGCAGCGGCGCGACTTTGGTTCAATGCAACCTCTGCCTCCCAGGTTCAAGTGATTCTTGTGCCTCAGCCTCCCAAGTAGCTGAGATTACAGGTGCATGCCACCATGCCCAGTTAATTTTTGTATTTTTAGTAGAGACGGAGTTTCACCATGTTGGCCAGGCTGGTCTTGAACTCCTAGCTTCAGGTGATCTGCCCCCCTCGGCCTCCCAAAGTGCTGGGATTACAGGTATGAGCCACTGCACCCAGCCGGGAAGTCCTTCTACTAAAAATGCAAAAATTAGCCAGGCATGGTGGCATGCCCCTGTAATCCCAGCTACTCGGGAGGCTGAGGTAGGAGAACTGCTTGAACCCAAGAGGCAGAGACTGCAGTGAGCCGATATTGCACCACCGCACTCCCGCCTGGGCGACAGAGCGAGAGCTCATCTCAAAATATAAAAAAAGTTCAGAGGGAGGCAGTTGTTGGATTAGGTCTGCAACTCAACAGCTTTAGGGCCAGCTTCTCTGCAGCTCTCTTGGCCTCTTCTTCATGGTTGCAAGCCAGCTTCTCCTGCTCCACCTATCACGTCCATCTTCAGGGAAGAAAGCAGGAAGGGCCATTGCAGCTGTGTGTCTCCATTTACCAATAAACCAAATACATTCCCAGAGCCCCATCCTATGTCCCACAAACTTCTATTTACATCTTATTGGCCAAAGTGGGCTCCATGGCCATTTGTGGCTGCAGAGGAAGCTGGGAAGACACAGAAGGGATTGTTATGCTTGGCTGTGACCAATTGGGGTTCCATTAGCAGAGAAGAAAGACAGAAAGGATGTGGGTGAGACAACCTGGGATGTCTGATTATTGCACCCTTACCGAGCAAACGCTTCTAGAAAGGAACAACGGAAGTTCAAATGCCACAGTGTCTGTTCATCTTTGACCCACTGAGGAACTACTCCTTAAAATGGGTTTAGGCCGTACATCCTCCCTTTATTCAGCAAATATTTATTGAGCACACACTGTGTGCCAAGCAATGTTTGGGGCAATGGAAATACATAAATCTCATGGAACTTACAAAATGCTGTGCAACCTAAAACACTTGCAGATAAAGAGACCTATTGCATCAGGCCTCTGCAGCGAACAGCCTATGAATGGACACCGTATTTGGCTCTCCATTTGCTGAGAGCTGGAACGGGTGATGCTACAGATTTTATTTCTAACCAGATAGGGAACTTACCGCGCCTCCACATGGTTGACCTCACCTTGCATACTCACAGCCACCTCAACAGCTGGGTGCTGCAGGTCTCTCTGCTTTACAGCTGGGAAAACAAAGCCTCAGCCAAGTGAGGGAACTCACTCGTGATCACTCAGGTCTCAAGTGACTGGGGACTTTGAGCCCAAGTCTGCCTCGTTTCAAAGCTTATGCTGGTTCCTCTGCATGCTGCATCCTTTCTGAAACAATCACACGAATCCACCACATAGAAGACTAAACTCTCTTTAAAAGTAAACTTCAGCCAGAACTGACACCCTGAGCATGCGGCATTCATCACAGCAGATACTGCTGATGATCACTGTGGCGTCGTGAATAAGAGCCTGGGGACACAAGGAAGGCTTCTCCTATGACACACGCACACACACGCACACACACACATGCACACACACGTACACACGCACACACATGCACACGTACACGCATTCATACACATGCACACACATACACATACAAGCATGCACACACGCACACGCACGCATGCACTCATACACATACACGCACATGCACACCCATACACATACACACAAACACTGTTGCCTGCAGGGAAAATGCTTCAGGAGCCACCCCTACTTCTACATCCCGCTTTTATATGTGGATTCCAAAAATCTCTTCTAGTCCCAGGATCAGTCTTGTTTAAAGGCTGGCCAAGGAGGTGGGGGACAGAACCAGTGGGACCCAAAGAATCCAGTGTGCTGGAACTTGATGCCGATGTCAGCCTCAATGCTCTCCCCCTGACAGCAGAAGTGGCGGCTTCTCCCTCCACCTGTGCCCGGACAGTGCCACCAGTCTAACTTCCGCCACCGTCCCTGCCTGCGGCTCACCTGAGGCCAGAACCGTGCCCCCGCACCCTCCCAACACACTCAGGTAATGCCCCCATTTGCATTATCTCTTGCTCTATAACAAACAACCATTTTATTATTTCTCACGATTCACTGGGTCAGGAATGTGGTTGGGACACTGGTAATAGCTCATTCCTCCTCCACCAGGAGTCTGCCGGGGCTGGGCCATCCAGACTGGCTGGTCCACTTGCAGGTCTGATGATGATCAGGCTGAGATGATTGGAATGGTTTGCCAAGGGGGCCTCAGTTCTCTCTCTGCCACCCTGTTCCCTGCTTCTTCCTCTCCATGTGGTCTCTTCATGAGGGTTTCTCTGGATGAAGAATAGGCAAGAGGAAGGAAGACAGAGCTGCCAGATCTCTTAGGCCTGGGCTTAAGCACCCCTCCTGCATCTGTAACCCCTGGCACACTAACCTAGGGAAAGGCTCACACTTCTCACTCACTCCCCCACCCGGCCCACCTCAGTGACCTCAGAGGGGTCTGCCGAGCCTGGGGATGGGCAGTCATCCCTGTCCACTCCCTGTCCTGGAGGTACACTGGAAAACCACAAATAGGCCTTTGTAGCAGCAAGAGGCAGCTGAGAAGCACCACAGCAATGGAGCCGTCACTCTTGGTGACTCCAGCTCTTTCCATCCTTGGCCTCTCCATCCAGATTTGGGTCCTGCAAGCTGATTCTCAAGTTTGGCCCCATTGGTAAAAGCCAGAGGCATTGTTGTTTTCTTTTCTTTTCTTTTTTTTTTTTTTTTTTTGAGACAGTCTTGCTCTGTCGCCCAGGCTGGAGTGCAGTGGCATGATCTTGACTCACTGCAACCTCCACCTCCCAGGTTCAAGCAATTCTCTTGCCTCAGCCTCCCAAGTAGCTGGGATTACAGGCACCTGCCACCACGCCCAGCTAAGTTTTGTATTTTTAGTAGAGACAAGGTTTCACCATGTTGACCAAGCTGGTCTTGAACTCCTAACCTCAGGTGATCTGCCTGCCTTGGCCTCCGAAAGTGCTGGGATTACAGGCGTGAGCCACCACATCCAGCCGGCATTGCTGTTTTCCTTGTGGCAATTTTAAGTCAAGTCGAGACTGATTCAGGGTCTTCCTGTTGATATAAGGGTGTGAGGAAGATGGTGTGGCAGGTGCTGTGAGAGGCTGACCTCATAAAAGTTGTATGAATTATTCAGACAACACTTCTGCCTTGTTATGTTGGTCAAAGCCAACCATAGGCCTGCCCGCATTCAAGGGAAGGGATATGAGTCTACCTCAGCCTGCTCCTGACTCAGTTCTGTTTGCCTCAGAACTCAGCTACTCTCCCTTGGGATTCCCTGCATCTCAACTGCCTCTATCCTCCCCACTCATGGTAATCATTCACTCACTCATTCAGTCATTCAACAAATATTAATTGAGCATCTACCCTGTGCCTGATACTATGCTAGGCACTGAATATATAGCAGTAAACCAGGTGGCATAAGACTGTCCCCAGGGAGCTTCCATCCTAATGAAGGAGACAGAAAATAAAGACATAAATGAGGACACTCTACGTGGTGTGTCAGGTGTGATATGTGGGCTCATACCTGTAATTCCAGCACTTTGGGAGGCCGAGGTGGGAGGATCGCTTGAGCCCAGGAGTTTGAGACTAGCCAGGACAACATAAGAAGACCTTGTCTCTGTGAGAAAAAAAAATAGCCAGGCATGGTGGCATGTGCCTGTGGTCCCAGCTGCTCGGGAAGCTGAGGTGGGAGGATCGCTTGAGACCAGGAGGTGGAGGCTGCAGTGAGCTATGACCTTGCTACTGCACACCAGCCACTCCAGCCTGGATGAGATAGTGAGACGCTGTCTCAAAAACAAAAACAAAGCAAAGTAGAAAACATGCATAAGGAGTGGTAGAGACAGGGTTGGACCTGCAATTTGAAATAGATGGTTAGGGGGCATGGAACAAGCCAGCCACATGGCAATCTGGATAAGGGTGTCCCTGGTAGGGCAGGGAAATGTGCCAAAGCCCTGAGCAGCGGGGCCTGTGCAGAGGGTTCAAGATGCGGGAGGACAAGGCGGAGCAGGGGAAGAAGAGGTGTAGTCAGATGACATGGGGCCCAGGAGCAACAGGATTCGACTAAGGCCAGCAGTCTGATGTAAGCTGTGGATTTGTGCACCTGCTTTGTGTGCAAATCACCTATTTTCTTGGGTAAAACCATTAGCATTAGAGGCTAGAGCCGTGAAGCTGAGCGTACCCTTTCACTTAATAATTCCATGCCTGGGAATTCAACCTGGAGAGAGAATTTAATAAAAACAGTATTCTTCAGGAGTCTTAAGTTTTCAATAAGAAGTTTTTAAATTTTGTGTTTTTAACAATAACCTTTTAAAATAATGGTGAACGTATATTCCACTGTCTAGTCGATTACCTTATATCTCAATACCACATTTAATTCCAGCAGCAGAGTCAAGTAGTATTGCTTTAATTGCAACAAGCTGAGCTAATGTGGGAAGAATGCAGTAGGGTGGCAGAGAAGAGTGGTGAGTTCATTGTTATTACCCTCCTAGCCCGTGAGAATGCCCACCATCCGATGAGTTCCTATATCTATGCCATGAGGAGCAGTCGGGTTTCAGCACAGCATTCTCTGTCTTAGCAAGGTTGTTGGTTTTAACCCCATGTTTTGGAATTGTACTTTGATTTAATTAGCAATTTCATTTTGATGGTACACTTACATCAGTCATACCCCTTCTACTTAGTTTTATGTCCATAATATTATAATTAAACATTATTTAATGCAACATTGAAGGGCATTGAAATAATTATTTTCTTTTAAAGGCCATCTGAGTGTTACTCGAGTGTGCACACACTGGAATAACGAATAGCGTGGAGCATGGGATAATTCAAAACAGCCTTTCTGGTGCTCCATCCCCAGTCACCCACTCAGGAAGGGCTGAACGTTCCTTGGCTGCCACAAGGGTCAGGGAGGCCATCAAGGTAGCAAACAGCTAGTCAGGACCTGTCCAGGCCATTCATGGTGGTCACCAGGGCTCCTCCATGCACAGGCCCTGACAGGATGGTCCAGCCAGGATTCAGGAATGTTCAGTTCATTTATGCTGGTGGTGAGCACACCGTGGCGGAACAGCAGGCAGGGCTATGTCCAAAAATGTATTCTGGCTCTCAGGCTCCAGGCATACACTCACTCACTCTTTCTTTCTTTCACCCTTCCCGCCTGCCTGCCTACCTGCCTGCCTGCCTGCCTGCCTTCCTTCCTTCCTTCTTTCCTTCCCTCCTTCCCTCCCTCCCTTCTTCCTTTTTCTGTTAGAGACAGAGTCTTGCTCTGTTGCCCAGGCTGGAGTGCAGCGGCACAATCTTGGCTCACTGCAACCTCTGCCTCCCAGATTCAAGCAATTCTCCTGCCTCAGCCTCCCGAGTAACTGGGACTACAGGCGTGCACCACCACACCCAGCTACTTTTTTGTATTTTAGTAGAGATGGGGTTTCACCATGTTTCCCAGGCTGGTCTCAAACTCCTGAGCTCAGGCAATCCACCCATCTCAGCCTCCAAAAGTGCAAGACTATAGATGTGAGCCACTGTGCCCAGCCCCCCTCCCTCCCTTCCTTCCTTCCTTTTTTCTTTTGACAGGGCCTTGCTCTGTCACCCAGGCTGTGGTACAATCAGCTCACTGCAGCCTTGACCTCCCAGGTTCAAGCAATTCTCCTGCCTCAGCCTCCCAAGTAGCTGCAACTACAGGTGTGCACCACCACATCAGGCTAACTAGTATTTTTTTGTACAGACAGGGTCTCACTTTGTTGCCCAGGGTGGTCTCAAACTCCTGAGCTCAAGCAATCGCCTGCCTCAGCTCCAAAAGTGCTGGGATTACAGGCATGAACCACCATGCCCAGCCATGCACTCTTTTATTTATTTATTTATTTTTTGAGACGGAGTTTTGCTCTTGTCATCCAGGCTGGAGTGCAGTGCTGTGATCTTGGCTCACTGCAACCTCCACCTCCCGGGTTCAAGCGATTCTCCCACTTCAGCCTTCCATGTAGCTGGAATTACAGGGGCCCGCCACCCACGCTCAGCTAATTTTTGTATTTTTAGTAGAGACGGGGTTTTGCCATGTTGGCCAGGGTGATCTCAAACTCCTGACCTCAGGAGATCTGCCAACCCTGGCCTCCCAAAGTGCTAGGATTAAAGGTGTGAGCCACCGCGCCCGGCCACGCACTCTTGATCATCACTCACACTCTCTGCCAGGTGACCCCAGTCATCACCTCTGTACCACCTCCTCCAAGTACCTTTCCAGCTCCCCTGACTGGCAGGGCCATGAGAAGTCAACACCCCTTGCTCCTCCATGTCTCCCTGCCTCCATTCCTAGTATCTGCTGCTTAAGACACATCCTTCCTGCCGGAGCCAAGTTTGCCTAATCCTGGTGCTTTCATACTTTCTTTACCTACTAGCAAAGTGTAACATGACAGAGGTTCCTGGCCAAGCATGTGTACAGAATCTCATCTTTCTGTGGCGAGACCCTCATCCGTAGTAGGTTTGCCAGGATTCACCTGACACTTGCTCCCAGGACTGACTCAGTAAATGCCCTTCCTGCTCACTGATCCCCGAATCCTGAGAATCTGGGCCTTGAGGCAATCACTTCTAGAATACAGGAAACCAAATTCTAGACAAAGCGTCTGTCTCCAGCCATTTTCCAATCATCTCAACAGTTCCTGGCCGGGTGCAGTGGCTCACGCCTGTAATCTCAGCACTTTGGGAGGCCGAGGTGGGCAGATCATGAGGTCAGGAGATGGAGACCATCCTGGCCAACACAGTGTAACCCTGTCTTTACTAAAAATACAAAAAAAAGGAGCCAGGTGTGGTGGCGGGCGCCTGTAGTCCCAGCTACTTCGGAGGCTAAGGTAGGAGAATTGCTTGAACCCAGGAGGCGGAGGTTGCAGTGAGCCAAGATTGCACCGTTGCACTCCAGCCTGAGCGACACAGCGAGATTCCGTCTCAAAAAAAAAAAAAAAAAAAAAAAAAAAAAAAAAAAAAATCATCTCAACAGTTCCTATGGGAACATGGAAAACCCTCTGTAGAGGACACCGTATATTTTAATGCCAAGTATGTGATTCAGTAAAATAAATCCAACATCCACTCCATTCAACATCTGTTTTCTGGGTGTTTGCGATAGTCAGGAGCTCTGACGCACATGAGCCAGTGTATCAGGACACAATGGGGTGATACTCCCAGGGGGCGGGGTTGCCACCTCTGCGTCAGACAGTGGGACTGTTGCCCTGCCCCTCTTTGGTGCTTTGATTAAAAAAACAAAGTTGTGCATGAAACGCTATAGGGAACCGCTGGGGTTCTTTAGTAAGAACTTAAATCCTCTGCCTGAAGATGCAAGTGCATATTGGTGAAGTGTTTACTTTGCTACAATTCCAAAGAAGAAACTCTCAAATCTCTTATGCTACAAATTGGGGAATGAAACAGTGCAGAGCAGGCAAAATTTTCTCATGGAGTAACACTTCCATCTTGTGGCCTTTCAGGGTATTCCAAGTGGATCCAACTACCTGCTATTTTGTGATCCTGGGTACAATAAATCAGATCTGAGAGAACTTGAGAGGTCCTCTGATTCGGTCCTCTGCCTTCACCCAGACGTGAAGCTCCACTATTAGCTCCACGATTTCCTCATAGTAACAGTCCAGAGAGGTGAAGAGACTTGGCCGAGGCCACCCAGCTAATACGCACGGTCTCATACCTGAGGCTCAATGCAACCCACTTGTCACTCTTTAGGAAGAGAAAAAAGCTTCTTCAAACAAAATCCGACCAACTATGAAACAGATGAAAGCAGAGGGAGTCCCAATAGAGACCGCAGAAGGACCCACCCTTCCCAGCACCTTCACTCAGCACGCCGTGGAAACCACTGTCTTGTGCCAGGGGATGCTGCTTCTCTGGGTAATGGAACATCATTGTGGCAGCCTGGAAAGCCCCCTAGGACAATAGCATTCCCTTCCGAGTAGCTTATTGCTTCAATCAGTTTAGGTTCTGGCCAGGTAAATACCCTTTATTAAAACACATTTTACATCTCTCATGGCAGAATAAACGGCCTCATAGGCCAAGGGTGTGTGGCCCCACGACTGCTGATGAGAGGTGAAGCCAGCTGGACTTCTGGGTCGGGTGGGGACTTGGAGAACTTTTCTGTCTTATAAGAGGATTGTAAAATGCGCCAATCAGCACACTATAAAATGGACCAATCAGCACACTGTAAAATGGACCAATCAGTGCTCTGCAAAATGGACCAATCAGCAGCACATGGGCGGGGACAAATTAGGGAATAAAAGCTGGCCACCCCAGCCAGCCCTGGTAACCAGTGGGAGTCCAGTTTGTCGCTGTGGAATCTATGTTCATTCGCTCTTCACAGTAAATCTTGCTGTTGCTCACTCTTTGGGTCTGTGCCACCTTTAAGAGCTGTAACGTTCACTGGGAAGGTCCGCAGCTTCATTCTTGAAGCCAGCGAGACAAAGAACGCACCGGACAGAACCAACTCCAGGCCTCCGGACACACTGGGACTTGCAATTTCTGGGACCCAGTCCCGGGAGGATGCCCGAGAGATGCCCACAGGGCCCCGGGCAGGGCAGAGAGCCGAAGCGCCGCAGGCTGCCAGGACTAGGGCAAGCTTATGTCCACTTGGGCGGTCAACAATTAATTATCAGGCTCCTTCTACGTGTCATGCCCTTAAACAAGATCGACAAGACCCTGGTCTCACAAAGCTTCTGTGCACATTGGAGGAGCCGGGCGACTACAAAAAAAAGGCGTAAGATTGTTTCTGATAGGGCCTGGGATGTGGGGAGCGATGATAGAGTGCCTGCTCTCAGGAGAGACCTTGGAGCTGGTCTTGAAGTGTGAGGAGGAGTCGGTTGGAGAAAGAGGGAAAAACAGGCCGAGCCGAGCCAGCACTGGGTGTAGCCAGAAGCGCGAAAGAGAGCCAGCACTAGAGGTCAGAGGAAGCGCAACGTGGCACCGCCCCTCTCGCTGCGCTTTTTGTCCTTCCAGGAGGGGGCGCTGGTCCACCGACTGGCCCGGCAGTTCCCCAGTAGCGCTGGGGGTTTCCTGCCTCGCGCGTCACCTGGTTCAGTTTAGAGTCTGCAAAGCTTCAAGGCAAGGTGAAGATGAGCAGTGGAGACAGAGTAGGGTGGGGAGGGTGGAAGCTGAGGAGCCTGTAGAGCGTCTAAAGTCATCAGTGGCACCTGTTGTTTCATTGTTCGTGTAGTCGGCTTGTATGTGTATACATATTTTAAACTTATTACCTAAAATTTCAATCACAAAAGCAATTAGAGATAAAAGGTCCTTGACACCCATGTACCCATCACCCACATCAATAACTATCACCTTCAGTCCTCAGTTCATCTACTCCCTCTTTTCATTCATTCATTTAAAAAAAAAAAAACTAACCAGTCTTTAAAAGCAAATCCAAGACATTGACTCACTTCTCCTGTAAATACCTCAGAGTATATCTCTAGCAGGATTATTTTTTAATTAAACATATCCACAATACCATTGTCATAACAAACTAATAACCCCTTAATATATTCTAATTGTATATATTTGTTTTTAAATATTTTATCTTCAAAATAATTCCAGACTTCCACAGAAGTTTTTTTGTTTTGTTTGTTTTTGAGACAGAGTCTTGCTCTGTTGCCCAGGCTGGAGTGCAATGGCATGAATTTGGCTCACTGCAACCTCCGCCTCCAGGGTTGAAGAGATTCTCCTGCCTCAGCCTCCCGAGTAGCTGGGACTGCAGGCGCGCGCCTCCACACCTGGCTAATTTTTGTGTTTTTAGTAGGGAGTTTTCACCATGCTAGCAAAGCTGATCTTGAACTCCTGATCTCAGGTGAGCCGCCGCGCCTGGCCCAGAAGTTATTTTAAGTTTCCATGTCTTATTTGGGAGCCTCACAGGAATAAAATGTTAGATCACAGATTTAGTAAGTTAGCCTTTGAAAGTAGACTGTCAGGCCAGGCATGGTGGCTCACGCCTGTAATCCTAGCACTTTGGGAGGCTAAGGCAGCAGGATCGCTTGAGCCCCAGGAGTTTGAGACCAGCCTGGGCAACGTGGTGAGGCCCCGTCTCTACAATAAAAAATACAAACATTAGCTGGTGTGCTGGTGTACACCTGTGGTCCCAGCTACCTGGGAAGCTGGGTGGGCGATTGCTTGAATCCAGGAGGTTGAGGCTGCAGTGAGCTATAATGGCACCACTGCACTCCAGCCTGGGTGACAGAATGAGACCCTGTCTCAAAAAAATTTAAAAAAGACTATCAAATAAACCATTCCTTATGCTAAACAAACATGAAAGGCAGGTAAAATAAGCCGGGCGCAGTGGCTCATGCCTGTAATGCCAGTACTTTGGGAGGCCGAGGTGGGCGGATCACCTGAGGTCAGGAGTTTGAGACCAGCTTGGCCAACATGGCGAAACCCCGTCTCTAATAAAAATACAAAAATTATCTGCGCGTAGTCGCTCACACCTGTGATCCCAGCTACTCGGGACGCTGAGGCAGGAGAATCGGTTGAACCCAGGAGGCGGCGGTTGCAGTGAGCCGAGATTGGTACATTTAATATATTTTATATTTAATATATAATATATTAGTATTAATATATTGATATATATTTAATATATTCAATGTAATTCAATACTAATTTTAATATATGAAACAATTCAATATTATTCACAATGCCTCTGACTTAGAGCTATTTTAGTTTTTGCATACAAATGCCATCATTTTTGTAGTAATTTGTACCTTACTATTTCATCATAACGTTTTTTCATAGAGTCCCTTTCAGTGGCAGAAAAAGCCATCCTGAAAATGTGCCATAATTTATTGATTAAAAAATCTATTTAGCTATTTCCAATGCCTGGTGAGTGAAAGCAACATCTTGGCATATCATGATGCAGAGTTTATATAAGAAATTCAATTACGAGCAGGTCTTCCAAAGCCCTTTGGAGGCCACTAGGAAGGAGCGTGCTGCATTCAGAGGTCCAGGAAACCATGGGCAGAGCATGGGGCAGGGGCTGGGGTGCAGCCCAGGCTAGAAAGAGGAGCAGCAGCTGGTCCACCTGGGACCCTGTGCCACATATCTTAGGGAGAATTGCTTTGAGCATATGCATTTGCTAAAAGTCTTCCTAAAGAACATATCCTTCATCTCTGTGGAGGGGCACTGGATATGTGGTACTTCAATTTAGCATTACTTAATATAGATAAGAATGCCAGAAAATATAGCTTACTTCAATATCAAAAGTTACAAAGGAAAATACACCAAATGTTACAGTGGAACACTGCTCATCTAAACAGTTGGATTGGAGAAATTTCTATAAATCCTTGCAGCTGTCATGATGTTGTCTGAGACCTCAAGAATAAAGCACAGGAGACACGACACAGGCAGAGTGACATCTCTGTGCCAGCGCAGTCATCTCAGGTGGCCCTCCATGGTTATGTGACAGGTTCTTACCCCAACATAAGCATTCATGTGTACACGCATGCACACACCCCTCAGAGGAACTCCCCATCACACCCGTGCAGTCCCAGAGCTGTGCCTTTAAAAGCGAACATAGACAATGAGAAAGGTTCCTACAGAGAAACCCTTTGGCTTTTTTCTGTAAATTTTATTATAGTTTGAGTTTAAGAATCTGCATCTGGGGCCGTTTGCAGTGGCTCACGCCTGTAATCCCAGCACTTTGAGAGGCCGAGGTGAGCAGATCCCGAGGTCAGGAGATAGAGACCATCCTGGCTAACAGGATGACATCCCGTCTCTATTAAAAATAAAAAAAATTATCCGGGCGTGGTGGTGGGCACCTGTAGTCCCAGCTACTCGGGAGGCTGAGTCAGGAGAATGGCATGAACCCGGGAGGCGGAGCTTGCAGTGAGCTGAGATCACGCCACTGAACTCCAGCCTGGGCGACAGAGCGAGACTCCGTCTCAAGAAAAAAAAAGAAGAATCTGCATCTGGTAGAAAAGCTGGAAATAGAAATGCCAGTTCAAAAGTGACTTTCCACAACCCAAAATATGTACTTTCTCCTTTAAGCCCACCTAGAGAGACAAGATGTGTATGGAGAAGATTTTCTTTATTAAATGCTTGAAAGTTTTTGTGTTTTTAAAATGATATCCCATTTTTTCTCCCTTTCCCTTGAGCAGATAAATTCTCATAACATAACCAGCTCATCTGCCTGGGTTGGAATCCCAGCTATGTCACTTACTAGTTGTGTGACACTGGACAAGTTACTAAACTTCTCTATAATGTCAGTCTCATCTATAAGACAAGGATAATAATGATAATACTTATCTGATTGTGTTGTCATAAGGATTAAATGAGTTTACACATATAAACGCTTAGAACTGTGTCTGGCACATAAAATTTCTTAATAAATATTTTCCATTATTATTACAGCTCATTTTTTTTTTAAATTAACCAGTCTCTTTTAGAAAGACAAAAAAGCTTTATTTTATCTTGATTATAATTATAGGCCAAGCACAGTGACCTATGCCCTGTAATCCCAGCACTTTGGAGACCAAGGCAGGAGGATCGCTTGAGCCCAGGAGTTCGAGACCAACCTGAGCAACATAGGGAGACCCCCATCTCTACAAAAAAATTAAAAATTAGCCAGGTGTGGTGGCACACGCCTGTGGTCCCAGCTACTCAAGAGGTTGAGGCAGAAGGATTGCTTGGGCCCAGAAGGTCGAGGCTGCAGTGAGCCATGATCACACCACACTGCACTCCAGCCTGGGTGACAGATCGAAACCCTGTCTCGAAAAAAAGAAGAGAAAAGAAAAGAAAATGAAAAAAGAGTGCATACTCTGAGTCTGAGAGCCAGATAACTTTTTGGACACAGCCCTGACTGCTGTTCCTCCACGGTGTCCTCACCACCAGCATAAATGAACTGGTCAGTCAGCTAGTGTATCCTGGTGTGGTTGTGCCTGTTGTTAAACTTTTAAAAATAGCTTTTTAAACTTTTCAAATAGCTTCCTGCCCCAGCCTGCCCCTAGTGTTCCGGCCCCTCCCAGGGTCTCCAGATCTGCCCCATGGCCCAGCAACTAAAGGGTTTACACCTGGTGCAGCAGGTGGAAGGGCGGCCTCTGCACTGGGGGCTGCAGCTGTTCCAAGCAGCCGAGGCTCAGGCCAGAGCAGCCGCTAGAGATTTAGGTCCTCCTCTTGGGTGAAGAGGGAGAGAAAATGAAAGCATGGGGAGTTTCTCATTTTCACACATAAAGACTGAATTTCTTTGTAAATATTTCCTATCATTATTATTATAGATAATATTGATTTCAAATTAGCCAGTCTCTTTTTTTAAAATACAAAGAACTTTATTTTATCCAGGTTAGAGCTGTAATACATGTGTATTATTAAACATTCTAATGAAACAGAAATATTTGCCTGTGGGGAGAATGTCTGCGGTGGCGTCTGGTGACAGCTCTGCAACAGAACTGAGATGCCCACCTCACACGGTGCCTGGGAGTCAAGCCAAGCTAACCTGGAGGTCGTTCCTGTCAGTCATCTTGGGTACAAAGGAGGAAGAGGTGACCCAGGGTGGAGCAACAGATGGTGCATGTTCCAGACAGGCTGCTTTTTGTCTGCCTGTCCCAGGACAGGGCAGGGCCCCCGCCAGCCCTGCTTAGACCTTTAGAAGAGTTCAAGGGGAAAAAGACTTTACTAGTCAAGGGCTGGGAAAACTGTGCAGGGGAATATCTGATCATTTCTAAATGTTATCTTGAAAAGAAAAGAAAGAGGCTTTATTGAGAAACATTCCCGCTGGTGTCCGCCTCTCAGAGCCCTGCACCTTCCACTCCCTGCTCTAGAAAGAAAACCATTGATTCATTTAGGTCCTGCCAAGGAGACAAGCGTCCCATGATCTTCAGCTGGAAATTCCCCTGGGCCACATGAAATCAAACTATCCATGTCTGTTTTGTAAGTGGCTTTGAAGTTGAGACACTGTGGACATATTTCCACGTAAATGAATATAGGAACACCACCAGCTGCAATGGCTGCATGGGATTCCACTGTACAGGGGAGTATAACTTATTTAGCCAGTTGTCTAGAAAATTGCTGCAGGGCACATCCATATAATTAAATCTTTGTAAAATTTTCCCAGGGATAGTTTCCTGGAGTGGATGGCTGAGACCTCAGCTCCAGGGCCTGTGCACTCCCCACTAGCTATGCTTCAAAGAAGGTGAAGGCACTTGGGGATGGGGGGCAGGAATTCTGGGGGAGGGGGGCAGGAATTCGTGGGGGTGGGTGACTGTTTAAGAAATAAATCCTGGGCCAGGCATGGTGACAGCACTTTGGGAAGCTGAGGCAGAAGGATCACTTGAGCCCAGGAGTTCGAGACCAGTCTGGGCAAGATAGGGAGACCCCATCTCTATGACAATTAAAAAGTTATCCAGGCATGGTGGTGTGCACCTGTAGTCCCAGCTACTTGGAAGACTGAGGCGAGAGGATCTCTTGAGCCCAGGAGATTGAGGCTGCAGTGAGCTGTGATCTCACCACTGAACTCCAGCTTATGTGACAGCCCTGTCTCAAAAAGAGAGAAAGAAAGAAAAGAAGGAAAAGGAAGGAAGGAAAGAAAGAAAGAAAAAATAAATCCTGGGGCCAGGCGCAGTGGCTCACGCCTGTAATCCCAGCACTTTGGGAGGCCGAGGTGGGTGGATCACCTGAGGTCAGAAGTTCAAGACCAGCCTGGCCAAGATGGTGAAACGCCATCTCTACTAAAAATACAAAAATTAGCTGGGCATAGTGGCGGGCGCCTATAATCCCAGCTTCTCGGGATGCTGAGACAGGAGAATTGCTTGAACCCAGGAGGCCGAGGTTGCAGTGAGCCAAGATCACACCACTGCACTCCAGCCTGGGCGACAGAGCAAGACTCCGTCTCAAAAATAAATAAATAAAATAAGGAAAAAAAGAAATCCTGGAAGATTTGTTCCCGGGACCCAGTACTGTGGCTGAGACTTGCCCCAGACAAGAAGCCCGAAGAGCCGCTCCCCCTAGAGAGGCTAGGACAGAGGATTCCTTGCCAGGGCCCTGAGGATGCAGAGGGAGGTCAGTCCTGCTGCCTCTATCACGCCTTCTTACTCCACCCCCACCCGGCCCAGACCTCCTAGGAGTCAGAGGAAGTTGCTGACCTGTCCCCTGGGGGAATAATTGTATTAGTGATAAGGTGGCCTCTGGCAGCTTAGTCAGCAGATTCAGGGCTTTGGGCTGAGTAATCCTATGGCGTCTGCCCCAGCAGCTGGTGATCACAGATCGGGGAGACCCCCCCAACCCCCAGGCCCTGCTGGGCTTTGGCTTCCTTTCCCCCAGCACAGTGCATAGGGCACAGCTCTGGCTGGCCTGACCTGCCAAAGAACCCAGGGCCAGGCTCAGAGGGGATTTTGGCTGGCATCCACGTGATGGAGTGACAGAATACAGTCAAAATCAACAGCGTAAAAATGGGCCGGTCAAACACTGCAGGGGGCTTTCATTTAGATGGGACTGGGTTTCTTGTGTGGCCTTGCATGTTTTGTTTTTGCCATTTTAGGTAATATACCCGCTACAGAATACGGGGAAATATAGACAAGGTTGAAAACAGATTCTCTGTCCATTAAGTGCCTTGGGATCCTCATCCGCAGCTAACCCGAAACTCTAAGCCTGTTTCCTGGAATCTTCCATCTGGATGGAGGAGAGAAAGTTGACCTGGAGTGAGGTTCAACATAAGGACAAGATCTGCCCCCGGACAAGCTCTCCCTCGGAGAGCACAGGCGGCCTAAGGAGTCAGGACAGGCGGCCTGTGGAGTCAGGACAGGCAGCCTGGAGGAGGTGAGCCCTGGGAAGGGTCTGGGCAGATGGAGCAGGAGGGCCAAAGCCAGCCCCGCTCAGCCGCCTCCCTTGCGCCTGCTGCCCCTGAGAGAAGGAAGCGCTCTCCTCCAACAGCCCTGCCCCCGCTTCCTCCATTCGTCTGCCCTAATCCTACCACAACCGCCCAGTGGGACACCATCCTACTCATTCCAGAGAGCACGAAACTGAGAGGCAGAATAACTTCCCCAAGCCCACACAGCCAGGCTCTGAGAGGAGGGGTGCTGGCCCAAGCCTGCCCTTAACCCCGGGCTCTCTGCAGGCCGGAGCAGCCCCTCCTCTCCTGCCGGCTGCCGCCCCCTCAAGCCTGTAGGTGTCTCTCCGGAGATGCTGGGGATGGGGCAGGGTTCGAGGTACACCCACCTCCGCCTCTCTTCCTGGCTCTTTCTCCTCTGTAGCTCCCATTTTAAAAGGAACTGCATTCCTAAAATATCTTTCTTTAAATATCTAAATTCGTTGGGGAAAAAAATCTTTCCTTAATGTTACCCTCCCTGCCACCCCTCAGCCCTGTCTCCTTCCCTCACAGCCACGCTCCCTCCCCACCACTAGGCCTCCTGAATCTTGCTCCCTCCCAGGGCACCAGCTCCTCCGGCTGCTGCTGAAACCCAAGGAGGCAGCTGCCCCTCCTGGGAGGGTGTCCTGGTGCAAAGCCAAGTGCGGTGCCAAACACAGTTTGAAATCCTCATCTGCATCCCCAGCCTCCTCCACCACTCACTAGCTGTGTGGCCTGAAGCAAATTACTTAACTTCTCTGACTCCGTTTTTCCTCACCCATGAGTTGAGGCTAGTACGGACAGCTCCTTTACAGGGCTGCTGTGAGGTTTGAAGGATCTGTGTAAGAACTCGGCATGCTTGCTTTCTGCATGACACAGAACACTTGCATGGTGACGCCACCATTGCTGATTTTTCCCCGTCCCTGGCTCCCACGACAACGCAGCGCTGTCCTGAGTTTCCGTCTTGTCTCTGATGTGCCTTTGTCATCAGCTCGTCCTTGGCTCCGGTCACCAGAGTCTGAGACCCTTGCGCTCAGCCTTAGGCATTTTCAAACCTGCACGCATTTGCTCCAGGTGGCCCCCCAATCCTGGGGTTACTACCTCTGTGCACATAAATTGGGGGTGGTTTGGTCTGGGGCATGTGGAGCTGGACTCCACGGTGGAACTGATACGAAGTGGCCATGGAAGCCGTGAGTGTGTGTGAAACTGCCCGAGGAGAGAGCGGGAAGGGCTGCTGGGACCAGCCTCTGGGTACATGGAGGCGATGACAAGTTCAAGGCAAAGACCCGTGTTCCAGAAGAGATGGGAAAGAGCGGCTTCGGGAAGGAGGGAGTGGCCAGTCAAGTTCATGGAGGATGGCCTCAGCTTCGGTCTTAGGTGGAGCTGGAGACCTTGTCCTGAGGGGCTTTTTGGCAGAGGAGGCAGGGAGGGGTGAGGACAGAGGAGAGGAGAACAGGTGAGAGCACCCAACCCGATGGCCTCGATCTTCTGAGGCCCCAGAAAGCGGATTACCCTGCAAAGCCCCTCGAGCTGACTTCCCAAATCCCTAATTGTGCTTCTCTGTCACAGGGAGGGTTAACCCCACTTACATAAGGGCCAGGCCCCGCCCCCTGTCCCCTTAACTCCATGATCCTTCTAGAAGCCTCATGCTCCGCCTGCTTCCCCTTGGGGTCTAAGGCTGGACCAACCCCACCCCAGCTCATCCATAGGTGAGCTGTGGTCTGCTGGGGACAAGTGGTCCCCTCCAGGACAACACGGGCTTTCGGCTCTGTCCCAGGCAGAGAGGGGGCTGGCAAGTGGGCCTGGGGGTGGAGGAGCAGGCAAGAAAAGGCTGCTGAGTGTGACCTTCTCAGTAACCCCAAGAATAATAACAATATCAACTGCACGCACCATTTATTAGGTTCTTACTGAGTACCAGGCGCTGAAACACGTTTCCTGAACCATTGTCTTTAGTTCCCCAACTACACCATAGGACAGGTGCTCTTCTCATCCTGTTTTACAGGTGAGGAAGTGAAGTTTGGACAGATTGAGTCACTTTCTCAGGGACACATGGCTGGCCGGTGATGGAGAAGGGACTTGAACCTGGGTCTGCGTCTGCTCTCTCTACACTCCCTGCGGGGGCCCGGGGCTTGCTATAAGGCAAGGATGTAAGACAGGTTCCTCCTTCCCTTTCCTTCCCACAGGAGCAGAGGCATCGCTGGGCCTGAGGTGGGAAGGATGGGCCTGGGAGCAGTGCAGGGGCTGGTGTGGCGAGAGGCCAGCAAAACTGTGAGGCTGAGTTCGGGGGGAAGGGGAGGGCCCCTGAGAGCCCGTGGCCAGGCTCAAGGTGGCTGTGTCCTCACCGGCTCTCGTCCTGCAGGCCTGGCTCTCCAACTGGGTGAGGAAAGAGCCTGCCAGCTCCTCTTCTGCCCCCTCACAGGCCTGAAGGAGACCCTCCAGACGGGGCTCCGGGCCTCTTTCCTCCAGGCCAGCCTCAGACCCTACAGGGGACGGTTCTGGGAGCGTCCTCTGTGCCAGGTGTCTGGGGACTGCTAGCCTTCCGGCGGGGGCCGGATCCTCAAATCGTGAGCCCCAAGCAGGCCCTTTCCAAGGGATTGGAGTGAGAACCTCGGGGGGCAGAGCCAGATCTACCTAGGACCCAAGGGGAGTGTCTCAGGCAGGACCCGCACAGGCACAGACACACACACTGGCCACACACTTGCCTTCGGACGTGTGCCAAGCAGCTCAAAAGGATTTAAAGTCCAGCCAGGTGGGGTGGCTCACACCTGTAATCCCAGCACTTTGGGAGGCTGAGGCGGGCAGATCACTTGAGGTCATGAGTTCGAGACCAGCCTGGCCAACATGGTAAAACCCCATCTCTATTAAAAATACAAAAAAATTAGCCGAGCGTGGTGGCAGGTGCCTGTAATCCCACCTACTTGGGAGGCTGAGGCAGGAGAATTGCTTGAACCCAGGAGGCAGAGGCTGCAGTGAGCCGAGACCATGCTACTGCACTCCAGCCTGGGCGGCACAGCGAGACTCCATATCAAAACAAAAAAAAAGATTTAAAGTCCTTGGGAGAAGTGGAGTCCACACCTCTCTTCAAGATGCGGCATGCAATGGTGAACAGCTGAGCACACAGGGCAGGAGGGCCCCGGGGGACCTTGGGCAGCCCGGGAACCAGCATGGGGTAGCAGGACTGACGGGCTCCCGGGGCACCTTGGTAATGCTGCAGGTGTGGCCAGTTGATCCCCTGTGGAGACAGTAAAGATTAAGAGGATCATAAACTGCGTCCAGCGGCTGCCCCGGGAGAAGTCTCAAGCCAGAGCCTGTGCTGTGAGGGGCTTCAGGACCTTGGGGCAGCTCCTGAGTTCAGACAGAGTTCAGGCAGGGAGACAGGGGCACAGAGAGACAGAGGTTCATGGACTGAGGCATAAGGCTGGGCCTGGCTCAGCAACCCAGGCCTCCCGCAGGCAGGCAGAAGCTGCCCTGGAACCCACGGAGACCAGACCAACAGCTCTGATGAGCTCCACAGTGGCTGCAGCTGCGCCTGCAGCTGGGGCTGCCTCCAGGAAGGAGTCTCCAGGCAGGTGGGGCCTGGGGGAGGATCAGACAGGTATGGCTTCTCCTGGAGGTAGGGTCGGGTTTGGGCCCTTGGGGAGCAGGGTAAGGGCCAGAGGTTTGCAGGGACCACGGAAGGAGCCAGAGCAACTCAGACCCAGCCCCGCCGGCTGTGGGCAAGGGTGGGGTAGCCTGCGGGTAAACCCAGAATCCTAGAAACACAGTGGGGCGGGGATGGGGGTTGGGGGCGGGCAGGCTGCAGAGCCAGGACAGGACAGCCCAGCCGATGGGGAAGGAAAGAACAGAGAAGCGCCCTTAGGGCTTAACAGCACAGAGGTCCCTAGTGGCGTCGACAAGAATGTTTCTGTGGGATGATGGAGCCTGAAGCCACCCACAGAGAAGGGCTGGGAGCTGGGAAAGTGGAGGTGGGGCTTGGACTCTTGCTGAAAATGGGCAGCTGAGGGAGGAGAGCGGGCAGGGAATGGGGGTGGGGGCTGGGGTGTGGATGCACAATGAGGGAGACACTTTTCCGGATGGAAGAGTCACGCGTGAGTACGTTCAAATGTGGGTGAGCGGGGCCTGAGGACTGGGAAAGGGACCTGAGGGAAGGAGGGGAGCGTGCAGCCCTGCCGCGGCGCAGCCCTGCCCCTTGCCCCTCAGGTGTGAGCGCCTCGCTCCAGTGCCGCGTGTGCGGAGACAGCAGCAGCGGGAAGCACTATGGCATCTACGCCTGCAACGGCTGCAGCGGCTTCTTCAAAAGGAGCGTGCGGCGGAGGCTCATCTACAGGTGAGTGCGGTGGGCCCTGCTGCGCGTCTGCCCCTGAGGGGTTCTGGAGGGGTGAGGGGGCGGGCGCTCAGGGGAAGAGGGGCTTGGGCAAAAATGTCCAAACCCATGGCTCAGGGCCTGGGAGGGACACTGACCCCTGGGGTCTCCTCTTCACCTGCAGGTGCCAGGTGGGGGCAGGGATGTGCCCCGTGGACAAGGCCCATCGCAACCAGTGCCAGGCCTGCCGGCTGAAGAAGTGCCTGCAGGCGGGGATGAACCAGGACGGTGAGGCAGGGGGCTGGCCCGGGGGGACGTGACAAGAGATGGGCAGCGGGACTGGCGTGTTGTCCTGACCCTTCCTGCCTCCCCAGCCGTGCAGAACGAGCGCCAGCCGCGAAGCACAGCCCAGGTCCGCCTGGACAGCATGGAGTCCAACACTGAGCGCCGGCCGGAGTCCCTGGTGGCTCCCCCGGCCCCGGCAGGGCCCAGCCCACGGGGCCCCACACCCATGTCTGCAGCCAGAGCCCTGGGCCACCACTTCATGGCCAGCCTTATAACAGCTGAAACCTGTGCTAAGCTGGAGCCAGAGGATGGTAAGTGGGAGAGCAGCTGAGGGCACAGCAGGGCTTGGCTTCCGGGGTCACAGCAGGGCTGCAGCGCCTCACCTTGATCCTCCCCGGAGCCCCAAGCACTCCCTGCTACCTCCCGAGAAGCAGGCGCTAAGATCACAACCTCCTCCTCCAACAGCTGATGAGAATATTGATGTCACCAGCAATGATCCTGAGTTCCCCTCCTCTCCATACTCCTCTTCCTCCCCCTGCGGCCTGGACAGCATCCATGAGACCTCGGCTCGCCTGCTCTTCATGGCCGTCAAGTGGGCCAAGAACCTGCCTGTGTTCTCCGGCCTGCCCTTCCGGGATCAGGTACCTACCGGCCTGCCTGCTGGGGGGAGCTAGGTTGGGCTGGGGTCAGGCGGCCCACTCGAGTCAACCAGACAGGGCACACACATCCCCATGCCAGTAAGAATGGAGGTGCACACAGCTTGGATGGTGATGGCTGGGGACACACATACCTCTGATTCAGCGATGGCCACGGTGCATCTCAGGGATGGTGATGGTGGGGGTGCATGCATCTCTGGCACAGGGATGATGGCCGGGGTGCACACCTAGGAAATGATCATGGCCAGGGACCCACAGGGCCCAGGGTCTTCTTAAGTTCTGGAAGACCCTCAGGCCCTGCAGACATTCTGTGGGTGACAAGTGACCTGCACACTCTGAACAGGCTGAGTGGCTGACTCTAGGCCCCCTTGGAGCACAAGTGCCTACGACTTCAGGGCTTGCATTTTAGTCCAATCTCTTCAGCTCTGGGCCATCCCTCTTGGCTTCTAATGGGCAAGCAGATCTTTCAGGAAAACCAGGAGGAGAGGCACGAGGAGGGTCTGAGGCCCTCAGCCAGTCTGTGTGCTGGGGTGGAGCAACTCAGAAGAGTCAGGCCACACCACTTGAATACACTCAACTTAGGACACTCATGAGGCATGTTTCTGAGGCTGCCCCACTTCCAATGGCTCTGGGCGTTCCTAAATGTCCCAGCTGCAGCGCTGGATGGAACCCAGACAGTGTCTCGGATGGTAGGCAGCTGAGCTGGATGGTGCCAAATCCCAGAGCTCTGGGCCTCTGGCTGATGTCAGGAGAGCAGTCTCGGGTCCCAGGACAGCACTTCCATTCCTTGGGTGCCTGAGATGGTGGCAGAGGCTCCACACTGAGCCAGAGAAGCTGTGTGTCTGCTATAACAGGCACCCGTGTCTGAGCACAGGTGATCCTGCTGGAAGAGGCGTGGAGTGAACTCTTTCTCCTCGGGGCCATCCAGTGGTCTCTGCCTCTGGACAGCTGTCCTCTGCTGGCACCGCCCGAGGCCTCTGCTGCTGGTGGTGCCCAGGGCCGGCTCACGCTGGCCAGCATGGAGACGCGTGTCCTGCGGGAAACTATCTCTCGGTTCCGGGCGTTGGCGGTGGACCCCACGGAGTTCGCCTGCATGAAGGCCTTGGTCCTCTTCAAGCCAGGTAACTGAGTCTCTGCCCAAACCCTGAGTGGGAATTCTGGTGACTTCCATCTACCTCTCACTCTCCCTCCACCACCCCCATGTGTGCAGATGTGTGTAGGCCTCTATCCTGGGGGGCGGGAGGAGAGTGGTGAGGCTGGACTCCCTTCTCCTTGGGGCCACTCCTGGTTGACTGTGAGGGGACAGGGCAGGCTGGGAGCCCCTGGGAGCCCCTGAGCCCCAGCCGGAGCCCCTGGTGGCTCCTTTGGCCCTGGCAGAGCCCACCCCCACAGGGCCCCATGCCCATGTCTGCAGCCAGAGCCCTGGGCCACCACTTCATGGCCAGCCTTATAACAGCCGTAAACCGGTGCTAAGCTCACTGGTGCTGCTTCTCCCCAGAGACGCGGGGCCTGAAGGATCCTGAGCACGTAGAGGCCTTGCAGGACCAGTCCCAAGTGATGCTGAGCCAGCACAGCAAGGCCCACCACCCCAGCCAGCCTGTGAGGTGACCTGAGCATGCACCCACCCACTTATCTGTCCCTGCCCTCTAACCTTTCCCTGCCTCTCCCACACCCTCCCAGAGCTCACTGATTAGACAGCACAAGGGTCTCAGTTCAACAGCATACAGCCAACATCTACGGTGTCCCAGGCACAGTGCCAGGCCCCGGGAGTGGGGACCAAGATGTACATAAGACAAAGCTACTGCCTTCTAGAGACAACTGGCAGTGACCTCACTGAAGACACAAACTGCCCTAGCCAGGTACTGAGGGTTGCATGAATCTGCAGGAGACAGAGACCCCCTGGCATGGGAAACATAAAGCAGAATTGGGAGGGACTTTGTGGAGACAGGGCTGGACTTGAAAGGAAGAAGAAGTCTAAAAGAAAACATCATTTGCAAAGGGAGAGAGGGGCAAGCATGATATGTTGTTAGAACAGGAGCCCACTTTGAAGGTATAACAGGTTCCTGCCAGTGAGAAATGGGGAGAATAAGCCAGAAAAGTACCCCAGGACCAGCCCGTTCAGGACTTTGAATGCTAGCCAAAGGCCACGTCTGACTTGGGAGGCAGAGGGCAGCTACTGCAGGTTTCCGAGCAGAGGGTCATACACAGGGCTGGACCTCATGCAGATTGGCATGGCCATGGGTCCAGAGGATACTACTGGGAAGGGGATGGCAGCTACTGCCACCTTCCAGGTGGTTCCCTGGAGTTCTGATCTTTGGGCATGGCCAGGGGGAGCAGAAGGGAGACTCTAGGAGTTGAAATGGGTCAGACCTGGTGTTTGGGTGAAAGTAAGGAATGAGGGAAGAGGAGCTCTGTGGGAGAAGACATTGTTAAAAAAATAAAAAGGAAAGCCAGGAGGAAAGATGGTTTTGAGGGAAGATGATAAGGTGTTTTGAGCATCCTGTAGAGATGCCAAGCACATGGATGGCCCTGGCTAGGTTTGGGGGAGATGTTGCTCTAGGCTGAGTGTGGCTGTGCGAGGGTGGGGCAGGAGCCAGTGCTCTGGGACTATGCTGTTTGGCCCAGCACAGGCAGATGTCATGGAGCCTCAGCAAGGTTGGAGCACTTGGCCTTCGGCATCTACTGGCTATTTTAGACCATGTTATCTGCAATCTTTGGGGCTCCCGGCAGTTTCTTTCTGAAGAAGCGAGCTAATATGGGCATCCTTGCATCACCTCTAATCCAAGAAATGATTACAAGGAGAAAAGGTAATTTCCTTTTAAGAAAAGCCACAGTATACAAAGTATATGCCATATAGCACAGGAAGATTTGTGCTGCTTATGAGCATAGGGAGAACGCTAATACTACTAAGACTTGACTTAGCATCTGAAGAGTGGGTATCAGAGACATTCAGAAACCAGCAGCCTTTCTCTGCCAAGTTTCTGTTGGAACCAACTCCCAGAGATGTCCTGGCATGTTGGTTTTGCGTCAAATTTTAAAATGCTGATTAAGATTTCCTATGTCCCTTTTATAGCAGTTCATTGCCTACTACAAGCAAATTGAACGTGAAGATAGTGGTTTGGGGTTCTCTAATCCAGCATATTATTTCAGTTTTTAAAAACTGAAACACCCAGGAAGAAACACAATTACCATCACCCCCTCATATGCACACAGGCACCAAAGCGAAGTTCCACAAAGTAATTCCTACCTTTACCTTGTACAATTTACCTGATATTTCTCTTTTCTTTTTTTGAAAAGGCTGATTGTGACCCACTGAATTTAGTTTCAGACCCACTAAGTGAGGCAATACCTGCAGTTTGGAAAAAACATTCTTTAACTGACTTTATAGTTATTTCTTCTTCCTCCCACTCTTTAGATCAGAAAAACAGAAGCAGGGAAGGCAGATGGGAGGGGTATACGACTTGCTCAGTGCTGCTGACTTGGCACTAGCAAAAGAAAGGAAGGCCTTAGGTTGGCAAAGCAAGTCCAGCAGATCACTGAGTGGTGGGGACGTCTTCCCCGAAATTCGCAGTGAGGGGAGCATGGGACTGCCCAATGTGGAGTAGCCTCCTCGATGCTGGGCGTTGACTCTGGCCATCAGACCTACCCAGGGAAGGTTTGGTCCCCACATCTGTCTCTTGGGGCTTCACCATCCGTCTTTTGTGTCGCGGACTCCTGTCTTAGCAAATAGTTCTTTTTTTTCTTTTCTTTTTTGAGATGGAGTCTCTCTCTGTCGCCCAGGCTGGACCGCAGTGGCGTGATCTTGGCTCACTGCAAGCTCCACCTCCTGGGTTCACGCCATTCTCCTGCCTCAGCCTCCCGAGAAGCTGGGACTACAGGCGCCCACCACCACACCCAGCTAATTTTTTGTATTTTTAGTAGAGACGGGGTTTCACCATGTTAGCCAGGATGGTCTCGATCTCCTGACTTTGTGCTCCGCCCACCTCAGCCTCCCAAAGTGCTGGGATTACAGGTGTGAGCCACTGCACTCGGCCAGCAAATAGTTCTTATTTAAAACAATAAACATTTTTTACAATGACTATCTCAGCCACCAAAATTATCCTTCAACTTCAGGACATTTTCAGTAATGGCTATCATCATCCTAGGTGGTATACAGACAGGAATTTGTATTCTTATAAACATATTCTTATCTATTAAAAACTAATCATATAATTATAATACTTATATATGAGATTAATAATAATATATTCATATACAGGTGCTCCTTGACTTATGATGGGGTTACATCTGGATAAACCCATTGTTAAGTTGAAGCTACTGTAAGTTGAAGATGAATTTTCATACATAACCCATCTTAAGGAGCATACTGAATGCTTATCACTTTCACATTATGATAAAGTCGAACCATCTGTACAGAGTTAATATAAATTTCACTTTATAATCTTTACATATAATAAACAATATTTACTCATTATTTTCATTGCACTCCTAAACTAAATAGTGGGTGGCGGCTCACAATGGGTCGAGGTAGGTGGAGGCAACTCCTCTGGTTAATGCAGCTTTTCTTTTTCCTTTTTTTTTTTTTTTTTTTTTGAGATGGAGTCTCGCTCTGTAGCCCAGGCTGGAGTGCAGTAGTGGGATCCCAGCTCACTGCAACCTCCACCTCCCGGGTTCATGCCATTCTCCTGCCTCAGCCTCCTGAGTAGCTGGGACTACAGGCGCCCACCACCACACCCGGCTAATTTTTTTTTTTTTTTTTTGAGACAGAGTCTCGCTCTGTCGCCCAGGCTGGAGGGCAGTGGTGTGATCTTGGCTCATTGCAAGCTCCGCCTCCCGGATTCACGCCATTCTCCTGCCTCAGCCTCCCGAGTAGCTGGGACTACAGGTGCCTGCCACCATGCCCGCCTAATTTTTTGTATATTTAGTAGAGATGGGGTTTCACCATGTTAGCCAGGATGGTCTCGATCTCCTGACCTTGTGATCCACCCGCCTCGGCCTCCCAGAGTGCTGGGATTAGGGGCATGAGCCACCACGCCTGGCCTGAATGTAGCTTTTCCTCAAAATTCCTCCTGACCTGCTCTGGGGACCTCATCTCTCCTCTCCTTCCTCCCCTGCTTTTCCTGGGAGGGCACCGCCCCAGGGACTAGTGCTCAGAAGCTGGTCGTAAAACTGATGGCGTCCTCTCTCCTGTTCAGGTTTGGGAAATTGCTCCTGCTCCTCCCGTCTTTGAGGTTTATCACTGCGGAACGCATCGAGCTCCTCTTTTTCCGCAAGACCATAGGGAATACTCCAATGGAGAAGCTCCTTTGTGATATGTTCAAAAACTAGTGGGGGTGGAGGTGAAATGTTTCCAAGCACTCTGGAAAGCAATCTACTGAAACGAAACATTTGCCTGCTCTTTGCCCCAGCAGTTCCTCGTAGGTGTGTGTACCCAGCAGAGATGCCCACCGAAAGATATTGTAAGAATATTCATAGCAGCTTTATTCATAATAGCCCCAAACTGTATATTGATGGTAGGATGAATTAACAAATTGTGGTATATTCATATAATGAAAAATAATTTAAAAAGAATGAATTATGGATACATGTGGCAACACAGGTAAACTTCACAGACATAAAAGCTGAATGAAAGAAGCCAGGCAGAAGTTCCATTTATGCAGAGTTCAGGAACAGGCAAGACTAATTGACAATAATAGGAGTTGGAATAGTGGTTACTTCTGGGTGGTGGGGGATTGATACAGAGGGGGCTCATGGGAGCCCTCTGGTGTACCAGAAATGTTGATTTTGATCTGGGCAGTGGTTTCACAAATGTATTCATACATAATAATTCATTGAGCTGTGCACTTTATTTTGTTAGACCTCAATAAAAAAGTAAAAACAAAAAAACAAAAAAAAAACAGAAAAACGTTTGGTCAAGGCTCTCCCTTTGAGGACACCGAAGGAATGAGCGCAAGGTCTTTGAGTTCCATCTGGGTTCCACTCCAAGTCAGAGACCAGGGGCAATGAATTCAAGCCCAGTGGAAAATCTCCCATAGAATTCAACCACCCAGCTTCTCTCCAGATGGCATCCCATCATCCGCAGCATCTCAACCTTTATCTCCTATCTCCTTCCTCATCTCCTTCCTAAGTAAAGAACACCTTCCAACTCAACATAAGGCAGCTACAGGTACTTTTTGTGAAAGGGACTCTTCATCACTTCTTAGGTCCTTATGGAAAGATACAGCTCAGACAAACCTCATCATTTTCTTTCTCTCTCTTTTTTTTTTTTGAGACGGAGTTTTGCTCTTGTTGCACAGGTTGGAGTGCAATGGCACAATCTCAGCTCACGACAACCTCTGCCTCCCGGGTATAAGTGATTCTCCTGCCTCAGCCTCCCGAGTAGCTGAGATTACAGGTATGCACCACCATACCCAACTAATTTTGTATTTTCAGTAGAGACGGGGTTTCTCCATGTTGGCCAGGCTGGTCTAGAGCTCCCGACCTCAGGTGATCCACCCACCTTGGCCTCCCAAAGTGCTGGGATTATAGGTGTGAACCTAATCCTTTTTGAAGGTGGACCCAGATGACTGTGAAAATAATATTTTAACATGTTAACATAGATCAGGCAATGTATATATTAATAGCAGGCAGTGAGCTGGGCACTTTTTAAATTGCCATTTAATCCTCAGATTAACTCTGAGGGAAGAGCTAATTTTCTCCATTTATAAATGAAAAAACTGATGCTTAGGGAGGACTCAAACCTTGGTGTGACTCTACCTAATGCTGCTTAACTCTGGCACCACCTTTCCCACTTCCCCTTCACTTTTGGAATGAAAGACTGAACAATTCTGTTGCATTTTCTGCCTTCAAAGGATAAGTGCTTGAAATCAAGACAGAAAGGGTCATGTGAGAAGTCTGAGAAATCCTAGGGGTTCCCTGTCCTTTGGCTTGTGTTTGAATTCCCTTAGCTGACAGAAATGTCCTGTCTACTCAGGAACTCAGAACAGCTAGGGCTGGTGCCAGAGAGGAAAGAGTATGGCAAATGCTGCCCAGCTGAAGCCCTTCTTACTTCAGCCCCCAGGCTACTTCAGATTCTCTCCAACTTTTGAAAGTATCAGAGTGGCCTCAGTTAATCGGTCAACTAATGTCTATAATGCCATTATACAGTCCAATTCCCTATCAAAAGTTTTAGCCATATGAGCTAAGCCCTGAGCAAAGCCACCTTAGTAAGACACATAGTTGAACTATGACACGACCAGCCCTGCATATTTATCTTACAGTTTGGCTTTGGAGGACATGGTAAGACTGCAAAGGTAGCCTGCTGAAGTTCCCAGGCTAGCATCTGGGATGTGTGAGCACAGCACATCTACATTGGGAAGGAGATTTGAGGGCTCTCCAAGAAGTCTTGGAGAATTAGAGGAAGTACATAAGCTGGATTGTCCGCTGTCAGTCAATCTGGCATCAATACCACCCTCCCCAACTTCTAAGGGCTTTTCTTCATTGCAGAGATGCCAGGAAGGAACTACATTTCCCAGAAACCCTTTCCCCTAGGATTTGCTAATGAAAGGCACTCACAGGAGATTTTTTCCCCCTAATGCCAAACTGATTAAATTTGGCATTAGGAAAAAGAGAAGCCATTTTTCTTTGGAGACACTGCAGTCACGTTGTGGGAAAATAGATTTCATAGCAGCCTCCTGGCTAGAATTGCACTAGCTTCCAGGCAAGCTCTTGAGAACTCTGGAACTTTTAGCTGAGATTTGCGTTGGCTTTCTTGACCTGTGGGAATATCTCTGACCTTTGTTAGATCCTAATTTCTGTACTAAGTCCATCTCACCTGGAATACAAAAGTGGCCTCTGTTTTCCTAACCTGGTACAGCTCTCAGCATGTCTTACAGACAAGAATACAAACTCCTGTTTGTAAACCACCTAGGATGGTGGCAGCCATTATTCAACTTTTTGTTGTAGATTGGCTCTACAGAAATTCTGATGAGTAATGGCTTTTTCATTGCATTTAGGGTCCTTATTAGGAGAGAATTTGAAAGGTTTTTTTTTCCCCCCCCAATGCCAGAAATATCTTTGGCTATGAAGCACCACAGAGGTAGTCCCTGTGGGACTATCTGGGCCTTTCTTTTCAAATAAAGCTAGTTTTTAGATTCACGAGACACTTCTCTACCCACAAGGGGATATTTCAAGGTAGGAAGGGCAGGGAAAGACTCAAGGATGCCGAGAAGCGCAACCTCATAGTCAAACCCAGGTATCATGGATGACTAGTCTCTATCTGGTGGACATCACTGGTGTTCCCCACTAGAATGCAGGCTTCACAGGGCAGAGATCTTTTGTTTTGTTCACTAATGTACCCTAAGCACCTAGGACAATGCCTGTGGGTGCTACCTGGAAGTGACACACTCCTCGACTGTGAGTCTGAGATACCTACAAGATTCAACAGTCAGATATTACATGTACTTTATCTACTTTCATGTTTATATCATCTCTGGCTCTAAGACACTGTACTGCCACCCATTCTAGGAGCAAAAGCAATTTAAAAAACAAACCAAACCAAAGCTCTGGTCACTTTTAACTTGCCTCTCCTTATATACCTTTCTGTTCTCAGGTCTTCATAATCACAATAGTTGTCGACTCAGTAATCTCAGGGGCAAGTTTTAAGAATGTATTTTGGCTGGGTGTGGTGGCTCACACCTGCAATCCCAGCACTTTGGGAGGCCAAGGCGGGCAGATCACCTGAGGTCAGGAGTTCGAGACTAGCCTGGCCAACATGGTGAAACACCATCTCTACTAAAAATAAAAAAATTAGCCAGGCATGGTGGCAGGCGCCTGTAGTCCCAGCTACTTGGGAGGCTGAAGCAGGAGAATCACTTGAACCTGGGAGGTGGGAGCTGCAGTGAGCCGAGACTGTGCCACTGCACTCCAGCCTGGGTGAGAGTGAGACTCCGTCTCAAAAAAATAAAAATAAAAATGGTATTTCTAGGTTCTATTTGGGCAACCAAGGGAATTTTAAACAATTAACACTTCATATTTCAATGTAATATGAATTTAATGCAAAAATGTAAACGTAAATGTAACGTAAAAAGAAGTGAGAAGGATGACCCCAGAATTTTAAAAATTGAATACATTTGGCATTAGGGGAAAAAAAAAAATCACTACGTTTTTTTCCCCACGTAACCTTAGACCTGATTTGGCATTTTGGAACCACTGATCCTAGTCAATCCTCTCATCCAATATCTGCCCAGCCAGCACCTTTTATTAGGTGCTGGGATCCAAGAGTCAGCAAGACAGGCAAGTGTTTGACACTGTGAATACTGAGAGCTGTTGAGAACACAGACCTCTAACCCAATTCACGGGGTCAGAGCAAACTTCCTAGGACAACTGCCTTTTACACTAAAACCTGAGCGTCAGTAGGAGTTCTCCAAAGCTGGGAGTTTGGGAAACAAATGACTTCCAGATAAGAAAACTAACATTGAGAGAGAGCGAATGCCTTTCCCAGTCATGCAGTACAGTTGGTAGCAGAACAAAAATGGCAAACTGAGTTAAAATTTCTGTTTCTATTGTAATGTGTTGCTTTGCTTTTCAGTGAGAATCCTTGGGCCTTCTATTAGCAACCTTGCTACTTCAAGTGGCCAATTCAGGGGAGGATCCTAAATGCAGATTTACTGCTTTTCCTCCCCTTCTAGCCTTAAACCGATTAAATGAAGTCTTGACGGCCAGCAGCCTGCATCCACTACAGAAAAAACGACACATTGAATCACACCTTCACTTGAATTCAGTTGAGTTCCAGTGACTACCACCTCTGTGCTTTGTCAACGTTGGGTTGAGTCCTTTCCTGAAAACACATCAGTGTAACTAAGAAGTCACTGCTGTTTCTTGGAGTTGGGTTGGAATAGTTGGAGTGGGAGCCAGGATGGTTGGAAAACAAACCACACATATTGCTGCTTCTGGAAGCTTTGTTCTTTAATGAGCCGTGGGGTGATAGTTGTTCATCAAGCTGCTTTTGTGTAGCCATACAGTGCATATTTTGAGTGACACAAACTGCACTTTATACAGATGATATCTTGTTACCCCTCAACCCCCCGGCAAAGAAAAAAAACAAAAAGGAAATTACAAAGTGCCTGTTGATTGCATCCGGAATGTAATCAGTTCCGTGGGTGAGATAAATCATTCTTCTTATAGAATTATTCTATTAAACAGTAAAATGTTATATTTCACAGGATATGTCCTTTTATAATACAGTTTTTTAAAAAAATTTACACTCAGCATACTTATAAATTACTTAAAATCCATTAAAATAATATAATACTAATCTGTAGTCCACACCTTTCCCATAGTAAATACAAATACTTGGTTCAAAAGGTGCAACTTTTATATGACCTCAGAGGGCTGATAAATAATAGGCATTAAGAATGGATGACTAGCAAGGTGACAGGCCCATTGTTGGAGCTTTTTTGAAAATAGTTTCAACCAGGGGACCAATTTGAGACCTAATAGATCCATCTCCACAATCATCATTTTGCTGTTACACTTTCAACACCCAATCAAATGTGGGAGTCATTCCAGAGAAAAGTGGTTAAAAGAAGTCTAGGGCATAGAAAAAGAGGACTCTCACGGATACCAAGGAGTTTTACTACCAAGGCCAGCATGGTATTGCGCGACAGTGCTCGGGAGTTGTCACAAGAGTATGGGTGGACATAACACATTTGTCCATACAGAATGATGCATGCCCCGCATCCAGCTTCCCACCAAGAAGAGAAAAGAGAGGAGGATGAGGAAAGCCATGGAGTATGTTTCTTTTTAAAATGAAAACTCTCTTAGCTTTGAACACATCCTGAGAATCCTTTCTTCTTTCTAGTTTACCAAAGTGCTTGTTTGTTACAGTTAAAAACACAGCCCACAGGCACTGAGGTGGGACTACAGAACCTTGCTGGACCACATCTTTTCAGCACATTTCTGTGACCCTCTGTTTTTGACGGAGAAAACAACTCTACTGTTTTGAAACACAGAACAGAGTCTTCATTAATCTTCCAGCAGGGTAAGCGCTCTGGCAGGTTTCCAAAGCATGAGAAGGTGGGGCTCTAGTATTCCATCCCAGGACCTCTGGCCCTTTTGTCTCTCTCTGCAAGGCTCATAGTTGGAGGGCTGTATCTCCCTTTGGGTTTTCAGAAGCCCAGAGTGGCAAAATAATTTAAATGGCAGGAGGTACAAAGTATGTTGTAAACTAAGCCTCCCTGAATCCTGCTGTATTTGCTGTTAATTTGCTTCAATTAGTGATACAGAATGAAATCATACTTCTCTGCTTTTGTTACATTTTCCATAATAAGTACATATTAAATTAATTACAGGGATACATTCACTTTAATGGGCAGAGTTGAAAATTCAGGTTTTGTTTGGGGCTGGGAATGTGTGCTGTGAGTAGAGTGCTCTGCATTTTGGAGTATGGGCTCCAAATGTGGAGCTGCCCCACTGCTGCCACGCAGAGATCAAAGCAAACAAGCAAAGGAGAAGCACTATGGAACCACAAATGTGATGCATATTAAGGGCTAACAGTTTCATAAGTGATTGATTGTAATGCGGCATCACTTTGTGGTGACATAACTTTACCATGCAGAGGGCCAGTGAGAACAGATGGATGCAGACATAGCGTTTGGTTCTGAAGGTTTTTAAGAGTTATGGCTTCATCTCTTGATCGGGCCAACAAGGCCTACTACCCTATGTAAACAACGGCTTTCCCTCAAAGGGAGGGCCCCACACTGCTCTCCAATCTTATCATTTTGTGGATCTCTCCTCCTCACCCACCCACCCCAATCCTGGCAGATTAAATAACTAGAAATCCACAAATCTAGCAACTGAAAAAACAAGTTGTTTTTTTTTTTAATTGAATTTTACCCAAATTGGAGTTTCAGGTCCCTGAGAAAAATTATAACGTCTCTTAACATCCATCACCTAGTTCCTATAAAGTGACCTACATCAGTCGTTTTTTAACTGCCAACAAACTTATTTTGCCAAAAAAACCCCACAAAGATTTAGAAGGAAGAACATGTGCTAATGTGTTCTTCTGGCCATTCCTCTGGGCCACAGGAAATTATTCTATAAGGGCAATCTCTTTTTTTCTATACAGGATTTAACCAACATTCTGGAGCAAGAGCAGAGTAACAATTAATGCCCAGCAGTACACTACTCTCCCAAGAACACTGAAACACAGACTGTGCAACCTGGCACGGGGCTAAGGAACCAGCAATCCCACTCTGACACACCATGCTGAGGGGTTTTCCTCTCTCCTCTAGGAGATTCTCTGAAATTCAGATTTTTAAAAGCTTAACATTTATTACTCCTCAGGACAAGATGAACAAGGTGGCAGATGTCTGTGGGATATAAAGCATAACATTTGCTCACTAGCCATCATTATTCTGGAGATTTTAAAAGCTTCCTTTCTCTGGCTCAATTCTGAACCCAAAGTAGGGAGAGGTAAGACTCCTGCTACCTTTAGCTGCCACTCAGAATTATGCTCCAAGTCTAACCTCTGGGGCTGGCCAATAACCACTGAGGCAGTGGCATGAGGTTCAGTGTTGTGTAACAGGAGAGACTCTGCCTTAACAAAAGACTTAATATTTCCACAACTTCAAAGAAGTATGAAAAGGAAGAATAACCAAAATACAGGTTATAGATGGTAAAGGCTCTTTTTCAGAGCAGTGCATGTAGTAGCAAGACAAGATGCATTTAGTAACTTTAAAAATAAACATTTCACATACTTATCTCAAGAAAGGCTATCATGTTTCATTTTTCATATATTATAAATAGCAAAAACAGATTTCTAATCCCACAAATGCTAAGATACTTAAAATGCTATTATAACTCATGTGTATGAAGACCACCCAGTGGTGAAAATGATGTCTTACTATTCCCTCAACCCAGGGATGAATGGCTCTCAACCCAGGGATGAATGGCTCTCATCCCCCTGTCCAGTGGCCCCTAATCTGTGGGAAGAAATTCCATAGGAAGGAGGGAAGCACAAGGTTAAAAAGAAATATGCCTACTATACATACATATTTACAATAAACTTCAGTAACCAGAATATTAACAAAAATAGCTTCAAGTAGTCCTTGATTTTTTTCCATCTATTTAATACTGATGGTCTGAGAAAAGGAAGATAAAAGTTAGATAGGTCATATTAAAAACCTTTTTATTTTTTGGCAGCTTTCTGTAACACTTATTCATGCAATATTGTATGTGAATGTTTTTGGAAACTAACTAAACGGTCACATTATTTGTTTGAGTCTGTAGTGGGAATCCACCAGCAGATGAACAGGCTCATATGCGGTTTTCGGTTTAATCTATACAAAGAGAAAAGCCTGAATGGCTTAGGATGAAACCTTCATAAGTTTAGGGATCACCATGTCTCCAGGAAACTAAAAAATAATGTAGAAGAATCTGATCCTAGGACCAAGAAACATGAGAACAGTATGGCTACTGACACTTCAGCCCATGCAATGTATTTGGCAGGAACTAAACAGGAGTTAAACCAGCACTGATTATTATGACATCAAACATCAAAAAACAAAATAGGTATTCTCTTCTTCACTGTATAACAATATATCTGAGACACGCTCTGATGGCTTAATGGAAACAATCACATTTTTCTTTTTTGCTTTCCCCAGAATATAACATGGAGTGTTTTTTCAGAAATCTTAAAATAGAGGGATTAGGCTTTTTGTTTGTAAGTTTTTGGAAAAAAATTATATTCTACCCTAGCTCCTAACTATCCCAAAATAAACCCAAAGGCTTTTGCTTTCATGGTTAAGAAAGATTTATACGTTTTCTTCAAATGTCAGAAATGAGAGGGTCCCTCAGGACAGCAATATCCCCCCTACTTCAACACCCACCTTTGGGAAGGGAAAAGAGGGTGGGGGAGAGGCAACTACAACTGACCCAAATCCCCAGGCCCTAAGTGGCTTTGTATAGTAAAATCTCAATTCAAATACAGCAGCCAAGGCACAGCTGGCACCATCCCCAGCAGGCTTTCTGCTTCTGCAGGAGGCCCAGGAATTCAGCACATACAGTCTTAGCCATATGCTTAGAAAAGAGGCAGGACCACAATTAGGATTGACTATTGTGGACGAGGTGATGAAACACAGCCCCAAAGGTGAGATGTGTTTGCCACTCTGTAGCCACGGAGGGACACACATCTGCCGGTTCAGACCATAAATTCATTATTTCCAAAGAGTGCTAGCTGTTGGTTGGAGGTGCAGTCTGGGTCCACAGTTTTTCTGCGGCCAGACATGACTGTCCCCTCTGGGGTCTCTTTGGTTTTCTGAGGTGAGTTTTTCACATTCTTTAATTTTTGTTTGCCCTTTTCCGGGTTGAAGGTTCCTCTGCTGATGAACTGAGGCTTGTCTTCCAGGAATTTGGTCTGGCCCAGTGGTCCTTCCATTCCCAGGGCCTCATTACCTGAGGCAGCTCGGTAGAATGGAGATTTGGAATAAATCTGAAATAGTTTTCTGGTCCCATGAGATGATGCCGTGTTAGACAGACATAAAGAGGAGACCGAAGAGTCCACGACATCTAAAGAGTCTTGCTGCTTTTTAAGTTGCTTTCGCAACTTGCTGGAAGGTTCAGACTTGCCAGCTGTTTTCAGGGAGCTAAGGGCTAAGCTTCTCTCTAATGCAAAAAGGAGACCAAAGATGTAAATGACAGTGCCCTCTAAAGCAAATCATCATATAATGAATAGGTGTCACTGTTCACACATGAAATTGGGTGGGATAAGATTCAGAGGGTCCAGGATGACTTACTATAGGCACAGTCACAGTCAAAGAGAGCTCACCATCCATTTCTCTATATAGCATTTCCGAATCATCCCCAAGGAAATCTGGTGTTTGACTATGCCACCAGCGGAGGCCTAGAACAGTCACTATCATTTCAAAAACTGCCAGGATATGTAGGTAAGTCCTACGTCTCCCTGAGACATGCCACCCAGTTAAACACCTCCTTTGTATATGTATATAGTCCCACCTCACAGTGGGGCACAATGCCTGCCACCCTCAGAAAATGGGTTATGGGTCAGTAAGACAACATATATTGTGTTTATTGGCTTTTCTCTGTGGTAAGTACAGGATAAAACATTAAATTACCAAAAAAACAAAACAAAACAAAAAACTCAATCACACTGAAGAGTTGGTTTGATAAACAATGTATATGGAAGCTTTACAAAGACAGCAGGAAAAAACAGACCTTCCGTGGAAGTCAGGAATCTAAGTAGCAAAGATAATTATATTTCTTATCCCCATCCAGGTAGTGATAAGGACCTGTATGCCAAACGATGAAGGCTAAAATTATATGGATAAAAGGACAAAATTCCTCAAGACTTTGTTATTGCTGATGTACGGTCAGTAAATTCTTAAAAGACTTTGTCCTAGTTTTGGAATCTTTATTCCTCCTTTGCAAAACAAATCTGGAGTCTTTGGTCTACCATGTTCACTTACCTGATTTCTCAGAGATAGCACATTCGGACTCCATATTCAAATTTTCTGAGCTATCAGCAGTCCCAATGGAGGCCTCAGACTCAAGGGTTTCATCATCAGAGGCACGGGGTTCCAGTACAAGCATCTCAAATGTTAGCTCCTCCCTGTAAGATACAATCAAGAAACCATTAGCATTTGATAGGAAGTGGAAGGAAGATAACAGAAAAAAAGATTCTCCATGGAAGTCAGGAATCTAAGAAGCAAAGAGAGTCCATTTTTATTGTCCCCATCCAGGTGGTGATGAGGACCTCTATGCCAAATATGGTGAAGGCTAAAACTATATGGACTAAAGGACAAAATGACAGATAGCCAATCTAGGACCAATAATAGGGGTAAGGGTAGGGTGAAGAAAGATGTAGTGGTGAGATCTTTCAGTAAAATGAACTCTGGACTGATAAGCAGGAGATGAGGGCTCTAACCTTGTTCATAATATCCATAATGCATCAGGAAAGTACCTTTCTCTTCTGGGCCTCAGCTTCCTACCACAAAACAAAGAGATTAAACTAGATAATCTCTAAGATTCCTTCCAGCTCCTAAACTATTTTCCATGAAGCTTACTAACTGGCTATAGACTATACCCTCTATCTTCACCACAGAGACCTCTAGACGAAGAAAAACACTGATTGATCTTTTCTGTCCTTTGAAGCTTAGGCCATCTTCAGTTGTCATATTCTCTAGTCTCCCTTCTTCATCACGGTCACCCAGCTACCTCTCAGTAACGCCCCACATTCCGTGAGGTCTTTGGTACTCAGCTCCTAATCTTGCTTTCTCACTAATGCCTGACATCACCTGATCTATTCAATTAATATCTTTGTAAAAACTCATCTCAATATTCTAACACTGAAGTTCCTTTATGTCTGCAACTTTTAACAATATTTTCCTCCACTTTATCTAAGCTACTTTCTCCAATGGGCAGATCCTGGAGCTTGTCATTACCTGAATACACCAACTCTGAATCCAACACTCTACCCTGTTAACAACCTCCTTATCCTTCCAATTCTTACTCACCTTCTAATCAAGTCTCTTCCCTAACAGAGCCCCTTACCTTTACTTCCACTTTACCTGGCTTGAGATCCATGAACAATCATTTCAAGAATAGTATCACCAGCATTACAATTGTCTGAGGCCATGTACATTCTGAGACTCTGCTCGTTCTTCTTTCTTTTTCTAGAGACTCTCCCCTTCCTTGAAAATTCCTATTAATCCTTCAAGACTGCCAATATCATCTGCATCAAAGCCAAATTGGGTCTTCTTTTCAGATCACTCTTCTAGCAAATAGCCCCTGGTCAATGTACATCATCTTTGCCTTATCATGTTTTTTACAGCTGAGCCCCAGCTGCTTTTTTAGCTGGCCTATATTCCAGAATCAAGCATGAGAGACCAAGAAAGTACTTTAACAGTCTTACATCCCCTTGTAAACCAAACTCAAGACCTGGGATCCTGGAACTCAGGAATAAAGATCCCATTAAGACTTCCTAAGAGTCATCAATGTCGACCAGAACTATTACACAGCACCTGTAGGGAGAACCATGGCATGTTCATATTATCCCCAAGGCATACTGTCACCCAATCCCTGCAACAGTGATGAATGGAGGTAAAAGAGCTTCTTATTTGTCTCTCTCCTAAATTGCAACCAATTTCCCTATCCAGTATCCTAGCACCTCTAGGGCTATAGCCTTACTATGACCATCTAGTTGCTGTTCCCATGGTCATATGGATCTTTGGCTAATAACCTTCCTTCATGGATTTGTAAATAATGCCTATTCTTGAAAGGGACTTTGGCTTAGCCTAAGAATTCCTACTCTTCTTTGCAAAATAAATCTGTTCACGGAGGCTGGTCTCTGACCTGTTAGGACTCCAGTACCTCATCTTGGCTCCCCACTGTTACTGCTAGATGAATCATGACTAAGACTGACATGCCCTGTGGATACTGTGTCCTCCTCGCAGTCAGCCTCTACAGACCATCACTGTAGCAGCCTCAGGTTTTCCAGCTCATAGAACTGGCTTCCCAGAGGGAGCAACTCTCACACTGTTACCTGAGTATAGACAACACGTCTTTGTCATCTCAACATCTCCTGTATCATCTGACACGGTGTTTAACACACAGGAGATAACAAATAAGAAAAAATAAAGAAACGATAGAAGGAAGGAAACGAAAACAGACTGTAACTGTCTCTCCCCTTCCTCCTGGATACTCACTTCTCCTTCTGTAGGTTCTCAATCTGCTCAGTCAGTACTCTCTCCTCCTGCTGCATAGCTGCTTGCTGCTGTTCTGTGATGTCAGTCTCCATGGCTGCCTCATTAGTCAAGGTCTCCTCTGAGACATCAGACACAGAAGGCAACCGAACTACAACAGGAGACGATGGACCTGGATAGTTTCCTCGACGAATACGCCCCTTTCCCTGCAGAGAAAAATTCATGTTAGAAAGTAAATTGAGTGACAGCATCAGTTTTATGTTGCTCTTTTAGGATAATAAGTGTATTTCCATCACACCAGGTGAATGGTAAGAATAAATGGAAACACTCTGCGAGGCCTAGGATATTTAGTGAGACATATTCATACAACACATTTAAGTTAAAATATTTCTTCCAAGAGTACTGGAAAATGGATACTTTGGTAGGTGGGAGTGTAAGAACCCATTGTGTACTGAGATGAGTTTCTTCTTTTAATATAAGCTGCATCCATTCCAAACAAAATAGCCACATCTGGATATTTATTTTTAAATTAATTAAAATTGAACTAACATTTCAGTTCTGCAGTCACACTAGCCACATTTCAAGTGCTCAATAGCCACTTGACCCCCACACTGACTGGTACAGATCTACATTTCCGATCATCATAGTAAGTTCTGATGGATAACAGTGCTCTATAACTGTAGCCTTGGAATGCATAATCTCTCTAGAAAGACCATAGAAGTATGTTCTAAAACTCAGTTTTGAAAAACAAAAACAAAATGTAGTCATTTATAGAACACAGGGTGCTAGTGAGATATATTTTCTTAGGAAACTTCTATTCTTGAGATCAGAGTGTGAAAATCTCATTGCTGCTTCTTCCTTTTTTTTTTTTTTTAAACATTGGTTACTTTATATATGACTTTCTTCTGGTAGTGGCAAAATAAACTTTTTAGGTTAATCTCCTGCTAAGAAACATAAAAACTCAACATATGCTAGAAGGCACTGAAGAGCTAACAAGATAGATTAAGGAGACGCTAGTCCAGCATTCAGTGCTAATCTAAATGTCAGAGGTGGCTGTGACTCTAAACAGAGCTTTTGACATACTACAGCAGAGGATGGCAAACTATAGCCCGTGTGGCAAATCTAGCCTTGCACATATTTTGTAAATACAGGTTAATTGGAATACATTCATCTCATCAATTTACTTATTGTTTATTGCTGCTTTTGCAGAACAATGGCAGAGTTGATTGCTGAGACAGAGATTGGCCTACAAAGACTAAAATATTTATTCTCTAGTCCTTTACAGAAAAAGTTTGCCATCATCTTGGGGTAGAGAATAAAAGTTGGAGCCAGACCCACACAATGGTGTGGGTTGCTGCCTGGCAAAACCTCCGTGCCTGACACTGGGATCCCCAAGGTTTGTTTCTTAGACATAAGAGTAAACTGAAATTATAAAAGTCCTCACAGATACTATAGTCTAGCTTCAAGTCATCTGAATAGTCCAGAAAATTCTAATCCCTAAAAATGAATTAAAGTAATCTCAGACTGCTAATACTTTAGGACCAGGCAGAAAAAAATGAAAACATTCTTGGAGGAAAGTAACATTATCTAGGCCTCAAAATATTTTAAAAATAGTTTTTCAAATACTCTGACAAATAATCAAAGGTAACAGGCACAAAAGGAGATAGGACAATGTAAATGAAAACTAGTAAAAATGACAGAAAACAGAAACCCTAAAAGACTCCAGATATTGTGGCTATCAGATTTAAAATAACCATGCTGAAGGAGACAGGAAGACATAGCTGAAGTAGTGTACTGGAAATTAGGTCAAAAGAAAAATCCTGAACCAAGCAGGAAGAAACAAAAGAATGGAAAAATTCACAAAAGAAAGTAAAAGAATGGCTGGGTGCAGTGGCTCATGCCTGTAATCCCAGCACTTCGGGAGGCTGAGGCGGGCAGATCACCTGAGGTCAGGAGTTCAAGACCAGCCTGGCCAACATGAAGAAAGCCCATTTCCACTGAAAATACAAAAATTAGCTCGGCATGGTGGCATGCGCCTGTAGTCCCAGTACTAAGGATGCTGAGGTAAGAGAACTGCTTGAACTCAAGAGGCAGAGGTTGCAGTGAGCCAAGATTACGCCACTGCACTCCAGCCTGGGCAAATATCAGGACAAGAGAGAGATCCTATAGAATAAATATTGAAGAGATCATGGCAGAGAATTTTTTAAAAGCAGTTAAAGATATTAACCTAGGAATTTAAGAAAGCCTACAACCCCTAAGAAAGAGAAATAAAAAGAAGTCTATACCTAGACAAACTACTGTTAAAAACTAAAGGTCTAAGGCGAAAGAAAGACTTAAAAGCAGTTACAAAAAGCAAATTCCTTGCAAAAAAGGAACAACTATTAGATTCAAAGTTTATTTCTCAACAGAAACAATGGAATACAGAAAACAATGGAATATTTTCATGGTGATGAAAAAGTAACTGCCAAGCTTGACTGTTATATGTAGAAAATAATTTTCAGGAATGAAGGTGAAATAAAGACATTTCAGACAGACTAAGAGGAGAATCTCACACCAGCAGACCTGCACTAAAGGAAATATTGAAGGAAAGATTGAAAATGTCTCGAAGAAAAGTTAGAGGTGTGAGAAATAACGAAAGGCAATGAAAAGTGAGTATGTTTAAATAGTGACTGCATAAAACATAATAGCGATGTGTTGAATTTAAAACATACAGATAATTAAGATACACAACAACAAGAGGAACAAAATCATATCATAGTAAGGCATATTAAAACACCTGTATTATCTGGGAAAAAGATAAAACTACTAGTTAACAAACACTGATAGATCACAGATCTGTTTTCACCATTTGGTTAATGACTGAAATAATAGTAAAAGAGTAAAACTTCCAAACAAAAGAAAAAATGGAATAAAAAAGTAGTCAAAAAATGCAAGAAAGAGCAAAAAAGGCAAGGAAGAAAAGAAAAAGGAACATATATCAGGCAGGACAAATAAAAAGCACATAAAAAACAGTAGATTTTAAGCCCAAATATATTGGTGAGTATATTAAATATAAATAGATGAAATGCTCCTATTAAAATTTGAAGATTGTCAGGCCGTATAAAAAAAAAGAAAACCTAACTATATGATGTTTATAAGAGACATGTGAATTCAGAAAGGCTGACAGTAAAGAAATGGGAAAAAAAAAGACATACCATGCAAATACCAAAATAAAGCTAGTACAGCTATATTAACTGTAAACAAAGTAAACTTTAAGAAGTATTACCTGTGATAAAGAGGGATACCTCACAATGACAAAGGTTCATATTATGAAGAATAACATTTCCAAATATGTATGTACCTAAGAAATTGCTTCAAAAAATTTAAAGTAAAATATTGACAAAACTATTTAAAAAAATAGACTATAATCAGTACTGAGAGAACAAGTGTGCACACGCAATCAGAAATGACATAAAACTGAACTTAATATAAGCAATCTAACAGACATATACAGACTTCAGTATCTAACTACAGAATACTCATTTTAAAGCACGCACAGCAAGACAACAAAATTCCAAGGGTTGAAATAATTTATCTGACCATTAAAGTAATTTAAAACAAGTTTTCTAATAATGTAGTTGCAAAGAGAAAATTAAAAATTCTTGTATACTCAGAAATTAGGAAATAGACTTTAAAACAAACCATGGTCAAAGAGGAAATCACAACGGAAATTAGAAAATATTTTGAATGAAACAATATAAAAACCCATGTAAGCTGTCTACTTTAAAGTTACAGCCTTAAATACATACATTAGAAAAGAAGGAAATATTCATAATTAAAGATTTAAGAATCTATTACAGGAAACTAGATAAAGAACAACATAATAAATTCCCCCTGCAACAAAAGCAGTAAAGAAAAGAGCAAACAAACATTAGAATAAAGACAACCAAAGCCAAATGTAGCTCTTTGAAGAGGCTAATAAAATTTTTAAAACCCTAGCAAGACTAAAAGAGAGACGTCACAAATAACCAAAGGTGGGAATGAAAAGGGGGATATCACTACAAATCCTGTAGACCCAAAGAGGATAAGAGACTACTAAAAACAACTTCATGTCAATAAATATAAAATTTTAGGCAAAGTGGAGAATTTCTACAAAAATCTAATTAATACCATCAATGAAGAAATTAGGAATGTGAACAATATTAAAGAAATTGAATCCAGAATCAAAATCTTTCCAAAATCAAAACTCTAGGCCTACATTTCAGCGGCAAACAAGAAGAAATAACAAATTCTTCCACAGAATTAAAAAAGAAACTATTCCCTAACTTGTCTTTACAGGCAAGCATTAACTTTGATAACAAAACAAAACAAATACATTAAAAAGAAGGATTATTGCCAAGTGCAGTAGTGCATGCCCACAATCCCAGAACTTTGGGAGGCTGAGGCAGGTGGATCGCTTGAGCTCAGGAGTTCGAGACCAGCCTTGGCAACATGGCAAAACCCCTTCTCTACAAAAAAAAAAAAAAATACAAAAATTAGCCAGGTGTGGTGGCACGTGCCTATAGTTCCAGCTGCATGAGGGACTGAGGCGGGAGCCCAGGAGGTTGAGACTGCAGTGAGCCAAGATCATGCCACTGCACTGTAGCCTGGGTGATAACAGTGAGAGCCTGTCTCAAAACAAACAAACAAACAAAAACAAAAAAGGATTATTATGGGTTAACTTTACTCATAAACACATGCAAAAATCCTAAACAATATCCTAACTACAACGGAATCAAGTAATATAGAAAATGTAATATAAAAATTTTAAATATATGAAAAGTTGGATTTATTGTATAGTATGATACTACTACATACACATAATACAATGATACTACTACATTATAATGTAGTAGTCTAATGTGGCCCATTAGAAGTGGACTCAGTGTAATGTGTCATATCAACGCAATAAAAAAGTCTGATAAAACCTCAATACATGCAGTAAAGGCATTTCATAAAATTCAACATTCTGTCACAATAACAACTCTTAGAAAACCTGGAATGGGAAGGCACATGCTTAATCTCATAAAGTACCTACAAAAATTCTATAGCAAACATGACACTTGGTGGTAAAAGGTTGAAAGCTTTTCCTTTGAGGCTGGGAACATGCCAGTAATGATCACTATCACCACTTCCACTCAACACTATACTGGAGATTCTAACTTACATAAGAAAAAGAAAGAAAAGGTATAAGGATTACAAAAGAGCAAATGAATCATTATTCATGAATGATATGACTGTACAGGTAGAAAATCCACAGGAGTCCACAAAAAACTTATTAGAATAAGTGAATTCAGCAAAGTCACTGAATACAAGATGAAAAATACCAAAATCAATTGTATTTTTATACAAGCAACAGAAAATAAAAATTTTAAAATACCTATGATTGCATTTAAATATTAAATACCTAGCAGTAATTCAAACTAAAGATGTGTAAAATCTCATCATACAAAACTATAAAACACTTTTGAGAGTAGCTAATGATCTACATGAATGAAGAGATATATCATGTTCACAGATGGGAAAAATCAGTATCGTAAAAATGTCAGTTCTCCAGAAGGCAATCTATAGATCCAATGCAATCTCAATAAAAGTCCCAAGAGAATTTTTTGAGGCTGATTCCATAATTTATATGGCATATAAAGAGCCAAGAATAGTCAAAACACCATTGAAGAAGGTAGGATGACTTATTCTACCAGATATTTTTAGAAAGCTAGGGTAAATAAAATAGTGGTGGTGTTGGTACAAAGATAGTCAAAACAGAGCACCTAGAAACAGACCCACACATAAGAAGGCTCCCAATTTATAACAAAAGGGGAACTGCAGGGCATCGTGGAAAGGAAACATTTTCTTAAACATGACCCTAAAAGGTATTCATCCTAAAGGGAAAGACTGATTAACAACATTAAGATCCAGAACCTCTGTTCATCAAAAAAGAACGGAAAAAAGCAAACCATAGAATGGAAGAAAATTTGCAACAAAAGTAACAATAAAGGATATGTATCTGGAATTCATAAAGAATCCCTACAGAACATCAGAAAAAGACAGACAATCCAATTAGAAAAACAAGCAAGAGCTTTGAACAGGCTCCTCACAAAAGAGGATATAGAAATGGCCAACATGTATATATACACACACATTATACATGTTAGAGTCACAACAAAAAATACAATTTTTAAAAATAACACACCCATCAGAATAACTAAAATTAAGGAATCTGGCAATAGAAGTGCTGGGAGGAGGTGGAGCAATTGGGAATTCCTATACACTGCTAACATATTAACCAACTATTTTGGAAGAAAGTTTGGCATTATCTACTAAAGTTGAAGATACATATATCTTGTGACCTGCAAATCCACTCCTGTATATTTCTCCAACAAAAATACATGTATAAGTCCATTAAAATCGTAATTCCCCAAAACGCAACCCAAATATCCATCAACAGTAGACTAAATTGTGGTATAATGCATACACTGATAAACTATACAGTTATGAAAATGAGCTACAACAAAATATGAATAAGTCTTACACACATAAGGTTGACTGAAATGAATCAGAGACAAAATAATACATCTTAGATGATACCATTTATATAAAGCTCAAAGTTGGGTAAAGCAAAACTATAGTGCTCAGGGATACATATTTTGGTAGCGAACAAAAAATAAAACAAAATAAGTCATTAATGTAAAAATCAGGTTACTGCTTACCTTTGGAGGAGAAAGAGGATTGTGACTAGAAAGGGAAAGAGGAGAGCTTCTGGGGATGCTGGCAATGTCCTATTTCTTGAGCTGGGGTGGTATGTGGATGTTCATTTATAATAATTCCTTAAACTGAATATGTTTCTGTGTTTTTCAGTATGTGTTGTATTTTGCAATAAAAAAGATATTTAAGAGTTCCTTTTCAGAGTTAGCTATTTATGGAAATACAAGAATATCCTTTGAAAATTATGTGACTTTAAACTGACAAACTTCTGAGTTGATTTTGGCAAGAAAGAAAGGAAAAGTGCTGCTCAAAAAATAGAAATCCATGATCTAGGGCAGGTGATAAGGTAAAGGCTGGAGGGTAGTTCTAAAGGCATTCAGGCTAACTCCTCCAAAACTAAAACACTTAATGGGATAAAATCAGGAGGATTACAATATTGCTATTCCACTTTTAGTTCTAAAATCAACAAGGAAAAAACATGTTAAGAAAAACAAGCTGAAAACAGATCAGTCTGCAAATTTAACAAAAAATGACAAAGCATTCTTTATAAATTCCAGGACATCATCCAGTTCCATTTGACATTGACTATTTACAGCCAAATGAATAAATAATATGATTTAAAAGCCTCAAGGAGCTTGAAAATCTGAGTTTATTCCTAGTGTCCACATTCCAGTATTCAATAAAAGAGCTGCCTTTTTTCAGTGTTCATACCATCAGCTGGCCACTGAGTATTTCACCATGAGTTAGCTGCAAATCTTTTAATATAGCTGAAGAAAATCAAACAAGCTCAACAGATCTGATCTCTTTTAAGAAGCATTAAACAAAACAAAGAAAAATGGAAACTCCTACAGCCTAGAATTATCTTAAAAAGATTAATTTTTAAAAAGTTGATTACATGGAGCTTTTAGAAACACGGGAAAATACTAATACTGTGTTAAGAACAGTACATAAGGTTGTATACCACTGGTTTTAAAAATGAGTAATACAAAATTTGCAAATACACTAAATTATTAACAGTAGTTTCCTGACTGGAATAATATCCTTCACTTTCCCACTTTCCTATAAGCATGAATTTACTTTTTTCAAACTGGAATTTTTTCTTTTGGATCCATGTTGACTGTATATTCTCTTGTAGTGGTTTTTTCCATAATTGTTTTTCTACCGTCAGTGTGTCACAGAGTGAAAAAGGCAAATATTTTCTTGACAGTATCATAAAAATAAATTTCACCTTGTAGACCTCCCTGAAAAGGATCTGTAGATAACACTGAGAAGTGGTTTATAGTATCCTTTGTTCATTTTTCACTGGGTAACTAATCTTTCTATTTACTTATAGGAGCTTCTCTTTATTAAGGAAAATTAGACTTTGAAATAGGAATTGAAAATATTTTCTTATGGTACGTCACTTCCCTTTTACTTTCCTTATGGTCATTTTTGTCACACAGTAATACTTGGTTTTTGTTGCCGAACCTTTCAACTTTTTTCTTTAATGGTCTTATATAATAGCAAAGCCCTGTCCAAGATTATATTTGTCCATCATAATAGGGATTGTACTGGTTTTGACTGATCACAGACTACATGAATAATTTGTACCCAACTCTTAATGCAAGTACTGGAAAAAATATAAAGCCATATTGTCATCCTTTTTCTCAGTAACTATTCCAGTGACTTCCTGGCTTAAACTTTGCAGGCAAACTGTTCCTAAAATGAGAATATCAAATACAATTATCTTGAACTGTTGATAAGTAGTAGGTCTCAAGTCCTACTAAATCATAATTTAATATTATACACAATACCCAGATTTCCAATCTTTACAGCACATTAACAGGATTATCAGAAAAATCTGGACTGGACTACCACTACCAAAGACATCACAGATAATATGCTTCTGACAGAGAGCCAAGATCAGGAAGCAGTTTAAGACATTATTAGGCTTATAGAGAGCTAACTATTCTCAGTTTGTACAGAAAAATAAACTAGCACTTAATTCATTCCTTTCAAGTGGGAGGAAGTGGAGTTCTCCTCTTAAAAGCTGTGTTTTCAGAGCTCTAAAAAGGTACACTTATAAAATAGTTCATTTAAAAATTCTTCTGAATTGTACAATGAGATACTGGGACCCCTGACTTAATAAGAGATCTTTAATCACACTTAAGCTTCTTTCTTGCTTGTTTTCAGTTTCTGTTTTATGAAGATAACTGTTTTTTGGTTAATCTCTTTCCATTTGCTCCCCTTTTCCCTTTTTATTTGCACTTTTTTCACCCTAAAGATGTATCCTCTTCAGCCACCTTTTATGGCTTGGTTTCAACTTTTGCATGAAAAGGTTTAGCTGATAACTTTGCTGATTTCCCCTTGAGCTCTTTCCCAATTGCCCTTTGAGCTGAGTTAAACTACTTGGATATTTTGGCAGTATTAAGGTAGAGAGGTAGGGTACTTGAGTTCTACAGGATGCAGGGCAGTGAGAACCTCTGCCAGGATGGAGTGCCAGAGCTGTACTTCCAGTACTTTTATGTTTTAGTCTTTGATGTGAATCAGGTTTTTTTTTTCTTTTTTTTAAAGATACAGGGTCTCACTCTTGCTCAGCCTAGAGTGCAGTGGCACAATCATAGCTCACTGCAGCCTTGAACTCCTGGGCTCAAGGGATCCTTCTACCTCAGTGTCCCCAATTCGTCGGACTATAGGCATGTACCACCATGCCCAGCTAACTTTTTAAATTTTTTGTAGAGATAAGATCTTGCATTGTTGCCAAGGCTGGTCTGAAACTTCCGGCTTCAAGCAATCCTCCTGCCTTGGCCTTCCAAAGTGCTGAGATTATAGGCATCAACTACTGTGCCTGGCCTGAATCGACTTTTTTTTGTTTCTTTTCTTCCCTACATGGATATTCATTTTCCCCACATCATTTAGTGAATACCAGACCTTTGAAATGCCACTCACATTATAATCCTTTATTTTTCTCTTTTAGAATTTTCCTAGTTATTCTGCTTCTTTATTTTGTTATGAATTTTAGTATCAACTTGTAAAGATCCCCAAAGTATTCTTTTGCTATTTTTGTTGAGACCACATTTGTAAGTAAAGAGTTATGAAACTCTTTCCTTGTCTGTGTAAGAACTGATCTTTGGTCAAATGTTCTAGCTCAGGACCCCGGGAAACCTGATAAAGGCAGGATGCAAATGATGTTATTAGGCAACATCACCTCTGGCAAAAATTAATCTGATTGATAAATTGCATCTGGAGAAGAAGTAAATTGTAAATATCCCATAGGAAGTCATATATTTGGAATTCCCTGAAAGTGGAGTCTGTTGTAATTGGACATACCCCTTGAGGGGACCCTGGAAACAATATCTATGGAATTTCACAAGAGGTTAATTCCTGTACGGGCATAAAACTTCTAAGGCAGAATAGTTCTGCATCCATTGGATGTGGAGTCCTTTTTCCTTGCACCTGAGTTGTGACTTAGAGGCCAAAGATAACTCATTGATGGTTCTGTGGACTGCTGCAAGGGCTCCCACACGAAGATGATCTTATGCTCTCTGCAGGCATGCTATACTTCCAGTCCCATATCCTAAGTGATTCTGATGCCAAGTGGAGCCCATGGTAGTCATATGAGTCTGAAAGTTGAGCCGAAGAAAATATCCTCTTTCCCTCCTAGTGGGTATTGAAACAATATATGAATAGATTAATTTAGAAGAACTGATATCATTACAAAATTTAGCCTTTCTTTCCAAATGTACTTGTTTAAGTCTTCTTTTGTAATATTTGAGGTTTTAAGGCTTTCTTTTTTTGTTTTTTTGAGACGGAGTCTTGCTCTGTCACCCAGGCTGGAGTGCAGTGGTGCGGTCTAGGCTCACTGCAAGCTCCGCCTCCCGGGTTCATGCCATTCTCCTGCCTCAGCCTCCTGAGTAGCTGGGACTACAGGCGCCTGCCACCATGCCCGGCTAATTTTTTTGTATTTTTTAGTAGAGACAGGGTTTCACCATGTTAGCCAGGATGGTCTCGACGTCCTGACCTCGTGATCCGCCCGCCTCGGCCTCCCAAAGTGCTGGGATTACAGGCGTGAGCCACTGCGCCCAGCCTTAAGGCTTTCTTTGTACAAATCTTTTACATTTCTTGTTAAGTGTGTTCTTTGGTATTTGATGTTGATGTTTAAAGTGTGTGTGTGTACAATATACAAATGGGCATTTTTCTTCCATCATATCATCCAAGTGGTTGTTTGTATAAGTAAAATTTATTAATTGTACTCAGACACCTTATTGAATTCTCTTATCATCTTTAAGTTCTTTAGTTGATTTTGAGTTTTGCATGTATATAATCATAATGGAAATAGTGATAATTTTATTTCTTTATTTTATATCTCCAATTCTTTTTTCTTAATTGCTTTATCTAGTACCTTCAAATCAATGTCAAATAATAGTGGGGATAATGGATAGCATTGCCTTTTCTGATTTTAATCAGAATGCTTCCAGTGTTCTTCCATTAAGCAAGATGTTGGATTTTGGGTTCAGATATATTTTTTATCATGCTACAAATATAAGATATCCCTGTTTTAATAAGAATGTTTTTAAAAAGAATGCTGATATATCAAATACCTTTAAAATATCTATGAGGATAATACGATTTTTCTCCACAGATCAACAAACATGGTGAATTCCATTAACAGCTATCCTAATATAGAGTCATCCTTGCATTCCTAGGTTAAATCCTCCTTGGTCAAGGTTTATATTTTTATATTTATAGGCTATTGAATTCTGCTTGCTGATTCATTTTTTTTTTTTTAATTTTTTTAATTTTTTATTTTTTTGAGATAGGGTCTCCCTCTGTCACCCAGGCTGGAGTGCAGTCATGGCTCACTGCAGCCTTGACTTCCTAGGCTCAGGTGATTTTCTCATTTCAGCCTCCCTAGCAGCTGGGACTACAGGTGCTCGCCACCAGGGCTAATTTTTTTTGTTTGTTTTTTTTTGTTTTTTTTTGTAGAGACGGGGTTTCACCATGTTGCCCAGGCTGGTCTCAAACTCTGGGCTCAAGGATCCACAGGCCTTGGTCTCCCAAAGTGCCAGTGATATTTTAACGTAGGATTTTTGAATTAATATTCATAGATGAGGCAGTCCTACATTTATATATCGAGTGCTATCTCTGTGTGTATGGGGGTGTGTGTATAAGAACTCTCTTTCTCTCTATGGAGAGAGGTCCATAACAAGCATAATTCTTAATGGTTTTACAAATATTAACTCATTTAGACTGGGCATGGTGGCTCACGCCTGTAATCCCACCACTTTGGGAGGCCAAGGAGGGCAGATCACCTGAGGTCAGGAGTTCGATACCAGCCTGGCCAACAAGGCAAAACCCCATCTCTACTAAAAATAAATACAAAAATTAGCCAGGCATGGTAGTGCACACCTGTAGTCCCAGCTACTCGGGAGGCTGAGGCATGAAAATTGCTTGAACCCAGGAGGCAGAGGTTGTAGTGAGCCAAGATCGTGCCACTGAACTCCAGCGTGGGTGACAGAGCGAGACTGTCTCAATTAAAAAGCAAACAAAAAATTAACTCATTTAATCCTAAGTTTGGTACTATTAACCAATTTATAGATGAGAACACTGAGGCATGGAGATTAAATAACTTGCCCATATCACAACTACTAGTAAACCAGAGCTAGGATTTACACCCAAAAGTCTAGTCCAGAGTCCATGCTGTGCTCTGCTGCTTTTAATATTTCTATATTAAATAGAAATATTAATATATTTCTATTATTAATATTACAGGCTCACACCTGTAATCCCAGCATTTTGGGAAGCCGAGACGGGCGGATCACGAGGTCAGGAGATCGAGACCATCCTGGCTAACACGGTGAAACCCCGTCTTTACTAAAAATACAAAAAAATTAGCCGGGCGTGGTGGCGGGCACCTGTAGTCCCAGCTACTCAGAAGGCTGAGACAGGAGAATGGCGTGAACCCAGGAGGCGGAGCTTGCAGTGAGCCGAGATGGCGCCACTGCACTCCAGCCTGGGCGACAGGGTAAGACTCCATCTCAAAAAAAAAAAAAAAAAATTTCTATATGCAATGTTTATTAGCTTTTCTTTGTGTATGCGTGTGTGTGTATGGGGGCGGTGGTGAGGATCAATGTTAGACTCTTTTAGTTAAAAAAAAAAAAAGACCTTTTCCCCTCTCTGCTCTGAGACGGCTTAAATTATATTGTAATTATGTATTTAAAGAGTTGGGACGTTTTCTCTGTGAAACTATTTATGTCTGGTGTTTTTATGAGAGGAAGTTCTTAGACAACTCTCCTATCTCTTCTTCTTTTTAAATTAGTCTGTTTGGCCAGGCGTGGTGGCTCATGCCTGTAATCCCAGCACTTTGGGAGGCCGAGGTGGGTGGATCACCTGAGGTCAGGAGTTCGAGAACAGCCTGGCCAACATGGTGAAACCCTGTCTCTACTAAAAATAAAAAAATTAGCCGGGCATGGTGGCAGGCGCCTATAATCTTAGCTATTTGGAAAGCTGAGGCAGAAGAACTGCTGGAACCGGGGAGGCGGAGGTTGCAGTGAGCTGAGATCATGCCATTGCACTCCAGCCTGGGCTGACAACAGCAAGACTCTGTCTCAAAAATAAATAAAATAAGTAAATAGATTAGTCTTAGGATTCTTCTCAGCTACTCTTTTGTTTGTTTTTGTTTAAGACAGGGTCTCACTCTGTCACTCAGGCTGGCGTGCAGTGGTGCTATGTTGGCTCACTGCAACCTCTGCTTCTCAGGCTCAAGTGATCCTCCCACCTCAGCCTTCCAAGTATCTGGGACCATAGGCAAACACCACTACATCTGGCTAATATTTTTTGTATTTTTGGTAGAGATGGGGTTTCACCGCATTGCCCAGGCTGGTCTTGAACTCAAGTGATCCGCCCGCCTCGGCCTCCCAAAGTTCTGGGAGCTACCACTCCCAGCCCCTTTTCGGCTATTCTTATTAAGAACCTTGAAGACGACCCAGGAGGAAATTGTTTTTATGGCTAAAAAATAGTAGCTAACATCAGTTCCCATTCCCTATCATAAATACAAGATATAAAGCACCAAAATTTACATTAAGTACTAAACTCTGAGACTTTGTGAGTCCTGGCTCACTCTTCAAGGCCCCATAGTACTAATGTCTTAGAGTTTGCTTCAAAACAAAGCCTATTTCGGTTTTAACTTAAGGTTTCCCTTCTGCACAATTACATATACAAGTTTACATGTAAGCTATATAGCTTTTTATAGAATTAAACCTTGTTGACTTTTACCAACTGGTAGTTCTTTCTCCATCTGCTTAATTTAAACTCATCCCTTAAGAGCTAGCTCACATGTCACTTCTACAGCCTTTCCCTGTGCCACCAGGCAGAATTAAGTACTTCTTAGTATTCTCACCATATTTGGCAAACAGTACTGTCTAATCCATCTCTCCCTCCTTTCTTTTGGGACAGGCTTTCTAATACCCACATTCAATCACCTAATCATATAGATTTGCCATGCTCTGTCTAAGGAAGTCTATATATGATTCTATTGTCTATTTTTTCTAAGAATGATATTCTGAAACAGACAGTCTTAATTATTTAATTTGGGTGAGAATTCTGTGGGACCAGTCCATTATAGGCTTCTCAGACTGTAACAAAAATATTGAGAGTCAAATGCTCTAATGTGGGGGATCTGAGTGATACCTATTTGAGGGAATCAGTTGAAACTCGCTTTTTCATTTTCTCCTAAGACTTAAGAAGATAACAGTGGAGACAAATAGAAGATATTCCAGTGTTAGAATGAATAAGGCCTATAAGGAGAGCTTTGATTTCTTCTGAAAATTCTATAAGGCTCATGATAGCGAAAGAATGCAAGAAGGAATGGCAAGGCATGATTGATGGGCACAAGGAAATTAAATACTATAAATCGAAGTAAGCCTAAACAGTAAAAGACACTCATGGTGATAATGAAGGAATGAATTGCATTGCCTTTAATAAACCTGATGACTATTTAGAAAAAGACATATATTACCTTCATGCAGAAAGTCACGATACTTTATGAAGACCCAAAGAAAGTACATGTTACTAGGGTTTGTCTATGGGTTAAATGTGTGAGGAGGAGGAACTATGCATTATCTAGACAGAACAATAATATAACTAGCTAAAACACAAATCTCAGAATCCTAATGAAATTTTACTCAAAAATAGCACTTCAGGGCAAGACGGAAGATCACTGTTGAGTGCCTTTTGTTAAGTCACAAAAACAGGAAAGAACTGAATTATCAGACCACTTCCTGAGGAGTTTGCTTTCCTGATAAGGAGAGATCCTTTATCCAAGGCTTTTTTTGAAAAGACTGGTTGTTTTGTGTGGTATTATAATTAGGTATCCAAGCTTGTTCAAAAATCATATCCCAATGCCTGCAGTTATGGTTCAGCAGATAATCAGGGTTAGTAAGCACTTTAAACACAGCTAGTATCTGTTTGTAGGTATTTATATCTTGCATATAAAAAGGAATTATTCTCATCAAATATTTCTGTGAAGTGCAGTGAGCCAGTAGTATTATATGTATTATAGTGCAGTGGTTCTCAGAGTGTAGCCCACAGATCCCCAGCAAAGATGCTGAGGTGTGATGATGTCCTCAAAACCATTTCACAAGGTCTACAATGTCAAAATTATTTTCATAAGTATACTAAGATGCTATTTGCCATTTTCACTTGTTGACATCTGTACTAATTACATACAAGCAATTGTGGGTTCAACTGCTGTCACCTTTACGTGAATCAAGGTAATGATACCAAATGGTTCTAGCAGTCTTCATATTCTTTTGCTACCACACATTTAGTTTTTAAAAAGTCAGTTTCATTTCATGTCATTGAACAAGAGGTGTAAATTAATTTTATTACTTCTTAACTGTTAAATTAACTATTTTCAACTTTCTGTATGATTAACTGGAAATTACACATACAGCAACTCTGTCACATACTGATGGTTATCTCAAGAAAGAGTATTTGTGCAATTCTTTGAATTGCAAGCCAAATTAGCTGCTTTATTAATGAAACAGTATTTACAATAATTGACAAAGTTTGATTATTCTTCTTGAGTACGTGGTTTGAAATTGTATGAAGGGAATCTGTTACTGCAAGTGAAACAAATGGCGATATTTGTTGTAAGTGAGTAAATTTTGAGCTTTCAAACAAATATTAGAATTTTGGAAAACTTGTAACTGCCCTGTGAGTTTGACAGCTTCCCACATGGTGTGAATGCCAACACCCAGGGTTTAGCCAGAAGATGTAACCATATCTTGCAAGGGACTATCAGTGCCTACAGAAATGAGATAGAACTGAGTTCATTGTCAACAGGGTAAACTGGAGCTACTACTTATCTTTACTTAGCCTACTGACAATGAGCCAGAATAGCAGTGTTGAACAACCAAGAAAGTAGACTGCCATCTCAACACCAAGATATCATACAGAATTCTGCCTCCCCTATCACTCCTCCCAGTCTCAACATCAGGGGAGAAAGGGTCAAGAAAGACGAAGGGCAGAAGTGTCTGACAAACAGAAATTACCCACCTACCCCCCAAAGTTTTAAGTTCCAGATAAAGGTCTAGTCTGCCCTGGGAGGAAGTGAGAAGAGCACTGGATTAAAACTGACTGAAGTTTTAATATGAAGAGAACTGACTCTTAAATACTAGAATGAAATGAATTTTTGAAAATTATAGAATTGGTTTCAAGATGCTGTTAAGGTAATTGATATCTAGTGGGAAAAGGAAGTTTGACAGGTGGAGTTGAGAGGCAGTTATAGACAAAAAGAAAAACTGACTTGTATTAGTATCCCAAGTTAAGCCTCCTCAATAAAATGGTTACACACAGGTGGACAGTTTTCCACAAAGATTGGTGTTCTCAGCCTTCCATCCCCCCATTCCTTTTTTTGTACAATCAATGGAACTGAAAAGGGATACCAGCAATGAGATCCTGGTATGAGTTCTAGCAACCATAATATTTAAGTCTAGAACTAGTCCACCAATTTGGATTAGTTCACTCCTATTTGTAGCTCTGTCTGATAAATGCTAAGTGGATAAGAACCATATTTCTACATCTTGGGAGGACACCATCGGAGTCACAGATATGAATGGACAAATAAGCATTACTAATGATAGGAGATGCTGAAAGTAATAATAAGTATTTCAAATAATAAAGTGGAGGAGATTGCTGGGAACACAGCTCATAGAGCAGAAATTAATTTGATATCTCAATGCTTTTAACTTTCACCTTTTAATGATTCAACCAAAGAAGAAACCCAAAAGAAGGCTCATCTAACAAAGAGGAAAAACCAGTGTATTTTAAATGGATGCTGTTCAACTACACAATACAGAGGAAGGAAAATGAAGGATCTAAAGAAAGAGATTAAGAGAAAAGCAAGTGAAAGGTCATCAAAAAGTAGAACCTGACTTGGGGCCGAACATGGAGGTTGGACAGGCATGAATGATAGACAGGGCGGAACAATTCCTGGATGAATGAGAGACAATAATGTAGAGTGGCTGTGACACATTGCATTATTAATACATACCGAGACTGAATTGCGGGTAATGTTCATGAATCTAACTGCAATTAGTACAGGTTTCTGGATTAGGAAGGACATGAAAAGGAAAGCAGAAGGTTAGAATGTACATGTCATTGCCTCATTAAAAGAGAAGGTTTAATCTTGCAATGGACTGAATATCCATCTTCTGCAGCACTGGAAAAAAGCGCAGCTTATCTATCTGCTTTGAAAAGTAGGTTTATAGCAAAAGGCTCTTCCCTTCCTGCCTGGAGAGCCACCACTAAATTGGGCCTCTCAGAACTGAGCTCCTGAAAATTCATACTACAGAAATGTTTCACTTTTAAGTGGGATTTCTGTTTTTAATTTCTGGGGAAAAGATTTAGATAGTATCCCCTATGATGAGTTTTATTTAATATCTTTACTGCCTGCAAAAAGCCCATGCTTATGTTTGTTTTTACAGAAGACCCTTCACTACCTTAATCAACAGACCTTTGTTAAGCACTTATTCTGTGCCAGGCAGATTAAATAATAAATGAAGAAAAAGAATTATTTTAGTGCTAATCTAAATGCAAACTGTGAAGATATGGGAGGAAGTACTGCTGGACCCCTGAAAGAGTAAGGGCATGATGAAGCCTGCTTCTCTTTAGAGATTTATTGGGAATCTGAAATGCGTGCTCATTGTCACAATTTTATTTTACAACTGAGAGGAAGGGTGGCAAATGGGCAATAAATAAACCTTAATGCAGCAGTTTTCCAGTTATCCTGAAAACTGACTTCAGGGTAACATATATGGATAACTCCAGTTCTCAATGACCACTAATCAATAGGGCTGAAGCTATTGATTAGTGGTCATTGAGAACTGGAGTTATATGTTACTGGTTGCAAAGGAAGATATTAAAAAGTGGGCAAACCAAGGAAATAAATTATCAGTTTTACAAGGACTGTCTCAAAACCTAACCCTAAACTCAAAGAAATACTTTTTGATTACAGTAGACTCATAGATGGAATTCCATTTCCTGAAGAATCAAATGATTCCATTTAAATTCAGTTACAAATGATTAAGTTCTCTACATTCCAGGAGTCTTGGCAGGACCACCAAAAGTGACATGATTAAAGGTGGGAATAGACAGTGGAAGCAAGTGGAGAAAAAGTTAGAAAAGGATTACGTTTTCATAGAAAGGACATGAAAAGAAAGCAGGGCAGATTATTAAGACATCAACGTTTTATCTAAATACTTGATTTGAAAAATTCTACACACTTAATCACATAGATTCAATAATGTAACTAAAGAGAGCCAGCAGATTAAACATGAGGAATCCATAGCACCTTGAGATTTGGTGACGTTTTACTTGTTTTTTATAAAAAAGATTCTGATAATAATCCTTGTATACACCACAAAAGCACATTTAAATTCCCAAGACAACTCCCATTTTTCCACTATTCCATGTGTTGCATCTTACCATTGATCTACGAATCAGTGACAACCTGGTCTTTGCCTTATTCTCAGCAAATTCCAAGCTACTGATATCTTTGAGACGAGCCTTGTATTTATTCATTTGTTCCACAACGATCAGCTCCACACAACTGAAACAGGAGCAAAGAGAAAAAAACTGTTAAGAGGTGAAGTAAATAAAGTACAGCACTCACAGACTGCTTTTGTGGTAGACAGTTGAAAGATGAAGGAAAAAATTAACATCCCTTACTTGATAAACTCAGAGACAAGGTTTAGAATGGTGGTTCACAACTTTGGCTGCACTTTAGAAGCCATCTAAAGAGCAGTTACGGCTGGGCACAGTGGTTCGTGCTTGTAATCCCAGCGCTTTGGGAGGCTGAGGCGGTGGATCACCTGAGGTCAGGAGTTTGAGACCAACCTGGCCAACATGGTGAAACCCTGTCTCTACTAAAAATACTAAATTAGCCAGGCATGGTAGTGCACACCTATAATCTCAGCTACTTGGGAGGCTGAGGCATGAGAACTGCTTAAACCTGCAAGGTGGAGGTTGCAGTGAGCCAAGATCATGCCACTGCACTCCAGCCTAGGCGACAAGAATAAAACTCCATCTCAAAAAATAAATAAATTAATTAATTAATTAATAAAAAATAAAGAGCAGTAACACATCCCAATGCCCAGGCTACACCCTACACCAATTAAATCAGACTCTCTGGGGATGGGATCCAAACATTGATATATTTTTTAAAGTTCCTTTTGCAGTCAAGATTGAGGAGAGCAAAAGAAAACCACGTTAGAAGGAAAGCAGAGCCCCAAGAAAAAAGACCAAGGTGAAATACAGGAATATTGAAGTATTAAGACCAAAGGATTCAGAGCCATAAGACCACAGCTGGACTAGATTACAGGAAGATACTAAGTGTCCATAATTTGGTAAAATGGAAATTTAAAATCTATTTAGAAACTATAAGCAGTCCTAAAGAAAAGCCAGATTTTAAAAATAAGATGCTTTAAGACAAATGATGCTCAGTTGAATCCAGGAGTTTGCATCCTCAGCATAAGAAAACCCAGCAGTGTCCAACAATCTTCTTAAAAACACCTGAATTTATGAACCCACTCACTATGTTTGATATCTGGATACAGTGACTACAGTCAGAAGTCCCTGAGGTCTTGTAAAGGTTATGGTAACTGGCCTTACGTGGTAGTCTTACTGATGTCCTGTACACTTTGTAGTGGGTCAGTGGTGTCAGGGCAGCGGAGAATGCAGGGCGCAAACACAATGGCCAAAGCATTAGCAGACATTCGATTAGTGTCTTCCTGCAGAGCAATCCTAAGAATTAAAACAAAACAAAAAACAAGTGACTAAGGGATAAAAAGGGAGCACCATAGGGAAACAGGCAGAAGAGATGAGCAAAAGAAGACAGTATGACATGAACTGCATAGTACTAGAAGGATATCCATTAAGTTTAAGGGTCTGCAGACTTTTCCCAAGTTGTTCCTTTGTTCCTTTGTCTCTGGAAAATGTATTTTCACTTGTTCTTTCCTTGAAGCAGTTTAGGTCAGCCGATAGCTTCCCAAGGGAAGTTTGTGACCTACCTGCTCAAGGCCAAGATCACTAGATGAACATGTCCAAAGAATGCAGAATCGGCCAGGCACGGTGGCCCACACTTGTAATCCAGCACTTTAGGAGGCCAATGTGGGCAGATTACTTGAGGTCAGGAGTTTGAGACCATCTTGGCCAACATGGCAAAACCTTGTCTCTACTAACAATACAAAAATTAGCCAGGTGTGGTGGCGCACACCTGTAATCCCAGCCATGCAGGGGGCTGAGGCAGGAGAATCACTTGAACCGGGGAGGCAGAGGTTGCAGTGAGCTGAGATTGCGCCACTGCACTCCGGCCTGGGTGACAGACTGAAACTGTGTCTCAAAAAAAAAAAAAGAATGCAGAGTAGAGGCTTTAACCAAAAATAAAGATGGCTTTCTTCTCAACTACTGCTGATATTTACACACAGGGGAAGAGACACTACTCCTGACGCCTCTTTGGTCAATTCCTGAGAATGATCTGAACCCCTCATATGAATCAGGTCATTTCAATAGATTATATATCCTTTCTAGTTCAGCTGTTAGAAAACAGGCTAAACTACACACTGCCACCATGAGGCTGAAGCTGTTACATGGTTCAAACAAGGGCAGAAAAGCAACTGCCATGCATTCCAGCTCAGCTGAAGATTTCTACTCCAAGGTATCCTAACCACCTGTTTGAGACACTGACTTTATAAACAGAAGAAAAAATAAATATCTGTCAGTTTTCCAAATGGAGAAATTCCTTATCTATTTAAAATAATCCAAGAGAAACTACTAAAAATTGTTCCCTTGCTTCTTAAAGTTACCTGACTAGATGAAAGATGAGGCGTTCCAGTGTATTGAGATGAGTTCGGGAGAGTTGATCAATCACAGAGTATACACTACGGATTGTCTCCTTCCTCTCCTGAAGGCCTAAAAACAGTAAGAGCAGAAACTAAGACTAAATATCCCCTCTTATACAGTGTATCTTCCTCCCAGACACTATGAAGCAAAGAAGGCTGGCTACAGAGTTTTAGGGGTAGTTGTACCTGTACGGCAGAAGAAGAGCAACTCACAGTAACTATTTAACTCCTTTTGCTTGAGTTCTATATTCATAAACAGTCTCCTTAGTTTGAACCTATATCGCAGTAATCCTTAATAACAGCAAGGGGATAGAGATGTTCTAGTTTTTCAGTCATTGTGTAGCAGATTGATTTACTATTAAAGTCAACATAATTTATGAATCCTCAGGGCCTAAATACCTCTAGGAAGGCCTTTTCAATATCCTACACACCTATAGCACTGAGAAACTAAACTCTGAAACCTGTTAAGCTTGGCATAAAACAGCCAGCTTTACATATAGTTCTTGCCTAGATTTCCAATTTAAATGAACATAAGCGTAATCTTAAAACTTATTTTTAATATTTTAATCTGTTTTATAACCCCAGTCTTTCAATTTCTTTGTAAGAAGCAACCAAGTGGCTCACTCAGAAAATTTTTAGGACACTAACATTTTGATGAGTCTCTAAAAAGTCAACACTTGAATAGGTGACAGTATACTAGCCATTTTGTATTCACTGTCAAAAGCTTACCTTTGGCTCTATAAGAATTAAACCACTAGAGGATGGCTTGATAATGTATACTCAAGATGGTATTTCTTTCCCAACTATAGGCCTTCTCTCTAACCCAGGAAGCCTATGCTTACCCATAGCTCGAAGAAATTCCTCATAGAGTTCAAAGGTCATGAGAGGATTGGGCAAATCTCGAAGCCATTGTTTGAATACACTTGCAATGACGTGTATGTTATAGTCATCTAGATTTACACTCTCAGCATCTATTAAGAGACAAAAGTTAGATTAACAAAGCCAAAACATGCAAAGAGATTCAAATAATTCACTTTAGAAACTATCATCATTAAAGGAAGGCTTCATGTTTCTTTTTTTTTCTTTTTTTTTTTTTGAGACGGAGTTTCGCTCTTGTTGGCCAGGCTCAAGTGCAATGGTGTGATCTCAGCTCACCACAACCTCTGCCTCCCGAGTTCAAGTGATTCTCTTGCCTCAGCCTCCCGAGTAGCTGGGATTACAGGCATGTGCCGCCACGCTTGGCTAATTTTGTATTTTTAGTAGAGACGGGGTTTCTCCATGTTGGTCAGGCTGGTCTCGAACTCCCAACCTCAGGTGATCCACCTGCCTTGGCCTCCCAAAGTGGAGGGATTACAGGCGTGAGCCACCATGCCCAGCCGGCTTCATGTTTCTTAATCAAACTGACTAACCTATTTTCCACAATGTAATTCCATGCTTTGGAACGGTGCTTCTAACTGTGGTGAAAGAATACGTCTTGTGTATTTGTTTTCCAAATCTGTTGTGGACTGAAATGTGTAAAATAAAAGATCATGGCCAGGAGCGGTGGCTCACGCCTGTAATCCCAGCACTTTGGGAGACTGAGACAGACCGATTACTTGAGGCCAGGAGACAGAAAGCAGCCTGGCCAACATGGTGAGACCTGTCGCTACTAAAAATATAAAAATTAGCTGGGTGTGGTGGCACATGCCTATAATCCCAGCTACTTGGGAGGCTGAGGCAGAATTGCTTGAACCTGGGAGACGGAGGTTGCAGTGAGCCAAGGTCACACCATTGTACTACAGCCTGGGCAACAGAGCAAGACTGTCTCTAAATGAATGAATGAATGAATGAATGTTTTGGTGCTGAAGCACTGTTAAACTGCTATAAACGTCTCTACATGCTTGCTCTCAATTTCTGTACTTACCCGGTTATGGATTTGTCCACAGACCACACTTTTGAGTACCAATGGTTTACATGACAAATGAATAAAAGCATACAGGACACTTTCTGAAAGTAAGGCTAATTTTAAGCCATTCTTAGAGATAAAAGGACAGTGATAACTGAGCTTAGAAAATGTAAAGGAAACACCTTTACCCGTTTCACTTATAAACTCCCTAAGGTTATACAGATTAGATGACTGGGGAAGATTCAGGATGTTGATTTTCACTTGTGCTATTTCAAGGTATCAGAGACAAAGTCAGTAACTGCCTGTAAACCAAAGTAGACCAAGTCTCTTGTAGACAGAACCTCCTGCCTGAGTCTTACCAGTCATTATTATTATTTTCATACTCAATTCATTTCTCATTGATTTGTTCATAAGAAACAGCATTGTACATAGGTTCTTGCCCACACAAGGACACGCTTTACTCTGTTTAGTTCAAAAAGATCTATTCCTTCCCAACAATGGTAAAGTGTAGAAGTTGAGAATGAAACCAGAGTCAGTCCCCTGCATGAATTCCAGTACTAAAACTACAGCTCTACAAAGATACACGCTCAACTCACTAATTATCAGTTTGAGTAACTGTCATCAATGTAGGCAGGCAAGAAGATGATACACAGGAAAGAGTACCCCTTGGAGTCAGAATAATAAAGAGAAAGGGGAAATAGATTATGAATTCAGAAGATCTGGGGTTAACTCCAGTTTGGTCACTTATTGGTGATCAGTCTTTGGGCAAGATCCTCTGTAAGCCTCAGTTCCTTTTTCTGTAAATGGGGATAATAATATCCCTAATTCATAGGATTGTTGTGAATATTATAAAAACATTAGTACAGCACCTTGCATCATCAGCAGCAGCTCATTATTTAATTTCCCTGTACATTAGTTTTTTTCGTTGTCAATCAGAGGTATCACAATCTTACTGAATTATTACAAAAATTAAATGAGATCTGTCCCAAGTGCAAATTATATGCTCAATATATGTCTGCTGAGTTGACCAAATGAAACCAAAGACTCTTTAGAAAGCCAAAATATGATAACAAAGCATCACAGAAAAGAATGCATTCTTCTGGCTGCTAAGTAAAGGATCGACATGTAATGAAAACTTTAAGAGCATGAAAGGAACTATTTAAATAAAAGTATTTCGTTATGATTTAGAGGGCACTATCTTACCTGTATCTAGACCCTGCCGAAGCTCCTTGATTTTATTAGTCGAACCAGACTTTCGATAAATACCTTCTGTATACAGTCCATGCATTTCAATGTAGTTTATGAGCTTTTCCACTACTAAAGGAACAGTTCGGTCTTCACTGGTCAAACGGGACAGTTCAACCCCAAATTGTCGAGATGACAGCTCTGGATCATACTAAATGAGAGATAATTTTTAGTTTCCAAATGCATTCAAACATCTTGAAACATGTTTAACCATTTCTTTACCAGGAGCTACTTTTTTATTTCTCTAAAGTTTTATGAGAATAGTAACAAGAGTTGGGAGAAAGGGAATTATATTTAAGTAAGTATAAATAAGTGAGATATTAGTTTCAATCCTTTTTCACCAGAATCTCCAAAAGAAAATAATGGAGTGAAGAATGAAGGCAGTGGCAAAGGGCTACAGCTTCTCCTATCAAAAAATTGCTTCAAAAGCAAAGGTGGGATTTGGGTGTGGGGAAAAGGATTGGATTTTATATGCAAACAGCTTGACCACCTACCAGATACCACTAGAAAATCTACTGATTTGATAAGAATTAGAGTTGTCAGCAAGTTCTTAAGCATAAGAATGCTTTGATGTTTATATAAACTTTATGGAAGTTTAACTGAAAAATGATTTCATAATTAAAGGCAGAGGTACACACAGATCAGCCCATAACTACTGTTACAGCTCTTTTGTATGGACTTGAATAGCGTATCTGATATCATACTTTATTTATTCACTCATTCATTCATTCATTCATTCATTCATTCATTCGAGACAGAGTCTCGCTCTGTCACCAGGCTGGAGCGCAGTGATGCGATCTCAACTCACTGCAACCTCCACCTCCCAGGTTCAAGCGATTCTCGTGCTTCAGCCTCCCAAGTAGCTGGGACTGCAGGCACATGCCACCACGCCCAGCTGATGTTTGTAGTTTTAGTAGAGACGGGGTTTCATCATGTTGGCCAGGCTGGTCTCGAGCTCCTGACCTCAAGTGATCTGCCCGCCTTTGCCTCCCAAAGTGCTGGGATTACAGGCGTGAACCACTGCGTCCAGCCAATATCACACTTTATTAACCTATAGGTTACTTTATATCCTATATGACTGCAACAGAACAGCTTACCCTTAAGATTATTTGAAGTAATTCACTGAAAAGAAAAATGGCAGGTATTATCTCTGAGACTGAAAATTGTTTTGCAAATCTGTCTTTCCTTCTCCTGCACCATTGTCCTTCCCTAACTATATATTCCATTTTCTCCTTTAACCTGCATCCAACCAGTTGCCAAGTCAATCAGTTCATCCTCTCTATTTTTTCTTTTCTGTTCTAAGTGTCATCACCCCAGCTCAAAACTATATCACTAACCAATTAGACTATTTCAACAGTTTCTTGGTCAGTTTTCCCCATATTCATATGTCCCCTTTTAATATATTCTGTAGTATATATAATCTGTTTTATTATCCTCAAAAATCTTTGGCGGCTAATTAGTATATACCAAACTAAAGTGCAAAAATTCTTGAGTCTCATACCCAAGAACTTACTTGAACTGATTCTAATTTCTACTTTCCAGCCTTACATTCATACATTTGTCATTTATGTGTTAGGTACCAAGGAAACAAAATCAAGGTCTTCTGCTTAAGACTAGTAGTGTTAGGCCCGGCACAGTGGCTCACACCTGTAATCACAGCCTTTTGTGAGGCTGAGGTGGGTGGATCACCTAAGGTCAGGAGTTCAAGACCAGCCTGGCCAAGATGGTGAAACCCCATTTCTACTAAAAATACAAAAATTAGCCAGGCATAGTGGCGGGCACCTGTAATCCCAGCTACTCAGGACGCTGAGGCAGGAGAATCACCTGAACACAGGAGGCAGAGGTTGCAGTGAGCCAAGATTGCGCCACTGTACTCCAGCCTGGGCGACAAGGGCAAAACTCTGTCTCAAAAGAAAAAAAAAGAAAAAGACTAGTAGTGTTAGTGTGTGGAGATAAGTAAAATTATAAATAGATTTATTAAGTATTATGGAACCACAGAAGAGAGATAGCTAGATCAGGAAAGACTGGGCTGGATAACAAACAACTGATGATCTTGAAAAGACCTGATGTTCAACCTTAGTGCTGGAAAGCAAGTAATAGATAAGTAAAGAAAGCAGGATCTTTTAGGCAGAGGAAATATAAAACTACAAAGGTAGGCAGAGCAAAGTGGCTACGGAAAGGAAGCTACCAGATAATTTTAAATAAAGGAATAATCAGTTTATTAGTTTTAGCAGTATTATCAGTATTATTTTGCATCATTCATGTATCTACATGCTCTGCATTCCAGCTCTTAATCCTTAGAATATTAATTTCATGTCTATTTTGACATACATTAAATTATCTTAATATCAGACAACATCTCTGAAAAGCATTTCCAAGTCTGAGGCAGAATAGGACACAATCTTGGAATATTTAGAGGATGCATATTAAAAGTTTTGCCTTGTCACTATGTGAACTTGGCTAGGTTATTTCACATTTGCAACAGAAATACCTCCTTTCTACTTCAGAGGGTTGCTGTAGAGATTAAGTTGAACATACACAGCATGACAACCTGGTATACGTCAAACACTGAAAAAATTATTATAGAAATAGAATAGAATAAGGCTTGCTGTAATGATTAAATTTTAGTCAAATGTTTTCCTAATGCTGGGACACAGATGTGCAAATATATATTCTGTTTATTTAAATCCCAACGGCATTAGAAATGTTATGACTTGTGAAAGCAAAATAACAAAATACTTTTAGGTATTAAACAAAAACTTTAAAAATAACTTGATTTGAAACTAAGTAATCTAAAGCAAACATGCTAGAACATTCTATATCTTGAAATGAAGAGACAAATTAATCTTACTATTTTCAATGGAAAAAAAAAATTCTGAGTATTTTTCTAAAAATATATTTTTATAGTTTTTGTTTCATAGTTATTTTTCATTTAAACTAACTTCAATGTGTATTTTAAATAAAATCTTTATTGAGCTATGACATACACACATTGCCAAGTTACAGCTTAATGGATGTTCACAGACCCAAATTAAGAAACAGAATATTACCAGTTTAAAATTTCCCCAGGTCCCTTCCAGCCACTATGCCCTTTATTTACCCTTCACAAATAACCAGTATCTGTACTTCTGTCACTAAAAATTAGTTTTACCTGCTTTCGGATATTATATAAATGGAAAAACAGAGTATGTGCACCTTGAGTTAGTTTAATCTATTTTTGAACTTTGTTTAAATGTACTCTTTTGTCTCTAGCTTTCAGTCAACGTTATGTTTGTATCAATAGTTTTTTTTTCTTTTGCACTTTTTACATTTAGTGAATATTATTGATATGTAAAAGTACATGGAAAAATAACAGTTTGAAAATGATGCAAAGCAAGTTAGAATACAATACCTAGGTAATTAATAATACAAAGGTATTATTAATTTTGCACCTGTTCTAATTTGCTCTATGACACACAACTGATAATTTTTAATTGATTTAACTTCTGACTTCCTTTTGAATACCTAGGGTCAAGATTTGATTTTAAGGCTTTAATGAAAATTTTTTTTTAATAGATGTTTCTTTTTTTATTATAAGTTCTAGGGTACATATGCAGAACGTGCAGGTTTGTTACATAGGTATACATGTGCCATGTTGGTTTGCTGCACCCATCAACTCGTCATTTACATTAGGTGTTTCTCCTAATGCTATCCCTCCCCGAGGCCCTCACCCCCTGACAGGCCGCAGTGTGTGATTTTCCCAACCCTGTGTCCAGGTATTCTTATTGTTCAATTCCCACCTATGAGTGAGAACATGTGGTGTTTGGTTTTTTGTCCTTGTGATAGTTTGCTGAGAATGATGGTTTCCAGCTTCATCCATGTCCCTGCAAAGGACATGAATTCATCCTTTTTTGTGGCTGCATAGTATTCCATGGTGCATATATGCCACATTTTCTTAATCCAGTCTATCATTGATGGACATTTGGGCTGGTTCCAAGTCTTTGCTATTGTGAATAGTGCTGCAATAAACATACGTGTGCATGTGTCTTTATAGCAGCATGATTTATAATCCTTTGGGTATATACCCAGGAATGGGATTGCTAGGTCAAATGGTATTTCTAGTTCTAGATCCCTGAGGAATCGCCACACTGTTTTCCACAATGGTTGAACTAATTTACACTCCCATCAACAGTGTAAAAGCATTCCTATTTCTCCACATCCTCTCCAGTACCTGTTGTTTCCTGACTTTTTAATGATCACCATTCTAACAGGCATGAGATGGTATCTCATTGTGGTTTTGATTTGCATTTCTCTGATGACCAGTGATGATGAGCATTCTTTCATGTGTCTATTGGCTGCATAAATGTCTTCTTTTGAGAAGTGTCTGTTCATATCCTTTGCCCACTTATTGATGGGGTTACTTTTTTCTTGTAAATTTGCTTAAGTTCTTTGTAGATTCTGGATATTAGCCCTTTGTCAGATGAGTAGATTGCAAAAATTTTCTCTCATTCTATAGGTTGCCTGTTCACTATGATGGTAGTTTCTTTTGCTGTGCAGAAGCTCTTTAGTTTAACTAGATCCCATTTGTCTATTCTCGTTTTTGTTGCCATTGCTTTTGGTGTTTTAGTCATGAAGTCTTTGTCCATGCCTATGTCCTGAATGGTATTGCCTAGGTTTTGTTCTACGGTTCTTATGGTTTTAGGTCTAACATTTAAGTCTTGAATCCATCTTGAATTAATTTTTGTTTAAGGTGTAAGGAAGGGATCCAGTTTCAGCTTTCTACATATGGCTAGCCAGTTTTCCCAGCACCATTTATTAAATAGGGAATCCTTTCCCCATTTCTCGTTTTTGTTAGGTTTGTCAAAGAACAGATGGTTGTAGATGTGTGGTGTTATTTCTGCGGCCTCTGTTCTGCTCCATTGGTCTATATAACTGTTTTGATATGAGTACCATGCTGTTTTGGTTACTATAGCCTTGTAGTATAGTTTAAAGTCAGGTAGCGTGATGCCTCCAGCTTTGTTCTTTTGGTTTAGGACTGTCTTGGCTATACAGGCTCTTTTTTGGTTCCATATGAACTTTAAAGTAGTTTTTCCATTCTGTGAAGAAAGTCATTGGTAGCTTGATGGGGATAGCACTGAATCTATAAATTACCTTGGGCAATATGGCCATTTTCATGATATTGATTCTTCCTATTCATGAGCATGGAATGTTCTTCCATTTGTTTGGAATGTTTCCATTCCTCTTTTATTTCGTTGAGCAGTGGTTTGTAGTTCTCCTTGAAGAGGTCCTTCACATCCCTTGTAAGTTGGATTCCTAGGTATTTTATTCTCTTTGAAGCAACTGTGAATGGGAGTTCGCTCATGATTTGGCTCTCTGTTTGTCTGTTATTGGTGTATAGAAATGCTTGTGATTTTTGCACCTTGATTTTGTATCCTGAGACATTGCTGAAGTTGCTTATCAGCTTAAGGAGATTTTGGGCTGAGGCGATGGGGTTTTCTAAATATACAGTCATGTCATCTGCAAACAGGGACAATTTGACTTCCTCTTTTCCTAATTGAATACCCTTTATTTCTTTCTCCTGCCTGATTGTCCTGGCAAAAATTTCCAACACTATGTTGAATAGGAGTGGTGAGAGAGGGCATCCCTGTCTTGTGCCAGTTTTCAAAGGGAATGCTTCCAGTTTTTGCCCATTCAGTATGATATTGGCTGTGGGTTTGTCATAAATAGCTCCTATTATTTTGAGATATGTCCTATCAATACCTAGTTTATTGAGCATTTTTAGCATGAAGGGCTGCTGAATTTTGTCAAAGGCCTTTTCTGCATCTATTGAGATAATCATGTGGTTTTTGTCTTTGGTTCTGTTTATATGATGGATTATGTTTATTGATTTGTGTGTATTGAACCAGCCTTGTATCCCAGGGATGAAGCTGACTTCATTATGGTGAATAAGCTTTTTGATGTGCTGCTGGATTCAGTTCGTCTGTATTTTGTTGAGGATTTTCACATCAATGCTCCTCAGGGATATTGGTCTAAAGTTCTCTTTTTTTGTTGTGTCTCTGCCAGACTTTGGTATCAGGATGATGCTGGTCTCACAAAATGAGTTAGGGAGGATTCCCTCTTCTTCTATTGATTGGAATAGTTTCAGAAGGAATGGTACCAGTTCCTCTTTGTACCTCTGGTAGAATTCGGCTGTGAATCTGCCTGGTCTGGGACTTTTTTTGGTTAGTAGGATATTAATTATTGCCTCAATTTCAGAGGCTGTTATTGATCTATTCAGAGATTCAACTTCTTCCTGGTTTAGTCTTGGGAGGGTGTATGTGTCCAGGAATTCGTCCATTTCTTCTAGGTTTTCTAATTTATTTGCATAGACGTGTTTATAGTATTCTCTGATGGTAGTTTGTATTTCTGTAGGATCGGTGGTGATGCCCCTTTATCATTTTTTATTGCATCTATTTGATTCTTCTCTCTTTTCTTCTTTATTAGTCTTGCTAGCAGTCTTTCAATTTTGTTGATCTTTTCAAAAAACCAGCTCCTGGATTCACTGATTTTTTGAAGGGTTTTTTTGTGTCTCTATCTCCTTCAGTTCTGCTCAGATAGTAGTTATTTCTTGCCTTCTGCTAGCTTTTGAATTTGTTTGCTCTTGCTTCTCTAGTTCTTTCAATTGTGATGTTAGATCTTTCCTGCTTTCTCTTGTGGGCATTTAGTGCTATAAATTTCCCTCTACACACTGCTTTAAATGTGTCCCAGAGATTCTGTTATGTTGTGTCTTTGTTCTCACTGATTTCAAAGAACATTTTTATTTCTGCCTTCATTTCGTTATCTACCCAGTAGTCATTCAGGGGCAGGTTGTTCAGTTTCCATGTAGTTGTGCAGTTTTGAGTGAGTTTCTTAATCCTGAGTTCTAATTTGATTGCACTGTGGTCTGAGAGACAGTTTGTTGTGATTTCTGTTGTTTTAGATTTGCTGAGAAGTGCTTTACTTCCAATTATGTGGTCAATTTTAGAATAAGTGTGATGTGGTGCTGAGAAGAATGTATATTCTGTTGATTTGGGGTGGAGAGTTCTGTAGATGTCTCTTAGGTCCGCTTGGTGCAGAGCTGAGTTCAAGTCCTGGATATCCTTGTTAACTTTCTGTCTCGTTGATCTAATATTGACAGTGTGGTGTTAAAGTCTCCCATTATTATTGTGTGGGAGTCTAAGTCTCTTTGTAGGTCTCTTAGGACTTGCTTTATGAATCTGGGTGCTCCTGTATTGGGTGCATATATATTTAGGATAGTTAGCTCTTCTAGTTGAATTGATCCCTTTACCATCATGTAATGGCCTTTTCTCTTTTGATCTTTGTTGGTTTAGTCTGTTTTATCAGAGAATAGGATTGCAACCCCTGCTTTTTTCTGCTTTCCATTTGCTTGGTAGATCTTCCTCCATCCCTTTATTTTGAGCCTATGTGTGTCTCTGCACATGAGATGGGTCTCCTGAATACAGCACACTGATGGGTCTTGAGTCTATCCAATTTGCCAGTCTGTGTCTTTTAATTGGGGCATTTAGCCCGTTCACATTTAAGGTTAATATTGTTATGTGTGAATCTGATCCTGTCATTATGATGTTAGCTGGTTATTTTGCCCATTGATTGATGCAGTTTCTTCATAGCATCGATGGTCTCTACAGTTCGACATGTTTTTGCAGTGGCTGGTACCAGTTATTCCTTTCCATGTTTAGTGCTTCCTTTAGGAGCTCTCGTAAGGCAGGCCTGGTGGTGAGAAAATCCCTCAGCATTTGCTTGTCTGTAAAGGATTTTATTTCTCCTTCACTTATGAAGCTCAGTTTGGCTGGATATGAAATTCTGGGTTGAAAAATTCTTTTCTTTAAGGATGTTGAATATTGGCCCCCACTCTCTTCTGGCTTGTAGGGAGAGAGATCTGCTGTTAGTCTGATTGGCTTCCCTTTGTGGGTAACCCAACCTTTCTCTCTGGCTGCCCTTAATACTTTTTCCTTCATTTCAACCTTGTTGAATTTGACAGTTACGTGTCTTGGGGTTGCTCTTCTTGAGGAGTATCTTTGTGGTATTCTCTGTATTTCCTGAATTTGAATGTTGGCCTGCCTTGCTAGGTTGGGGAAGTTCTCCTGGATAATATCCTGAAGAGTGTTTTCCAACTTGGTTCCATTCTCCCTGTCACTTTCAGTACACCAGTCAAATGTAGATTTGGTCTTTTCACACAGTCCCATATTTCTTGGAGGCTTTGTTCCTCTCTTTTCATTCTTTTTTTCTCTAATCTTGTCTTCTCACTTTATTTCATTAATTTGATCTTCAATCACTGATATTCTTTCTTCCACTTGATCAAATCGGCTATTGAAGCTTGTGCATGCATCACGAAGTTCTCCTGCCACAGTTTTCAGCTCCATCAGGTCATTTAAGGTCTTCTCTACACTGTTTATTCTAGTTAGCCATTCATCTAACCTTTTTTCAAGGTTTTTAGCTTCCTTGCAACGGGTTAGAACATCCCCCTTTAGCTTGGAGAACTTTGTTATTACTGACCTTCTGAAGCCTACTTCTGTCAACTTGTGAAAGTGATTCTCCATCTAGCTTTGTTCCATTGCTGGCAAGGAGCTGCGATCCTTTGGAAGAGAAGAGGCGCTCTGGTTTTCAGAATTTTCAACTTTTCTGCTCTGGTTTCTCCCCATCTTTGTGGTTTTATCTACCTTTGGTCTTTGATGATGGTGACCTACAGATGGGGTTCTGGTTTGGATGTCTTTTTTGTTGATGTTGATGCTATTCCTTTCTGTTTGTTAGTTTTCCTTCTAACAGTCAGGTCCCTCAGCTGCAGGTCTGTTGGAGTTTGCTGGAGGTCCACTCCAGACCCTGTTTGCCTGGGTATCACCAGCGGAGGCTGCAGAACAGCAAATATTGCTGCCTGATCCTTCCTCTGGAAGCTTCATCCCAGAGGGGCACCCGCCTGTATGAGGTGTCTGTCAGCCCCTACTGGGAGATGTCTCCCAGTTAGGTTACACAGGGGTCAGGGACCCACTTGAGGAGGCAGTATGTCCATTCTCAGAGCTCAAACACCATGCTGGGAGAACCACTGCTCTCTTCAGAGCTGTCAGACAGGGACGTTTAAGTCTGCATAAGTATCTGCTGCCATTTGTTTAGCTATGCCCTGTCCACAGAGGTGGAGTCTATAGAGGCAGTAGGCCTTGCTGAGCTGTGGTGGGCTCCACCCAGTTCGAGCTTCCCAGCCACTTTGTTTACCTACTCAAGCCTCAGCAATGGTGGACGCCCCTCCCCCTGCCAGGCTGCAGCCTCGCAGGTCTATCTCAGACTGCTGTGCTAGCAGTGAGCAAGGCTCCGTTGGTGTGGGACCCGCCAAGCCAGGCACGGAAGAGAATCTCCTGGTCTGCCGGTTGCTAAGACTGTGGGAAAAGTGTAGTATTTGGGCGGAAGTGTCCTGTTTTTCCAGGTACAGTCTGTCACAGCTTCCCTTGGCTAGGAAAGGGAAATCCCCCGATCCCTTGCACTTCCCAGGTGAGGTGATACCCTGCCCTGCTTTGGCTCGCCCTCTGTGGGCTGCACCCACTGTCTGGCCAGTCCCAATGAGATGAACCAGGTACCTCAGCTGGAAATGCAGAAATCACCCATGTTATGCATGAGTATCAATAGTTTAATTTCATTACTATATTTTATTCCATTATATAAAGACACTATATTTTATTTATTCTACTGCTAATAGACACATTTCTTCTAAGTTTTGGTATATTTCATATAATGTTCATATTGTCCTTTGGCACAAATATATATGTATATCTGCTGAGTATATAACTTGCAGGAGTATTGCTGAGTCAAGAGAAATGCTTATGCTTAAAAGGTTTGATAGATACTACGAAATAATTTAAAGAGTGTTTAGCCCAACCTACACTCCTACCAGCAATGTATTAAAAGTTTTGTTTTCCATTTAGTCATTCAAATGAGTATATAATATATCTCACTGTGTTTTAATTTGCATGTTCCTGATGATTAGTGATGCTGAAGACCTTTTGTATGTTATTGGTTATTTAGAAATCCAGTTTAGGCCAGGCACAGCGGCTCATGACTGCAATCCCAACACTTTGGGAGGACTAGGGAGACGAATTGCTTGAGCCCAGGAGTTCAAGTCCAGCCTGGGCAACGTGGTGAAACTCTGTTTCTTCTATTCTACTAAGAATACAAAAAAATTAGCCGGGCATGGTGGTGCACACCTGTAGTCCCAGCAACTGAGGAGGCTGAGGTGGGAGGATCACTTGAGCCCAGGTAGTCAAGGCTGCAGTGAGCCAAGATTATACCACTACACTCCAGCCTGGACAACAACAGGAGTGGGACCCTGTCTCCTGTCTCAAAAAAAAAAAAAAAGGGAAAAGAAAAGAAAAAGAGAAATCCACTTTTGTGAAGTACATTTGGTCAGTTTTTTACGGAGATGAAAATTGTCTTTGCTACTGATCTGTGGGTGCTTTTTATATATTTTAGATCCAAGCTCTCTCTCTATACATATCCATCCATCCATATATATATCTCTCTCTTCCATTCTGTGATTTTTTGAATGATGAATGAGTTTTAAATTTTACCCAATATTTTTCCTGTATTTATTGAGATGACTGTTCTTTTATTTGTACAATGTAATAAATCATTCATTAATTTTTGAATGGTAAATTAACCTTGAATTTAAGGAATGAGGTATTATCATTTTTATAGCTCACTGGATTCAATGTATTAATATTTTGTTTAAGACTTTTACATCTATGCTTATGAGATATGACTTGCAATTTTCTGTTATTACAGTATCCTAAATTTATGTTTGACTTGAAGGTTTCCCTGTCCTCATAAGCCAAGTTGGGAAAAAAAGTTATGATACATTCTTTTACCATTTCTCTGAAAGAGTTTATAAAAAGATTTGTGTTATTTCTTCCTTAAATATGTGGAAGTATTCAATGGTGAAATCTGGGCCTGGAGATATCTTTGTGAGATTTTAAACTACAAATTCTATTTTAATAGATTTCAATCAGATTTCCTACTTCTTCTTGAATCAGTTTAACTAAGTTGTATTTTCAAAGGAGTTTGTCCAATTGATCTAAATTATCAAATTTATTGGTATCAATTTATCCATAATAGCCTTTTTTTTTTTTTTTTTTTAAGACAGAGTCTTGCTCTGTCGCCCAGGCTGAAGTGCAGTGGCGCAGTCTCAGCTCACTGCAACCTCTGCCTCCCGGGTTCAAGCGATTCTCCTGCCTCAGCCTCCCGAGTAGCTGGGAGTACAGGTGCATGCCACCATGTCTGGCTAATTTTTTGTGTTTTAGTAGAGATGGGGTTTCACTGTGGTAGCCAGGATGGTCTTGATCTCCTGACCTTGTGATCCGCCCGCCTTGGGGTATCCTTTTAATCTGTGCAGTATCTGCAGTGATATGCACATTTTTATTCTTGATATTGACAATTTCTGTTTTTGAAAACAATTTTTTTCTTTATTATTCTTGCTTGTTTACTTATTTTCTTAAGTCTTTTCCAGGAGCCAAAATTTGGCATTATAGATTTTCCTCTATTGTACAAATGATCTTGATTTCATTTATTTCTTTATTATTGTCTTCCTTCCCCTGTCGTGAGGTTTAATTTGCTGGGTTTTTGGAGGTTTTTCCTACCTTCTTGAGATGAAAGTTAAGATCATTTCCAAACCTGTTCACTTTCTAATGTATGCATTTAAAAGCTAAGGCACAATTTTAACTGTACTCCATATCTTTTGTAATATCATACTCATTACCATTTAGTTCAAAATGTTTTTCCTTTTTTATAGTAATTTAGAAATATGCTGCTTAATTTCTAAACATTTGAAATTCCACTGTGGTCAAAGAACATACTATCAATATTTTCAATCCTTTGAAATTTATAGGAACTAGCTCTATGGTCCAGCACGATTAATTTTATCAAATGTTTCACATGCACTGGAAAAGAATGTGCATTTAGCAGTTGTACGACGCAGACAGAGTTCAATATATGCCAATTACATCAAGTTTTTCTTATCACCTGCATCCTTCTAAATTTGTCTGCCAGATACTGAAACTAAATATTAGAGGCTTATAATGTTAGAATTTTTATATTTCCCTGATGGTTTGACCCTTCATTATGATACACCTTTATCTGAAGTGATGCTTCTTGCCTTAAAGTAGACTTTATAACATCTATTGGTTATTCTTTGCATGCTATCTATTTCTATCCTTTTGCTTTCAATCCTTCTATAGTTTTATATTTAAGTATGTCTCTTATGAATATCATATCACTGAGATTTTTCGGTTGATTTTAACTTAGTCTCCCATTTGGAGCATTTACTCTTTTAACATTTAATGTAATCACCAATATATTTCAATTTATATCTGTCAATGTGCTATTATTTTTTCTTTCTCAACCTGTTTTGTGTTTTTCTCTAATTTCTTGCCATCTTTTATAATACATTAATAAACTACTTTTGTTTTTCCACTTTGTTTTTAAGTTATATATTCTTTTACTTGGTGGTTACTTTAGCAAATACTCACAAAATATTTAAATCTAATATATTTTTCGCATGTTTACCAGTTTCCACATGACACAGAGACCTCAGAACATTTTGACTTCACTTAACCATTTTTGTGTTGCTGTCATGCATTTTAATTCTTTATACACTTTAAGCCCCACAAGACATTATGACTGTTTTCAGCCACTATACATTTATATTTATACATATTATTTACTCTTTCTATTGCTCTTCATTCCTTCCTGTATTTCTGTTTCCATCTGAGACCATTTTCCTTCTTCCTGGAGAACCTCCTTTAGTATTTCTTTTAGTGCAGGTCTGCTGGTGACAAATTCTGGTGCAGGTCTGCTGCTGAGTTTTTGTTTGAAAATGTCTTCACAACACTTTCACTTTTGAAGGGTATTTTCACTGGGTACAGAATTCTGGGTTGTCTTTTTTTTTACACTAAAAGATAACAAGTCACTGTTTTCTTGGCTTCCATCACTTCTGCCCAGAAGTCAGCTGTCAATTGTCAAGCAATTTCATTGCTCCTTTAGGTAACGCTTATTTCCCTCTGAATGCTTTTAATAATTTTTTTCTTTTGTTTGGAGCACTGTACATCTAGGTGTAGTTTTCTCTATATTTGTCCCACTTTAGGTTAAAAGGTTTTTATGAACCTGTGACTTGCTGTGTTGGCCATTATCTCTTAAAACGTTGCTTCTGCCTTGTTCTCTCTACTTTTTTCCTGGACTCCAATTATATACATTTAAGAACCTTCATCCTTTACCCTATGTCTCTCACATCTATTTCTGTATTTCTCCATTCTCTTTGCTTTCCATGCCTAGATATTTCTACCAACCTATCTTTCAGTTCACCAAATTTCTCCTCTTTTTTTTCTGAGACAGGATTTCACCCTGTTACCCAGGATGAAGTATAGTGGCATGCTCACAGCTCACTGCAGCCCCGACCTCCCAGACTCAAGTGATCCTCCCGCCATGGCATCCCCTTGTAGCTGAGGCTACAGGCATGTGCCACCATGCCCAACTGATTTTGTAGTAGAGATGGGGTTTCGTCACGTTGCCCAAGCTGGTCTTGAACTCCTGGGCTCAGGTGATCCACCCAACTTGGCCTCCCAAAGGGCTGAAATTACAGGCATAAGCCACCACACCTGGCCCAAACTTCTCTTCCGCTATGACCATTAAACCTGTATTTAAGGTTTATAATTTCAACTCCATTTTGTATTTCTGGAATTTCCATTTGATTCTTTAAAAATATATATTTAAATATATACAGTTATCCTTTGGAGAATGGTTCCAGGACATGGAACCATGGATACCAAAATCTATGGATACTCAAGTCCTTTATATATAATGGTGCTGTATCTGCATATAACACATATACTTCCTCCTGCACACTTCAAATCAGCCCTAGATTACTTATAATACCTAATATAATGCCTCACATTATTTTATTCTGTGGATTCAGTGTAGTACTTAATACACAGAAAACTGAAGTTTTACTTTTTGGAACCGTGTGGAATGTTTTTTCCCAATTATTATTTTTTTTTTTTTTGAGATGGAGTCTTGCTCTGTCACCCAGGCTGGAGTGCAGTGGCAGGATCTCGGCTCACTGCAACCTCCGCCTCCCTAGTTCAAGCGATTCTCCTGCCTCAGCCTCCTGAGTAGCTGGGATTATAGGTGCTGACGACTACGCTCGGCTAATTTTTGTATTTTTAGTAGAGAGGGGGTTTCTCCATGTTGGCCAGGCTGGTCTCTAACTCCTGATCTCAGGTGATCCGTCCGCCTCAGCCTTCCAAAGTGCTGGGATTACAGGCATGAGCCACCGTGTCCGGACCCAGTTACTTTTGACTTGTAGTTGGTTAAATTCACAGATATGGAACCCATGGATACAGAGGGCCAAATGTATTTCAGTTCTTTGGCTAACTTCTTCATCTTTTTATCTATTATTTAAACATATTAATTAAAAATCCCTTAGCATATGTATCTGGTAATTCACTAACTGGGCTATCTGTAAGTCTATTGATATTGCCCACTGGTTTTTCTCTTAATCTTATTTCTTTTATGTCTGAGATTATACATAAAAAAGTTACAAAGCCTCTGGATGATGTTATCTTTCTAGAGAGGCTTCATCCTATTCTTTCTGATGGGTGGCTTATTAGAATAAGGAACAGATCACTTTAATACAATCAAGGAGTGGCTCAAAGTTAGTTTGTAGTTTTTGTTAAGCTCAGTTTATCAGTAGTTTACCCCCATTCCTAGAGTGTACTTCTTCACAGGTCTCATTGAGAGTCTACAGTATTGCCTAGGGCCCCTGCTTCAAAGGTGGACACTATAATTCTAATTTTTCTCTCATTAGCATTGAGAGACTGCAGAAAACTTCAATCTTCTTTTCTGATTAACGTCTTAGACTTTTGCCCTGTACAGTTTAAGAATTCAAAAAAGAAAATGCCTTGAGTGGAAAACCTCTGAGTCTCAGGTTGCCTTCTCCAGATGACTGGATCATGGTCCCTCAAGTCCTGTCAGTCCCAGATTTCAACTTTTGTCTCTAAAGTCCTATGAGATTGCTAAATGCTCTGCTGGCTTCTCTGAAACTTAAATGTGGCCTCTGCCCAGAATATTGGTTTCTTCTCCTACAACAAAAATTAGCAAGACCAATAAAGAAAAAAAGAGAGAAGAATCAAATAGATGCAATAAAAAATGATAAAGGGATATCACCACCGATCCCACAGAAATACAAACTACCATCAGAGAATACTATAAACACCTCTACACAAATAAACTAGAGAATCTAGAAGAAATGGACAAATTCCTGGACACATACACCCTCCCCAGACTAAACCAGGAAGAAGTTGAATCCCTGAATAGACCAATAACAGGCTCTGAAATTGAGGCAATAATTAATATCCTACCACCAGAAAAAGTCCAAGACCAGACGGATTCACAGCTGAATTCTACCAGAGGTACAAGGAGGAGCTGGTACCGTTCCTTCTGAAACTATTCCAATCAATAGAAAAAGAGGGAATCCTCCCTAACTCATTTTGTGAGGCCAGCATCATCCTGATACCAAAGTCTGGCAGAGACACACACAAAAAAGAGAATTTTAGACCAATATCCCTGATGAACATCCATGCAAAAATCCTCAATAAAATACTGGCAAATAGAATCTAGCAGCACATCAAAAAGCTTATCCACCATGATCAAGTGGGCTTCATTCCTGGGGCAAGGCTGGTTCAACATATGCAAATCAATAAACGTATTCCAGCATATAAACAGAAACAAAGACAAAAACCACATAATTATCTCAATAGATGCAGAAAAGGCCTTTGACAAAATTCAACAGCCCTTCATGCTAAAAACTCTCAATAAATTCGGTATTGATAGGACATATCTCAAAATAATAAGAGCTATTTATGACAAACGCACAGCCAATATCATACTGAATGGGCAAAAACTGGAAGCATTCCCTTTGAAAACTGGCACAAGACAGGGATGCCCCCCTCTTATCACTCCTATTTAACATAGTGTTGGAAGTTCTGGCCAGGGCAATCAGGCAGGAGAAAGAAATAAAGGGTATTCAATTAGGAAAAGAGGAAGTCAAATTGTCCCTGTTTGCAGATGATATGATTGTATATTTAGAAAACCCCATCGTCTCAGCCCAAAATCTCCTTAAGCTGATAAGCAACTTCAGCAAAGTCTCAGGATACAAAATCAAGGTGCAAAAATCACAAGCATTCCTATACACCAATAACAGACAAACAGAGAGCCAAATCATGAGTGAACTCCCATTCACAATTGCTTCAAAGAGAATAAAATACCTAGGAATCCAACTTACAAGGGATGTGAAGGACCTCTTCAAGGAGAACTAGAAACCACTGCTCAACGAAATAAAAGAGGACACAAACAAATGGAAGAACATTCCATGCTCATGAATAGGAAGAATCAATATCATGAAAATGGCCATACTGCCCAAGGTAATTTATAGATTTAATGCCATCTCCGTCAAGCTATCAATGACTTTCTTCACAGAATTGGAAAAAACTACGTTAAAGTTCATATGGAACCAAAAAAGAGCCTGTATAGCCAAGACAATCCTAAACCAAAAGAACAAAGCTGGAGGCATCACGCTACCTGACTTCAAACTATACTACAAGGCTACAGTAACCAAAACAGCATGGTACTGGTACCAAAACAGAGATATAGATCAATGGAACAGAACAGAGCCCTCAGAAATAATACCACACATCTACAACCATCTGATCTTTGACAAACCTAACAAAAACAAGAAATGGGGAAAGGATTCCCTATTTAATAAATGGTGCTGGGAAAACTGGCTAGCCATATGGAGAAAGCTGAAAGTGGATCCCTTCCTTACACCTTAAACAAAAATTAATTCAAGATGGATTCAAGACTTAAATGTTAGACCTAAAACCATAAAAACCGTAGAAGAAAACCTAGGCAATACCATTCAGGACATAGACATGGACAAGGACTTCATGTCTAAAACACCAAAAGCAATGGCAACAAAAGCCAGAATAGACAAATGGGATCTAATTAAACCAAAGAGCTTCTACACAGCAAAAGAAACTACCATCAGAGTGAACAGGCAACCTACAGAATGGGAGAAAATTTTTGCAATCTACTCATCTGACAAAGGGCTAATATCCAGAATCTACAAAGAACTCAAACAAATTTACAAGGAAAAAACAAACAACCCCACCAAAAAGTGGGCAAAGGATATGAACAGACACTTCTCAAAAGAAGACATTTATGCAGCCAACAGACACGTGAAAAAATGCTCATCATCACTGGTCATCAGAGAAATGCAAATCAAAACCACAATGAGATACCATGTCACACCAGTTAGAATGGCAGTCATTAAAAAGTCAGGAAACAACAGGTGCTGGAGAGGATGTGGAGAAATAGGAACACTTTTACACTGTTGGTGGGACTGTAAACTAGTTCAACCATTGTGGAAGACAGTGTGGTGATTCCTCAAGGATCTAGAACTAGAAATACCATTTGACCCAGCCATACCATTACTGGGTATATACCCAAAGGATTATAAATCATGCTGCTATAAAGACACATGCACACATGTTTATTGCGGCACTATTCACAATAGCAAAGACTTGGAACCAACCCAAATGTCCATCAATGATAGACTGGATTAAGAAAATGTGGCACATATACAGCATGGAATACTATGCAGCCATAAAAAAGGATGAGTTCATGTCCTTTGTAGGGACATGGACGAAGCTGGAAACCATCATTCTCAGCAAACTATTGCTGAGACAAAAAACCAAACACCGCATGTTCTCACTCATAGATGGGAATTGAACAATGAGAACACTTGGGTCTACAGCCATACCACCCTGAATGCACCCTATCTCTTCTGATCTCAGAAGCTAAGCAGGGTCGGGCCTCGTTAGCACTTGGATGGGAGAACACTTGGACACAGGAAGGGGAACATCACACACTGGGGCCTGTCGTGGGGTCGGGGGAGGGGGGAGGGATAGCATTAGGAGATATACCTAATGTAAATGACGAGTTAATGGGTGCAGCACACCAACATGGCACATGTATACATATGTAACAAACCTGTACGTTGTGCACATGTACTCTAGAACTTAAAGTATTATAAAAAAAAAAAAAAGAAAGAAAAATTCCCACTAGAAGAAAAACATCTCACAGATGTAGATTCACTACTCTGTATTCTCTTCTCTCTAAAATCTAGTCTCCTAAAGTACAATTTGCCCGGGCAGCTCCCTGATGCTTGCCAACAAACTTTTTTAGTATTGGTCTGACATAAGCTGCTCCACCTTAGCTGGAAGCAAATGTCTCACTCATATTCTTTGCATTTTAATTCCTGAATCAAATTTCTCTTTGTACTTTGCCATGATTGGTCTACTGCAAACAACATGCACACACATTTATATTTCAGATTTGCATGCTATTGTAACAACTGTCAGTATGTGATTAATGAATAAGAAAATGTTGTAATCATACATTGATAAGAGCCTGAATTTTTTAAAAAGACTACTTCCTTGAAACATAAGGTATCAAACAGCATGTGTACAGTATATTTTAGATCTCTGTGTATCCAAGAGATATATGTAAACACACCAACCATCCATGCTAGTGAATTTTGCTATTCGTGTTTAAATTTGTTCATCTTTAATTGTAGCTTACTGCATTAAGGATAATTCCTAGGAAGATTTACAAGTGTTTAAGGAAGTATGAAACCTCAATGCAGTGTTCTTCAAATTGTGGTTTACAAAATTAATTTAGTAACTCACATATAGTAACGGTAAAATAATTCTATGAAAATCAATTCATTTTTGTACATATATCACCAAACATGTGAACTGGATCATGGCATAAAACATATTTCTTACTGTGATTTGTGGTCAAAAAGTTTAAAAACCACTTATCTGTAAAACTATCAAAAAGGCCTTAATTTATTTCCATAAGGCACAAAAGACCAACAGGTCTGTTATCTATTACTGATAGGTGATAATTTCTTACCTTTTTAGAGCACTTGGCTGTGGTTTTCAGACAGCACTTCTTATGGCAAGCATACTTGCATACTGAAAAACAGGTGAGGAATGCAACATTTTTAGAAGTCTGTACATCAGTGATAAGAATTTATCAAGTATCCTTTATTTTAGACCTACATTTTTTTCTTTAAATCTCAGACTGCTGTAATACGACATACATACTTTGTACAATGGTATAATTAAAAAGAATTTTAACCCATTCTATGGGGTATAATGAAGTTGAAAACATGATCAAAATTTCTAGCCACAGTCAATGAAAAAGCTTTTTGTTCTTTCAAAGCTGCTCATCCTGCCCCTATGCCACACAGTGCCACTCCCCAACAAATTCCAGCAGGATACTTATCTTTGTGGTTTGATTCACAAATTAGTGTTCATGTTCTACCACATATATGCTCTACAACATACTAAAATCTCAGAAATGCCTATTAAGAATCATTCCTATAGATAAGGAAGGCATTACTGTCAAAGATCCTTCCTGAAATGAAAACAAATTGGGTAGCACAGTTTAAGATACAAGAAAGGTCTTATTTATCATCTCTAAAGGTTCAGAACAGAGCTCTGAAGAACCAGAACATGAAGAATATTCCGTTGTGATTGGGAAGATGGGATAAAGAAAAGGTTCAGAGCTAAAATAATTTAGAGGAGTGGTGATAACCCAGGGTGGCTGGGCAGCTGGTGAACAGGAAGAGGCACATTAAGAGGAGCGTATTGAGAACACAGCTGGCTTATGTCATTTTGTTACACTAGCTCTGGCTTCTGTGTATCAATACCTGAATATCCTTTCTTGAGCTTGTAAAATATAACTTGTAGGCTTTTGAAGGCCAAGATCAAGTAAGGGAGGCCATGTCACTGTACTGGTGAAATAATCAGGATAACAACAAAGAAACTTAGCTAATTCTATTAAAAAATCAAATCAGGTCAGGCACAGTGGCTCATGCTTGTAATCCCAGCACACTTTGGGAGGTCAAGGTGAGTGGATCACTTGAGATCAGGAGTTCAAGACCAGCCTGATCAACATGGTAAAACCCTGTCTCTACTAAATATACAAAAATTAGCCAGGCATGGTGGTGGGCACCTGTAATCCCAGCTACTGGGGAGGCTGAGGCAGGACAAGCACTTAAACCTGGGAGGCGGAGGTTGCAGTGAGCTGAGATTGTGCCACTGCACTCCAGTCTGGGCAACAAAGTTAGACTCCATCTCACAAAAAAAAAAAAAAAATCAAACCAGCCCAACATAGTCATAATAAAGAAAATTATTTACATTTTTAGCTTTAAGTTACAGAAGAAACTAAACCTATAAAAATCATAGTTACACTAAAGAGTCAAATACATTTCAAACTACTTCCTATTTTCAGACTCATTATAATTTTTTAGACTACTGATAATAAAACCAAAGCAAAACTGCTGTTGAACCATGGAATAAGTAAATATATAGTAATAGTGGCAATTTTTCTGTGGCAAACTGCTGTCATACTAGTTCCAGTCCTTTCCTAGTATTTGCTTCATTCAATTTTAGCCCACTAGTAAAAGCAAAGCTTCACAGAACTAATAATAGCACCAGAGCAGATGCATAAAATAAGATGAGTGGAGGCTAAAGGTTCACTGTAAGCCAGAACCAACTTATCTACAAAGAATCTGTACTCACATTTTAGGATTTATATATTTATATATATATTTATAGGTAAAATAATATATATATTATATTTATATATTTTTTATATATTTATTTTTTCTACTGTAATCTGCTAAAAGGATTACAGTAGAAAAAGTACCTTTTTGACTATAATCTAATTTATTCATTTATCCATCCATCCATCCATCCATCTATAGGTCTATCTAACCAACAAATATTTATTAAAACTTACTATGTGCCATCACTGTTTTAGGCACTGATGATATATTAAAAAAAAAAAAGACAAATAAGTTTCCTGACCTATAGAGCATATATTTTAGAGGCGTAGACTGAAAAACAAGAAAACAAATACTTAATATAATTTTGGGTGGTAATTAAGTTCTATAAAGACTATTAAATCTGAGTGAAAGAACAGAGAATTTCAGAGGGTGGAGGGGCGGGCGCAGTGGCTCACGCCTGTAATCCCAGCACTTTAGGCCAAGGCGGGACGATCACCTGAGGTCAGGAGTTCGAGACCAGCCTGGCCAACATGGCAAAACCCTGTCTCTACTAAAAACACAAAAATTAGCTGGGCGTGGTGGCATGTGCCTGTAATCCCAGCTACTCGGGAGGCTGAGGCAGGGAGAATCACTTGAACCTGGGAAGCAGAGGTTGCAGTGAGCTGAGATCACACCACTGCACTCCAGCCTGGGTGATGGAGCAAGACACCATCTCAAAAAAAAAAGAATAGAGAATTTGGGGACAAGGTGGCATTTAAACTGGGGGTAAAAAAGAGAGCTCTCTGAGAAGGTGAGATGTGAGTGTAGGCATGAAGTAATTGAAATATTAAGTCATACTAAAATCTGGGACAAGACCATTTTAGACAGAGTGAATTACATGTACGAGGCTCTCAGTGACCAAATAACATAAAAATATCTGGTTTAGATACAAAGAATAGGTGAAGAGAGTATAGCAAGAGATGAGGCTAAAAATTTAGGTGGTGTAAATAACTCCTTTATGTTAAAGGAGATATAAGACAACTCAAGGAAACAGAAATGTCAGCGGTCAAAAATATTCCTCAAAGATCTCTTACTTACATTTGCAAACAGAGGCTCGGTCCATTATCCATATCAAAGAAGAACAGTATTCACAGTATGTAGGGATGCTATATTGGGTGGCTTTAAAGATGTGACCATTGTGTTCTTCCACCTGAATGAAAAAATTTAGCTACTTATATTAAAGCCAACACAGTAAATGCTGCCCTAACGTGGTGGGAAATCCTTCAGTCTCTTGTTAAGTCTTCACTAGGCACTAATTCCAGGGGGACAATTATGATCTTTTGAGAAATAACATAAAATAAAATATATTTTTCCTGCTTTCCAAAAGCTAAGAATCTAGATAAACATGACCAAATTATATGAAAAACAGAAAGCAATGCAACAGACATATAACAGCTGTCTTATATGACTCTAATGTTACATTAAAAGCAGCAGTCTCTGGTACCATTCTTTCTGAAACTATTCCAATCAACAGAAAAAGAGGGAATCCTCCCTAACTCATTTGATGAGGCCAGCATCATCCTGATACCAAAGCCTGGCAGAGACACAACAAAAAAAGAGAATTTTAGACCAATATCCTTGATGAACATTGATGCAAAAATCCTCAATAAAATACTGGCAAACCAAATCCAGCAGCACATCAAAAAGCTTATCCACCATGATCAAGTGGGCTTCATCCCTGGGATGCAAGGCTGGTTCAATATACGCAAATCAATAAATGTAATCCAGCATATAAACAGAACCAAAGACAAAAACCACATGATTATCTCAATAGATGCAGAAAAGGCCTTTGACAAAATTCAACAATGCTTCATGCTAAAAACTGTCAATAAATTAGGTATTCATGGGACGTATCTCAAAATAATAAGAGCTATTTATGACAAACCCACAGCCAATATCATACTGAATGGGCAAAAACTGGAAGCATTCCCTTTGAAAACTGGCACAAGACAGGGATGCCCTCTCTCACCACTTCTATTCAACATAGTGTTGGAAGTTCTGGCCAGGGCAATTAGGCAGGAGAAGGAAATAAAGGGTATTCAATTAGGAAAAGAGGAAGTCAAATTGTCCCTGTTTGCAGATGACATGATTGTATATCTAGAAAACCCCATTGTCTCAGCCCAAAATCTCCTTAAGCTGATAAGCAACTTCAGCAAAGTCTCAGGATACAAAATCAATGTACAAAAATCACAAGCATTCTTATACACCAACAGCAGACAAACAGAGAGCCAAATCATGAGTGAACTCCCATTCACAATTGCTTCAAAGAGAATAAAATACCTAGGAATCCAACTTACAAGGGATGTGAAGGACCTCTTCAAGGAGAACTACAAACCACTGTTCAAGGAAATAAAAGAGGATACAAACAAATGGAAGAACATTCCATGCTCATGGGTAGGAAGAATCAATATCATGAAAATGGCCATACTGCCCAAGGTAATTTACAGATTCAATGCCATCACCATCAAGCTACCAATGACTTTCTTCACAGAATTGGAAAAACTACTTTAAAGTTCGTATGGAAACAAAAAAGAGCCCGCATCGCCAAGTCAATCCTAAGCCAAAACAACAAAGCTGGAGGCATCACGCTACCTGACTTCAAACTATACTACAAGGCTACAGTAACCAAAACAGCATGGTACTGGTACCAAAACAGAGATATAGGTCAATGGAACAGAACAGAGCCCTCAGAAACAACGCCACATATCTACAACTATCTGATCTTTGACAAACCTGACAAAAACAAGAAATGGGGAAAGGATTCCCTATTTAATAAATGGTGCTGGGAAAACTGGCTAGCCATATGGAGAAAGCTGAAACTGGATCCCTTCCTTACACCTTATACAAAAATCAATTCAAGATGGATTCAAGACTTAAATGTTAGACCTAAAACCATAAAAACCCTAGAAGAAAACCTAGGCATTACCATTCAGGACATAGGCATGGGCAAGGACTTCATGTCTAAAACACCAAAAGCAATGGCAACAAAAGCCAAAATTGACAAATGGGATCTAATTAAACTCAAGAGCTTCTGCACAGCAAAAGAAACTACCATCAGAGTGAACAGGCAACCTACAAAATGGGAGAAAATTTTCGCAACCTACTCATCTGACAAAGGGCTAATATCCAGAATCTACAATGAACTCCAACAAATTTACAAGAAAAAAACAAACAACCCCATCAACAAGTGGGTGAAGGACATCAACAGACACTTCTCAAAAGAAGACATTTATGCAGCCAAAAAACACATGAAAAAATGCTCACCATCACTGGCCATCAGAGAAATGCAAATCAAAACCACAATGAGATACCATGTCACACCAGTTAGAATGGCAATCATTAAAAAGTCAGGAAACAACAGGTGCTGGAGAGGATGTGGAGAAATAGGAACACTTTTACACTGTTGGTGGGACTGTAAACTAGTTCAACCCTTGTGGAAGTCATTGTGGCGATTCCTCAGGGATCTAGAACTAGGAATTCCATTCGACCCAGCCATCCCATTACTGGGTATGTACCCAAAGGACTATAAATCATGCTGCTATAAAGACACATGCACACGTATGTTTATTGCGGCATTATTGACAATAGCAAAGACTTGGAACCAACCCAAATGTCCAACAATGATAGACTGGATTAAGAAAATGTGGCACATATACACTATGGAATACTATGCAGCCATAAAAAATGATGAGTTCATGTCCTTTGTAGGGACACAGATGAAATTGGAAATCATCATTCTCAGTAAACTATCGCAAGAACAAAAAACCAAACACTGCATATTCTCACTCATAGGTGGGAACTGAACAATGAGAACACATGGACACAGGAAGAGGAACATCACACTTTGGGGACTGTTGTGGGGTGGTGGGAGGGGGGAGGGATAGCATTGGGAGATATACCTAATGCTAGATGACGAGTTAGTGGGTGCAGCGCACCAGCACGGCACATGTATACATATGTAACTAACCTGCACATTGCGCACATGTACCATAAAACCTAAAGTATAATAATAATTAAAAAAAAAAAAAAAAGCAGTTCTCAAAGTATGTTTTCTTTTTCTTTTTTTGGTTTTTTTTTTTTTTGAGACTTAGTCTTGCTATGTTGCCCAGGCTGGAGTGCAGTGGTGCTATCAGCTCACTGCAGCCTCCGCCTCCCGGGTTCAGGCAATTCTCCTGCTTTTGCCTCGCTGGGATTACAGGCGCCTGCCACTACGCCTGGATAATTTTTGTATTTTTTTTTTTTATTAGTGACGGTGTTTCACCATGTTGGCCAGGCTGGTCTTGAACTCCTGATCTCAAGTTATCCGCCTGCCTCAGACTCCCAAAGTGCTGGGATTATCAGCGTGAACCACTGCGCCTGGCTAAAATATATATTTTTTTGTAATCTCAGGAAACTTTTACAGTTGAAAATTACTGATGACCTCAGAGAGCTTTTGTTTACATGAGTTATACCTGTTAATATTTACTATGCTAGCAATTAAAGCTGAAAAAAATTTAAAGTATATATTCATTAATTTATTTAAAATGAACAATAAATATATTATACATGAACATAACATTTTAATTAAAAACAACTATATCTTTAAAGCAAAAAAAAAATAGTGGCAAAAGGGGTATTGTTTTACATTTTTGTAAATTTCTTTAACGTCTGGATTAATAAAAGACACCTGGATTCTCACATCTACTTCTGCACTCAATCTGTTGCAATATGCAGTTTAGTTTGAAATATATAATCTAGCTTAATACAGATATGAAAGTGGAAAATGAAGGAATATAATTTTTTAATTAAAATTTTTTTATTTGTATAAATGTATGTGGTACAAGTGTAATTTTGTTACATGCATAGGTTGCATAGTGGTGAAGTCAGGGCTTGTGGGGTATCAACCACTCAAATAACGTGTATTGTACCCATTAAGTAATCTCTCATCATCCATCCCCCTCACACCCCCTCACTCTTCCGAGTCAGTGGAGTAATATTTTAACAGTCCTTTCAGATAGTAATACGGCACCAAAACTTTACAAATGGTAACTTAAAAGTTAAGTAAAAAACCATAACCAATGAACCCTTCCTGTCCTATGGCAGTACAATCTATTGTTTTGGACTTAATTAAAATTTAAAACTTTAACCTTCAAAGACACCATTAAGAAAAAAAGATAAACCACAGACTCGGAGAAAACATTTGCAAATCATATATCTGATAAATGACTTTTAGTCATTATATTAGAATGTTATGTAATTATGTTAGAAATGTTAGAACCCAATAATAAGGCAACCCAACTCAAAAATGGGCAAAATACTGAATAGACAGCTCACCAAAGAAGCAGTTCAAATGGCCAATGGGCACATGAAAAGATGTTCAACATCATTAGTTATCAAAGAAATGCAAACTAAAACCACAATGAAATACTAATTCATACCTACCAGAATGGCTATAACAAAAAAGGTAAACAATAACAAATGTTGGTAAGAATGTGGATAGACTAGAACCCTCAGGTACTGCAGGTGGGATTGTAAAGTGGTGCAGTCACTTGGAAAACAGCATGGCAGTTTCTGAAAACTAGAAGCACAGAGTTGCCACTTGACCCAGAAATTCCACTCTCAGGTTTATACACAAGATAACTGAAAATGTACGTCCACAAAAAAACCTGTACGTAACTGTTCATAGTGGCATTATTCATGGTAGCCAAAAATACAAAACAACTCAAATGTCTACCAACTGATAAAAGGATAAATAAAATGTGACATATCCATGCAATGGAATTCTATTTAGCATTAAAGAAGACTGAACTATGGATAAACACAATGATATAGATGAACTTCAAAAACATTATGCTAAAAAGCCACATGCAAAAACCACAGTGTATGATTCTGTTTACATGAAATATCCAGAAAAGGCAAGACTATAGAAACAGAAAGTAGAGTAAGAATGCCTGAAGCTAGTAAAGAGCAGTGACTGTAAACTGGCATGAAAAATCCTTTTGGGATTTTTCTAAAATTGGATTGAGATGATGGGAAAAGTATGTGAATTTACTGAAATCACTGAATTGTACACATAAAAAGGGATAAATTTGTGGTAAGTAAATTTACCTCAAGAAAGCTGGTTTACAATACCAATTGGTCTATTTTGTATTTGGACATTTTACCTGTACATGATTTTACAGTGGTACATGTTGATCATTTGGAATATACTGATTCACTAAATTAAACTTCCAAATGTTGACACATTTCATTATACACTAGTAGAAAGTCATAGTCCTTAACTTTATAACTGACCTCATTAGAAAACTTGGCAGATACAAGTTTTCCAAAATTTGAATTTTTGCTTGAATACACAAGTTTTATCACTGGTAATAAATACTGTCAGTTGTTTTCCTTGAAGTGACAGGATAAATGCATATGCCAAAATCTTAATGAATAGTTTAAGTAAAAATAATGTTCTATGAAAAAAGTGGCTAGAAACATGTTGCCACAAAAACTTGTTCATGAATTTTCATAGCAGCATTATTCAAACAAAAAGTAGAAACAACTGAAATGTCCTTCAATTTATAAACAGATATATAAAATGTTGTATATCCATACAACAGAATATTTGGCTTTACAAAGGAATGATGTACTGACACATTCTACAACATGGATGAACCTTGAAAACATTATGCTAAGTGAGAGAAGGCAGACACAAAAGGCCATATATATGATTTTTTAAGTCAATATGAAATGTTCAGAATAGGCAAATCCATACAGACAGAAAGTAGACTGGTGGTTGTGAGGGGCTCAGAGGAAGAGAGAAGAGGGATTGAGTGAGTGCTCTAAAAGTACAGTTTCTTTTTGGGATAATGTTCTCAAATTATATAGTGGTAAAGATTGCTTAACATAGTGAATGTACTAAAACCCACTAAATTGTATACTTTACGTAGTTAAAATGTCTAAATGGTTAAATTTTGTTATATGAATTTTATCTCAATTTTAAAAAATGCTAGATCAGCCTGCAATCTAATTGTACAAGTAATTTCTTGAGACAACCATCATATCATGGTTTTGCATCTTTCCCATTTCATTACACAGAATATTAAAGAGATGTGAATTCAAGAATCAAAACTTAATACAATTAACATTTTTATTATTTCACCTTCTTAAGTAAAGCTTCTCTATTTTTCTTAAACTATTAGTGTGTGACTGTAAAAATTATAATGCCCATTAATAAAGTTTGCAGGCACTGCCTTGATTCATGTTGATGGCAGTTTTACCCATGTTTGCTTTTGTGTCAACTCAATGAAAAAGGAAAATGATGTTTTATTATACAAAAACAGTTGTAATATCATAAAACCCCTAAAAGTCTACCAGAAACCCCTGTAGACCACACTTTGAAACACTGGATCATATATAAACTAGACATAGACTCGAGTTTATATAGACTATATATGTTTATAAATGATCTAGTACAAAAGGATATATGTGATACTGTTAACTATAGTGATTATCCGTGCTGAGATAAAACACTCAATAGTAAGTGTAACATGACTGGGTGTGGTGGTGTGTGCCTGTAGTCTGAGCTACTAGGGAGGGTAAGGTGGGAGGATCACTTGAGCTCAGGAGTTTGAGGTTGGTCTGGGCAACAGACCCCATCTCTTAAATAAATAAATGTATGTATGTAACACAAAGTTGTTTTTTTTTTAAACCTGTATATGAAACACTTTAAAACCCTCTTGAAGGACACAAAAATAGACTTAATCAGAAGAAAAGATTCAAAATAATAAAGATGTCAGTTCTCTCTACATTAATTTATAAATATAAGGTAACAGAAATAGAAGTACTAATAGATCTTTTTTCTGCTCAAACTAGACAATCAAATAGTTGGAATGGCTCATGACTATTTAGATCAACTAATGAAACAGGATAAAAAAGATCCAAGCGGGCCGGGCGCAGTGGCTCATGCCTGTAATCCCAGAACTTTGGGACGCCGAGGCGGGTGGATCACAAAGTCAGGAGTTTGAGATCAGCCTGACCAACATGGTGAAACCCCATCTCTACTAAAAATACAAAAATTAGCCTGGCGTGGTGGCGCACACCTGTGGTCCCAGCTACTCAGGAGGCTGAGGCAGGAGAATAACTTGAACTCGGGAGGCGGAAGCTGTGGTGAGCCGAGATTGCACCACTGCACTCCAGCCTTGGCAACACAGTGAGACTCTGTATCAGAAAACACACACACACACACACACACACACACACACACACACACACAAAACAAGCATAATGGGAAATTTAGAATGTCAAAAGGGTGACATCTCAAAGTTGATAAGTAAAGATGGACTTTAAAATAAATGATGTTGGTAGCCATCGATAAGAGGCAAAATTAGATTCATATCTCACACTGCACACCAGTACAATTCCATAAAGATTGCAATTTAAATGTAAAAAATGTGACCACTAAATTATTGGAAGAAAACACTGAGAATTCCTTTATAACCCTGAAGCGAGGAAAGTCTTAACTATGACTCAAAATTCAGAAGCTATGAAAAAAAAAAGATTCACAAGTTTAATTTCTTAAAAATCTTCCACATGACAAAAAATATCATAAGCCAAGTGAAAAGACAACTGACAAACCAGGAAAACACACTTTCAACTTATATCACAGACAAAGGGTAATCTCCCTAATGTAGAGTTGCTACAAATTGAGAAGGAAAAGACCAACGCCAAAAGAAAAATGAGTAACGAACAAAAACATACAGACTGCAGTTAAAAAAAAAAAAAAAAGCAAATGGTACTTGAGCATAAGAAAAGATACTCAATCTCACTGACAGTACGAGAAAAGCAAATAAAAACTGTGTAGAGATACAAACTACAAAATGAGACTACCTCTATTACAGAGAAATGAAGCAATATTTATCAAAATAACAAATGTATTCACCCTATGACCCAGTAATTTCAATTCTAGGAATCCATCACACACACATACAGACATGGTTATTCATTGTGTCACTCTTTGTAATAGCAGACTAGAAGCAGCCTAATAGTCCAGTAAGGAATGGTAGCCAGCTGTGAAATAGATTTCTGTGTATAGCTACTGTATTAGTTTTCTATTGCTGCTGCCACAAATTACCATAAATTCAGTGGCTTAAAACACCTATCATTTGTTATCTCACAGTTCAGTAAGCTAGAAGTCTGACACTTCTCAGAGTCAGAGACTTTTAGTCTCACCAGGCTAAAATCAGATATCGACAAGGGGGTGTGCCCTTGTGGATGCTCTGCAGAACAATCTGCTTCCAATCTCATTCAGATTGTTGGTAGAATTCAGTTCCATGTGGTTGTTGGACTGAGGTCCTATTTCCTTGCTGACTATTAGCTGGTAGTTGTTCTCAGCCTGTAGAGGCCACTCACATTCCCTTGCTCAACACCCTCCTTTCTCCATCTTCAGAGACATCAAAAGAGGATTGAGTCCTTCTCATGCTTGTATTTCTCTGTCTTCTACTACCTATGTCTCCTGCATCATCTTCTACCTCATCTCTCTGACTGACTCTTCTGTCTTCCTCTTCAGCTTTTAAGAGCCTATGTGGTTACACTGGGCTCATCTGCATAATCCAAAATAAACTGTTAGGTTAAACTGAGTTGATTAGCAATCTTAATTTCATCTGTGAAGTCCCTTCACAGCAGTACCCAGATTATGTGTGAATGAATAACCAGGTGACAAGACCCTTTGAGGGAACATCTTTAGAATTCTGCCTACCATAGATAGAGAAGGGTCTTCTGAATATATTGTTCAATGATAAAAGCAAGGCACAAAAGAGTACTATGCTGTTATTATATAACATGCTACATTTTATGTGAGAAAGGATAGCAAATAAGTTTATACTGGAGAAAGAAACACTAGAAAGTTATAACAAAAATTTACCACTAGAAGACAAAGGGGGTTGGAGTTAGACTTCTCAGTATATATACTTTAAAAAAAAGTTTGAATGGTAAAAATATATCTATTAGAAAAAACACTGTAAAAATAAATTATATCAGTGCAGGCTAAGGAATTCTTCTTTTATTCAATAGTTCTACTCTCATTTAGTTTGATGTTCTAATTATCACAAATTTGTCCAGTGGGACTTCCTTTGAGCTAAGTAAATAAAAAGGGAATGTTTGTCTTTAGAGCAAAAATTCAACTAATAAATGCAGAATGACTGATGGAATTTTTAAAAATCACTATTTAGCAACCATCACAGCAATTGATTCAGTCAAGAATCATCAAGTAATAACAAAACTAGTAAGAGTTTGAGGAATAAGAGGATATTTATTTACATGGTCTGAAGTATATCCCCACAAGATAATAATTACAAGGGAAAATAGTATCTTTGCTGAGTTTTCTGAAACATCCTTGCAGATATCAACCACAATAGGACAAACAGATATCATATATCTCCTGATATCACACAATGAAAAATCACAGCATTTCTTCTGTGATGTTTCATGCCAAAAATGTGTAACCTGAATCTAATCATGAGGAAATATAAGACAAACTCAAATGGAAAAACATGCTATAAAATAACTGACCTATGTTCTTCAACAATGTCAATGTCATGGAAACTAAGAAGGCTAAGGAACTGTTCTTGATTAAAAGAGATTAAAAAGGTATAACATTAAGTGTAAGAAATATCTTGTCAAAAAGGAACAATACTGGGACAAACGGTGGAATCTAAATAAATCTGGGTTAAGGGATACGGTTTATTTGTACTTCTCTTGCAACTTTTCTATAACGCTGCAATTATATTATGTCAAACAAAAAGAAGGGGAGAGGAGCGAATGGAAGGAAGGCAAAACCAAAATGAAACAAAAAGAACTGATCCAGGACAGTGAGACAATTACGGCTGCTAGAACAAGTTGGCAGAGAGTAATGAAAAATAAGGCTGGACAGTAGTGTAGCAGGGACCATGAAAGTCTTTCAAGTCACTCAACATTTACTCATTCAATTAAACTTACTATGTGTCAGGAACTGGCATGAACTTGTTGTGGAAAAGAATACTAACTGCCTACTAATATCCATTCTTTCTTTCTTCCTTAAATACAGATTTCCCAAGCCCTATCTGGGCATGTGACAATCTATTTAAACTTTACTTCTCAGCTTCTTTTGCATCTATAAATGGCTGCATAAGTAGCTCTGAATGATGAAATGTGAACATATGTGATGAGTGACACTTCCAAGCCATGCCTAACATTATGGGCTCTCTTGTCCTTTTTTCTGTCCTGCAAGCTAAGATGGGAATCAAGAAATTGAGACCTGAAGCAGTGATTTTCAAAGTTTGTATTACTTTCATGGTAAAAAAAAAAAAAAAAAAAAAAAAAGTGGTGAAAGTTCCAAAGTATAGTGGAAGCACAAAGAAAGGAGTAATTAAATGGTTCCATAGGAAAAAAGATGAATACAAAGAACTGAGCAAAGACATAAAAAAAAAGAATGATATATTTAGGGAATAGTAATTGTTTCTATTTAAGCTGGAAAATATGCAACAATAGCCTTTAAGACTTTTTAGAGTCATGTGTATACAGGGGTATACATGTACATATATATTCGATAAAATAAAAAGTAATGTAAGAGATTTGGTACTGATACAAGAATAAACACATCAATGAATAAAAAGAGAGACTAAAAATTTAAATCCAAATACATTAAGATGTGAGTATACAGTTGTCTCTCAGTAGCTGTGGGGAATTAGTTCCAGCAACCCCCTGCAGATACCAAACTGCAGATGCTGAAGTCCCTTATATAAAATGGCACAGTATTTGCATATTATTTAGACATATCTGCATATCCTTCCATATACTTTATAGATTACTTACAATGCCTAATACAATGCCTATACATCACTCCATTTGTGTGGATTCACTCAATGGACAGCAAATTCAAGTTTGCTTTTTGGAACTTTGTGGAATTTCTTTTTCTAAATATTTTGGATTCATAGTTGGTTAAACCCATGGATGTGCTGGGCCAACTGTACTATAAAAATGGTATTTCAAACCAGTGAAAAAGAAACATATCATTCAACAGTGGGCAGACAACTGATATACTATTAAAGAAAAAAAGCATCATCCTTTGGTGCCTTGGTCCATAACTCGATCTTGAGACTAAAATAAATTCAAGAATGATTAAATATTTTTGTAGGAAAAAAATGAAATAATAAACATACTAGACCAGGTGTGGTGGCTCATGCCTGTAATCCCAGCACTTTGGGAGGCTGGGGCAGGAGAATCATGAGCCCAGGAGTTTGAGACCAGACTGGGCAACATGGTGAGACCCCATCTCTACAAAAAATGAAAAAACATTTAGCTAGGCATGATAGGTGTGCGTGTGGTCCCAGCCACTCAGGAGGCTAAGATGGGAGGACTGCTCGAGCCCAAGAGGTCAAGGCTGCAGTGAGATGTCATTACGCCACTGCACTTCAGGCTGGGCAACAGAGCGAGACCCAGTCTCAAAAAAAGAAAAGAAAGAAAGAAAATGTACTGGAAAAAAGGTATGAATGGACAGGTATGGTGGCTCACACCACCCAGTACTTTGGGAGGTTGAGGTAGGTGAACTGCTTGAGCCTAGGAGTTTGAGACCAGCCTGGGCACCATGGTGAAACCCCATCTCTACAAAAAATACAAAAAAGTTGGCTAGACATGGTGGTGCACTACTTGGGATGCTGAGGTGGGAGGGTCACTTGAGCCTGGTGAGGTTGTGAGGCTGCAGTGAGCTGTGATCATGCCACTGCACTCCAGCTTGGGTAACAGAGTGAGACCCTGTCTCAAAAAGAAAAAAGAAAAAAAGAAAGAAGAAAGTAAAAAAAAAAAATGGTAAAAATTATGTAAATAATTTATCTAAGAAGGACAAAAAACTCCAGTAGCATAAAGAATTTAAAGGAATTAAAATTAGTAATAAATAAATCTACTATAAACAAAGTAACAACATAATTCCACTCAGAATATCCTGAAAACAGAGGAGGAATGTATGTGTAATATATATGTGTATAAAATATATATAATCATTTATATATAAATGATTTTATAGGGACACTGTATTTCTGGAATACCACCAAAAAACTGGTAACGGTATCGCTGGGAAGAAGGGCTGGGAAAGAGGTCTACTTTATAATGTATATAATTTTAAATTATGTTTATGTGACTTTCTCAACTGAAAAAACTTAGTTCAAAATTTATGATGATAAAACAGAACTAGACCAAGAATGCCATTAATCTTGATTGACACCATTGCCTCTATCAAACCATACTGGCACAAGAAGATTGGCAGTCATTTTTTTTCTTGAGAAATTAAGTAAATAATCAACTAACTTAAAAAAAATCAAGGGAGGAAGGAAAAAAAATACTTCAACTCATGGTTCATCCATCCTAGTTTCATAATATGGCCTTGCTCTATGGTGTCTCAAATATTCCCAGATAATAACATCTTCTCTCACAGATATCCTTCTAATTATAAATCACACAAACATTATTTTCCTCTACTAAACTCTAATATTAAAGTTGTTTTCATTAAAATTTTCATTAAAAATTACTTTATTCTGTAGGTAGAAGAGAGGACTTGCTATGTTCCCAACACACAGAAACGATACTCAAGGTGATACATTCCCCAAATACCCTGACTTGGTCATTACACATTTTATTTATGTAACAAATACTCATGTGCCCTCCAAAATATGTAAAATATATGTCAATTTAAAAATTAGTTTATTCTGAATGGATATAATATGAACCTCTGATCAAAAGGTATACAAAGCAAAATAAGTCTTTTTCCTGTCTCTGTACCCCAGCTGTCTAGTTCCTCTTTATAGAAATAATCACTGCTATCAGTATACTCCCAGATATTTTATATGTGTGTATATGTCTGTGTGTGAGTACAGATATTAAAATTTTTAAAAATATATGCAAATATTGGCTTTCTATACAGTGTTTAGCCCTTATACTTTTTTTTTCTTTTTTTGCGCAAATAGTAGCTTTCTATACAGTGTTTAGCCCTTGTACTTTTTTTTTTCTTTTTTTGAGACAGGGTCTCGCTCTGTCGCCCAGGCTGGAGTGCAGTGGCGCAATCGTGGCTCACTGCAATCTCCACCTCCCAGGTTCAAGCAAATCTCCTGTCTCAGCCTCCCAAGCAGCTGGGATTACAGGCGCCCACCACCACACCTGGCTAATTTTTTTTTGTATTTTTAGTAGAGATGGGGTTTCGCCATGTTGGCCAGGCTGGTCTCGAACTCCTGACCTCAGGTGATCCACACCTGCCTCAACCTCCCAAAGTGCTGGGATTACAAGCGTGAGCCACCGCGCCTGTCCAGCCCTTGTACTTTTTACTTAACAAAACATCTTGGTGAATGTCCCCTTTTCCTTTAATGTTATGCTACATCCTATTATATAGATGTATCTAATTTATTTAATCATTTCCCAATCTATTTAGGTTGTTTTCAGTCTTTTGCCATTACAAACTCTTCTTCAATAAAGAACCTCATACATGTCAGCATGTTACTGTGAAAAAATGTGATTGATATGCCTACTAAACAAATTCTTAGATATGTTATTGCTGGGTCAGTTTTTTTTTCCTTTAACATTTTTAAGGTTTTTAATACATCATTGCTAAAGTACATTCTCCAAGAAGATTATGCAAATTACACTCCTATTTGTATTATTGAAAAATCTGTCTTATGTTTCCAAACTCTAGGTAACCAATTTATTTTCAGCTTTGTTCATTGATGGAAAAAGTAGAAAATCACTGTTACTTCACTTTAATTTGACTGCTAATAAACATTTATTTGTGTATTTCTAGACATTTCTATGAATTGCACTTATTATAGTTCCTGAATTATAATAAAATAGTTGTTGAATAAATGTATTCATATTCTTGTACATTTTTATTTTGAAGTGTTGTTCTTTCCCTTATTGATATGAATAACTAATCTTTTAAGGCTTAAAGCGTATAAAGTGCCTAAACATATCTGTTAGTAACAGGTTCTCTGTCTTCCCTACCCTTTCCTTTGTATACAATCTCATTTATTTTCACAAAAATCTCAGTGGTGGGTGGCATTATTCCTGCTTTATAGATGAGGACATTGAGACTCAGAGCTTAAGTTGTCCAATGTTTCTCAATGAGAAAATCCTCTTGGAGAACCAAAGCAAACCAGGCTAAGGAGTTAGGTATACTACTTTCAAAATTCTGTACTTGTGAAAAGGCAGAAACTTCGCAATAGGCAAATAATCTATAAAACAGTCAGATCGCACTTCTAACACAGATAGTGGAAAAGCTACAAGTAAGGATGTAAAAGATTTGGGAATTTTGTTTACAAGCAAGAGGGGATGATTTATAATCCTGAACATTAGTAAGGTAGATGATAAATATTCTACAATTAGAATTTGCAATTTTTGGCAGGGTTGAATCCAGGTTTTGTAGGCCGTAAAGTTTAAAGTTTCCAGAGGAAAGTAAAGAAGATAGGGGGAGGAGGGGAAGTGGGAAGTGATGGCAGCAAATGTAGCTTAAACAGAAGGAACCAGGGGGAGAGTAGCAGGAAATGAAGCTTAGAGAGGCAGTCACGCTCAAGATCATGTCAAGCCTTGTAGGCATGGTAAGAACTTTGGGTTTCATTCTGACAAACACTGGAAATCACTAAACAGTTCCGAGTAGAGAAAGGATATGATTTGATTTTTATGATTAAAAAGTAACTATGGCTATTACATAGAGAACTATAACGGGAGAAGAGTATAAGAAGGTAGACCAGTATGAGACTCATAGTTCATTGGACTGTTGTGATAGCAGTGGAGGTGATGTGAAATGGTAAGGTATTCAAAATATTTTGAAGGTAGAGTCTTGATCAGACTCCTCCCGAACACCTTCATATGAACATGCAACACTTCAGCCAATCAAAGCAACTGGCTCAACATAGCAGCTTCTTCATCCACACACATTTGTACATACTGTTTTTCCCAATGGCTAGATATTGACTGTCTAAACCACTACTCACTTGTTGAGAATTAGCAAAAGTATTTTTTTCTTCTGTAAACCATTCCTTCATTTCCCCTTTCTGTATCCAACAGCACTTTGCATTATTCCTACTATAATATTTATCATACCTGACAGTAATAATTTGAAATCTTTTTACTGCCTCCACTTGTAGATTATGCATACCTTAAGGGCTTAATTCATCCTTGTAATTGCACAAATTATCATAAACCACATAATATATATGTGATATATATTTTGTATCTATGTTTCTATTGTATTATATATATGATAGATATTATATATGATGTTGTGTATATGATGATGTATATATGATAACATCATATATTGGATATATATAGATGTGTCTAATTTATTTAATCATTTCCCTATATATTTAGGTTGTTTGCAGTCTTTTGCTTTTACAAAGTCCTCTTCAATAAAGAACCTCATACATGTCAACATGTCAGCGTGAAAAAGAGTGATTGTATATATTGTGTGATTGTATATAAACATGAACAATGATAAAATTTGTTCAAATGCCTTCAGAAATGTCTATTGAATTCAAAGTATTTATAATTGTAAAATCCTAAATAACCCCTGTTTTCTTTAGAAGGGAGAGAAAACTCCTGAAGAGCTCCTTCCCCACCCCTAGTTCTGAAAAGAAATAATATTTTTTCTTTCATGAGTAAACAATTTCAGTTTTCTGCCATTTTAGGAAGCTATCATTGATAACAAGTCCAGTCATATCTAATCATTCAAATTTTTGTAAAGATATAAATATGATTATTGCCCAGGTACCTGATAAACTTATTTCATAAATATATCCACATATATATTGTATGATATACCTCAGACAACTGATCTGAAAATTACTTTTTTAATTTAAAAAAACAGATTATAACTTACCAAATCAGTTTCTTTTTTCCTTCTTTTCTTTCTTTCTGTTTTTGGCACCTGACAGGGGGACAGAAGAAATACAGAAATTGTGATAACAAAGACTAACATACTTTCTTACTTCATTGCAAATGTTAAGATACTTGCTCAACAGGTAACACAATAGTCATTTCTTTATTCTCCAAGAGGAACGTGCAGTGCTAATAAGCAAATGTGAAAAAAAATTTAAAATCTGATAAAACATAATTGCCAATAACAGCAACAGAACGGAAGGATACTTTAGAGATTATTCTTTTTTAAACCTCAGTTCTGCCCAGAAGCCACCGCCATATTAATTTAAATGATTCTTTTATTTTAATCATTAATTGATTTTTTTTTTTTTTGAGATGGAGTCTTGCTCTGTCACCCAGGTTGGAGTGCAATTGGCACAGTCTAGGCTCACTGCAACCTCCCCTTCCCAGGTTCAAGTGATTCTCCTGCCTCAGCCTCCTGAGTAGCTGGGATTATAGGCACACACCACCACACCTGGCTATTTTTGTATTTTTTGAGACCGGCTGGTCTCAAACCCCTGACTTCATGATCCACCCGCCTCGGCCTCCCAAAGTGCTGGGATTACAGGCTTGAGCCACCAAGCCCGGCGGGTATTTTTTTTTTTTTTTTTTTTGAGTCGGAGTTTTGATCTGTTGCCCAGGCTGGAGGGCAGTGCTGCAATCTTGGCTCACCACAACCTCCACCTCCCAGGTTCAAGCAATTCTCCTGCCTCAGCCTCCCAAGTAGCTGGGACTACAGGCGTGTGCCACCACACCTGGCTAAGTTTTGTATTTTTAGTAGAGACGGGGTTTCACTATGTTGGCCAGGCTGGTCTCGAACTCCTGACCTCGTGATCCGCCCACCTCAGCCTCCCAAAGTGCTGGGATTACAGGCATGAGCCACTGTGCCAAGTTGATTGTTTTAAAGATTTTACTTCCCATATTTTAGCTGCAGAAAACTACCATGGAGCTAAATATAAAATACATACAAAAAGGCAACATTTGGGACATGGAAAAACTCTTTTACATATGACATTTCCTGATAACCATAGTACAGAACAATCTAAACCCAACCTTTTAAACTTAAAAACAAAGGCAGTACAAGCCTACTAAGAATCTTCTTCAGCATAAAGACCTTAACCTAGATCTAGAACTGAAGAACTTTCCAAAACTTATTTATATCTGACAACTTCAAAAATGGGATTGAAGAGGTTTTGGAAATTTAAATACATATAAGGTAGAATAACTAAAAATAAAATGGAACATAATCAATACAAAATATTGACGGTATTCTTGATATGAATAGGTATCTAATTATTTCATCTGGGGTACTGAAAAGAAACACATTGATAACTTTGTCTAAGCCTGATGTCTCTTCTGTAATATGGATTTTATAAAAATTATTTAAGGAGGCTGAAGCAAGAATTAAAATACACAACACTGAGTACAATTCTCAGGCCATAACAGGCACTCAAAATAAAAAGGTTATTATTATTATATAGACTTCCCAAAACATATTTTCCTAAAACCTAATTCAAGAATAAATATAATTTGTAGGTTTTTATAAAGAGGCCACTGGGTAATAGAATGAATCACATCTTTAACTATAACTTTTCAAAAGGAAATTCAGATACTTATCTCTTTTTTTTTTTTAAGACGGAGTCGCGCTTTGTCACCCAGGGTGGAGTGCAGTGGCGTGACCTTGGCTAACTACAACCTCTGCCTCCTGGGTTCAAGTGATTCTCCTGCTTCAGCCTCCTGAGTAGCTGAAATTACAGGCACCTGCCATCATGCCCGGCTAATTTTTGTGTATTTAGTAGAGACAGGTTTTTGACATGTTGACCAGGCTGTTCTCGAACTCCTGATTTCAAGTTATCTGCCCATCTAGGCCTCCCAAAGTGCTGGGATTACAGGCATGAGCCCCCGCCCCACCCCGATCTCTATTAAAGCTAAGAGTATAATCTTGAGGGCAGAACATTATGTTTTAACTCAGTGAACAAAGTATTGATTGCAGACGGTTTAGAAAACATGGTCTGATAAATTATAAGACAGAATGAAGTTTGGAGGATCTAAAGTGGTGCTAAGTTGACATGTTCCCTGTAATGTTTTTCTCAAAATAAAATTTTTCTCAAATTTCTCAAATACAAGATGTCCCAAACGCTCTTAAAAAGAATTCATAATTAAATCCTTTTAGTAATCAAAATATATCACATTTACCTTTGTGGCTGTGCAATCTGAAGTCTTGAATTCATTCATATATTCATCTAAAAACACTTTAAAAGTGTTGACCCAAACTCTCACTGGAGATTCACCCAGTGAATCACGCTGCTCAAGCCTCATCGTCTTTTCCAGAATCTGTTCAAATAGTGCATAGAGGTCTTTATACCGTATGCTTTTCCCATCATCCACCTATAAGCAATAAGAAAAGAAATGTATGGTTTTATAAAGAAACTCTTTAAATATAGAGAAATGGTTACACTTGTAATGGGGTAGTATTTAGAATAAAGATTAGGATCCTGATACAATTTCTAATGAGCATGCCCATGAGGTCATGTGGTATTTGTAAACTCCCATTCTAGTATGGAATGAATGCAGAATAAAACATGCTAAATTTTAGTAAAAAACCTGACTGTAATAATTTGAGAAAGTCTTGCGAATTTCTCTCCTAAGTGTGACTTTTTAATTTTATGTAGCTATAAAGGTTATTTACATCCCTCTTAATTACTTACCTCCCCAGAAATGAACCTTGTTTAGATGGTTCTACTCTAAAACTGAAAGAATGAATACTTGAATCATTGCCTAAGGATATATTAAGTAACCAATTTATTTTTCCAAAGAAGAGTGACATGCCCACAGTAACATCATATTATTTGCAAGGAACTGAAATAGAATTTCTTTTATTTAAATGAGATCTGGAATTTTTTTTTTTTTTTTGAGACGGAGTCTTGCTCTGTCACCCAGGCTGCAGTGCAGTGGCATGATCTCGGCTCACTGCAACCTCCACCTCAAGCTATTGAATGGGTTCAAGCCATTCTCCTGCCTCAGCCTCCCCAGTAGCTGGGATTACAGGCGTGCACCACCATACCTAGCTAATTTTTGTATTTTTAGTAGAGACGGGGTTTCACCATGTTGCCCAGGCTGGTCTTGAACTCCTGACCTCATGACCTACCCGCCTCAGCCACCCAAAGTGCTGGGATTACAGGCTTGAGCCATTGTGCTCAGCCAAGTACAGTATAAATTAAAAAGCTTTCCTGATTTTTCTCTTCACAGTGAATTAAAGAATATATTGAACAATGAAAAGCCAATAAAATATGAATTCTTTTACAGAATATGATAATTCATAAACACTAATGCTTCTATAGACCAAAGCATTAATTGCACACACCAAAAATAAATTTTCTAAAACATGACCAGTATCATGTGAAAGTATAAGGTAAATCTCAAAGTGATATAAACTGATATGTAGAAATCAGTGACCATAAACTAACTGCCCTAATTCCATTAAAAAGAAAACATATAATGTATTCCTCACACAGGAAAATTAGACATTATAGCCTAGCAATAGAGCTAAAAGGATTATGAAAAGTCACAGGGAAAAACAGAATCATACCCAGGACATCTGAAGTCAGTATCTTAAAAGATGGAAAAAACAGCTGTAAGGTGGGAAAAAGCTACTGAAGGAAATTCAAGGGAGCTTTTAATCTGAAACCAGTTTCCTTGTCTATCCCTAAAACAAAAACCATTAATTTTCTGTGTCTATCCCTAAAACAAAAACAAGGAACTGGAGAAATCTCTTATGAAACATGGCTTTTGTATTATCTTCTACAGCACTATCAAATTTTTCATATGTTGAACTACTAAATATCTCCTAACATAGTCCAACTCACTGCCAATGCAGATGAATAAAAGCTGAAGATATTCTGCCGAAATTCCTTCAGGGCTTTTTTAAATACAACGTCCACTAGTGTATCCTTCTTGCTGTCTTCATTATCTAGGTCATTCACCTGGGAACCACAAAATGAGTTTTAGTACACAATCAACTAATTGAAAAGAAGTAAATACAACAGTAGGCATGTATTGTTTCTTCTACAATGACTGTCCTCAAAGTGCAAGCCACAGGCTATTATAGGACTCAGGTAAAAGTATGACTAGACAGTCAAACTATAATTACTACTCTATGATTTCTAAGGTTCCTTCTAACATTGTATGATTCTATAGTTCTGTTACAAGAAAACTCCCGTGTGCAACAAGCTGTACCTTCCCATTTGAAATTTGACAATTTTAGTAAAATTAAAGTCACTACTAAAGGCTACAACCTTAAATCCTGTCTACCCAGTCTAACTAATGCATATCCTATTATTCACACCTTTCTGGTAAAGAACAGATCATCTAAAGCATGGAAGCATATGTAATTTTGATATCTAGAGGGTATATCCTGATATACACAAGTATTCCATACACAGAGCTGCTCCAGGGCCTGACTTGGCAAATAAAGTGTACCTTTTTCAGAAGAAATTCATCCATGCTTTTTAAATCATTGACACTTGCTATGATCTGGACAGAGTCATTTTGCCATTGCATAGAATCCAAAGCCACGTTGCTAATCTTCACACTTCGCTTGCGCTTAGCCTTTGGAGAAGGTTCTTTGTTCTCTTTGAACTCCTTCCGGCAACTGCCGGGCAGTTCTGGGCTCAAAGGAGGTGTTGGGTGATATGGAGCTAATTCTACAATTCAAGATAGAAGACCCAAAAAGACACATTTAGTAAACATATTGATAATCTTCATATCCTTCTTTTTAAAGTTCCTTTAATAAGTCACTGAAGGAAACATGCAAATATATGAAAAGCAAAGTAACATTAATGTTTGAGGTTAGGCAGCTAAGCAATAAATCCAGATGGCACATTTGTACAGAAAGCGTATTTAAAAATTACCACTTTTCAAAGGGAAATGATATCATATCTCCCAAGAAGCTGAGGTCTGATATTAAAAACCTGGATAGAAATGCTTTGCAGGACATTAAGTTAGATCCCAAAGACCTCAGTCCCAAAGAAAAGAAGAGAATATACAACCATACTAGCATATTAAATGCTTACTGTTAACAAAGTCACAGCTTTGCTACATGTTTGAAACAATATGTGTAGCTATATACAAGTCCAACAAACCAGTGGAGTTTGATAATTATTATTATTTCTTTACTACAGTCTAAAGTCCTGAATACTTCTGTGATAACATTTGGTGATTGCTGGCAACCTGTTAGGGAGCCAAGTAACTCAACTGGCTTACTTCTGCTTGGATCTCTTCAGCATTTAGGATTTTCTTAAACATCCCCCAAATAACTGTCAATTTATTTTCTCTCCAATAACAGAGAAATTAGGTTCTATGTAGCCCATTACAATTTAGAACTAGACCAGATTTGCCAAACCCTATCTGGAGCTTGATGAGAATGTTTACCTCCTCTCATTTCACATGCTTGTCTTCCCAATGTGTATGCTCTTTACCCTCTGTCCAATGGTATATCCTGTTTCTATCCAAACTAACTTTGATAATAAAGGAAAAAAGTAGCCCCCTACATGCTAAATACCACCTCAGGCAGGAACTGAGAGAAACCCAATCTCAACTATGACACAAGAGTAAAGAATATAAAGATACAGGATACAATTATATTCAAACATATATCAACTGATTTTAATTCTATTATACAGCTTAGATATATTATCTAATTATTTTATTTAGCAAAGTCAATATCTTTCTTATTAATAAATGTTTACTAAAGAAATTATCCATAATCCCGTATTAGCATTAAAAACAAGGCCTACCTTAATACATTTTTTCCAAATATAAATAAAAAGCTATAATCCTAAGTTTTATACATGTGTCATTATGAAGCAAACACACAACAAAGTCTGCTTGTAATATGAATTTTCAATTAGAGTTTATACTTCTTTCTTGAGAATTAGCAGCAAAGAATATAACTGTGGGAAATAAAAAACCTAGAAGGATGACTGTCAACCAGACAAGATATAAGAAATTGATAACCTTAGTCACTCAATAGTAGGGAATTCCCAGTTTCCCATATCTGTAGTATTCATTTAACTTGTTATTGGTTTGATTCACATCCATTTCTCAACTGATAGAGGCAAAGCCATAAGATACAAAAACAGGGGTCTAACTACCTTTCCACCATTCTTTCCTCTGGCATAGAGAGCTCAAGCCCACCCATCCCTCTGGGAAGCTTGATGATCTTTCCTCCTTGTTTCTCTATTTTATCCTAGATATGAGAAGATTTTGGTTTCTTATTGTAACTAGGTCTGTTCTATCCTGCCTTAAGCTTTCTTCCGAGGACCTCTTTCTATTTTAGTCAATGCTGGTATTTCACCCACATTACCATATATCCACCTTGGATGTACATCCCTGTTGAAGAAGTTGGTATCTTTACATAGTAGCTAAAAACTCTCAGGCATACCTGAGAAAAGGGCTTGAGAAGAAGCAGTAGTCTTCTAACATTAGGATAACTTGGAGAGTAAGTAATTTTCCCATTTAGAGAGGTCAGTTTTCTGAACGATGAACTAACTGTTGAGTACTTCTCAAATGTGTAATGCTGCATGCCCAGAAAGTTAAAATAAGAGCTATGGGACTGGGCATGGTGGCTCATGGCTGTAATCCCAGCACTTTGGGAGGCTGAGGTGGGAGGATAGGTTGAGCCCAGAAGTTAAGAGGTTACAGTGAGCTATGATCACACCACTCCAGCCTAAGCAACATAGGGAAACCTTGTCTCTAAAATTGAAAAATAAGAGCTATTATAAAGTGCCAGGCATCTGCTAGGTACTGAAATATAGCAAGTACTTAATATACAATACAGTGGTTAAGACTGTGGACTCTGGAGCAGGACTGCCTAGATTCAACTCTTAGCTCTTCCAGTTACTATATGTGCATAAATAAATAACTTTTCTTTTTTATTTATTTATTTGAGACAGGGTCTCACTCTTTCTCCCACAAGTGCAGTGGTGTGATCACAGCTCACTGTAGCGTCAACTTCCCAGACTCAAGAGATTCTCCTACCTCAGCCTCCCAAGTAGCTGGGACTACAGGCACATGCCTCCATGCCTGGCTAATTTTTGTATTTTTTGTAGAGAAGGGGTTTCACCATGTGCCCAGGCTGGTACTGAACTCCTGGACTCATGTGATCTGCCCACCTCAGCCTCCCAAAGTGCTGGGATTACAGGTGTGAACCATCGTGCCTGGCCTAATAAAAAAAATTCTCTGTGCCTGAGTTTTCTCATCCATAAATTGGGAATAATAATCACACCAACTCTCAAAAAACTGTTATGAGGAGCAACTGACTTAATAACCACAACATGCTTACCACAGTGCCTTGCATATAGTAAGCACTCAAATATTAGCTGCTATTAGTTATAACCAGTAATACATATTTGTTAAATGAATGAATAATGGCTACATTTTTATAGTTTAGAAAATTAAGGCTAACCTATGATACATAGTCATTTTTGAGGTGGTTGCTGCTTCATTGTTTTGTGATGCATTTTTTGGGAACTTCTATTGTAGGAAAAATGTAACTTTATTTTTTAGTTAAGGAAGGATTAGAACATCCAGCCAACAGAATTGACATTATGAATACTACAGGAATAGCAAACTTTCAGAAAGAGTGAACAGAAATTATGAACACAAGTTCCACCCTTTGGTCACTTTTACCATCTGGAAACTGATGAGCTGGAATCACATCTGTGCCTGCAAAGAGTGGCGAAACCTCTGACTGGGTAGTAGGTTTCACTCTGGTAGTCTTCTTCTCCCCTTGTTTCCCTTTGGCCCAGAATCTCATCTTAGCTCTCTGAGGTCTGTTTAAAGAAATAAAGGTAAAAATGGAAATTAGAGTATCTCAGTGATAATATTTGTATATATCACTTTAAGCTTTACAAATCTTCTATGTATATTAGCTCATTTAAGCTTCACATTTAAATTAAGTGTATTTATCTTTACTTTTGCATTTAAACTTCACCTGAAAGGTGAAAAATTATTTAACTTCTCTGGGTTTTGTTATTTCTATATTCAGATGAGGAAACATCTTGAATACAGAAATAACAAAACCCAGAGAAGTTAAATATTTTTTCTAAGATGAAACAGCCACAAAGCAGTGGAGCTAGAATTCTAACTCAAGTTTTCTAACTCCTAAACTGGTTTATTTTCATTCTTGTCCCCCATCCAGCTTGGATTTAGTATATACACAATTTAACAACAAAGAAAATACTTTTTAAAGAAATCACTAATAATCCTACCACTCTAAAAAACATTAGTTTACCTTCTTTTGTCATTTCCTTCCAGTCTTTATTCATAAGTATGGCAAGTTTTACATCACTGTTATCATGATGCACATAGCATTTTAAATCTTTCCACTCACCATTATATAATAAAAGCTTTAATGTCACTATTTACATTCATGAGTTATTAGTATTATTAACAGCCACTTATTTGAACTTGTATCTTTCTCCAGGCACAGTGCTTACAAAATTAAATTACAATTTCAACTTTGCTTTTTTCTTTTTTCTTAAAGAACAGGTGATCGTAACAACTTTGCTTTTAACAAACTACTATAAATATGTTACAGGTGAAAAACTGGAGACATACATTAGGTAACTTTCCCAAAGTTTCACAGTGAGTGAAAAATTCAGAACCACATCTATTATATTGTATTGCCTCTTCTTAGTGCTTATACACGCTTTCATCATATACATCAAAGAAGTACCTTGCGATAACAATGGCATGTAGTTACTGATCATATATTACGTATTCTAACCTCATAGTTGGGGGTTTATTTGTAAATTAATTTATCTGTTCATTTGTCTGTTCAATCATTCAATTAAAAAATTTTGAATATGTACTAGGTGACAGGTACTATGCCTTATATATGATATTCCTAATTTCACAACTACCGTGATAAACAGTATTATCCTTACTTTACACATGAGCAAACTAAGGCTTAGAGGCCTGATGGAGATGGAAGTTAAAATCAAGTCTATCTGGTTTTGAAGCCCATGCACTCTTTCTTTCTTTTTTTTTTTTTTTTAAAAAAAAAAAAGCTTATTACTAAATTCATATATTTATACATTAAAAAGAGAAATTGTTCTACAAGACTTACTAAAAACAACAGTATCTCTCTGCCATGCTCACCCCATTTTCTGCTCCCTAGAGGCAACACTTTTGAATTGCTTTAACTAATTCTTCTGATATTTAGTGTGCTTCTGTAACTATCATACTCATGGACACAGATAATGATTAGGCATGTTCCACCATTCCAGTCCTAACCATAAACATGTGCCCCCAAAGAACTATACTGTAATTTTAGTTAGATCAATATTCAGTATTTACTTTTAATAATATTCAGTATTTATTTTTATTATGTAAATAATATTCACAGTTGAGGGATGTAATTCCCTAAATGATCTACTTTATTCTAGAGGATTTTTAAAATTTGCTCATGAAAACTGTTTGATTTTTCATTTGCTTACTTTTCTACATACAATTCACTTCCACGTGTTTCCCCATTTGTATCAACTCTCAATACATTCAAATATATTAGGTATTTTATCAGTTTCATCTTATTGAAAAAAATCTCTCCCAGAGCCTTCTAACTTGCTCCAGTTTGGAGTGGTTTCCCTCATTGCCTGCTGTGCAGTTGTCATTTGAAAAGCTACTTTCGTCATTATAACAGATTCCTTTTGTCTCTTTTGTTTCATAACATGTCTTTTGGTATGGGTCTATTTTCATCCATTATGTTAGGCACTCAGTGGCGTCTTCGAATCTGGAAAATTGTGTCCTTCAGTTCTGTAAAATTTGGCTGAATTACTTTTTAAATAATTTATCCTCCGTTTTCTTGGTTCTATCTTTCCAAAGTTCCTACTATTGGGTCATTGGATCTCCCGAATGGAGCCTCTAATATTCCCATCTCTTCCATTTCTTCATTTTTTGCTCAACATTCTGAGATATGTCCTCAAATTTCCTTTTGATTCTTGAGTTGCTCCTTTATTTCATCATATTTTTAATTTTCAAAGCTCTTTTTATTATGAATGTTTCTCTTTCATGCACCATTTGGTTTCATGAATACAATTGTATTTGTTACGCAAAAGGTCTGTTGATAGTTACATTTGTCTATCTTGAAGTGTTCTATTCCCTGTATAGTTTATTTCTTCTAAGATGTATTTTATCTGTTAATTTTGGTTTCTTCAATATAAGGTATTTCCTCAAATGTATGGTGATCAGTGGTATGTGATTATTATTCAAAGTAGGGTTAAAAAAAAAAAAAAAAAGAGGCTGCTTGGAAGCTCTAGTGTGCCTTGGTGGGGCTGCTAAAGTATGGTCTTCCTTACAGGGTTATCTGGTTGGTTGACTTTGCAGGGAGAGCTCCTGATAGTAATATATTCAGGTTTTTCCTTAAGGGCTGGACAGAAGTCCCCAAAACTCTTTGAACCATTTGCTTAGAACCATTTGCTTAGAGGGTATGGGAAATGAAGAAGGCTGGCAAATCTTAACATTCTGTATATAAACAGTCATTAAATCCCTATGTTCCAAATGTGTGCCCCAGCCCTCAATTGTATCTAGTAAACTCCAGGTCCAGAGATACTCTGTTTTATACTTTCCAGATAATAAATTTCTTGTTCTGCTGTAATTGGGGAAGGTCAGCCAGCTAGATGTATCTTTCTCAGCTTTACTTAGCTGGATTAGGATTTGGCCTTCTAGTATGTATTAACATATTTAAAATTTAAAGTCCATTTACTTTTTGGATTCCACAGTTTTATTGCAGTTGTTTTCACTTCTAAGTTTTTTTGAGGGGGAGAAGAGTCCTTTGTAGATTTTGTCATTTTAGCAATTGTGGGGGAGGACGTGGAAACTAAATACATATAATCTATTATTTCCAGATTTATGTTCTTCTACTGTGTCACATCTTATTTCTCAATATTTGGTTTCTAGTATTACCTGCTCTGGATTTGGGTTACCTTAGATTATACCTCTACAGTCAGTGAAAAAGTGGTCTTTAATATGGTTATGAACCAGAAAAATTTCAACATAATCTTGTAAGTTTTTGGCGAGGCCCAAATGCTTATACAACATAATGAGGGACAAAGATATTTATTTGAAAAATAAAAATTCCATAAGCTCTCTTAAAGAGAACAGAATTATCTCCTGAAAGGCCTTTTCAGTTCCATTTCTAAATTGGCTACCTCAGAACAGAATCCAAGTCCAAAGCTGGCACCTATTTTCAATCTTATTTAGTCTCATCCTCTTTTACAACGAAATACCATAAGTCATATAACAATTTGGAGACTTTCCCCAAATCATACTGCTAAGTATAGAGGGAGATAAAGCCCATTATACTGAAGGGAACCAGTATGTGCCACCCCAAAATATTCCTCTTTGAGATAAATATTTTAAAGCTAAAGGCAATTAAGAAGTAGATGCAGAAAAGCTCTCTACACTCCCCTGTTCGCCTAAAAGCAGGATATAAATTTGTAAAGGTGTTCTTTCTTCCCTCTCTACCAACAAGGACAGAAGTTAATCACTGGAGACAGTGTAGACCTTTATCAGCTAGAAATGACATCACAGGAATCTACCAACTTCACTCCGTTAGTTACCCCATAAATTTACCTTCCCACAGTTTTGTTACCTTTGGAAGCCTGAAACTGCTTATCTTTGTCTTGTCACTTCTCTAAAATTAATTGTTCATTGTTGAAGACAATGTATAAGCCAGATTCCTAAACCACTGTTTTGAGTTACCTTTCCTCTGCATGATGTGCATGCACTGTATGCGCTAATTTGCGTATTTTTCTCTTGTTAATCTGTCTTTTGTTACAGGATTCTGTCCCAACTATGAACTTATGAGGGTTGAGGGAAATTGTTCTTTTCTTCTCTTCAATACATATCTTAACTACTATGTGCCTATAAACAGTAGGTACTTACCATTTCTTGAAAAATTGGTAAATAAGTTTAATTTCAAAAGTGGCCTATCAATTATGGTTTTTAAAAAAAGCTCAGTACTTAACTATAGTCAATTATCAAATAAAATTATATTACCCCTGTTAACTCTGTGTATACTTTATACCTTATATCTGAATCTGAAGCCTTCTGTCTCACTGCCAACTTGGTAATCTCTCCTTGAGACATAGTCTTATGAAGCTTTGCTTGTTCATCAACTGACGAAAATCGCTGTGATGTCTGTAATAATTACATATGTGAAAGATTTAATGCCAAGTAAATATATGATAGCACTGTAATTAAAATTTGGGTTACAGAATTACTTGAGCTATTTAAAAACACACAAAACATTCATATTATTCAGAGATTCATTGAAATAATAGAGCCCACTGAAAACTCTATATAAAGTAATCTGAAATAAAGAGGACTTGGTCAATGAAAATAAACAGGATCTACCAGTTCATATTTTCTGACAATTTAAAAAAGAATCTCAAGTGGAAAGGCAAGGAAGTGAAAACCATTTAAAGATAGAGACAAAAGATGCAGGATCTAATAAATCTAGAATGCTAAGTATTGTTTTTCAAATCTCCTTTTATTTATCCCAAAAGGTGATTACTTTTATGGCTTAACTTGCTATTATAAATTCTTCATATATCTAATCAATAATTTAAAAGAGATGGAATATGCAATGATTTTTAAAGAGCCAAAAGATGACAGAATAAAGGCTCATTATTTATTCAAATTTAGAACATTATTAATGTTCTAAATTATAAACAACTTATAAGGCTATCAAACTGTGACCTGATTTTTCATTGGCAGTTCTTGTTCCATTTGTTTAAAATGTGTCCCTCTAAAGACAATCCTGTTCTGAGGAGAGAATTTCTTGTTATCTATTCAAGTCATTTCCTAATATTTCATTTTTCTGTAGTTATAATATTCTTTCTTTAGCCTTTTGGTCTGCCTGACTATAGCCTTATTAACAGAAAGAGGAAATACCTCAAGTTAGCAAAGATGAAGTAACAGGGATCTGGTCTACCCTCTTACCTGAAACCAACAAAAAACCCAGACAAAATAATATGAAACCACAATGTTTAAAACAATGGACAGATATCCCTGAGGGATGGGAAAAAAAGGAAGTATGTTCTACACTTGTCCCATCTTACTGCCTTGAGAGTTTCTAGGCTGTGATGCAGAGAGGAGGAACCCAGGTGAAACTTGACAGACTCTAAGTGGAACCCATGAAGCTGAAAGTCCAAGGTGAGCACAGTGACTAGAGATCAAAAGACAGAGTACTGGAGAGGAGTGATAAGCACAAAGATAGAACTCTAGAGATCTACAGAAGGTCCACATTGAATATTCAGCTTGAGTACTAATCAACACTTTGTATGAGAAAACAATCCAAGACCAAGAAAAAGATCACTCGAAAGGATTAAAGGTAATTGAGCCCATCACTCACAAAAGGTCAGTAATAGTGTCAGTAATAGTGTCTGGCCCAAGAGCCAGAGCATGTAAATTTATGATTCCCAGGGCAATGGGCAAAGTATAGAGAGGATCTCATCTCAATAGTCAAGAATAATTAGCCCTAGACTGAGTACTGTTTGGGTCTAACAAACCTTCTTTTTTTTTTTTTTTTTAAGAGACATGGTCTTGCTCTGTTGCCCAGGCTGGAGTGCAGTGGTACAATCACAGCTCACTGCAGCCTTGCACTCCTGGGCCCCAGTTATCCTCCTGCCTCGGCCTTCTGAGTAGCTGGGACTACAGGCACATGCCTCTGTGCCCAGATCTTACTTTCCAGACCTCTGTGCAAATAAACTGAAAAGTTAGATGAAATTGATAATTTTGTAAGAAAAAAGTGTTTACCAAAATTGCCCCTGTTAGATAAAATGTTTAAAAAAGACCGAATTCCCTAGAAGAAAAAAAGAAAACTTATCAAGGAACCACACCACAAAATCCCAGGTCGTTTCATAGAAAAATTCTGCCAAATCTTCAAAGAACAGATAGCTGCAATGCTATAAACTGGTCCTGACTTTTTTTAGAGGAATAAAATACACATATAAATACTAAGTGTATAGTCAACAGTGTGGCTGCTGTCTTAAGGCTGCCAATCCAAAACTCTTAAGTAATGAACTTTGTTCAATAACAACCAGTTTTCTACCACGAAAGACCGACCTCAAAATCACCTAGCCCAGGTCCTAAAACTTTATGAATATCCTCTCCTGACTTCTCCCTTGTGAGATATTACTAAGACACAGTCAAAGTGGGTTTTCTCTTACTGTAATAAGCTAATAAACAGCTTTGTTTGATCGACAGGTTTTTCTGGCAGTCTATGGAGTAGACATCAGAGAGAAAGAAAATTCAACACAGACAAGGATCAGAGAGTATCTCAGAGAATAGCAGAAATAGGAATATAAGAAGTGACAGCAGTCTGGGGGGAATAATGAGAAATTTAGTTTTACTATGCTGGAAGTAATGAAGATTGAAATTCTCGAGAGCCATTCAGAAGTCATATCCATACAGATGATTGCTTTAAATCTGGGGGATGATAAAAGAAAACTGTACAGAGAAAAGTATAATGTTTCCTATACTAATCCTATAAATAAGGAATAGAAATGATTTTACTAACCCACTTACCATCCAGAAGACAGAAACTAAAAAAAAACTACCTTAAAAAAAACTGCTTAGCAGAAAACGCCATTCTTCTTGAGTAAATGCCAATGTGGTGTGTATAAAAATGGAGTGAGAGCAGCACATAGAGACTAAACAGTTATTCAAACGGCAGCGTTTGAAGTAAGAGGTTAAAAAACACCAAAGTCACTAAGGAGGGAAACTACTACACTTGTTTCCCCTCCCACAGCAGGTAACAACTGATTAATAATTTAAAAACTCAAATCTCCTTCAATTCATTTGTGAATGTCCTTATCCCATTAGATTGAGTTACTTCACAATTAAAAAGGTCATACAGCAATTTCTTCCAAGATTTAATGACACACTTCAGAGTAATAAAATCAGTTTGTCCAGAAAAAAAAAATCCAGCTTTTAAAACTCCATGTACCTAGAAAATCAAATCCATTTAAAATCCAGAAAATATTGTGAGATTGTAGTAGATTTTATTTAGACACAATACATCTTCATCTTCACAATATCAGATAATGTTAGAACATGGAATATTCTCAAGATAAATAAAAAGAGAAACACATTTAAAAATTATTCCTACCCACCCCATCCCCAGCCCTGGTATCTATCCACATATTCTACAAAGCAAAGCTTCTTCATGCAGTGTCCACCAGAAACAAGCACCACCACCTGTTCCTAAAATAGCTCGTGGTGAAAGAGAAGGAAATGAGAAAGCTGGGGACGTGACTAACACACTGTGCAGGGAAGTGCTCTACAACTACTGGCATGCAGTGACTGTCAAGCAGGTGAACAGAGGCTAGAACACTGAAAGGAGCTGAATGCTCCAAGCAGAAAGCCCAACTTCCTGGTTCATCTCAGTAAAGGTTCCCAGTGTAAAAGAAGTCTATCACCAAAAGGACTAAGGGTTGTTACAAAGGAAACTCTCAGGAACAAAACAGCAGTCATAAATGCCAAAGTTTTTCTGCAAAAAATAAATCTATGTATACTAGACAAAGCAGGACTTTTCATTAAAATTTGTTCCATTACATAATTTCGTATTTAACTGTTAATCAGATAACACAGTATATTTCCTTATTTATAACTCAAATACAGGGCACCTCCAAAATGCTATTATTTTATTCTACACTGAAGATTTTGACTCTAATTATACATATTATCAGATACACAGAATGTTTCCAATTTCTATAATCCTACAGTTCGGCTCAGGTTAATGACTCATTTATCTAATCAGGGGACTTGTTTTGCATTTTTCTCTTTTTGTTGTTGTTGTTTTTGCCTTCATAAAACATCACTTTTGTCACTTAAAAACTGGGTCTACCTCCAACAAAAGATAAAAACAACGAGAGTATTCTGGACAATAGGAGAAATTTCAATTAATTAGATCTTTGACAATTCAAACAGCTTAAAACAGTTCAAAGATAGAATATTTAATGAGTCAAATAAAGACCATTCTAAAATTTGTCTCTAATAATTGACAGACACTAAAGAATATTAGAGAGCTCAGTTACAGATATGCATGGAAATAAAATGTTATTTCACTCTACTTCATCAGTGATGTTCTGGTTCATATTAGACATATGGTCCTTATATTATATATTTCTAGGACAATTCCAAAATGAAACTCTTTGCATTAATATACCCATCAGTATACTAATACTTGTCAAACCACATATACACCTGATTTGGGCTAAGAAGATGATATAGTTATATTCTTAGCTTAAAATAGTGCAGCTTTATTCAAACACAACACCAATGTTATATTGTGTGATTAATACAAATTCACATCACATATAGCCTTTTATTTGGCTGGGTTGGTCCAGGAAGACACTTTTTGCTCACTATATGTTTTAAAATTCATGTTTATTTCTTATTAGTGGAAAGTGAGGTGGAGGAAGAAAGTTTACAGGCAAAAAATGTAAAAGTGCATTGTAGCTAAAAGCTACTGGATTATTTTAGACCAAGGATCAGTAAACTAAACTACGGATCAGTAAACTGGCCAACAGGTCAAATACAATCCCCTGTCTGTTTTTGCAGTTTTATTACAAGACAGTCATGCCCATTTATTTACTTAGTGTCTATGGCTGCTTTCACAATACAGTGGCTGAGTTAAGTAGTTAAGTTAGGTAGTTGCAATAGAGACTATATGACCCACAAAGTCTAAAATATTTGTTATCTGGCCCTTTACAGAAAAAATGTAAGGACCACTGCTCTAGACCTTTTAGGATACAACATGGAAAATTTCTACATTAGTGCCAAGTCAAATAATCTTAATTTTGCCTAATTTATAGCTTTTTAAAGTGCCCTTTATTTGAGTTCTATTAAATTAAGGTTTAGCTTAGTTGCTGTGTTCACTGAGGTTTCCCATGTACAAACCATTACATGGGAAGAAGCTGTGAAGGTTAGCTTTAGATTAGCAAAGACTATTTCCATCAGATTTGCTTGCTATTTTTCTTATATTGCTGTAAAATTACCATTTCGGAGTCACTGTGAGAGGCCTGACCCAGGCTGGGTGCAGGCCCTAGCCCATAGTGAGAAGCTTGGTCAAGGGAGAGAAGGGGCTCAATAATGTCATCGTAATCATCTTCCTCTGTATCCCCCTCCCCATCGGCAAAAGTACCTCTAGTCAAGAAATCGGAGCGCGTCCGCGCCATTCGAGCTTTCTTTTTATGGGCCGGTCTGGCAACCTGCTTGACCAAATGATAAAACAAATAACACAACAATGTTTGGGGTTTTTGTTCTTTTTGAGATGATGCCAATGAAAGACATCAGAGGGCTCATGAATTTATTGAAATATCCCTCCACCCAACCATGCCCTTTCCACTAGCAGAAGTGACAGGGATGACCAAAAGGAATCTGTATACATTACTCTGGATGAAGGACTAGAATGGAAGCTAAATCTACACTGTTCTACATAGCCAAAGAAGTCATCTTTCACTGCCATAATAAGTCAACAAAGTCTCTTGCACAAATTGCCTTCTTTTTCTTAGCAACTGGGTTTTTAGGCACCATTCCCTGCCTGGAGTACACCTTCATAATTATAACAATCTCCGCTCATGGCTTCTTTCTCTAAAAACACTTGGGAGTAAATGGGTAGATGAGGTGCTCTACCTACAAGCATAATAATTTCCAAAATAATGTACATCTCTTTCGCATAGAAGATAGATAAACAGGACTCAAAACTTACCTCTCTTTGGCCTGGCCCAGCTAACTTCACAGGTTTCCATGCTGGTTCATCTTCTTTATGGAGTTGAGGATTTTTACTGTTTAAGGCTTCTTTGCTGACACTTTAAATGAAACAATGAAATTACATTTCAGTTCTTAGCAGATATCCCATGGCAGCCAGGTTAAAGACTTCCAGCAAATTCCATAAATATTTTCAGATCTTAGTCAATTCCCAAGACAATTAAGTCATATATTTTCTGCTTAGCTAATTAGTAATAATAATCCTGAACCTACGCATATGACTGAATTACTAGAGGCCTTGTCCTGATGATCAGTGGGTATATTCCACTATGAATATGATATATGTTTAAGAATAGTAGCTGCAGAATAAACTCAAGAAATAAAATAGATCTGATGATGAAGAAAGGAAAATACCAAACCCCTGAATCTTTAGAATACTAGTCTTACAAGGGGCCTTTCCATCTAATCATTATAAAATACCTGAAAAATAGCCATCCAGTGATGAGGATCTCATTATATTTTATACTGAGATGGTTCCTATTGGGTTAGAAAACGCCTTCTGAAATCTCTCTTTGTAGCTTTCATCCACTGTCTGAGTTTTAAAACTTGACGTTGAGGCCGGGTGCGGTGGCTCATGCCTGTAAACCCAGCAGTTTGGGAGGCCGAGGCAGGCGGATCACCTGAGGTCAGGAGTTTGAGACCAGCCTGGTCAACATGGCAAAACTCCGTCTCTACCAAAAATACAAAAATTAGCTGGGTGTGGTGGCAGGTGCCTGTAGTCCCAGGTACTTGGAAGGCTGAGGTAAGAGAATCACTTGAACCCAGGAGGCAGAGGTAGCAGTGAGCCAAGATCGTGCCACTGCACACTCTAGCCTGGGTGACAAGAGTGAAACTCTGTTTCAAAAAAACCAAAAACAAACAAAAAGCTTGATGTTGAATAGCATAAAATCAACACTGGCAGGATAAGAAATTGTTATCAAACTAAAAGTATGCTCCAGACAATACAGGTGTTACAGTGTTAGCTTATTAAAATTTAATTTTGATTGAGTAACTGTATGATGAGAATGCTTGATCATTAAATTCTGGGCAGAAATAGATGCCAGAATCTGATGAAAAAGTATATATAACCTACACCTTCATGGCTCCAATTACCTATATTAACTCAGTACCATGAGTCTCATCAACAACATATTGATAAACTCTCCTGAGCAGAACTGTAAGCTCCTTGAGAATCATATCTCACTTCCAAGGATAGTGCTAGCTAAAATTAGACACTAACTTATGATACTAGTTGGTAGATTAATTGTTCTTCCATTCAAAATCTTTCATTTAATTTTTATAAAAGAAAGTCTAGGAACCATAAGAAATTATCTTGCCCTTTGCCTCTATGCAATAGGCCTGAAACAAACACAAATAGATGCAATCTTTGCTAGCTAAAGGCTTCTTAGAGATCTCCCTTTTTGAGCAATGTATGTACAATGTGTGTAAGCCTAGCAATCCTAGCTTGTCCTAAAGGATTCTCTTCTGGCTATCAAAATCTCTCTTGCCACAGTTGAGCCTATTGGACCTTCATTTATCCTCCAAAGAGAAACAACAATTAATAGGATCTTGATAGTACTTGACCACTGCAATTAACCTTTTAACTCACAACATTTTCTTTAGACTTCACCATGAATTTTTTTTGTCTTTTCTCATTGAACAGTTAAAAACTACTGTGTACTCATCACCACTACAGTACAAAAGGGACATTAACCTAGTATTACTTTCTAATCATAAAACCCAATGCCGATCCTTAACGATGAAATGCAAGTTCTAGTCCCAGCCATTTCTCTAAATATATGATCTTGAATAAGTCATTTCACCTCTATGGGCCCCAGTGACCTTATCTGTAACATGTGAGAACTGGACTACATAATTCAGAAGCACCAACATTTATGATTCTACAAAATGTTAATGTTTCTAATATTACTTATACAACAGGATGAGATTTAAAGTATGAATTTTATCTGTAGAGTTTAATATAATCTAATATACAATAATTCTAAAGATAAGTAGATCATTAATAAAGCAATAATGGAAATCAGCTCAAATACACCTACAACTATATATCTTGGAAAAACAAGATAAATATTTCACAAGGATGATTAATATTTTTTAGAATCCACAATTTGTTTTCTACAAAACAAATTCATGGATCCAACAGCTACTTTGTAAGTGTACACACCTATAATACATACATACACATAAATGTCATAATTAACAGACATTAAAGAATATTAAAGAGCTCACTTACAGATATGCATGGAATACCATGTATCACTAAACTTAGAATGACAGGGAATATGTTTTTAACACTCTCTTATGGATGCATATGCTACACAGAGCCTTTGAACTTCTGGGAAATCTGTAGGTTAATGGGTGAGAATAATACTTAAAACTGTCATTGAGCTCAACTGCACTTTGTAATACAATAGAGACTCTTGGTGGAAAAATATATTATTGATCATCTCTTGCCCACATTTACAAAGGATTTCTCTAAAATCCATAAGAAATTTTAAAGGGTGGAACATTTAAATGTTTGGGTTATATATAAAAGGAGAGAAAAGGTTATTTTCATTGTTAATGTAAAATTTTTTTTAGCCCAAAGATACAGCCCTCCTTTCATTTCAATGATGACATTCTCCCATAAGAACCAAAAGAATCTACCAAATATAAAGACAATACAAGTATCTTCAATTTTGTTAAATTTGTTTTTATGTACCACTTAAAAATGCTTTTCTCATGACTACCTCTAGTTTAAAAAAGTATAAAGAAATTCTACTTAGGGCTGGGTGCAGTGGCTCACACCTGTAATCCCAGCAATTTGTGGGGCAGAGGCAGGAGGATCACCTGAGGTCAGGAGTTCGAGACCAGCCTGACCAATACGGTGAAACCCCATCTCTACTAAAAATACAAAAATTAGCCAGGCATGATGGCGTGCACCTGTAGTCCCAGCTACTCGGGAGGCTGAGACAGGAGAACTGCTTGAGCCCAGGAGGCAGAGGTTGCAGTTAGCTGAGATCACACCACTGCACTCCAGCCTGGGTGACAGAGTGAGACTCCATCTTAAAAAAAAAAAAAATTTCATTTCTATTTATATGAGGTATAAAAAGTAAACTCTTGGAAACAGAAAGTAGAATGACGGATGCCAGGGGCTACAAGGAAAAGCAGAGTTGTTCAATGGGTACAGTTTTATTTTACAAGAAGAAAAAGTTCTAGAGATCTTTTGCAAAACAATGTACATACAGTTAACACTACTTACTGTATTATTTAAAAATGGTTAAGATGGGAAATTTTATGTTATGTGTTTATCACACACAAAGAAGTATAATGAACGTAATGATGACCATAAATAGGCCAACAGCTGTAACAAAACAAATTAACTTCTTTAAAGCCTGAAACGAACAACCTTCGACTACTAAACCTCACAGCTATAAAGCAACCAGTATTTGGTGAATGCCTACTATGTTTATAGGCACTGTACTGCCCTTCACAAATGCTTCTCCCTTAATGGGGAGGAACCCAGTATTTACTCTGCTATTCATGATTAGTCAAGGATTCCTAGGGTATAACTACATCCAACTGCAGGTGATGGTAGAGTCAACAATTAGGGAATATTTTTACAAAGAGAAAATGGCCAAGTTGAGCAGCCACTTTACACAAATAGTTGGAGCAGAACAAGGCACCTTAATAAAAGTACTCCAAGAAGTTTCCCATTTATACATAAACATAAATAAACATTTCACTTACAGGGGAATACTCATATTGTTCTTTGGAGTGAAGAAAATGGGCCTAGTATTTCCCTCTCTGGAAAGGTCATCAGAATTGTGGCTATAAGACTGAGTTGGCCTAAAGTGTTCTCTTTTTGAAATGCGATTATTAGAGAGTTTACAGGCTACATTCAGCTGGGTGCCCATTCTGTCTGTCTTGGATAATTCCTTGACAGTACTAGATTGGCATGGACTTCCTTTTCTTTCAAAGAACACGGTGACAGGTCGGTCCTTTGGGGGTAAGTGAGCAGAGGAACTGTCTTTTTGGGCAAGAGCTGCATCTTTTACTGATAGGGACCCCAGTACATCAAGTTCTCCCTTATTTGAGGTATTTAAGCTGAGGAGAGAGGATGGCCTCTCTACTCTTTGCTTTGACTGATAGGAAGATGGTGCCACCAAACACTCTCCAATTCTTGGCTTTTCAATTGTCTTGAAGGCTTTGCGCTCCTTCTCTAAAATATCTGTTTGCTGGCGAATCTGTTCCATCATCTCTTTTTCATTCTGTTGCTGCAACTGCTTTTGCCTTTCTTCCTTCTCAGTGTTTAGCTTTTCTAACTTCTTAAGCACAGGATTAGAAGACTCTGTATTCAAAGAAGGAACAATTTGATCTTTTCCTGAGCAGTGATACCTTCTAGTTTCCCTGTTGATATCCAAAGTAAGAGCTTCCCCTGGTGTGTCTTCATTTTCCAATAGTTTGTTTCTTTGGATACTTGTGTCTAGTTGGGAATTTGTTTTCAGTGGGTCTTGTTGGGGGATATAAAAAAAAGTAGGTAGACTATTTGAAATGAAGGAGTCTTTCAGCTGTGGTTTACAGGTAATAGACTCAGAACTGCAGACCACCTTTTCCTTCATAGTTCCATCCTTCAAATGCTCTGCATTGCTAGTCTCATTTGAGGCACTGAAGGCATTGTCCCGTGAATCAAATTTTGGACGGCTGGATATCTTAGGTGATGGAAACTGCAAGTCTCCTTCATCTGAAATGACAGACTCTAGTTTGCTCTTTTGGCTTTCCTCATAGCTCAGAAGTTCCAAGCTTCCTTGAGAACTCTCACTATCAGGTGTACCCCGTGGAGATTGAAGGCCTTCAGGCACCAATTCTGTAGACCATCTGCGATCCTCTGAAGGAGAAACACCACCAAGAGAACGAACTTTCAGCAATTCTAAGCTAAATATAGCTTGCTCTAGTTCTCTCATTCTCCTACTTTCTCTTTTAGCCCGGCCTACTTTTTTCTGATGGAGATCCTCCAAGGATCTAGGTCTCTCTCTTACAAGCACATCTTCCTGCAAGTCCACACCACTCTGGCTTTGGGCTCTCTCCTGCTGCTTGTTTGGTGACTCCTTCAAGCAGTCCACTGAACTTTCATGGCTAATTCGATTACTCTCTATTACAGATTTACATTCCTCTATGGCTTTTATTCTGTTGTCAAAAGAACAATCCTCCCATTCTGAAGGGTCTGAACCCTGAATTTCCAGAGATCCATATCCCTTAATATTCACCAATCCAACTTCTGGTTTTGTTTCTCTTAGCCTTTGTTCTTTTAAAGCTTTAAATCTATATAAGAACAAACAAAATGGGTTACAGAAATATCTTAGTTACCACTGAAAAGAACATATTTCCTGAGAATTTAAGAAAAAAATGCAGAGTTGTAAAATCTTTTTATAATACCTAAGTACTTCTTAAACTAACTTGAATGCGCATTTCATAGTTTTCCTATTTCCATGAGTCAGATGATATTTCATTAAGTGTATTACTTGTACCTAGGCATTTCAGTCAAAATGTAAACTAATTCAGAAGTAAAGCTCTCATTTTAATAATGCCTTTATTTTAAAGTAAACCTCAAATTAAAGTGAAATTTTAAGTGTGAAATTAAAGTGAAACTTTAAGTGTGAAATTAAAGTGAAACTAAGTGTGAAATTGAAGTGAAACTTTAAGTGTGAAATTAAAGTGAAACTTTAAGTGTGAAATTAAAGTTTCTGAAAGTAACAACAGTTGAATATTGCCAATTTTATAAGATTCAGCCTAATGTAAAAGTTAATTCTTAGCAGTTATGATCACAGACCACGTAGCTTTTCAATCCAATTTAATTCAATAAAACCTTATTTAACTTCCATTATAGACAATACAATGTGGGTTAAAATCGGTATCACAGTATAGTGGAAAAGACAAATTGTATACAACCAATTCTAATACAAATTAGACAAGTGTTAATGCAGAGGTATAAACAAAGTGCTTGGGAAGAAGAAAAAGAGCAATTATTATAGTAACAGAGATTACCTTTGTCTTGCTCTGAATCCTCTACATGTCGATTGCAAAAGGATAATTTTTTTCCTTTGTTCTTGGTACCTTTTACTTTCCCTGTAGGCTTTCCATCTTGCTTGTATGCAAATAGCAGCCATGTGCCTGCGCCTATAGTGATCTCTCCATTTCTGCTGGATAACGATGGCTGCAGCCCGTAGCTCCAAGTACCGCTGCCTCTCTAAGTGAGCACGCCAGGAAGCTTGGAGAAGAGCAGCTGCACTAGCCATAACAAAAGCATCCTTCTGCACAGCTGCATCTCTGACTTGCTTCTGATTTAGGTAATTCCTCCAGAATCTCTGTGGGGAAGACAAAATAACAGAAACTGGTTGTCATATCTTACACTGCATTTTCACAGAAAAAAAGAGAATAAATTTCTTATGCCATAATTACAGGTTAAGTGGCTATGCAGCTAAATTCTTGGTGATTAAAAATAAGTTTTCTGGCCAGGCGCGGTGGCTCACGCCTGTAATCCCAACACTTTTGGAGGCTAAGGCAGGCGGATCATGAGGTCAGGAGATCGAGACCATCCTGGCTAACATGGTGAAACCCCGTCTCTACTAAAAATACAAAAAAATTAGCTGGGCGTGGTGGTGGGCGCCTATAGTCCCAGCTACTCAGGAGGCTGAGGCAGGAGAATGGCGTGAACCTGGGAGCTGGAGCTTGCAGTGAGCCGAATTCGCGCCACTGCACTCCAGCCTGGGCAACAGAGTGAGACTCTGTCTCAAAAAAATAAAAATAAAAAAACTAATTTTCTACAAAAGCAGAAACTGCACCTGAAAAAGATAAATAGAAAAAAGTTTTCTCTTCCAGATATGTTTGGCTAACACAGCTATTTTAAATAATATAACCTTGAAGAAGTTAATTACAGAACCTAATTTAAAATTTTTGGATGATTTCATGTCCTTCAAATTATTAGTAACTTTAACATATTATATTCTTTTGTTACAATTTTCCCAAATAACACTAATGGGTTTAAGGTAATCCTGACACACATTCCAAAGATGAAGATACTAAAGATTTTCTTGCACAAATGGAAAAGATCTTATGGAAATGATATAAATCAATGAGGGAGTTAATAAAACAAATAAAATGTAAAATAAGGTACCTATCATCCAAAATGAGTGTCTAAAACCAACGGTATATATACAACTCTCAAACATCACTCCAAAAACTATTAAATAAAAACAACTATGTCAACAAATATTAGGTAACTCCTTAGCCCCTACTCAGATCTCACAAGACATTATAACTACAAATTCAATTTAATTTAAATTCAATGGAATCAATGTTTATTAATAGTCTATTATATGCTAGATAATGTGTTGGGTGTTATGAGCACTTCAAAATTGGGTAAGACATATTCTCATTTCTGAAGTTTACATTATTATTGAAAATGTTTTACAGTAAAAAGGTTCTGGTTACTAAACAAAGGCCAAATAAACTAGTCAATCTCATGCAAAGAATCCTTTGCTTCTCACCTGGATAATAACAGATGCTTGTCTCAGATGGAGGAAATGCTGCCTACACAGCAAGACCCTGAACCATCGCTGCAACAATATGATTCTGCGGAGCACCTCTTGGTGAAGGAGATCTTGTAAGTGCTGTCGTTCCTGCTCCTTTAGAAAGACCTACCAAAAGAAGAAAGATGAGGAATGCAGCTTAAGAAGAAATGAGAAATTTATTTCATGAATCATCCTTTCTGTGATAAGCTTTTAGAGAAGAACAAACACAGTGGCAGGCATGTAAATGAAGTACTGATAAATATTCCTACAGATTTATCCTAAGTAGTCATTCTCAAACTGAAATGGAGAGAGTAGAATACGGAAGGTGAGCTGGGTGTGGTGCTACATGCCTATACTCCTAACTACTCAGAAGGCTGAAACAGGAAGTTTGCTGAAGCCCAAGAGTTCAAGTTCTACAGCAAAATAGAGAGACCCGGTCTCCAAAAAAAAAAGACAAAGAAAAAAAGGAAGGTAAGGAAGGGAGGAAGGGAGGGAGAAATGACAAGGTGAGCAAGAATATCAAAATTCCAGCGCCAGAGATTATGATACATTACTCCATTGGGGAAACCACTGCTCTGAGTAAATGTACTACTGGTAATAAGTCATATTTTTCAAGGGTGTTGGGATGGGGAAAAAAGTTGAAAACCATAGATCTTGAAGCTTGAATCATATAATGAATAAACCAATGATAACAGTCTTTCTGAAATCCAGTGTGCATTAAAAGCTTCTCACTCTCCAAAGTTATTAATAAGTTTATTTTATTTACTCCTTCATCCCATGTTTAGGGTTTGGGAGGCTGCAAAGGTGAAGGAGACATATCCCTTTAGAAACAGGAATTATACCTCTCATTTGAGAGCAGGTAGATATTATATACCCAAAGAGGAAGAGGATAAACTAATAAGGGCCAGAGACAAAAGATCCCACCTGAGTAACACAAAGAGTTGAAAATAATAATAAAGGCATGCACAGGAGACAATGTGACAATTAATCTCCATAAAAAAGATATTAAGTAATGTGAAGCCACAATATGAAGGTTCTCAAAAAAGAGAAAGATGTTTGGATTTAACGAGGAGGTTATCAGGAGGTTATTATCAAGCAGGAGGTAGACATAAAAAACTAAGTATATTAAGATAATAATTTTAATATTATGAGTAGAATAAATTAAATGGAATGACAAATACACTAGAATCAGATAAGTAAGCTGTTCACTGTATAAGCAATGTAGATGAGAAGAGATAAGGAATAAAAATAAAATGGAAGCAGCAGTAATGGAGAAACAGGAAGCGATGTAAGAATCTCTTTGTAAAAGGAAAAAAAATCCCTAAAACTTTGTGGAAGGATTAAAGTTAAAGTGAATGGTATGCCAAAGACAATTATGGTTTCTAGACTGAGAAACTGGAAAAAGGGTGACAGAGAAAGACAGTATTTGATGAATTTAAGAGCAGATGAATCCAGATATGGTCACCTTGGGCAAGCTGGCTTGGAGATTACAGTAGAATATCTATAGAGAGATGATTTTTAGGCAGTTAAAATTATAGTCAGAACTAGAGCACTGGCCAGAGCTCTGTGATTAATACTGACTATGTAATTAAATAAAAACCTGGGCCTAACCAATTGTCTGCTGATATCTGATTCACTATCTTTTTAATAAACAATCTCATAGACAAAAATTATTATTTTTTAAATAAATGCACTCAATTTTGACCAGAGCTATACAGATTATATTTACCATGGTTTTTCCAACTTGATAATTATCTGGATTAAGATTTATTTTCCTGAAGAAATCCTGAATGTTAAATTTGGATGGAATAATATTTCGGGGAAGAAGTACATGGAAGTGGCTCACAAAATCCTGAAAAATAATTAAAAAATATTGTAAAATCAGAAAACAGTGTATGTAAACAAGACCTTAAACTAATTATCATTTTATTAATCTTTTCTCTTTCTTTTAAAAAGGGTGAAACCAAGAAGTGCATGTTAATTTAAGATATGATAAAAGGTTAATTAGAAAAACATAGGAGGCGGAGAAAGATATTGGGTTCTACATATCATGTCATCAAAAGGGAATGAGAGAAAAAAAAGGGCAGAGGCTAATTATCCCTTTTGAGAAAGCTTTATAAAAGACCAAAGAAAAGGTTATTTAACAAGAACCTAAAATTTCTATCAGGAAAAAAAAAGCAAACGTGGCAGGATGGGGACAGGGTATCACTGAGAATGAGGCTTTCCGTCCCAGTAACAGCAAAGACTTGCTCAGTTGCTGAACAGCTTCAATATAGTTTCCATACCCATAGCAGCAATTGCTGATACGAGCAGCTGTGAGCCTTGCTGGCAGCTTACTATGAAAGATAATCCTGCTGAGAAAACTTCAGGGAAAACCAAATGGAATCTTTTCACTAGATAATTCTCACTGAACTATTACAGTTACTGGAGAAGTCAGTGCAAAGAATTGTTATATCAGGAGTAAATTTAGTATTAGCAAACATTCTGATCAAACAAGAATAGCCAAGTACTGGATTCTATTACAATAAGCTTAATGAGATTGCTGCCATTCAATCAAAGTAAATACTGTCTATCCCTTTTCAATTCTGTATACAAAACGTGAAATGGAAAGGAAGAATTAAGGGAAATAAGTAAGCCCCAAAGAAATAATAAGCAAGATATGTGGGAATCATTTACTTGATGTGTCTAAATATGTAAATATCACTATAAAAACAGAACCTGGAAAGAATATTTGGAGCTGTATCCTGATTGGCGAATTCGAACTGTTTCCAGCATCCCGGTGTATCGAAGCTGTCTAAGTACCAAGGCATCACTGAACCTTAAGGGCAGCTAAAGCAAATGGCAAAAAGATTAACCCAGAACAGTAGATCTCCAAATTAATTATCTGTTTATAAGCATGGCTAACTGTTGAGTATCTAGAGATTGACCGGAGGTTGTCTGGTTAAGATATATAGTAACTAAGTATATTAAGGCAAGCTCACCTCTCAGCTGGTAGCTTCAGAAAAGTTCTGACTGCCCAACCCTAGGGAAAAGAGAGAAACCAAGCTTCCAGGCTTCTCTGGTTGTGAAGAGAGAGGACCTTAAAGGCTCAAAAAGAATGTAGTCACCCACAGAGGCCACATAGTCCAATCACTACAAAATCTGTAACAAGAAAACCTACAACTGGGTGTGGTGGCTCACGCCTGTAATCCTAGCACTTTGGGAGGCCAAGGTGGGCTGATCACCTGAGGTCAGGAGTTCAAGACCAGCCTGGCCAACACAGCAAATCCTCGTCTCTACTAAAAATACAAAAATTAGCCAGGCGTGGCGGTGCACAGCTGTAGTCCCAGCTACTCGGGAGGCTGAGACAGGAGAACTGCTTGAAACCAGGAGGCAGAGATTGCAGTGAGCTGAGATCATGCCACTGCACTCTAGCCTAGGCGACAGAGTGAGACTGTCTCAAAAAAAAACAAAAACAAAAAAACAAAGAAAATTCTTTTCTGCTTTTCTGACAGGACTTCAGGAGGTATTTGCTTCTTAAATTCTGGGTGATGCTAAATCAAATCCATATAAACACCTTACAGGCAGGGAAGTGTGGAAAAATCCATTGAAAGTGTTAATAACATACTATTTTCCTTACAAATATTATAGTGCTTCCCCTCCACTTATTCTGCTTAAAAGTATTTAAAGCTCAGTTTGAAGTAAGCTGAGATATGTGCTCTCATTTATAGGATATTTTTACCTTTTCAGCATTAGAGCGAATGCATTTTACAAAATATGGTTCTGCTTGACCAAGTGTTTCCATTAGCTTGCTTAATGATGCCTGCAACAGAAAGCAATATAATTATCATACTCTCCCATTCCAAACTATTAACAAATAATTTATAAATATAATCAATATGCTGGCAAAACATTCAAAAAGTAGAGGCACACATAGAAAGAGGTTTGTTTCTGAAAAGCATATTGTGTATATTCTCATACTGGTTAAATTATGGATAATTAAGGATAAAGATGGTAGTTTAGTATTAAAGTAGATAGCCTGGAAATAGTAAATATTGCAGATGTTTCCAGAATAATCAAATATAGAATTTTTTTTCACTTTTCTTCACATTTCATCAAACAATTTTATTCAAACTCATGTATCCTACAACTTTTAAAATGATTCAGGAGGGTATCCAGTAAGGTAGTACTCCCTTGCTTTACTTTAAATGTCTACAGAGTATGTAATGATATCCCTTTTTTTATTCCTGATAATGGTAATTTGCACATTCTCTCTTTCTTCCTGATTAGTGGCTAGAAATTTATCAACTTTTTGATTTGCTCAGCCGAGGCATGGTGGCTCATGCCTATAATCCCAGCATTTTGGAGGGCCGAGGAGGGCAGGATCACCTGAGGTCAGAAGTTTGAGACCAGCCTGGCCAACATGGTGAAACCCCATCTCTACTAAAAAATACAAAAATTAGCCGGGCGTGGTGGTGCCCGGCTGAGGCATGAGAATTACTTAAACCTGGGAGGTGGAGGTTGCAGTAAGCCAAGACGGTGCCACTGCACTCCAGCCTGCGCAACAAAGTGAGACTCTGTCTCAAAAAAAAAAAAAAAAAAAAAAAAAAATTTGGATCTGCTTAAAGAACCAGCTTTTGGTGTCAGTGTTTTTTTTTTTTTTTTGTCTATTTTTCTGTTTTTCATTTCATTGAATTCTGCTGTTATCTTTATTATTTACTTCTCTCTGCTTGTATTGGGTTTCATATATTCTTTTTATAGTTTATCGAGGCAGAAATTTAGACTATTGAATTGAGACATATCTCCTTTTCTAATAAAAGCATTTAGTGCTATAATTTAAGCTTGGAGCACTGCTTTAGCTACATTGCACAAATTTTGACATTTCATTCCATTTAAAATATTATAAAATTTTCCTTCCTCTAAAATATGTATTATTTAGAAGTCGCTTTTACATATTCTAAATATTTGGGGATTGATATCTTTCTTTGATTTCTGGTTTAATTCTATTATAAATACAACATTTTGTATGATTTTAACTCAAAATTGTTAAGGTTTTATGGCCTAGTTTATGATCTACCTTGGCAAGTATTTCATGGACACTTAAAATAAATGTATATTCTGCAATTGTTGGCTAGGGTGTTCTACAAATTTCAGTTAGGTCAAGTAGGTTAATTCTATTTAAGTCTTCCATACCCTTCCTAATTGTCTATTTACCCTATCAGTTACCAAGAGGTATGCTGAAGTTTCCAAGCATAACTGCAGATTTGTCCATTTTTCTTTTAATTCTATCAGTTTTTGGTTCAGATATTTCGGAGCTCTGTTATTAGATGAATATACATGTAAGACTTGGTAAATTGCACCTTTTATCACTATGAAATTATCTCCCTTTATCCCTGTTAATTTTCTCTGTTCTGAAGTCTACTTTGTCTGACTCTACTATAGTCACTATAGCTTTCTTTCGGTTTTTGTTCACATGGTTTATTTTTTCCATTTTTTAAACCTTTAGTATCATTGTATTTAAAGAGGTGTCTTGTAGATAACATACAGTTAGGTCTTATTTTATCCAATCAGATAATATCCATTTCTTTCTTTCTTTTTTTTTTTTTTCTGAGACAGTGTCTCGCTCTGTCACACAGGCTGGAATGCAGTGGCGCAATCTCAGCTCACTGCAAGCTCCGCCTCCCGGGTTCACGTCATTCTCCTGCCTCAGCCTCTCGATTAGCTGGGACTACAGGCCCCGCCACCACACCCGGCTAATTTTTTTTTGTATTTTTAGTAGAGACGAGGTTTCACCGTGTTAGCCAGATGGTCTCAATCTCCTGACCTCGTGATCTGCCTGCCTCGGCCTCCCAACGTGCTGGGATTACAGGCGTGAGCCACCATGCCTGGCCAATAATAACCATTTCTTAATTGGACTGTTTAGAGCATTTACATTGTTAATAATTAGTATGGTTGGATTTAGGGCTACCAATTTTATTACTGGCCTTCTGTTTGTCCTCTCTCATTTGTTCCTCCCTTCCTCCTCTTACTCCCTGTCTGTTTAAAATAGACTTTTGGAGCAGTTTTAGGTTCACAGCAAAAATAAGCAGAACATAGAGACAATTCCCATATGCCCCTTTACGCTCATGTGCACAATTTCCCCTATAATTAACATCTTGCATTAGTGTGTTATATGTGATGAACCAATACTGACACGATTATTAACTACAGTCCATAATACGCATTAGGGTTCACTCTTTATGTTGCACATTCTCTGGGTTTAAACAAATATATAGACATTTATTCACCATTGCAGTATCATATAGATTAATCTGACTAACCTAAAGTCCTCTATGCTCTGCCTACTCATCCTCCCCCAACTAGATCCTGGCAACTACTGATCTTTTTTACTGTCTCCATAGTTTTGCTTTTTCCAGAATGTCACATATTTGGAATCTTATGGTATGTAGCCTTTTCATATTGGCTTCTTTCACTCAGTAATATGTATTTAAGGTTCCTCCAAGCCTTTTCATGGCTTGAAAGCTCATTTCTTTTTAGTGTTGAATAATATTCCATTGTCTGAATGTACCATAGTTTATCCATTCACCTACTGAAGGACATCTTGACTGTTTCCAAGGTTTAGCAATTATGAATAAAGCTGCTATAAATATCTGTGTACAGGTTATTGTGTGGACATAAGTTTTCAACTCATTTAGGTAAATACCAAGAAGTTGTTACTGCTGGATCATATGGTAAAAATATAGTTTTATAAGAAACTGTCAAACTGTTTTCCAAAGTGGCTGTACCATTTTGCATTCCCACCACCAATGAATGAGTGTTCCTGTTGCTCCACATTCTCACCAGCATTTGGTGTTGTCATTGTTTTGGACTTTTGCCATTCCAATAGCTGTGCTGTGGTATCTCATTTTTGTTTTAATTTGCAATTCTCTAATAACATATAATGTGGAACATCTTTTCATATGCTTATTTGCCATCTGTGTACTTTCTTTGGTGAGGTGCCCCTCCCCTCTGTTCAATATACTTTAGTATTCCATATTAATTTATCTACTTTTCAGCTATCTTTGTACTGCATTTTAGTAGCTGCTCTAGAGATTATAATATACAAACCTAACTTGTCACAGTCTACTTACTTAAGAGTCGACATTTCACAAGTTCAAGTAAAACAAAGAAGTCTTACAACTATATATAGACCCCTGTTACTGTTGTGAAATTACAACATACAAATTTTTAAACTTTTAAGTATTCGTTTTTCTTGCAAATGCTATTGTAGTATAATATACATAGGGCTTGTCACAGTGTCACATGCCTGTAGCCACAGCTACTTGGGAGGCTGAGGAGGGAGGATAGCTTAAGCCCAGAAGTTGGAGTCCAGCCAGGGCAACATTTTATTATGAGACCCTGTCTCAAAATAATGATAATAATAATACACATAAAATATTAAAATCATAAGTATAAATTATGACTTTTTACAAAAGGAAGACATTGTTGTAACGAAAGCCCAAATTTTTATATATATATATAAAATCAGAACCTCAGAAGCCCCTTTGTGTCCCATCCCATTGACTTTAGCAAGGTCACTGTACATAAGCTATGTACTCTTATTTCCACACCCCAACCAAGGGTAATTATTATTCTTACTTTTAAGATGATAAATTAATTTTACCTAGTATTAAAGTTCATATGAATGGAAAATACACCATGTACTATTTTGTATTTGTTGCATACAATTATATTTTGTAAATTTCCAGTGCTGTATATTAGTGATCCATTATTTGGCTATACTGGCTATACTACCGTTAAACTATCCATTAAGAGATGAGTATTTTGTTGTTTCCAGTTTATTATGAAAAATTTTGCTATGAACATACTTATACTTGTCTCTTTTAACTGTTTTCCAATATGCTTGTATCAATTTACATTTCAACAGTACCATATAAGAGTTCTGAATGCTCCCCAATCTTGCCAACATGTTGTATAATCAGTTTATTTCAGCCATGTTGGCAAGTATGTAATAGTATTGCTTTGTGGTATTAATTGGCATTTCCCTCATGAATAATAATGTTGAACAGGTTTTACATAGGTGTATTGGCCTTCTGGATATTATCTTTTATAAATTGCCTATTTGAGACTTTTGTCCATTTGTCTATTAGGTTTTCTTCCTTTTAAAACACTGATTTTTAGTTCTTCATATTATACAAGTCCTTTTTTAGTCTTGCTCTTTTTCTTCTTTTAACGGTGACTTTTTTGGTTTAAAGTTTTATTGGAATAAAATCTACATACTATTAAAATATACACACTGTAGTTCACAAATCAATGAGTTTTAGTAAATTTACACAGTTATGCCACTATCACTACAGTCCAGTTTTAGAACTCCTCTATCACCCCCAAAAACCTCCCTCCTGCCCATCTGCAGTCAATAACCACTTGAATAGTTGCCCCAGGCAACTACCAATCTGCTTCCTGCTGCTATAAACTATCTTTTAAAAAAATACATTATTTTTTAGATGGCTTTTCCTCTGATTATAAAAGTAATATGTAGCTATTCTAGAAAACTTAATACATACATATATGTTCAGAGAATATCAGCTTGGGTTTAATTTGACTAATGACTAAATTCTAAGAGCTATAATTAAAAGCAGGTTAATTTCTTCAAACCAATCAGCCTTTTCAAAGGGAATTCATACTTTTACAAGTATGAATTCAATTCAAATATGAAAACAAGCTTAATGTATCCTACATCTTCCTTATACCTACAGTTAGAAAGACTCCTAGGGAAGAGAAAAATTTAGTTTTCACCGCTTGAAGCAAAGAGTATGTTGACTGTTGACATAACGGCTGATATATTTCCTAGCAACTTCTGTATCCCTAGGCAGCTGAGTATGGAGAGGAGTAGCAGCTTTACCAGTAAGTTTTAGTAGCTATAACAAGCAACAGCATGTGTATGACCGATTATATTAGGAGAAAGCCACAAAACTTCTTTTAAAAAACTACTAAGTAGAGACATAGTGCTATGAAGTGACCAGACTTTGACATACAGGTCCATGCATAAACATTGCACAGTTCTTTATGATCAAGCTGTATCATCCCAGTCATAACTTAAGGCTTTACCTACTTTGAAAGTTTGGTGGTCAAAGGGATTGACTCATTAAAATCTAACATTAGCCTGCAGAAGACAAACTCTCAAGAGGGAATGTTTTAGAGTATAGTGAAGGTGGTAATTTACTACAAAAGGCTGAAATAATACAGAAAATATACATTATAGTCTACCATGTTGTTACTTATTTCTATTTATCAGTCTGAATTTTCTTTTTCCTCTTTTTTATTGAGTATATTTTATGGTTCCATTTTAGTTCTGCTATTACCTTACTAACCGTTAACTCTTTTTTAAAGGATTATTCTAGGATTTGCACCTTTATCACAGTCTACCTTCAAATAATACTATACCATGTTCTGTATAGTGTAAAAGCTTAACAACAGTGTATTTCCACTTAGCCCCACTTTAGGTGTTTTGTGATACTTTTATATATATTTTATTTCTACCCCACAATATACTATTATTTTTGTTTTCTATAGCCAATTATTTTAAAAAGAGAAAAGGTTTTTTCTTTTTTTTTCTTGAGACAGAGTCTCGCTCTTTTGTCCAGGCTGGAGTGCAGTGGTGCAATCTCAGCTCACTGCAACCTCCACCTCCTGGGTTCAAGCGATTCTCCTGCCTCAGCCTCCCAAGTAGCTGGGATTACAGGCGCCCATCACCATGCCTGGCTAATTTTTGTATTTTTAGTAGAGATGGGGATTCACCATGTTGGCCAGGCTGGTCTCAAACTCCTGACCTTGGGTGATCCGCCTGCCTCGGCCTCCCAAAGTGCTGGGATTACAAGTGTGAGCCACCATGCCTGTCCAAGAAAACATATTTTTAAAATATTAGCCTACATTTCTATCAATCTGGCACTATTCATGTTTTGTGTAAATTCAAATTTCCATGTGGTTTTCCCATCATTTTTCTTCCATGTTTAAAATTTCTGATATTATAGATCTGCTGGTAATAAATTCTCTCAGCTTTTTTGGTCTGAAAATGTCTCTACTTAACCTTAGTTTTTAAAAGATACATTCACCACGCATAGAATTCTAGGGTGACTTTTTTCACTTTTTGGTCTTTTGAAGATATCACTCTTGTCTTATGGCTTTGATAGTTTCTGATGATCTTCACTTAGTTACACAAAATGTCTCTTTTCTCCCTCTGGCTAAGTTTAAGATGCTCTCTTTTTAACCGGTTTTAGCAATTTGATATAATGTATCTTGGTGTGTTTTTGTTTGCTCTGATTGAGGTTTACTGAGATTCTTTGAGCTCTGTAGTTTTTTGGGTTTTTTTTTCCATCAAATCAGAAAATATTTTGGTCATTATTTCTTCAAATATGTTTTTTTGTGCCCTCCTCTCTTTCCTCTCCTGAGATTCCAGTTACATCTATGTTAGACTGCATCATATTGCTCCATAAGTTATTGCTATTTTCGTTTTTTTACATCTTTGTTGCTTTCTCTGGGCTTTAATAAACTATGACTTCAAATGTACTACTTCTGAACTGTCTAACAGATATTAATCCAATTTAGCTTATTTTTTATTGTCAAATATTACATATTTAATCTCTAAAAGTTCCATTTGAGTCTTTTTCATATCTTCATTTTTTTCATTTTCATAATACAAATGGCCCTTATTGGTTGCAACAGGCAGTGAAAGAAAGAGAGGACAGAACAACTCCATCTCCTGAGGAAGTGTCCAGAGACTCTGTCATCACCTTCCGAAATAAAAAATCTATTTTGTTCTTATCATATTCATGTTTTTTATCTTTGGGCATATTTAAAAGATACATTATAGCTAATTTGATATTCTTACCTACTATTTACATCATCTCCATCATTTTAAAGTCTGTCTCTGATTATTGATTTTTTTTTCCCCCTTGTTATGGGTTATTTTTTTCCTGACTCTTTGCCTGCCTTGTAATTTCTCATTGGATGTTAGACACTGTGTTTTACATTGTTGGATTTTGTTGTATTCCTTTAAAGAGTGACAAACATTTTTCTTAACATGCTGTTAAGTTACTTAGGATCAGTCTGATTCTTTTAAGACTTAATTTTTAGTTTTGTGAGAGCAGGGCCAGAGCAGCCTTTACATTCGGACTATTTTGGTCCCATTGCTAAAACAATGTCTTTCTGAGGATTCTACCTAATGCCTCATGTAATAAAAGGTCGTTTCACTCTGGCTGATGAGAACAGAACTACTCCTCTAATCCTGTGTAAGTACCAGAAATTGTTAGGTCTACAGGATTTAGGTGATTAGAATAATCATTCTTTCCCCAATCTCATGGAATTTTAACTCACATATGCACAGATCAGTAGTCAGCCACAGAGACTCAAGGAGACCCCTCAGCAGATCTCTAGCTCTTTCTCTTCATACAATTTCCTTCTCCTCTTTACTCTGCCTCACAAATTGTAGTTGCCTCTACCTTTCTATCTCCATCTCTTCAATTAGCAAGACCACTGGCATTTGTTTGGGTTTCCTCTTCCTGAGCCATAGCAAATTATCTTTAGGTGTTAATCTGGGGCTTTCCTCATTTATTTCCCCTATTCTCAGAGATTGGAGTCCCGTAATGCTTACTGTCTAATATCTGAAAATATTTGACTCATATCTTTTGTCCAGTTTCGGGTTGTTTATAGCAGAAGGGCAATTCCTATATCAATTAATCCTTTGTGAGTTCTATGATATCATTTTCATGAAAATAAGCATTCAAGGAAGGGCACAAAGACGGCTGGGTGCCATCCATTTTGACCACCTGCAATTTAGTCATCTGTTACTTGGTTTCCTCACCTTTATAATAAGTATAATAGTAATTATCCTAGAATAATTGGAGAAAAACTTAGACAACACCTATTAGACAATGCGTATGTGTAAATTTTTGGCAAAGGGCCTGGAAAACATACCGTACATTGGTCATTATCTATGGATGGCAGATGACTTTCACTTGTTTTTGCTCATCTATATTTTCTAAATAATCAAAAATTAACTCATTACTTTTGTAATAACTTAATGGCCGATTAGAAATATTAAAGAGGACTCTTTTTCTAAAAATTAAATATAATTCATGAATACAAATTGAGAATATGTAAATTTAGAACGATTTTAAAAGACACAATAGGATTGTGATTATAACTAAGTTTTTATTGTACTAGCTATATGGTATTCTTCAGATTAAAGAATGATTTCAGTATACATGGCATCTGTAAAACATCCAAGGTAACAAAACAAAGGACACTTAACAGCTTAATAATTCTACCTTTCATAATCACGAGATTAATGTTCCCTTTTCAGACACTGAGCTCACCAAATTACCTTTTGACCAGTATTTGGCTCCCCATGTGGATTTGCTAATCAGGAAGAAATATGCTAATAAACTAAAAAATTGTATTAAGTCTGCTTATGACTCATATTTATGTTGTATATTAATAAACTTATATCACTCAACATGATTTTTTTTCTATAACCCATTAATCTTTGCATTTCTAATCTACAAAGTGAACATCCAGACTCTGGATTGTGAGGACAGCAGCAAGGTAAAGACAGACTTCCCCAAGCACTATCTTCTCATTCTTCCCAACCAAATGCCATTAACCCATATGATTATTAAGAAGGATTTTTAAAATTCATGGCAGTGATTTCATTATACTCAATTCCCTTTCCTTTAAGCTTATTTGCACATAATGAGTTATTTGGCTTCTTGGTCTTCCATTTCTTTTTTTTTTTTTTTTTTTTTTTTTAAAGAGAAAGCATGTGACCAAATAGCCTTCACAGATTCAGATTTTTCTTTAAGGCTATGGTGAGAATTATCTAAAATAAAATGACATTTCTAGCCCACAATTTGAAGAACTGTGCTTATAAATCAAACAAGATCATATACAATGATACATTAGTAGATAATTTATGTTCAAACATCCTAGCTGCAAAAGAAGCATTTTAAAGTGTTAACATACACAGATACACCTATCATGAATAAGGAAATTTTTATACAACAGTGAACACTGCTTCTGTGATATAAACATGAAATAGAGTAAAATTATGCAAAGCATTGTTATCTACCAGATATTTTGCTTACTTTCATAATATCTACCAAATGAAAAGATCTTAGGAGATAGATGATTTGAGAAGAATGGAAGAGGCAATTTAAAAAGGAATTTGAAAAAATTATTCTGGAAGAAATTTGGTTAACTATTATCATATTTATTCCTAAAAGCCCAAAAAAAGAACTGGATTTCTATTTATACAAAGATAAAATAAATACACAGAAAAAAAACCTTCAGCCTCATTTAGTTAACTATCAATGGTAGCAGCATGAGGTTTAAGCAGGGAAAAAAACATACATCATTATGCTAACAGTGACATTATCTAAGAGCAGGATTTAAAGGCAGATTTGTTTATAACATCAATTTTCTGCTTTCTCCTCACACTGAAAATAACAAATATTGAGATATCCATTATCCAGACATATGTGGATGAAAAACAAAGGCATCTGACTTTTTTTTTTTTCATCTTTGGTTCTTCTTTCCAAAATGATCAGTAATATATGGCTTTTTAGTCACATAAATTAAAATCCCATTCGAGTACCCTGCAGATCACTTTAACCTTTCAATGACAATCTGAAAGATACAGATTCTTATTTGTTTTAAGCAAAACAAGAAATAACCTGAAACTGGGCACTGATGCTGGGAGGTTTTTTCTTCTTGTGTAAATGAAGAAGAGACTTGGTAATGCGATCTTGTAGTGTCAGTCTTGTCAGGTGCTTTAAAGAATTTACTTCTAGCAAGTGCTGAAAGAAGAGAAAAAATAAATTGCTCACATAAATTAATCTAACAATAAGCCAAAATTCTCAGCCAGTTTTCATCATTTCCTATCTATATGATCATTTCCCATCTTAAATGACTGTAATGAATATGAAAGACTGATATCCAACATTCATTCTATTCTCCTGTCTTCCTCTAGAAGCTAGAAAGCTAAAAAGAAAAGTACACTTCACAAACTCTCTTGCATCTAGAGTTCTGGATATGGTTTAAGTTTACTAATAAAAGGCCCACATGTGAAACTGGGAAGGTATAACTGAGGCAGAGGCTCTGGCTACTAGTTCTGCTTCTGCTAGCAAAAATGCACACTTTATGTACCTTTTTTCTGTGGTTCCAGCATCCAGGCACTAGTTTTGTAAATGCTCAGAGTGCAGAACATTTGTGTTGTCATCACAACTATACTAAATGCAGCTTAGCCCTGGAGCAAATAGTTGTAGCAGTTTCTTCCAGATGGCTACATTACACCACAGGCAGTATATATCGCAAGTAGCAGCTGCACTGACAGCTTCCTGATTTCCTAGCTTTCTAATTACATCGAGGGACATTTCTGCAAATGTTATTTTAACATGTGACTTCTAATGATTTTGTAAGTGCCTACTTAATTCCCTTTCTACTTAAAAATATCTACCGTAATTTCTGTTATCTCAATCCTGACTCACAGAGACAACAATTAAATACCAGGGCGACAGTTGGTATGCCAGGGACATATACAAAAACAAAGTAGGCTGGGCACAGTGGCACATGCCTGTAATCCCAGCACTTTGGGAGACTGAGGCAGGCAAATTATGAGGTCAGGAGTTCGACACCAGCCTGGCTAACACAGTGAAACCCCATCTCTACTAAAAATACAAAAATTAGGCGGGCATGGTGGCACGCGTGCCTGTAGTCCCAGCTACTCGGGAGGCTGAGGCAGGAGAACTGCTTGAACCTGGGAGGCAGAGACTGCAGCGAGCCAAGATCGAGCCACTGCACACCAGCCTGGGCAACAGTGAGAGACTCTGTCAAAAACAAAAAACAAAAAACAAAAAAACCAAAGCATAGTCCCTATTAACCCTCATCATGATATACTACACCATAAATTAGGAAAATAGGAGTTAGACATGAAGCAACTAAAGTATACAAAGACAGTACAAAAGTATTTGGGAGCTTTTTGAGCCAATCATAATTTTTTAAACCACACAATATTTATGGTAGTGAGTTTGTAAATGAAAAGAATATATCTATACAGATGTAAACTATGTTATTTAAAAAGTAATAAAAAATCTTAATGTATGAGAAACAAAAGATTGTGTTAAAAACATGACAAATTTTCAAGTCTAAAGGTATTTATTTTGACAATATAAACATTAATAAAACCATGCAAACTGAAGAAGTACAACACACATGTAAACAACCTGAATTAAGGAAATGTTATTTCCTACAAATGAAAAGGCTTATCATCTGTATGTAAAAAAAAAAACTTTTAAAAATTCTTAAAAAGACAGATACCACAATAAAAGAAAGGGCAAAGATTATCTGACAAGGCAATTCTCAAAGTAAAAATGGCAAGTAACAAAACCACAATCCATTCGATCTCACTTGTATTGAAGGAAAATGCCATTTCTTTTATAAGAGGTTTTCTGCATCAGATTGGCCAATACAATAAAGACTGACAAGAGCCAGTATTCATGAGGTGGTGGGGAAATAGACATATACTATATACTCACTGTTCTTAGGAATGTAAATTATTATAACTTTCCTGACAAGAAATTTCACATCTAGATATTTATTCTAAGGAGTTATCAAACAAGATCTATGTTGTTTATAACAATATACTTCAAAAAATAGTGAAAAATTATAGATATGCAATTATATAGAATTATTTATATAAAGTATGCTTCATTTACACAACTGAATACTCCACAGCTCATAAAGTTACTGTAAACCTATATTTCCAGACATGGGAAAATATTTGCAAGCACTATTGATAAAAAAAAAAGCCATGTAAAACAACATACATGTAAAAAGGGCATTTGTGCTAATTAGAAAGTTTTTGTTTTACTTTTATTGGCACTTTTGAATTATCACAGCTTCACGGTATGTATATTCATGAAAAGTAATTTTTCATACTGGTCAAGAATCAATTAGAATAATTTATAGGTTACCCACATGTGAAAACAAATTAGCATTGAAGCCTAAAATAATTCCCCCACTTCCACTTTTAAGACACTATTGAGAAAAAGACCTTGGAAATAAAGTTCAAGTTTAAATTGTTTTTCACTATGAAAAAAAACACCAGAGGGACTATGTAAAATAAAATAACTATTAAAAAATCTTTGCTGTCATGTATATTGCAAAAGTTTGAAAAACCAAACATGACATTCATTTCCGCCTCAGAGTCATTCCAATTTTTTTCATTTGCTTGGAATACTCTATAGCCAGGCCCTCACAAGACTTGGTTTTACTTGGCACTGAATTTGTAGTTTAAATGTAACTTTCTCAGAAAGCTCTTTCTTAAATACTTAAAAAATAGCCCAGTTCTATGTCAATTACATGTCACTTAATTTTCAACACTGCACATAATATCACCTAAATTATTTTTTCATTTATTTGTTAATTTGTATACTGTCTTCTTTTTCTCTAAAAAATAACCTCCTGGAGTGCCACGCACTGTGGCTCAGGGCTATAATCCCAGAACAGCTGAGGTAGGCAGATCACCTGAGCTCAGGAGTTGGAGACCAGCCTGGGCAACATGGCAAGGCTTCATCCCTACTAAAAGTACAAAAATTAGCTAGGCGTGGTGGCGAGTGCCTGCGGTCCTAGCTATTCGGGAGGTGGAGATAAGGGAGGATTGCTCGAGCTCAGGGGGCAGAGGCTGCAGTGAACTGGGATCGCGCCACTGCACTCCAGCCTGGGTGACAGAGCGAGACCCTGACTCAAAAAACAAAAAATAAATAAGAGATAACCTCCCAAAGGATTCTGACTGTACTGTGCATCCCTATACCCTCAATTTCTAAAATACTGTCTGGTTTAGAGTAGGATTCAATAAATATTAGTTTGAATGAATTAAATACCTAGCAACTGGCCAGGCGTGAGGAGACCGAGGAGAGTGGATCACCAGAGGTCAGGAGTTCAAGACCAGCCTGGCCAACATGGCGAAACCCCATCTCTACTAAAAATACAAAAATTAGCCAGGCATGGTGACAGGTGCCTATAATCCCAGCTACTCGGGAGGCTGAGGCAGGAGAATCGCTTGAACCTGGGAGGCAGAGGTTGAAGGGAGCTGAGATCGCACTACTGCACTCCAGCCAGGGCGACAGAATAAGACTCCATCTCAAAAAAAAAAAAAAAAAAAAAAGCTAGCAACTAATGAACTTTGAGCAATGCTTTCCCTAGCAAGTGGAGACCAGACTTCTTCCCATATACCTAACAATAACCTGGTCAATCAACAAATGTTCAGAGTCATTACTAAAGGTCAGACTCTGTTGTAAGTGCTAGGGATACACTGCATTCAAGTCCAGGCTATTAGGACATTAAAAAATAATTCAATCGTGCATAAGATTTATGAAAAAAAGATAAAATAGGACCATAAATCTAGAGGTAAAGGGATACAGAGTTATTTCCTTTCTTAGGGCTTCAGTTCCTTGTCTACTTCATTCCTTTCTTAATTCCATCATTATGGTTGAGTTTATTAAGCTTAGTTAACCAGTTTATTATTTTTTTCAACAATTATCTACCACTTGCTGTGCAAGGTGCTGTAGGCAAAAAGATTAATAAGATATTGCTTGAATATAGTCTAACTGTTTGAGTCTCCCAAAATTCATATATTCAAACCTAATCCTGGTGTGATAGTATTAAGAGGTGAATGGGAGGGGCCCTTGGGAAGTAGCTGGGTAGTGGTATTAGTACCTTGATAAAAGAGGCCCAAAAAAGCTGCCATGTTAAAACACATAGAAGGTATTATTCCATGAGGAATGGACCATCACTAGACATCAACTCTGAAAACTTGATTTTGAAATTCCCTGCCTCTTGCACTGTAATATATTTCTTTTGTTTATAAATTACCCAATCTAAAACATTTTATCATAGCAGCCCAAACAAACTAAGGCATTTCTCATGTTATTAAAAAGGACTAAAATGGGTAATAAAATTAACTTCAAGGCTGGGCACAGTGGCTCACACCTGTAATCCCAGCACTTTGGAAGGCCGAGGCAAGCAGATCACTTGAGGCCAGGAGTTGGAGACCAGTGAGGTCAATATGGCAAAACCCTGTCTCTAGTGGGAAAAAAAAAAAAAAAAAGATAGCCGGGCATGGTGATGCGTGCCCGTAATCCCAGCTACTTGGGTGGCTGGGGCACAAAAACTGCTTGAACCCAAGAGGCAGAGGTTGCGGTCAGCCAAGATCGTGCCACTGCACTCCAGCCTAGGTGACAGAGTGAGACCTTGTCTCAAAAAAATAGTAACTTCAAGATTTGAGCCCAAGTGACTATAAAAATGTACTAGGGGAGCAACACAGTAAAATTAGTTTGAGCATGAATTTTGAGACAAGGAAGACATCAAAGTACAAATGTATAACTGGACAATGCAGCTGTCACTAAAACAATGTAACTAAAAAAAATAGGTCATGTTAGAAAAGTAGATCTAATACAGGTGACAGTTTCAAGTTATGAGGGAATAAATTCTAACAAGAAAAATGGGAAAGTATTACCAAAACAGAGCTATCATCTTGTGGAAGGATGAACTTGAGCTCATGAAAGCTGCCTCTGCATTTCAAGTGGATGCTTGTCTGAAGCAAACTAGGCTAACTTGTTATCCAAAAGGGAAGAGCTGTGTGTCATCTCAGAGACACAGTTGTACAAACTAAGTGCTGACTGTGGCTCCTGTCAAGAGGTTTGATGGAAAGGCTTCCTGTAATAACAAGGATCTCAGATCATTTTGACTTATCCTGCAAAACCCAACCTAGATGTCATCCCTTCCACCCACTCCTTCTCCCGCACTCCATCCCTACCTAACTCATCCCTACTTCTTAAATAGAGAACTTAGTCTGAGACGAAATTAGTTAGTTGAGGATATTTGGTCTCCTACTATATACTCAAACAATTCCTCAGGATAGGGATATATCTTATCTAGCATAGACTGTGTAAACAGAAGATATTTTTAATAAAAAGTTAAAATGAATTAAAAGTAGTAAGAAGTTTAAAAGATATATATTCAATAAGTAAAAAGGTCAAAAAGTTAGTATAAGTCTAAATTCCTTTCCCTCAATGATCTTTTTTCCAATAGCTTTACTGAAACAAAATAAGCTGCACATATTTAATGTATACACTGTAAGTTATGACATATTTATATAGCTATGAAGCCATCACCACAATCAAGATAATGAACATATCCATAGCCCCTAATGCTTTCTTTGTTCCTTCTCCCACTTTGCAAGTCCTCTTTTTTCCCTAAACACTGCATGCTGCTTCCTGGCAATCTTTTTCTTTTTTTTTTTTATTTTTCGAGCGTGGAGTCTCACTTTGTCGCCCAAGCTGGAGTGCAGTGGCACGATCTTGGCTCACTGCAACCTCCGTCTCCCAGGTTCAAGCAATTCTCCTGCCTCAGCCTCCTGAGTAGTTGAGACTACAGGCACGTGCCACCATGCTCAGCTAATTTTTTGTATTTTTAGTAGAGACAGGGTTTCACCATGTTGCCCAGGCTGGTCTCGAACTCCTGAGCTCAGGCAATCTGCCCACCTTGGCCTCCCAAAGTGCTGGGATTACAAGCGTGAGCCACCGCACCCGGCCTCTGGCAATCTTTAATCTACTTTAGGTCACTGTATATTTTTGGTTTTTCATCTTTTTTAAAATGACGAATAATAATTGTATATATTTATGGGGCACAATGTGATATTATGACACATGTATACACTGAGTAGTGATTAAATCAGGCTAAATAAAATATCTCACATACTTATTTCTTTGTGGTGAGATCACTTGAAATTTACTTGTATAGCAACTTTGAAATATATAATACATTATTATGAACCATATTCAACTTGCTACACAAAAGATCACTAGAACCTGTCTAACTGAAACATTATCCTTTGACCAGTGTTGTCCCTTTCCTATCCCACCCTTACACCCCAAACCTTTGGGAATCATAACTCTATTATATACTGCTATGAGTTTGGCTTTTTGTTGTTGTTATGGTTAAAAGAAACCTTTTATTTAAAAACAATATGACATTTTAATTTTAATTAGCATTCATTAAGTAGCCAGTTTTTAATTCCTGGGGAGCAAATATGTACAAATATCAAGCACTATATAATTGATAATTACTAATGTACTTAACATTAGATAATTAAGTTAGTGTCTTCCTCCTTTCCAATTTGTATGCCTTTTATTTCTTTCTCTTGCTTACTTGCTCTGGCTAGGACTTCCAGTACTATGTTGAATAGATAAAGTGGTGAAAGCGGGCATCCTTGTCTTATTCTAGATCACAGAAGAAAAGCTTTCCATTTTTCTTTGTTTAGTATGCTGTCTGTGAGACTGTCATGTGGTCTTTATTATGCTGAGGTACATTCGTTCTGTCTAGATCATGAGAGTTTTTATCATGAATGAGTGTTGAATTTTGTCAGATGTTTTATCTGTGTCTATTGAAATAACTGTATAATTTTTTCCCTTAATTCTGTTAATGTATCACATTTACCGATTTGCGTATGTTAAACCATTCTTGCATCCCTGGGATGAATCCCACTTAGTCATGATGTTATCTTTTTAATGTGCTATTGAATTTAGTTTCCTAGTAGTTTGTTGAGGATTTATGCATCCATGTTCAATCAGAGACACTGTCCTATAATTTTCTTTTTTGTTGTGTTCTTGTCTGGTTTTCTTATCAAGGCCTTGAAAATAAGTTTGGAAGAATTCTCTCCTCTCCATTTTTCTGAAATAGTTTTAAAAGGACTGAGACTAATTCTTCTTCAAATGTATGGTAGAATTGAGCAGTGAAGCTGTCATGTACTGGACTTTTCTTCGATGGGAGACTTTTTATTACTGATTTGAACTCATAGTTGTTACTGGTTTCTTCAGATTTTCTATTCATTATTCAATTTTGGTAGGTTGTATGTGACTAGGAATTTACCCATTTCTTCTAGGTTTTCCAAATAGTTGGCTTATAGTTGTTAGTAATAGACTCTTATGATCCCTTATATTTCTGTAACATCAGTCATAACGTCACCTTTTCACATCTCTGAATTTATTTGAATCTTCTCCTTTTAAAATTTTGTCTAGCTAGAAATTTGTCAATTTTTATCTTTTCAAAACACTAACTCTTAATTTCAGTAACGTTTTGTATTTTTTAAGCCTCTATTTCACTTATTTCTGCTATGATCTTTATCATTTCTCTTCTTCTATTAAGGTTTATTTTGTTCTCATTTTTCCTAGTTCCTTGAGGAATAATGTTATTGGTGGTTTACTGGAGATCTTTCTCACTTACTAACGTAGACAATTATTGCTATAAACTTCCCCATTAGAACTGCTTTTGTTGTAGACCACAGGTTTTAGTACATTGCATTTGCATTCTCATTTCTTTAAATTTTTTTAAATTTCCCTTTTAGTATCTCCTTTGACTCATTTGTAGTTCAGAAGCATGTTGTTTAAAAACTATTTGCATATAGTTTCTAAAGAACCTATTATTGATTTCTAGTTTAATCCCTTGTCACAAAAGATACTCCCCAACTTGAAATTTTTTTATTATTATTATTATTATTTTTGAGATGGAGTCTCACTCTGTCACCCAGGTTGGAGCCCAGTGGCATGATCTCGGCTCACTGCAAGCTCCGCCTCCCAGGTTCACACCATTCTCCTGCCTCAGCCTCCTGAGTAGCTGGGAATACAGGCGCCCGCCACCACGCCTGGCTAATTTTTTTGTATTTTTAGCAGAGACGGGGTTTCACCGTGTTAGCCAGGAGGGTCTCAATCTCCTGATCTCATGATCTGCCCGCCTTGGCCTCCCAAAGTGCTGGGATTACAGATGTGAGCCACCACCCCCGGCTCCCAATTTGAAATTTTTTAACTTATTGAGACTTGTTTTGTGGCCCAACACATGACATATCTTGAAGAAAGGTCCATGTTCTAATGAAAAAAATGTGGGCCAGGCGTGGTGGCTCACACCTGTAATCCCAGCACTTTGGGAGGTCAAGGTGGGTGGATCACCTAAGGTCAGGAATTCGTGACCAGCCTGACCAACATGGTGAAACCCCATCTCTACTAAATACAAAAAAGTAGCCAGGTGTGGTGACTCATGCCTGTAATCCCAGCTATTTGGGAGGCTGAGGCAGGAGTATCGCTTGAACTCGGGAGGTGGAGATTGCAGCAAGCTGAGATCGTGTCATTGCACTCCAGTCTGGGTGACAAGAGTGAAACTTAGTCTCAAAAAAAAAAAAAAAAGAAAAAAAAAATGTGTATTCTACAACTGCTGGGCAGAATGTTTTGTAAATGTCTGTTAGGTTCATGTATCTAGAGTGCAGTTTAACTCTATCGTTCTTTGCTGATTTTCTGTCTGGTTGTTCTATCCATTGCTGAAAGTGGAGTGTTGATGTCCCCTATAATTACAGTATTGCTATCTCTCTCTCCCTTTAGGGCTAATAATATTTCCTTCACATATTTGTGGGTGCTTGGGTGTTGGCTGCATATATATTTACAATTGTTACATCCTCTTGCTGAATTGACCCCTTTGTCATTATATAATGGCCTGTTTGTCTCATTTACAGTATTTGACTTGAAGTCTATTTTATCTGACAATTAACTATAGCTACTTGAGCTCTCTTTTGGTTTCTTTTGTGTATAATATCATTTCCCATTCCTTCACTTACATTCTATGAGTCTTTACAGGCAAAAGTGATTTTCTTGAATGCATCATATATTGGGTCTTGTTTACTTATTCATTCCACTAATCTGTATCTTTCAACTGGAGAATTTAATGCATTTACATTCAAGGTCATTGTTGATAGGTGAGGAGTTACTCCTGCCATTATTCTAGTTGTATATATATATATATATATATATATATAACCTTTCTTCCTCTCTTACTATTTATCTGTCTGTTTTGGTGGTTTTCTGGAGAGTTAAGCTTTAATTCTTTTCTCTTTCTTATTTATGTATCTGCTGTCGTTTTGTTCTTTCATGTTACTATGGGGCTTACATTTTAAAATCTTGTATTTATAATGGACTATTTTAAACAGATAACAACTTTGCATACAAATACGCTAGACTTATCCCCATCCCCCCACAATTTATAACTTGCTGCCTTAATTTACATCTTTTTAAAATCATGTGTTACTTAACATTTAATTGTAGCTATAGACATCACTTACCATTTTGAGTTATAACCATCACACTAGAGATTTAAAAGACTATATGCCACCATTACATTAATAATATATTCTGAGTTTGAAAGTGAAATTACCTCTAACGGTTCTAAATTGGATTCTGAATTTACTTCTACCAGTGAGTTTTATTCTTTTGCATATTTTTATCATGGTAGTTATCTTACCATATTTCTTGTGTCCCTGTATTGACCTGTGCCATTTGGTGAAACAGCTGCCTCTTCCAATTTTATGGGGTAACTTTCATAAGAAGACATTTTCTGTAGATGGATCCTAAGGTGGTAAATGGGTAGGGTGCTTTTAGCTTTGGTTCTAGGTAGGTGCAGCAGTGTAGTCTCTGTGTAATTTCTTTACCTGTAGTCAACATCCGACGTTACTGCCTCAGTGACTTAGGCTATGGGTGTTTACAAAGTTGGTGTGCTTTACCAGTACTATGTTGATGCCACCAAGCAAACCAGTCCTCTGATCCTGGGGGGCATGCGCAAGGGATGAGTGACAGTTCCAAGCCATGCACAGTGGTATATGCCTATAATCCCAGCAACTTGGGAGGCTGAGGGTGGAGGATCAGTTGAACTGAGGAGTTCAAGTCCAGCCAGGGCAACATAATGAGACTCTGCATGTTTTTGTTTGTTTGTTTTAAAGTGCAGTGGGCCAGACATAGTGGTTCACACCTGTAACCCCAGCACTTTGGGAGGCCGAGGCAGAAAGACTGCTTGAGGTCAGAAGTTCAAGACAAGCTTAGGCAATACAGTGAGATCCTGTCTACCAAAAATAGAAAAATTAGCCGGGCATGGTGGTATGTGCCTGTATTTCCAGCTACTTGGGAGGCTAAGACAGGAGACCTGATTGAACTTGGGAGGCAGAGGCTGCAGTAAGCCACGATCATACCACTGTACTCCAGCCTGGGTGACAGTGTGGCTGTGGGTAAAGCCGCCACGCAAGCTATCTTGATGCCAAGGGTGTATGTCCAAAGCATGGTTGTTCAAGCAAATGAAAAGGCAGTGTCACCAGGAGCAGAGCTACCAGACAGCCTGGCCCTCAGACCCTGCAGGGTACACATGCAAAGCATAGTGGTTCTGTAGGTTTCAGAGGTGGCATCATTGGATACACACCAGTCCATTGGCTCTGGAAGGCACACACAAAATGCACCAGTTCAGCCAGTTGTAGGGACAACATCATCAGGGGTGGGGATGCTGGGTGGGCTTGTCCTCAGGACCTGGGGTAAGAGTACAAATCCACTCATCATGGGGGTGGCATTGGCAAGGGTGGGGCCACCAAGTGGGCCCATCCTCAGGCCCTCGGGGAGGGCACAAATCCAATGATCACAGGAGTTGCACTGTCAGGGGTGGGGCTGCCAGGTAGGCTGATCCTCAGGCCCTAAGACATTTCTTTGGCAAAATGTCTAAGTCTTTTGGCTATTTTTAAATTAAATTATTTGCTTTTTTGCTATTAATTTGTTTGGACTGCTTATATATTCTAGACATTAACCCACTGCCAGATGCATAGTCTGCAAATATTTTCTCCCATTTACAGTTTGTCTCATCATTCTGTTGATTAGTTCCTTTGCTGTGCAGAAGCTTTTGAGTTTGATGCAATCCCATTTGTCTATTACTGCTTTTGTTATCTGTGTTTTGGGGGTCATAGTCAAGAAATCAATGGCCACACCAATGTCATAAGAGTTTTCCCCCTATGTTTTATTCTATAATTGTCCCTCAATATCCGTGGGGATTGGTTGCAGAACCACGCTGAGATAACAAAATATGTACATACTCAAATCCCATGGCCGGCCCTGCAGAACCCACAGGTACAAAAAGTTGGCCCGCCATAAGGGTGGATTTTGCATCTCACAAATACCATATTTTTGATCCACATTTGGTCGCAGATGTAGATCCCGCTGATATGGATGACTGCATTTATTTTTTAAAACCCATGTATAAGTGGACCTGCACAGCTCAAACCTGTGTTCAAGTTTAACAGTTTCAGGTCTTATATTTAAGTCTTTAACCTACTTGGGTTGGATTTTTTATGTGGGGTGAGATATGGTCCCAATTTCATTCTTCTACATGTGGATATCCAGTTTTCCCAACATCATTTATTGAAGAGACTGTACTTTACTCATTGTGTGTACTTGGCACCTTTGTTTAAAGTCAACTGACCATAAATGTACGGGTTTACTTCTGAGCTTTTAATACTTTTCCATTGGTTAATGTATATTTTCTTCTGCCAGCTCCATGCTGTTTTGATTACAAGACCTTTCTAATATATTTTTAAATCAGACAGTGTGAGCCTCTAGCTTTGTTCTTTTTGTTCAAGATTGCTTTGGTTATTTGGGGTCTTTTGTGTATTCATATGAATTTCAGGCTTTTTTTTATTTCTGTGAAAAATGAAAATGGAATGTTATAGGGATTGCAGTGAATCAGTGAATCACTTTGGGGAACATGGAGATTTTAACAATATTAATTTTTCCAACCCAGTAACACAGGATATCATTTTTCATTTGTGTTGTCTTCAATTTCTTTCATCAATGTTTTATGATTTTTTTGTATACAGATTTTTAACCTCTTTGGTTGAATTTACTATAAAATAGTTTATATTTTTTGATGCTATTGTAAATGGGATGGTTTCCTTAATTTCTTTTTCAGAGAGTTCATTTTTAGTTTATAAAATGCTACTGATTTTTAGGCTGGGTGCAGTGGCTCATGACTGTAATTCTAGTACTTTAAGAGGCCAAAGCAGGAAAATCATTTGAGGCTAAGACTTTAAGACCAGCCTGGGCAACACAGAGAAAGAAGATTCCATCTCTACAAAAAAAAAAAAAAAAAAAAAAAAAAAAAAAATTTAATAGCCAGATGTGGTAGCATGCACCTGCAGTCCTAGCTACTGAGGAGGCTGAGGTGGAAGGATTGCTTGAACCCATGAGTTCAAGGTACAGTGAGCTACGATCATGCCACTGCACTTCAGCCTGAGTGGCAGAGTGATACCCTGTCTCTATTAAAAAAAAAAAAAAAAAAAAGCAAGAAACACTGCTGATTTTTGAATGTTGACTTTGTATCCTGAAACATTACTGAAGTACATTACGGAATTTATATATCAGTTCTAACAGCTTTTTAGTGGGGTCTTGAGGATTTTCTATGTAACGTTATGTTGTTGACAACCACAATATTACTTCTTCCTTTTGAATCTGGATGCCTTTTATTTCTTTTTATTACCTAATTTCTGTGGCTAACAGTTCCAGTAATACACTGAATTGAAGTGTAACAGAAGTGGTGACAGTGGGCATCCTTTTCTTGTTCCTGATCCTAAGAGAAAAGCTTTCAACTTTTCACCAATGAGTATAATGTCAGCTGTGGCCTTGTCACATACTGCCTAATTATATTGAGGAACAGTCCTTCTATATCTAATTTGTTGAGCTTTTACCATGAAAGGTTGAATTTTGTCAAATTCTTTTTCTGCATGTGTTGAGATGACAGCATGGTTTTTGCTATTCACTGTGTTAATATGGTAAATCACATTTATTGATTTGCATATATTGACCCATTCTTGTATCTCAAGAATAAACCCCAACTGATCATGGTAAATGATCCTTTGAATGTTGTATTGAATATGGTGTAATAGCATTTTGATGAGGATATCTGCACTATTTACAATAGCAAAGACTACTGTGAATAGTGCTGCAATGAATGTTCAGGTGCATGTGTTTTTGGTAGAACAATTTATTTTCCTTTGAGCATGCACCCAGTCATGGGACTGCTGGGTTGAATGGGAGTTCAACTTTTAGTTCTTTGCAAAATCTCCAAACTTCTCCATAGTAGCTGAACTAATTTTCTTGTAGTATTTTTGTATGGCTTTGCTATCAGGGTAATGCTGGCCTTATAAAATGAGTTTGAGGTATTCTCTCCAGTTCAATTTTTTGAAAGAGTTTGAATAGGACTGGTATTCATTTTTCTTTAAATGTTTGGTAGTGTTGCATCGTGAAACTATCTGGTCCTGGGCTAATCTTTTATGAAAGAATTTCTATTGCTGGCCAGGCATGGTGGCTCAATACCTGTAATGTCCTGAGGAATGTCCTATGTGCGCTTCAGATGAATGTGTATTCTGCTGTTGTTGACTGAAATGTTCTGTATATGTCTATTAAATGCATTTCGTCCACTGTTTTCTTCAAATCCATTGTTTCCTTATTGATTTTTGGTGTGGACGGTCTGTTCATTGTTGAAAGTGGGGTACTGAAATCCCCTAGGATTACTGTATTGTAGTTTATCTCTCTCTTTAGATGTCTCAATATTTGCTTTATACTTTTAGATGCTACAATGCTGGGTGCATATATATTTAAAATTGTTACATCCTTTTGATGACCATACCCCTTTTTATTATTATATATTGACCTTCTTTATCTCATCTACATTTTTGACTTTATTTTGTCTGTTATAAGGATAACTACTGTTGCTCTCTTTAGGCTTTTATTTGCATGGGATACTTTTTTCCATCCCTTAATGTTCATTCTCTGTACATCGTTAAAGCTAAAGTGAGTCTCTTGCAGGTAGCATATAGATGGGTCTCTCTTTTTTTAATGCATTCAGGCACTCTGTGGCTTTTAATTGGAGAATTTAATCCATTTACATTCAAACCAGTTATTGATAGGTAAAGATTTACTAGTGCCACTTTGTTCGTTATTTTACCATTTTGTAGAGCCTTTCTTCCAATACTTCTGTCTTCTCTTTGTGGTTTGATGGTTTTCTACAGCGGTATGACTTCCATCCTTTTATCTTTTCTGTATCCACTAAAGGTGGTCACCTTGAGGCTTACATAAAAGCCAGTCATATACTTACAACTGGCTATTTTATGCTTATAAAAACTAAACTTTCATTGCATGCATAAACCCTACACTTTTACTCACGCTTCATGTTTTATCTTTTTGATGTTACATTTTATATCTTTTTATAATTTGTGTCCCTTCACAAACTATTGTAGCTGCCATTGTTTCAACAGTTTTGTATTTCAACCTTTATACTAGAGATATCATTGATTTACACACTGGCATTACATAATTAAAATGTTTGAATTAGACAGTGTACTTACTTTTATCAGTGAATTTTCTGCTTTCATGTTCTCATGGCACTAATTATCATTGTCCTTTAGCTTGAAGAACTTTCTTTAGAGAACTCTCAAGAAAGAAGATCAAGAAAGTAGAGTTCTACTTTCTTGTAAGTCAGGTCTAGCAGTGCTGAATTCCCTTAGCCATTGTTTGTCTGAGAAAGTTGTTATCTCCTTTTCATTTTTGAAAGACAAAATTGCTGGGCATAGTACTATGGTTGGCAGGTCTTTTTTCTCAGAGGATTTTGAATCCCACTAAGTCTGGCATGCAAGGTTTCTCATGAAAAATCTGATGATAGTCTTGTGGCGGACCCTTGTATTTAACATGTTGCTTTTTCATTGTTGCTTTTTAAAAAATACTCTGTCTTTAACTTTTGACAAATTGATTACAACATGTCTTAATAAGGATCTCTTTGGATGGACAGTATTTGGTGTCCTTTGAATTTTCTAGATCTGGAGTTCTATTTCCCCAGGCTTGAGTAGTTTTCTGCCTTTACATCTTTGAAAGTGTTTTCTCTCACTTTTTCTTTCTTCTCCTTCAGGTATTTTTTTGAATTTATCTTGTTTCTCTATTTGGAACATACTTCCCCATTTCTTCATTTGCCTTTACCCTCTGTGTTGTTTTCTGCACATTAGATAACCTAATAGCTTCTCCCAATCCTATTTAGTGTAGAAGAACCTAACCAGTCTGGCCAGAAATTCTAGGGTACCTCTCAAACCTTTGTGTTTGTCCAAACTGCTGCCTTTGTTTTTTGTTGCCTCCAGGAAATTAGGATGTGCCAAGTTCCGTTACTACCTCAAAACATTTGAGAGAGGTCATTCCCCCTAGACACAGCTAAAAAGGTTGAAGTGTTAAGTGTGTTCCAGTTCCTTCTATCCTCGGGGTGAAGCTGAGAGTAGGATTCTCTCTGCACTATGCTGAAGAGAGGAATTTTAGCAAACGCCTATATTTTAGATCAGACTGCATTATCTCATCTTGGGGGAAGAAAGCGGGCCCACTGAATGCTCATTTATTTGTTTTCAGTGGTCTACAGACTCAGAAATTCAGTGTCCCATCAATTCCCAGTGGTCTACAGACTCAGAAATTCAGTGTCCCATCAATTCCCAGAACTATATGGTTAAGGAGGCCATCCCTTGCGAGGGAGCAGTGGCAGTTGTGATCAATCCATGAATGAACTCCTTCCAGGGATAATCTACAGAGATAATCTGCTCTAGCTTTATTGCTGGAGCAAGCCAGATGAAAAAACTCAGGAAACGCTGGAACTCACAGTCAGCATCCCAGGGTTCTGCTGTTTGTTTGCCCACTGGCTACCAGATGCAGCCTAGAGAGGAGCCCAATCCTCAAACAACAGCTAGAGAAGTATACGGACAAACCCCTTCCAGAAATTAACTGGGGAGTGTGCTTTTTAACTGCTTATCTGCATTGATCCAGGGGGCTGTAGTCCCTGGAAATGTCTGTGTGTTTAAAACCACCTCTTTGTTCTCTGTCACTGCAATTCATATTTTCTAAGATTTATATACAGTATTTACTATTGCATGTAATTATTTTGAGATTCATTCATGTTGTTACACGCATCAATAGTTTATTAATTTTTATTGGTGAGTTAAGTATTCAATTATATGGGTATACCACAGTGTGTTTATCCATATTTCTGTTGATGAAAGTTTGAGTTGCTTCGAGTTTTTTGCTATTACAAATAAAGCTGCTATAAACATTAATAAACAAAGCAAAATGAAACAACAACCCCTGCAAATAAATAAATAAATAAACAAACAAACAAACAAACAGAGCTATATTAACAGAGGGGCAAGTACTGCTCACCAAATCCTGCCCACTATTTATACATGGTTTATATGGGTTAAAATAATAATATTTTATGGCATGTGAAAAATTACATAAAATTCAATTTTCAGTGTCCATTAATAAAGTTTTATTGGAATGCAAATTATAGCTGCATTTCTGCTACAACAGCAGAGCCAACTAGTTATATCAGAAACCATAAGCGTGAAAAGACAATGTCCCTTTATAGAAAAATCTGGCAAACATTTATTATAGATAATTGGATTAGGTGAGCACTAATCAGAAATTATTTTAAAATCAGGTACCATTCAGAATTTGACCTTAACTTGGCTCAAGGAGAAATGAAAAGACCTTACATAAAGAGGCAATAACTAAACAACATTTATATTCAGGAGCTATTAAAACACTAGAAAATGGTATATATCACAAATAAATATTTACCTGAACCATTAGGCTTAGCCATTTCATAGCAGTGTTATTTCTAAAATGGATTCAACTAAGTGCACGATCACTATCTTGGATACAAATAAGGTTATTTCTTGTTTTTGATGTATGAAGATTGTATGAGTAATAAAAAATAATTGTGTAGCAGAATACCAATACAAAAAAAGTTTTCATAGTACTCACCTTTGGAAGGGCAGGCTTGGATTTGAAATTTTTGTTTCTCCTATAGAGATAAATCATTCATTAAAAAAAGCTACTGTATAAAAACAAAAACAAAAGCTACTGTAGAGAAGAAAGATTTCAATGTCTTTCCTAAAACAACAGATTATACACCCATTACCAAGACTGTAGGTCCTTTATATGAAAACACTATCTGATTCAGCCAAGCAGGCACCTTGGGAAGGAAGAATAAACAAGGAAAAGATACCTGCCTTGTTATATAAGTATAAATAGATTTACACCTGATGATTAGTAACACTGTGTTGTACATTCTACGCTACAGGTTCATTTTCTTCAGTTGCTAGTAGCTTCTTGTACCTACAGAAGACTTATTTCTATCATACCAAGACTAAATGAGATGTCTAAGTTTCATAAATTTTTAAAAAACGTACTTATCACCAAAATGTAATCTTCCATTTTTGGTAATTAAAAATTCTATTCCACTCATTTTTTTCCTTATTCAAACCTCAATACCATACTTAAATCAAGTCTTTTAAATTTATTTTTAGCCTTTTTTATGGCCACAGAAAAGAAGGAATAAAGTCCAACGCTTAGGAATATGGGCTGCGAAGTTAGAAAGACCTGGACAACAATCTATGGTCTACCATCTATTAAGGTATGATTTTAACCTCTTTAACTTTTCATTATGTAATAATGTAAAACAGGGAGGACAATACTACCTATAGCTTAAAAGTTGTTGCGAGGATTAAATGAGTTAATGTGTATCTCTGGGCTAGAGCAAGACCTACATAAATAGAACCTACTAATATTATTAAGCAGTGATTCAGACAAGGATTATGGAATCCAATTCAGTCACACCTCTAGCTAGTGGTCAAATGATATGCTTGGGAAATGTCTAAAACATGTTAATGCTAATAACTAATAACTTTTTTTTCCTTTTTTTTTTTTTCCTCAGAGACAGGATGTTAATCGGTTGCCCAGGCTGAAGTGCAATGGCAAGATCATGACTCACTGCAGCCTCAACTTCCTTGGCTCAACTGATCCTCCTACCTCAGTCTCCTGAGTAGCTGGAACTACATGCATGCAGTACCACACCTGGCTAATTTTTTTCTTTTCTTTTTTTTTTTTTTTTGGAGAGATTGGGTCTCTATGAAGCATGGTAGAGCATGGTTATAGCTATGTCTTCAAACCAACTCCATAATCGGTTAATGAGAAATGGAAAGCTTGGATAAGTGTTACATATCACTCAACCATTCACCATTTATAGATTTTCTTGCCTAATTTGTTAAGATTGCTAGAATTAAAGGATAATTGTAGTAAAAATTGGGACTCCTAAAAGGAGGTAACAGTTTTTTCTTTCTCTGAAGGTAGGGCCTGTCTAAACAATAAGACCTTTATTATCATCTCCATAACAAATATACTCAGTCATGATTCTCCTGGTAATATGGGGGAGAAAAATCAACAAAAACACAAGCTTTATAACACATGAGACTCATGGCTGTAAACGCTACCTAAATAACTTTGAGTCTTGTTTCAGTCAAAATTCTTCCCATGAAAATAACACTTCACCATCTTCCTTCTTCATTTTTTTCTGCCAGAAATTTTAAACCAGACCAAAAAAAAAAAACAAAAAACAAAAAACAATTTACATTACTGATTAGTACTGACGTGAGAATTCCATGGGCTCTCTCCAGGAGTTTGCTGCTAGTTGAATTAGCAAATATTCCATCTTTATCAAGCAAGGAGGTGCTACTTGATAGTCTGCTCTGGCGAATCCCAGTTCTGCCATTCCAGGCAATATCAAATGTATCACTGTAAAAAATATAATTTGCTTTAGTTAATCAAGACGTCTCTAATTAACACTATATTGCTTAAATAAGTAAAATAAAACTTTAAATACTAAAGTTAAAATTTAGAAAAAAATGCCAAACCGACAAAAAAATGATTTCATCCAAATGACTGCCAATCAGTTGGGACTAACCGTTGTCTCATTCAGAACAAATTCCTATGAATTCCGTCATATTCACATACAAATGTGCATGTAGATGAGCACATCATGTAGCTGATATCTTTAAATATATTATCAGTCAACAACTAGTAACTAATATAATGGATTATAGTATCTTCCCTCTTTGTTAGATTTTAGAATTTTCAAATGCTACTATAGGAATTTGTAATCCTAATACACTATCCCATCCTATGGAATATCTAATTTCCTCCTGAAAGGTCTTATTCACACACACACACACACTCACTACTCACACACCCCATTAAACTTACTAAGTCCTATGAGACTCTAGACACGGCAGATATAGCAATGAACAAAACATAACATTATCAGTGATTGTAACATAATAATTAATGGAGGACTCACCAGGTAAAGTAGTAGTATCCAACAACAAATGAATGGATAAAGAAAATGTGGTATATACATACAATGGAATGCTATTCCGTCATTAAAAAAAGAATAAAGTCCTATCATTTGGACAACATGGACAAACATAGAGTACATTACGTTAACTGAAATAAGCCAGACACAGAAAGACATATACTGCATGACCCCACTCGTATGTGGAATCTAAATAAGCTGCTCTCACAGAAGTACTGAATAGAGCAGTGATTACCAGAGACTGGAAAAGGTAATGATGTGGAGGGGTGCAGTAAGCGGAGAGGTTGGTCAATGGGTATGAAGTTACAGTAGGACAACAGGAATAAATTGTGGTCTTCTATTGCACAATGAAGTGACTATAGTTAATAATAAGGTATTGCATACCTGAAAATAGCTAGAAGAGAAAATTTTGAAAGAGAAATGTTCCCACCACAAAAAAAGACACATATTTGAGATGATGAATATGGTAATTACCTTAATTTGATCATTACATAATGTATACAGGTATCAAAACATCACACTGTACACGATAATATGTATAATTATTATGCGTGAACTAAAATTTTTTTAAAAGAAATATCAGGAGATAGCTACTTAAAACAATTTCACATTTGTCCATATTTATAAATCTCAGCTTCCATTTGCTTAGAGCATTTATTCAAGATATATAAATGGCATGTAATCAATAAACCATTTAGAAACGCTTGTATTTTCATTATTTTGTGCTAAACCATTAAAAAAAAGTCAGTGAATCATTATCTCTAAGATAATGTGTCTTCTCAAACGGGAGAATCATACTGCACTTAAGATGGTTTGTGTGTGCACTTATATTTTTCTCATTTAAAAAAATGAGTGGTACTCTGGCTTTAGAAAAAAAAAAAAAAACAAGAGGAGAGAGAGAGAAGAGAGTGAGAGGAAGGAAGGAAGCAAGTGAGGTTAGAAGGAAAGCAGGAAGGAAGGAAAGAACGAAGGGAGGGAGGGAGAGGGAGGAAAAAATGCAGTAGGAAAATACATTCCTGGTGAAGATGCTGTGAAAAGTGTTGAAATGACAACATATTCTGTGGTAGGGACTGTGAGGAAAAAATTCTTTAAAAAAAGAAAACAGAGGATTCAAAGCATTACATAAATTGAGTTGATAAAGCAGTGGCAGGGTTTGAGAGGATTGACTCCAATTCTGGAGTTCTACTGTGGATAAAAGGCTATCAAACAGCATTGGATGCTACAGGGAAATCTTTCCTGTAAGGAAGAGGCAACTGATTTGCAAATTTCATTGTCTTATTTTAAGAAATTGCCATAGCCACTCCAATTTTCAGCATCCACCACCTTAATCAGTCAGCAGCCATCAACATCAACGAAAGACCCTCTACCAGCAAAAAGATTATGACTCACTGAAGGCTCAGATGATTGTTATTTTTTTTTAGCAACAAAGTATTTTTTAATTAAGGTGTGTATGTATTTTTTAAACATAATACCATTGCACAATTGACAGACTACAGTATAGTGTAAACATAACTTTTATATGCACTGGGAAACCAAAAAATTTGTGTGATTTGTTTTACCGAGAATTCGTTTTATTGTGGTGGTCTGGAACTGAACCAGAAACCCATATAGATCACTTCAGGTATCCAAAATGGAAAGTACAAAGAAAGAAGCACGAACTAGAAATTAGGAAACTTAAAACCACTAAACTGCTTTGTGAAATGAGGCATATTGCAGTTTCTTTTTTATATAATCAAGAAAATTGGGTTCCCATCTGGACCAGGGTGAGAATACTGCCAACAGATGAAACTGAAGGTACACAGGTCAAGGTTAACTATCTAATTTGTGTTCGGGTAAAATTTAACATGCAAATATGGTGGTAGATACCATAATTAGCCAAATACTACTGTTAAGAAAACAAAGGACATACAATATAAAGATAGCAAATAGCTTAATTTGTGGCATTCAAAGTGAATATATTTGTGGCTAGATACTTGGGCTGTGACAGATCTTGCATATGAAGTTAGTGAACCTAGACTTTTAAATAAGCAATAAAGAGTCATGAAAAAGTTACTGAGCAGACAAGTGACAATTATGTATTAGAAAGACATAATGACTCAATTGGAAAAAATGATCAATGAAGTTATACCTTCATTTTAATGACAGACCATCCTTATTACCACAGTATTAGGAAGCTCAATTTTTTGAAGATGTTTAAAACATAGAGAATACATTCTAGAAACAATGTTCTCCTCATACAAATTACAATCTTTATTAAATAGTATATATAAAAAACAAAGAGACTTTATCAACTCATAAAATTATTTATATTTGTTACTGTCAAATTGTTCTCAGGAATTCGTCATTGAAAATAGTAAAAGGTAAGCTTTGGTAATCGCACTCACCCAAAAAAGGTATTGGATGGTTTGATGTAAATCAAACTATTCAATTATTACTTCCCAATAAGATTTCTCCACAGAAAGCAGCAGAATAACCCTTAAATTTTGTAAAAGACATAAAATGCAAGAAGGGTCTCAGCAATTAAAATATATGAGCTCATTTATTCTGAAGAAACTTTTTCAAAATTATAAAGCCATTTTACCAGAAGCAACTGTAGACAAATTTTGTTAACTTTAACCTATTAATGTGTTATTACATCACTTATAAAGGATTCAAGAAATAAACAAAACAAGCCTGAATTACTTCAAACTTTTAAAGTCACAAAAATATCAACAAGAATGCCAGTTATTTCTTCTATACGTCCTTGAAAACATAAACCAAACACACTTACTGTTGGTTTTTTTCATTTAGAGCATTCATGCCCTGGAGATCAGAAAGAGGTGTTCTGGGATTTTTTCGGGTTATACCTAGCAAAATTTAAAAAACAGAAAATTTGAAATCAGTGCAAAGAAAAATGAAACGTGAAATAATTTTTCTAAAGACAAATGAAAATTTAATAACGAGTATTTGCTAAATATTTCAGAAATATCTAAATAATTACATGACCCAAGTCTCATAACTGTCATAGATCTTAGTTAACAATGAACCCAATCAGAAAATTTAATAATGAAATCTTTTATTTCTTCTTTCATTGAATCATTAACTTCAGGAAATACAAGGGTGACTGGACTGAAGTCCTAGAAGTGTACAAGTTCATTTTTATTTTTAGGTTCGGGGGGTACACATGAAGGTTTGTTACAAAGGTAAACTCATGTAACGGGGGTTTGTTGTGCAGATTATTTCACCCAGGTATTAAGCCCAGTACTCAATAGTTATTTTTTCTGCTCCTCTCCCTCCTCCCAACCTCCATCTTCAACTAGACCTCACTGTCTGTTGTTTCCTTCGTGTTCATAAGTTTTTATCATTTAGCTCCCACTTATAAGAGAGAATATGCAGTATTTGGTTTTCTGTTCCTGCATTTAGTTTGCTAAGGACAACAGCCTCCAGCTCCATCCATGTTCCCACAAAAGACACGATCTTGTTCTTTTTATGACTGCACAAATTCATTTCTTATTTTGATGCATCATTTTTTAGCAATACATTTCTGACATGTTCAGATAAATACAATGACTATCAATGTATTGAGAATTAATGTTATAAATACAATGAATATAAAAGACAAATTGCTTCCTTAAGAATTACCAATATTTAAAAAATGTAATGTTCTTCAAATCATATGATAAACATGTAAGTTCCATAAGCATAAGGCTATCAATTTTTATAACACACAAACATTTCATATATGTAAGATACACCAGAAAAAGGAAGTAAAAGTATCTCTATTCAAGATGACAATCTTGTAGGCAGAAAATCCTATGGAATAATTAAAAAAAAAAACTGATTTGGACTAATAAACGAGTTCTGCAAAACTACAGGAAACAAATAAATATACAGTGATGGCCAGGTGTAGTCACAGATGTCTGTAATCCCAGCACTTTGGGAGGCCAAGGCAGGCAGATCACTTGAGCTTTGTAGTTCAAGACAAGCTGGGCAACTTAGACTTCATCTATACTAAAAATAAAAAATACATGCAAGTGCTTAGAAGAGTGCTTGGCACATAGTCAACACTATATTCACATGAAGTGATTGTTATCTTTCTGTATGACTGAGGGAAACTGAAAACCCACCGAAGACTCTTTGTGCTGTTTAAATCCTGCAAACGGGCCAGGCACAGTGGCCCATGCTGGTAATCCCAACAGTTTGGGAGGCCAAGATAGGCAGATTACTTGAGCCTTGAGAGTTCAGGACAAGCCTGGGCAACATGCTGAAACCCCACCTCTAAAAAAAATACAAAAATTAGCTGGGTGTAGTGGCTCACACCTATAGTCCCAGCTTGAGAGGCTGATGTGGGAGAACTGCTTGGGCCCCAGAGGTCGAGGCTGCAGTGAGCTGAGGTCGTGCCACTGCATTCTAGCCTGGGCGACAGAGTGAGACCCTGTCTTGGAGTGGGGATGGGGTTGGGGGAGGAAGGGCGGAAATAGCAATAAATATTCTGAAATGAAATTTTTAAAAGTATAAAATGTCTACATTGAAAACTATAACACATCATCAAAAGAAAATAAAGACCCAACTAAATGGAATGCTATCTATGTGCCTGAATTGGAAAATATAATATTGTTAAGATGTCAATGTTCCCCAAACTGACCTACAGATCAATGCATTTTCTATTAAAATTCCAGATAATTATTTTTGTAGAAATGAATGAGCCAATCCTAAAATTAACAAGGAAATATAACGGATCCAGAAGAGCTGAAACAATCTTGCAAACAATCTTCAAGGAGGATGGCTTGAGTCCAAGAGTTCAAGGCTACAGTGAGTTATGATTATGCCATCTCACCCCAGCCTGGATGACAGAGGAAGACTCCATCTCAAAGAAGAAGGAAGAAGAAAGAAGAGACAGAAGAAAGGAGGAGGGGGAGGAGGAGTAAATTTCTAGACAATAGATTAGGCAATGGTTACCATTTTTACATCAATTATTAAGTATTTTAAACATAAAAGTGGCCTAAAGAATAATATACTAAACACTTATGATGGATCACTCAGATTAAAAAATGAAGCCCTGTGCAGCCCACTCCCTGATCCCATTTGAAAATCATCAGATCTGGTCAGGTGCAGTGGCTCCCACCTGTAATCCCAGCACTTTGGGAGGCCGAGGTGGGCGCATCACCTGAGGTCACGAGTTCGAGGCCAGCCTGGCTAACATGGTAAAACCCCATCTCTACAAAAATACAAAAATTAGCCCAGCATGGTGGCACACACTTGTAATCCCAACTACTCAGAAAGCTGAGGCAGGAGAATCGCTCGAACCCAGAAGGCAGAGGTTGCAGTGAGCCAAGATCGTGCCATTGCACTCTAGCCTGGATGACAGAGCAAGACTCTATCTCAAAAACAACAACAACAACAACAACAACAACAAACCCATCAGATCCCAAGATCGCCCATTTGTTCGAATTAGCAAAAAAAGAATTTTAAAATAGCTATCTTGAGATGGTATCAAATATTCTAACAACATGTAACGAGTTTCAGAAGGAAAAAAGAAATTGTAGCAGAAAAAATGTTTGAAAAATATTGGCCAAAAATTTTCTAAATTTGATGAAAAACAATGAAAATCCAAAAGGTACAGCAAATCCCAAAGAAAATTAATATAAATCATATTTAGGGACATGAGAATCAAATTGCTGAATGCCAAATATAAAGAGAAAATTTTAAAGTCAAAGGAAAAAAAGGTACACGACATATGAAGGAATGACAATTCCTTCATTGTCGTTCCTTACTCAGATGGGATGGCCATCTGAGTAATCATCACAAATAAAGCCCTAAGAACATCGAACATCTTTAAAATGCCAAAAATTTGAGAGTTCGTAATGATGTTAAACATATGCCTACTTCATGAGGTAACTCCACTCTTAAGTATTTACTGAGGAATAAAAATATATGTCTGCAGAATGACTCAAAAAAGAATGCTTATAGCACTGTTGTTCACAATAGCTCTGACAATATATAACAACTACATCAACAAATCAATAAGCACAATTATATACATTATATATATACCATATAAATTAAATATAATGTGTGTATATACATATACAATGGAACACACCTGAGCAACAAATGATATATGGAAAAACATGTATGAATACATCCATAACTATGTTGCATAACACAACCAGAACACAAAATACATACTATGTAATCCCACTTGCGTAAAATTTTTAGAAAATGTAAAACTGACTTATAGTAATAAATCTGTGGTTACCTTAAGGAGGTGGGAAAATGTACAAGAGAATAAGGATAAATTTTGATATAACTCTTTCCTAATATTCTTAATTTCTTTGTGTTTATATGCTTTAGGTTTGTCTCTTGTAAGCATTCTACAGCTAAATTTTGCTCATCTTCCTTAATTCATAATATTTTTTTAAACTGTTCAGTTTAGTCCATTTTAACTTACTGCTATAATTGATACATCTGGAATTTTTTTCTGACATCTTAGTTTATATTTTTTTATTTACCTTAACTATTATATGCTTTTATCCAGGCTTCTATTGTTTTCTTTGTATTTTGACTTCTTTTGTTCCACAAATTGTATACATTTTCTGCTTTATTTATCCTTAAATGTTTAACATACTCATGAATCCTAAACTAATAATCTGTTCTCTTTCCCTGAAGAGTACAAGAACCTTCAAATGTTTTCATTAAAGTCATTCCCTTCTCATTAGGGATGTTATTGCTACCCAATACTTACATTCACCTTGTTTCTTTTCCTTCATCAAGCAAATTAGGTATAAGTTTTATAAAATTGTGCTTATTTAGCTTTATATATACATTTACCAAGTTCTTTATTAAATATCAAAACTTTCTAGTGGGTTCAGCTTCTATCTTGCTCAACTAAATTTTTAAATTCTATATAGGTGAGCATCTGTTCAGATTACTATCTAGCTTTAATAATTGCTATCATTCATATTTGCCTGCTACATCACTGTCCATCCTTTTATTTTCACCTCTTTAATTAAAAATCATGTAGCTGTCACTTAAACTACTGAAAAATTCATTGAGAGTTTAACTGGTGAGTGTAAACCATTTATATTAATTTTAAATAATACTTGTTTCTGGCATTTTATTTCATGTTTCTCATTTATTTCACTCTTTCATTTTTTTCTCCTTGATTTTCACTTTATAAGGTCTCTTATGCTACCTTGAAAGATAAAAATTGTTATTACTGTGGTTGTCCTTAAGGCACACGTTCAATTTATTTAACTATACTGATTTCCTAAACTTGAAAAGATTATGTTAATTCAAGAACAGTAGAGCTCCCCACTTTCCCTTCAGTTTTCACCAAAATGCATGCCAGTATCTTCTATATTTGTCTCTGTATACCATCTGCAAGCAGTAGTTCTGATCATATACAATTTTTTATTTTGGATATTCTTAGTTTCACGAAAAATAATCTCTTCTAGGTATTTACTTGTAACTTGTATCAGGCTTCATGACATGTAATTAAACATTTTTTATTGGAATAAAAATTTCAAACAGTTAAACATATATATGTTAAGTGTACAGTTAAGTAAGTTTTGCTAAATGCATTCACCACACTAATAACCACCAAAGAAAGATATAAAACATTTCCATCATGACCAAAGTTGCCTTATGCCCCTTCTTGGACAATCTCCCACACTTACTTATGGGTCAAGACAATCACTAACTTGCTCTCCACACAGATTGGCTTGTATTGACTAGAACTTTATATAGATGGAATAAAACAGTATGCTTTGAGGATAGGCCTTCCCTTAGCATAACACTTTAGAGATTCATCCGTAAAAGTCTTTTGTGAATATATACTTTTATTTCTTAGGTAAACAACTGAGATTTGAATTCATGAAACATATGGGAAAAATATGCTTATCTTTATAAAACTGACAAACCGTTTTCGGAAATAACTGTACATTTGACAGTGCCAAGAGACAGTATGAGAGCTCCAGTTGCTCCACACCCTTATCAGTTCGTATTTCAACTTCTTACATTTTAGCCACTATAGAGGTATTAGTGACCTTACTCAGATTACAATTTGCCTTTCCATAATGAATAACAAAGTTGAACATCTTTCATGAGAACACAGATAAATCTTCTTTTGTGGAAGTGTATGTTCAAATCTTTTGCCCATTTAAAAACTGGCCTGTTTATCTTATTATTGTAGGAGTTTTTATATTTTGTTTTCAAGTCCATTATCGGGTATGAATATTACAAATTGTAATAAATACTGTTTCCCAGGCTGTGGTATGTTTTTTTTCTTAACAGCAGTTAAGAACAGTAATTTTCAAATTGGCTGACTCCAATTTGTTAATTTTTTCCTTTTATATTCATGCTCTTATGTCTCATCTAAGAAACTTTTGCCTGTTGCAAGATTACAAAAATTTGTTTCTCAGGTTTTCTTCTATTTTAATACAAATTTAATAGCTTTGGTCCTTACAAAGAGCTGTATGACACATTTCAAAATTAACTTACATGTATGATATAAGGGTCAAAGTTCTCTTATACTTTATGGATATCCAGTTGTTCTAGTGCTATTTGTTTAAAAGACTATCCCTTACCCCCACTAAATTACCTTGGTGCCTTAACAGAAAATCAACTGACTGTGTATGTGTAGATCTACTTCTGTACTCTGTATTTGATTCATTAATCCATTGATCCTTAACACCAATAGAACAATGTCATGAATATTTTAGTCTTAAAATCATATAATGTAAATTATCCAGTTTTGTTCTGTTTAAAAATTGTTTTGGACAGTCTGGGTATTCTACATTTCTCTATAAAGTTTAGATTCAGCTTGTTAATTTCTACCAAAAAATCTGCTATTATACTTATTGGGTTGAATTCAATCTATAGCTCCATCTGAGAGAGAGCTGCATCTCAAAAATACAAACATAAATATGTATCTCTCTTCATTGTATTCTTCAATTTCTCCTAGTAGTGCACAACTCTTAAACATATTTGTTAAATTTATCCCCAAGTATTTCATGTTTCTGTTAATTATCCACTGCATATTAAATTACTCCAAAATCCAACACTTTAAAACAAGTTATCATCTCATATAGTTTTTAGAGGAACAACAATTCAGGAGTGGCTTAGCTGGGTGGTTCTGACTCAACGTGTCTCAAGAGGTTGTATTCAAGCTATCAGCCAAGGCTGCAGTCATCTCAGCATTGGAATGAAGGATCCACTTCTAAGGTCACTCACATAGTTGGTGACAAGCCTCAGTTCATACTGAGTTTTGGCTACTCACAAATAGCATCTTGTTTCTCCAAGAGACAGTGATTTCAGAGAGGCCTAGCAAGCAAAGCAGTACCCCAGAAGGAAACTGCAGTCTTTTACAGAAATCTTAAAAGTGACATACCATCATTTTTGCCATGTGCTTTCTGTTACACAGACCAACTCTTGTAAAATATAGGAGAGGACTATAAAAGCTTGTGACATCTAGGAGGCTGGCTGCCATAGATGTACAGTACATGGAATTTGTAAATCATTTTCTAAGTGCTCATGGCTAGGATATTACAATTTTCTATAATTACTTGGTATCCCATAAAAATGTTACACTCACTTTTTAGTTTTAAGAGCACTTTTCCTTAAATAGGAAGTGTGATTCCTTCACACTTCCTATATTAATGAATTTGTTGACTACTTCTTTTCAATCTATGTACAATTTCTTTTTGTTGCCTTTTTGCACCACCTGTGACCTTTAGCAAATGTCAAATCTAAGTGGCAAAAGATGTCTTTGCCTTGTTCTTAATGTTAGGGAAAAAGTATTCAATCTTTCACTAATAAGTATGGAGTTTGCTGTAGGATTTTCATGCATATTCTTCATAAAGTAGAGGAAGTTGGTCTCTATTCCTAGGCTACTAAAAGTTTTAAAATAGAATGAGCGTGGTATTAAGACAAACTTTTTCTCCATCTACTGAGACAATCATATGTGGCTTTCTTTTTATATGGTTAACATGGTTAAGCCAACCTTTCTCATCCCTGGAATAAATTCCATGTGGTCTTCATGTATTATCTTTAATATACTGCTGAATTCAGCCAGCTATTATTATTTCTATATCCACCATCATGAAGTTGTATTGGTCTATAGTTTTCTTATAATGGTTTTGGTAACAGAATAATAACACTGGCCTCATGAAATGATTTGGATAGTGTTCCCTTCTCCTGTTTTTTGAAAGAGTTGAAGAGAACTGGTACAATAGTCATTTCTTAAATAAAATTACTAATGAGCCTATCTCGGCCTAAACTTTGCGTGGGGGGAAAATTTCAGTTAAGAATTCAATATTGTAAAAAGATACCGCACTATTCATATTTTCTGTATTTTCTTGGGTTGATTTTAATAACCGTTGACATTCAAGGAATTTTTCCATTTCACGTAAGTTGAACTGATTGCCATAAATGTTCATAATCTCTTTGTCAAACTTTTGATTTTTGTAGCATATATAATTGTGTCCACTCTTTCATTCTAGGTAATAGCTTTGTGTCTTCTCTCACTTTTCTAGATCAGAATAGCTATAAGTGCACTGTCCAATACAGTAGCCACTAGCTATATGTGGCTATATAAACTCATTAAACAAAATTAGAACTTCAGTTTCAGCTGCACCAGACACAGTTCAGGTGCTTAACAGCCACATGCGGCTAGTGGCTACAGTACTAACAGTGTAGCTGGAGAACATTTCCACATCGCAGAAAGTTCTACTGCACCATGCTGGCCTAGAGATTTATCAACTTCATTGTTCTTTTCAAAAAACCAGCTTTAGGCCGGATGTAGTGGCTCACATCTGTAATCCTAGTACTTTGGGAGGCCAAGGCAGGAGGATTGCTTGAAGCCAGGAGTTTGAGACCAGCCTGGACAACATAGTAAGACTCCATCTCCACAAATAAAATTTTAAAAATTAGCAGGGCATGGTGGCATGCACCTGTAGACCCAGCTACTTGAGAGACTGGGGAGGGAGGATCACCTGAGCCAAGGAGGTCAAGGCTGCAATAAGCCATGATTGTGCCATTGCACTCCAGTCTGGGTGACAGAACGAGCTCCTATCTCTAAAATATGAAACAAGACAAAGCAAAATGGTGGCATGCACCTGTAGTCCGAGGTGCTTGGGAGGCTCAGCCAGACTCCGTCTCAGAAAAAAAAAAAAAAAAAAAAAGTTTTATTTACTTTACTTCCTTCTACTTATTTGGAGTCTAATATGCTCTTTTCTTCCTAGCTTAAGGTGAAAGCCTCAATCACTGATTATTTTACCTTACTTTTCTAATTTAAGAATTTAAAGCTGTAAGTTTTCTCCTAAGTACTTCTTTATTTGTATTCCATAAGTTGTAATATGTTGTTTCCATCATCTTTCAGATCAAAAAACTTCCAAGTTGCCCTTATGAAATTTTTTCAACTCATTAGTTACATATACATTTTATTTTTCAAATATGTGAGGGTTTCCCAGATATATCTGTTAATTGATTTGCATTTAATTCCATTTTGATCAATCCACTAAACTTTCAATCATCTGAATGACCATCCTGATACCTGAGGTTAGGGACATTAAAGTAGGCACTGTCAGCATGGTGAGGGTAATGAGGTGGAGCAAGCCCTCAGCCCTTCCCTGGCAATTGCTGATCCTTCATCTTGCCGATGCATATCATATTCTCAATCATCCCAAACAGGACTGAAGTCCAAAATAATGGGTTCAAATTAAAGTGAGATTCTTCTTTTCTACCCCTGCTCTCCTTCTGCCATCTGATTCCTTCTTTCTAGGGCTCCTGTCATTTCTGGAAGTGAGCTGTAGCTCATGCTCCCCAAAACTTCAATTTTTCCTCACTCCTCTAATTTCCTCCCTGAGAAATTTCAGAGAAGAGCCACTTTGTAGAGAAGGCGAGAGCACCAGAAAGAAAGAGAAGGAGGAAAGGCCACAATACCTTTATGTCTTAATATTGAAGGTCACATACTGTAACTTCTGCCACATTCCATTTCTTGGAAGCAAGTCACTAAGTACAGCACATGCCTTATGAAGGGGGGAGTATCAATTTGTGGACATATTTTAAACCACCAAAATAATGTCAGATTTTTTACTTTAAACATTTTTTTAATTAAGAGAAGCCAAGAAAATATGTGTAGTCATTTATATTTTTATACATATTTATTAGTTCTGCCTTCTTTATTCCTTCCAGTAATTCATGCATGTATCAGCAAACTAGAGTCCATGGCCTAAACCAAACCTACTGCTTGTTTTTGTATGACCTACGACCTATGAATGGCTTATATAGTTTTTAACTGAGGAGAAAAAGGAGAACATTTTTGTACCATGTGAAAATTGTTTGAAATTTAAGTATCAGTGTCCATAATAACGTTTTATTGGAACACAACTATACTCATTTATTTATGTATTGTCTATGGCTCCCTTCACAGAAGAGATGAGTAGCTGCAACAGAAACCATACTGGCCTACAAAGCCTAAAATGTTTGCTGTCTGCTTTTTGCAGAAAAAAATTGCCAATCCCTACTATAGACCCAAGTAACGATCATGGGGTGATTTCCCTTGAGCCTGAAGAATTTCTATTATCATTTTGCATATAATACATATGGTGACAAATTCCCAGACTCTGTTAGTCTGAAAATGTATTTCACCTTCATTTTTGAAGGATACTTTTGCTACATGATAACAGGACATTGTGGATAACATGTCATAGCAACAGTGGATACTGTTAGGTTCTTCTGAAGATTGTTAATTTTTCTTCTGTCAGTTAATTTGTCTGGACCCAAACTGCGAATACAGAAATTCTGGCTCAAATTTTTTGGGGTGAGGTGGGGGACATGACATATTAAACATGATTTTTTGACACCTTTTGGCCTCCATTATTTTTACTGAGAAGTCAAATGTTAATCATCTCATTATTCCCCTGTATTTAATATGTATATCTTTTCCAGGCTGCTTTCAAGATTTTCTCTTTACCTTTGACATTTTAGCAGTTTATCTATAATGTGTCTAGGTGTAGTTTTCCTTCGTATTTACCCTGCTTTGTGGTCACTGATCTTCCTGGATCTGTAAGCTAGTATTTGTTTGTTTGTTTTGAGACAGTCTTGCTCTGTTGCCTAGGCTGGAATGCAGTGGTGTGATCTGAACTCACTGCAACCTCTGCCTCCCAGGTTCAAGCAATTCTTGTGCTTCAGCCACACGAGGGGGCTGGGATTACAGGTGTGCACCACCACGCCTGGCTACATTTTGTATTTTTAGTAGAGACAGGGTTTCACTATGTTGGGTTTTTTTGTTTTTTTGTTTTTTTTTTTTAACCAAATAAGGGATGTTTTCTGCCACTGTCTTCAAATAATTTTCGACCCCTTTATCTCTCATTTCCTATGGGACTCCAATTAAGGCAGAAAGACTTCAGTTTTTCCCACACAAGCTAAGCACAGGCAGAAAATTTCCTCAGTTTTTCTAAAAAGCAGCAAACTTGCATATCTCAGCTATTATAGTTATGTCTTTCAAGGATTATCTCTTATTTGGTTTCCACTTTTTTTTTTTTTTAATACGGCTCCTGGGGTCTTCCCTGCATACTCACAGCAGTCACCAGGGATATGGGCAAAATTCATACTTTAATTTGGGTTTTAGCCCTTTAGCAGCTCTCTCAGTCCCAGGATTTTCCTCCTAAACCCCAAGCTGCTCTGCAAGTCTTCTAACATAATAAGCCAGTATGGTGGTGGTGGTGGCTGTTTTCTCTCTCTGAAACTATGCAAGTTAGGAAACCCCTTGTATAAAAAGCTACAAATTCACAATTCTTACCCACTGCTTTACTACCTTTAAAGAATAAACTTTTCCCTACTTTCTGCCTACTTTTGGTCTTTTTCCAGTACTTTCAAATACTTGGTTATTTTAAAAAATTTTTTCCAGGTTTTATCACTGTTACTTGTGGGAGGATTCATTCACCTCACCAATTCACCACTACCTAAAGCTGGTAGTTCCATTTTTTTAGAACAATTTCTGAAACTTGAATCTACAGTTTTACATATAATAAAATTTATAACGCGATATCTTTTTATAATTAGTATATTGCTAATACTATAGTGGAAAATGGAATAAATTACATAAAATAATGGAAGAGCTCCAACGTCCATAAAAGTAGAAATTTGCAAGTGAACACACATAGACACACAATTTCTTCATGCAGCCTATGCTGAAACTGGTGCCCTCCTATTCAAGCTCCATATGTAGTTGGCATACAATCAGGTCTGGGGTTGTCAGGCTGAGTCATGAAAAAACAAAGCAAATAAACCATTTGCAACTATTTAAGAGTTAATAGAAATTAATTTAAGCGCCCCAAAATGTTTTATAGACTATTTTAAATAATGTCCCATGGATTAAAAGACAGAATAGGAAGATGAATAACTGGAATGAGGATTTGTTACATTCCTCTTAGAAACAACAGCAACAATTAAGAATAATTTTAAGGATGTCTTTTTAAAACAAAACACTTACCTTTGTTCCTCTTAAAACGAGAAAATACTTCAAATACTGTTTTTCAAAATACATTACACACTTTTGTTTTAACCAAGACAGCAATGGCAACTGAAAAAGAATCCACAACATTTGCTCTTAGGAATTCTACTTATATTCTCCTCTCACTGACAACTGGATAGTAAAATTTCATGGAATTTCAACCAGAAAACTGTGAAATTAGCAAACTAAATCATTGGTAATTTATTAAAAGCTCAGAACAGATTATGTAGGTCCATTATACGCAAATTGCTGAGTTGTCTTTGAGTATTTTGAAGGATGCACTTATTCTCACAACAGCAGTGCCTCAATTATAATAATCTTACAACTGGCAAAAGAATCAATTTTCATGCAGAATGAGTACAACAAGTAAAGAGCAAGAAAGGAAACGGAGACCAAGGGCATCTTTTCACACCGATTTTATAAAAAAGCAAACAAAAAAGAATATGCACCGTGATTCTGTTATTCTTCCTCAAGCCAAAACATTAATGCGGTGGCTTTGCTCTAAACCAGACATAGGAAAGGCTGGCTGAAGCACTGCAATCAAACTAAGTGGATTTACCAATGATACACAAAAATAACATTTGCTAATGTTGAAATTCAAGCATAAGCAAACACAAAAATCATCCAGATTTAGAAAGGGCTATGAGAAAACTTTTTGGGAATGCTGAATATATTCATTATCTTGATTCTGGAGATAATTTCATGGGTGCCTACATACGTCAAAACTTACCAAATTGTTCTCTTTGCATTCAGTTTTTTACTTCAATTAGACCTCAATAAGTTTTTTTTTTTTTTTTTTTTTTTTTTTTTTTATGAGCAGGAAAGAAAACATTGTTGATTCCTATCCATCACTTGGCTACTTGAAAGACAATTAGAAACCAATCCAGTGACTGTAACCAAGTATAATTAACAATCCAATGATCACAGGCAAACAGAAAAGTCACCAAAGTTAAAAAAGTATATCAGTATTTTCAAAAGAAAGTACTAAAGACTCAACAGAAATATTCAAAGACTGCTCAGAGGTTTATGGAGGCCATGTTGCCCATGCAATCTATATCCCACCCTGGTGTAGGATGCTCCTGGTTTCCATTTCCAAATGGATATGTGATAACAGTTTATCAGGATTTGTAGCCTTACTGTACTTCTCTTCCTTGCATCTCTGCAGAATCTCTAAGCTCCTCTGGTGGACTGGGTGTTGGAGAAAGCTAAAACTATCCATACTTTTCAAAACTGCACACGGCGCTGTATCATCATGTCCTTAGGAAGCAAAAAAAACAAAAAAAAGAGAAAAGAAAAAGACATTATATAAGCCCAAACCAATAGAGAATCAAGGACAATGCTGCCAACTATTTAAGGGTGTATAAAAATGTATCAAATAATAGAGGTTATATGTGAATGTCCAATTATTTTGAGGAAAATGCTTAAAAATAACAGGAAAAAATAAAGGCGTTTTTCAGATATTCAAAGTGTCCTTTTCAGTACTCAAAAAGTATTGTTAGTTAACACCATACTAGAAATTTCTCAATACAAGCAAAAATTCAAAAGCAATTTGTATGATTTATTTTTTAAAAGGACTCACTTTTATCAGGTCTCAAATATAATTAACATATAGTTGGCAACACTGATGGAACCCCAAAGAGAAATATACCCAGAACAATTTACTTAAACGATTCTTTCACAAATCCTGCAATTAACCACACTTGTAGGAATTCCAACAAGTGTGTCAATAATGAAAACATGAAGAAAAGCACCATAGAGCAGGAAAGCCCAGCAGCACTTCTGTAATTATAAATTTGAAAACAAAGCTGAAGAATCTGTACCTCATTATCACTTCTTAGGAAAATAGGACAGAAATCAGCTACCAGTGAAAAAAAGAAGAGAGCACATTCAAGTAAAGACCAAAGCCCCAGATTAGTGTTATTTAAAGTGAGTACTTAGGAAATAAAGTGAATGGGAGATGAGTGCCATAAATATTAGCAATAAAGAAAGAGTTTCCAGGCTTTAGGGTGGTGGTTGTGTATCATTTACTCAGAGATCACCTCTACAGTTAGGGCATAATGTTCAAATTTAAATAAGTTTGCTTTTAAAAAATAAAGTACATAATAATATAGAGGCAAATTAAGTAACACATTAAAATGAACTAAAGTTCTATTACTGCATTTTACTGTATAATTAGGAATGAGATACAAAAGAACAATCTTTGGAAAAATCTCATAGCAGAATCATTTTAAAAGTTAGACAGTCTCATATTAATTCAAAGAGGTTTGTAGGGCATATTTTAGTCTTGCTCTAATTCCCTAAATTGGATTTATATATTCAGAGAATAGGCAGCCATATATAGCAATGGAGAGGGAATCTAATACCATAAATCATGTAATATTATACACAGAAAACAGGCTTTTAAAAAATAAAGTGAATTTGAAATATTTTTCATAATAATAAAAAGTAACTAATAAAATACTGTATTATTTGCACAATACAAAAAGTCAATAGGTACAAAGGTTGAATGTTTCAAAAAGAGAAGTATAACCAAGCTTAACATCATTTCTTACTCAAAAGATACCTCGATAAACATGATCTATTCTCATTATTACCAGTAATCCCCCCTTGATGGATTGCTTGGAGAAAGAATGCTTAGGCCTTAGACTCCACTGCACTTGGTTTGGCAGTCAGCTGAAGGGGACCAGTTGAGGAAAAAACACCCAGTGAGTTCTAGTCAGACTCCATTCAAATTGTAAATTGAAGAAGTTATCACTAAACAATCACGCCTTTCAACAGCTAATCTGATAATCTGCTAGTCAAAAATAATTCAAGAATATTATGTGTTAAAGTATTCTGTATAAGAGCTCAGGATATTAAAATACACTAAATTATTATGTAGAGTTTTAAAAAATCAATCAACATTACTACAACCACCAAACTATTTTCTATCTCATCTAATAAACTGTGGCACTGCCATTTAAAAATGGGTATTTTTGTATCTGTGACTGCTTTGTCTCATCACCATGCCTAGATTAGTTTCTTTAACCTCTCTCCTGTTCTTTCATTCTGCTTTCTATACCTTTTTACAGTTTTGAACGTTATTTTCCAGACTGTGACATAATTTCTAAATCTTAAAGTGATATTCCCTGTTTGTTTTATGTACCAAACCCCTGCCAAGTTAGTTTGGTTTCCTAGGATGGTTTATATTTTCAGTGGGGATTCTTTTCTGAGGAGTCTCATCAACTGTTTTTTTGTTTTGTTTTGTTTTTTGTTTTTGTTTTTTTTTTTTGAGAGAGAGTCTCACTCTGTCGCCAGGCTGGAGTGCAGTGGTGCAATCTCGGCTCACTGCAACCTCCGCATCCTGGGTTCAAGCGATTCTCCTGCCTCAGCCTCCGGAGTAGCTGGGACTACAGGCACGCACCACCATGCCCAGCTAATTTTTTTATTTTTAGTGGAGACGGGGTTTCACCATGTTGAGCAGGATGGTCTCGATCTCCTGACCTCGTGACCTGCCTGTCTCAACCCTCCAAAGTGCTGGGATTACAGGCATGAGCCACTATGCCCGGCCATCATCAACTCCTTTTTCTTTTTTTTTTTTAAGATGGAGTCTTGCTCTGTCGCCCAGGCTGGAGTGCAGTGGTGCGATCTCCACTCACTGTAACCTCCACCTCCCAGGTTGATGCCATTCTCCCACCTCAGCCTCCCGAGTAGCTGGGACTACAGGCGCCAGCCACCACGCCCGGCTAATTTTGTTTTTTATTTTTAGTAGAGACAGGGTTTCACGGTGTTAGCCAGGATGGTCTTGATCTCCTGACCTCGTGATCCGCCCGACTCGGCCTCCAAAGTGCTGGGATTATAGGCGTGAGCCACCGCACCCAGCCTACTCATCATCAACTCTTAAAAGAGATTTATTTAGTATTTGCTTATGCTAGTTGCTAGACTGGTTGTGATGATAATTTCTTAGTCTGACAATATGCACCAAACACACAGTATAAATTCAGACCCCATACTCACACATGGTGCAGATGTGGGGCATTGGTTTTTTTAAAGGTAACTTCTTTTTAACCTTATCTAAGGCCTAACACAGATTGCTAAGGCTCCTCGTTTTTTCTTACGCAGGACCAGCATTTTTCAATAATTTTTTTAGTGACAGAAAAGTTCCATAACTTTGAAGGACTTGGACTATGTAACAGAAGCTCAATCCCAGCTCCAAACTATCATTCAGACCTTAGGCAATATCTTTGGCCCTATAAAAGTTTCTGTAATGTCAACTCAAAGGCCTTAAGGCCATTTTTTAAAGCTGTATTTCACAAACATAAAATACACTTTTCTTAAGTACTCAGTTTGATGAATTTAAACAAACGTTTACATCCAAAAAATCCTGAATCAAGATAGAGAACATTTCTATCACCCCCCCAAGTTATTTTATCTCCCTTCCTATCAATACTACCCTTGCCCCTGATCCCACCAGAAGTAATCAAGTTCTGATTTGTCACAATTTATTACTTTTTTTTTTTGAGATGGAGTTTCGCTCTTGTTGCCCAGGCTGGAGTGCAATGGTTCGATCTCAGCTCACCACAATCTCCACCTCCTGGGTTCAAGCCATTCTCCTGCCTCAGCTTCCCAAGTAGCTGGGATTACAGGCATGTGCCACCAAGCCCGGCTAAATTTTTGTATTTTTAGTAGAGACAGGGTTTCTCCATGTTGGTCAGGCTGGTCTTGAACTCCTGACCTCAGGTGATCCACCCACCTTGGCCTCCCAAAGTGCTGAGATTACAGGCGTGAGCCACTGGGCCCAGCCATGTTGTCTGTTCTTAAACTAAAGAAATAACACAGCATATATTCTTTCATATCTAGCTTTTTGCTGAGGATTTTTTGTGACTCATTCATTCTGAGTATCAGTGGTTTGTTTCTTTTCACTGCTGAGTAATATTACATGGTAGGAGTATATCACAATTTCGTCATCCATTCTTCCACTGATGAACATTCAGGAACTATTATGAATAAAAGCACTTTGGAATATTCTTTTTTGTATGTTTGTAACAGTTTTATTGAAATACAATTCACCTACTAAACAATTCATTGATTTAAAGTATACAATTAAATGCTTTTAGTATAATTTATGAAGCTACATAAACATTACCACAATCAATTTTAGAACATTTTGATCATACAGAAAGATACTCACACTCTCTATCATCCTCCCCATCTCTTAGCTCTATACCTGACCCTCTAGCCCTAGGCAAACACTAATCTAAGTTCTGTCTCTACAGATTTGCTTATTCTGGACAATTCACATAAATGGAATCATACAATATTCCATTTTGTAATATAGAGTATTGTATGATTCCATATTACAAATATGGAAACTGTATTTCTTTGATATATCATAATGAGAACCAGGCCTGGTGGCTCACACCTGTAATCCCAGACACTCGGGAGGCTGAGCAGCGAGGATCACTTAAGGCCAGGAGTTCAAGACCAGCCTGGGTAATACAGCAAGACCCACCTCTAAAAACAAATTTAAAAAAAGAAAAGGCCAGGCATGGTGGCATGTGCCTGTAGTTCCAGTGTCTTGAGACGCTGAAGCAGGAAGATAACATGAGCCCAGGAGTTTGAGGCTACAGTGAACTGTGACAGCACCACTGCATTCCAACACATGCAACACAGCGAAACCCAGCTCTTAAAAAATATATATATATATATACATATATATATATATATATGCATGCCCAGTGTGGTGGCTCACGCCTGTAATCCCAGAACTTTGGGAGGCTGAGGCGGGTGGGTCACCTGAGGTCAGGAGTTGAAGACCAGTCTGGCCAACATAGTGAAACCTCACCTCTACTAAAAATAAAAAAATATAAAAATAGCTGGGCATGGTGGCGAGTGCCTGTAGTCCCAGCTACTAGCGAGGCTGAGGCAAGAGAATCGCTTGAACCTGGGAGGTGAAGGTTGCAGTGAGCCAAGATTGCACCACTGCACTCCAGCCTGGGCAACAGAGAGAGAATCCGTCTCAAAAAAAAAAAAAAAAAAAAAAAAAAAAAAAAATATATATATATATATATATATACACACACACACACATATATATATCTTATATACACGTAGTATATGTGTGTAGCATATAAAGGATATTAGCATATATCTACATATATGCAGTATATACTACATATATACACATATGTAGCATATATAGCATATATTCATATAGGTAGCATATATGCTATATAGGTATATATGTATGCTATATATGTACATGTATATATATATACACACACACACACACAAATATATATATATCTTAATGCTTTCAAGGTTCATTCATATTGTGGCATGTACCAGTATTTCATTTCTTTTATGGCCAAATAACATGCCATGTATGGATGTACCACCACCTTTCTTTCATCCATTCATCAGCTGATGGAACATTTGGGTTGTCTCTACTTGTTGGCTATTAGAAAGATGCTGTAAAGAATATCTGTCTACACATTTTGTTTTGTTTGTTCTTCTAAGTACATACCTAGGAGCAAAATTGGTGGGTCAAATACAATTCTATATTTAATTTTCTGAGGAACTGCCAAAACGTTTTACAGAGTGGCTACATCAGTAGTATACAAGACTTCTAATTTTCCATATCCTCACTAAAATATGTATTAGGCACTGTCTTTACTGATATTCAGCCTTTTTTCTTGTATAAACACTTCTCAGGTTACTGGGAGCCGCCTTTGATTAATTTCCAGGGTTCTGACAAAGTTGTTTTGACAATTTTTGCCAATTTTCTCATTGCTATTATGAAAAAAAATTTATAGGTCCTTACCCCACCATTTCACTGATGTCTATCCAAAACCCTTATTCTTAACTGCCCTACTATACTGCCCAATACAGAAGTAATTTATAAAAAATAGTCCTTTTTTTTAACAAAAGTTTATTTAAATCTCTTAAGTACTAGGAAGAATTGTGTACAGAGTACAGCATAGAGATTCTAGACTTATGGTGATACCCAAATCAATTTTAGTATCTGGTCATTTTTGAAAATAGAGGGTCACTAGAACGCTTCTCCCACTTACATAAACAAACATAAGTACATCAGAGTTACATAGTCTATTGAGTGGGATGAAGAAGAGAAACAGGTTCTGTGGAAACCCTTGAAGCTCTCTCATCTGCAGACACTATATAAAGGGTTTCAGCTTCTCTCTTTGTAGATGAAGAAACTGAAAAACACTTTGGACCCTCTTGTTCATGTCTCATCCTGATGGCACAGCTGAATTACCCATCTTTGCCTAGCCTTTTTAGACTAGTTTAAATTCCTATTTGGCTATACTTTTATTTATTAATAACTCCAAAAGAATCAAATAAAGCATCATTGTACTCAGTTCTACATACTGTATAATTCCCAGTCAGGTTATGATTTCTGCTATATTCTCTTCAGGATCCTTAAATAGCATTCTCTACTCTGGGCTCTTCCTTATTTATGAGGAGGAAATCACAGGCAAGGCTGATGATACAACTGGAGCATCTGTTGTCTATTACCTCATTGCTGACCAGACAAACCAGTACCATTTCTCATTCTACTTTTCAGCAGGGCCAACATGCAGCTTCACTGAGACTGCCTATTGATGTGACTCCACTAAGAACATTTTATGGTTTCCAACAGCCTGATCACCATAATATACATTCTACAATTACAATAACATTTTCTCAAAAATAGTTGAATTACTTTTGATTTAAAGGCCTTAAAATGGCCTTGTGTCTTTTAATATGAAAGTCTGTAAAAGAAGAAAACAATAACAAGAGTAAAAAGTAGATTTTAATTTGATATCGTAAATTATGCTCAGTTGGCTTGACGAAAAGAATGTCAGGGAATTCCTTGAAGAAATCCAGGGCATTGTTTGGTGAACACACCTGTTTACCATCAGGGTGTTTCTTGACAATTAACTAAGAGTCCACTGAAGTTTTTAATTAAGATATCATCAAAGGAAATCAAAATATACTGTAATTCTGCAGATTTCATCTTCTTTCTTCTTTCGAAAGTATTATCTTTGCCCTCTTATTCTCATATCCAACATCTAGAATTGGTCACCTCACCTTTTCTGCCTTTCATATTTTCTACTTCGTCTTAATCTGTAATTCCTATTTCATCTTAATATGACTGCATAATATTTACAGTCATTATAAAAATTCTGGATCTACCATTTAAACCATTTTCACAATCTGTTAGTTTTTACAGTGATACAATGTTCCAACTTTATAATATGTTTTTATCCTAAACCTACCAAAAGAGAGTAGGTAGGAAGCGGTGTGGAGAAAATAAAATGTTAGGGTGAATGCTGGCATTGACACTGATACATTGTAATATAAACAATTACTTTCGGAAACAAATCTGCTCAGGCCTCAAAATGCAAACAAACTAGAGTTTTTCTTTTCCTTTATAAAAAGTAAAAATTTTACAGTTTTTTCCAAGGGGAAATTTTGGGTGGCTGGAATGTTGTGTTTCTTAACCTAGGTGGTAGTTCCAGGGTTGTGTTTACTTTGTGGTACTTCACTGAACTATACATTTTTGCTTTGTGTACTTTTCTATATGCATGTTATGTTGAATACAAATTTTCAAAAAGAGATTATTATATGGAAGCTCTGTACTAGCCAGAAGGGAAAACAAGATTAGAAAATAAGGAATCTAGACTTTATCAAGGTAGAGAAAATACAGGTTGTTTATCATTAATAACATTGCATGTCATTGCCGATATTGATAATAACAGATATGTAAGAACTAGCTTTCACAAATAATAGATTTTAAATGCCAAAGGAATATACAGATAATGTGAATAAAGTAAATAGGCTTTGACCGTAAATACAAGAAGTTTCTTCTCTTAATTATGTCTTAGCAGGATGCTAATCAATTTTGAGTGGTTTTCTTGATTAGAAGTTTGTCATAATAAACAAGAAAGCATCTTAAAGAAAAAAAATTTTCCTTAAAGCTTTTTACAAAGATAACCTCTTAGAAATCACTTTGTAAAAGGCAAAGCAGGTTTGAGATAGTCCTTTTATTTCTCTAATAAACTATAATTCTCTCTATATATCTACAAAGACCAGTCCAAATACCTTACAATCTAAAAAACGGAAACTAGGTTCAATTATTTTACATGTATTTTTAGAAATACACTCTCTCAAATATATCTATTTGTCTCAAACATTTAAAAGCTAAACTTAAAAGTTTTACTACTAGTGCACATCCCAAAAAGCCACGTAAGTCACTTTGGGAGTCCTGAAAGCACAGGTGAGCCCTATAACATTGCTATTGAAAGGCATAAATCTCAACTGCATATGTATCACAAAATCTTCTCTATGCAGCAATGGCCCTACCTAAGACTAGAGCTACAGCAAACAACAGTTTGGTTTCCAGTAGGCCAAAAGTGCTTATGAAGTTGCCCTCCCACAGAACATGAGATGAGAGATTTTATGATTGAAGGGGGAGGCATCCAGAAAAAGTATCCTGCTTTATCTATTTCTAAATTTCAAAGTTTTTAAAAATCCATGAACTAAGAGTAAAGGAAAAGAAAATCAACACTTCATGAACAGATGCGCTGACTTTATCCTCATAATTTTAAAGGCAGTATAACTCTTTTACAGAAAAGAAAAACTGTTCATAGTCACAAATCAGTTAAGAGATGACACTAGATTGACTACAGAAGCAGGGTTTTTGTCCTTGAGAATCTCGTAGCAAGAATTCTACTCCTTTTTGTGGAGAAGTAGAAAGGTAAAAAAAAAAGATGAAGTATGGTAGAATACTAGTAACTACTACTTACCAGTTTTTCTGTGAATGTTTCTTTTCCCAGCTTCCCTGAAAGCAACCATGGCTCTGAAAAAAGCTCGGAGAATTGCCCATCGGAAAACAGCTACAGGATCAATTCCAATCATACCAGAGATAAATGCATTCTTGCTGCTTCTCAGAAGAGCTACAATGTCTGGGCGCATATGATCTGTATTTTTTTCCCGGAAATCCTATATGAGAAAAGTACCAGTGTTACTTATGGGAAAAAAAATTATGAAAAACAAGATGATGGGTGATAACATACTTTGGATGCTTGTCCCTCCAAACCTCATATTGAAATGTGATTCCCCAATGGTGGAGATAGGGCCTGGTAGGAGGTGTATGGGTCATGGAGGCAGATCCCTCATGAATGGATTGGGGCTGTCTTCAAAGTAATGAATGAGTTTTTGCTCTGAATTCACCAAAATCTGGTTATTTAAAAGTGTGGCACTCCTACTTCTCCATCTCTTGCTCCCTCTCGCTTGCCATATGACACATGTGCTTCCACTTTGCCTTCCACCACAGGTAAAAGCTCTCTGAGGCTTCACCAGAAGCCAGGTAAATATCAGTGCTCTGCTTCCTGTACAGCCTGAAGAATTGTGAGCCAATTAAACCTCTTTTCTTTATAAGTTGCCCAGCCATAGGTGTTTCTTTATAGCAACATAAGAATGGACTAACCCAAGTGACATGTTTGAACAGTGGTTGAACAATGAGATAGAAGAAATGTCTGCTCCAGGTAGCTAACTGGACCGGGTATCTTCTACAAGGTCTCACCCAATCCTAAAACTATTGATTTCTATAATACATGTAAATTAGAATAAATATTCTACAATTTTATAGCAGCTTGTTAAACTCTGGTCAGGGACAGCCTCTCCAAAGAGGTATCACATACAGCAACAGGAGAGCTGAATAACAAAAAGAAACCAGAGATGAGAAAACTGGGAAGAGCAAGCAAGTGTAACACCTATAACCTATAGACGATGATAAGCTGGACAAGTTAGGAGAAAAAGGATAAAAACCACAGGCTGGAGCACTGGTGACAAGAAGAAAGTGTGGAAGATTAGATAAATAAACAGGCTATTTAGACTCTGAACTTCAGTTGTTTGTTCAGATTTTATTCAAGTATAAAGGAAAGCCCTGGAAAGGTAACGACATGAGCTAACTGGTGTCTTATACATTGGTTGCTGCATAGGAAATGAATTATTCAAAGAAAGAATGGAAAAAAGGAGGCTCAATATTAGAGTAAACCAGTAAGAACTGCTAGTGACTTGGACTTGGTCAGCTCTAACAGCAGAAATGAAAAATAGCTATATTTGGGACATGTAAAGGCAAAAAACCTACTGATTAATTAGGGTGTGATGAGAAAATGAGGAAATCAGGTTAAAACTTACATTTTGGGGTTGGGTATTTAGTGGATGGAGATGCCATATACTGATAAGGAGAAGACTAGAGAAAGAAAAGTTATGAGGATAAGAAATGAAGATCAAGAGATCAGTTTTGTCCAAGTGAAGTTTGTGCCAGTGAGGATAATAATAGTAGGTAACACTTATTGAGAGGTTAGTATGTGTCTGGCACTCTTCTATGTATTTTACATGTATTGTCTCATGTAATCTCATTTAATACTCCTAATAATCCTTTCAGATAGATATTACTACTCCCATTTTATAGATGAGAAAACTGAATCAGAGAGAGGTGAAATATCTTGGCTCCTATCACACAATAAGTGGAAGAGCAAGGGCTCAAAAACATTCACTCATAACCAAAGGGACGTGTGAGACTGGAGTGCTAGGGAGATTTCAGAAAACATATTTGGTTATTATCAGCATATAGATTTTTTTTTTAACAAGGTCTCGCTCTTCAATACAAGTCAGGCTGGAGTGCAGTTGGCACCATCATAGCTCACTGCAGCTTGTAACTCCTGGACTCAGGCAATCCTCTGCCTCAGCCTTCCATGTACCTGTGAGTACAGATGTGCATCACCACGTCTGGCTAATTTTTTACATTATTTTTGTAGAGACAGAGTCTTGCTATGTTGCCCAGGCTGGTCTTGAACTCCTGGCCTCAAGTAATTCCCCCACCTCAGCCTCCCAAAATGCTGGGATTACAGGTGTAAGCCATTGTGCCCAGCCAGCACATAGATTTTTAAAGCTGAATAAGAAGGATTGTAAATAGGTAGGAACAACCATCTACCAAAGAACAGAGGTTGGAGGAGCTAGAACATAAGAAAATGGGTTAAAATGCACCATAAATAAATGGGGAGAGTAAGCTTCCACTCTGGGAACAAGGGCCCAGACTGATACTACAGCATAGGCATTGACTATAATCTTACCAAATGGAAGGATTAAAAATTTGGTAAGTGAATCGCTCCAAGTTGGTACAGCTTCATAGAATATCTCTAACTCAGAATTCTATGAGAAATATACCTAGTATTATGTCATCTATCCTCATGTACAGAAGTCAGCTTGCACTCATCCTATTACTTTTAGGGCTTTCCTTTCCTAATTCTTCTTTATTCTCCTGAAAACAAGGAAAAACAGGAAACAAGCCAGGAATTTTGGTCCTTGGCTTGTCCTTACATACCCTCAGAGCAAACGTATGTATTATAAAAGAAAATTAGAAAAACTGAATAAGAGTACTCAAATCCAAATAACCTCTGACACCATAATCAGCAGCTAATAACTACTGATGGCAGACAAGCTGTGAGGAATGAACTTAATGTATTTTACATATTTTTACCCAATTCTAACAACTACTCAATAAAGCAGATTTAGTCATAAGCCATAATTTACTGATAAGTAAACAGAAAGGTAAAGCAGCTTGCCAAGGTCAAAGAGACAATAAGTACCAGTGCAGGAACTGAAACACCAGTCTGCCCTACTCCTATTAATAACTACACTGTACAACCTAAAAATCTAGGATTCCTTTCAATGCTGACTGCCAAGTGTTGAGAGTGACCAGTGACCTTCATTTTCAAAATGAAATAGTCTGTCTTCATATTTCTAGATTTCTAAGTACATTATCAACTGACCATATCATTCTTCTTCAAAATCTCTCTCTAGTTTCCACAAGAACATACTTTGTGGTTTACTATTTACCTCCTATACTGCCCTTTTAAGTCCTCATTGCTAGTTCATATTGGAAATTCAAGGGTGGGTTTAATAGTGTGTACTCATTGCTCTTTTTTTGGTTTATTTGTTTTTTGAGACAGGGTCTTGTTCTGTTGCCCAGGCTGGAGTACAGTGGCACCATCTCAATTCACTGCAACCTCTGCCTCCCGGGCTCAAGTGAATTCTACCCCTCTGCCTCCCAAGTAGCTGGGACTACAGGCACACACCACCATGCCCAGCTAACCTTTGGTATTCTGTGTAGACACTAGGTCTTCCCATGTTCCCCAGGCTGGTCTCGAACTCCAGGACTTAAGTGATCCACCCACCTCGGCCTCCCAAAGTGCTGGGATTACAGGAGTGAGCCACCACACCTGGCTGTGCACTCATTTCTTCACTCAACCCTCTTATATCAAGTGATCAGAACCAGAGTTATGACTTTATTTTATGTATTTAGAGAGAGAGTTTTGCTCTTGTTGCTCAGGCTGGAGTGCAATGGCTTGATCTTGGCTCACCGCAACCTCCACCTCCTCGGTTCAAGCATTGTCCTGCCTCAGCCTCCCGAGTAGCTGGGATTACAGGCATACACGCCACCACACCTGGCTAATTTTGTATTTTTTAGTAGAGACAGGGTTTCTCCATGTTGATCAAGCGGGTCTCGAACTCCCAACCTCAGGTGATCTGCCTGCCTTGGCCTCCCAAAGTGCTGGGATTACAGGCGTGAAGTTATGACTTTAAATTAACACTATCTCCCAAATGCAAATTTCCAGATCAGATCTTTCTTATTATTTCTTGATATCCATTAACAAATCTTAAAGGATATGTCTAATTTGAAAGAAAATGTGTAAGACCAGTAGTACATTTAAATGTTTGGAAGCATTCACTAGTAAAACCATGTGGGCCTGGGATTTCCTCTGTGGAAAAGTTCTGAACTACTGATTCAAATTATTTAGCCAACAGAATTTTCAGGTTTTTCTATTTATTCTGGTGTTAGTTTTGGTAAAGTGTTTTTTAATGGAATTTATCCATTTTTTGTTTTCAAATTTCCTGACAAAATATATTCATATCCTTCTAATATCTGTAGGTTATGTAGTAAAGTTCTTTTCTCATTCCTGGTATCTGTAATCTATAAATTTTTTTATATTATCAGTTATTTTCCTATTGCATTTAATTTATATTATTTTGTGTTATCTTCTCAAGGAATTAACTTTTGGCTTAGTTGATTTCTTTGTTCAATGTCTGCTTTATATTGCACTGATTTCTGGTCTTATTTTTATACCCTTTCTCTAATTCCTTTGCATGTGATTTGCTCTTCTTTTCCTAGTTTCTCACATAGAAGCTTAGATAACCACTTTTCAATCAAGCATGGTGGCTCACACCTGTAATCCCAGCACTCTGGGAGACTGAGGTGAGCAGATCACTTGGGGCCAGGAGTTCGAGACCAGCCTAGCCAACATGGCAAAACCCCATCTCTACCAAAAATACAAAAACTGGCTGGGCGCGATGGCTCACATCTGTAATCCCAGCACTTTGGGAGGCCAAGGCGGGCGGATCACGAGGTGAAGAGATTGAGACCATCCTGGCCAACATGGTGACACCCCATCTCTACTAAAAAAAAAAAAAAAATTAGCTGGGCGTGGTGGCATGCGCCTGTAATCCCAGCTACTCAGGAGGCTGAGGCAGGAGAATCACTTGAACCCAGGAAGCAGAGGTTGCAGTGAGCCGAGATCGCACCACTGCATTCCAGCCTGGCGACAGAGTGAGACTCCATCTCAAAAACAAAAACAAAAAAATTAGCCAGGCATGGTGGCACAAGCCTGTAGTCCTAGCTACTTGGGAGGCTGAGGAAAGAGAATTGCTTGAACCCAGGTGGTGGTGGTTGCAGTAAGCCAAGATCACACCACTGCACTCCAGCCTGGGTGATAAAACAAGACTCTTGACTCAAAAAAAAAAAAGTTTAGATAACCACTTTTCAACTTTTCTTCCTTTCCAACATATGTATTTAAAGTTATAAATTTTCCTACATTCATTGCTTTAACTGTATCCTACAAGTTTCTGATATGCTGGATTTCATTAATGTTCAGTATAAAATATTATAATTTTAATAATTTATTATAAGTAATTTATATTGTCATTTCTTTTTTGACTCAAGGGTTATTCAGAAGAGTTTTGCTTAGTTTCTAAATATCCAATGATTTTCTAAGTTATCCTTATGATGTGCTAATTAGGTCAGCTGTTTAACAGTGCTGTTTGTATTGATTTTGTGTTGCTTGTTTTGTTAGTTACTAACAGAGATGTGTTAAAATCTACAATTTTTTCTTTTTTAAGTTTTTTTTCTTTTTCCTTGGAAAAATATTGAAGAAAAAAATCTACAATTATGATGGTGCACTTATCTAGGTCTACTTTTACTTTCCTTTTGCTTTACATATTTTCAATCAGTCATTAGCTACATATAATATCAAGTGGCTCATGCCTGTAATCCTAGCACTTTGGGAGGCCGAGGAGGATGGATCAACTGAGGTCAGAAGTTCGAGACCAGCCTGGCCAACATAGTGAAACCCCGTCTCTAGTAAAAATACAAAAATTAGCTGGGCGTGGTGGAGTGCGCCTCTGATCCCAGCTACTCAGGAGGCAGAGAATCGCTTAAACCTGGAGAGCGGAGGTTGCAGTGAGTCGAGATCACACCACTTCACTTCAGCCTGGCAAAAGAGCGAAGCGAGACTCCGTCTCAAAACAAACAAACAAACAAACAAAACCCCCAAAATTTAGTGATTATGTCTTCCTGTTGAACTGGCCCCTTTTATCATTATAAAATGTCCCTTTGTATCTCTGGTAATATTTCTGGTCTTGAAGTCTATTTTGTCCCACAATTTTTTTTTTTTTTGGAGACAGAGTCTCACTCTCTTTCCCAGGCTGGAGTGAAATGGCACTATCTCGGCTCAATGCAACCTCCTCCTCCCAGGTTCAAGCACTTGTCCTATCTCAGCCTCCTCAGTAGCTGGGATTACAGGCGTGCACCACCATGCCTGGCTAATTTTTGTATTTTTAGTAGAAATGAGGTTTCACCACATTGACCAGGCTAGTCTCAGACGATCCACCCGCCTCAGCCTCCCAAAGTGCTGGGATTACAGGCGTGAGCCACCATGCCCGGCCTGTCCTGAAATAATATACACCAGCTTTTATCCTTTCTCCATCTTTTTACTTTCAACCTATCTGATAACGCAGATGAATATCCCAGGCAAGTGTGTGTGTGTGTGTGTGTGTGTGTGTGTGTATGATTCTATTTATCTGAAATTTAATTAAAAGTAAAATTAAGAATGATAAAAATTAGGGTAGTGGTAATCTCTGAGGGGAGCTGACTGGGAAGGGGTATAAAAGAAATCTAAACACTTTATTTGTGTACTTTATGCACAATATCCTCAAGTTTTGCTATAGCTCAAGCTTTTGTTTTACTTTTTAAACTGTAGTCTTAATTTCTATTCTAAAATCCATTCCTTCCAGTATTTTCCATCTTAGGAAATGGTACCTCCAAAGCACCCATCAGCTCTAGCCAGAGGTCACTTACTCATTTAGAGTCCATCAATAAAGTCCGCGGATGGTTTACCACCAGGATCCCCCCCAACCTCTACTGCCACTCCAGTGCTTCAGTTTACCTTAACATTTCACTTCAATTTAAAAAAAAAAGCGACTTAACTGATCTCCCAGATTCCACTCTTACCCTCTGCTATCCCTTCTCAAGGTAATCCATGCAATCTTTTAAAAACACAAGTCATATCCTCTGCTTAAAATATTATCACAGTGCCACTAATTTGGATAAAAGCCAAACTCAACTTGGCTTACAAGCCCTGAACAATAACCCCCTGTCTATTCTCTAAGTTCATTTCATGTTACTCTCCTTAGTTCATTATAATCTAGTAGCACTTACCTGTTTTCAATTATTTCACCATATCAAACTCTTTCCTATCTCATGGCCTATAATATTCATCATCCGAACTCCTCATCAAGGTAACATTTATTTCAGGTCATCTCTCAAAATTTAAGTTTCTTAGAGAGGTGTTCATGTATTCACAAATTCAAAATCCACTATTTTACTACTTTCTCTCATAGGACCCATTAACTTATTTATAACACATAGCCCATTTATCTATGTTATATAAATAGATACACACACATATATATATGCACACACAATATGTATATATGCACATATGTATAGAGAATCAGGACTACATCTGTCTAGTTTGTCATTAGATCATTCCAAACACCAAGCACAAAGTCTGACACATGTTCTGTGTTCAACAAATACTTCTTAAATAAATCAATAAGTGGATGAATAAATGATCTTAAGACACTCGACTCAAGACCCAGGAGAAAACATTTAATTCCACTATTCTCCATATCATCAGCTGCCTTACCTGGGAAATTAAATGCCTTAAATAGCAGGCTTAAACATCAAGTAGTTAAAGAATAACAGACTCACAAATTACACAAGAAATGGACAAAATTATTAAGATTCCACTCCACAGAAGTTAAGAGTTTCAGTATATTCATGAAAAGAAGAACTGACAAATCCCTAATGGTGAACAGAGACACGAAGACCTTATGAGTGTAGAGAAGGGAAAAATTCAACAAATTATGTGCATAAACAAGTGAGTTTGGGACATACAGATGCAATCTATTCTTTCAGATCTAAAGTTTATCGGGATCAACTGACAACATCAGGTTTATCTCTAGGCAGAAACCAACAGAAACATTACCTTACCTAAGACAGTAATGTGCTGAAAAGCAGAATCTAAGTTTTAGTAGTATCCTTATACAATATCTCCAGTTATTACTGATCAAAAGCCTTCACAAACTACAAAGAGGGCAGTGTGCTGGGGACAGCGACATAGTTAAGAACACACCTCTGCCCTGTAAGCATATTCAGTGAGAAATTTACTGACCTTTACCCCATATTTTACTTTTCCAGCATAATGTTTTATAATGAAAGCAGGCTCCATCACGGCTGGAAATTCGATGTAAGAATTATCTTCATGTTGATGCTTAAACTTGTCTAGCAACGTTTGATTTGTAGCCTGTGGAAAGCTGAATTTAAAAAAAAAAAAAAGAAAAAATATCACTACAGAAAGATGAGAAAGATGCGGTAATTAGTACAGCCCTTTTCAAAGTACATTATAATCACATTGCCATCTTACACATATAGCAGTTTACAAAAGTTTTCACCTATATTATCTAATCTGATTCTCATAACAAACTAGAAAGTAATAATAAATATTGATGTTACTATTTTATAGATGAGGGATCAAAAGTTATGATTTGCCTGTACTTATACTTTGCAAGTAGCAGTACCAAGAAATTAACTCATTACATATTTAGCTTAGATTGCATTGTTCTGAAATACTGTAAAACCCAAAGGAAAATAAAATCCAAATAATATACTCTTTGGGGCCAACAACTTCCAAATAAGAGAATAATATCTCGATTCTCGCAGGTCCTAAAAATCCATAAAAATTATTTGACTTGCTATTCCTTCATGCATAAATAAGTAGTCATTTTCTTTCTATACCAATTATTTGTACTCATTGATTGTACTGATCAACTGAGCACTTAATATCCAGGAATCACACAAACAATATCTATTATTTAATTGCATAATAGGAAATATGGAAACACAAAATTTCAAAAGAGGAAAAAAATCATCACTGGTGTAAAAAATGAAAAAGTTCACACAGGACATAGTAGGTGTTAAGACTGTGATGTTAAAGGTTGGGAAGGGTTTCAAATAGAGAAAATATCATTGACAGAAAAAGGAGAAAGAAAGTTTCAGAAAATAGCTTCATTTAATGATAGCTGAAATAATGAAAAATAATGTGACATGAGGTTGTAAAGTTGCTTAATACAAATCTAATGTGTAAAAATCATTCCAAAATTACAACAAACATAGTTAATTACATAGTATACATTGCAAACCATACAGAGAATGGCCTTTAGCATCAGATAATCATAGTTTACATTACGCATTCTATCAGTGACCTGGGGCAAACTAGGTAACCTTCTTTGAGAAGGGGTCTTCTAACCCACAAAATGAGATACCAGTTATCACAGTGCCAGTAGAATTAAATAAAACTAGTAAAAACATCTGGCAACAGCAGGCATCCTCTAGGGATTAAACAAACATTATCGACTTTATATTGCCAACACTGATATTTTCCTGGTCACCTTGACCTGCTTTTGTATTCAAATATCTCTTCCTCAAAACATCTCTACCATCTAGCTCACTCCAAAACTTTAAAGCCATTTTACAATGGAATATAACTTACTATTTCAAACAGAGACAACAGCACAGCTCCCGTAACAGTCTCATCAATCTTCTTTCAAGTCACCAAAGCATATTATCAAAATAAATTTTCCTATAATAGTGCTTTAATCATGTGCCCCCTCTGCTCCGAAATGTATAGATCACCAAGGCAAAAAGACTTGACTCCAAGCTCCAAAGCATAGGCCAACTCAACCTCTGCAAACTTATATCTCACTACTTCACAGCAGTGTGCCTCTCTTAAGGCAGGATGCTCACTTCATCGTCTCTAGGTCAGGGTTTATTTGCCTTCTAATCATCTGAGTAACTGAAAAGCTTATGATATATTTTCTCTTACTTTTAAATGGATAATAGAAATTTTCAAAGGAAGGGAGACACGAAAACAGTCGTTACTTGAAACTAAAAAAGATGGAAAGTTCCTGCATTCAACAGACATGTATGGATACCTATTACATTACCAGGCAAAAAAAAAATTTGGAACACAAGAAAATCATTCATTATTGCTCATATCAAAGCTCTTAATCTAGTGTTCCTCAAAGACTATCTGGAAGGGTAGCATCAGGAGAACCTCTAGAGATTTGAAAACTACCAATGCCTGGATCCCAACTACTGCAATTCTGACTTAACTGATTAGGGGGATGACCTAGCATGAGTGGTATTTACAAAGTTCCAAGGTAATTCTTACGAGCAGGCAAGATTCACAAAATGCTGCCTTAAATGAATGCTCTAATCCTAACTTCAGTTGTTAAAATGTAGATTCTGTTGAATACAGATCTGGAATGAAAGCTTGAGATTCTACATTTCTAACAAGAATCAAAGTGGTCCACTGCTGCTGACAGAAGATGACACTTTGAATACTATGGGAAGACTGATAATATTCCTAACATCCTATTCATATGTAACTCTGACACAATATTCCTCCTTCCTAAATGCCACCCTACATCCTACAGAATCTAGCTAAAGTAACCTGCCCCATATCATACAGCCATTAAGTAGGAAGGCTAAACCAAGACCTCTGATTCTAAACCCATACACCTAGAGCACTACAAACACACTGCATGAAGAACACAACTAAGGATATATTTGACATTATATATTCCCTATAAAAAATATTTTTAGAGAAAAAATACTCAATATAAGTCCCAAAATAGTTCTTCCTACACGTGACTAATTTATTTTCAATCTAGTTTTTTTACAGGTAAATGGCAGAGAAAAAATATTTCATGCCTTTGCATCTTCTGGAATGTTAAAGCACAGAAATTCTTTACAAGGACAGGTAATAACTACAGGACTGACTCATAAAAAGGTTATTCAGTCCAGTATCCTACCTACAACAATACGCTGACAGATGATGCAAAGTAATTATAATAATAGGAAATTATATTAATTGTTAAAGCAGCTGCCAATCAGCTCTAATAATTATAAAGTTCTTCATTTTATTGAGCCAGAATTTATCTCCCTGATATTTATGGCCACATGGCTCAACCCCCGTAGCTTTCGGGTAACAGCAAAGAAGTGACATTCTCAGCCGGGCGCAGTGGCTCACACCTGTAATCCAGCACTTTGGGAGGCCGAGGCGGGTGGATCACAAGGTCAGGAGGTCGAGACCATCTTGGCTAACAGTGAAAACCCATCTCTACTAAAAAAATACAAAAAAATTAGCCGGGCATGGGGGCAGGCGCCTGTAGTCCCAGCTGCTCGGGAGGCTGAGGCAGGAGAATGGCGTGAACCCGGGAAGTAGAGCTTGCAGTGAGCTGAGATCGTGCCACTGCACTCCAGCCTGGGCGACAGAGCAAGACTCCGTATCAAAAAAAATTTAAAAAAAAAAGAAGTGACATTCTCATTATTGGGTTAAATCTATGTGAAGTAGCAACTGGTCAGGAAATTATAGTCTTTGTATAGTAAGATGTGCATTCAATGAAATTTTGTTTAAAGAATGACAGGACAGGACAGGCACAGTGATTCTCATATGTAATCCCAGCACTTTGGGAGGCTAAGGTAGGAGGACAGCTTGAGCCCAGGAGTTTGAGACCAGCCTGGGCAACAAAGTTGACTCCTTGTCTCTAAAACAACATTTTGAAATTAGCCAGATGTGGTGGTATGTGCCTGTAGTCCCAGCTACTCAGGAGGCTGAGGCGAGATCACTCGAGCCCATAAATTCAAGGCTTCAGTGAGTCATAACCGCACCAGGGCATTCCAGCCTGAGCTACAGAGCGAGACCCTGTCTTAAAAAAAAAAAAAAAAACGAAAGTAATTCTACTACCTCAGTTGCTGTTTACAAACACCTTAAGATATATAGGACAGAACATCATCATTTATCATTGTCATTTGCCTTTTGCATACAAGAAAACTGAGGACTAAGGATATTATGAGATCTGCCAAGGGTAGTTTTGATATATACAGTTGTGATATTATATATATATATATAGATTTTCATTCATGGTTCCTGGCTCACAACTCCTGCAGCCCTTGGTGTAGTCTTTTTTTTTATAATGTTGGGGTGCTTTAGGCCTCAGGAGCAGGCCTCAGGAAACAGAATCTCTCTCTCTAACCTTCTTCTGTCCTCCTTTTACCTGCCCAAGGGAGGCCTCTAATATGATTGCCGGTTAAAAGACCCTCATTCCAGAAAGGGTCCCTCCCCATATTCTGAAAGAAAAAATGCTGCACAAGAAGCCAGGAAGAATCTGGACAGACAGGCCTTGCTGGGTTTCCCACTCATGAGATCATGTTCTTTTGTCCAATCACATTTCTACACAGTTGTCAATAGTGCCTATGTAATGAAGCCTCCATAAAAACCCAAAAGGACAGCACTTGGAGAGCTTCCAGACAGCCGAACATATGGGTGCTCCTGGAAGGTAGAGTGCCCAGGAAGGACATGGAGACTCTCTACTCCTTCCCCCATACCTTGCCCTACACATCTCTTCATTGTATCCTTTGTAATATCCTTTATAATACACTGGGGTAAATGTAAGTAAGTGTTTCCCCAAGTTCTGCAAGCCACTCTGGCAAATTAATTGAACTCAAGGAAAAGCTTGTTGGTCAGAAGTTCTGGAAGAGTAGACTATTGACTGGCATTTGAAGGTGGGGTGGGGTGCAGTTTTGGGGACTGAGTTCTCGATCTGTGGGATCTGATGCTACCTCCAGGTAGATAGTATCAAATTTGAATTAGAGGACACCCAGTTGCTGCCACTGCTTGCTGGTGGGGAAAACCCCACACACGTTTGGTCACAGATATCTTCATGTTGATGGTTATGGTGTGAGAGCAGAGGAAAACATGGTTTTAATGTTTTTCCCAAATAACTGGTGTCAGAGAAGTGAGATTTGCTAAAAAGGCCCTGGCTCACTGAAACATGTGGTTTGGGAAGAAAAAGGATAAAAGGGGAGAAGATGAGAAACCTTTGTTCTGGTGTGGCCACATGGTCACCCAAGGTATGTTATGCTTGGTTATTAAAGGTAAAAGTTATCAGTGGAATTTAGAGATGGTTCCAACTCCTGGGGAATTGGTTCACTGGCTGCATAAGGAAATGCAAACTAATAAGAAAAAAATGAACTGGCTGTTATAAATAAATAGCCATAAAACTAGCTATTATAAATAAATAATCCCTTAATTATTGTTATTTATAATAGCTAAAATGAAATTTAAAGAGAGTACTGTGTTGGTCCTTGAAGCTGGATCAACCTCAGATCTTGGTCTGTTTGAGCTCAGGCTGCTGGCCTCAAAGTCACCCTCCAAGGACAGAATTGTGCAGGGACAACAAAATACCTCTGAGACATGTGGTTACCAAGAAGGTAGTCAATGTGGAAAAAGGGCTAAATGAAGTAACTGCACCCCACCCCACCTTCAGACACCAGCCAATAATCCATGCCTCCAGAACTTCTGACCAACCAGCTTCTCCTTGAGTTCAATTAATTTGCATAGTGTGAAGGAATAGTTCCATTTTGTAGATTGGTATCATTAGCTTCCTAAAGAACCTTTACTAAAATGGATTATGAGAGTAACTACATTAGGGGCAGCAGCTTTGGTTTAAATGCTACAGTGGAAAACATGTTTGGGTTGATGTAGGACACAGAGCTCACTACTAAGCAATCTCAGACATCTATACATGATTGAGACACACAGGACGTTATTCCTAAGGGAACAGCCAGCATAGTGGACTGGATAAAAGCCACTGTACGATCTTTTTACTCTGGAAAGGGGGATTGCCCAACTTTCCCTAGAAATGCCAAGCAGAACAACCCAGATGAAGCAGCTGATATGCTTCATATGCAAGCTACGTAAGACTAGCTTTATGATGATAAGGATATTCGCCCAATGAATGTGACTGTTACCTATTTACGAGGTTACAGGAAATGCTGTAGTTAAGGGGTCCCTTCTACACAGGTCCATGAAATGAGCAGATATGGGGGTACTACAGCAGTGCTGAGAAGGGCTAAATCTAGACATTCCTCTTGCATCTTCTCTCAAGCACAAAATGCCAATAAGAACTGTTCTTTTTGTCAGCAAGAGAGTCGAGACTTCCAATGGCTATGTGGCAGTTTCCCTAGTGGGAAGACCCTGAATGTAGATGGTAAGTGAGACTGCTGCTGGTAGCCCTGGGGGGCTACAAATGAATGGGTCTTGACAGGAATAGTCACTGACTCTGAAGTGAGCTTTTCTTACCCAGTGGAAGATGCAAATGCTCAGAGTGCCATTTAAAAAACAAACAAACAAAACCCAAAAAAACAGAAAATATCGCATGGATTTGGACAATCATCATCTTTTCAGAACGAGAAACACATTGTACAGCCTACCATGTCCAACAAAGAGGAAAAAAAATCCTCCTCAGAGTAACAGTTTGATGAAGGAGGAGGATGGGCAATTAAAACACTGGTTGTCTAAAACACGGGAAGATAAAAGAATGAAGGGCTGGCTTGCATGCTTTCACGAGTGTGTGCTCACATTCAACATGCGTGGGACTAAAGGAGCATCCCCTTAGGTTTTTCTTGTTTTTCTGGTTCATCTGGGAAAGAGGCGGTTGGGGAAGGTGCTGGTATGACTATCCAGTTCTTCCCAAGGGAGGAGTACACTGGTGTAACAACTATAATTTTTTTCTTCCCCAGATGACCTCAAAAAGAAAAAACTTTTCTCTCCCCTACCAGATGCAGTGGTCCTAGGACTAGGGCTGCAACTGCAAGTGCTGGAAGCAGGGATGATTTCTAAGCAAGAAACTGTAACTACATTTTTAAACCTTAAGTCAAAATTCCTAAGGGCATGATGGGGGTGGGTTGCACCTTCACTCTATCTAGCAAAATTGGGGCTAAGAGTGAATGCAACTACTTTTCCTGGCCATAAAAACAGCTCACTAGTTCTGCACCCATGTAATTTACCCTATCTAAAGGGGAGTGGACTGAGGAGGAGGTACTTGCTAGACTAGAATTGTTGTCTGCAATCTAAACCAGCAGAGTGGCAATTCTTAATGTGCCTTCCAAAGGAGGAAAGGTTTGGGAACTAATGGAGAGGAGGAATAGCAGCTGAGGGTAAAGATAGGAATAAATGGGTTATTCACTGAGGGAAATCCAACATTACATTAACACATTTAAAGAAGCTCAGAGCAAGACATGACACTGTCTTTAACTCAGTTATAAGAGATGCTCAAAAGGTAAAAGGTGTATGTTTGCGGAGACTGCTCCTGCTTCTGGAATCTGACAAGACTGAAAGGAAGCCTGCAAACTTGAGTGGTCTCTCCCTGGGAGACATATTCATACAACATGATAAAGAACTGGACTAATTACTAATGACTGAATGGGATTCTAGTAATGTAGCAGTATGTTTGAGTTGTATTTTCTTTTGATGATGTAAAGGATCCATGTTTGAAAGCCAGGGCGTGGCCTATGATATGATTTTATCGTGTGTGTGTGTGTGTGTGTGTGTGTGTGTGTGTGTGTCATGATTTTATCGTGTGTGTGTGTGTGTGTTTTCGTCCATGGTTCCTGTGTGTGTGTGTGTGTGTGTGTGTGTAGGTTTTCGTCCATGGTTCCTGACTTATTAACTACCACAGCCCTTGCTGTAGTCTTTTGTTATAATGTTGGGGTGCTTTAAGTCTCAGGAGCAGGTCACAGGAGCAAGCCTCAGGAAACAGAATCTTTCTCTCTAACCTCCTGTCTTCCTTTTACCTGCCCAAGGCAGGTCTCTAGTCTGATTGTGAATCAAAAGATCCTCATTCCAGAAAGGGTCCTGCCCCATACTCTGAAGGAAAGAATGCTGCACAGAGAGGCCAAGAAGAATCTAGACAAACAGGCCTTATTGGGTTTTTCACTCAGTCTATTAGTATGAGATCATACTCTTTTTGTCCAATCACATTTCTACACAGTTGTCAGTAATGCCTATGTAATGAAGCCTCCATAAAAACCCCAAAAAACAGCATTCAGAGAGATTCTGAATAGCTGAACGTGTGGGAGTTCCTGGAGGGTGGTACACCCAGGGAGGACATGGAGGCTCTGTGCTCCTTCCCCCACACCTCGTCCTACGCATCTCCTCATTATCTCCTCATTGTTTCGTTTTCCCTGAGTTCTGCAAGCTGCTCAGGCAAATTAATTGAACCCAAGGAGGAGCTGGTTGGTCAGAAGTTCTGGAGGCATGGATTACAGGCTGGGGTCTGAAGGTGGGGTGGGGTGCAGTTTTGGGGACTGAGCCCTCGATCTGTGGGATCTGATGCTACCTCCAGGTAGATAGTGTCAAATCTGAATAGAGGATACCCAGCTGGTGTCCACTGCTTGTTAGTAGGGAAAAAACCCCACATATTTGGTCACAGAAGTCTTCTGTGTTGATTACTGCGGTGTGAGAGTAGAGGAAAAACACGGTTTGAGAGTTTTTCTGTAACAATAGTTATAGAAATGGGATACAAATCCTGGACTTCTGACTCTAACACCTAAATATTACAGGGAAGCAATATAATACTTCAAAGCACAAGCTTATTAGTCAGAAATACTTGACAGGTTTGACTCTCAGGTCCTCCATTTCCTACCTATATAATCTTTTTTCTTGGATTGTTTCTTAAACTTTTTTTTGTTACTATAAAATTCCCCAAACAAAAAGAAATGCTAATCATTCCATTATCAACCACAACGGTTCTCAACACGGAATATCAAAATCACCTATAAAGCCTTCCCAAATAAACATATACCAGAGGTAAGGTATACAAACAGTGAATTACAAACCTTACAATTTTATGAGAGATAATAATTATGTTGGGGCATATAGAGTAATGCAAGAAACTTTTACAGAACTCTGGACAGAAAGTTAAGGTACTTTTTACTTGTGTTAACAGCATTTTAATTTCTTTAGATTAATGGAAGTTGACTAGTGATAGAGTAGGTCAGAGTGACACTAAACTGTTAGCAGTATTCTTTCTGTTGGCTTTTTATTCTACCACCTTACACAATCATCTTACCTCTAATAGTAAATCCTCAATACTTTCTATCTTGCATAATGAATATTAAACTAGAAATCAGGTAAATAAATTCAATTTCTAAATTTTTTACTAAACAGTCATAAAAACCTCACAACCTCCTCATCTCAGTTTCTCCAAATCTAGATTTGCCATCTCTTAGGATAATCAACTGTATTTTATACATTGTTGAGAATACTCTGAAGAATGCTACATAAAGCATTATTTCTGAAGCATATATTTAACTCAGTTATATTGAACAGTGTTAACAAGGAATAGTAAATAACTGGCAGATGTTGCCACTTACACTGCACGATCATGGTAGACATTACTAATTTACCATAACATTCTTTTTTCTGTTTTGTTTTTTTGGAGACAAACTCTTGCTCTGTCGCCCAGGCTGGACTATAGTGCAGTGGCGCCATCTCAGCTCACTGCAACCTTTGCCTCCTGGGTTCAAGCGATTCTCACGCCTCAGCCTCCTAAGCAGCTGGGATTACAGGCCTGCACTACCATGCCCAGGTAATTTTCATATTTTCAGCACAGACAAGATTTCACCATGTTGGCCAGGCTGGTCTCGAACTCCTGGCCTCAAGTGATCCTCCCGCCTTGGCATCCCAAAGTGCTGAGATTACAGACATAAGCCACCATGTTTGGCCTATCACGATATTCTTTTCTGCTAAACATGAAAACTACAAACACATCTCATACATGAAGCTCAATTTACAAAGAAAGAAACATGTAACCAAAAAAAAAAAGTCAACAAGTTTGACATCAATGTGTATTGAATAAATCTAGAAAAACTTAAGAAAAAAATGAATTCAAGTAATGAAGCCCATCCTAATTACCTAGAAACACACAGACATAAAAAAAAAATTGTGGCCACACACGATGGCTCACGCCTGTAATCCCAGCACTTTGGGAGGCCAAGGCGGGTGGACATGAGGTCAGGCGATCGAGACCATCCTGGCTAACACGGTGAAACCCCGTCTCTACTAAAAATACAAAAAATTATCCAGGCATGGTGGCGGGCACCTGTAGTCCCAGCTACTTGGGAGGCTGAGGCAGGAGAATGGCGTGAACCCAGGAGGTGGAGGTTGCAGTGAGCCGAGATGGGGCCAATGCACTCCAGCCTGGGTGACAGATCAAGACTCCGTCTCAAAAAAAAAAAAACTGTACAAAAAAAATTTGGCTCTTTATTTGGTAATGTAAGAAAAAAGTTTAAACTTAAAAAGAGATAAAAAGTCAACACAGCCAATAACAAAATTGAAAAGAATCACACTCACTTGCTTTCTTCATCCAAAAGATGAAGCAGTCCTGTTGGTTTTTTGCTAATAAGATTTATGCAGCAGGTATTATCAATGTAATCTATGTTGTGCCAGCTGATACCTTCAGTTCTATATTCCTCCTAGAAAAACCAAAAAATAAAATAACAATTTATTCATCTTGCAGAAAATTGGTACATAATATAGATTGAAAAGTTTTTACCCTGCTTAAAATTCTAAGATTTTAAAAATCACCAATCCACAAAATGAAAGAATGCATAATTTCAGTTGTACAAATCTTAATACAATGTATTTGTTTTCTCTTAAAAAGACATGCCACAAATTTTTTTTTGTTAGAATCCTAGTTCTAAGTTCATTCTAATCAAAATGTAGGGCTAGATTTGTTTTAGTCTCACTATCTGATGACTCCACTAAGTAAAAACATACAATGAAGAAAGAAGGCTAATATCTCCCACATGACTTTAAGCCGTCAAAAAGGACTATATTTCCTGGATTATCAACAATGAATTTAATGAAACAATTTCTGGGAAAAGTGGGACCCCATCACCCTCCAGTAATTATATGGAATTCATACACACTTAACTTTGGCAAAATAGAATCTTTAGGACTTTTTTTTTTTTTTTTTTTAAAGAAAAGGTTTTGAATTCTAAGGTTAAAAACTCGAGGTTCAGGTCTTGAGTAACTACTTAAAATCATCTTACAAAGCACTCCATTTTTTCTTATTCTTTCCTGTACTGAGATATATTCTTCTATTCATCCTTGTGATACTTTTACTTTTTAGACGGTTTTCTAAGGAAAAAATGCACCTGAGAATGTAAAGGAGATATGTTTCTGCACTGCAGTGATATTTAGGCATCAAGTAAAATATCCCATGTACCTAATTGTTTTAGCATTCACTTACAGTACTTGCAGCACAAGTCAACTACCAATCTGCAAATAGTGATTTTGAAATTCTTTTTTGTTGTTCTTTTTGATTTTGAAATTCCATCATTCTTTCTGTATTCATTATTATCCAGTAAAGAAGAATGAACACTAACATAAACTACAGTTACTCTAACTAGGAAAGGTAAATATTTAACTCTTTTCTTTTAATTAACAATTTCACACGTAAGAAATAGTCATATAAAGGTCACTCCCCAATGGCAGTAAGAAAGGTATTTCCCTCCAATTTTTTGCAGCATGAAAAATATACACACTAGATAGTATTAGCTTAATGATTTTTATAGGCATTACTAGAAGTCCAAAAGTCCTCCTCGTCATCTCTTCCCAACGACTATCCAAACCCTCCGACCCAAAGTCAGCTTCTAATACAATTAATAAGATTCCCCTATTTATAAATAGTATCTAAATGGAATCACATGACACATACTCATTTTGTCTCTCTCTTTTCTTTTTTCATTCAACTAATGTTTCAGAGACACAACCATTTTGTTGGATGTACCTGAAGTTCATTAATTTTAATTGCATTGTGAAACAACACAATCACTCAGCTACATATTGTCTATGGCTACTTTCTCAATGTTAACAGCTGAGTTGAGACATGGCCCAAAAAGCCTTAAAAGATCTGGCCCTTATAGAAAAAGTGTGCCAAACTCTGCTACAAAGCATTAGTTCTAAAACTTTAACATACAACGGAATCACATGAAGGGCTTGTTAAAACAGTATTGGGACTCCATCCCCAGAATTTCTGCATAAGTAGGTATAGAGTACTTAGAATTTTCATTTCTAAAAAGGTTCCAGGTGATCCTGATGCTACTATTGAGGAGAGAGAAGGAATAAACTTTGAGAATCACTGCTGTAGAGTATTCCATTGTATCTGTATACAATAACTTGTTCACCCAATTCTACTTTTTTCTTTTTTTTTAAGAGACAGGATCTCTCTTTGTTGCCCAGGCTGGTCTCAAACTCCTGGCCTCAAGCAATCTCAAGCAATCCTCCCACAACACCGGGATTATAGGCACAAGTCAAGCCCCACTCTACTACTGATAGACACTGCTCTTAATTCTAATATTTGGTCATTAAAAACAACGTCTTATGACCATTTCCACACAAAACTTTTGGTGTGCATTTATACTTATTTTTGAGTGAAAACACAGGATTATAAACTACATGTTTAACCACAGCAGATAATGCCAAACAGCATTCTGATGTGGTTGTGGCAATTTACATACCCACCCCAGTGTATGTCCCTATAGACATATCTCTCCAATACTCGTATTGTCTGTCTTTTTCATTTTAGTCATTTCGGTGAATGCCTACTGGTATCTCATTGTGATTTTAGCTTTGATTTCCCTGATGAATAACAAAGAAAAAACATTTTCCTATGTTTACTGCCCATTTGGATTTCCCCTTGTATGACGTGCTTGTATTCATGATAAAAACTCTTGGCTGGGCACAGTATCTTACATCTGTAATCCCAATGCTTTGGGAGGCCTAGCTGGGAGGATCACTTGAGGCCATGAGTTTGAGACTAACCAGGACAACATATTGAGACCCTGACTCTACAAAAATAAAGAAAAAAATTAGCTGAGCATGGTGGTATGCACCTGTAGTCCCAGCTACTTGGGAGGCTGAGGCAAGACGACCTCTTGAGCCCAGGAGATCAAGTCTGCAGTGAGCTATGATTGCGCCACTGCACTCCACCCTGGGCTGCAGAGCGAGACTCTGTCTTAAAAACAAAAAACAAACAAACAAGCAAAACTCTCGAAAAACATTATTGCCTTGTTCTTAGTCTCAGAGGAAAAGCACTCAGTCTTTTTCATTCAGTAAGATATTAGCTGTATTTTGTAGATGTCCTTTATCAGAAAATCATTTTCTACTCCTAGTTTAAAAGAAAAAAAGGAATAGCTATGCAGTTTTATCAACTGCTTTTTATATATCTCGAGATAATTGTGTTTCCTCTTTATTTATTAACAGATGATTAAATTGCTTGATTCAGTTAAATGTAAAGCACATGTTGAAAAAAAATCTCCCTTTGGTTACAGTGTATTATCCTTTTGTACATATTGATGGATTTTATTAATATTTGTTTAGAATTTTTGTATCTGTGTTTATGAGTGAAACTGACCTATAATTTCCACTTCTAATATCCTTAACAGATGTGTGTATCATTGTTATCCTGGCCCCCTAAAATGTACTGAGAATTGTCCTTTTTTCTATTCCACCTAACAGCTTATGTCAGACTGACACTCTTTCTTCTTTCCATATTGGTATAATTCACCAGTGGAGCCACCAGGGCTTGCAATGTTCTTCAGGGAAAGGTTTTAAATTACATATTCAATGTCATTAATAGTTATAGAATCAGATTTCCTATTTCTTCTATATCAGTTTTGAAAAGCTCTTTTGTTCGCATCATTTGACAAGTCTATTAACATAAAGTTATTCAGTGTGTCTGACTCTTTTTAATACGTATAGGATCCAGAGTAATACCCTCCATCACTGGGATTTTGGTTATTTATATCCCTCTCTCTGTCTTGTCTCTCTCTCTCTCTCTCTCTCTCAGATGAATTCCTTGAGGGGTTCATCAATATTATTAGCCCTTTCAAAGTATTACTTTTGGTTTGGTTGATCCTCTCCCATGGTATATTTGTTTTCACACTTTTATTAATTTCCTCTTTTATCTGTATTATTTCATTTTCTCTACTTTCCTCTGGTTTAGTTTGCTGATCTTTTTCCCAATTGTTGACAGGGATCACTGATTTTAAACAAAAATCTTCTAAGAGCTATGAAATGTTCTTCTAGGTATAGCTTTAGGCATTTCCCATAGTTTTAATATGTAACATGTCATTAAGTACAATATATTTTCTAATTGTTCAACCTCTAGGCTATTTAGAATTTTTTTTTTTTTGGTTGAGACAGAGTCTCGCTCTGTCGCCCAGGCTGGAGTGCAGTGGCCCAATCTCGGCTCACTGCAAGCTCCGCCTCGCGGGTTCACGCCATTCTCCTGCCTCAGCCTCCTGAGTAGCTGGGACTACAGGGGCCCGCCACCGCGCCCGGCTAACTTTTTTGTATTTTTAGTGAAGATGGGGTTTCACCGTGTTAACCAGGATGGTCTCGATCTCCTGACCTCGTGATCCGCCCACCTCGGCCTCCCAAAGTGCTGGGATTACAGGCGTAAGCCACCATGCCCAACCTAGAATATTTCTTAATTTTTAAACATATAGGTATTTTTCAGTTATTTTTTAGTTATTGATTTCAGGTATAATTTTATTATGGTATTAAAATCTGTGTCATTTCAATCCTTGGAAATCTGACTTTCGCTTTATGGTCCAGGATATAAACAAATTTTGTAAATATTCCATGCAAACTTGAAAAAAAAGTGCATTCTGCAGCTGTTGATGCAGTGTTCTATGCATATCAGTTATATATTTGATTTTTAAATCTTCTATATCCTTAATTGATTAGGTTTCAGGCCTAAGGGCAGGAAACTGACATTCTGCTCTGAAGGACAGTCAGTGATGGATGCCCACAAAGGCACTAATCTCATCTTCTAGATATTTTAAATCTTCTATATCCTTACCAACTTTTTGAACACTTATTCTATCAGCAAGTCAGCATGGTATGTTAAAACATTCCACTATGATGGTAAATATATTTTTCTTCTTCGAGTTTTATTCATTATTGCTTTATATATTTTGAGGTTATGCTATCAGGTGCTTATAAATTTTGGACTGTATACTACTTCCCAAGGAAGTGAATAATGCTAAAGGGGAGCATTATTAAATATTCCTTTTTATCTCTAGTAATGCTTGAAATATGATATTAATATAGCTACAACTGCTTTTTTTCTTAAGGTTTACTAAATCTTCACTCAACCTTTTAATCTTTGTATATACTTATATTTAAAATGTCTCTCATAAGCAACAGTTTAATTTAGTTTTGTATTATATCTAGTCTGACAATCTTTAGCTTCTAGTTAGAGCAATGAATCAATTGTATTTAATGTAATCACTAATATTTGTGAGATTAAATCAAACAGCTTACTACTTGTTCTTTGACTTTCATGGCATTCCTTTTATTTCTTGCTTTCTTCTGGATTGAGTGTTCTTATTTTACTTATCCTCTGTATTTTTTTTAAGTTTTATATTATTTTACTATTTTTGGCAATTCTAGAAAACATGTATCCTTAACTTATCACTAAGAGAAATAATATCTCTGTAACTTAGCATTTAATACAAAGATCTTAGAGTATCTTAAATTCTATTTACTCCTAACTTATATGCTATTGCTGTCATGTATTTTAGTTATATTTAAACATTATAGTTCTTTTTCTTTTTTTTTTTTTGAGATGGAGTCTCGCTCTGTCACCCAGGATGGAGTGCAATAGCATGATCTTGGCTCACTGGAACTTCCGCGAACCCTTCCCAGCTACAAGCAATTCTCCTGCCTCAGCCTCCTGAGTAGCTGGGATTGCAGGCGCCTGCCACCACGCCCTGCTAATTTTTGTATTTTTAGTAGAGTCGGGGTTTCACCATGTTGGCCAGGCTGGTCTCACACTCGTGACCTCAGGTGATCCACCTGCCTCAGCCTCCCAAAGTGCTGGGATTACAGGTGTGAGCCACCACGCCCAGCCTAAATAGTTCTATTTAAACCATAAAAGTTATGTTTAACTTTGTCTCATTAATACTCATTTAGATTCAACGACTTTTTTATAATTTTCATTGCTCTTCATTCCTTCCTGTACCTGAGCTACAATCGGAAACAACTTACTGCCTAAACAATATACTTTGGTTTTAAGGAAAATATGCCATTGTCTCCTAGCTTCCACTATTTCCACTGAAAGGCTGACTGCCAAGTCTTATTGTTGCATCTTTAAAGATAGAGATGTCCCTGACTTACAATGATTCAACTTTACAATGGGGTGAAACTGTCATAATTTCTGCAGACTTTATCTTTGCCTAGGCTGGTGATATGTGGTACATGAGATATTCAACATTTTTACTATAAAATAGGTGTTGTGTTAGGTGATTTTGCCCAACTGTAGGCTAATATAAGTGTTCTGAGCACATTTAATGTCCTGCACATTTAAGGTAGGCTATGTCAAGTTATGATGCTTGGTAGGTTAGATGTATTAAATGCATTTTTGACTTAAAATATTTTCAGCTTGGCAAGGAGCACCTGTAGTCTCTGGTTTCCTCTAGCTGCTTTTTAGACTTTTTTCATTGTCTTTGGTTTAGTATAATTTTCTAGGTATAAATATCTTTGTATTTAACATGCCTTGGATTCTTAAAGAGCTTTTCAAATGTATGCTTGTTGGGTTGGTTTTTTTGTTTTGACAGTTTTGGAACATTCTCAACCATTATGTCTTCAAATATGGCTTCTAACTTATTCTACGTCTCTCACACACATCTTTCCAAAATTCCTACGGCACATGTTAGACCTTTTCACTATGCTCTTAGAGTATAAGTCTCTTTCTTATCTTCATTCATTAGGCTCAGTATTTTCTTCTGGTCTATCTTCCAATTTACTAATTTTACTAACCGTATCTTACTATTAAAAACCATCTGTGTCTTCTCAATTTCACAGTACTTTTTAGTTCTAGGTTTTCCCCAATTTGGGATTTTTAAAAGTAATTTGTAGTTCTTTAATAAAAATATTGCAACTTATTTTTAAAAATTTCTTGAAAGCATGGTTAGTTTCCAGTCCATGTCTAGTGCTAATATCATTGGCTGGATCCACTGTGGTACTATTATCTCATTTCTCTTGGGATTTTTTGTTGTTGTTGTTGTTGAGATGCAATCTCGCTCTGTCACTCAGGCTGCAGTGCAGTGGTACAAACTCAGCTCACTGCAACCTCCACCTCCTGGGTTCAAGCAATTCTCCTCCCTCAGCCTCTTGTATAGCTGGGATTACAGGCATGTGCCACCAAGCCCAGCTAATTTTTGTATTTTTAGTAAAGATGGGGTTTCACCATGTTGACCAGGCTGGTCTTGAACTCCTGACCTCAAGTGATCCACCTGCCTCAGCCCCGCAAAGTGCTGGGATTACAGACATGAGCCACCATGCCCGGCCAGATTTCTCGTGGTTTTTATTCATGCTGGTTTGCCTCCATGTATGTCTTTATGTCTCTGTCTGTCTCTCTCTCTCTGTTTTGGACTGAGTGTTAGATCCTGTATATGAAAAATTATAAAGATAATTTTAGCAGTTGGATGATGTCTTCTTCTAGTGGAGATTGTATTTGCTCTTGGCAGGTGGCTAAGAATACTACAAATTTTATATTATTTTAACCTAATTGGGAACTGAGATGATTTTAAACTGGGCTTCAGTCCTTCTGATGCCAGGTTTACTTCTGATTTACTTTTGTCTGAGATGCAACCCTTTAGGGATCTCAACCTAAAGCCTATAGGAATTACCAAGGGCCTCCTCCTTATTTTTGAGTCAGAAGAAAACTCTGCTCAATTCCTCATACTCTCAAGCCTGGCCCTTTTAGAATCAGAAACACTAGAAAAATAACGAAATGTCTCTAGGAACAAAGCAGCACCCAAATGCTGGGCTCACTTCCCTAGATTTCTTTCTTATAGTCTAGGCCCTGTAAAATTTATTTGAAGGTACTCCAATGCCTTCAAATATATGTTGTGGAAGTTTTTTCGTTGTTCTCCAAGGTAAGGTTCATCAAAAGTTTCTAGTCTGACAACAACAAGTAAAATGGACGAAACAAAAACTTGCTAGATTATGAGCTCCTCAAATAAGATCCCTGCACTCTAAATTTTCTATCTTCTATGCTTAGCACACTGCCTGGCACACAACTGTTGTTCAATTTACTGATGAATCAATCAAATGAAGAATAATTCTCAGCAAATAAGGAAAAGAAAAATGGGAAGTAATACAAGTAACAGAAAACATACAATTGGCCCTCCACATCTGCAAAAGGTTCCACATTTGTAGATCCAACTGACTACATATCAAAAATATTTAGAGAAAAAAATACAAAAAATATAAACTTACAACCAGTATAGCAACTATTTACATAACATTTACAGTGTATTAAGTATAAGAAACTGAGAGATGATCTAAAGTATACTGGAGAATGTGCACAGGTTATGTGCAAATACTATACCATTTTACATAAGGGACTTGAGCATCTGTGGATTTTGGTATTCTTCAGCAGGGGGGCCTGAAACCAATCCCCTGTGGATACCCAGGGATGGCTGTACTTTCAAATATCACAAACCTCTTTGGGTCTGTCTCTTAGTCTACATTACAGTCTCTACCACTACCTTGATTCAGTTCAGAATCACTCATCCATTCTACAGTCATGTGCCACACAAACACATTTCAGTCAAGGACCAACTGCATATACAACAGGGATCCCTAATCTCACGAAAAATTCATATTATCTACTGACGTCTTGATCCTGACCCTGTGTAGGCCTATGCCAATATGCTGTGGTAATATGTATGTATACATGCTAATATGTATGTATGTGTCTTTGCTTTTAACAAGAAAGTTTTTAAAGTTTTAAAAAATTTTAATAGAAAATGGGCTTATAATTATATAAAGAGAAAACATTTTTGTATAGCTGTACAATGTGTGTTTTAAATTGCTACTACAAAAGTCAAAAAGTTAAAAAAAGTTTATAAAGTAAAAACATTACAGTAGGCTCAGGTTAATTTATTATTAGAAAAAGAAAAAAATTAATAAATTTAGTGTAACTTAAGTGTACAGTGTTTATAAAGTCTAACTAGTGTGTGTACAGTAATGTCCTAGGCCTTTATCACCACTCACCCAACATCTCATCCAGAGTAACTTCCAGTCCGGCAGGCTCTAATCATGGTAGGTGCCCTATGTAACTGTACCATTTTTTATCTTTTATGTTGTATTTTTACTGTATCTTTTCTATGTTTAGACACATTTAGATATACAAATACTTAGCATTGTGTTACAATTGCCTACAATATTCAGTGTAGCATGCTGTACAGGTTTGTGGCCTAGGAGCAATAGGCTATATCATATAGCCTAGGTGTGTAGGAGGCTATACCACCTAGGTTTGTGTAAATACAGGATGATGTTCACACAACAGCAAAATCACCTAATGATGCATTTCTCAGAACATATCCTCATCATTAAGTGACATATGACAGTACTTCAACTAGTTCATAGATTTTTCTCCTTCTTTCCAGTTCACTGCTCTTCAGTCCAATTCAAGTCCTCTGCTAAATATACTTCAAATAGCTTCTCATTGTCTGAAAAATTCTAATCTTCCCTGCATGACATATAAGTCCACTGTTTTAAGTACAATGTGTATAATGTTACCTTTGCCTAAAATATCTTTTCCCATTGACAATCTAGTGAGCTCCAGCTCACTATTTGAAATTATATGCCAGAATCAACCCTGGAAAATTTTTGCAGCCTTTCAGGTAGTTCCAATCAACCTCATCCTTTGGGTAACTACTTTACCTTATATCTGATTATAGCATTTACATCCTGCATGGCAATTATTACATCTCTTTCCCATCCCATATGCCTATGTGCTCCTTTTGGACAAAATTTAGAACCAAACCACAGTCATCATATTGAAGAGTTTTCCTACAAATGTACCTGTGATACTGTATCTTCTTTTTAAAAATTTTAACCTTAACTGATTTTATACTCAACTGAACTTAACAAGTAATCACTGAGTACCCATTTCATACCAGTTACCAATGAGGTACATATAAATAAGACACTTAACAAGATTCTGACACAAAATTGCACCACATTGCCCAAGATGTTGACATTCAGGGTAGCAAGTAAATGAGAATCACCCATCTTCCAAGTAGTTTTGAACACATTTTCCATAAACTCTAGGGTTTTTTATTTTTATATATAATACGTTTATGGCCAAGGCATTTCTTCTGGCTGTCTAATCTAGACTTCTAGAAAAGAATAATTTCAGTTTACAATAAAGAATGCTTGTCTTTTTCAAAAGCAATTTAACCAATGTTCTGTTTAATGATCCACAGAGCAACTGATGTTCTGCTCTGTAAAATACAGAACCCAGAAAACAAAATGCATTCCCTCACCCTTCTAACACATGTACTTATTTGCAAGAGATAAAGAATATTAACTTAATATGATTTATGTAAGAGTCTTGGACTGAATCAAGAGACATGGATGGCAATCCCAGCTTAGCTTTTGATTAAAAGAAAATATTATAGAGCCAGAGTGTTAAGGTTTGAATACTGGCTTTAGACAACATCTGAAAAACTAGAATAAAAACAGTACTGACTGATAAGTAACACTACATAACTCATAAGTGTTAGCTAATATTATAACAAATAATATTATCTTTCCAAAGCTCTAGGGTAGCATCTAGCTAAAAGGTTATATGTTTAAAACTTTAAGCATTCATCAAGTTGGTCAGGACTAATATTGTCATGCTATTGTTAACCAGCCATTATGTCCTTTAAGCAAAATAGAGGCACTTTTTTAAAAAGCTAAGACAGCAACAAGATCCAATGATAGGAGACTTGATGATATAAAGATCTTTTCTCCCTCTTTTCTGTAGAGCTGCTAGCTGTTGTAGTCTTTCTGTTCATTCTCTATTCTTAACCATTTCCCTTGAGTTCAGTTTGATGAAACCTGTGTCTGCCTATGTCCTCATACACAAATTCTGGGGTACAATGTAAACCTATTACTGATTTCAACCTTAGTTTGGAGAAAAAGTCCACATTTTGTTTGACCCTCCCTTTACCCTAATAATTCTCACGGAAACTGAAAGCCCACTCTTTTTTTTTGAGACAGAGTCTCACTCTGTCACCCAGGCTGGAGTACAGTGGTGCAATCTCGGCTCACTGCAACCTCCGCCTCCCACATTCAGGTGATTCTCCTGCCTCAGCCTCCTTAGTAGCTGGGATTACAGGCTCCTGCCACCACACACGGCTAATTTTTGTATTTTTAGCAGAGACGGGGTTTCACCATGTTGGTCAGCCCGGTCTCAAACTCTTGACCTCGTCCGCCCACATCGGCCTCCCAAAGTGTTGGGATTACAGGCTTGAGCCACCACTCCCAGCCAAAAGCACACTCTTTTTATACTAACTTAATCAATCTTGAGATCCTCATAAGAAATATCTAGTTACCCATCTTGGTCTCTCCATACCTAGTTTCTTTGTATCTACACTCTGTATTGACTTGAGATTCTGTTAAGCTCCTCTATCCCATCCTAGAACTAAGAGACCAAAGCAATCAAACAAGCATACAGTTGGCCCTCCATATCCTCGAGGGATTGGTTCCAGGACTCCCTGCGAATACCAAATCCACAGATGCTCAAGTCTCTTATATAAAATGGCTTAGTACAGTCAGCCCTCTGTATATGCAGGTTTGTATCAGTAGTTTTGTATCAGCCACGGGTTGAATGCTTGGATGTAAAACCCAAAGATAAGGAGGACCGACTGACTGTACTTAGCATTACACACAGTGACCAAGCCCATGGTAGCAATTAAAAATCAACACCACTGTTTCCAAACCCCTGTGTGAAAGAAAAAGAAAAAAGAAAAAAACAATCAACACCAGCAAAACAAAACAAAACAAACACACACATCTTTTTAATCAAAGGTTCATTCAAGGCCAGGAGTGGTAGTTCCTGACTGTAATCCCAGCACTTTGGGAGGTCAAGGTGGGAGGACTGCTTGAGCCTAAGAGTTTGAGACCAGTCTGGGCAACACAGTGACACCTTGTCTCTACAAAAAATAAAAACAAAAATTCGCTGGGTGTGATGACGTGCACCTGTGGTCCCAGCTCTTGAGTGGCTGAGGTGGGGAGACTGCTTGAGCCCCAGAGGTCGACACAGTGAACCAAGATCATGCCACTGTACTTCAGCTTGGGTAACAGAGCAAGACCCATCTCTAAAAAAACACACTCCCCTGCAAAAACAACAAAGGTGCAATCAAATAAGCATATATAAGCAATTTTTTTTTTTTTTTGAGACAGTCTCATTCTGTTGCCCAGTCTGGCATGCAGTGGCTCGAACACAGCTCACTGCAACATACACCTCCCAGGCTCAGGTGATCCTCCCACCTGAGTCTCCTGAGTAGCTGGGACAACTGGCATGCAATACCATATCTGGTTAATTTTTATATTTTTTGTAGAGACAGGGTTTTGCCATGCTGCCCAGGCTGGTCTCTAACTCCTGGGCTCAAGAGATCCACCCACCTTGGCCTCCCAAAATGCCAGGATTGTCAGTGTTAGCCACCGTGCCCAGCCAGCAAATCTATTTAGGGGACTATAAAACCTCTGTCATCTGCTTACAATGATATGTGGACCACAATATTTGTATTGAAAGACAAGATTTAGGCCGGGCACAGTGGGAGGCTATAATTCCAGCACTTTGGGAGGCTGAGGCAGGTGGATCACGAAGTCAGGAGATCGAGACCATCCTGGCTAACACAGTGAAACCCCATCTCTACTAAAAATACAAAAAAATTAGCCGGGCGTGGTGGTGGACACCTGTAGTCCCAGCTACTTGGGGAGGCTGAGCCAGGAGGCTGGCATGAACTCGCGAGGCGGAGCTTGCAGTGAGCCGAGATTGGGCCACTGCACTCCAGCCTGGGTGACAGAGCAAGACTTAGTCAAAAAAAAAAAAAAAAAGAGACAAGATTTAAAATGCTTATTATGTGCTCTCCATTCTTTTAGTAAAATATTACAACTGATATTATGATAAACAATTGAAGCTACCAGACTACTCTGTTGCATCTCACATTTCTAACCCCATCAGTTGAGTTTACATATACAAAGAGGCAATGGTATTTGTTCCCAAGCCAATTTACTTCGGTTATTCTTGTTTGTAAAGGCACGTTTCAATATTTAATAGAAACACTATGTAAATCAATAAAATGTGTGAAAAAATAAAGTGAATTATTATGAATATGACTCAAAGATATGTGTGATGGGGGGACAAGTGTATACATATTTAGGTACTCACTTGTTCCAATTTAAAGATATGCTGATTAAAGTAGTGCTGTAAACGTTCATTAGCAAAATTAATACAGAACTGTTCAAAGCTGTTATTTTCATAATCTTCAAACCCAAAAATATCAAGAACACCAATAGACAATGTCTGTAAAACAAGAGAAAGTTTTGATTAAAAGTAACATTTAAATTTATTTAATGAATAATATCTACAACATAAGTAACAAAATGCTCAATTCTTCTAAAGCAGTGCACAGGGGATTGTGTTTGGCCAGTATTCAAAATATATCATGAATTAAAAGTATTTTAGTTACCTTTATCTTACTTTTATCCTAATTAAAAAAATATATCCAAACTGTTAATACACATAATCTATAGATTACAGAAATGTGTGAAGCAAGGTTAATGGCCTGTTATCTTAAGAAACCTCAGAAATCCCTAAGATCTAAAAGGGAATGGAAAAAAACAGAGCATGAGGAAATCAAAAGGTTATTTCAATGAAGGATCAAGAGAGATAGGTTACTCCTGGCTATACCAAGAGGACAATGCAATTTTTCCTATTTTGACTTCTACATCCCAATAAATAGAATTCTTCATTAAGAACCAAACTAGTATATTTTATCAGCCTCATGAAGACTGAGTGAAACTAGACGTCAGAACGTATGGTTTCTTTTTTATTTTTGAGACAGAGTCTCGATCTGTCACCCAGGCTGGAGTACAGTGACGTGATCTCAGTTCACTGTAACCTCTGCCACGGGGGTTCATGCGATTCTCCTGCCTCAGCCTCACCAGCAGCTGGGTTTACCAAGGCATGCACCACCATTCCTGGCTAATTTTTTGTATTTTTGCTAGAGACTGGTTTCACCGTGTTGGCCAGTCTGGTATCAAACTCCTGAGTGCAGGTGATCCACCCGCCTCGGCCTCCCAAAGTGCTGGGATTACAGGCGTGAGCCACTGTGCCCGGCCAGAACATATGGTTTTGTAAAGTTAAAAATATTTATTAAAAAAAAAAAAAGTATGAGGTTTAAAATGTTGAATAGTGCTAAAAGGATTATAACAAAAGGCAGCAATCCCTGCCTCATCATCAAGGTCTGCTCCCTAAAGTCAACCACATTCAGATCTTTCAGCTGTTTGGTAGAATACAGAACATAAATGCTTGTTCTTCTATTTCACTTCTAGGAATAATCTAACTTCTTACTGTGGATTTGGCTCTAATACCTGCATATAAACACTTTTCTCACCACCGCAACCCATTCCAGAAATACAGTTGTATGACAATTTTGGTTAAATGAAAATAATTTTTCTCCACTGGTGCTAAGAGATAACAACGGGCAAACTGATATAATGAATGAAAAATAGTAAGCTCTTTTTTAAAAGCCTGCACTAAGAGTATTTTGTTTAATTCTGCTAAGTCTAGGCCCTTAAAAAAATTAAAATAATGCCCTTCAAAAATAAAAATAAATCAATTTGATAAATTAGATTACAATTTAAATTAATTTTTATGACTGTGAGTTTACCTGAAGCATGAAAAATTAACGTAAGAGCAATTTCACATTTAAGGCAATAGGATTAAATTTAAAATATGACATTTTTAATCAGTCTGACAAGGTGGACTAGTCCATGAAGGCTGCCCAGAAAATACAACTAGACGTGAAATGATTAAATACCTATCATCTGCCATATTAAAAATATAGTTAGAAAAAGTCTAAACATAAAAAAATTATAATTATAAAAATATAAGAATAAATATTTTATAATCTTGGGCTAGAAGAGGTCTTCCTCTGTAAGTAAAATACATACACAAAATGCAAAACTAAAAACAACAAAAATGACAGAATTAACTGCAAAAAAATTACAAGATAAAATCAGAAAAACAGTATAAATAAATCTAAAAAGTAAATAAGAGAGAAAATAATTGCAATATATATCAAACTATAGGCCTCCACAAATATCCACAATAAATGCCTTCTAAAAAGGAGTAGGCCAGGCATGGTGGCTCACGCCTGTAATCCCAGCACTTTGGGAGGCCAAGGAGGGCAGGTCACTTGAGGTCAGGTGTTCGAGACCAGCCTGGCCAACATGGTGAAACCCGTCTCGACCAAAAATACGAAAATTAGCCAGGCATTGTGGCACGTGCCTGTAATCCCAGGTACTTGGGAGGCTGAGGCAGGAGAATCACTTGAACCCAGGAGACGGAGGTTGCAATGAGCCAAGATCATACCATTGTACTCCAGCTTGGGCAAAAAGAGTGAGACACTGTCTCAAGAATAAATTAAATTAAAAATAAAGTAAAAATAAAAACGAGTATCAAAAAGACAAAACAAAAAACAAAAATAACACAAAGATATTTTAAAAATACAGAGAAGAAATAAAATAGAGAAAACATGAGGTGATGCTGAACTTTTATCTATCATTAAAAATAATGCAATAAAATGAAACCATTCCCCTTATCAGATTAGGAGATGTAAATACTGATAACATCCAATGTGGGTAAAGGTGTAGGGGATCAGGTGCTTTCACACACTGCTGCTGGAAATGTACAGTCTTTTTTGTAAAGTGTCAAATTTTTAAAATGTATCTATCCTTAAACTCAGCAATCGGCAGGGCACGGTGGCTCATGCCTATAATCGCAGCATTTTGGGAGACCAAAGCAGATGAATCACCTGAGGTCAAGAGTTCAAGACCAGCCTGGCCAACACAGTGAGACCCTGTCTCTACTAAAAATACAAAAATGAGCTGGGTGTGGTGGTGGGCACCCATAATCCCAGCTACTCAGGAGGCTGAGGCAGGAGAATCTCTTGAACCGGAGGTTGTAGCGAGATCATGCCACTGCACTCCAGCCTGGGTGAGAGCAAGACACCATCTCAAAAAAACAGCAATCCCACTTTGATAATTTTATCCTAGAGAAATGTATACACAGGTAAGTAAAAGAATATTTGTTACAGCATTGTTTATAACATAAAATCTATTTTTAATGGATGGATTTATGGTACACATCTTACTATATAACTTTTTTTAAATAGCCAGGTCCAGATATATAATGAGACAAAATATTTCAAGAGATTCTAGGTAAAAAAAGTACATATATTTATGTTTGAAAGAATACAGAGAGCATGATTCTATTTACATTTTTAAAAGCAACTCTGAATATACACGTTTGGGAGGTAAAAACACATAATAAAAAAGGTCTGGAAAGACACACAGAACAATTCTTCTGAACAGGGTAATAAATAACAAATAAAAGCAATTTCTTACTTATTACTCTATAAAATTCTGTGTTTTTAAATTTCATGTATTAACCAGTTTATTAAAATAGCTTTCAGGGAAAAACATATTATAATCCAATATATCATTACCTTGGTATTATGCTCTAAATCTTTACTATTCAGAAGTGCATGATTAATTCGAAAAACTATCCAGTCAAACAGGGCACTATATAGAGACTTAGCCATGGAGTTCCTCACTGTCACAGCCTGAAAAACAAAAGGATTACAAGTGCATGTAGAATTGACAATGATATGATTAATATACTATGACAAAGTTTTTTGCTCCCATTCAAGAAAGAAACTTACTATCCTGAATTAGAAACTAATTTTTCTCTCAAAATAAAAAATCTATAACTGAAGTTTTTTGTTTGTTTGTTTTTGAGAGTTTGGCTCTCATTGACCAGGCTGGAATGCAATGGCGCAATCTCGGCTCACGGCAGCCTCCGTCTCCTGGGTTCAAGTGATTCTACTGCCTCAGCTTCCCAAGTAGCTGGGATTACAGGCATGCACCACCACGCCTGGCTAATTTTGTATTTTTAGTAGAAACGGGGTTTCTCCATGTTGGTCAGGCTGGTCTCAAATTCCTGACCTCAGGTGATTCACCCGTCTCAGCCTCCCAAAGTGCTGGGATTACAGGCGTGAGCCACCGCACCCAGCCAATTGAAGTTTTCCACATGTACTCATTCAATTAGTCCCACTCAGAGAATCTAGGTTAAAACTGCAATTAAAGATAAGAGAAACAAAATGTAGGTCACTCAGTTCAAAACATGTTTATTAAAAATTGGGATATATATTCCCCCGAGGAAAGAAGGTATAATTGGAAGTTTACAAACAAATGACTTTGCCAGTTAAAGTAGGTAAGAGTATTCTAGGCAGAGGAATAAATCTGTTAGGAAAAAGCCATTAATTTCTGTGGAATCCTAATCACCCTCTTAAAACATACACTAATACAACCACAATTACATTGGTAGTTGTCTTCAGCTTATCACCCATAGAAACTTCTGGAATTACTCCATCCTCAAAGACAGAAACAATTCCCTCATTATGTAGTTACAAAATTTATTTTTTCCTCACTCTAAGCTTTCCAAGTTTATGAAAATTCTCTATACTATCTGCTCTACTTTCCTGTAAGTCTGAAATTGTTCTTAAAAAACAAAGAATTTCACCATTTATAAAGCATAAATTTACAAAAAAAAAAAAAAAAAGGGAGTAGGGTATGGCACATGTCTTACCGAATTGAGTCTTAGCACTTAGAAGAATATAAATCCTAGTAATTTACATATTTATTATCTAGGAGCTTATTCTGAAACTTGTATATTAAGGTATATATTTATAACTCTGTTTTGAAGTACGAAGAAAATAGTAATAATTAAGAACTAGACTATCTTCCAATTCCAGTTTTTCTACTTATTCTAGCTGCATAATCATGACTAAGTTACTTAACCTCTTGGGCTACTGGTTATACATCTGTAAAAAGAAGGTAATACTACAACCTACCACATAGGTGATGAATTAATTTCTGAATATTGAAGGAAAAAAAAAGCTTCAAGTTCCTAGACCAAAAAATAACTGCCTACATAGCAGAAAGAAGACTGGTACCAAATTCTCTATCTTCAACACTAGAAACCTGTATTATTTTTTATTGTTGTGGAGTTTTAGAATATTTTTAATCTGCAAATGGTTGAATCCTTGGATGTGGAATCTGGGCATAAGGTGAACCAACTATCAAGAAAACCAATGGCAGAACGAAAATATAACAGAATACCACTGTATTTTTTCCCCAGAAAGAAAAGAAAAATGAAGATAATCTGATAAAATTCAGGAAAAGTACAATATTTTAAAACTAAATCAACAAATGTAAGACATAGAATAAGCATATAAACATTATCACAATAAATTTTATGAATGCGTTGAATTTTTTAGTTAAAAGACCTTCAGACAAAGATAAAAACTAAAGTCTAACTACAGTATTTATGGTTTACATAATGTACCATTTTTATAAAATACCATAGTCATAGAATCCAGGTAGGCCAATATGATACCTATTTGTTTACTTTGTAACTCCAAATTTTATACTTTCAGCCCTTTTCTCTGAAATGCATGTCTGTCTTTCATAGCTTAACCTCAATAAACCCAAATATCAAGTAATATTTTCCCACCCAAACAAGATCTCATTTAGTGTTTCCTATGTCATTGAAGGGTACCAATATTCTTACAGCTGTGTAAACCAGAAATGTAAGACTCATCCTTGACACCTCCTTTGTTTGCCTTGCTTCCCATTATTCAAGTCATTACTCGGTCCTGTTGATTTAATCAAATTTTTTTCTTTTTAAGTCCATACATTTCTCCCTATCAGTATGTCACCATTCTACAAAGCAAATATCATTCTCACTACCGCAGCCTCTGAACTCATCTCTCTACATCCACTCCTGCCTTCTGTGTTTGACCAAAACCCAAGATAGCCCACAAGAGTCCCTGGGGGTACAAGTTCTATATAATTCCCTCCTCATAAGTGTAGGCAGAACTGTAAATACGATGGATTTCACTCCCATATGAACCTGATGTTACATGATAAAAATGAAAGGATTTTAAAGATATAAAAACCCAAACCAGTTTATTTTTTCATCAAAGGGAGATCATCCCAGACTTATGACCCATGGAAACTGTCAAGATATTAAGTCTGTATTATATTAAGTTGCTAAGTTGCTTACATAGCTGTAAAAAACTAATACATTCCTCCAAATGATTCTAAACACATCTGCCAGAGTGCTCCTTTTAAAAAAAAAAAAAAATTAAGATTTTTTTTTTTTCTTAAAACACTTTAAGAGCTTTGCATTACCCTTCAGATAAAATACTAAAACTGTTTAGTACTGTTCCCCATAGTACCCCTAATGCTTTGCACATTTCTAGGCACAAAAAGAGAGTTTTTATATATTTATTAAAGAAATAACAACCGGGCGTGGTGGCTCATGCCTGGAATCCCAGAACTTTGGAAGGCCAAGGCAGGCGATCGCAAGGTCAGGAGTTCGAGACCAGCCTGAACCAACATGGTGAAACCCCGTCTCTACTGAAAATACAAAAATTAGCTGGGCATGGTGGCGGGCGCCTGTAATCCCAGCTACTCGGGAGGCTGAAGCAGGAGAATCACTTGAACCCGAGAGGCAGAGGTTGCAGTGAGCGAGATCGCACCACTGCACTCCAGCCCGGGTAACAGTGCGAGACTCGTCTCAAAAAAAAGAAATAAATACACCAAACAAATATAAACCAAAAAAAAGCAGGGAATACAAAATAATCTCAGAAGGTTACATTCAAAGTTAAAAATGAAAATAAATACTAAAAAAAATTTTGTAATGAAAAAGGTGGTGTGGTCATTAGACAAACACAAATCAAAACCACAATGAGATACCATCTCAGGCGCGTCACAATGGCTATTGTTAAAAAGTCAAAAAAACGACAGATGCTGGTGAGGTTGCGGATAAAAAGAAACATTTATACGCTGTTGGAGGGAATGTCAATTAATTCAACCACTGGGGAAGACAGTGTGGCAATTCCTCAAGGACCTAAAAGCAAAACTACTATTCAACCCAGTAACCCAATTACTGGGCATATATCCAAAGTAAAAGAAATCATTCTATCATAAAGACACATCCATGTATATGCTCACTGCAGCACTATTCACAATAGCAAAGACATGGAATCAACCTAAATGCTCATCAGTGACACACTGGATAAATAAATGTGGTACTTATACACCGTGGAATACAATGCAGCATAAATAAGAAGAAAACCACATCCTTTGCAGGAATTTGGATGAAGCTGGAGGCCATTATCCATTGCAAACTAACGCAGGAACAGAAAACCAAACACAGCATGTTCTCACTTCTAAGTGGAAACTAAATGATGAGAACACACGGAGACATAAAGGGGGTGACAGGGAATGGGAGGAGGGAGAGGATCAGGAAAAGTAACTAACGGGTAGTAGGCTTAATACCTGGGTGACAAAACAATCTCTACAACAAACCCCCATGACACAAGTTTACCTATATAACAAACCTGCACTATACCCCTGAACTTAAAAGTTAAATTTTTTAAAAGAAGAAAAAGGTAGTGAAAGAAAATGTAAAAAGCAATGAATCTTTATTTTATATAAAAGAAATATAAAACTCTTAAAGATTTGGCTTTCTTATCATTTAGAAAGAAGCTCTCACAGTGGAAGACTATAATATGACATAAGAAGAAATGTGGACTTGGAGACACAGAAGGTGAGATAAATGGATCAATGTTAAGCTTAAAAAACATTCTCTAGAATTCAATCACAATTTCCTCACCTCTGTCTTCTAATCTTCTAATTTCATATTCCTGTCCAATTTTTATAATTATAATAATTTGACTTGTCATCACTTTCATAAAATTACTCCATAAAGTAGCGGCTTTTCAATAATTTTCCTACCCCTATAGATTTGAGTGGTATAATAGTAGCAACAAGTATCCCTAGGAGCCTCAGTATACAGATGATATTTAAAGTGATGGGACTGGGTAAGATAACCTCAATGAAGAATATAGAGAAGAAGAAACAAAGACTGTGTCCTAGGGTACTCTACCTTTTAGAGATAAAGAAAAAAGAAAAGACAAGCAGAAAGAACTGCAAACAAGTAGCCAACAATGAGAAAGTTAACCAAAAAAGTATGATGTGCTAGACGAAACTGTCTCAAGAAGAATAATTAATTGGGTCAAATACTGCTCATTTATAATTCTACCTACCATGTATCTACCCCACATTAGTAATATGAAAATTGGAAATGATGAAGAGGTTAAGATCCTTGGAGAAAAATGCAAGCCTATTTCTCACAATCACATTCAAATTTAAGTTTCTAAATCAATGGAAAATTCACAATCAAATTTAAAGGCCTAGAAAATATTTCAATCAAAACTTTTTGCCATTGTCATTTTAATGCTGTTAAGAGAAAAACCAAACTTCAAACCTAAACTTCTAACAATGTCCAGAATGCTTTCATTTCAAAGAAAATCCATCATACCTCTGCCAACTTGTATGGCAAAATAAGCTTTTCTCCCACTGTCACCGTCTTCCTTGTAACTAATGCTTCAAATAGCATCTCTTCTTTAACCTATAAAACAGAAAAGTAAACTCAGTTATGTAAGATTTATGACAATGGGTTGAATTATCTTTTGAAAAAGCCAAATAGAGGAGGAAAAGCTTAATGAGATTAGCAATTATACAGCAGAGAAAAAAGTCAATACACTGGGCAATTTTAATACTGGCCAAAATGGAATTTAAGTGTCCCACTCAAAAGACAAATGGGTTTTTTCAAGTTAAAGTTTGCTTTCTGATCATAACAGAGAAACATGTTTCATTGTGCAGAATACAGAAAATATAGAATAGTACAAAAAACATTTTAAGATGATCAACCATAATCCCACAAGCTGGAGGCAAGGACTAAAAAGTGACAGCACTTCTTGAATTCCAGAAATATTCCAAAGGATATTTATTTATGTTTCAGATATTTCTTCTTCATGAATCTTGAATTCTAGGAATATTCCAAAATATACTTATGTTTCAGATATTTCTTCTTATTCATGAATGATAAACTTTTAAGATAAAGTTGACACTTCCTTTGTTCTCACTCTCTCCCCAGAGGCAAATACTATCATGAATTTCATGTTATCATTTCAGTTAATGTTTCTACACTTTTACATGTATTAAATATACTCATAAACAGTATGCTATACTGTCAAATGAATTTAATGTTTATCTATAAAGTATCATATTGCCCATATGTTTTTCAGATCTAACTATGTGGATAATTTTTTATTATTATTATTTTTTGAGACAGAGTTTCACTCTGCCATTCAGGCTGCAGTGCAGTGGTGCGATCTCGATTCAGTGCAGCCTCGACCGCCCAGACTCAAGCAATCCTCCCGCTTCAGCCTCCCAAGCAGCTGGGACTACAGGCACACACCATGTTGATAATTTAAATCAACCTTATTCATTTTAACTGCTATATACCGTTGCAGCATATAAATATACCACAGTGTGTAATCCATTCACCTCTTTGTAGGCATTTACACTATTTACAATTTTGTATGATTAGAAAATAAACTACAATGAATATTGTTGCACATGAGTTCAAAAGTTTCTGTGAAGAACAAACCTATAAGTAGAAGGTTAGAGCATACATATTTTCAGCTTTAGAGAATACTACCAAACTCCTATATATAATTCTTACCAATATGCTCTCTCAGCAGTAGCACTGAGAGTTCTTATTTCTTCCAAACCTTGACTATACTTAATGTTACCAGACCTTAGAATTTTGTCATGATGATGGGCATGAAGTGGTAAAACAAGGACATTTTATAAAAGTATCCATACATAATAAAAACATAACATTCATAAATGTAGGCAATATAAAAATTTATCAGGTAAAAAATATTAGATTATAACAGCTGTGAGTGGTAGCTCACGACTGTACTCCCAGCACATTAGGAGGCCAAGATGGGTGTATCACTTGAGGTCAGGAGTTCAAGAACAGCCTGGCCAACATGGGAAACCCTGTCTTGACCAAAAATACAAAAATTAGCCAGACGTGGTGGTGCACACCTGTAATCATAGCTACTCGGGTGGCTGAGGCAGGAGAATCACTTGAAACCGGGAGGCAGAGGTTGCAGTGAGCCAAGACCATGCCACTGCACTCCAGCCTAGGAGACAGAGTCAGATTCCATCTCAAAAAAAAAAAAAGAAAATAGATTATAAGGAGGAGATTGAGTTATAAAATGATAGGAAGAGGCATTACCCTGCCACCAACAACGTATGATAGATCAATAATCTTTTAAAGAACAACTTTGAACCATATTGAATGGATAAATATTATCTAGCAAATATAACACCTTTCAGAGCATTCACTGATCAACTCTCAAATTCCAAAAACTGGAAATAATTTGAGGCATATTAAGTTCACAAAATGCAGTAAAGCCAAAAATCAACAACCAAATTTAAATAAAAGGCCTCAACCTTTTAGATTTATTTAAAATACATTAAGGAACAAAAACAATACCAGATTACACAAAAATGACAAAACTAACAAAGCTAAGAAAAAAAATGTAATAAAATCCAAAGCTATATTGTGAGGTATATTGCTGCAATTATTAAAAGTAAATATTGGCTGGGTGAGGTGGCTCACACCTATAATCCCAAGGCAGTAGGAGTGCTTGAGCTCAGGAGTTAAAGACCAGGTTGGACAACACAGCAAGACCTCCTCTCTACTAAAAATAAAATTTAATGTGCCTGAACTCACAAGTACTCAGGAGGTTGAGGCGGGAAGATTGTTTGAGCCCAGGAGATCAAAGCTACAGTGAGCCATGATCGTGCCACTGCATTTCAGCCTGGGGCTACAGGCACATGCCACCACGACCAGCTAATTTTTTTTTTTTTTTTTAAGACAGAGTTTTTCTTTTGTTACCCAGGCTGGGGTGCAATGGCACAATCCTGGCTCACCGCAACCTCCACCTCCCAGGTTCAAGCAATTCTTCTACCTCAGCCTCCCGAGTAGCTGGGATTAGAGATGGGGTTTCATCATGTTGCCCAGGCGGGTCTTGAACTCCTAAACTCAAGCAATCCACCTGCCTTGGCCTCCCAAAGTGCTGGGATTACAGGTGTGGGCCATCGTGCCCAGCCTCATACCATGGACTCTTATACAACAACAAAAAAGAAGAATATAGAATATAGAAATCAGCATTGAAAGATCTCAAAAACATACTATGGAATGAAAAAAAGCCAAGTTTCAGAATAATACATACAGTGTAACATTTATATAATAAAAGACTGAAAACATGCAAAACTATGTATTCTTTATAAAAAACATCTATCTATACTGAAAATATAGAAACAAGAATAGGAATGATGAGCACCAAATTCATAACAGTGGTTACCTCTGGTGGAGACAGGGTACAAGGGTACACAGTGGGCTTCAATTATATGCAATATTTTATTACTTGAGTGGGGCTGTGAGTAAGGGTTGATTATATTGTTTTCTATATAATATTGTGTGCTGGCAACATTTCATAACAAGGAAAAAAGGAAGAAAATATCCTAAAACAAATTAATATGTAACAAGTAAAATGTTAGAACTGATCAATCTAAAAGCCAACTCTTTGAAAACATGAAAGATGGCTGGGCGCAGTGGCTCATGCCTGTAATCCTAGCACTTTGGGAGGCCGAGGCGGGAGGATCACCTTAAGTCAGGAGTTCGAGACCAGCCTGACCAATATGGAGAAACCCCATCTCTACTAAAAATACAAAATTAGCCGGGTGTGGTGGTGTATGCCTGTAATCCTAGCGACTCGGGAGGCTGAGGCAGGAGAATCGCTTGAACCTGGGAGGCAGAGATTGCGGTGAGCCGAGATTGCACCATTCATTGCACTCTAGCCTGGGCAACAAGAGCACAATTCCGTCTCAAAAAAAGAAAACATAAAAGACAAATCTCACACAAAGCAAAAGAAAAAAACTAAGAAACATAAACAGCTAATACCATAGAGAAAAATTTTAAAGAGTGAAATTAACAGACTGTTTACAAAGAACTCAAAAGCAGGCCGGGCGCGGTGGCCCACGCCTGTAACCCCAGCACTTTGGGAGGCCGAGACGGGAGGATCACAACGTCAGGAGATCGAGACCATCCTGGCTAACACGGTGAAACCCCCGTCTCTACTAAAAATACAAAAAAAAAAAAAAAATTAGCCGGACGTGGTGGTGGGCGCCTGTAGTCCCAACTATTCGGGAAGCTGAGGCAGGAGAGTGGCATGAACCCGGGAGGCGGAGCTTGCAGTGAGCCGAGATTGTGCCACTGCACTCCAGCCTGGGCGACAGAGCAAGACTCCATCTCAAAAAAAAAAAAAAAATAAGAACTCAAAAGCAACAAATTGTAAATATCCAATACATCATTTTTAGAAAAACACAGATCATCCAAATAACTCAAGCCAGATTTGAAAATCCTAAAAAATTAGTTAAAAAGGAACAAATAAAAAGACATCAAATACAGTTGCTCATAAGGTTGACCTCTCTCAAACCCTTGAGGAACATATTATTCTCTGCTAATGATCCTTCTAACTGCAGAAAAAGGAACAAGGGTACAAAAACTGTCAACTCATTTCATGAGTTCTCTTTAACTAGCACAAAAACCTGACAAAGATTATACATAGATCTATGCATACCCACACAACCCCAAAACATACTAATCTTGCATATCATATTTGGTAAGGATCCTAAATAAAATATTACCCAATTCATGATTTTTTAATCAGCTCCTCTATAATTTTCTAAAAATTCTTGAATATATTACTTTTAGAATATTCAAAAACCATTAATACAGAACAAGTAGCAATGGGTTCAATATCCATTCTACAAAGTTTCTCATATTTACCTAATTAAAAATCTGATATGTAATTAAAAATCTATTCTTGGCCGGGCACAGTGGCTCACACCTGTAATCCCAACACTTTGGGAGGCCAAGGTGGGTGGATCACCTGAGGTCAGGAGTTCGAGACCAGCCTGACCAACATGGTGAAACCCCATCTTTACTAAAAATACAAAATTAGCCGGGCATGGTGGCGCATACCTGTAATCTCAGCTACCTGGGAGGCTGAGGCAAGAGAATGGCTTGGACCCGGGAGGCAGAGGTTGCACTGAGCCGAGACTGCACCACTGCACTCCAGCCTGGGCAACAACAGCAAAACTCCATCTCAAAAAAACAACAAAAAAAACCCTATTCTTTATATTGTTTCAACAGATGTTAAAATATACTCAAAATACATAAACCTGATAAAAATTCAACAGTTTTTGGTAATGATGATAGTTCTAATATCTCACAACAAAAACATCTTCCACAATTACCCACAATTTATCAATTGGAACCTGTTCACCTTTCAATAATTTTCACAAGTATCCATGCCAAATAGGCGTTAGTAAAGGCTCAAAACATTCCTTATTGCCTCAGGTAACTACAAAAAAATAACTGAAAAGTAAATAAATAAAGTTAAACCACTACTTTAAAAATATTTGTTCTTCTATTCTATATTTAGCACTGAATTAAATCACCATGGGAAGGAGGGGAATTAAATTAAATCACAACTAAAGAGTCTGAATGTTAAATAAACCAGTCAATGTGCTTATCTTTGTACTCTATCTCAACCAAAGCCTTAAGATTGCAATTATTATTATCAGTCTTAACCAACTACAGGCAATCATTTTCTAAAATAATTTCTAAGTACTAACTAAAGATGGGATAGGTATCTTCTTTAGTTCCTGAACTTTGAAGCTATTTTCTTTCTACTTAATACTAAACCTCAGCCCTAGAACCAAGCCAAACTATACACAAGAAGAAATTTAAGAAGCCGGGGTTCAAAAGTAAGATTTTCTGTCAAATCATATTTGCCATTTGCCATTGTCTTTGATACTGGTTTGCCCAATTCTCAGAATTAGATTTCTCTCTTTTTTTTTTAAACCTATACCTGAGTTCCTCTTTGAGTTGCCTGAATTGTTCTTATCAGTCTCTTACCAAAGAAGAAATGATGCACTAGAAACAGAAGCCCTGGTTTCTGCTGAACTGCGTAGACTTACAAGTAAGACCATTAGCCACAATGCCCTGTCACAATACCAAATGCTTGACTAAAATATCACCTGAAATACCTGACTAAAATGCCGTCTGTTCTCCGGCCTTTATGATCTTCAAAATCACAACCTTCAGATGCCACACTCCAACTCCTGGTAGAACTTCTTTCCAGTAAGTCTAGTTCCAATTCAAGGTACTCCCTTCCCCTGCCTCTTCCTCTGCCAGGTTATCATTCCACTGAAGTTAATAAGCAATGCCCAATCACATACAGAAAAAATAAATGCTGCGTGGTTAGATAAATAAGAAAGAGGTATCTATTGCTCTCAAAGAGCACTGCAGCCTTACAACAGACACAAACTAATAATTAACTTTATGCTCTAAAACTAAATTATGCTACGTAGAAACAAATGCTCTGTATTTAGGGAGTCAGTTTAGACCACTTAAGGTTAAACCACATGAAGTGGCCTATGAACCAAGATTTGGAAGATGAATAATATTTTTTTAAAAAGCAAGCTATTCATAATTGTCAAAAACTGAAAACAACCAAAATGTTCTTCAACAGATAATGAATAAACTATAGCACATCTATATAATGGAATATTATCCCATGATAAACAGAAATGAGCTATCAAGTCACAGAAAGATATGAATGAATCTTTTTTTTTGTTTCTAGAGACAGGGTCTCGCTCTGTTACCCAGGCTGGAGTGTAGTGGCACGATCTAAGCTCACTGCAACCTCTGCCTCTGGGGTTCAAGCCTCCCACCTCAGCTTACCAAGCAGCTGGGACTACAGGTACATGTCACCACGCCCAGCTAATCTTTGTGTTTTTTTTTGTTGTTGTTGTTTTTAGTAGAGACGGGGTCTCCCTATGTTGCCCAGGCTGGTCTTGAACTCCTAGGGTTCAAGCAACTCACTTGCCTCAGCCTCTCAACGTGCTGGGATTGCAGGCATGAGCCTCCAGACATAAATAAATCTTAAGTGCGTATTACTAAGTAAAACAAATCAGTCTGAAAAATCTACATATTGCATGATTCAATTATATTACATCCTGGAAAGTGCAAATCTATATATCTAGTAAAAAGCTCAGTGGTTGCCAGCAGTTTAGGGGGAGGGACTGAACAGGTAAAGCACAGGGGATTTTTACGGCAGTGAAACTATTCTGTATGATACTATCATAGTGGACACATGACTTCTTGCATCTGTCAAAAACCAAATAGCATGAAGAGTGGAACTTAATGTATGCAAATATTAAAAATTATTTAAGAGATCGGGGGATTCCACGAAGGAATGTAGACCATGACAAGAAAACAGCATGCAAGACAAATATATGAAACCTCAACAAATGGGGTGGAAGGAAAAGGTGCTGTTCTAAGTAATTTTGGAAATGAGTGAAGTCTGCAGGATTAAAGGCAGAAGGAATTGCTCATAAGTACTGTATTCTAGTTGAAAAAGTCATTTCCCAGAGGGGTACAGGTTAACAATTTTGATACCACTATACACGTATACTGGAATTAAATAAGTACATGGATGGCAGAGGACAGAAGACAGCTTTCTCATTGTTGAAGCGGGAGTTCACAGATAAGCAAGGGAAGAAGGCTAGAATGATCCACGTGGGGAATGGATTACAGCTGGAGACATTATCATGAACTCATGTTTACCTTTATATAGATACAGATGATTACATATTAAAATATGTATAGATACATGTATATACACAGGTTAGTATATACACACATATATTTCCTTGCTATGCCAGATGATAGGACCTATAAGAAATGACACCCCATCTGATGGGATAAATCTGGCAAGATGAGAAGGGGTAGGCAAGAGAGAAGCTAGCTAAGAAAACATGATAAATCATCACTCCAGGAAGAAAGAATCAGGTAATAAAGGCCCTTGGTGTAAGAAGAAGCATGGTAGGAGATGAGAACCTTTATGTCCTATTCAACCCATAAGGAAAAAAAAAAAGTAGTATCCTTTTTTCTCCACCCACCCAAATACCCCCATCTTGAAACAAAATAATCTAACCAAAATCTTAGTATGAGAAGAAATCTCAAATATGAAAAGAGAAAAATTAGCATAGTCCCAGAATATTACACAGTCTAGTGTGGAAACATTCATCCTATCCAGCAAATTTAGGGACTATGGATGTCTGGAGCAAGTGGAGGCAGAGAAGAAAACACAAATTTTATAAGGATTCTGCCACACTCAATAGCAAACTGAGGCAGGTATCAGGAAAAATTCGATCTTTTGGAAATGCTATTTAAAAATAGTGCCTAATAAAAGCATTATTAACAGAAAGCATTAACCCGTTTACACCTACAAAATACACAAAATAAAAAATAAAAAGTTACAAAGATTTGAAATGACAACTGAAAATGTAATCACTCACCTCTAATAATTCTGAGACAATAGGCAGAACTTCAGGATTACAGATATCAATGGAGTCATCCCGGTATGTCTTCTTTTTGTAACAGATATTACCCAAATGCAGTATGGCTGAGAGAAGAGAGAAAATCCTGGGAAAATAAAACACAAATTATAGCTTAGTTGTGTCCATTCCCAAAGCTCATTTCATTCTAAAATTCTAGTTAAGCAAATTAACCAGTACAAATATGAAGTATTTAGCCTTTGGAAAATAAGCAATATGGGAATAATTACTAAAATTTACTGAGGGTTTATGTATATGTCAGGTACTGTTCAAAATGCTTTTCATGGCCTTAAGTATACCACTTCTTATATAGTCATTTCAAAGGGACTTCTGCTATTGCCTGAATTTGTCACAGTGTTTTAAAAAGGCCATGCCTCTCTAAATGCTATTTATCCTGCCAGGAATGCTTTTTTCCTATACTGTTTCAGATACACTGAATCAGAATTGCCAAAGGAAAGGCCTTGAATCTGTATTTTTTTTAATCAAGTATCCTAGCCGATTTTTTATTATTAGTTATGTTGTTAAAATGCTTTTCTATACCATATTATGGTACTTGGGGTAAAGTGTGTGTGTGTGTGTGTGTGTGTGTGTGTGTGTGTGTGTGTGTGTGTGTGTGTGTGTGTGTGTGTGTGTGTGTGTGTGTGTGTGTGTGTGTGTGTGTGTGTGTGTGTGTGTGTGTGTGTGTGTGTGTGTGTGTGTGTGTGTGTGTGTGTGTGTGTGTTAAGTATGAAGCCATGTGGGGTATATTAATCTCTACTGTGAAACAACTTCATATGGACCCTCCATTATAAATTTCCCTCCTGAGTCAGAAGAGCATGTGCCCTCCAATCAACAACTAATCCCTCCACTTATGCTATATATCCCATCAACTCCTGTTAATTCAGGAACCTTAGGTTACCAAGGACCTCCATGTAGCTAAGAACAATATATTATGTTATTGACTTATCTGACATCTCAGAGGCATTTAACACAGCTAAACAATCCATTGAAAAACTCTTCTTCAGTCTCCTTATACATATACAGCTTTGTGTCACGTGCAGTTATTTTCTTAGAATAAATACGGCTTACAAAATTTGGCTTATGAAAATTTAACACTATGTTTTCCTAAAATTAGGAAGTATTCCAACTAAAACTAAGATATTGCTTTAGGAACCTGAAATATTACCTTAGGAACATTTGAGAGGTACTGAATCACCATCTAACTTATAAATCTAATTTTTCAAATAATTTAAAGTTTTTCAATCTTTGAATCATTCACGTGACTCACAGGAAATACAAGTCTATTATAAAAATAATTAATAATGTTATTCTGGATTAAAGAATAAACTATCAACTGAAACATAAACACTAATGGAAGTCAAAAGACAAACACAAATTCATGAGCCTCTTTTAAAAATGATTTTTAATAGAAATTCACTAATTTTCATTGAACTGTAGTTTATGTCACCAATTGAGTTGGTATGCCAACTTACATATTGTATTATTTGATTTTAATTGACTTCTCATAAAAAGATTCTAGCAAATAGCCTGCTAATTAAAGAGTCATACCAATGATGTAAGTGCAAGCAAACAAGAAAACAGCAGAGGTGATTTTCTCCTACTCTCAGTATAGGGTCATCAATCATGAGGTTAAAAATTAACAACAGAGGTCAGGCGCAGTGGCTCATGCTGGTAATCCTAGCACTTTGAGAGGTCGAGAAAGGCAGATCACTTGAGCCCAGGAATTCAATACCAGCATAGGCAACACGGCAAAAAAAATACAAAATTAGCTGAGTGTGATGGTACAAGCCTGCAGTCCCAACTTCTTGGGAAGTTGAGGTGGGAGGATCATCTGAGCCTGGGGAGGTTGAGGCTGCAGTGAGCACTCCAGCCTGGGTGACAGAGTAAGACCCTGTCTCAAAAAAAAAAAAAAATTAATATAATCAGATCTGACATATTCATCAACACGACTCTCCCCTTCAAAAAAGTTATTAAGTAACTATTTTTTTCTGGTGAGAGCCAAGGTTGAGTCTCTAATTTTAAATAATTTGTTTCAAATATAATTTATCTCATCTTTATCTCAAATTTTTATATTTTTAATTTGTTTAGATTTACAATTAAAAGACTTAATAGAATAGTGCAGATATAAACTATACAGAGGAAATACACTGAAAATTAAATACTATGCATCTGATAAGTATGCATAATTTAATAAGATTAGAGATCACTAATATATAAAAAATAAAGAGCTATAAAAATAGTGTTACAAAGCAAAAGTTTTAAGTAAGGTCCATGGATAGGCTTCAGGGGCACCATAAATTCCTGCATTTATATACAAATTGTTAAGGATGTACATTTTACAACAACAACAGTGTCAGCTTTCATCAGATTCTCAAAATAATTTATGACAAAAAAAGGAATTAGAAATAATGCTCGAGATGGATGAGGTACTAGATGAGGAATACCACTTAGAAAACTATTTAAAAAGATCAACGGCAGAAATCTTTCAAAGACATATCATGTGTTCTCTACTAGAGGTATAAAAATACAACAAGTAAACTCACTGTCTTCGTGTCTTGGGAAGAAATCCTACCATTTCCATGGCAAGTTGTAGGCGCTCAAAGTCATGTCTCAAATCTTCTCCTTCCACCGTGAAGCAATCCTGCTTATTTAAAATAAAAGTTTAAAAATCAAGATTATATATTTTAAAATAATGTGGGCCATTCAGAAATATGGTAATTTAGGATAGGTACCTGTATGTATAAATGCAAATTAGAGCTGGTAGAATAGTAAGAGCTAGTCAAATTCATTAGATCTCTTATCTTACTACAGGTATGGAAACTAAACACATACTTATTAAAATACCAATAAGTTACTTTTGCTCTCCCTTTCACAATCACCAAGATTAGGATCTCAAAAGTTAACTTAAGATAAAGAGCTAGCTGTACTTAATAAGTGTGCTGATACTAAGTTTAATTTTGAGTGGTTCTAAAGGGTTTCAGAAATTCAAAGCATTTAAGGGCGCTCAATTCCACCAGCAAATATTATTTATTCAACAAATATTTAACAAGTGCGTACCCTATGTAAGGCACTGAACTAGATATTAGTGACACAAAAATAAATTTTAGAAGAGGCAATAATTTAGTTGAAGAGTGAACCCCAGGTTTACATAATATAGTTTGTTACATCTATCTAATCTATATTTATATGGATCTATATAGATTTTTTTTTTTTTTAAGACAGGGTCTCATTCCTGTTGCTCAGGCTGGAGTACAGTGGCATGATCTTGGCTCACTGCAGCTTCGACCTCCCGGGCTCAGGTGATTCTCCCACCTCAGCCTCCCAAGCAACTGGGACTACCCAGCTAGTCCTACCATGACCGGTTAGTTTTTTGTATTTTTAATAGAGACAGGGTTTCACCACATTGCCCAGGCTAGTCCTGAACTCCCGGACTCAAGCAATCCACCCACCTAGGCCTCCCAAAGTGCTAGAATTACAGGCGTGCGCCACTGTGCCCAGCCTGTTACATCTACATTAGATATATACATATATAATTATTCATATATTTTATATATGTAATTATTTCCTAATGAAATAACAGACAACATGGTAATCAAACAAGGAAAGAAAGAAGTATATGTGAAAGTATAAAAACCCTCAGAAAACACATCAGATGAGTCAGTAAAAATAGTTGTGAATAGTCACATATGCCTGTAATCCCAGCTACTTGGAAGGCTGAGGTAGGAGGATTGCTTGAGCTCAGGAGTTTGAGACCAGCCTGGGCAACACAGCATGACACCATCTCAAGAAAAAAACAATTGTTGTGGAATACCAGATTTAAAAAATACTACTTTTTAAGCGTAATCCTTGCATTTCAGTTCCTAAAATAGTCAAACAGTGGTAGACATACTCTAAATCTTCAAAACAATAAGTGAGTCATAAATCTCTTTACTGTAAGTTCTCACAGTCCCTTGCACTTTCAAAAACCGCCTCATATTTGCATTTACATTTTTAATGCCTATCTTCCTAGGGAATATTCTCTGAAGTACTCAGTGAAGTATATGAACTGTTAATTGTCTTATTAACTGCAGATCCCCAGTGCGAAGTCAGTGCCAAAAACAAGTCATTATTTCGGTAAATACATAGTCGTTGAATTATTGAATAATATATAAATATTGAATTGAATGAAACATTCCTTTTTCAGAAATAAAGAAAGTGCTCATTTTATTTTATAAAAAGTATTTATCAAGTATTTACCATGTAGAAGAAAATCTGTTTTAGGCACTGTAAGCATTAGTTAATGAATATCTAAAGCTTAAAATTAAGTTTTGAAATGCTGTTAATAATATTTTTATTCTCTACATGGAAAGCTACACATGCATAGTTTAAAAATTTAAATTCACCACAAGTAAAGTTCTTTCTGAGAACCCATGCATTTAATTTTATTACTATAAAATTGCTTTCAATAAGCAATTTTAAGACATTCTACTAACATGCCAATGTCCCACTCATTAAAATAATTGTTTTTTTTTTTTGAGATAGAGTGTCGCACTTGTTGCCCAGCTGGTGTGCAATGACGCAATGTCTGCTCAGTGCAACCTCTGCCTCCCGGGTTCAAGCAATTCCCCTGCCTCAGCTTCTCAAGCAGCTGGGATTACAGGTGCATGCCACCATGCCAGGCTAATTTTCTTATATTTTTTAGTAGAGACGGGGTTTCACCACATTGGCCAGGCTGGTCTCAAACTCCTGACCTCAGAAGATCCGCCCGCCTCAGCCTCCCAAAGTGCTGGGATTACAGGAGTAAGCCACCGTACCTGGCCCTAAGATAAATTTTTAAACACATTCTTCTTTTACCTATAGTAACTAACCTTTTGTAAAAAGCTCTCTTGCTACTCTTCCCCCTAGTCTCAAAACACAAACAGTTCATTCGCTTTATGATTTAACAAATATTTTCCTATTACAAGTGGCAAGGCAGGGGGCATCTATGCTTCCACATGTGTCAGTAATGATTCTTCTAACTAACAGTGTTCTAATCTGCCCCGAAAGTGAATGGAACAATTAATGTATATAAAATAGTGGGAAAGTACACCGAAAGAGGCACTGAAACATATTTGTATTTGCTCTTATCCTTAATCAAACGTTCTTAGAAACCCAAAGTGGTCTCAGTGAATATCAAAATCATAGTTTAAAAAAAAGTGTATTAATTCCCTTCTCTGTTTCTCTGATGATAACTGTAGAAGAAAAACTAAGGATAAATTATATCTCCCAGAACAGACATGACTTTATCTTAATTTGGGCTCCCTGGGAGGCAGATCTTGAGACAGACCAAGAGTCAAATACAAGTCACAGAGAAAGTGAGAAAGTAAAAGAGAAGACAGACTAAACAGTCTGTGGTAACTACTATGAAAGTAGTTAAATGGAGTTTAATCCCAAGGTTATCTCTGGGAAACAATATAAAACCTACAGAGGTGAGGGAGCTACTGTATTTATATACCATCTAATCTCTCATCAGTCATTGTTTGAAGACTTCTGGAGAGGGAGCAGGCAGCTGTTAGTTCCCAAGTCACTTCTAGAGGGCCCTACAAATGCCAAGTCCTTCCAGGGTTCTGGAAAAAGCCTTCAGGCCCCAGGATCCAAATACTGGTCAGCCAGAATTCAAAGAAATGGTAAGGTTCGTTCCAAGGATAAGGCAGGGAACTAACCAACAACTGTTACAACCCCTTCCACTGAAAGAACATAGGCAATCCTTCTGTCAGCTCCATTTAAGTTCTTGTTTTGTACTTGATAACATGCCACTACATTCCCCCCACAAACATACCCAAATGCTCTTTCATGCTATCAGACCTTGCTCTTTCTATGAGGTGACACACTTTCTCATTTACAAATGCCTAGGATAAACCTAGCATGTAGTAGGCAATTAGTGTGGGTGTGAGGAAGAGAAAGAGAAGAGTCAAATTAGATATTTTCTTCTATCTTGTCTCTATTTCTTAAAATTGTACTTAAGAAATCATACTATCTTGTCTCTTCTTCTTTTTTCTTTGAGATGGAGTCTTGCTCTGTTGCCAAGGTTGGAGTGCAGTGGCACAATCCCAGCTCACTGCAACCTCCGCCTCCTGGGCTCAAGTGGTCCACCTCACCCTCCTGAGGAATAGCTGGGACTACAGGCGTACACCACAGCATCCATCTGATTTTTATATTTTTTTGGAGGGACAGTGTTTTGCCATGTTGCCCAGGCTGGTCTTAAACTCTTGGGCTCAAGCGATCTGCCTAGCTCAGCTTTGCAAAGTGCTGGGATTACAAGCATGAGACACTGTCCAGTTCCATATTATATTTGATCCTTATAAAACCTCTGGTGGTAGTTATGATTGCCTTTCACACAAGCAGCAAGCAGCACTGGCTCAGAATTTAAGCCAATTGCTCCTATGGTGGTGAAGCTTGTTAATAGTGTAGCTGGGATTCCAACCAAGCCTATGTTATTTATCTCCTTTTTTCTTAAGTGATCTCCAGCATCTTTACTAACCTTCAAAGTCAATTGTTTCAGTTTATGTCCTGCACTCTACACTGGTAGTTATAAAAATGTATGATTTCTTAAGTACCATTTTAAGAAACAGAGACAAGTGGCCGGGCACGGTGGCTCATACCTGTAATCCCAGCACTTTGGGAGGCTGAGGCACGCAGATCACCTAAGGTCAGGAGTTCAAGACCAGCCTGGCCAACATGGTGAAAACCTATCTCTACTAAAAATACAAAAATTAGCCAGGCGTGGTGCCGGGCACCTGTAATCCCAGCTACTCAGAGGCTGAGGCAGAAGAATCACTTGAACCCAGAAGGTGGGGGTTGCAGTGAGCCGATATGGTGCCACTGTGCTCCAGCCTGGGTGACAGAGCAAGACACCATGAAAGAAAGAAAAGAAAGAAAGGAAAGAAAAGAAAAGAAAAGAAGAGAGAGAGAGAAACAGACAGAAAGAGAAAGAAAGAAAAGAAAAGAAAAGAAAAAGAAAAGAGAATAGAAGAAAAGAGGATGTTAAGTGCTTTTTTAAAATTTTTTTGAGGCAGGGTTTCACTCTGTCCACCCAGGCTGGAGTGCAGTGGTTCAATCTTGGCTCACTGCAACCTCTGCCTCCCGGGATCAAGTGATTCTCTCACCTCAGCCTCCTGAGTAGCTGGGACTACAGGCACATATCACCATGCCCTGCTAATTTTTTTTTTTTTTTTTTTTTGGTAGGGACAGGGTTTCACTATGTTGGCCAGGTTGGTCTCGAACTCCTGACCTCAAGTGATCCACCCGCTTCCCAAAGTGCTGGGATTACAAGCGTGACCCACCGCACCTGGCCAGATGTGAAGTGCTTTTTAAACGGAAAAATACATGCAGAGAAAGTTGTGGAGTATGCAGAGACCTTATACTAGACTGGCAGAGGGTAAGGAATAAAGCCAGAAAGACATGTTTAAGGGTGTGACCACAAACTTACAAACTGACAGATGGGTTTTGGCAGTAGGAATCTTTATACTGCAAAAATACTTAAAACAGAGTAGATGAAAACATTATGGTTTCAGGGTATCTTGCCCAAGTTGCATCATGATCTCTGAAAGCACTATAGGAGGTCTACCTCATAGGAAACGAGCTTCCACATATTTATAGATGTTTGGATTCCTGTAAAGGTAGTAGTGACCAAGGTTGGAGCTTTGTCTCCACAGAATAATACAGGTCAAATCCCTTTGCAGCATGGTGGAACCAATAGTGTCCTGAGACTATCACTTATGGCAATGACCATTAAAACCCTACCTAATAGTTGGACCCTAAAATTCAAGGCTCAGATAAATAAAAGAATTTGGTGAGGCTGACTGACTATTTACACTGAAGTTACTCAGATCAGGTTTTCTTTTTTTTTTTTTTTGAGACAGAGTCTCGCTCTGTCGCCCAGGATGGAGTGCAGTAGCGCGATCTCGGCTCACTGCAAGCTCCGCCTCCCGGGTTCAGGCCATTCTCCTGCCTCAGCCTCCCAAGTAGCTGGGACTACAGGCGCCCGCCACCACATCCAGCTAATTTTTTGTATTTTTTAGTAGGGACAGGGTTTCACCGTGTTAGCCAGGATGGTCTCAATCTCCTGACCTCGTGATCCGCCCACCTCAGCCTCCCAAAGTGCTGGGATTACAGGCGTGAGCCACCGCAACCGGCCTCAGATCAGCTTTAAGGTACAATGGCAGACATCAGCCAACATATTACCAGTATTTAATTCATTCTCCATATTTTATAATTGAGGAAACAAAGGCTGAGATGTTAACAATAATAAAAAAAAAAAGACATTTAATAGATTATTACCACTCGAAGAGGGGAAATTAACACTTATTAAATATTCTTCTACATGTCAGTCATCATGAGAGTTACTAAAACCTCAAAACACAAGGAGATACTTATATATACATTTACAGAAGAGAAAATAGATTCACAGGTTAAATAACTTTCCAAAGCTTAAAAAAAAAAAAATCTTATAAATAACAGGGCTGGCCAATCCAAAATCTATGTACTTCCAAATCCTCTGCTCTCTCCCATGCAACACTGCTGTTTGTGCTTATTTAATAGGATAACCCTTAAATGGAACTAAATCACCATACAAGGGCAACAACAGGTACCTTGTAAAAAGCAATTTTCTAACTATAGGTCTCCTTGGGACCATTTATACAATCCCACGAAATTCGTAAGTAATGTAGTACAACAGAAGAGTCCTCAAACAATCCTCTCTACCTATGATGCTAGTCACATAAGTTCTAATAACTCACAGGGAAACAAAGTTTAGTTTTCCCCAAATATATTATGAGGAAGAGCTAACAGGAAAGAATAAAGATCCTCAGACTGCTTGCTTTTATTAATTAACATAAGAAAATCAGAAATTAAATTTCAAACTATAATAGATTTTAAAACACAATAAACGGATAATGGTGATGAAAGTATTATTAAGGGAAGAGGAGATTATGGCTACAAAGTTCTTCTAAAGGGAAAGATGGGTAATTATGACTTCAATGGTGGCAACAACATTCACTATGCACTTACTAAGGATTATGTACTCTATCAAGTTCTTTACATGCACAACTTTAAGACTCACAAAACTTAAAGACCATTATTAACCCCTAAAATAAATGAAACTGGAAAATAAGCCAGCCAATATTTATGTTAGGTCATTCTGCTTCAGAGCCCAAATCCTTTTTTTTTTTTTTGAAATAGTCTTGCTGTGTCACCAAGGCTGGAGTGTAATGGTGTGATCTTGTCTCGCTGTAGCCTCAACCTCCTGGGCTCAAGCAATCTGCCTGCCTCAGCCTCCTGAGTAGCTGGAACTACAGGCGTGTATCACTATACCTGGCTTAAATTTTTGTAGAGATAGGGTATCGCCTTGTTGCTCAAGCTAGTCTCAAACTCCCAGTCTCAAGCAATTCTCCCACCTCAGCTTCCAGAAGTGTTGAATTACAGGCGTGAGCCACTACTCTCGGCCCCCAAATTCTTAAGTATTACTTAGACTATCTCTGAAAAGTAGCAGATCAGTTCGCAACTTCACTGTAAGCTCAGAACAGATGATCAAGTCTTCTATTTGCAGTATGTGTTTGCAGTCCCCTACCAGCTTTCCAAGGAGGCATGGTCACTTGGTGTAGTACGTGAAAAAGGAAAAGGCGGAGCTTCTTAAGAATGGCAAAACAACTTAAATTTTTTGTTAAAATGTATCAGAATCTATAAATTTATATGTCAAGTGTTTTTTTCCCCAAAATGTTAAATCTAAACTCCAAAATTACTTGGTTATGTAATAGTAATACAATCAAAATTTCTCTAAAAAAAAAATTATTATTCATGTATACTGATCATTCTCACCTGTGAAATAAGCTAGTTATGCAATCAGTAAAGTTTATAAACATGCAGTGAGAATCAAAGTTGTGGTTCTTTAAAGCAAGGACTAAGAAATGTTTTCAGAAAGAATATTTAATAAATTAATTCATTAGTTAATTAATAGATATAGGAAGATTAGTGTGTGTTTTCAGCCTTTTTACAAGTAACTTAATTGAAAACTTAAGAAAAAAAGTTTTGTGTTCTTTTTATGGTTACAAACTTGTCATAAAATATAACACATAAAGCTAAATTTAGCGGGGCATGGTGGCTCATGCCTATAATCCCAGCACTTTGACAGGCCAAGGCAAGAGAATCACTTGAGGTCAGAGGTTCAAGACCAGCCTGGACAAAATAGTGAGACTCTGTCTCTAATTTAAAAATATACTTCTTAAAATATAGTAATACAATTTTTAAAAAATTAAAGCAAAATGTACCTATTCACTTTATATTACATCATATATCCCCTTAAATCACTCAATTTAAAACATAAAATAGGCTGGGCATAGTGGCTCATATCTGTAATCCCAGCACTTTGGGAGGCCAAGGTGGGCAGATCACTTGAGGCCACGAGTTCAAGACGAGCCTGGCCAATATGGCAAAACCCCATCTCTACTAAAAATAGAAAAATCAACCAGGCATGGTGGCACACACCTGTAATCCCAGCTACTTGGGAGGCCGAGGCATGAGACTCGCTAGAACCCAGGAGATGGAGGTTGCAGGGAGCCAAGATCATGTCCTGTACTCCAGTAAAAGAGCCAGACTCTATCTCAAAAAATAAAAATAAAAAAAAAACACCTTATTTACAGGAATTTCAATACTTATTTTTGGATAATTTTATTAAGGCTACAGACTCTGGCTACTGGGAAAAAAAAATCAAAGAAAAATATACATGCATTCATTGTGTGTAAAGACTGTTCACATATAAAACATAAAGGATGCAATTTTTTGAAATAAACAATAATTACTACTCGTAGTATGTAGGTAATGAAACTACTAAAAAATAATTTTAAAAAATAAAAGGGGAAAAAAACTATAGTTCATACAAATCCACAGCAATGCTGAAGAATCAGGAACATAATCAATTTAATGTTTGTCAAAATAAATATTGAATGTGGACTAAGTCTTAATGACCAGAAAATATCCAAAAAGAAGTAAATTAACTGGCTTTAAATCAACAAACTATACAGATATAAATCAATCATTCAAAAGAAATGAAACATTGATTTATCTTCCTTCCTAGGATTCTTTGTATTTCAGCTGATTTGCATTCTAAATCTTCAGATGGATGCAAATGCGCAATGTGAGTACCCTTTGACAGAAACACAGAATATTTAGGTACTTGTACTGACCGGCTCAGAGTCATAGCAATAATCATCCCAGCTCTGTCTGAGGGGTTTCTTTGTTATCTGAAAGTAAGGCAGATTAGTTAGGTAGAAGTAATGGTTATTATACTTTTCTAATGATCTCTTAGATGTGGTGTGCAAGTAGTACTGCTGCTCTCCACTGAAAAGTTATTTTGCATATAGCAGCATAAAACAAGAAATAATGAAGTCAGTATTCACATTCTGGGAGACTGTATACTATACTACCGAACTCATATATACCATGGGCTCCAGTGACTGTTATTTATATAAACTGAGTCCCACATCCTAGGAATACTGACATTATGACAGGAATATATTATGGTCATTAATTACAAAAAGATCTGAAAGAATAGCAAAATTCCAGACTTCTCTAATACTAACAACTATCAGCTCATTTATGAGAGAATATTACTTTATAAAAAAGAAAATCTTTAATCACCCAAATACGATGCAAATAGTTTAAACTGGGGAGGAAAAAACTCAGAAGCTGAATTAGCAAATATTTTTGAAAAGCTATTTAATTCTATGCATAAAAATTAATAATATATCAGAAATGGATACTTTAAATAACTTGGAATTCTCCATATATTAATACAAAGTCATTAGTTTATATTAATATATGTAGTTTCAAAATTAAGAAATAACAGTTAATACAACACACTGTATTAACTTGGAGAAAGCCAAAGGTATAACTTTCTTTTTTTCTTTTTTTTGAGACGGAGTCTCACTCTGTCGCCCAGGCTGGAGGGCGGTGGCACAATCTTGGCTCACTGCAACCTCTGCCTCCCGGGTTGAAGCAATTCTTGTGCCTCAGCCTCCCAAGTAGCTGAGATTACAGGCGTGCCTCACCATACCCAGCTAATTTTTTGTGTTTTTAGCAGAGACAAGGTTTCACGATGTTGGCCAGGCTGGTCTCGAACTCCTGACCTCAGGTGATTCAACTGCCTCAGCTTACCAAAGTACTGGGATTACAGGTGTGAGCCACTGCACTCAGCCAAAGATGTAACTTTCATAACCCTAAATATATACTGCTATCTGAACCATCATCAAAGTGTCAATTTGTTTACAAAACCTTCGTAAGGATTTTTTTAACTGTCATAAAGGAATTTATTTCCGTAGACATTACATCTTGCCTCCAACAATGGAAAAATAAGGGGAGACAATCTATTATTTAAGTGATCTATTGTTTGTTTTACTAATTCCATTAGTGCTGGTTGTAAAATTTTTGTTATTATGAGAAATAATAAAATTAGTAAAGTCAATGTAATGAAAAGTAAGAATTACTCCTCAATGTGGAAGTTTAGGGATGAATTTTGAGTTTTGAGGAAAGATCCAAATTCTCTAAGTCATTTGCCTTTGATGACCTTCATACCGAATATTTAAGAAGATTGTTCATTAAATTATAAAAACAGTCATACTCTAAGTCAGTGTCATAGTATGCAAAGACGTATGTGTATGAGACTTCAAAACATGCAAATTAGGTTTCAAGTAATCCCTTGCAAAGGACAAGAATTAATCATTAGTAACATTTAATATTCTGGGGGTTGTAAAAAGTAAATCACTTTAGTAAAAGTAAAGCATTTTTCTAATAGAGTAGAAGTATCAATAAACAGCTTATTATTATTTTCCCAAAGAATCTCACAGAAAACGAAAAGCACATATATTATCTGAGCTTTTAACATTTATATGAGGATGGCAATCATCCTCAAATTTGAGAACTGCATCACCTAAATTTGTAGAGTACACATATGAAAATGCTAGCTAATATCCATTCCTAGGTTTGAGAAAGAAAGTACTAGAAAAAAGGCATTTTTCAAGCATTAAATTTAATACGGCCCTACACTTCAAAATGCTTTTTATGAACTCTCACCTGATTGAGATAATGATATTCCTCTGGTTGCTTAAGATGGAATGCTGATCTCTCATCTTCACTTGCTCCTGCCAGGAGGTAATAGAATACATGATAGTTCCTGTGGGAAACAAAGAAGTACAGTTTTATAATGTGTGACTTATGGTTATCATTTAACAGGGGGAGGGGGGAAGCAAACAGTAATTAGTAAAATGTATCAGCTTTGCTTCATTTTTTAATATAAATGTGATAAATTCAGCATTTAAATACTCCTAAAAATTGAATGATGTTTTGGATGTGGAATACAAAACAGAGGGATGAAGGCAGCAAAGTTAACAAAGTTAGGACCTCTGAAAATTCTCTTCTCCATAAAACCAATGAGAAATCTGGCAAATCTGTCATAATTAACCTTTTCAGAACTGTGGAAACTAATCGAAAGCTTGCAACAACCCAGAGAGTGTTTACTCAATAAAAAGAGCTAAATCTCAATAAAAATGGCTTTGTAGTGTTTTAAACTTGCCCTATTCTATCCCCTTGAAAACCAACAGCCTGCAAACTTGGAGATCAGAAGCCTGGCAGCCACCAGAAAGGTCAGAACAGGGTTTGAGCTTGTTCAAAGCCTCATTCCCTAAGAAATATTATTTGAACTGTCTGGTGGTTCTCTGTGAGCAGCCATATTCAAGGCTGACTCTACAAGATTTGATTTGGACTTCATATCGTGCAAAGATCTTTTCCCCAGAGGGATCCATAGAAACTGAGGCAATCGCTGAACAGCCTACTTCCTAAAGCAGTGGATCAAAGTTGAGGCAAACAATAGGCTAACCAAGAAACTTAAAAGGAAAAGCTGGCTTTGAAAACCTCCAATAAATTTCCTGGGAATCTAGAAGGCCATATGCATGCATAACGCTGTGGACATGCCCAAGGTTGTATGTGCTCTCAGAAAAAAAAACAGATGAAATATAAACTCTCACCTCTGGTTAACTTTGAAACCCTGCACAAGCAGAAAATAAAGGCTAAGGTAGATTTTTGAAATACCTAGCTGAGTGTTGAAGGCATGGAACAATATACATAGAGAGCCCTGTGGCAAAGAGTGAGAGACTTACTTATTGTTTCCAAGCATTTAAATAAATCTCTGTCCAGTTATTACCTGACATCTAAGTTAAATAAGCAGACACTTCAATAGCCACACTCAAAAAAAAAAAATCAACTTTATAAAAATTAGCTCAGAAAAGTCACAAAACAATCAAACAGTAGGAATAAAAACAACAATCAAACCCTGGGAAGGAGAGTACTCCTTTCCAGAGTGGCCACATTGTATTATTTTAAAGATCAAATTTCTCAGCCAGGCGTGGTAGCTCATGCCTGTAATCCCAGCACTTTGGGAGGCCAAGGTGGGCGGATCACGAGGTCAAGAGATCAAGATCATCCTGGCCAACATGGTGAAACCCCGTCTCTACTAAAAATACAAAAATTAGCTGGGCATGGTGACTTGCGCCTGTAGTCCCAGCTACTCTGGGAGGCTGAGGCAGGAGAATCGCTTGAACCCAGGAGGCGGAGGCTGCAGTGAGCCGAGATCACGCCACTGCACTCCAGCCTGGTGACAGGGCGAGACTCTGTCTCAAAAAAAAAAAGAAAGTCCAATTTTGTTTTGTTTCGTTTTTGTTTTGAGACAGGATAGCTGTCACCCAGGTTGGAGTGCAGTGGCATGCTCATGATTCAGTGCAGCCTTGACCTCCTAGGCCCAAGTGATTCTCCCACTTCAGCCTCCCTAGTAGCTGGGACCACAGGTGTGCACCACCAAACCTGGCTACTTTTTGTATTTTTTGTAGACACAGAGTTTCCCCGTGTTGCCCAGGCTGGTCTCGAACTCGTGAGGGCTCAGGTGATCTAGCCATCTTAGCCTCCCAAAGTGCTGGAATTACAGGCGTGAGTCACCACACCCAGCCAAAAAAAATCCAGTTTTCAACAACAACAAAAAAATTATAAGGCATGCAAACAAAGAAGACAGTATAGCCGATACAAAGTAGAAAAAGTATTAATTAATAACTGTCCCTGAAAAAACCCAGACATTAGACTTACAAGATTTTAATCAGCTATTTTAAATGTGTTCAATGAACTAAAGAAAGTCACATTTAATGAACTAAAGAAAAGTATGAGAACACTATCTCACCAAATAGAGACTAATATACAGGACTTTTAAGAAATTAATCAAAAAAGAATTCTGGAGTTGAAAAATATAACTGCAATGAAAAAGTATCTAGAGGAGCTCAACGGCAAATATGAGTAGGTAGAAGAAAGAACCAGTGAACTTGAAGAAAAAATCAACAAACATGAAGACAGGTCAATTGACTCTCGTCTAAGGAACAGAAGAAAAAAAAATGGAGAATAATAAACAAGGTCTCAGAGACCTGTGGGACACCATTAAAAAGACTCCTATGGCAGGCATGGTGGCTCACACCTATAATGCCAGCACTTTGGGAGGTGGAGGTGGGTGGATCACCTGAGGTCAGGAGTTCAAGGCAGCTCACGCTTATAATCCCAGTACTTTGGGAGGCAGAGGTGGGTGGATCACCTGAGGTCAGGAGTTCGAGGCCAGCCTGGCCAACACGGTGAAACCCCGTCTCTACTAAAATTACAAAAAAAAAAATAGCTGGGCATGGTGGCAGACACCTGTAATCCCAGCTACTCAGGAGGCTGAGGCAGGAGAATCACTTGAACCCGGGAGGTGAAGATTGCAGTGAGCTGAGATCGCACCATTGCACTCCAGCCTGGGTGACAAGAATGAAACTGTGTCTCAAAAAAAACAAAAAAAAAAAAAGAAAGAAAAAAAGGCTCCTATACATACTGGGAGTTCTAAAAGGAGAAAAAAGAAAGGGACATAAAGAATACTTGAAAAAACAATTGCCAAAATCTCTCTCCAAATTTGATGGAAAACATTAATCTGCACATCCAAGAAATTCAATGAACTCTAGAGAGTATAAACTCAAAGAAATCCACATTTTGACAAACCAAAATTCTTGAAAGGCAAAGACAAAGAGAGAATTTTGAAAGCACCAAGAGAGAAATTCCTCATCAAGGAATCCTAATATAAGATTAACAGCTGATTTCTCATCAGGAACCATGGCAGACAGATAACGTATTCAAAATGTTGAAAGGAAAAAAAAATTGTCAGTCAAGAAGTATATATCCAGGAAAAATAAAGGAGAAATTAGAACACTGCCAGATAAACAAAGTTGGACTTCACAGCTACAGATGGGCCTTACAAGAAATACTACAGGTAGTTCATTTTTCTGACTGAAATAAAAGGATACCAGACAAGATTCCATTAAACACGAAGAAATAAAGAACAATGGTAAAAGTAACTACATAGGTAAATATAAAAGATAGTATAAATTAATTAACTCATTGATTGATTGATTGATTGACAGGATCTCACTCTGTTGCCCAGGCTGGAGTGCAGTGGCATGATCTCGACTCACTGCAACCTCTATCTCATTTCAAGTGATCCTCTCACCTCAGCCTCCTAAGTAGCTGGGACTACAGGCGTGCACCACCACACCCAGCTAATTTTTGTAGAGATAAGGTTTTGCCATGTTGTCTAGGCTGGTCTCGAACTCCTGGCCTCAAGTGATCTGCCCACCTTGGCTTCCCCAAAGTGCTGGGATTACAGGCAGGAGCCACTGCACCTGGCCTATTTTTTATGTATAACATTTTTTTCCTATTAAACTTGAAAAATTACATAAAGCAGTAATTATAAATGTGTTGACGGATGTACCACATAAAGAAGTAATTTGCATAACAATTACAGGACAAAGGAGCGAGAAAGGAATAGAGCTACATATAAGCAAAGTTTGTTGTGTACTATCAAAATTAAGTTGTCATTATTCCAAACTACATTGTTATAAGATTTTAACTACAATGCCCAAGGTAACCAATAAGAATATAAAAAATAATAAAAAGAAATGCCAATGAAATTAAAATGGTACACTAGAAAACATTTATTTAATGCAGAAGAAGGCAGGAATAGAAGAACAGAAGAACAAAAAAAAATCGTAACACATATGGAGAACAAACAGCAAAATGGTATTAATAATCCTACCTTATCAATAATTACATTAAGTAGATTAAATGCTCTAATCTAAAGGTAGATAAATGGCAGAATGGATAAAAGGAAAATGTATGGCCCAACTGCATACTGTTTACAAGAGACAAGCTTTAGACTCAAAGACACAAATAGGTTAAAAATAAAAAGATGGGAAAAAAAGATACCATGCAAGCAATATCCAAAAGCAAGCTAGAGAATACCAGATAAAACAATAATTACTAATTATTACTAATACCAGGAAAAATAAAGACCAAACTTGTTCCTAGGGACAAAGAAGGCCATCTTATAATGACAAAAGGGCCAATCCATCAAGAAGACATAACAATTTAAAATATATATATGTGTGTCTAAGAACAGAGCCCAAAAAAACATTGAGCTAAAAGAACTTTTTTTTTGAGATGGAGTTTCACACTGTCACCCAGACTGGAGTGCAGTGGCGAGACCTCAGCTCACTGCAACCTCCACCTTCCAGGTTCAGGCGATTCTCCTGACTCAGCCTCCCAAGTAGCTGGAAATACAGGCGCACGCAACCACACCTGGATAGTTTCTATACTTTTAGTTTCACCATGTTAGCCAGGCTGGTCTAAAACTCCTCATCTCAAATGATCTGCCTGCCTTGGTCTCCCAAAGTGCTGGGGTTACAGGAGTCAGCCAGTGCACCCAGCCACAAAAAGAACTTGACAGAACTAAGAGAAGAAGCACACAATTCAACAATAATACTGAGAGACTGTAATACTCCACTTTCAATAATGAAGAAAGCAACTAGACAGAAGATGAACAAGAAAAAGAGGACTTCAAAATTACTATATACCAATTAGACCTAACACATGTTTATAGAACACTCCAGTCAACATAAGGAGGATATATTTTTTCAAGTCCACATGGAGTATCCTCCAGGGTAGACCATGTGTAGTCTACTACAAAACAAGTCTCAATAATTTAAGGAGATTGAAATCATACAACTACTCCAAACACTTTGCAGTGAAATAAGAAATCACATTTCCATGGCCGGGCATGGTGGCTCACACCTGTAATCCCAACACTTTGGGAGGCCAAGGCAGGTGGATCACAAGGTCAGGAGATCGAGACCATCCTGGATAACATGGTGAAACCCCGCCTCTACTAAAAATACAAAAAATTAGCCGGGCGTGATGGCAGGCGCCTGTAGTCCTAGCTACTTGGGAGGCTGAGGCAGGAGAATGGTGTGAACCCAGGAGGCAGAGCTTGCAGTGAGCCGATATCGCTCCACTGCACTCCAGCCCGTGCCTCAGAGCAAGACTCCGTCTCAAAAAAAAAAAAAAAAAAATCACATTTCCAAAATACAAATACATGGAAATTTGACAACACATTCCTAAATAACCAGTGGGTTAAAGAAGTCACAAGCAAAATTATAAAATACTCCAAGATGCACAAAAACAAAACACTACACCAATACATGGAAAACAGCTGAAGCAGTGCTTAAGGGGCTTTATACCTGTAAACCCATATAAAAAAGATCTCAAATCTATAACCTAACCAATCCACCTTAAGAAACTAGAAAAAAAAGCAAACTAAACCCAAAGCAAGCAGAAGGAAGGAAATAATAAGCATCAGAGCAGAAATCAATGAAATACGAAATAGGAAAAAAAATAGAGAGCATCAATGAAACTAAAGATTGGTTCTTTGAAAAGATCTTCAAAATTAAACTTTTACCTAAACTGATGAGACAGACACAGAAAGAAGCAGAGAGAGAATCAAATTCAGGAATGAATGAAAGCGGAACATTACTACCAATCTTACATAAACAAAAAAGATTGTAACGGATACTATAAAACAAGTTTTGACAACAAATTAGATAACCTAGATGAAATGGACAAATTCCTAGAAAGAGAAAAACTACCAAATCTGACCACAGATGAAACAAAAAGTCTGAACAGATCTACAATAACTAAAATGTTTCAATTAATAATCAAAATTTCACACAAATAAAAGTCAGAACCAGATGGCTTTGCTGGTGAATTCTACCAAACGTTTAAAGAATTAACCCAATCCTTCACAAACTCTTCTAGAGAACTGGTTTGTAAAAACTGGATTTCACCTCTCATTCATTCTCCAAAACCAAGGAAATGAGAGTTATATCCCCTTATTTCATTATCATTAAAATGTGTTAGAAAAAGTTACTAATAGTTTTCTATCTGTAAAACGGGAATAAATAACCAAGAAGCAGAAAAGTTAAGTGAGATGCCCAAGGCATACCCAATATTTGAATGTAAGTCAAACCCTCTCTTAACCAAATCTCACTGTAGCATGAAACAAATCATTAATTTACTTCTTTATCTTATTTCTCCATCTGAAGGATACCACATATATCATCTCTAAAGACCTGTATACCTCAAGTAATACAATGGAATTAAGAGCTTTATTGAAAATTTTTTTTCTCAAGTTAGAAAAAGAACACTAAGGAAATGGGAGCAAAGTCCCAAGGCACATTGCTCACCAAGAGGAATGAGGAACAACTGAGAAACTGCTTACTTGTTCTGACAGTTTGCAATAGTTCTATATACCAAATAAAGATCTCCTCCTAGCAGCCTCTGAAAAACTGCAAAGTTCTGCCCATGACAGAAATAGCAATTATGCATAAAGCTATGCATGACATAAACTGAATTAAGGGTCATAATACACAAAGACCTTAAAAGTCAATCTGCATGATACAAATGTTAATTAACTTCATCTAATTACACAAATAAAAATACGTACCGTTCATTATGCTCTTGATAAACGAGTCTGGACTTCTCCAGTAGATATTTTTCAACATAGGCACTACAAGAAAAATTAAATTGGTTGATATAAATAATAAAGTTTAATGTAAGGTAGAAAAATATTTGGAGACAGTGTAAAAGTATAAAGAATACTATCCAGATCATTTCAAAATATGCACCATTGGCCGGGCGAGGTGGCTCACACCTGTAATCTCAGCACTTTGGGAGGTCGAGAAGAGAGGATCACCTGAGGTCAGGAGTTCAAGACCAGCCTGGCTGATATGGTGAAACCCCATCTCTAATAAAATACAAAAATTAGCCAGGCATGGTGGCAGGCACCTGTAATCCCAGTTACTCGGGAGGCTGAGGCAGAAGAATTGTTTGAGCCTGGGAGGCGGAAGTTGCAGTGAACCAAGATCACACCACTGCACTCCAGCCTGGGTGACAGAATGAGAATCTGTCTCAAAAAAAAAAAAAAAAAAAAATATATATATATATATATATAAATACATACTATTATAATTGTGGTATGGGTACTGTTAGTGCTATCCATGTTAAATTCATATGGTCATGAGTCTTTTTTCTTTCAGTAAAGCAAAATAAAATAAGAAGTTTAAACCAGGCCGGGCGCAGTGGCTCACGCCTGTAATCCCAGCACTTTGGGAGGCCGAGGCGGGTGGATCACCTGAGGTCGGGAGTCCGAGACCAGCCTGACCAACATGGAGAAACCCCATCACCACTAAAAATACAAAATTAGCCAGGCATGGTGGCGCACGCCTGTAATTCCAGCTACTCAGAAGGCTAAGGCAGAAGAATCACTTGAACCCGGGAGGCAGAGGTTGCGGTGAGCCAAGATCGCGCCACTGCACTCCAGCCTGGGCAACAAGAGCAAAACTCCGTCTCAAAAAAAAAAAAAAGAAGTTTAAAACATAGTACACAAGATCCCTGAAGACAGACTCTACATTATTTCTAGGCTACTACACCACTACACATTCTTCCAGACATACTTTGGACAGATTACTACATAAGGCTCAAAGAGATACATAGTTTCTTTTTATATATTTATGCTATTGTCACAGCCTAAAATCAATTTATTATATAATTATTTACTCTATAAATAGTTATTTATTGGGCACTATATCAAGCACAAGGAATATGGAAATAAGTGATCTACTACCTGTTCTCAAATGACTTACAAATTAGCAGAGAAAGGAGGTAATCTAGCAGCTATCATACTGAGTTGATAGGGCTTATTGTAGAGCAATGACCAGGATATTATGCATACACAAAGAGAGACACCTGAGATTCAATCCGAGAAGGAAAAAGTATGTAAAGAAGAATTCCCATGGATACTGAGTACACAGCACAGAGTAAACTTTCATTACATATATCTGGTGAAAGAGTGACTGGGTGAATGAATTCAAAATCTGAAGGATTAACCAGAAGGAAAGGAGAACTGCCTTTATGTAAAGTTATAAAGGAAGGAGGGTACACATACCAACTTCAGGGAAAACAATTAGTTACGTATCACTTAACTACAGAGGTACATTCTGAGAAATGCATCATTAGACAATTTTGTTGTTTGTCAACATCATAGAGTGCACTTACACAAACCTGATAGTATAGCCTACTGCACACTTAGGCCTTATGTTATAGCCTGTTGCTCCTAGGTTACATAGCTATACAGCATGTTACTGCACTGAATACTATAGGCAACTGTAACACAATGTAAGTATTTGTGTATTTAAACATAGAAAAAGTACAGTAAAAATAGGGTATTAAAATCTCATATGACTACCATAGTATATGAGGTCCATCATCTACTGAAACATCACTGTGTGGTGTATGACCCAAGTTACGTATGACTAGAGAATGAGATAGGCGGACGGACTACAATCAAGAGCTAATATACTATATGCCAGGAGAATGAACTTTATCCTGAAAGTAATGAGGAATTAAACATCAATTGTATGTCTAATATTTTTTTCTCTTTATCCAGACTGTGCCCTCCAAGTCTTTAAAACTTCTTACCCAAATGGGTGCAATCAGCTAAGATCTCACTGGAAAGGGGTTCTAGAATCTGAAATGTAAAAGCTTTAGATTACTGAATCCAAATTATTAGGACAAACCTCTTAGAGGCCAGAATCTGACTCTTAAGCTGTATTTCTCCCAGTTCCCTCCCACCACATGCTATATACTTCAGTCACTCACACACACAGAATCCCCCAAAGATTCCATTCACTCCTGACTGCACTGCTCACTTTCTTCCTCCCACTTCCAATTCCCTAGTCTATTCCCAGTCTCTGTCCAGTAAATTGCATTCCTTCATTAAAATAAAGCTCAAATGTGGGTTCTTTGAAAATCCATTGCCACTACCACCACCAATAATTAAAATTTATTTCTTTTTCTGAATTACCATTGCCACTTTCAGTCTAAATTACCAAAACAGGCTCTTACCTGTCTAAAATGAGAGAAAGGAAATTAACATGAACTAATATGTTAAATCCTCACAACCACCTTGTGTGGCAAATATTACTGCCCCTATTTTACAAGTATAGAAACTGATGCTGAAAGATATTAAGATCACACAGCTAGTAAAAAGCATAACTTTTAACTCAGGTTTGTTTAAACTACAAAGGCTCTCTTTTTCAACTATAGTAGCCCCCTTCCACTTTATCCATGGGGGATACATTCCAAGATGCCAACCACAAATAATACCAAACCCACATATATATTCCATTCTACATAATACATATCTATATACTACATATACATATATATGGTTTTTTTCCTTGAATTTTGTTTTTTTGGAGAAGGAGTCTTGCTCTGTCTCCCAGACGATCACAGCTCACTGCAAACTCTGCCTCCTGGGTTCAAGTGATTCTTCCACCTCAGCCTCCTGAACAGCTGGGTCCACAGGCACGTGCCACCACACCTGGCTAATTTTTGTATTTTTAGTAGAGATGGGCTTTTATCATGTTGGCCAGGTGAGTCTCCAACTCCTGACCTCAAATGATTTGCATGCCTCAGCCTCCCAAAGTGGTGAAATTATAGGGGTGCCTGGCCTGTGTCTTTTTTTCCTATACATACATACCTATGACAAAGTTTAATTTGTAAATTAGGCACAGAAGACAGGGGGCCCCAACTCCCAGGGCATGGACTCGTAGCAGTCCATTGCCTGTTAGGAACCGGGCTACGCAGCAGGAGGTGAGCGGCCAGCAACTGAGCAAAGCTGAGCTCCACCTCCTGTCGGATCAGCGGCAGCATTACATTGTCATAGGAATGTAAACCCTATTGTGAATCGCACATGCGAGGGATCTAGGCTGCACACTCCTTATGAGAATTTAATGATATATGTAACAAGCTTGAATCATTCCAAAACCATTCCTCCATCTCCCAGTCTGTGGAAAAATTGTCTTTGACGAAACCAGTCCCTGGCACCAAAAAGGTTGGGGACCACTGCAGTAAGAGATTAACAATAACTAATAATAAAATAGAACAACTAGGCTGGGCACAGTGGCTCATGCCTGAAGTCCAAGATTAGCCTGGCCAACACAGTGAAACACCATCTCTACCAAAAAATACAAAAATTAGCTGGGTATAGTGGTACACGCCTGTAGTCCCAGCTACTCTAGAGGCTGAGGCAGGAGAATCACTTGAACCCGGGAGGAAGAGGCTGTAGTGAGCCGAGATTGCACCACTGCACTCCAGCCTGGGCGACTGAGTGAGACCCTTCTCAAAAAAATAAACAATAAATAATAAAACAATTATAACAATACACTGTAATAAAATTTATGTGCATGTGGTCTCTGTCGGAAAACATCTTACTGTACTATACTCAACTATCTTTGGGTAACTGAAACTGCATAAACTGAAACCACAGATAAGGGTGGTGGTAGGGGGAGTTTAAAGGGATATATGGGCATTTGCTGTACTTTTCCACTTATTTTTGCTGTGAAGCCACCACTGCTGTAAAAAATAAGGTCTATTTAAAAAAAAAAAAAAACTATGAAGAATATTGCTCACACAACCAGAGGACTCTGAACATAGATTATATAATAAGAAACAATATTGTAACAAAATTAAATTTCTTGAATATAATAATATGGTTATATACAAAAATGTAGATTAGAAAATACCAACTTACTTGAAAACAATTTTTTATTTTTTTATTTTTTTTGAGAGACAGAGTCTCGTTCTGTCACCCAGACTGGAGTAAAGTGGCACAATCTCGGCTCACTGCAACCTCCACCTCCCAGGTTCGAGAGATTCTCCTGTCTCAGTTTCCTAAGTAGCTGGGACTATAGGTTTGTGCCACCGTGCCTGGCTGATTTTTGTATTTTTTAGTGGAGATGGGGTTTCACTACATGTTGGTCAGGCTGGTCTCAAACTCCTGACCTCAGGTGATCCACCCACCTCAGCCTCCCAAAGTGCTAGGATTACAGGCATGAGCCATCGTGCCTGGCCTTGAAAACAATTTTTTAAAAGAATAAATGTGTGCATAATATACAGAAAGCAAATGCAACACATTGACAACAATTAAATCTAGGTTAAGAGTATGTGTGACTGTTACATTAGTGTTAAAATTTTTCTGAGGTTTTAACTTTTCCAAAACTAAAAAAAGTTGACAGGGAAGAATTTTAATGCTGACACCAACGTCTGGGAATGAACAATACATAGTTTATAAAAGGGTAAAGACAAAAATTAAAACATGCTCCAAAGCCTACGCCTGCTAAGTAGCAGTACTTACCCAAGTACAGTGCCTGTTTCCTGGTAATTTACTTGAATAAACTTCCCAAAACGACTTGAATTGTTATTATGAGCTGTCTTTGCATTTCCAAAGGCCTGTCAAAATAAATAATTCTCATTAGTTTCACTAAAAAAAAAAAATGTTTTTTTTTTGGAGGGGGGATTAGGTCAGCTGCTTAGGTCAGCTCAGAGATAAAATGCTAAAGAGACAGTAAAAAGACAATTTGCTTGTATGTTCAGACTCATTCACAGTTCAGGCAAAATTTTTTTTAAAAAAAGCAATTAACAACTGAAAGAAGACCAAGTAGATTTTATTTTCTGCTATTCGGTAAAATAAACCATAATTTTATTTTATGTTATTTATTTATTTATTTATTCATTTATTTTGGAGACAGAGTCTCGCTGTCGCCTAGGCTAGAGTGCAGTGGTGTGATCTCAGCTCACTGCAACCTCTGCCTTCTGGGTTCAAGCAATTCTCCTGCCTCAGCCTCCCGAGTAGCTGGGACTACAGGCCCACGCCGCCAAGCCTGGCTATTTTTTTGTATTTTAGTAAAGATGGGGTTTCAATGTGTTGCCCTGGCTGGTGTGGAACCCCTGAGCTCAGGCAATCTGCCCGCCTCAGCCTCCCAAAGTGCTAGGATTACAGGTGTGAGCCACTGCGCCCAGCCAAAATAAATCATAATTTTAAAAACTTAATGTTCTTTATAGTTTGGATTTCTCTTTCACATTCCAGAGCCCCCCTACAAAAAAGTCTTAATATATTTATACTTTTACTTTTTAAAAAATTTGCTAAACTGAAGTAACAAGGAGTTAGGAAAATAATAATTACATCAAAATAATTACAAGTTTAGAATAGAATAAATGAAATGAAATTCCAGTACATAATGTACTATACTTTATTATGCCTATTTAAAACAAAGCTAGAGTACTCATTACAAAAGAATAAGAACTATAAACTTCCTAAATCGTCACCCAAAGTATGTACCTTGCAATGGAATACTGCCCAGGAAAAAAAGTAAACTAATGATATCAACAAACACTATGCTAAGCACAAGAAACCAGGCACAAAGTACATATCATATAATCTATTTATATGAAATTCTAGAAAAGGCAAAACAAGAGTAACAGGAAGCAGATCAGTGGTTATCTGGGAATCCGGGTGGAATTGAGAAATATCTACAAAGGGGCACAATGGGTGATAAAGATAATCTGTAGCTCAATTCTGTGATGGTGGTCACATGGATATATACATTTATCAAAATTCACTGAGCTGTACACTTTAAATGTGTACATCTTATTGTAAGTTATAGCTCAATATAGCTCAATGAAATTTAAGATTTAAATGTTTTTAAAAAATGAAGCTACTGCCCTAGCCTGAGCATTCACATTATACTTGAAGAAACAAAACTAGAAAAGACATAGAGATGATTCATTGCGGAGCTTTTTTCTTCTCCTATAATAATCTCATGGGAATGGCATGCCCTCTAACTCCAAAATCCTAAAGTAGCCATTTACTGAACACCTCCCTAAATGCAAAGCTGTTTGTGCTAAACTGTAACTGTGCAGAGCATATATACACAGACGCACACACACATACAAGACATGGCAAGGACGTCAACCAAGCTGATGCCCCAGCAACTACATCTGTACTCAAGTAGTCGTACTCAACTACAACTGTATCATGGTCCTGAGACCAGAAACATCAGCATCTCCTGAAAATTTGTTAGAAATTCAAATTCTTGGGTCCCTCACAAAACTATTGAATGAGAAACTCTGAGGATAAGGTCCAGCAATCTGTGCTTATAAACCCCCTTCGAGTGGTTCAGATGTAAGCCAAAGTTTGGCAACCACCGCTCTACTTATTATGCATGCATTTAAATTTCTGTGAAATTACATTTTACTATGTCTAAGAAATTATTCTATAATGATAGCAGCAAATGCAAAGATTCATAAAAATCTCCAGAAATGTCCCTCATGAATGTTTAGATTATACTGTACCTTAGTAAGTCATGGAAAAGAGCCCAGGCTCTCAACCATCACCGAACCATCTGCAAACTATATACACAAAAAAGCCTGACATTGCTGAGTCCTGAACGCCTAGAATAATTTGTCCATTCTGCTTTTTCCCTTTCCACCATAGAAAGTTTTTTACAAGGAATTTAGAAAAACCACACAGCACAGATTAATAAAATGTAGAAACAGAAACATAAATTTCATCAAAGAAATATTCATTTAAATGTCAAATGCATTACATTTCGATAAAACTTACAAAATAAACCGTGGGCTTGGAGATACGAAATATGGATGTGTGATGTACTACTTCTATTTTCATGTATGCCACTTTTGATTCTGCCCAAGGCTACAATGTCAACAGCAAATCAGAAGCTTTACCTGTTACTTAACCTGTGATTGCAATACAACTTTTATCACTACATAAAGTCATTTAGGGCCATTTTGAGAGGTAGGCTTGCAATAGTTACTTCACCAAATAAGTTATATGGATGGCAAATAAGCATGAGAAAGCATGTTCAACATCACCAACTATTACAGTAATTCTGTCAAGACCACAATGAGATACTACTACACACCTGTTAGAATGGCTAAAATAATCAACAAAAATTGACAATACCAAGTGCTGCTGAGGATGCAGGGGAATCATACAGTGCTGGTGGAAATGCAAAATGGTAGAACAACTCTGGAAGACAATCTAACAAAAAGTAAAACATTCACAGAAAGTTAAACACACTCTTAACAATATGACCCAGCGATACCACTCCTGGCTGTTTACTACTGAAAAATACAAATTTATATATACATACACATCAAGGCACAAACATTATCATCAGCTTTGTGACAGTCAAAGCTTGAAAATAACGAAATGTCCATCAACAAATAAAGGATTTAACAAACTGTGATTCATCTATCTAATGGAATACTACTCAGAAGCAAAATAAAGAACTGCCATATTTTAACAACCTGGATGAATTTCAAAGATACAACACTGAATGAGAGAAATCAGTCTCAAAACTTTACATATGGGTGGTTCACATGTGTAATCCCAGCAATTTGGGAGGCCACGGGGGGAGAACTGCTTGAAGCCAGGAGTTTGAGACTGTCCTGGGCAACATAGGGAGACCTCGTCTCTATAAAAAGTTTTTAAAAATTAGACCAGCATGGTGGCAGACGCCTGTAATCTCAGCTAATCTGGAGGCTGAGGTGGGAAGATCACTTAAGCCTGGAAGGTAGAGGCAGCAGTGAGCTGTGACTGTACCACTGCACTCCAGCCAGGGTGACAGACTGAAACCTGGGTCTCAAAAAAATAAAAAACTTTACATACTACAGGACTCTATTTATATGACATTCTCAAAAACAAAAAGAGCAGCAATGGAGAGCAGACAAGTGATTCTGAGTCATGAAAGTATGGCAGGGCAGAGGGTATGAAGATAAGGAGTATCATAAGAGTTTTATGGAGTAATGAAACTATTCTGTATCAAAATTATACACAGATGGCTATAAAAATGAATGTTTTAAATTCATAGAATTTTAATATAAGATTACTTATTTCAAAAAAAAACTCAAAATATTTATTCAAAATAGAAGGCACAAAAAAGACAATTTCAGATATACATAGTTGAAAATATTCATCACAAGCTAACCTGCACTAAAAGAAACATTAAAGAAGTCGTTTAAGCAGAAGGAAAATTGTATCATATTAAAACATGGATCTATATAAGGAAAGAAGAACAGCAGAAATGGTTGCCCCATTAGTAAATACATAAAATATTTTTTAGTACTTAAATCTTTTGAAAAGATCATTGAGAGTGAGATTGGCAAAAATGGCAGAGTAAGGACCTCTAAACATCCTCTCCTTCATAAAAGGCACAAGAATGCTGACAAAAACTGTCCAACTCAAATTTTTAAGAACTCTGGAAATTAACCAAAGGATTGCAAGAACCCTCGGCAGAGGCATTTAATCAAGAAAAAACAGCTGAGTCTCGGTTAGGAAAATCAGGCATTTTAACTTGTGCTATTACTACTCCTTTCTCTCTAGCTCCACACTGAAGAGAAAAACAAACATCCTACAATGATGGGGTTTTTTAAAAGACATCCAAGAAGCCACTTGAAGAATCAGAACAGGGATGGAACTCAACCAAACTCCAGTTCCCGAGAAAATCATCACAATTTGACTTATCTGGCACTTCCCTGGAAAAACTCACACAAAGGGTTCTCTCTTTGTGTGTATGTATGTTTTGTTTTGTTTCGTTTTGTTTTGTTTTGAGACAAGATCTCATTCTGTCGCCCAGGCTGGAGTGCAGTGGTGCTATAATGGCTCACTACAGCCCCCACCTCCAGGACTTAAGCAATCCTTTCACCTCAGCTTCCTGAGTAGCTGGGACTACACACAGCCGTGCATCACCCCACCCAGCTAATTTTTGTATTTTTCTGTAGAGACGGTGGGGGAAGGGGGATCTCCCTATGTTGTCCAGGCTGGTCTTGAACTCCTGGGCTCAAGTGATCCACCTATCTGAGCCTCCCAAAGTGCTGGGATTATAAGCATGAGCCACAGTGCCTGCCCCGCATCCTACTTTTTTTTTGCAACAGGGTCTCACTCTGTCAACCCAGACTGGAGTGCAGTGGTGCCATAAGGACTTTCTTGACCTTACTTGGAAATCACTTGCTGTAAACAGCCTCTTCGCACTCCCCACTGCACCCACCCACCATCACTATGTGTGCTTGTCAAAAACAATCAGAAGCAATTGTTAAAACACTATAACTGCTTAAGGTGGCAATAACAGAATGGGGCAAAAAAAAAAAAAAAAACACCAAACAACTTAAAAGGAAAAGCTGGTGAATAATATGTAAAAAGGGGACTCTGAAAACATCTGAAATATTCATGGGCATATGGAAGGCCATAAGCATGCACAGTACTGCACATACCCAGGATATGTCGATGCTCACAAAACACAGGAGACCTGTGTTTTGAACTTGAGGTTCTTTGTAAGCAGGAAGTAAAAGGTAAGGCAGAGTTGACAACCGCTTGGCTGAGTACTGAAGGGGTGAGTCAACAAACACACAGAACCTCATAATAAAGACTGGAAGCCTTAACTTCAGGCATTTAAGGAAATCCAAATCTAATCATAACTAACCACCATAACTGAGTACAGTTTTTGATGATCTCATGCACAAAAATATAGACTTTACAAAATTAGTTCAAAGAAGTCATGAAACAACCAAACAACGGTAAGAAAACAACCACAAACCTTGGGAAAATCTCATTTTGAGATGCCACATCATTATTATTATTTAAAAATGTCTAGTTTTCGCCAAAAAATTAAGAGACATGCAAAAAAGTACAAAAGTATGGGCATGGGAAAATGAAAAATAGCAATAAACAGCAATCGTTCCTGACAAAGCCCAGATGTTGGACTTACTAGGCAAAGGCTACCAGCTTTTTTTTTTTTTTTTTTTCCTGAGACAGGGTCTCACTCTATCACTCAGGCTGGAGTGCAGTGGCACCATCACAGCTCAGTGGAGCCTCAACTTCCTGAGCTCAAGCAATCCTCCCATCTCAGCCTTCCAAACTCAGCCTCCTCAGTAGCTGGGACTACAGGTGCACACCAACACATCCAGCTAATTTTTTTTCCCATTTTTTTGTAGAGACAGGGTCTCACCCATGTTGCCTAGGCTGGTCCTGAACTCCTGGGCTCAAGTGATCCACTCTCCTTGGCCTCCCAAAGTGCTGGGATTACAGGCATGAGCCACCACACCTGGCCAAAATACAGAACTCTTAAATGCACAAAATATATCCACCAAGAAAGATCATGTTTTGGGCCATAAGTCTCAATAAATTTAAAAGAGTTCAAGCTATACAACACAGTGTTATTTAACCTGGCCAAAATACAGAATTCTTAAATGCACAAAAAATATCCACCACAAAAGACCGTGTTCTGGGCCACAAGTCTCAATAACTTTAAGAGAGTTCAAGTTATACAACACAGTGTTATCTAACCACAAAGGAATTAAATTATAAATCAAGAACAGGGGACAGAATCTCAGAGGACAGGATTGGGGCAGAGCAAGATGTGGAACAGATCCACAGATCCACTGACTGCTCCCCCCCACACAAAAAGACACCAATTTAACAACTAACTACACACACACACAAAGCACCTTCATGACAACCAAAAACCAGTAGGGTAAATGGAAACAGCCATCTTAGACTAAGATGGAAGCCGTGTACTGAGAATGGCAGAGCCACAAAGAAGGAGCCCGTGCCCATCACTGCACAATCAACCAGATCAGCCCAAGACTGCTACCATGTGTATTATGACGTAAGAGAAATGAGTCTATCTTCTTTAATCCCTTATTGTTTTGACCTTTGTTACAGCAACTTAATGTTTGTACAAAAGGGCTTTCATTTCTTACTTCATTCGTTTCTGCATTGTTTGAATGTTTTATAGCATGTATAATTAGTTTAATAACTTAAAATATATACATAATCTATATATGTTTATTTACCTATAAGATACAGATATAAGTAGATATATATCTATATATAGGGAGAGTGAAATCCATATTTATCCATATAGTCTATACAGAGGTTAGATAGATACAATGTGCAGTGGGCCAAAGATAGGGACTTTTAGATTTTGGTTTTCTGATACACCAAAATATTTCGAATTAATTATACCTTCCTGAAAATTAAATTCACAAATCTTTATTGAGAATTGGTCATGTGAAAGAAACTAAAGTGACACAAATAAGTATGTCATTATTTTAGAAAGTACTGTATTCACTCATGAGTAGCAAATTAATTTCAACAAAACAATACCATCCATACTTTTCAAGTAATACTGTTAATCTAAAGTTCATTGATTTGAAGTTTCGTTTGTACTTAATTTGGCAAAATCTGTTTTGCTTTATAGTTGTATACAAACTTTAAGGAAAAAAATTTAAATAGTTTTATATTTGTACATTTTTCAGTGTCTTTAAAATTTTTGTTTATATATATTTATAATAAAATAATCAGGTTTCCAAAAAAAACCAGACAGGATTTAAATATTTACAAACTAAACACAAATCTAAGCAACCCATGGTTGAAAGAAGAAATCAGGCCAGGCACCGTGGCTCATGCCTGTAATCCTAGCACTTTAGGAGGCTGAGGTGGGTGGATCATCTGAGGTAGAGTTCAAGACCAGCCTGGCCTACATGGAGAAACCCCATCTCTAATAAAGACACAAAAATTAGCTGGGTGTGGTGGCGCACACCTATAGTCCCAGCTACTCAAGAGGCTGAGACAGAAGAATCGCTTGATCCCAGCAAGTGGAGGTTGCAGTGAGCCGAGATTGCGCCACTGTACTCCAGCCCTGGCGACAGAGCAAGATTCTGTCTCACAGAAAAAAAAGGGGGTGGGTGGGATCTGTCTCTGCTGTTCCACGTCCTCCACCTCAGGAGCCCCTGGTGACTTTGTCACAGCCTCCGTTCCTCTGTGATCTCCAGGTCCTGGGAGATGCACAGCTAAGACGCCAGGACATCCTGGAAGCTGGGAAATAACCCTGAACCTGCAGCAGCAATCTGGTCTCTCCATCACCTTAGGCTTGTGGACCACAAATCACAACCTCATCCACTGCATGGACACAGGAATATGTCAGAACATAGCCCTGCCTGGGCCATCAAGCTCCAAATGGTCATCCAACTAGGAGCCTCGGACAACGGCCACTTTTGCTGGGAACCCGTAGATAGGCCTCTAGGAAGATCTGACTGCTGTTTTTCCAAAACAGTGCCCCGTCAGCAGGAGGCAGTTAAAATCGGTCTTCATCCTTATCCTTATCCTTATTCTAATGGCACTTAGATGCACTTCTTTAGAGGGGAGAATGAGACAGGCAAGTAACAAAAGGTTCCAGGAGAATCTCCAACTGACCTGCATACTGGGAAGACAGGGTGAAGACTTGTGAAGTCTATGCCATTTGCAGGGAGGAGGAGCCTGGCCTCTCCTGTTTCTATGTGAAGACCTGGGATCAAATTAGTGAGGTGAACAGCCTGTTAGGAGGACCTCATCTCACTTTGCTGTGTTGTTTTTCCTTTTCATTCATTAATTTTACTCCTCACCCTTCTATGTGTCTGCGAGCCTAATCTTTCCTGGTCATGTGACAAGAACCCAGTATTTTCCGTTTTTTTGAGATGGAGTCTCGCTCTGTTGACCAGGCTGGAGTGCAATGGCATGATATTGGCTCACTGCAACCTCTGCCTCCCGAAGAACCCGGTATTTTCTACAACAATATTTTATACATTTTCTTTCTACAATGATTATATAATTATGGCTTTCTAGCAGGAAACAAAAAAATAAAGAATAAGTCACAAAAAAAGAAATCAAAAGGGAAATTATCAAACGTTTTAAACTAAATAAAAATGAAAACACAATATGTCAGAATTTGTGGGATAGCAGTACAAGCAGTACCTAGGAAAGAATTTACAGCACTAAATAAATATATTAGAAAAGAAGAATGATCTAAAATCAATGACCTCAGAGATCATACTAAAGACTTTAAAAGCCTGTAATTCTAGCACTTTGGGAGGCCAAAGCAGGCGGATCGCTTGAGCCTGGGAGCTCAAGACCAGCCTTGGCAACATGGTAAAACTCCGTCTCTACAAAAAATACAAAAATTAGCCAGGCGTGGTGGTACATGCCTATAATCCCACCTACTTGGGAGGCTGAGGTGGGAGAATTGCTTAAGCCAGGGAGGTTGTGGCTCCCATTTATTTGCAGGGTTTTATGGCTACAGCATATTCTTCACTCATTGCACACATGACAGACACCTGTACATCTTCACCTGCATTGTATTTTCCTTGTATTTATTTGCCTAGTTCACTTTCTGGCAGTTTAAGATCCTCAGGAACTCCATCAGCTTCTGTCAGCAGGGAAAGGCAACTATCTTGAATGCGTATCAGTTGATAATCATGTCTCTGAATATTTGGAACATCCATGTTGTGAATAGAAGGACAAATATCTTCTTCTTTTTTTTTTTCCCAAGAAAACAGCAATTCCAACAAGGTGAACCTTGGCATGACCATGTTTTCCAGTTTTGGAAGTTAACATCTTCACTATTTTGCACAGTTGTCCTTTGAACACCATGAAGCCACTTTTGCGCAAGGTTGAGCACTGCATAGGGTAAGTGCTGGAAGCCCCAGCATCTCCAGTAGTTAAATCAATTTTGTACACCATGGTGAGCTGGGGAGATGGTGGTTTTTCCGTGGCAACTTTCAGCAGGCAAAGAGCGCCTTTCACCTGCGTACCTGCACGGGTCCCCTACAGCTGCAGAGCCGGTGGCAGCGGTGGCAGCCACAGCAGTTGCCAATAAGGGAATATTACATAAAACTTTATGACAATAAATATGATAACTTAGATTAAGCAAGTTTCTTGAAAGACACAAACTACCAAAGCTTACTAAAAAAAACAGTAATAACAATAATCACATGAATAACTCTATATCTACTTTTAAAATTGAAACCTTGTTTAAAATTCTCCCACAAAAAACACCAGGTCCAGATGGCTTCATTAATGAATTCCAACACTGACAGTAAAAAAAAAATCAGTATTACACAACTCTTCCAAAAATACGAGAAAAGACTTCCCAATTCATCCTATGAGACTTGATAATTCTATCAATGCAAAAGATTGAATGCAAAAAAAAAAAGACATTCAAGAAAACAATGTTAGGCATGATGGTGCATGCCTGTAATCTCAACTACCTGGAAGGCTGAAGCAGGAGAATCACTGAAGCCCAGGAGATTGAGACCAGCCGAGGCAACATAGTGGGATCCACTCTCAAAAAAAAATTTTTTTTAATGAGAAAGACAACAATGTCCCTCATGATGTAATTCACATTAACAAAGTTTAAAATATAATCATCTTAATAAGACACAGAAATAACACTTGACAAAATGAATTTTGACATCCATTCCTGACAAAAGCTCTAAACAAGCTAAACAGAATGGATCAAGCTCAATTTGACACAGAATTTACACAAAACCAACAGCTATCATTATAACTTAATGGCTAAAGACTAAATGTTTTCCCCTAAGATCAGAAACGAGACAAGGATGTTGCTTTCAACCACCTCTACTCAACATTATACTGGAGTAGCCAGTGAAATCAAGCAAGAAAAAAAAAGACATCCAAACTAGAAAGGAAGAAAAACTTTTTATTCACAGACATGACTGACTATATGAAAAATCCAATGGAATCTATAAAAAAGCTGATGCAGGGGTGGGCAGGTTTGGTGGCTCATGCCTGTTATCCCAGCACTTTAGGAGGCCAAGACAGGAGAATCACCTGAGCTCAGGAGTTCAGGACCAGCCAGCCTAGGCAACATAGTGAGACCTCGTCTCTACAAAAAATAAAAAAAAAAAAACGGCCGAGCATAGCAACACAGGCTGATAGTGCCAGCTACTCAGGAGGCTAAGGTGGGAGGATCACTCGAGCCTGGAGATCGAGGCTGCAGTGAGCTATGATGACACCACTACACTCCAGCCTCGGCAATAGAGGGAGACCTTGTCTCAAAAAAAAAAAAAAAAAAAGGTTAATGGCACTAATATTTAAGTCTAGCCAGATTGCAGAAGATAAGATCAACGTGTAACTATCAACTGTATATCTATATACTAGCAACAAACAATTGAAAATTGTAGAACACCATTTATAATAACATCCTCAAAAAATTGAGAGATAAATCTTACCAAAGATGTAAAAGACCTGCACACTAATAACTATAAAATACTGCCAAGAGAAATTAAAGAGCTTAATGAAAAGTTAAACACATACTTATCATCTGATCTAGTCATTCCATTGCTAGATATTTACTGAAGAGAAAAAATGCATATGTCTATCTAAACTTGAATGTAATAGCCAAAAATTAAAAACAACCCATATATCCATCAACGAGTGAACAGATCTAAAAAATTGTGATATCCCATGGAATACTATTACCTTAGCAACAAAAAGGAATGTATTATCGACATATGCAACAACATGGATAAATCTCAAAATAATTATACCAAGTGGGAGAAGCCAAATATAAAAGGGTACATACTATGTGGTTCCATTTATATAAAATGGTAGAAAATGCAAACTAATCTACAGTGACAGAAAGCACTTAACTGGTTTCCCATATATGGGTGGGCTGAGAGGAGCGTGAAAGAGGGATTACAAAGAGGTATGAGGAAACTTTGGGGATAATGGATATGTTCTTGACTGTGGTGGTGGTTTCATGGGTATATACATGTCAAAGTTTATCACGTTATACACTTTAAATATACGCAGTTTACTGTATTTCAATTTTACCTACAAAATATCTTTTAAAAAGACAATGCAGTAATATTACCTTTTCCTTTCAGGTCTAAAACAAACACTATATTCCCTTTCCTTTTTTTTTTTTTTTTAAATTGGCAGGCAAAAACTGCATATATTTATGGTGTATAACATGATGTTTTCATATATGTCTGCAGTGTACAATGGCAAAATCAAGCTACTTAATGTATGCATTACCTCACAATACTTATCATTTTTTGTAATGAAACTGATTAAAATCTTCTCTTAGAAATGTTCAAGTATAGGCTGGGGGCGATGGCTCATGCCTGTAATCCCAGCACTTTGGGAAGCCAAGGCAGGTGGATCACCTGAGGTCGGGAGTTCAAGACCAGCCTGACCAACATGGAGAACCCCTTCTCTACTAAAAATACAAAATTAGCCGGGTGTGGTGGCACATGCCTGTAATCCCAGCTACTCAGGAGGCCGAGGCAGGAGAATCCCTTGAACCCAGGAGGCAGAGGTTGCGGTGAGCCGAGATTGTACCATTGCACTCCAGCCTGGCAACAAGAGCAAAATTCTGTCTCAAAAAAAAAAAAAAAAGAAATTTTCAAGTATATAATCTATTGTTACTTACTGTAGTCATCATGATGTACAATATATCCCTTGACCTTATTCCTCCTATATAACTAAAAAATTTGTGTCCTACAACCAACATCTCTCCAATCCTCGCAGCCTTTAGTAACTACCACTTTGCTCTTTGTTTCTATGCATTCAACTTTTTCAGATTCCACATATAAGTAAGATTGTGGAGTACTAGTCCTTCTGTATCATCTTTCCTTTTGACATTGGATGGTATTACTTGTAAAACATCCCACAACTAAACATTTTTTCCCATATTCTCTACATTATTACGTTTCGATGCTAGGCACAGCTGTTAAGCTTGCAGAAATACAAATACATCAGCAAAAATATTTTCACCAACCATCACAATGCAGTTAGACAGGACCTGACTCTGCTTTCTCCCCTTATAGGGGGATATACAGTGACTACAGTCATCTCTTTCTTTGCATCATTAATGACCCAAAGACATTCTCTTTAAAAAAAAAATTACCACTGTCACTCTTCAATCTTCCACACCACCTTTTTTGCTTTCCCATCTTCCAGGTCCTCTTGGTTACTAAAAATAATGTCTACACTTCTATTTAGTTTTACTTCATCTTCTTACATCTATCAAATATTTTTTAAAGATATGTTTAAGAATAAGAACAGTATTTTTCTTTCTTTTTTTTAAATTGCTGCTCCTTGTGGAGCAGGGCTACCCTGCAGGCAGTGTGCCCAGAATAGCAAGAACAGTATTTCTATAGCTTTTCAGCCTTTTGGCTAAGATCAAGTATAGTTATGTTTTTATCAGTTTAATATCTAGAATGTCTTCTATCCAAAGACAATTTTTTTTTTTTTTGAGATGGATTTTCGCTCTTGTTGCCCAGGCTAGAGTGCAATGGCATGATCTCGGCTCACCACAACCTCCGCCTCCCGGGTTCAAAGAATTCTCCTGCCTCAGCCTCCCGAGTAGCTAGGATTACAGGCATGTGCCACCACGCCTGGCTAATTTTTTTTTGTGTTTTTAGTAGAGACGGGTTTCTCCATGTTGGTCAGGCTGGTCTGGAACTCCTGACCTCAGGTGATCCACCCAGCTCGGCCTCCCAAAGTGCTGGGATTACAGGCATGAGCCATTGCGCCCGGCCCTAAATGAGTTTTTGGAGCTGGGAGATGGAACAGTATCTTGCTTGATCTACTCCACACATCGACCTGGTATTGCAGTACCTCTAGGAATGGTACACCCCCCTACCTCAAAGGATAAAAATTAAAATTAAAATCAAAAATAAGATTTCTATATATTTACCTCAAGTACTGGTCCAGCTCCAAGAATAATCTGTTCCACTCCACTGGCAAATCCTTTCTGACTGAGAGCAGTAAGGTGGTGAATTAGAAAGTTTGTGCTTTGAGTCTTCCCAGAACCACTCTCTCCCGAAATCACGATGCACTGATTCTTTTTGCGCTGAAGCATGGCATGATAAGCTACATCAGCCACAGCATAAATGTGGGGCTCAAGTTTTCCCAGTTGGTGGTTATCATACATTTTGACATATTTGGGGTTATAAATAGGAAGAAACTTGAATGGGTTAATAACTATTAGAATACTGCCAACATAGGTATAAATTTTTTCATGCTTAAAGCGATTTCGTAGGTTTTCTAAGAGAGTTTTCTCATTCAAATCAGGTAAACTACATAAATCATCAAAGTCTTTCTGTTGAGGCTGTGGAAGAAAACCCCGTTCCATCATCCTGCGACGTTCTTCTGTTACCCGTAGCCATGACTGCAGGCTACCATAATGGATTGATCCATCAAGGTTTTTCTCTCTCAGAAGAAAGCGGTAGTCCTCTCCACTTAAGCGATTTTCCAGAGCCATTCGGGGCCACAACATCATTCGCTGAACTGGACAATCTGTTGGATTGAGGATCCATTCTTCTCCACCAAATTCCTTTACCTCTGCTAGAACATAACATTTTGTTTTGTCAAGATGAAGTTTGTTTATAAGAGACTCAATCACCTCAGCAGCTGTGGAGTTTTTTCTGGCAGGAATCGGACAGTAGATTGTCCCTTCTGAAATAGTCCCAGGATATATCCGTAATGTATGTTCATTATCTTCAAAGCGTCGTCTTCCTCCATCATTTATATTCATATTGGATCCTGTCCCATCAGCATGGATAGTATATGTTCAAAGTCGTGCAAACCATTTTCTTGGTAAAATAACTGTAACATAAAAGATGCAAAATATTTAGAAGTAAATACACATTGCTTTCTGATGCTCAAGAAAGAAAAGCTTAACCAGCATGTTGATTACATCTTCTAAAACACAAAATACTAACTCTTGTCTTAGCACAGCAACAGTTTCATTGAGACCACATAATATTAAGTTTCATTGTCCAAATCTAGGCACTTTCTAAAATAGTAACTTGCCAAAAAAACATATATTTCAATGTTTTATTATACAAAAATCCAAAGAGTACAAAGAAAAATTATTTTTCCCCTGCTGTCTCAAATGTTTGTAAGGAACTTGGGATTAGAACCAAGTTCTTTCCTTATACTTAACAAAGACTGGATTAAGACAGAATAATCATGCAAATCTAATTGCCCTGTACCCAGAATTTCTTAAGGATAAAGCAAAAACAAGAAAGAATCCCAACAATGGAGCAAAAATTTTGTAAAATTTGTTAAAAACAGTAAGAAGATAGATAAACACAGAAATTACATAAAACCAAGAAAATGATGAGAGAAACCAACTAAAGAGATAGACATATATTTTCAAGGAATTCTAGGCTCTGACTCACTCCCTCCCACAAGGTGGGAAGGAGAAGGGAGTTTGGCAAGAGCGACAAAAGAATCCTGCCCCTGACTTGCTGCGCAAATTTAACACAATTATACAACTAGGCACCACCACAAATTTTATTCAGCTTCCCTTTGTCCTTCAATGCTACCATTATATCTTTTTACCTAACCTCATTTATTGCATTCCTTACAAGTATTCTGCATCTTCTTCCCATCTTCTCGAACTTCGTATACAGTATATCACACTTCAGAAGAATGATTTCAACTTTTATACCTCACTGAGAAAATAGTGATTTCCTTCAAATGGCTTCTCCAACTCAAAATTTATTCCTATCTTTACCTCATCTATCTTATTCCATTCCTGTCTTCTACTGAGAAAATATGCCCCACACACTTTCCAGGGCTGATAAAACCTATTTCTTATCTTCATTAGTTAGTTATATGCCCCCAAAAAACTACTCTCATGTGTCATCAATATTTCCCTTATTTATTTCATCCTTTAACATATAAGGATGATGTGCTATTAAAAAAATAAGAAGTACTTTCAGTTACTTCCTTTTTTTTTTTTTTCAAGACAGGGTCTTGTTCTGTCACCCAGGCTAGAGTACAGCGGCAAGATCTTGGCTCACTGCACCCTCCATCTCCCGGGCTCAGGTGATCTTCTCACCTCAACCTGGCTGGGACTACAGGTGTGCACCACCTTGCCTGGCTAATTTTTGTATTTTTAGTAGAGACGGGGTTTCACCATGTTGCCCAGGGTACTATCTATCCTCTCATACTACTACATATTTGTCAAAGTCTTCTAATCAAGAAACTATTTTTTCCCTTTTGCCTAGATGGTCTTTCAAACAGAGATTAATACAAAACATATTAAAAAAAAAAAAAAACCCAGCCATATAGGCCAGGAATGGTGGCTCATATCTGTAATCTCAGCACTTTGGGAAGCCAAGGTGGGCAGATCACCTGAGGTCAGGAGTTCGAGATCAGCCTGGCCAACATGGTGAAACCCTGTCTCTACTAAAAATACAAAATTAGCCAGGCATGGTGGCACGTCCCTGTAATCCCAGCTACCCAGGGGCCTGAGGCAGGAGAATCACTTGAACCCGGGAGGCAGAGGTTACAGTGAGCTGAGGTCGCACCCCTACACTCCAGCCTGGGTGAGAGAATGAGACTGTCACCAAAAAAAAAAAAAAAAATTTTTTTTTTAAAGAAATAAACTAGTGAGGAAAGGATAAACTATTCACTGTGGTACTGGTTCAATTGCTAATCTGAGTTGGAGTGAAGAAAATTAACAGTCCTATCTCATAGCATACTGAAAATAGATTCCATCTATGGATCTGTACCTATCAATCTGTTCTGGGCTCTACAGTCTGTTCCATTGGTCTATTTTTCCACCCCTGAACCTCTGTTAATTACTACAGTCCTATAATAAATTTTGGTATCTGAAGGGCACATTACCTTAATGTGTTGTTCTTTACAAATTTTACCTTGGCTATTTACACTACCATAAAAATGTTTAAGTTTGCATGTTTACTATCATGAAAAAAAACCTTTTCAGATTTTAATACCGCATTGATTTTACAGATTAATACTGGACAGAACTGACATCTTATTGACTCTTCTCATTCATGAACACCATGCTGTTGGATTTTAAAAATTACAACTACATTTTTCACTTCTAAAGTTTTTGTCATTTTCAAATCCACCTCATCTTTTTTCTGCCGATTTACATTTCAAAATTATTTATACTTAAGGGCTATTACTCCTTTTCTTTTTGAAAATCCTCAGTATGTAATTTAATATTTTTCAGACTAACACTGAAATGTCATCCAGACTGAACTGCTCTTCTGGTTGTTTATTTCATATCTTCCTTAGCACGAGATGACTTCATATATTTGAGAATTTAGCTTTACAAGTGCACTTTTGATGGAACTTCTTTTGTTTTTCATACAAACACTTACTGAGAACCTGTTTACTACTTTTTTAAGAGAACCACAGTATCATAAATATATTTTTTAAAATTAAAAATTTTGGTATTAAATGATCAATTGATATTCAAATTTCCAAATTTCCTCAGTTATCTCATAAATATTTTTCTTACAGATAGTCTAGCCAGAGATTCTGCTCTGCAATAACAGTGAGGATACACTCTGAGTTACCAGGTTCCTAGTTGTATAGCTATGTTTGCTTTCCTGAATCCCTAAGTATTTGGTTCATATAAGCTATGGCATCTGGCAGCAGTCAGCAGCAAATCTTCTTACAGCCAGGGAGGCTGTGACCTGTAACACTCCAGGAGATGTACTAAGTTAAGGGGTCCCCAACCTCTGGGCCATGGACCAGTGCCAGTCCATGGCCTGTCAGAAATTGGGCCGCACAGCAGAAGATGAGCAGCAGGCAAGTAAGCATTACTGCCTGGGCTCTGCCTCCTGTCAGAATGTCAGCAGCATGAGATTGTCATAGAAGCATTAAGCACTATTGTGAACTGCATATGCAAGGGATCTAAACTGCATGCTCCTCAAGAGAATCTAACTAATGCCTGAGGATCTAATACCTGATGATCTGAGGCAGAATAGTTTCATCCTGAAACCATCCCCTACTACCCCATCTGTGGAAAAACTGTCATCTATGAAACCAGTCCCTGGTGCCAAAAAGGTTAAAGACCACTGTACTAAGTAACTGCAATCTAATCCCTAAAGTTGTATAATATGGCAGCCCTGGAAGTAAACTTAGAAACATCTTTTTTAACAGGAGTCCTATCTTTGTCCACTGTTTCCAACAATAAGTCCAACTCTAATTACACTTCCCCATTACTTCAAAGCAGCCAAAAACCACACCTGCTCCTTCCTGAAACATAGAAGTGTTTACCTTTATGAGTCCTAGTTTTGTCAGTTTGGTTTTATCTTTGTTATTTTATCAATTACTGCTTTGTGGTTTTTTTGTTTTTTGTTTTTTTTTTTTTACAAAAAGGAGGGTTTGTCTCAAAATACCACTCAGAAATCCATCTTGATCACAAGCCAGTCCTTGCTAAACAGCTTGGAAAATCTGTATTTGCAAATCCGAGACATGAGGTTTCATCAAAATCATCTGGGGAACTTTTTCAAAACGTACATTACCAGCCGGGTGCGGTGGCTCACACCTGTAATCCCAGCACTTTGGGAGGCCGAGGCAGGCGGATCACGAGGTCAGGAGATCTGGACCATCCTGGCTAACATGGTGAAACCCCATCTCTACTGAAAATACAAAAATTAGCCAGGCATAGTGGCGGGCACCTGCAGTCCCAGCTACTCCGGAGGCTGAGGCAGGAGAATGGCATGAACTCGGGAGGCAGAGCTTGCAGTGAGCCAAGATCATGCCACTGCACTCCAGCCTGGGTGACAGAGCGAGACTCCGTCTCTAAATAAATAAATAAATAAACAAAAATTTTTTTAAAAATGTACATTACCAGGCTCAACAATAGTTATGAGTTGAGGAAATGTAGGTAATTCTGTCATTGCTGGTCCAGAAAATAGTATTTGAAAATCACTGTATTCCCAAGTATTTGGGAACTCACTTTCTACTCCCTTACCACTCTTCCCACATAGCAAGCTACTTGACAATGCTCTGGAAAAGTCACAAAATTCCAGAGTTGGTAATCCAAAGGTCTTTCCTCATTCTTCATTTTAACACACCACACTATGGCATGACTAAAGCAGCCAATTTCTAGTTCTTGAAAGTGTACTCACATAGTTATTTTTCTTGTAGTCTTCCTGATAGTCTTGCTCTTTTTCTGACTCACTCCTACAGCTCCTTTTCCATTAACTCACTTTATTTTGTTGTTGTTTTGTTTTTGTATTTGTTTTTGTTTTATAGAACCAGGGTCTGTCTCTGTCATGCAGGCTGGAGTACAGTGGCACAATCATGGCTCACTGCCGCCTCAACCTTCTGGACTCAAGTGATCCTCCTGCCTCAGTCTCCCGAGTAGCTGGGACTGTAAGTGCATGCCACCGATGGCAGCAGCGGCCCATCTACAGCGGCCACTGCCATGACACCAGCTGCAGTGGGGGAGGTGCAGCCAGGACTGCATGCTCCATGGAGGTGGCAGAAGCCAAGAAAAGGTGGGAACCCCGCCACCTTCTGAGTTGACAGGGCAGGAGTTTCGCGCTCCCTAGGTGCAGCTGCGGCCACCCGCCCAGGTGGGCTGCAGACCCGGGCATCACTGTGCTCTTGGGGGATGGGAGCAGGCAGGAACCCCACCCTCCCAGGCACAGCTGCAGCCGCCCAAGCTGCAGCTGCAGACCCAGGCATCTCCGCATTCTCAGAGGCCCGGGAAGGCCCCCCGCCCAGTCTCTGCAGGCTCAGAGGTGTTTGCTCCCACTGCCTGGACTCTCCTCACTCCCAGCAGCCACTCCAATCTCAGAGCAAGGTTGGGTCCGAGCCTGGGCACTGTCACAGCCTGGCCAAGTGTGCACACACTCCAGATAGCACTGATAGACCACACCCTGCCACCTCAGCCCCCTCTAAACTTTGGGTGCCTACAAACACTAGAGGGAGGCCGAGGGGGTACTGAGGGCAGCTCAGTACCTGTAGGCACCCCCTGTCACAAACAGCCTGGGCACCATGAACGGCAGCAGGAGGCAGGCAGGCTCCTGGGGAAAAGGAGGCAGGTCCCTGGTGAAGCCCCACCTTCAAGCCAGGGAAGGCCTGAAGCCTGGGGACCAGACTTTCCATTGGCACCCGATGACCAGAGTGGGAACTTGTGGTGCTTTCTCCAGGCCCACCCATGGTTGTCAATGAACCAATCAGTACACACACCCTCCCTGCTGAGACCTATAAAAGCCTGAACTCAGCCAGACTTGGGGAGACAACCACCTGCCAGTTGCAGAGAAAAGGTGCCCACCCCAGGGTCTCCTCTCTGCCGGGAGTTGAGAAGATGACGGGACAACCAGCTGCAGGGAGAAGCTATCCACCCCAGGGTCTCCTCTGCTGAGAGCTGAAGAGATATCCAACTACCAGCTGCAGAGACGAGCTACCCACTCCACAGTCTCCACTCTGCTGAGAGCTGAACACTCATCAGGACACCCTGGCTGCAGAGAGGAGCTACCCACTGCGAGTCTCCTCTGAGCTGTTCTACCACTCAATAAAGTTCCCCTTCGCCTTGCTCACCTTCCACTTGTCCGTGCACCTCATTCTTCCTGGGTGCAGAACAAGAATTCAGCACCTGCCGAATGGCAGGACTAAAAGAGCTATAACACAAACAGGGCTGAAATACGCCCTTTGTTCGTCCCATTGTAGGCAACAGAAGGAGAGAAGAGAGAAGGAGAAAAGAGCTGAGGCCCTTCATGGAGCCCAGACCTGGGGGCTCCCCAAGCCAGGGCTCTGACACCCTCTTTGGGGCTCTGCGGTTCCTGGCATCTTCAAGCTTCCAAGCACCACTGCATTCCCCAGTGCCAGCCGTGGAAGCTGCTTGAGGTATGCCTGATCCAGCCACAGCCTTGCAAGGAAGCCAGCGCCTATGCCAGCACCCGGAGCTGCCTGCCTCGCTGCAGCCAGCATGCTTGGTTGTGTAGAATGGCCAAACCCCTCACTCACTCGCACACCCTCCTTTGGTAGGTGTGGGATCCAGGCTGGTAGTGCAAGCCAAACACAGCCTGCCATTCAGAGTGATCAGAATAAGCCCAGCAGGCCCAAGAAAAACTCAGGCAGAGGCGCCAGTGGCCACAGACGTTTCCAGCCAGAAAAGTATCACCCCAAGAAGTATCACCCCATAGCAAGATGGAATGCTGCCCGGGCTGGTCCACAAAGCCAAAAACTTTTACTATATGCTCCTTTACAGGAAAATTTTGCTGATGGTTGTTCTAGGGTAGCCACTAAAAAAGATTTTTTTTAGGCTGGGCCTGGTGGCTCACGCCTATAATCCCAGCACTTTGGGAGGCCGAGGCAGGAGGATCACTTAAGGTCAGGAGTTCGAGACCAGCCTGGCCAACATGGTGAAACCTTGTCCCTACTAAAAGTACAAAAAAAAATTAGCCAGGCAGGGTGGTGTGTGCCTGTAATCCCAGCTACTCAGAAGGCTGAGGCAGGAGAATCGCTTGAACTCAGGAGGCGCAGGTTGCAGTAAGCCAAGATCACACCACTGCACTCTAGCCTAGGCAACTGAGCGAGACTCCGTCTCAAAGAAAAAAAAAAAAGATTTTTTAAGTGTAACTTTCCATGTGGCACATATACACCACAGAATACTATGCAGCCATAAAAAAGAATGAGATAATGTCCTTTATAGCAATATGGATGGAGCTGGAGGCCATTATCCTAAGTAAATTAACGCAAGAACAGAAAACCAAACACCACACTTATAAATGGAAGCTAAAAACTGAGTAGACATGAACACAAAGAAGGGAGCAATAGACACAAGAGCCTACTTGAGGGTGAAGGGTAGAAGGAAGGCAAGGATCAAAAAACTACCTATCGAGTACTGTGCTTATTACCTGGGTAACAAAATAATCTGTACACCAAACCCCTGCAACACACAATTTATCTAAAGAACCAACCTGTACATGTACTCCTGAAACTAAAAGTTAAAAATAATTATGTATAACTTCCAACTAGTAGAGTGAAAAAACAGAATAATGAGTTCAAAAGAAAGCAAGAAAGGAGAAGGGAAAAAAGTCAGAATAGGTATATCAAATAGAAAACAAATAGTAAAGTTTTAAAGCTAAATACAACAGTAATTATATTATATTACATGTAAATGCTCCAGTTAAAAGACAAAGATGGTCAGATCAAAGTTTTAAAATTCAACTATCTGCTGTTTTCAGTAGACACACATCTATAACATAAGGATACAGAATCAGAAAGTATTTTTTTTTTAAAGGAGAAGAAATACCATGCAAACACTAGCCAAAAGAAAGCTGGTATAATCAAAATAACATCAAGCAAAACAGGAAAAGAAAATTGAATTAAACATCTCTTAAGAGTTTTTTTTAGCCCTTCCATACTATTATTTTAGGCTTAGGCCTGAGACAAAGGTCTCTGGATATCACTGGTATTCTTGAAAAGAAGTACAAAACAGAAAAAGATTACAAGAAGTTAAGGAGGAAGCCACAGAGTGGCAAGTAAGTAGCTAGCAGATGTTGATCGAATCTGCTACAAAGAAAGCAGGAGTAGGGCCAGGCGCAGTGGTTCACATCTGTAATCCCAGCACTTTGGGGAGCCGAGGCGGGCGAATCACAAGGTCAGGAGTTCGAGGCCAGCCTGGCCAAGATGGTGAAACCCCGCCTCTACTAAAAATACAAAAATTAGCCAGGCGTGCTGGTGCGCGCCTGTAGTCCCAGCTGCTTGGGAGGCTGAAGCAGGAGAATCACTTGAACCCAGGAGGCAGACGTTGAAGTGAGTAAAGTGAGTAGAGATCGTGCCACTGCACTCCAGCCTGGAGACACAGCGAGACTCTGTCTCAAAAAAAAAAAAGCAGGAGTATTGTGAGTGAAATGTTTATTCGTTAGAGGGCTTGGGAACACAACTGTATGATTATAAATAAGATCAAGCAAGGAAGCAGAAAATAAAACTGAAGAAAAAGAAGGTCTAACTGGCAAGCCAGAGTTCCTTGGTAAGCAAGACTAAACGAGATTAAGGTCAAAGGTGGACAGATGTCTCTCAGACAGGAAAAAAAAAGGACACTTTTACTGAAAGAATTTAAAAAAAAAAAAAAAAAGATGGGCAGAGAAACAGAATTTGAGATAAGATGTGACAAGACTGCATATCAGCTAATCATTACTAGAAAGAATATAAAACCCCAAGTTTTACCTATAGCAGATCAATGTCAAGTAAAAGCAAAAGTGGGTGGTGAAAGAAAACACATTTTGTACCATTTCAGTTGAAGAAAATGTAATGGAAGAAATAAATTATCAGGCTGGGCACAGTGGTGCATGCCCATAGTCATAGCTATTTGAAAGGCTGAGGTGGGAGGATTGCTTGAGCACAGGAGTTCAAGACCAGCCCGGGCAATATACCAAGACCCCATCTCTAAATAAATAAAATGTTAATAGTTGGCAGGCTACATGTAGAATGAAAACCTCTCACCTTATACAAAAATCAACTCAAAATGGATCAAGGACTTAAATCTAAGACCTGAATAAAAATTCTATAAGATAATGTCAGAAAAACCCTCCCAGGCCTTGGCTTAGGCAAAGACTTTATGACCAAGAACCCAAAAGCAAATGCAACGAAAACAAAGATGAATAAATTGGACTTAATTAAACTAAACAGCCTCTGCACAGAAAAAGAAAAAATCAGCAAACAGACAACACACAGAGTGGAAGAAAATCTTCACAATGTGTATATCCAATAAAGGACTAATATCCAGAATCTACAAGGAACTCAAACAAATTAGCAAGAAAAAAACAAACTATCCCGTCAAAAAGTAGGCTAAGGACATGAATAGACAATTCTCAAAAGAAGATACACAAAAGGTCAACAAACATGAAAAAATGCTCAACAGCATTAATGATGAGGGAAATGCAAAACAAAATAACAATGTGATACCACCTTACTCCTGCAAGAATGGCCATAAAAAAATCAAAAAAATAATAGATGCTGGCAGGGATGTGGTGAAAAGAGAACACACTTTGACACTGATGGTAGGAATGTAAAATACATTCACTATATGTAAAATACAACCACTATAAAAAACAGCATGGAGATTCCTTAAAGAACTAAAAGTAGGGCAGGTGCGGTGGCTCACGCCTATAATCCCAGCACTTTGGGAGGCCAAGGCAGGTGGATCACCTGAGGTCAGGAGTTCGAGACCAGCCTGACCAACATGGCGAAACCCCATCCCTACTAAAAATATAAAAATTAGCTGGGCATGGTGGCACGCGCCTGTAGCCCCAACTACTCAGGAGGCTGAGGCACAAGAATCACTTGCACCCAGGAGGCAAAGGTTGTAGTGAGCCCAAATCATGCCACTGCACTCCAGGCTGCACAACAGGGTATCACCCAGTTGCCACTACTGAGTATCTACCCAGAGAAAAAGAAGTCATTTATACAAAAAAAGATACTCCCACAGGCATGTTTATAGCAGCACAATTCACAACTGCAAAAATACAGAACCAGCGCAAATGCCCATCAATCAATGAGTGGATAAAGAAATTGTGGTCAATATACACCATGGAATACTACTCAGCCATAAAAAGGAACAAAATAATGGCATTCACAGTGACCTGGATGGAACTGGAGACCATTAATCTAAGTGAAGTAACTCAGGAATGGAAAACCAAACATCGTATGTTCTCACTCATAAGCAGGAGCTAAGCTATGAGGATTCAAAGGCATAAGAATGACACAATGAACTTTGGGGACTTGGGGGAAAAGGTGGGAGGTGGGTGAGGGATAACAAATTGGGTATGGTGTATACTGCTCAGGCGATGGGTGCACCAAAATCTCAGAAATCACCACTAAAGAACTTACTCAGCTGGGCGCAGTGGCTCACACCTGTTAATCCCAGTACGTTGGGAGGTCGAGGCGGGCAGATCACCTGAGGTCAGGAGTTCAAGACCAGCCTGGCCAACATGGCAAAACTCCGTCTCTACTAAAAATACAAAAATGGCTGGGCACCGTGGCTCACACCTGTAACCCCAGCACTTTGGGAGGCCGAGGCGGGCAGATCACCTGAGGTCAGGAGTTCAAGACCAGCCTGGCCAACATGGTGAAACCCTGTCTTTACTAAAAGTACAAAAATTAGCTAGGCGTGGTGGGTGCCTATAATCCCAGCTACTCAGGAGGCTGAGGCAGGAGAATCACTTGAACCTGGGAGGCGGAGGTTGCGGTGAGCCAAGATTGCACCACTGTACTCCAGCCTGGGTGACAAGAGCAAGACTCTGTCTCAGGAAAAAAAAAAAAAAAAAAAAAAAAATTAGCCGGGTATGGTGGCACATGCCTGTAATCTCAGCTATTTGGGAGGCTGAGGCAGAATCGCTTGAACCTGGGAGGCGGAGGTTGCAGTGAGCAGAGATCACACCACTGAACTCCAGCCTTGACGACAGAGTGAGACTCCATCTCAAAAATAAAAATTAAAAATTAAAAAATAACTTAACTCATGCAACCAAGCATCACTTGTTCCCCAAAAAACTATGAAAATAAAAAATAAAACATAACGTGAATTACTGTATGACACACTAGTATATGTGTATCAGCTTAGCCTGACCAGTAAGTACTCTGTACCTTCTTCAAAATTACTGTTTTCCTTTGAAAAACTATTTCTTCTCCTTGTCATTCCATCTTTGTCATCGAACATAGTTTGAATGAACTGACCTCATTCCCCAGATAAGGGAGAAGAGAGACATTTGCTGTGACCCAGGCCCAGTCAATCAATTTATTTCATTACTCTTAGCCACAGTGGCTGATTACTGAGATTCTGTATTGGAATTTTTGCTGCAACTATCGGGAAAGCAGCTTTCTTCCCACACCAGGGCTGCTAAGCTAGAAAGATCTAAACCTACAGCTGCTGGCAGCCATATTCCCTGAATGCATAAAAGAAGCCTCTGCAATAAAAGAAAATGAAACTAACACACACAGCAAAATCTTATCAACATATTTGAGCAACTGAATCCAGTTGTGCCTCAAATAAGCTAGACCACTGAAATTCCTTGTTAAGTGTGCCAATCAATTCCCTTTTATTCCTTGAGCCACTCTCAGGTAGGTTTCTGTTCTCTACAATCAAAAGAACCCATTATAATGAGTAGTATTTCAGTGCAATACCCTTTGAGGATACAGGTTGCCCTTGTTATCCAAATTCCTGATTTCCAAAAATCTCACAACCGAAACTCAAGAACCAAATACGTTTGAGTAAACTTCTGGAATTTCCTTCATTATCTTGTTATTTGCTATCCAAACTTGAGGAAACAAATAGATTCAAATAAGGCAGTACTCCCTGACATTCAAATTCACTATCCAAACTGAAGAATTAAGCAAACATGAATAGTGGGAGATAGCTGTAAAGTCAACCATGCAGAAATATGGAAAAGAATTTATAACGTAAAATTTTAAAATCTAGAAAATTGCACATAGAGGTATACATATATTTTAAAATGGGTTAAAACACTGGGCTTTTGGGAAATCTTCACATTTTCCATCTATAGTTATAATCAAAAATAAGTTTGATATACATTACCTAATTTGAGTTGAATTTCAATTCTTAGACAAAAATAAACTATCACCTTTCAAATCAGAAAATCAAGACCTAAAGAGCAAAAAAAAACTATGAAAATATTTGATAAAGATGACATTTCAAGTCAGCAGAGAAAAAAACGATTACTAAATAAATGATGTGGGGATAGCTGACCATAAGAATAAAACAATACACGTAAAGAACTAAGCACATGACTGGCATTTATATAGCAATCAGACAATGCTGTATCTTTTATATAGAAAATTACTTAATATTCTTTTTATTCTCTATCTCAATGTAGACACTTCAAAAGTATATGCTAACAGTATATGCTAACGTGGTAAGAAAGTTGCTGTGGTTTAGCAGGGTGTGGTTCAGAATAGGCCAGCTTATGATGTTATTCACTGGACTGAGTTAGAAGGGACTAATTATAGAGGAAAACTGTGGTGAAGAAAGAAAACAGGGAATAAAGAGTTTCCTTTAAACTAGAAGTTCAGTTAAAGAAATAAAAAAGTACCTAAGGATTTTTAATGCAGTGTTCTGTGCAGTGTTCTGCAGTGTGTTATTAAAATTCACTTTTCAAAATATATACATTAATGTTGTTTTTGCTTTTTTATCAAATCCCCAAAGTTATTTTCTTAAAAAAAAAAAAAAAGTGTCCTTTCTCTTTATGTGTGCTTTATCATAGGACTCTACTGATAAATGTTAGTAAGAAAGATCATACATTGTTGGCCAGGCATGGTGGCTCATGCCTGTAATCCCAGCACTTTGGTAAGTCAAGGCAGGTGGATTGCTTGAGGTCAGGAGTTTGAGACCAGCCTGGCCAACATGGTGAAACCCCATCTCTACTAAAAAAAATAAAATAAAAAATACAGGTCGGGCGTGGTGGCTCACGCCTGTAATCCCAACACTTTGGGAGGCTGAGGCAGGTGGCTCACAAGGTCAGGAGTTTGAGACCAGGCTGGACAACATGGTGAAATCCCGTCTCTACTAAAAATACAAAAAAAAAAAAATTACCCAGGCGTGGTGGCATGTGCCTGTAATCCCAGCTACTCAGGAGGCTGAGGCAAGGAGAATCGCTTGAACCTGGGAGGCAGAGGTTGCAGTGAGCCAAGATCATGCCACTGCACTCCAGCCTGGGTGACAGAGTGAGACTTCGTCTCAAAAAATAAATAAATAAATAAATTAGCTGGGCATTGTAGCATGTACCCATAGTCACAGCTACTGAGGCATGAGAATCACCCGAACCTGGAAGGCAGAGGTTGCAGTGAGCCAAGACTGAGCCACTGCACTCCACCGTGGGTGACAGAGTGAGATTCTGTCAAAAAAAAAAAAAAAAAGGAAAGGGAAGGAAAGAAAAGGAAAAGGAAAAGAAAGGAAAGGAAAAGAAAAAAGATTATACATTGTCATCCAGTAGCAAGAAAAGTAGAACTGAATCAAGCAAACGTACTATACATTTAAAAAGTAAAAAAGAAAAAAAATTGAACTTTAATGTTGAAAAAATAACTCAAACCAAAGGCCTCATAGTACATACAGAAAACACTGTAATATCAAAGGCAAGATCTATTTGAGAAAACATTACTGATTTGCGTACAGCTATAAATATCATGGGGGAGAGCTATTAAACATTTTGAATTTATTTTAGATAAATAACTATGGGGAAGTTGTGTTCATGACCTAATATTCAAGTTTCTTCATTCTTTAGTGCTTGCAATTAGAATGTTCCACAAATAAATATAGTCACTACCATACAAATGTTTAATCACATATATAAACACATATGTAACTTATTTAGATATGTAAACTTTGCAAACTATGTATTTAGAAGTAAATTTTCTTTTTAAAAGCCCCCAAATACTCTTTTTACAAACCCATTTCCTCCTCTTCCTAGGCACACAATTAGACTTTATTTCCCAATCTTCCCTGGGGTTACATGTGGACATATGATCAAGTCCTAGGCAAATGGTATGTGGGGCAGAGATTATGTACATTCTCTCCAGGCTGAGCCAAAATACCTCTAAAAGGATCTGCCTTTCCTAGTCTGCTATAAGAATGGAGACAACCTGGGGACAAGCTCTAAGGCCCTCAGGGACACAAAGTCACTAGAGGGAAGGAGTCTGGGTCCCAAAGGACCACATAGAGAAGAGTGTCTACCATCACCCCACCTCCAACCACCTAAATTGGACTGTGATGTAAATGAGAAACACACTTTACTTGTATAGAGCTGCTGATATTTGGAGGTTGTTTAGGTATAGTAGTTGGACTACCGTGACTAATGCACTACTGTAAACATTTTCTAAACCCTCTCCTATAAGGAATCCTGTCAGGAAATTCCTCTTATATTCAATCCATCAATAAGCACTATAGGTCTGCCTTTAAAATACATCCTGAACCTATTTTCTTATCATTCCCATCTCCACCACCTACTTCAAAGCCCTATCGTTCTCTCACCTGAATTAGTGAAAAAGCATGGTATCCTTCCATCATTGCTCTGCTATAGTCTATTTTTCCACACAGCAGGGAGAGTCACCCTTTTTAAAGGAAAATCACACCATGCCACTCTACTTCAATGGCTCCCCTTAACACAAAGAAAACTGAAAGCTCTTACTGTGGTCTAAAAGGGCCTACATTATTTCACCCCCTCAAGTTTCATCTTTCTCTCACTCCACTGAAGCCTCAGTGGTCTTTTTTTTCTGTTTTTAAGTTTATTCCTAATTCAGAATCTTTACACTTCCTTCCTGGTCCCTCTACTTGGACCTTCTTTCATATCACTGAGGTCTCTGTTCAAATTTCAAATCCTCAGCGAAGGTTTTCCTTAGTATACTATCTAAAATAATCCTCTATCCCCCATCTTCCATCACTCTATTCCCCTTATCCGGATTTATTTTTATCAGAGAATTTGATGTATTACCTAAAATTATATTTTTATTTGGATTTTTTTGGTTTATTGTCTTACTTCTCCATTAAAAGGTAAGTGGCTTCATCATTCCCATCATGGGTATCCACAGCTCAAAAATTTATTTGTTGAAGAAATAAATTCACATACACATTAATCTATTTTAGCAATCATTTTTCTTGCTTAGTCATTTTACTAAAATTCACTACATAGCTTTTTCCCCTTTTTCCTTTCTCATCTATTTTCATGCATAATGTATATACACTGCTTTATTTGACTTCCTTTAAGAGCTCTTTTCAACATTAATTTGACAATGCCTAACTTTAAAAAATGAGCAAGTATCAAAGTCCTTTCCTAAGGAAGTAATCAATCAATGATGCTGATTCAATAAGCATGCCTACCAATAAGGATCGAAAAAGAGTGGCCATTTCATGCAGCCATCTTTAACCTCAAGAATACTGCCAAATCATAGAGTTCCCATAACCCTAGTAATGGAGCAAGAAATAAGAAAATGAGGCTGGGTGCAGTGGCTCACATCTGTAATCCCAGCACGTTTGGAGGCTGAGGCAGGTGATCAACTGAGGTCAGGAGTTCAAGACCAGCCTGGCCAATATGGCGAAACCCCGTCTCTACTAAAAATACAAAAATTTGTGGGTGTGGTGGCAGGTGCCTGTAACCCCAGCTACTCTGGAGGCTGAGGCAGGAGACTCACTTGAACCTGGGAGGCAGAGGTTGCAGTGAGCTGAGGTCGCACCACTGCACTCCAGCCTAGGCGACAGAGCAAAAACTCTCTCTCAAACAAACAAAAAAAGAAAATGAAAAAAAAAAAATTAAACCATGAAGAATGGATAGGCAATTATATTCACATATTAATATCCACATAATAAAATATTAACAACAAAAAAGAATGAACTATGGATATCACAACAGTTAAAACACTATGTTAAACAAAAGAAGTCAGAAACAAAAAGCACATAGGTATGATTACCCCATGAACAGACAAAACTAACCCACAATGACAGAAATTAAAACATATAGGTGGAGGGAAGAGGGAAGAGGCAAGATGGCTGAATAGAACCCTCCAGCAATCACCCCCAACCCCCAAAAGGAGCACCAAATTGCACAACTATCCACACAAGAAAGCACCTTCATAAGAACCAAAAATCAGGTAAGTGATCACAGAATCTGGTTTTAACATCTTATCAAGAAAAGAGCCACTGGTGAGGGTAGGAAAGACAGTCTTGAACTGCCAACACCACCCCTGTCCTATCCTCTGGCGGCAGCCATGTTGTCCAGAGAATCTGTGTACTTGTGGGAGAGACAGCACAGCAATTGTGGGACTTTGCATTGAAACTCAGTGCTGCCCCGTCACAGTGGAAAGCAGCACAGGGCAGAATTCAGCCGGCATCTATGGAGGGAGCATTTAGACCAGCCCTAATCAGAGAGGAATTGTCCATCCCAGTGGTTGGAACCTGAGTTCTGGCTAGCCCCACCATAGCAAGCTCACAAGTACTCTGGGATCATAAATAAACTTAGAACGCAGTCTAGGCCACCAGGACTTCAATTCCTGGGCAAGTCTTGGTGTTGTGTGCACTTGGAATCAGTGGACTTGAGGTGCACATGACCCAGTGAGACACCAGCTAGGGCAGCCCAAACAGTGCTTGCATTACCCCTCCCCCAGCACCAGGCAGCACAGCTTGTAGCTCTAGGAGAACCTCCTTCTGCTTAAGGAGAGGAAAGAGTCACGTTGTCTTACAACTTGGATATCAGCTCAGCCACAATACAGTAAAGCACCAAGCACAGTCCTGATTCCCCCATTCCAGGCTCTACATCCCAGATAACATTCCTAGACACACCCTGAACCAGAAAAGAACCAGCTGCCATGAAAGGAAAGACCCAGTCCTGGCAGGACCCTGCCTAAAGGGTCCTTGGACCTTGAATAAACTTCAGTAGCCAGCAGTGGCCAGGCAGTACTCGCCATGGGCCTTGGGAGAGACCCAGTACCATGCTAACTTCAGATGTAACCCAGTGCATTCCCAGCTGTGGTGGCCACCGTGAGAGACTCCTTCTGCCTGAGAAAGGAGAGAGAAGGGCAAAAAGGACTTTGCCTTGCAACTTGGGTATCAACTCAGCTACAGTAAAATAAAGCACCAAGCAGACTCTTAAAGTCCCTGATTTTAGGCCTTAGCTCATGGACAGCATTTCCAGACCCACCCTGGGCCAGAAGGGAACCCACTGCTCTGAAGAGAGACCCAAGCCTGGCAGGATTCACCACAAGCTGGCTAAAGAGCCTTCAGGCCTTGAAAAAACATCAGTGGTAAGTAGGCAGTACTCACCACGGGCCTGGGGAGGTGGTAGCCACAGGGAGAGACTCCTTCTGCCTAAGGAAAGAAGAGGAAAGAGTAAAAAGGACTCTGTCCTACAACTTATGCACCAGCTCAGCCACAGAAAAATAAAGCACCAAGGAAATTCCTAAAGTTCCCAACTCCAGGCCCTAGCTCCCAGCCAGCATTTCCAGACTCACCCTGGGCCAGAAGGGAACCTATCTCCCTGAAGAGAAGCACAGGAGCCTGTCTGAATTCACTATCCACTGACTAAAGCACCCTAGGACACTCAATAAACATCAATAGTAGCCAGGCAATAGTCACCACAGGCCTTGGGCAGGACCCAGTTTTGTGCAGACTTCAGGTCTGACCCAGCACAGTCCAAGAGGTGGTGCTTGGGTCACACCTCCCCAATTCTAGGCAGCTCAGCAAGAAGACACAGACTCCACTAGTTTGAGAAAAAGTAAGGGAAGAGAACAAGAGATTCTGCCTGGTAATCCAGAGAATTCTGCCAGAACTAACCCAGACCACCAAGGCAGTACCTCTATGAGTCAGCAAAAGCCACAGCGTTACTGGGGCTTGGGGTGTACCCTAATGAAGAGACAGCTACAATAACCAAAGACAGATCATAATACTCAATTCACTTTGAATACTTGAAAACCTTCTAAAGAAGGACAGGTACAAAAAAGCCCAGACTGCAAAGATTACAACAAATACCTAACTCTTCAATGCCCAGACACCAATGAACACCCACAAGCATCAAGACCATCCAGGAAAACATGACCTCACCAAACAAACTAAATAAGGCAGCAGTGAGCAAACCTAGACAGAGATATGTGACCTTTCAGAGAATTCAAGATAGTTGTTTTCAGGAAACTCAACAAAACTCAAGATAACACAGAAGGAATTCAGAATCCTATCAGATAAACTTAACAAAGACTAAAATAATTTTTATAAATCAAGCAGAAATTTAGGAGCTGAAAAATTCAACTGACAATCTGAAGAATGCATCAGAGTCTCTCAACAGCAGAATTGGTGAATCAGGAGAAACAATTAATGAGCTTGAAGACAGGCTACTTGAAAATACACAGAGGAAGACAAAAGAAAAAAGAATAACATAAGAATAAAGCATGCCTACAAGATCTAGAAAATAGCCTCAAAAGGGCAAATCTAAGACTTATTGAGGCTGGGTGCTCGATCACACCTGTAATCCCAGCACTTTGGGAGGCCAAGGTGGAAGGATCACTTGGGCCCAGGAGTTCAAGACAGCCAGGACAACATAGAGAAATCTCATCTCTACAAGATAAATATTTTTTAATTAACTGGATGTGGTGGCACAAGCTTGTGGTCCCAGCTACTAAGGAGGCTGAGATGGGAGAATCACTTGAACCCAAGAGGTCAAGGCTGTAATGAGCCGTGATCATGCCACTGCACTCCAGCCTGGATGACAGAGCGAGATCCCATCTATAGAGCTATAGTAACCAAAACAGCATAAAAACAGATGAATGAAACAGAATGGAGAACCCAGAAATGAATCCATACATCTATAGTGAATTCATTTTTGACAAAGGTGCTAAGAACACACACTGGGGAAAAGACATTCTCTTCAATAAATGGTGCTTGGAAAACTGGATATCCACATGCAGAAGGGAGAAACTAGACCCCTATCTCTCACCATATACAAAAATCAAAATTAGAATGGATTAAAGATCTAAATCTAGGACCTGAAACTATCAAACCACTAAAAGAAAACATTGGAGATCTCTCTAGGACATTAGTCTGGGCAAAGATTTGTTGAGTAATACCCCAAAAGCACAGGAAACCAAAGCAAAAATGGACAAATAGGATTACATCAAGTCAAAAAGCTTCTGCATAGCAAAGCCAACAATCAGCAAAGTGAACAGACAACTCACAGAATGGGAGAAAATATTTGCAAACTGTCTATCTGACAAGGGATTAATAAGAATATATAAGGAGTTCAAACAACTCAATAGGAAAAAAATCCAAAAATCTGATTTTAAAATGGGCAAAAGACTGGAATAGACATTTCTCAAAAGAAGATGTACAAATTGCAAACAGGTATATGAAAAGGTGCTCAACATCACTGTACATCAGAGAAATGCAAATCAAAACTACAATGAGATATTATCTTACCACAGTTAAAATAGCTTTTATCCAAGACAGACAACAACAAATGCTAGCAAGGATGTAAAGAAAAGGGAACACTTGTACACCGCTGATGAGAATGTAAATTAATACAGCCACTATAAAGAACAGTTTGGAGGTTCCTCAAAAAACTAAAAACAGAACTACTATATGATCAAGCAAATTAACTGCCAGGTATATAACCAAAAGAACAGAAATTAGTATATCAAAGCAGTATCTGCACTCCCATGTTTATTGCAGCACTATTCACAATCACCAAGATTTGGAATCAACCTAACTGTACATCAACAGACAAATGGATAAAGAAAATGTGATGCATATAATACAATGCAGTAGTATTCAGCCAGCCATAAAAAAAGAATGAGATCCCATCATTTGCAACAACATGGATGGAACTGGAGGATATTATGTTAAGCAAAGTAAGCCAGGCACAAAGACAAACTTTGCATTATCTCATTCATTTGTGGGGGCTAAAAATGAAAATAATTTGGACTCATGAAAATAAAGAGTAGAGTGATGGTTATCAGAGGCTGGGAAGAGTAGTAAAGGGGCGGAAGAAAGTGGGGATGGTTAATGGGTATAAAAATATAGTTAGAATGAATAAGATGTAGTATTTGACAGCACAAAAGGGTGACTACAGTCAACAATAATTTATTTTACATTTAAAAATAACTAAAAGTAGTATAATTGGAACGTTTGTAACACAAAGAAATTATAAATGCTTGGGGTGATGGATACCCCTTTTGCCCTAATGTGATTATTATACACCGTATGCTTGTCAAAATATCTCAAGTACCCCATAAATATATACAACTACTATGTACCCATAAAAATTAAAGTTTTAAAAGGCATAGATGGGGCAGAGAAGAAGGGATTGACTGAAACAAGAGGGAACTCTCTGGAGTTAATGGAAATGTTAAACTTATTTTTTGGTGGTAATTACACCAGTGTATACCATTTCAAAACTCATACTGAACATTTATGATCTGTGCATTTTATTGTATGTTGTTTCTCAGTTAAAATGAATTTTAAAAAGATACTGCCACACATCTAAGAATAAAACAAAATATACATAAGGTCGCAAGAAGACCGAAATACACGGAAAAATATACTATATCCAATAATTTGACTTCAGTATCATTAAGAAGCCAACTCTCCCTCAAAATGATCTACAGATTCAGCACAATTCCAAACAAAATACTAGTAGGTTCTGAACAAATTAACAAGCTGATTCTCAATGTGTATTTGAAACCTAATGGACCTAGAATAGACAAGACAATCTTAAAGAATAACAAAGTTGGAGGACTTATACTACCAAATATCAAGACTTAGTACAAAGCCACAAAAAGTATAGTACTTGGTACAAGGAGAGACACAAGAGAATCCAGAAACAGGCTCCTATACAATGATGTTCTAACTTAAAACAAAGATGCCACTGCAATTCAGTATGGGGAAAGGAAAGCCTTCTATGTCAATGGTGCTGCACCAACTGGATTGTCTAGAATAATCAATTCATGGACAAAAATTACTTTATGATGGATCATAGACCATGAAAGGTAATAAAATTAACATTTCTAGAATAGATCAAATAAGAATATTTACATGAGCCAGGCACGGTGGCTCATGCCTGTAATCCCAGCACTTTGGGAGGCTGAGGCGGGCGGAACACCTGAGGTCGGGAGTTCAAGACCAGCCTGACCACCATAGAGAAACTCTGTCTCTACTAAAACTACAAAATAAGCCAGGCGTGGTGGCGCATACCTGTAATCCCAGCTACTCGGGAAGGCTGAGGCAGGAGAATGGCTTGAACCCAGGAGGCGGAGGTTGCAGTGAGCTGAGATCACGCCACTGTACTCCACCCTGGGCAACAAGAGCAAAACTCCGTCTCAAAAAAAAAAAAAAAAGAATATTTACATGAACCTAGAGTGGGATCTCAAAAACAACAACAAAAAAAACACACTAGGTACTAACCATAAAAAATAATAAATTTGACTTTATTAAAATTAAGAACTTCTATTCAATAAAAAAAATCATTGAGAGTAAAAAGGCACAGAAGATACCTGCAATACACATATCAAACAAAACACTTATACCCAGATTTTTGTAAAAACAGCTAAAAAATAAGAAAACTGCCCAATCTTTTTAATGAGCAAAAGACTTAAACAGATTATGAGGATATATAAAAGGCCAATATGGATATGAAAAATAAACTCAACATCTGTAGTAGCTCATTGTTCAAAAATATTCACTTCTTATCCTTACATGCATTGAAGACTTATACTTCCACAACCATGAATTTTGGCTACACCACAACTTAGTTTAAGGAGTGGAATTCCGGTCAGCAGACACGACATAAACAGGTCTTGAAATATGCTTGAACAACTGGATATGCCTTCTTGCATTTATGTTACCACTATGAAAAGAACATGTCCCATCTGGCCTACTGGTGCACATAAGAAGATGAGATACACAGAGCAGAGCTGTCCCAGCTGACCCACAAATCCTTAACCAAGAAACAAATACTTGAGTACCACTGGAGATTTTCAGGTTAAGCAGTAATAGCTGACTAATACAGGCCGAGTGTGGTGGCTCACACCTGTAATCCCAGCACTTTGGGAGGCCAAAGCGGGGGGATCACGAGCTCAAGAGATCGAGACCATCCTAGCCAACATGGTGAGACCCGCCTCTAGTAAAACTACAATAATTAGCCGGGCATGGTGGCGTGTGCCTCTAGTCCCAGCTACTCAGGAGGCTGAGGCACAGGAATCGCTTGAACCCGGGAGGCGGAGGTTGCACTGAGCCAAGATCACACCACTGCACTCCAGCCTGGCGACAGAGAGAGACTTGGTCTCAAAAAAAAAAAGAAAGAAAGAAAGAAAAAAGCCAGATAAAAGAGTACATACTAAATTATCCCATTTATATGAAGTTCACAAACAGACAACATAAATCTATGGATACAGACACCAGAAGCATGGTTTCCTTAGCAGAGAAGAAGTTATATAGGCAGGGCACAAAAGGAAGGCCTTACAAAGTTGTATAAACATTCTATATCTTAATATGGATGGTGGATAGCCGGTATATACATATGTAAGAAATTTTTAACGGTAAATACTGAAGATTTATGTACTTTACTGTATGTTACATGAGAACTGCTTGAACCCAGGAGGCAGAGGTTGCAGTGAGCTGAGGTTGCACCATTGCTCTCCAGCCTGGGCAACAAACAGCAAAACTCCGTCTCAAAAAAAAAAAAATTAGTTATTTGTGGTAAAAAGGAATTTGAGGGAAAAAAAGAAATAAAAGAGATTGGTTATTTGAAGTTAAACTGGTATTCCATATAATAAATGTATTATTATACTGCAATCATTACATTATATATTACAATATATAATCATATATTAATACATTATATAATATATAGGTAATTATTAGCAATATTGATAATTATATATTACATAATATAATCTTATATGATATATCTATTAACTATATTAATTAAATTAATTTATATTATATTTAATTTAATATACTTATTAAATATATTAATATTATTACTATATAAATTAAGACTGTCTCAAAATTATATTTTACCATAATCACTAAATACCTGAGAAAAGTACAAATATTAGCATCTGGTTTAAATATTATTCCCAATATTAATTAATTAATTTATTTCATTTTATTTTATTTTTGAGACAGAGTCTCACTCTGTTGCCCAGGCTGGAGTGCAGTGGCGCAGTATCGGCTCACTGTAACCTCTGCCTCAGCCTCCCCAGCAGCTGGGATTACAGGCGCCTGCCCACACCTGGCTAATTTTCTGTATTTTTAGTAGAGGCGGGGTTTCACCATGTTGACCAGGCTGGTCTCAAACTCCTGACCTCGTGATCCACCCGCCTCAGCCTCCCAAAGCGCTAGGATTACAGGCGTGAGCCACCGCGCCCAGCCCCCAATATTTATTTTTAAAATATTACACTATTTTAACAGTTTCAAAATAAACTAACCTTTTGCCCTTCTACTGGGATGCCACATGGAGACTAGACTATAACCAAAACATGAATCTTAAATAACTTAAAATCTCTCCCTCCACAAGACATATTTCTATTGTTTGCAAAATTAGATTTTATTTTCTTAATAAAACAGTGTAATATAAAGTACTTAGAAAGCTTCTGTGCTTTTATCCATTTAAGTAATACAATTCCAGAAGCTTCAAATGTTTACTCATTCTATTAAAAATCTTTTAAGGCTATAAAAAAAATTTATATTGTTTTACTCTGCAAATTTTCTACTCTGTAGAAAATCCCTTAAGTTTACTCCTAAGAACAACACAAAGCAGAGTTTAACAGAATAACTAAAAACCTTAGAATTCTTAGTGAAAATACATAAAAACTATTAGTAATTATAAATGATTTTCTTTTCTAAGTCATTTATTCTGAGATTTCCTTTTACTAGTTTAACACACTTGCCTATAGGACTATCAAATCGCCCGTCGACAGTCCTTATAGAAAAAAAGAATACTTCCAACAGCTTTCTCACTAGGCTTCCATTCTCTACATAAAGAGTTTGCAGATGACATGATAGTATATCTAGAAAACCCCATTGTCTCAGCCCAAAATCTCCTTAAGCTGATAAGCAACTTCAGCAAAGTCTCAGGATACAAAATCAATGTGCAAAAATCACAAGCATTCTTATACATCAATAACAGACAAACAGAGAGCCAAATCATGAGTGAACTCCCATTCACAATTGCTTCAAAGAGAATAAAATACCTAGGAATCCAACTTACAAGGGATGTGAAGGACCTCTTCAAGGAGAACTACAAACCACTGCTCAAGGAAATAAAAGAGGATACAAACAAATGGAAGAACATTCCATGCTCATGGGTAGGAAGAATCAATATCATGAAAATGGCCATCCTTCCCAAGGTAATTTACAGATTCAATGCAATCCCCATCAAGCTACCAATGACTTTCTTCACAGAATTGGAAAAAACTACTTTAAAGTTCATATGGAACCAAAAAAGAGCCCGCATCGCCAAGTCAATCCTAAGCCAAAAGAACAAAGCTGGAGGCATCACACTACCTGACTTCAAACTATACTACAAGGCTACAGTAACCAAAACAGCATGGTACTGGTACCAAAACAGAGATATAGATCAATGGAACAGAACAGAGCCGTCAGAAATAATGCCACATATCTACAAGTATCTGATCTTTGACAAACCTGAGAAAAACAAGAAATGGGGAAAGGATTCCCTATTTAATAAATGGTGCTGGGAAAACTGGCTAGCCATATGTAGAAAGCTGAAACTGGATCCCTTCCTTACACCTTATACAAAAATCAATTCAAGATGGATTAAAGACTTAAATGTTAGACCTAAAACCATAAAAACCCTAGAAGAAAACCTAGGCATTACCATTCAGGACATAGGCATGGGCAAGGACTTCATGTCTAAAACACCAAAAGCAATAGCAACAAAAGCCAAAATGGACAAATGGGATCTAATTAAACTAAAGAGCTTCTGCACAGCAAAGGAAACTACCATCAGAGTGAACAGGCAACCTACAAAATGGGAGAACATTTTCGCAACCTACTCATCTGACAAAGGGCTAATATCCAGAATCTACAATGAACTCCAACAAATTTACAAGAAAAAAACAAACAACCCCATCAAAAAGTGGGCAAAGGACATGAACAGACACTTCTCAAAAGAAGACATTTATGCAGCCAAAAAACACATGAAAAAATGCTCACCATCACTGGCCATCAGAGAAATGCAAATCAAAACCACAATGAGATACCATCTCACACCAGTTAGAATGGCAATCATTAAAAAGTCAGGAAACAACAGGTGCTGGAGAGGATGTGGAGAAATAGGAACACTTTTACACTGTTGGTGGGACTGTAAACTAGTTCAACCCTTGTGGAAGTCAGTGTGGCGATTCCTCAGGGATCTAGAACTAGAAATTCCATTTGACCCAGCCATCCCATTACTGGGTATATACCCAAAGGACTATAAATCATGCTGCTATAAAGACACATGCACACGTATGTTTATTGCGGCATTATTCACAATAGCAAAGACTTGGAACCAGCCCAAACGTCCAACAATGATAGACTGGATTAAGAAAATGTGGCACATATACACCATGGAATACTATGTAGCCATAAAAAATGATGAGTTCACGTCCTTTGTAGGGACATGGATGAAACTGGAAATCATCATTCTCAGTAAACTATCGCAAGAACAAAAAACCAAACACCGCATATTCTCACTCATAGGTGGGAATTGAACAATGAGAACACATGGACACAGGAAGGGGAACATCGGGGACTGTTGCGGGGTGGGGGGAGGGGGGAGGGATAGCATTGGGAGATATACCTAATGCGAGATGACAAGTTGGTGGGTGCAGCTCACCAGCATGGCACATGTACACATATGTAACTTACCTGCACATTGCGCACATGTACCATAAAACCTAAAGTATAATAATGATAACAATAATAATAATAATAAAAGGAAAAAAAAAGTCAAAAAAAAAAGATATTAAGTAAACATGCATCTAGTGAGTCCTATGAGATAAAGAATGTCCTACACCTAAGCAGTACTTCTCTGAAATTCTGTAATATTTATTTTACTAATTTTTCTAAAAAAGGTTTTTGAGAATATACAGTTGGACACTGTGCTGTGTGCTTTATATGTATTACTTCATTTAATAAGAAATATGTGATATTATACCCATTTCTAGATTTAAAAAACTAATGCCATAGATGTGATATTCCCAAGATACTACAACTACTATGTTGATGATTACAAACTAGATCCCAATTTCTCTCTTTTTTTTTTTCCTTTTTGGGACAGGGTCTCATTCTGTTGCCCATGGCTCACTGCAGCCTTGATCTTCCTGGCTCAAGCCATCCTCCCACCTCAGCCCCCCAGGTAGCTGGGACTACAAGTGACAGCCACCATGCCTGGTTAATTTTTTTTATTTTTTTATTTTTTTGGCAGAGACAGGGTCTCCCTATGTTGCCCAGGCTAGTCTTGAAGCCTGGGATCAAGTGATCCTCCCACCTTGGCCCCACAAAGTGCTGGGATTACAGGTATGAGCCACCATACCCAGCCATATCCCAATTTCTTTACCAATATGCTACTCTTAGCACAAATAAGAACCATGACAATAATTAATGATAATAAATAACTGCATCAAACACTCATACAGCGTTTACTGTATGTTTTAATCATTCCATCCTCATAACAACCCTAAGGAAAGGCACACTATTATGTCTTGTTTTACAGATCAAGAAACTGAAGTACATAGACTTTGCCACTTGTCTAAGGTTATAGGCCAGTACATGGCAGAGCTAGGATGTGGACATCAGCAGTCCAGCCCTAGAATCTGGGCGCTAAACCACTATGCCACTTTGCCTTTCACAAACTGCCTTATACTGCCTCATAGCTGATAAGGTACATATCATATCTCCTTTATGAACTCACAAGCTCTTAGGTAGTAAAGACCAAGACTTCTAACCTACTCAGCATTAGACTTTCGTCACATAGGAACTGGTAAATAATAAAAAGAAACTAGAAGGTGCACTGAGGTCCTAAGGAAAGCTTCTTTGTAGTAGTGACTCTTGAGGTTAACCTTGCCACTGAACTCTACAATTGTATATGTAATTGTTTAGTACATATTTGATAGTCTCCCCTACTAGTATATAGGCTTGTTAAGGGTAGAATATTTCTTTGTCTTTCCATCTGCTATACAACATTCAAAAATAAATAAATAATAAAATAATAAAAATTCAAAAAATGTTTGTTGAATAAATATGTGAAAAACTCTATTACAGAGCGTTATACTTCACAATCCCTACTATCAACAGAATCAATACAAGATCTCTAGATAAGAGATTCACAGCAATTAAATAATTTGTGGTAAACCACTTATCAGGTTATAGAAGCAGACAGGAGAATAGAGAAAGATAGTGATAGAAGGTAGAAACATGTATTACTTACACCCAACAGTAAATATAGGAGCAAAGTAAAGTTAAACGGTGACTCTTTTTTCTTCTTTAATTTGCATACTCATGAATTTTTATCCCTCCTTCATTTTCTTTCAGAATACCCTTCGGTTGAGTACCTCTTCCGACTTTCAATTAGAATGGGGGGGGTGGGGCGCGGGGCTGGGGAGGCCGGTGTGGTGGCTCACGCCTGTAATCCCAGCACTTTGGGAGGCTGAGGTGGGTGGACTGCCTGAGCTCAGGAGTTCGCGACCAGCCTAGGCAACACGGTGAAACCCTGTCTCCACTAAAAATAAAAATAAAAAAAAAATTAGCTGGGCGTGGTGGCGGCATGCGCCTGTAGTCCCTGCTACTCAGGAGGCTGAGGCAGGGGAATCACCTGAACCCGGGAGGCAGAGGTTGCAGTAAGCCAAGATATCGCCACTGCACTCCAACCTGGGTGACAGAGTGAGACTATGTCTCAAAAAAAAAAAAAAGAATGAAGGTAGGCCCGGCGAGGTGGCTCATGCCTGTAATCCCAGCACTTTGGGAGGCTGAGGCAGATGGACCACCTGAGGCCACGAGTTCGAGACCAGCCTGGCCAACATGGTGAAACCCCATCCCTACTAAAACTACAAAAAAAAAAAAAAACTACCCACACATGGTGGCACACGCTTGCAGTCCCAGCTACTCGGGAGGCTGAGGCAGCAGAATCACTTGAACCGGAAGGCAGAGGTTGCAGTGAGCAGAGATTGTGCCACTGTACTCCGGCCTGGGCAACAGATTGAGACTCTGCCTCAAAAAAAAAGAATGAGGGGCAGGCCTCAATCTACAGGTTAATCCACTTATGAGCTCTACAAATATCTGCACATTTTGGAGGCCTTGTTGACAATACAGATATACTCAATGACACAACAAAATACTGAGACTTAGGCAGGAGAATTGCTTGAACCCAGGAGGTGGAGGCTGCAATGAACCAAAACCACGCCACTGCACTCCAGCTGGGCAACAAAGTAAGATTCCATCTCAAAGAAGAAAAAAAGACACAGTGATCAATGGAACAGAATAGAGAACCCAGAAACAAAGCCACATACCTACAACCAACTGATCTTCAATAAAGTTGATAATAATAAACAATGGGGAGATGACACCCTATTCAATAAATGCTGCTGGAAATACTGGCTACCCATATGCAGAAGAATAAAACTGGACCGCTACCTCTCACCATATACAAACATTAACTCAAGATGGATTAAACACTTAAATGTAAGACCTCAAATTATAGAAATCCTAGGAGGAAACTAGAAAAAAAACTCATCTGAACATTTGCCTAGGCAAAGAATTTATGACTAAGACCTCAAAAGAAACTGCAATAAAACCAAAAATTGACAATCAGGCTTAAACTAAAGAACTTCTGCATAGCAAAATAAAAATAGCCACAGAGTAAACAGACAACCTACAAAATGGTAGAAAATACATGCAAACTATGCATCTGACAAGAGACTAGCACCTGGAATCTACTTAAATCAACAAGAAAAAACAAACTGTCTCATTAAAAGGTGGGCAAAGGACATGAACAGGCACTTCTCAAAAGATGACATACAAGCAGCCAACAAATATGAAAAAAATGCTCAGCATCACTAATCATCAGGGAAATGCAAATTAAAACCACAGAGATATCATCTCACACCAGTCAGAATGGCTATTATTAAAAAGTCAAAAAATATGAGATGTTAGCAAGTATGTGGAACAAAAGGGAACACTTACACATTTGGTAGTAATATAAATTAGGGTCAGGCACAGTGGCTCACGCCTGTAATCCCAGCACTTCGGGAGGCCAAGGCAGGCAGATCACTTGAGATCAGGAGTTCAAGACCAGCCTGGCCAACATGGTGAAACCCTGTCTCTACCAAAAATACAAAAATTAGCCAGGCATGGTAGCACACGGCTATAATCCCCAGTTACAGAGGCAGGTTACAGAGGAGGCTGAGGCAGGAAAATTGCTTAAGCCAAGGAGACAGAGGCTGCAGTGAGCCATGATCCCACCACTGCACTCCAGCCTGGGCGACAGAGAGAGACTCCATCTCAAAAAAAATAAAAAGAAAAAAAGAAATGTCAGTTATAGTTTAACCCCTATGGTAAACAGTATGGAGATTTCTCAAAGAACTAAAAATTAAACTACCATTTGACCCAGCAATCCCACTACTGAGTATCTACCCAAAAGAAAATAAATTTTTCTATCAAAAAGATAACTGCTTAGCCAGGTGTGGCGGTATATGCCTGTAGTCCCAGCTATTTGGGAGGCTGGGGTGGGAGGATCACTTGAGCTCAGGAGGCAGAGAGGTTGCAGTGAGCCAAAATCATACCACTGCACTCCAGCCTGGGGTGACAGAGTGAGACCCCATGTCAAAAAAAAAAAAGTATATATAACATACATAAAAGAGAAAAAAATATACCTATATTCTTTTTCTTTTTTTTTTTGGAGACGGAGTCTTGCTCTGTCGCCCAGGCTGGGGTGCAGTGCCGTGATCTCGGCTCACTGCAAGCTCCGCCTCCTGGGTTCAGGCCATTCTCCTGCCTCAGCCTCCAGAGCAGCTGGGACTACAGGCGCCCGCCACCACGTCCGGCTAATTTTTTGTATTTTTAGTAGAGATGGGGTTTCACCGTGTTAGCCGGGATGGTCTCGATCTCTTGACCTCGTGATCCACCCGCCTCGGCCTCCCAAAGTGCTGGGATTACAGGCGTGAACCACAGCGTCCAGCCAAAAGATACCTACACTCTTATGTTTATCACAGCGCTATTCACAATAGTAAAGTTATGGAATCAATCATCAATCTAAGTGCCCATCAATGGCAGATTGAGTAAAGAAAATGTGATACATACACAAAATAGAATATTACACCACCATAAAAAATAATGAAATCATGTCCTTTGCAGCAATATGAATGCAGAGGGAGGCCATTATCCTAAGTGAATTAATGCAGAAACAAAATGAAATACCAAATATTCTCACTTTTAATTGGGAGCTAAATAGTGGGTATAGATGGACATAAGGATGAAACACTGGGGACTCCAAGGAGTGCGGGGAGGGGAGGAGGGAAAGGCTGAAAAACTACCTATTGGGTATTATGTTCACTATTTGGGTGATGGGTTCAATAGAAACCCAAACTCCAGCGCTACACAATATACCCTTATAAGGAACCCACACGTATACACCCTGAATCTAAAATTAAAAAAAAAGACACCTTCACTCATATGTTTATTATAGCACTAGTCACAAATAGCACTGTTTACAAGTCATGGTCTCAACTTAAGTGTCCATCAATGGACATTATTATTCTCTGACCTCCCTATAAGTAGACATATTTCCCTTTAAGACCAGTCATGGTTAGTAATCAATTCTTACTGAATCATCCTCTAATAATATGAATACTTAGGACAGTATGGAGATATTAACAAACCATTTGTTCCCACAAGCTGAAACTAAGCCATTACTTACCACCTTTCAAGTGTGACCATCCATTACTACATTAACACATTCACCTCTAAATATCATTAAGACTCAGATCAGCAACTTGTAACATTTGCCCCAAATACTTAAAAATCATTCACTTGGTTCCTGTAACAAAAATGGATCAGAAGAGATAATTATTTCAACCAACTACCACCACAATTGTCAGGGTCCATGGAACATCAAAAAATTAGAACAAAATAATACCACCTTGCAACAGCCATTATATCTAGGCATACCCCTGCTCTTTGTTCCATAGAGTCAACATATAACTCTTATTCACATCTCAAGGAATCTAACTTAAAATATATTCCATGGACGACCTCCTAAAAACTGAAAGAAATTTAGATTCAAAAGAGCCACATTTTGATTGAACAAATACATACCTATAACTGAGATTAGCTGTTTAACAATGGTTCAACATGGCAATGATTTTATAGCAAAAGTCCCTGGGGAGTTATAAAAACAGAAACCTAGCACTGATATACAGTAATCTTCTGATATAATTTGATATACAGTAATTTGGATAACTCTTACAGACCGAATTGAGGTATCTACTAATAGAAAGGAAACAAAAGGAAAGGCCACCAATGATAAGTATTATGTAAATATGGCAGGTATCACAGCCTAATAAAATTAAAAGACTCCACAAATTTTTGAAAAAACAGAAGTAGCTGTGTGACCTGGGACAAGTTATATAACTTCAAATATTATTCATTGGGATTTAATCATGGTCTACTTCTGGGGTCCACAAACTTTTTCTCTATAAAGGGCCAGACTGTAAGTATTTTAGGTCTTACAGGTCATATGGTCTCTGTCCCAACTACTCAACTCTTCCTTTGCAGAATGAAAGAAGCTATAAACAAAAATTTATCCTCACATCACCTGCCTTTACACATAAAAAATGAAGTCTAGAAAAAAATTAACTGATGGAAATTTAGATTTGACTAGGCATTACTGTGTGATAATAATAATAAATTAACCATGCTCTCAGTGGAAATGAGAAAAGCAAGGCTTAAGTCATCTCAGAATCCATCAAATTTGTTCATGCTATTAAAAACTTAGAATACCACCTTTTCAACCTGTACTAAACAAGAAACTAATAAAATAAAATACTGAAAGTTCTTCCAGTTAGAATGTAAAAGGTCACAAGGGAGAATCACTCCACTATATTAAAAAGAAAAAGCTAAACTATAAAATCCAAATTTTAAAACTCATCAGAGAGCTGAGAATACAAAGAAGTCTGAAAACAACAACAACAAAAAAAACAATTCCAGAAAGGGAAAAGCCCTTTCTAGGCTAACAGACAAGTGACTACTTTCAACTCTGAGATCATGGTGAACACAGGAATGAATAATCCTATAGACTGATAGGATGCACCAAATTCCAAAGAAGCCCCACAAGTAAAGTTAATCAAAACAACCTAAAAATTCTTCCCCATGGAGCTTTAATAGCGTATACATCAATGTGCACTAATCTAGGGGTAGACTAGGAGGGCAAAGTGAGATGATCTGCAGAGTAGAAAGTCAAGTGCAGTGCTAAAGCAGAGAGATCCCTGGAACTTAGCTATACTTAAATCTCCAGATCTATTGTAGAGTGAAGACCGAATCCTCCCTTAAAACACTTAAAACCAAAATTAACTACAGTTGTAGCTCAGCCCAGACATAACTCAATTCCATGTCGGAATTAATAGTTTAGTCCCTTTTTTGATCTGTCTGAGGAATTAGCATGTCTTTTCTCAGGAAGAAGCAGTTAGGAATTTCATTTTCACTGCTCTTTTTTTGTTGTTGTTGAGACAGAGTTTTGCTCTTGTTGCCCAGGCTGGAGTGCAATGGCACGATCTCGGCTCACTGCAACCTCCCAGGTTCAAGCAATTCTCCTGCCTCCGCCTACCAAGCAGCTGGGATTACAGGTATGCACCACCATGCCCAGCTAATTTTGTATTTTTTTAGTAGAGACAGGGTTTCACCATGTTGGTCAGGTTGGTCTCAAACTCCTGACTTCAAGTGATCCACCCGCCTCGGCTTCCCAAAATGCTGGGATTACAGGTATGAGCTACCACGCTCAGCCTTCACTGCTTTTTTTACATTTAATATTCATATGTAATAAAAATTACAGGATAGTCAGTCATGAAAATGTGACTTATAGGCAAGAGAAAAAAGTCAAAACTAACCCACAGATGATGCAGCTTGGAATGAGCAAAGACTTTAAAATAAATTTTATAAAAATATATGATATTATTATGTATAATCTTATAGAGAGAAAAAATATTGATTAAATATATTTTGTCAGAGAAGAAGAAATTTCGGGGAAAAAGAGCCAAATGGAAATTCTCAAGTTAAAAAATATTTGAAAAGCTCACTAAATAGACTTAATAACAGATGAGATACATAAAAGGTCCATGAATTCAGAGAGATCAACACAAACTATCCAAATTAAAACGAAGAAGGCCAGGCACAGTGATTCATGCCTGTAATTCCAGCACTTCAGGAGGCCAAGACAAGAGGACTGCTTGAGTCCAGGAGTTCAAGACCAGCCTGGGCAACATAGCAAGACCCTGTCTCTACAAAAAAAATTTATAATAAAAAAAAAATAAAGTAAGAAATACTAAAGTAATTTCTTCAGACTGAAGGAAAATAATCTCAGAAGTCTAGATCTGCAAGAAGGAACGAAGAGTACTAGAAAATACTGTGAACAAGACAGCTATGTCTACTGTTACCACTTCTATTCAACACTGTACCAGTGGTAACAGCAAGTGCCATAAAGCAATAAAAAGAACTGAAGGCATGAAGACTGGAGGAAGAATTAAAACTATGGGCCAGGCGTGGTGGCTCATGTCTGTAATCCCAGCACTTTGCAAGGCTAAGGTGGGCAGATCACTTGAGGTCAGGAGTTTGAGACCAGCCTGGCCGACATGGCAAAACCCCATCTCTACTAAAAATACCAAAAATTAGCCAGGCATGGTGCCATGTGCCTGTCATATCAGCTACTAGGGAGGCTGAGGCAGGAGAATCGCTTAAACCTGGGTGGAAGAGGTTGCAGTGAGCTGAGATCATGCCACTGCACTCCAGCCTGGGCGACAGAGTGAGACTCTGTCTCAAAAAAAAAAAAAAAAAACCTTATTATTCTTAGATAATGAGACTTTATATATAGAGGATCCAAAGAAATAGACAAACTAGTAAAACTAATAATTGAATTTGGCAAGTTCAAAAGATACAAGGTCAATCTACACAAATCAAGTATATTTCTAAATACTCCATGAAAGAATGGAAAATGACATTTTTAAATATCATTTCTAATAGAATCAAAAAACAAACACTTGGCAATAAAATTAACCAGAATATGTGAAAGATCTCTAATGTGAAAACTATGAAACTTTGCTAAAAGAAATTAAAATCTCAATGAATGTAGATATACCATGTTCAAGAAGAGGAAGACTCAGTATTACTAAGATGTGAATTTCCCAAAACTCATCTATAAATTCAACACAATCCCAATTAAAATCTCAGCAAAGTTACTTAGTGAATATTGACAAACATATCATTTATATGGAAAAGTAAAAGACCAAGAGTAGCCAATATAATATTGAAGGAGAAAAACAAGGTCAGACACTACAAGATTTCAAATTTACTATAAAACTACAGTAAATCAAGACTGGTAAAACAATACACAAATAGATCAATGAAACAGAAAAGAGAGTCCAGAAATAGACCCACACAAATACAGTCACAATGAAACAAAGGCGAGTCAATGGAAAAAGGACAATCTTTTCAACAAATGGTGCCGGAAAAACTAGACAGCTATATCCAAAAAAAAAAAAAAAAAAAAAATCTAAACACAGACCTTACATGTTTCACCAAAAATTAACTCAAAATGGATCGCATATCTGAGCGTACAACACAAAACTATTAAACTCCTATAAGACAGCATGGGGGAAAATCTTGGTAAACTTAGGCTTGGTGATGACAGTATAAGAGAAGACTCGGTAATCTTAGCCTTGGCAATGATGTTTTAGATACAACACCAAAAGCACAAACCATAAAAGAAATAATTGATAAGCTGTACTTCATTAAAAATAAAAACTTCTGCTCCGCAAAAGGCACCATTAAGAGAATGAAAAGACAAGCCACAGACTGACAGAAAATCTTTGCAAAACACATATATGATAAAGGACTAGTATTCAAAATATACCTTAAAGATGCAAGGCACCATGGCTCACACCTGTAATCCCAGCACTTGGGGAGGCAGAGGTGGGTGGATCATTTGAGGTCAGGAGTTCAAGACAAGCCTGGCCAACAGGCTGAAACTCCATCTCTACTAAAAATACAAAAATTAGCCAGGTGTGGTGGTGCTTGCCTGTAATTCTAGCTACTCAGGAGGCTGAGGCAGGAGAATCACTTGAACCGGGGTGGCGGCGGGGTGGCGTCAGGGTGGCGGGGGGCGGCGCGGGCAGAGGTTGCAGTGAGCCAAGATCATGCCATTGCACTCCAGCCTGGGCAACAGAGTGAGACTCTGTCTCAAAGAAAAAAAAAAAAAATATATATATATATATATATATACACACACACACACACATAAACACACACACCTTAAATAACTCTTAAAACACAACAATAAGGAAATGAATAACCCAATTAAAATGGGCCAAGTGGGAAATCTAAACAGACATCCTACCAAAGAAGATACACAGACAACAAATAACTAAATGAAGATACTCAAAATCATATGTCATTAGGGAACTGAAAATCAAAACCACGGTGAGATAGTACTACATGCCTATTAGAATGGCAAAATTCTGAAACAACGACAAAACCAAATGCTAGTAAGAATGTGCAATTACAGGAACTCTCATTCATTGCTGGTGGGGATGCAAAATAGTACAACCACTTTTCAAGACAGTTTGGCAGTTCTTACAAAACTAAAGATACTTTTGCCATATAACCTACCAACCATGCTCACCGGTATTTACCCAAACGAGCTAAAAATTCACTTCACTACAGGGCTTGGCAGGATGGCTCATGCCTGTAATCCTAGCACTTTGGAAGGCTGAGGTGGGAGGAACGCTTGAGCCTATCAGTTCGAGACCAGCCTGGGCAACGTGGTGTGACCTCCTTCTCTACAAAAAATAAAATTAGCCAGGCATGGTGGTACATGCCTGTGGTCCTAGCTACTCAGGAGGCTGAAGTGAGAGGATCCCTTGAACCAGAAAGATAAAGGCTAGAGTGAGCCCAGATCATACCACTGCACTCCAGCCTGTGGGACCCTGTCTCAAAAGGCAAAACAAACAAAAATTACATCCACCCAAAAACCTGCAGACAGAAATCAGACACAGTGGCACATGGCAACAGTCCTCACTATTCAAGAGGCTGAGGTAGAAGAATTGCTTGAACCCAGGAGTTTGGGGCCAGCCTGGGCAATATGGTGAGAAACTGTTGCTAAAAATTAAAAAATAACTTTAAAAACCTACACATGGATGCTTACAGTAGCTTTATTTATGATTGTCAGAAATTGAAAGCCACCAAGATGTCCTTCAAAAGGTGAATAAACAAACCCTAGAGTCCATACAATAGAATATATTTCAGCAATAAAGACAAACAAGCTATCGAACCATGAAAAGATACAGAGGAATCTTAAATATACATTGCTAAGTAAATCCAAAAAGCCTATGTACTGTATGATTCCAACTACATGACATTCTGGAAAAGGCAAAACTATGGCGACAGCAAAAAGACTGTGGTTGAAAAGCGTTGTGGGAGGTGAAAGGATGAAAAGGTAAAGCATGAGAGATTTTTAAGGCAGTGAAACTATTCTCTATGATACTGTAACGGTACAGACATATCATTACACATCTGTCAAAACCTACAGGATGTAGGACACAGAGAGTGAACCCTAAACTACAGACTTCAAATAATAACGATGGATTAATATGGCTCATAAACTGTAACAAATGGACCTCAATTAACCAAGATGCTAAACAATAGGGGAAACTGTGGGGGCAGGGGGAGGAGCAAGGTGATATCTGGAAACTCCATATTTTCTGCTGCATTTCACTGTAAACCTAAAACTGCTTTAAAAAATAGACCCTATTAAAAATAAAAGAAAATTTAAAATTTTAAAAACAAAGTATATTAATTAAAATAATTTTTTAGTTGTTTACAAAGTCATCAACCTATATACTATAAAATTTCGGCATTTTACTGTAAATTAAAACTTAATTTTTTAAAATGTAATACTCAACAGTCTCTTAGGCCTCCTATCTGAAGATGAATACCGAAAAAAGGATATAATATGATATGCATGTGTTTTAAAAATGCAAGGTGACATATGGTCTACAAGTGCATATGCATATATGTAAGTAAATGCACAAATAAATATATGAAAACACACATATCAAACTGGAAAGAGCACCACTAGGAAGCGAACACTATGGAAAACCAACACTACTGTGAAGGGAACGAAAGGAAAAGATGGGGGATGTGGAGTGTGTCCTAATCCATATGTCTCGATCTCTCTTAAGAGGATCTACATTAATGTTTCTAATTGGCTATTATTAGGTTTTATACTACATTTAAAATGTAGGCTTCAGAATCTGAAGAGGAATTTCAAAATGTTTTATAAACCTTTAAGAGTAAACAGCCGCAGCATAAACTAACATTGGAGACAGATTTTTACCTGTAAGTATTTCTGCACCTGTAAGTATTTAAAAGTATAAAAAAGTATTTAAAAGTATAAAAAAGTATTTTTACCTGTAAGTATTTAAAAGGAATTTTAAATCACTCAATAGTGATTGATCAGGCAAGGAACAAGTATTATCTGCTGATTCTTAGTTTGTCTGTAATGCCATCCCTACAAAGACTGTATTTCCATTGCACCCTCCTTTTATTACTCAGCTGATTATACCCTAAAACACATACACACTCCTCCCTGGTGTAGATGCTGACACCTTAATTCACATTATATAATTCATATAATAGTGAAGTTGTAATACAGAATACAACAGCATCCATTATATCAGAATAAGGAAGAAAACTGGTCTGAGATGTGCTATTATGATATAAATCAACTAACAACGTACCAATCAATAAAATAACCATGCTTCTTTTTTTTTTTTTTGGGTAAATGTGGGTATTTTAATTTTCCTTGATAAGGACAAACATGGCCATGAGAAGTTTCTTTGGGAGTTTCATCATCTGCCATTTACAGAGAGTGGGAAGTTATGCAGCAATTAGCCTAGGAGAGAAGTGTCCACCAACCTATGAAGACTGTCTCCACGGCTCGAGGAGACAATAAGAGCCAGAAAGCGTTAATACCAGTCACCCCAAAAACGCAAAGATCCTCCCAGTAAGCTACTTTAAAAATGTAAAAAGTGAGGTCTAAATTGTGAAATTATACTTTTTGGGTTTTTTTTTAAGTTCAAGGGTACATGTACAGGTTTCTTATAAAGGTTAACTCACATCACAGGGGTCTGCCGTACAGATTATTTCATCACCCAGGTATTAAGCCTAGTACCCATTGGTTACTTTTCCTGATTCTCTCTCTGCTCCCACCCTCCACCTCATCAATTAGCTTCCACTTATGAGTAAGAACATGCAGTATTTGGTTTTCTGTTCCCATATTAGTTTACTATGAATAATGGCCTCCAGCTTCATCCATGTTCCTGCAAAGAAAATAATCTTGTTCTTTCTGATGGCTACACAGTATTCCATGGTGTATATATACACCACATTTTCTTTACCAGTCTACCACTGATGGGCATTTAGGTTGATTCCACGTCCTTGTTATCATAAATAGTGCTGCAGTGAACAAACTCACATGTGTACATGTCTTTAGGATAGAATGATTTATATTCCTTTGGGTATACACCCAGTAATGAGATTGCTGGGTTGAATGGTAGTTCTTTTTAGGTCACTGAGGAATCACCACACTGCTCTCTACAATGGTTGAACTAATTTACACTCCCACCAACTCTGTATATGTGTTCCTTTTTCTCTGCAACCCTGCCAGCATTTGTTATTTTTGACTTTTTAATAATAGTCATTCTGACTGGTGCGAGGTGGTATCTCATTGTGGTCTGATTTGCATTTCTCTAATTATCAGTGATGTTGAGTGTTTTTCCATATGCTTGTTCGCCACAGGTATGTCTTCATTTGAAAAGTGTGTGTTCATGTCCTTTACTCACTTTTTAGTGGGTTTTCTTCTTGTACATTTAAGTTCTTTATAGGTGCTAGATACTAGATCTTTGTCAGATGCACAGTTTGCAAAACTTTTCTTCCATTCTGTAGACTGTTTACTCTGTTAATAGTTTCTTTTGCTGTGCAGAAGCTCTTTAGTCAATCTAAGCTCTCTGTCAATTTTTGCTTTTGCAATTGCTTTTGGTGTCTTCGTCACAAAATCTTTGCCCATTCCTGAGTCCAGAATGGTAGTGCCTAGGTTGTCTTCCATGGTTTTTACAGTTTTAGGTTTTAAATTAGAGACTTTAGTCCATCTTGAGTTAATTTTTGTACATGGTGAAAGGAAGGCATCCAGTTTCAATCTTCTTCACACAGCTAGCCATTTATCCCAGCACCATTTATTGAGGAGGGAGTCCTTTGCCCACTGCTTGTTTTTGTCAGCTTTGTTGAAGGTCAGATGGTTGTAGGTGTGCCTTATTTCTGAGCTCTCTGTTCCATTGGTCTATATGTCTATTTTTGTCCCAGTACCACGTTGTTTTGTTTCCTGTAGCCCCTTGTAGTATAGTTTGAAGTCTGGTAGATGCCTCCAACTTTGTTGTTTTTGCTTAGGATTGCCTTGACTATTTGGGCTCTTTTTTGGTTCCATATCAATTTTTAAATATTTTTTTCTAGATCTATGAAGAATGTCATTGGTAGTTTGATAGGAATAGCACTGAATCTATAAACCGCTTTGTGTAGTATGGCCATTTTAACAAAGTGATTCTTCCTATGAATGTGGAATGTTTTTCTATTAGTTTGTGTCATCTCTGATTTCTTTGAGCAGTGTTTCCTAGTTCTCCTTGTAGATATCTTTCCCCTCCCTGGTTAGCTGTATTCCTAGGTATTTTATTCCTTTTGTGATGATTGTGAATGGGATTTGTGTTCCTAATTTGGTTCTTGGCTTCTTGACTGTTGGTGTATTGGAATGCTAGTGATTTCTGTATGTTGGTTTTATATCCTGAGGCTTTGCTGATGTCATCAGCTTAAGGAGCTTTTGGGCCGAGATTATTAGGTTTTCTAAATATAGTCATGTCATCTGCCAAGGACATGGACAGGGACATGGACAGGGATAGTTTGACTTCCTCTCTTCCTATTTAAATGCCCTTTATTTCCTTCCCTTGCCTGATTCCTCTGGCCAGGACTTCCAATACTATGTTGAATTAGGCAGTGATGGAGGGCATCCTTGTCTTGTGCCAGATTAAGACAAATGCTTCCAGTTTTGGCCCATGCAGTATGATGTTGGCTATGGGTTTATTATTTTGAGGTATATTCCTTCAATGCCTCGTTTATTGAGAGTTTTTAACACGAAAGGTTGTTGAATTTTATCAAAAGCCTTTTCTGCATCTATTGATATAATCATGTGGTTTTTTAGTTGTTTATGTGATGAATCACATTTACTGATTTGCACCAACCTTGTATCCCAGTGATAAAAGCCTACTTGATCATGGTGGGTAAGTTTTTTGACATGCTGCTGAATTTGGTTTGCCAGCATTCTGTTGAGGATTTTTGCATTGATATTCATCAAGCATGCTGGCCTGAAATTTTTTTTGTTGTGTCTCTGCTAGGTTTTAATATCAGGATGATACTGGCCTCACAGAATGAGTTACGGAGGGGTCCCTCCTCCTCAATTTTTGGGAATAGTTTCAGTAGGAATAGTACCAGCTCTTCTTTGTATATCTGGTAGAATTTGGCTTTGAATCCATCTGGTCCTGGGCTTTTTTGCTCGATGGGCTATTTATTACTGATTCAATATCAGAACTCATTATTGATCTGTTCAGAGATCCAATTTCTTCCTGGTTGAGTCTTAGGAGGGTGTATGTATCTACAAATTTATACATTTCTTCCAGATTTTCTAGTTTCTGTACACAGAGGTGTTCATAACAGTGTGATAATTATTCCTATTTCTGTGAGGTCAGTGGTAATAGCCCTTTTGTTGTTTCTAATTGTGTTTATTTGGACCTTCTCTCTTTTCTTACTAGTTTAGTGAGCAATCTATTAATTTTTTCAAAAAACCAAATCCTAAATTCATTGATGTTTTGAACGGTTTTTCGTGTCTCAATCTCCTTCCATTCAGCTTTGATTTTGGTTATTTCTTGTATTCTGCAAGTTTGGGGGTTGGTTTGCTCTTGGTTTTCTAGTTCTTTTAGTTGTGATATTAGGCTGTTAAATTGAGATCTTTTTAACTTTTTGATGTGCACACTTATGCTATAAATTTTCCTCTTTACACTGCATTAGCTGTGTTCCAGAGATCCTGGTATATTTTATCTTTGCTCTCATTACTTTCAAAGAACTTGGTTTTTGCCTTAATTTCATGGTTTACCCACAAGTCAGAAGAAGGTTGTTTAATTTCCATGTAATTGTATGGTTTTGAGCAATTTTCTTAGATGTGACTTCTAATTTTATTGCACTGTGGCCCAAGAGAGTGGTTGTTACGATTTCAGTTCTTTTGCATTTGCAGAGAAACATGTCAAATTGTGTGGTCAATTTCAGAGTATGTGCCATGTGCTGATGAGAATGTATATTCTGTTGTTTTGGGGTAGAGAGTTCTGTAGATGTCTATCAGGTCCATCTGATCCAGTGCTGAGTTCAGGTCCTGAATATCTGTTAATTTTCTGCCTTGATGATCTTTCTAATACTGTCAGTGGGGTGTTAAGCTCTCCCACTATTATGGTGTAGAAGTCTACATCTCTTTGAAGGTCTCTAAGAACTTGCTTTATGAATCTGGGTGCTCCTGTGTTGGGTGCATATATATTTAGGATAGTTAATTCTCTAGTTGAAATGAACCCTTTACCATCATGTAATGCCCTTCTTTGTCTTTCTTCACCTTTGTTGGTTTAAATTGTTTTGTCTGAAATTTGGATTGCAACCCTTGCTTTTTTGTTTTCCATTTATTTGCTTGGTAATTTTTCTCCATCCCTCTATTTTGAGCCCATGGGTGTCATTGCATAGGAGATGCACTACACACCTCTTAGTTCTTTATCCAGTTTCTCACTCTGTGCCTTTTAATTGGAGCATTTAGCCTGTTTACGTTCAAGGTTAGTATTGATTAAGTGTGGATTTGATGCTGACATCATGATGTTACATGGTTGTTATGCAGACTTGTGTGGCTGCTTTATAGTGTCACTGGTCTGAGTACTTCAGTGTGTTTGTGTAGTGGCTGCTAACAGTCTTTCCATACTTAGTGCTTCCTTCAGGAGCTCTTGTAAGACAGGTCTGATGGTATCAAATTCCCTCAGCAACTGCATGTTTGAAAACGATCTTATTTTCCCTTTGCTACAAAGCTTAGTTTGGCTGGATAAGAAATTCTTCGTTGGAATTTTTCTTTAAGAATCTTGAATATTCACCCCCAGCCTCTTCTGGCTTGTAGGGTTTCTGCTGAGAGGTCCACTATTAGTCTGATGGGCTTCCCTTTGTAGTTCTCATGAATGAGATCCTGAAATATATTATCCAAGTTGCTTCCATTCTCCCCAACTCTTTCAGGGACACCAATGAGTCAGGTGTCATAGATTTGGTCTCTACATAATCCCATATTTCTTGGAGGTTTTGTTTGTTCATTTTCATTCTTTTTTCCATATTCCTGCCTGATTGACTGTCTTATTTCAGAAAGCCAGTCTTCAAGCTCTGAGATTCTCTCCTCAGCTTGACCTATTCTGCTATTAATACCTGCAGCTGGCCGGGTGTGGTGGCTCATGCCTGTAATTCCAGCACTTTGGGAGGCCGAGGTGGATGAATCATGAGGTCAAGAGATCGAGACCAGCCTGGCCAACATGGTAAAGCCCCGTCTCTACTAAAAATACAAAAGTTAGCTGGGTGTGGTGGCACAGACCTGTAGCCCCCACTTCTTGGGAAGCTGAGGCAGGAGAATTATTTCAACCCAGGAGGCGGATGTTGCAGTGAGCCAAGATTGAGCCACTGCACTCCAGCCTGGCGACAGAGTGAGAGAGTCTGTCTCAAAAAAAAAAAAAAGAAAAAAGAAAAAATCTGCAGCTGCATTATGGAATTCTTGTAGCATGTTTTTCAGCTCATTCGGGTTGGTTACATTCTTTTCTATAATGTTTATTTCATCTGTCAGCTCCTGTATTATTTTATTGTGATTCTTAGCTTCCTTGGATTGGGTTTCAGTGCACTCCTGCATCTCTATGATCTTCATTCCTATCCACTGTCTGAATTCTATTTCTGTCACTTCACCCATCTCAGCCTAGTTCAGAAACCTTCCCGGAAAGCTAGTGTGGTTGTCTGGAGAAAAGAAGGCACTCTGGCTTTTTAAGTTATCAGGATTCTTACGCTGGTCCTTTCTCATCTTTGCGGGCTGATGTTCCTTCAATCTTTGAAGATACTGACCTTCAAACGGGTTTTTGGTTTTTTTCCTTTCACCCTATTTGATGACCTTGAGGGTTTGATTGTGGTATATAAGGTGGGTTCAGTCAACTGGCTTCATTTCTGGAAGATTTTAGGTGGCCAAGGTTCACCTCCTAACTCCCAGATTACATGCTCTAAATCTGGGGGACTGGTATTGGGACCCTATTTTGTTCTCTGGCTCCTCAATGTTAGGAACCCACTGCACTGGGGGTAGGAGGGTGTTAAGGTGCCCCTGGACTACTGGTCACTACACTCCAGTGGGTGGTGCCAAAGAGTTTTATAAGGCAGTGGCAGTGGGATCTACCCTCATTCCCATGTGCCAGTGGCAGCACAGTGGGGTGCACACTTGTCAGCTGTGGCAGTGTGCTAGCAGATGCCAGGGTGTCAGCCTCAGTGTGGGCGTTTGTAGCAGTGGTACAGGCAGCATGGCTTAAGCGGGCCCCACTGGCGACTATGCATGTGGTCACACTGGTGGTGGTGTTAGCACGGGTAGTGCTGGTAAGGGCAAGTCTGTGTGCACCCTCTGTGCACATTTACACAGGCGGGGGTGGCCGCTCAGGGAGGGGGAGGGTTCATTGTTCTCTGTGTCTAGTTTCACTCCAGCAGCAATGTTGGCAAGGGGGTGGGGCACTGGCAGGGAAGGGCTGAAAGGCTCTGTGCCTGCCAAGACCCTGACTGCAATTACAGTACAACCAGGGGAAGGGAGGCAGAGTGCACTCACACTGGCAGCAGTGGCACAGGGTAGTGTGCACATGCACACGTGCTGGCGAGGCAAGGGAAAGCAAGATCCGCCTGTGCACACACACTGGCAAAGTGATGTGTGTTGGGGGGGCCGGGGGAGTGGCCTGTGGGCAGGGAGGGGTTGGGGGGTAAGCTGCAATAGGGGAAGGGGGCAGGCAGGCAGGCAGGCAGGCAGGCTGATGCATATCCACAGAGGCTGTTTTGTTTTTTGTTTTTTTGGGTTTTTTTTTTTGAGACAGAGTTTCACTCTTGTTGCCCAGGCTGGAGCGCAATGGTGCAATCTCAGCTCACTGCAACCTCCGCCTCCCAGGTTCAAGCGATTCTCCTGCCTCAGCCTCCCAAGTAGCTGGGGTTACAGGCATGCACCACACACCCAGCTAATTTTGTATTTTTAGTAGAGACAGGATTTCTTCATGTTGGTCAGGTTGGTGTCGAACTCCCGACCTCAGGTGATCTACCTGCCTTGGCCTCCCAGAGTGTTGGGATTACATGCATGAGCCACCGCCCCGGCCCACAGGGGCTATTCTACTGCAGCTCTCTGCCATTCAAGTGTGGTCAGGTCAGCCAGCCCAGGAGCTACGATGCACGTCCCCAGGGTACCCAAGGCTTCACTGCAAGCAGGCGCAACCAGGCTGGGTCCCCAGAAGAGGCCAGCTGACCAAAGCATGCTCAGGTTGATGGGCAAGACTGCCCCGCAGAGTTCAGGTCTGACTTTCTCTAGGGCTAAAGTCTCCTATGAGAGCAAGTCAAGCCTAGGGGGATGGGCATCCCTGGCCATGCTCCACTACAGATACTTCTGCACCAAACCCTCTGGGCTCTGCACTGACTGGAGTGCTGCCTCTACCACTTCTCAAGTGCGCTTGAGAATCAAGCAGCTCTCCCTGCCAACTCAAGTGTCCATGAAGGTTGAGGGATCTCCTCCTGCCAGGATTCCAGAGGTTTGTGGTGAGAGCAGACTGTTCCTTGCCAGTTCAACTCACCCGTTTCCCTGGAGTCACTGGGCACCAGGAACAAGTCCCGGTACATAGTAGCCCTGTGCAAGGTTCCCAGGTTCCTCCCACTTCATCCCAACATCTGTGTCTTCCCTCTGTCTACTCTCAATGCCTTCCCTCTGAAGATCTGTTAGGAGTGTGTCAGTGGTCCCAGTCCCTCCGTGGCAGCCATTCCACCTGGCTGTGTCTAGTCAGCCATCTTGCCCACCTTCCTCCTTTCTTTCTTATATTTTTTTTCCACTATGCCTTTCTCCAGAGAAAATTTACCTTCTATTCTTTTCTGCTGTTTGGGTTTATACTACTGTCGTTATGTACTGAACTGTGCTGTTCTCCCAAAATTTGTATGTTAAAGCCCCAATCTGCAATTTGAGTGTATTTGGAGATAGGACCTTTAAAGAAGTAATGAAGGTTAAATGAGGTCATAAGGAAAGGTCCTACTTCAATAGGACGGGTGTCCTTATAAGATGTCAGGGATGTGTGCACTACAAAAAAAGGTCATGGAAGGATACAGCAAACAGCAGCTACCAGCAAGCCAAAAAAAGAGGCTCCAGGAGAAACCAAACCTGACTACACCTTGATCTTGGACTTCTAGTCACCAGGAGTGTAGGAAAATAAATTTCTGTTTTTTAAGCCACTCAATCTGTGGTATTTTGTTATGGCAACCCCAGCAAATTAACACAACTGTACAGCAGGCTTTGGCACACAATTATTAATATGTTCAACTTGACACTGTTTTATAATAAACTCTATAGAATACTAACTAGTTTTCTGTCATTGCCCAAAAAGTGCAATGCCCTCTGGGCCTACTGTCATAGGTCAATGCCTTCTGTGCCTACTTTGCCTTTCTTTTTCCGATAGTGCTTCAAATATTCTACTAGAGTTCCTTTCTCTTCCATCTCCTCCACTGTGATCATCTCTGATCTCTGCTCTTAGTACTTACCATTGTCAGAGGTCTACTTTCCAACACATTATCAAATTTATAATCTAACACATTTGCCACTTACCACTGTGACATATACACCCTCACCTCCCTTGACTCACTCCTTTACCAGCTGCTTCATGTATACTTCTCAGCCTTGCTAATACTGACATTAGGCATTTAGAACCAACAACCAAAAAGAGCTCTACCAGTCAGTAAAATATATATATATATATGCTAGTTTCTGCTGATTATCTTATTGCTCTTACCAGTAGTATTTTTGTTCTGACTGATGGAGACGTTCCCTGAGTTCGGAAAACTCAAATGTTACACCAGAACTTAAAAACACTGCTCTTCAAATACTATCTAAATACAGTCCAGCTAACCCACCATCAACAAAATATATGCCAGGGTTGATTTTTCTACTTACATGTATGTCTATGCTCATTTATCCACAGTCATCCAGTCTCCCTTCTCTGGTCAATGATGTACACTTTTGCAACAATAAAACATTCCAAAGGCAAGAGTATGATCAGAAAACAGAGTATCCCTTATGAACTCAATCAAGAATAAATTCTGAAATCTTGTTCTCCCTGGAATGGGACACTAGACAACTAAGTTAACACTTCAAAATACTCATAAAATGTTGTCTTATTACCTCAAGAGTCAAAACAATGTAGAAAAATAATGGTTTTTGTTTTTGCTTTTGTTTTGAGACAGGGTCTCACTGTGTTACCCAGACTACAGTGCAATGTCTTGATCACAGCTCACCACAGCCTCAACCTCCTGGGCTCAAGCAATCCTTCCACCTCAGCCACCCCAACAGCTAGGACTACAGACACACAGCACCACACCTGGCTAATTTTTAAATTTTTTTGTAGAGACAGAGTTTCACTATGTTGCCCAGGCTGGTCTTGAACTCCTGAGCTCAAGTGATCCTCCCACCTCAGCCTCCCAAAGTGCTAGGACTGCAGGCATCAGCCACTGTGCCTGGCATGATGGGTCATTTTTATTCCTTCAAGAACCTTATGAGCTGGGCCACAGAGGCTCATACCTGTAATCCCAGCACTCTGGGAAAGGAAGGGAGGAGGATCACTTGAGGCCAGGAGTTCGAAACCAGTCTGGGAAACATAGTGAGACTTCGTCTCTACAAAATATTTTAAAAATTAGCTGGGTGTGGTGACATACTGCTGTGGTCCCAGTTACTCAGGAGGCTGAGTTGAGAGGAAAGCTTGAGCCCCAAAAGTAAAGGCTATAGTGAGCCATGATCTCACTACTGCACTCTAGCTTGGACAACAGTGTGAGACCCTCCTCAAAAACAAAAGCAAAAAAAATACCAACTTATCAACAGCAATGTTGTCATACCACTTACTAAAAAGTTCAAACTTAAAAGTTTTCCTGGGTTTTGGTCCTTTTTAAGAGGTGTCATATTCACTCTGTATCAAAAACTGTATCATGCCAATGGCTTCAAGTGGGATATTAAACAATCTCACCTCTATTTTGTTAATACTTTTTTTAATACTTTTTTTGTTAATACTTTTTTAATACTCTGGATTAATTATTTCTATAACATACTAACTTTATATCTTTTTAAACAGAGTATATTAAATATACCATGCATTTCTTAAAAACTTAGAATTGCATAACAAATGTTAATTTTGATATGATACAGTAATATTTATTAGAAACTACTGATATAAACAAGGTTGTCTGTCCCTGTCAATATTCCCAGATTGCTTTACTTTTACAGACAAGTGCTTCATCCTATCAGCCTAACAACCCATAAATGTCCCTGTTCTCATTTACTGTTTCTATACTATGTAACCTTAGAAACCAAATTCTTACTTAAATTACCTCAAATAAAACTTGCCCCCTAAATAAAAGCCTGGGGGAATCTCATATAAGTATAGAAATGTTAAACATATTTTCATAATCTCCATTAACCATTTAAAGACTCTGGGGTTTTTTGCAATATAATCTGAAAATAAACATGGGCTTTGTAGTCACACAGTGAGGGGTTCAGATCCTACCATTACACTTACTAGCTGTGTAATCTTGGAAAGATAATAAACCACTTTCCCTAAATGTTTATATTCTTGTTTAAAAAAATCTCCATCACCTAGTTCATCATTGCTGTGAGATTAAGTGTGATACTGTATATAAAAAAACAATGATTGGGTGCTGGGCCCAGTGGCTCACACCTGTAATCCCAGCACTTTGGGAGGCTGAGGTGGGAAAACCACTTGAGCCCACGAGTTCAAGAACAGCTTCAGCAAAAAAAAAAAAAAAGCAACACCTCATCTCCACAAAAAAAAATTTTAAAATCCACCCAGGCGTGGTGGCTCGTACCTATAGTCCTAGCTACTTGGCAGGCTAAGGCAGGAGGATCACTGGACCCCAGGAGTTCAAGGCTGCAGTAAGCTATGACTTCACCACTGCACCACAGCCTGCATAACAGAGTAAGATCTGTCTCAAAAAAAAAAAAAACCAGGCTACTTTCATACCTATTTTAATCATTGATATTAATAAATTCACTGAATTTTACAAACAAAATTCACCATTTCTTTTTCGTTTTTATTTCTTGAGAATCCATATGGGGTGTTAGCTTTCTATACCAAACAGCTTTTAAACACTTTATTCTTTTCTTGTTTTTCTTTTCTTTCTTTGTCTTCTGTAACTGAGACATTTCCACATGGCTGAAACAGTAGAAATCCTTAAGACTACAGTCATATATGGGAAAGAATACGCAAGCCTAACTGCTCGCACTCCTAGATCATAAATAAGCTTCCGAAAGTCAAACTCTGCTATTTACTAGTAATACAACTTTACCCGAACTACTCTCTCTCTCTGAGCCTTAATTTCTTCATATTCAAAAAAGAATGGAGATATCCATCTCCAATAACATGGCCAATTACATAGAACACAACTACCACTAAGATTTTTAAAACTAAATACATCAGAAAATATATATTCTTTTTTTTTTTTTGAGATGGAGTTTCACTCTGTTGCCCAGGATGGAGCGCAGTGGCGCGATCTTGGCTCACTGCAAGCTCCGCCTCCCAGGTTCACACCATTCTCCCTGCCTCAGCCTCCCGAGTAGCTGGGACTACAGGTGCCCGCCACCACGCCCAGCTAATTTTTTGTATTTTTTTAGTAGAGACGGGGTTTCACTGTGTTAGCCAGGATGGTCTCGATCTCCTGACCTTGTGATCCACCCACCTCGGCCTCCCAAAGTGCTGGGATTACAGGCGTTAGCCATCGCGCCCAGCGAAAAATATATATTCTTAAAAGCCTCAAAGAGCTAATGTTAAAGAATTATAAGCCCAAAACATAAGATAGGGCAGGAATTCAGAGAGATAAGCAGAGCACTGAAGCCAGGCTAGCTACTGACAGAAGCCAAACTCAGGCTTTGGTTTTCATAGTCTCATAATGATAGAAGCCAAGCCCATGGCCCAGCCTTAGTGGTGAGTCTGATAAGACACCCCTATACCATATGGCTGGAACCAGTAAAAAGAACAAAAGTAAACCTGTCCTATTCTAACCTAATCCCCTAAGAACTTCAAAGAAAGCTGCTTTGGCACTGAGCAGAAAAGAATGAAGGGAGAAAGAAGAGTTCCTGACAAGTTATTAACAGGAAACAGCAAACTTTTTCTATAAAGGGCCAGAGGCATAAATATTTTAGGCCTTAGCTGAGTGTGGTGCCTGCCTGTAGTCCCAGCTACTTCGGAGGCTGAGGCAGGAGGAACCCTTGAGCCCAGGGGTTTAAGACTGCAGTAAGCTATGACTTCACCACTGCACGACCACTGCCCACCATCCTGGGCAACAGAGGGAGACTGTGTCTAAAAAATAAATAAATAAATAAATAAATATTTTAGGCTTTGAAGGCAATATGATCTCTGTTGTAACCAATCAGCTCTGCTGTTGTAGCATGAAAACAGCCACAGACAATACATAAACCAGTGAGCATGGATGTATTCAATAAAGATTTATAGGCACTTAAGTTTGAATTTCATATGATTTTCAGGTCACAAATTATTTTTTTCCAACCATTTAAAAATGTAAAAAAAACTCTACTAGCTTGCAGCCCAAACAAAACAGGTGGCACAAGCCACAGTTTCCATTTACTTGTAACAACAAGACACACACCACCACTTCAGCCACCACCTTACTTACACACACACACACACACACACAAACGCACACAGATTTGAGGCTCTAATTCCCATCACCTAGGTGAAGTAAAAAACATCAGGCCATAAACATTTAGAAAATACATGTGCAAAACCCACAAGTAATGTCCCAGGAAAAATTAACAAGAAAAAAAGCACCACAAATGAAAGCAAGCAAGCAAAGAATACAAACACACACGCAAAAATTTCAGATATTAGAAAAGATCATATAGAGAATATAAAATAACTGCTTTCTAAAGTTTAAAGCAACAAACAAGCTTGAAACGGTCGTATATATGAGAGGGGAAAGAATCATTAAAAAATGACTTAGCAAGCTAGGTGTGGTGGCTCATGCCTGTAATTTCAGCCCTTTGGGAGGCCATGGTGGGCTGATCACTCGAGCCCAGGAGTTCAAGACCAGCCTGGGCAACATAGTGAGACCCTGTCGCTACAAAAAATAAAATAAAATAAAAAATAGCTGGGTGTGGTGGCCTGCACCTATAGTCCCTGCTACTCAAGAGGCTGAGGCAAGAGGATCACCTGAGCGCAAGGGAAAGAGGCTGCAGTGAGCCGAGATCACACCACTGCACTCCGCCCTGGGCAACAGAGAAAAAATGACTTAGCAAATGTAAAGAACTAAAAATAATTTCTAAAATTGTAAAACACAAGGAACTGAAATTAAAAATCAAATCAGGCCACGCACAGTGGCTCCAGCCTGTAATCCCAACACTTTGGGAGGCTGAGGTGGGTGGATCACTTGAGGTTAGGAGTTCAAGACCAGCCTGGCCAACTTGGTGAAACCCCGTCTCTACTAAAAATAGAAAAATTAGCCGGGCATGACAGCAGGCACCTCTAATCCCAGCTACTTGGGAGGCTAAGGCACAAGAACCACTTGAAGCCAGGAGGCGGAGGTTGCAGTGAGCCGAGACTGTGCCACTGCACTCCAGCCTGGATGACAGAGTGAGACTCCATCTCAAAAAAACTAAAAAAAAAAAAAAAAAAACACACAAATAAAAAATAAAATCATTGAAAAGTAGTGAACTTAAAACATACATCTGAAGAAATCATCTACAGTGAAAGAAGAAAAATACACACCCAAAAAAAGAAGAAAAACACAAAAATACAAAAAAAGGTTAAAAAAAACATATAAGAAAGCCAGGCACAGTGGCTCGTAGCTATAATCCCAGGAACTTGGGAGGCTGAGGTGGGAGGATCACTTCAGCCCAGGAGTTCAAGGCTGCAGTGAGCTATAATCACACCACTGCACTCCAGCTGGGAAACAGAGCAAGAACCTGTCAAAAGAAGAAAAGAAAGAGGAAGGAGGAAGAAGAAAGAAGGAAGAGGAGGAGAAGGAGGAATAAAAGAAAAAATACATAAGAGTAAGAAAATCTAATATATAGACATATCTCATTTTATTACACTTTGCTTTATTGCACTTCACAGATAGTGATTTTTTTTTTAACAAATTAAAGGTTTGTGGCAACCCTGTGTCAAGTAAGTCAACAGGTGCCATCTTCTAAGAGCATGTGCTCACTTCCTGTCTCTGTGTCAAATTTTGGTAATTCTTGCAATATTTCAAGCTTTTTAAAACTTTTTTATGTATTTATTTATTTTTAGAGACAGGATCTCGCTCTGTCACCCAGGCTGCAGTGCAGCAGCATGACCATCATAGCTCACTGCAGCCTCATACTCCTGGGCTCAAGCAATCCTCCTGCCTCAGCCTCTGAAGTAGCTAGGACTACAAGTGCATGCCACCCTGCCCAGCTTATTTTTTAAGTTTTTGTACAGATGAGGTCTTGTTATGTTGCCGAGTCTAGTCTCAAACTCCTGGCCTTAAAGCAAACCTCTCACCTCAGCCTTCTAAAGCACCTGTATTACAGGTGTAAGCCACCACACCTAGCTTCAAACTTTTTTATTATTATATCTGTTATGGTGATCTGTGATCAGTGATCTTTGATGTTACTGTAATTGTTCTGAGGCACCAAAAATCATGCCCATATAAGACAGTGAACTTAATCAATCAATGTTATGTGTGTTCTGACTGCTCCATTGACCAGCTGTTCCCTGACTCTTTCTTCTCGTTGGGCCTCTCTATTGCCTGAAACACACAATATTGAAATTAGGCCAATTAATAACCCTACAATGGCCTCTAAGTATTCAAATGAAAGGAAGAGTCAAATGTCTCTCACTTTAAATCAAAACCTAGAATGATTAGGCTTAGTGAGAAAGGCACGCTGAAAACCTAGACAGGCCAAAAGCTAGACCTCTTGTGCAAAACAGTTTGCCAAGTTGTGAATGCAAAGGAAAACTTGAAGGAAATTAAAAGTGCTACTCCAGCGAACACACAAATAAGATAGCAAAACCACCTTATTGCTGATATGGAGAAAGTTTTAGTGGTCTGGAAAGAAGATCAAATTAGCCACAGCATTCCCTTATGCCAAAGCCTAATCTGGAGCAAATCCCTACCTCTCTTCACTTCTATGAAGGCTGAGAGAGGTGAGAAAGTTATAGAAGAAAAGTTGGACACTAGCAGTGTTGATGCATGAGGTTTAAGGAAAGAAGCTGCCTCCATAACATAAAAGTGCAAGGTAAAGCAGCAAGTGGTGACATAGAAGCTGGAGCAAGTTATCCAGAAGATCCAGCTAAGATAATTGATGAAGGTGGCTACACTAAACAACAGATTTTTAATGTGACAAAATGGCCTTGTGTTGGAAAAATATGCCATCTAGGACTTTCATAATTAGAAGAAGTGAATGCCTGGCTTCAAAGCCTCAAAGAACAGGCTACCTCTCCTGCTAGGGGCTAAGGCAGCTAATGACTAAGCTGAAACCAATGCTCATTGACCATTCTGAAAATCCTAGGGCTCTTGAGAATTAAAGCTAATCGAGGCCAGATGTGGTGGCTTACGCCTGTGATCCCAGCACTTTGGGAGGCTGAGGCAAGCGGATCATCTGAGGTCAGGAGTTCAAGACCAGCCTGGCCAACATGGTGAAACCCCATCTTTATAAAAAATACAAAAATTAAGGTGGGTAGATCACCTGAAGTCAAGAGTTTGAGACCAATCTGGCCAACTTGGAGAAACCCCATCTCTACTAAAAATACAAATATTAGCTGGGCATGGTGGTGGGCGCCTGTAATCCCAGCTACTTGAGAGGCTGAGGCAGGAGAATCATTTGAACCCAGGAGGCGGAGGTTGCAGTGAGCTGAGATCGTGCCACTATACTCTCCAGCAGAGTGAGACTGTCTCAAAAAAAAAAAAAAAAAAAAATTAGCTGGGCATGGTGGTGCAGGCCTGTAGTCCCAGATACTCAGGAGGCTGAGGTGGGAGAATCACTTGAACCCGGGAGGCAGAGGCTGTAGTGAGTTGAGATCACACCACCGCACTCCAGCCTGGGCAAAAGTGAGACCCTGTCTCAGGGAACAACAACAACAAAATTACACTAAATCTACTTTGCCTGTGCTCTCTAAATGGAAAAACAAAGCCTGAATGACAACACATCTGTTGACAGTAAGGTTTACTGAATGTTTTAAGCCCACCGTTGAGACCTACTGCTCAGAAAAATAAGATTCCTTCAAAATGCTACTGCTTATTGACAATGCACCTAGTTACCCAAGGGCTCTGTTAAAGATGTACAAGGGGATTAATGTTTTCCCACCTGCTAACACAATATCCACTCTGCAGCCCATGGATCAAGGAATAATTTCAACTTTCAAGTCGTATTATTTAAAATATTTCATGAGGCTTTAGCTGCCATAGACAGTGATTCCCCTGATGGAGCTGGACAAGGCAAATGTAAAACCTTCTGTAAAGAATTTACCTTTCTGGATGCCATTAAGAACATTCACGACTTGTGGGAAGAGGTCAACATAACATTAACAGGGGTTTGGAAGAGGTTGTTCCCAAGCCTCATGGATGACTTTGATGGATTCAAGACTTCAGTGGAAGAAGGAATTGCAGATGTGGTGGAAACAAAGATAACTAGAATTTAAAATGGAGCCTAAAGATATGACTGAACTGCAGCAATCTCACGATAAAACATGAACAGATGATAAGCTGCTTCTTACTGATGACCAAAGAAAGTGGTTTCTTGAGATAGAATCTACTCCTTGTGAAGATGCTGAAAACACTGTTGAAATGACAACGAGGTATGTATAATATTACATCAGCTTAGTTGATAAAGCAGCTGCAGGGTTTGAGAAGACTGACTCCAATTTTGAAAAAAGTTATATTGTGCATAAAATGCTATCAAACAGCACTGCATGCTACAGACAAATCTTTCATTAAAGAAATAGTCCACTGATGCAGCATACGTCATGTCTTATTTCAAGAAATTGCCACATCCACTCCAACTTTCAGCATCCACTATCCTGATTAGTCAGCAGCCACCACCATGAAGTAAAGAACCTCCACCAGCAAAAAGATTACAATTCAATGAAGGCTCAGATGACCGATGACCATTAGCATTTTTTAATAAAGTATTTTCTAATCAATGTGTGTATATTTTTGTAGACATGGTGCTATTACACACTTTAAATAGACTATAGTACAGTATAAACCTAAGTGTTATATGCAATGGGAAAACAAAAGTTTCATGTGACTTGCTCTATTGCAATATTCACTATATTCCAATATTTGCTATACTGCAGTGGTCTGAAACTGAACCTAAATATATCAGAAGTATGCCTGTATATAAACTGGAGATCCAGAAAAAGAAAGACTGAGATGGTGAAACAAAAATATTTAAAAACTGGGAGGCCAAGGTGGGCGGATCATGAGGTCAAGAGATCAAGACCATCCTGGCCAACATGGTGTAACCCCGTGTCTCTACTAAAAATACAAAAATGAGCTGGGCATGGTGGCGTGCGCCTGTAGTCCCAGCTACTCAGGAGGCTGAGGCAGCAGAATCGCTTGAACCCAGGAGACGGAGGTTGCGGTGAGCCGAGATCACACCACTTCACTCCAGCCTGGTGACAGAGCGAGACTCCATCTCAAAAATAAATAAATAAAATAAAATAAAAAAATTTTTTAAAAAAAGAAACAAGAAAAGAAAGACCACTGAAACTATAAGATCATTTCCTCTGAAAACAATTAAATAGTAATCAGTATAAAAAAGATGAGTGGGCATAACAAATGTATTTTTCAAAGATGGCCACACCAGTATATACCCCATCCCACATATACTTTTACAATGTGACTTGACACTTTTCCCTATGCTTCCTCCTCCTCAAACATGAATGGAGCTCTGTAACTCTGGATCACCAGAATGCAGAAATAAGGCTAGGTCATAAATGGCAACATGGCTTCTATCTGGTATGCTCTGTCTCTCAGGAATTCCACTGACCATGCCCTGACAACAGTTAAAAAGTTTCATGGAAAAACCCACATGGAAAGAACTAACGCAGAAATGCCAAGTTTAACCACTCCTGAATTCCTAACCCACCAAAACTGTAAAGGATAATAAGCCACTAAGTTTTGGGCTTAACTGGTTATGCAACAATAGATAACTAACATACTAAAAATTGTCACTTATCTGGAAATTTTTAAATATACTCCTAAATAATATATGTGACCAGTAAATGAAAAATATTTTGAAATAAAAAACAAAAATACATTTCAAAACTTGTGAGATGCAATTAAAGCAATACTTCATGGGAAAATGTATAACCCTAAATAAGTATAATAGGAAAAAAAAATTAGAGAGCTATCTATTCAGAAGATAAAAAAGAATAGCAAAATAAACCTGAAGAAAGTAGGAAGGAAATAACAGAAGTGATCAGGTGTGTGTGGTGCCACACACCTATAGCCCCAGCTAGCCAGGAGGCTGAGGCAGGAAGGTTACTTGAGCCCAGGAGTTCGAGACCAGCCTGGGCAATGTAATGAGAACCTCCCCCCCCATCTCAAAAACAAAACAAAACAAAACAAACTGCTATGATCATATATTGATTAGAAAAGAAATGATAAAAACGAAGAAGTGATAAGTAGAGAGAAAACAAAACAGTAAAGGCCATCAAAGCCAGAAGTTGTATTTAAAAAAAAAAAACAAAAAAAAAACAACTATAAATTGGCAAACCTCTGGCAAAAATAATTAAGAAATTAAAAAGAAAAAGAGGTCAGACACAGTAGCTCACACCTGTAATTCCAATACTGGGAAGTGGAGGCAGAAAGATCATTTGAGCCCAGAAGTTCGAGATCAACCCTGGCAACACATCCAAGACCTCATCTCTACAAAAACTCAAAAAGTAGCCAGGTCCGGGCTGGGGGCAGGGCCTCACACCTGTAATCCAGCATTTTGGGAGGCTGAGGCAGACAGATCAACTGAGGCCAGAAGTTCCAGACCAGTCTGGCCTACATGGTGAAACCTCATCTCCACTAAAAAATACAAAAGTCAGCTAGGTGTGGTGGTGCACACCTGTGGTCTCAGCTACTCAGGAGGCTGAGTCACAAGAATCGCTTGAACCTGGGAGGCAGAGGTTGGCAATGAGCCAAGATGCTGGGCAACAGAACAAGACCCTGTCTCAAAAAAAAAAAAAAAAAAAAAAGAAAAAGAAATTAGCCAGGTCTAGTGACACACACCTGTAGTCCCAGCTACTCAGGATCCTGAGGTGGCAGAATCACTCGAGCCTGGGAGGTCAAGACTGCAGCCAGCCGTGGTCACACCACTGCACTCCAGCCTAGGCAACAGCGAGCCCTTGTCTCAAAAAAAGAAAAAAAAAAAAAAGGCTGGGCGCAGTGGCTCATGCCTGTAATCCCAGAATTTTGGGAGGCCGAGGTGGGTGGATCACCTGAGGCCAGGAGTTTGAGACAGGCCTGACCAACATGGTGAAACCCTGACTCTACTAAAAATATAAAAATTGGCCGGGCAAGGTGTCATGCGCCTGTAGTCCCAGCTACTCAGGAGGCTGAGACAGGAGAACTGCTTGAACCCAGGAGGCTGAGGCTGCAGTGAGTCGAGATTGAGCCACTGCACTCCAGTCCTCCAGCCTGGGTGACAGAGCAAGGCTCCGTCTCAAAAAAAAAAAAAAGCAAAGGAACAGGAATGGAAAAAGGGATAAAAACTAACATAAGAAATAACAGATTAGGTGGTTCCATGGTGTAATGGTGAGCACTCTGTACTCTGAATCCAGAAATAACAGATATATCAGAAAGCCAATCAATACAACAACCACATCTCAAAAAAATCCAAGAAAATTCAGTAGTTATACACGTCTCTAATGGAGTCTTGGCAAATGAAAAACAGAAGCTTCCTTGATTCAATAAAAGGTATCTTACAAAGCCTACACCATGCTTAATGAGGAAAGGTTGAACATTTTTCCCTTGAGATGAGAAACAAGACAAAGATGGCCCTATAAAGTCCTATCAACATTATGCTGGAGATCTCAGGCAGCAAAGGAAAGCAGGAAAAAAATAAAAGGTATAAGGATTAGAAACAAGAGACAAAATTGTCATTATTTGCATATGACATAATTATATATATAGAAAATCCAGAAGAATCTACAGATAAATTCAAATTATATATGGTTTTTTTGGTTGGTTGTTTGTTTTTTGAGATGGAATCTCACTCTGTCACCCAGGCTGGAGTGCAGTGGTGCGATCTCAGTTCACTGCAACCTCCACCTCCCGGGTTCAAGTGATTCTCCTCGGCTGAGGAAGGAGAATCACTTGAGCCTGGCAGGCGGAGGTTGCAGTGAGCCAAGATTGCGCCACTGCACTCCAGCCTGGGTGGCACAGTAAGACTAAGTCTCAAGAAAAAAAAAAAAAGCAGCAGCAGCAGCAGCAGAAGCAGAAGCAGCAGCAGAAGCAGAAGCAGCAGCAGAAGCAGAAGCAGCAGCAAGCAGCAGCAGCAGAAGCAGAAGCAGCAGCAAGCAGAAGCAGCAGCAAGCAGCAGCAGAAGCAGCAGCGGCAGCAGAAGAAGCAGCGGCAGCAGCAGAAGCAGCAGCAGCAGCAGAAGCAGAAGCAGCAGCAGAAGGAGAAGCAGCAGCAGAAGGAGAAGCAGCGCAGAAGCAGAAGCAGTGGAAGCAGAAGCAGCAGAAGCAGTGGAAGCAGAAGCAGCAGAAGCAGTGGAAGCAGAAGAAGCAACAGAAGAAGCACAAGAAGAAACAGAAGCAGCAGAAGAAACAGAAGAAGCAGGAGCAGCAGCAGCAGCAGAAGCAGAAGAATTTCACAAATACTGAACTAATTTTTTAGATTACATAATATACACATAGTATTATTATATGCACATTAAGTTCAAAAACAAGGAAAACTATATTGTTTAAGGATGTATAGCTAGGACTTAAAATTATGAAGCAAAGCAAAAAACAGTCACAAAAGTCAGGATAATAACTACCTCCACTGAGGGGGATATGTTGACAAGGATGGTGAGGTTGGAGGGAAGCACTTCTGGTTTGTAGACCTGGGCAATGACAACACTAATATTCACTTTCTTATTTCCCTTAAACTGAACATTTTATGCCTTCTCTTGTATACAGATGGTCCACAACTTATGACAGTTCAACTTACAATTTTTCAACTTTAGCACAGTGCGAAATCAATATGCATTCAGTAGAAACCATACTTCAAATTTTGAATTTTTATCTTTTCCCAGGCTAGCAATATGCAGTATGATACTTTCTCATAATGCTGGGCAGCAGCAGAAAGCAGCAGCTCTCACAAAGGTAAACAACTGATCCTCAATAGTATATACTGTGTTGCCAGATGAGTCTGTCCAACTGTAGGCTAATGTGTTCTGAGCGCATTTAAGGAAGGCTAAGCTAAGCTATTATATTTGGTAGGTTAGGTGTAATAAATGCATTTTCGACTTATGGTATTTTCAACTTTACAATGGGTTTATCAGGATGTAACCCCACTGTAAGTCAGGGAGCATCAGTATATGAATGAAAAGGAAAAATAACAACTGCATATAACTAGTATGGTAATTTAATATATGGTAATATTAAGTCTGGTACCTAGTATGCATTTTTTAAAAGCTACCATAATTACAAAATGTTCTGTATCCTCCACAGTGCCTACACATCAGGAAGTTGGTCATGGTAGATGCTCAAATATTTTGATCAATAAATGAAACAACTTCCATTCTGACTAAATGGAGTAAAAGACAATTTAGATCTGAATGATTCCCTAAACCAACTGTCATTCTACAAGCCCAGAGACTGAATTCTTTATAACCGAACAGACTATTCCCTCTGCCTTTAGCATTTTTCTGATCTCTTTCTCTTCATTCATAGGATACATCTGTTCTGCCCTACTATACTGTAAGAAGCTGTACGTTAAATGCTTAGAATCCTATACATAATCTGAGATTTAAGACAAAAAAAGAGAAAGAAAAAAGGTTAAAGTTAAGGGGAAATGGTACATAAGATGTATGTAAGGGGAATTTTCAGGAAAACCCAGTGAAGATACAATGTATCCTTACATGAAAACATTCAAGACATGGGCTTTTTTTTAGTTCTAACGATTCAAGGAGTCAGGAAACAGTGAAATAAAGCAGGCAAATCATCTACTGTCCCTTCAGACCTAGGCACCATACCAAAATATATCTACTGTTTTTTTCCTAAAATTATCTCAACAACAACAAAACAGAACAAAGATACCTCTGAAAGCTACAAGACTCTTCTGGAAAAAATCAGCTCCTTCTCAGTTACTTGGGAAAAACACTTTTTTCTTTTTCCTTTTTTCTCTTTTAAGAGACAGGGTCTTGCTCTATTGCCTAGGCTGCTGGACTACTACTGTGGCATTATCATTATGGCTCACTGTAACCTCGAACTCCTGGGCTCAAGTGATCCTCCCATGTCAGCCTTCCCAGTAGCTAGGACCACAGGCACACACCACAATGCTTGCCTAGTTCTCTTGTTTGCTTTTGTAGAGACAGGGTCTCATTATGTTGCCCAAGCTGGTTTCAAACTGCTGGCCTCAAGCAATCTTACTGCCTCAGCCTCCCGAAATGCTGGGAAAGCTTTCTTTTTTTTTTTTTTTTTTTTTGAGACAGAGTTTCCCTCTTGTTGCCCAGGCTGGAGTGCAATGGCGCGATCTTGGCTCACCGCAACTTCCGCCTCCCAGGTTGAAGCGATTCTCCTGCCTCAGCCTCCCTAGTAGCTGCGATTACAGGCATGTGCCACCACGCCCAGCTAATTTTGTATTTTTAGTAGAGATGGGGTTTCTCCATGTTGGTCAGGCTGGTCTTGAACTCTCAACCTCAGGTGATCCACCGGCCTCGGCCTCCCAAAGTGCTGGGATTACAGGCATGAGCCACCATGCCCTACGGGGAAAGCTTTATTTTTTAATCAATTTATTCAATATGTATTACTTATACATAATTCAAAAGATTAAACATAAATATCCTTCAGAACCAAACTCACTGAATAAAACTATGGTACATCCGTATAATAGAATATTGTGTCTCCGTAAAAAAGAATGAGAAACATCTTATGTACCAATACAAAGTCCTCTCCAGCATACAGTAAGTGGAAAAAAAGAAAAGGTACAGAACAGAATACATGGTATGCTACCTTTAGCATATGAAAAGAGAATACATATATTTTATTTTTGAAAGAAAAATATTAGGATGATTAATCAAAGACTTACAAAAATGGTTACGTATAGAGAAGTGAGAAAACAGGATGAAAAATATGGGGATGAAAATGAGATTCCTGGCCAGGCACAATGACTCATGCCTGTAATCTCAGCACTCTGGGAGGCTGAGGCAGGAGGACTGTTTAAGGCCAAGAGTTCAAAACCAGCCTGGGCAACATAGCAAGACCCCATCCCTACTAAAATAAAATGTAATTTAAAAAAATAATTAGCAAGGCACAGTGGCACGCACCTATAGTATTAGCTACTCAGAAGGCTAAGGCAGGAGGATGGCTTGAACCCAAAGAGTTCAAGGCTGCAGTGATGTATGATTGTGCCACTGTACTTGCTCTATCACTCCAGCCTGGGTGACAAAGCAAGATCTCATCTCTAAAGACAAAGAAAATAAGAATCCTTTTTTCATATGGTTTCTCTTTCTGAACTATGTAAGTGCTTTACATATTCAAAGAATAAAATCAAGGGGTTTTTTTTATTATTTTTTTGAAATAGGGTTTCACTCTGTCACCCAGGTTGGAGTGCAGCAGCGCAATCACAGGTCACTGTAGCCTCAACCTCCTGGGCTCAAGCAAACCTCCCACCTTAGGCTCTCAAAGTGCTGGGATTACAGGCGTGAGCCATAGCACCCAGCCAAATTAAGTCTAAAAACAGGAAAAGCAAATCCTAAAATAAAATAAGTAGACCTAACTGCATATCAAACTGGTAACAATCAAACTGAGAAAATCATTATTTCAAGTGACTTTTGAACATAGTACTACTTACAATAGGTATATTCTTAGTAGGATACAGTCTAAGGACAAAAAGAAATGCAAAGAAATTTTGAGTCTCACTGAGTACTTTCATTTATTTTTGAAACTATTTTATAAATACTTAGAAAAAACATACATCAATGTTAATAAAAACTATGATTTTCAACGTAAAGAAGATTAAAACAAAAATAATTTAACAAACTAAAAGGAGGAGGAGGAAGAAGAGTAGGGAGAAGAGAAGGAAGAAACCCATAATGTTAAATTTGAGTAAGAATTATCAAAACGATATCATGCTTTTTACTCCCTCCTGTCAAGAGCCTCAATGACAGCCCAATAACAAGGAGCATACTTAGCATCTCAACAGTGGTTTCTAAATACAATCTCGGCAGGGTGTAGTGACTCATGCCTGTAATCCTAGCACTTTGGGAGGCTGAGGCAGGCAGATCACCTGAGGTCAGGAGTCCCAGACCAGCCTGGTCAACACGGTGAAACCCTGACTCTACTAAAAATACAAAAATTAGCGAAGTATGGTGGCGCGCGCCTGTAATCCCAGCTACTCCGGAGGCTGAGGCAGGAGAATCGCTTGAACCCCGGAGGCAGAGGTTGCAGTGAGCCAAGATCGTGCCACTGCACTCTAGCCTGGGCGACAGAGCAAGACTTTGCCCCTCCCCTCAAAAAAAATTTTTTTTAATTAAATAAATGTATAAATACAATCCTCCACTGTAAGAAGACCAAGCTTCTTGGAGAAATTGCTGATTCCAAGTCTAAAGCAGGAAAAGTCCATGGTGAGCCAAGATATCATGTACCCAAAAGTAAGGAATCATTCAAAGACTAATGGGTTCAGGAAAAAATAATTCAGGAACCTGTTTGAAGAAGCTCCCACTGTCCTTATTTGAGACAATTTGAGCATCAAAAAAAAAAAAAAACAATGTCTGCAAATGACTACAATACAACAAAAGTCATGAGACCATTAGAAACCTCATTTGCTACTATAGTAGATGACTATTACACAAATCCTCACTCTAAAAATTAAGGAAAAAATTAAGCATTTACTGTTCTCTTTTAATAGGAACTGTTGTTCACTCCCAGTTGATAAAGGTTACAAAGCTCTTATTAACTGAAGAATAACCAATAAATGAAAAAGAATTACAGAATTAGAAAAATCGCCATTTTGCAATCCTTAATTAAATACCTAAGGATCAAAAAAGATGCTAAAATTATTAGAGAAAGAATACTGAGAAAGGGAATATTTGTATGGTACCAAAGTATCAGTCCCACAGATTATTGTACATAACAGGAAAAAAAATTTACTTTTAAAATGGAGACATAAGCAAACACCAACTTAAACCTATCAAACTTACATCACTGATAGGAGGACAGCTGACATTATGTGCCTCCCATTAACACACAACATGATATACAACATCATCTACAAAGTGTCCTTGCCAAAACTTTTTAATATGAATCTATTCAATCCTTTACAATATAACTTCCAGTTACAGGACATACAAGCACCAGAAGAACAAGTTAAACAATCCAAGAAACAATGAGAAAACTCTAGAAAACAGGCCATTCTACAAGATGATTGGTCTCTTCAAAGACATTTCAATGTCATAGGGAAGAGAAATGTGGGAAGGAACTTCCTACATTGAGAGACTAAAAAGAGATAATCAAATGAAATGCAAAAACTTAACTGAGTTCTCTTGAAAAAAACATTTTTCAGGACAGTTGGGAAAATTCAAATATAAATTCAATATTAAATTAGGGTATTATTTTTCTTAGGTGTTGGTAATAGCACACTGGTGATACGAAAAATATGTATTTCTTAGAAAATATATACCAAGTATTTTGCAGTAAACTTGTCATGATACATACAGCATTTTTTTTTTTTGAGACAGAGTTTCGCTCTTGTCACCCAGGCTGGAGGGCAATGGTGCAATCTCGGCTCACCACAACCTCCACCTGGCGGGTTGAAGTGATTCTCCTGCCTCAGCTTCCCGAGTAGCAGGGATTACAAGCACCCACCACCATGCCCAGCTAATTTTTGTATTTTTAGTAAAGACAGGGTTTCACCATGTTGGCCAGGCTGGTCTCAAACTCCTGACCTCAGGTGATCCACCTGCCTCGGCTTTCCAAAGTGCTGGGATTACAGATGTGAGTCACGGCACCCAGCCGCAACTTACTTTCAAAAGGTTCTGCAAAAATATGTACAATCACAGCCGGGCGCGGTGGCTCAGGCATGTAATCCCAGCATTCTGGGAGGCCGAGGCAGGCAGATCACGAGGTCAGGAGATCGAGACCATCCTGGCTAACACAGTGAAACGCCACCTCTACTAAAAATACAAAAAATTAGCCAGGCGTGGTGGCGGGCGCCTGTAATCCCAGCTACTCGGGAGGCTGAGGCACGAGAATGGTGGGAACCCAGGAGGTGGAGCTTGCAGTGAGCCAAGATCATGCCACTGCACTCCAGCCTGGGTGACAGAGCAAGGCTCCGTCTAAAAAAAAAAAAATACACACACACACACACACACACACACACACAGAGACAATCACATACGGAACAATAAAGCAAATATGGATGGCATAACGCTATCTTTTCAATCTAGTTGGTAGACATATTAGTGTTCTCTTCCAACTTTTCTATTTCTTTAAGATCTTAATTATAAAACAGTAGGGGAAGAAAGAAAGAGAACTAAAAGAAAACAGTTGCAAAAGCAATATAAGACAAAAATACTGGTCGGGTGCAGTGGCTCACGCCTGTAATCCCAGCATTTTGGGAGGCCAAGGCAGGCGGATCGCTTGAGGTCAGGAGTTCGAGACCAGTCTGGCCAATATGGTGAAACCCTGTCTCTATTAAAAATACAAAAATTAGCTGAGTGTGGTGGTACACACCTGTAATCCCAGCTACTTGGGAGGCTGAAGCACAAGAATCAAGAATCACTTGAACCTGGAAAGCGGAGGTTGCAGTGAGCCAAGATCGCACCACTGCACTCTAGCCTGGGCGACAGAGCAAGACTCTGTCTCACAAAAAAATAAATAAGTAAGGCAAAAAAAAAAAAAATCTAAAAATCGTTTATAAACATGTCTACACAGTCACCTAAGAACTTTCTCCCTTACATTAAAAAAAAAAAAAAAAATCTAGCCAGGCAGCGTAGTGGCACACATCTGTAGTAGCAGCTACTCAGGAGGTTGAAGTGGGAGGACTGCTTGAGCCCAGGAGCTTGAGTCCAGCCTGGACAATACAGTGAGACACTGTCTCAAGGAAAAAACAAAAAGGAAATTCCAGGCCGGGTGTGGTGGCTCACGCCTGTAATCCCAGCACTTTGGGAGGCCGAGGCAGGTAGATTACCTGAGGTCAGCAGTTGAAGACCTTCCCGGCCAACATGGCAAAACCCTATCTCTACTAAAAATACAAAAATTAGCTGGGCACGGTGGCAGGCACCTGTAATCCCAGCTACTTGGGAAGCTGAGGCAGGAGAATCACTTGAACCCGGGAGCCGGAGGTTGCAGTGAGCCGAAATTGCACCACCGCACTCCAGCCTGGGAGACAGAGCAAGACGCCATCTCAAAAAAAAAAAAAAAAAAAAAGTTCCAGAGATTACTCAGCCCACTATCATCTGATCAATAAAAGTAAACAGATTTCAAACAAATACTTACACACTACAAACAGCAATAGTACTAAAATCTGTCAATTATTTAAGGAATGTTTGTCATTGACAAACAGAACACATTTTGTTATGATAACTCACACTGAATCAAATACATTCTAAAATCCATTAATCTTATATGCTAAGATATCAAGAGAAGCACTTCTTTGCAGTATTTTTTCAAAAATTTTTTTTAAATGCCCCAATGCCACAAGAAATATTTTAACTGAAAAAAATCACACTTGATAAGACAACTAGTAGACAGACTGTCCTAATATCTGCTTCTTTTAGCAACAAACTTTGATTAGCCATTTATTCTAAAAGCCACACAGTGAAATTCTTAAAATTCTTGATTTCGGCCGGGCGTGGTGGCTCACGCCTGTAATCCCAGCACTTTGGGAGGCCGAAGCGGGCGGATCACAAGGTCAGGAGATCGAGACAATCCTGGCTAACATGGTGAAACCCCGTCTCTACTAAAAATACAAAAAATTAGCCGGCAGTGGTGGCAGGCGCCTGTATTCCCAGCTACTCGGGAGGCTGAGGCAGGAGAATGGCGTGAACCTGGGAGGCAGAGCTTGCAGTGAGCCGAGATCACACCCCTGCACTCCAGCCTGGGCGACAGAGCGACACTCCGTCTCAAAAAAAAAAAAAATTATTGATTTCATATTTAAACATAACAAGAAATAGGCTGGGCGCAGTGGCTCACACCTATAATCCCAGCATTTTGGGAGGCCAAGGCAGGCAGATCGCTTGAGGTCAGGAGTTCAAGACCAGCTTGGTCAATATGGTGAAATCCTGTCTCTACTAAAAATACACAACTTAGCCGGGCATGGTGGCACGCACCTGTAGTCCCAGCTACTCGGCTGAGGCACGAGAATCACTTGAACCCAGGAGGCGGAGGTTGCAGTGAGCCGAGATCACGCCACTGCACTCCAGCCTGGGTAACAGAGTGATACTGTCTTAAAAAAAATTAATAAATAAAACAGGAAATAGACGTATTCAAGAGGGAAAAGGAAGACTTATTGAGTACCTACTATATGCTTGGTGCTTTACATAAAAATTTTTTTAACTCCAATGATAGTCTTACGAGGCAAATATTACCCCCAATTTTTTTTTTTTTTTTTTTGAGGCAGGGTCTCACTCTGTTGCCCAGCCTGGAGTACAATGGCATGATTACAGATCACTGCAGCCTCGACCTCCCAGGCTCAAGTGATCCTCCCACCTCAGCCTCCCAAGTAGCTGGGACCATAGGTGAATGCCACCACACTCAGCTATTTAATAATAATTTTGTCATTTTTGTAGAGACAAGGTCTCCTATGTTGCCCAGGCTGGTCTCAAACTCCTAGGCTCAACTGATCCTCCTGCCTCCACCTCTGCCTCCCAATTATCCCCAATTGAGAGATGAAAATTCTGACAAGCTCTCAAATGTTAACTGCCCATAAATGGCAGTTCAAAAGTTATAAGGCTAGAACTTGAATCCAGGTCTGTTAGAAATCCAGGTTTGAGAATCCATATTCTCTCCACTTAATGGATTTAAGATTCACAGATATAAAAGCCTATCTAAGGAAAAAGAACATTTAAAAGAATATAGTTATATATTCAAAGAGCTGCACAATCTTACAGTTTAAGAAAAATCAAAACTGAGAAAAAGTATACTCCAAAATTATTGCTAATTGTAAAAAAAAAAAAAAAAAACACACACACACAATTTTTAGCAAGCCAGCTGTCTATGACAGGACAGCTAGTCCGTTCCTCACTGTACATGTAAAATTACACTTCAGTTGCCCGCTGGATGACCCCACTGCCAAAATATGCCAGCAACATAATTCACATTAAAACCCAGAGGCCTAACACTATTTGGAAAGTGCTTTACATGTTTACTATACCTATCCCAAGCATATTTACCACTCATAATTCATAGGCCATTTTCAGCAAATACACTTTGTTCTATCATATTATTTTCTGCCACTCTAAAATCATATTAAATGTATAAAACAAAAACATCTACCTAAATATAACATGCCACAAATAAACCTTAGTAGTAGTATGTTATTTTGAACTTGTCTATGGTATGAAACTATGCCATAATTGTTTCTATAACATAAATTATGTAGGGTCTTTCTACAGGATCAAAATTCCAATACCTACACTCCTTGTATGTCTAAAGATACACACAAAATAGGTACAGAAACCTGTATGTTAAAGGGTTTCCCATGTAAATTAAATCCTCTATGAGCTGGATTAGTGACTAGAAGAAGGCATGAGGCAGCTTGTAGAGTTCTAGTGATATTCTGTAACTTGATGTAGATGTTAGTTACACTGGTATGTTCTTAGTGAAAATTCACTGAGCTATATATTTACCAGCTGTGTACTTTTTGTATATTTTATAATTTATAAAGTCTTATATTTTTAGGCTGGGCACAGTGGCTCAGCCTGTAATCCTAGCACTTTCAAAGGCTGAGGGAGGAGGATGGCTCTAGTCCAGGATTTTAAGACCAGCCTGGGCAATACAGTGAGACCCTATTTTTTTTGAACTTATATTTTTTAAAATGCTCAATCTAAAAACTTGTCTTACTAAAGAGCACTGATATCATCCCTCTTACCAAAGTAGTCAAACCCTAGTGAAGAAAACAGACAAGTAATTAAGCTATTTCATTAGAGGACTATGATAGAAGTAATTACTACGTGCTACAGGAGCACATAAGAATGGTACCTAACTTAATCTGAAAGAGGTAAAGGAAAGCTTCCTGAAGAATATACACCTGAACTGAATCCTAAAGGTCAGACAGAAATTAGCCAAGCAAAGAAAGGGGAAAGTGGAAATCAGGGAAATAGAACATCAAATGTAAAAGACGAGAGAAAGCACGTTACCTGAGAGGAAGCCTAAAGTCAGTAAGAGTGGATTAAAGCATGTAACGAAGACAGAAAGTGAAGAAAGCCTAGAGAATTAAGAGATAGATCATGAATGATCTCATACACATGCCATGCTACAGTTTAAACTCTATCCTGAAAGCAATGAGACAGCTTTTTTGAAGATTATTCAATAGGAAAGGACATGATTTGATTTTTATCTGTACTATACATGTCAAAATTATGGTGTGGGCCATGCTCACAACCCCATTTTGTGGTAAATTAGCCTGCACACTGTCCCATACTTTCCACCATTACGATCTTTCCTGATACCCACATATACATACAAACACAGAGCCAACAATAAATGGCCAAGAGTGGTGACATAACCTAAGTACACAGACTTGTTAGCAATCAGTGAGAAAAAGAGCTGAGCCAAAGAAATTGTTTCTTGGGAATTCAAACCAGAAAATCCTAGGGAAAAGGAAGAGGTTAGCAACAGGAGCTGAAGTTTAAAACAATTGCAGCCAGGAGGCAAGATGTTGGCATGGGGGTCACACAGTAGTTATAAGGAGCAGAAATTAGTAATAAATGGAAGCTATGACATAGGGGGAAAAAACTGGAGAAGAAAGAAAGGGTATCTAAGACAAGTTAACAATGGAGCACTGGAGTGAAGTCTCCAGCTTTATTAGGTTCTTGTTCTTCTTGAGAGCAAGTTTTATTAGGTTCTTGTTCTTCTTGAGAGCAAGTTGTTTAACTTTTCCTGGGTTCCCTTGTGTATGGTTCCTTTCAATAAGCACTTCATTACTTAAGGTAACTTGAGTCTCTTCCCTGCAAGTGAAAGAACCTGACTAAAAGAGCATTTTAGAATACTTACTCCAACAGCAGTCAAGAGAATGAACTGGAGGGTATGACAAGAGGCAGAAGACAGAAGGCAAGAAGACCACTCAGCATTACAGAAGCCCAACAAACAGATATTTTGAGTTAAAATAAGACAGAGGCAACAAAAAGTAATAAAGAATGACCTGAAATATCATGAGTGAAAATGTACAAGGCAGTGACAGACTGGATGTTGGCAGTGAAGTACAGAGTGAAGCGGAGGGCAATTCCCAGGTTCCTGAAGGTTTCATGAGGAAAGAGTGGTGCCATTAATCAAAGTAGGAAATCGGGGGGAAGAAAAAATTTTGTTGCAGTTTCTGTCTCCTGGCTCTCTCTCCACTGTTTTTGGGGGAAAAAGAGGCAGGAAGAGTTCTGTTTCCTAAATGTTTGGATTGAAGTGTTTGTGAAATGTGAATCAAAGTGGTGATATCCATTAGGCAGTGCTTTTACAGGGGTCTAGAGCAAAGGCAAGCACTCTAGACAGCAGTTCTAGACTTAGGAATCAATACATTAAGTCAATATTGTGGTTTTTAAAATGTCTGAAAAGTCTTTGAGTAATATTTATTTCAAACTGAGTTAATATAACCAAAAGTCACTCCAACTAAAAACCTTAATATTCTTGGCAAATCACATTTTCAAACCTCCTACATTTCTCTGCAATTATTAAAGACTGAACAAACTTCCACGTAGTATAATCCAAATGATTAGGAAAGATGGAGTTTATATCGCTAACTTCTATTGAGGTACTTGTTAAAAAAAATCTAAGTTTACCCAATTTCCCTCAGGAACTATATACTACTAAAATAACTAAGGGAAAATAACTGTTAAAAATTCATATATTAGATAGTGAATCTGTTAATGCTTAAACTAGAATAAGATTTTTTTAAGGAACTTAATCATGTAATTTACTAATTTAAATATTCAACTCTACCTGTAATTTAAATGTTGGGTTTCCATCCTAAAACCTTTTCTCCTCCCTTCTGTATGATTTTGCCTCCAAAATCTACTGCTATCAACCCAGAACCTGATACTGAGCTTCAGCCACAAATCCAACTGCCTAATGGTCATCTACATCTGACAGAACTACAGTCACCTAAACTGAACATGTCACAAATTAACCCCTCTATCCCTCCTCCTTGACAAAATAAAAATAAAATCCTACTCCTTCATGGGAATCCCCACCTCAGTGAAAGGCACAAGCTAGAAACCTAGATTTTATCCTGTATGCAACTTCTCCCCAACCCCAAATACAATAAAATCACCAACTCAACTCCCAATATCCAAGTTCAGATCCAGTCTCACCATTTGCCTGGATAACCCTAATATTCCTGGCCTTTAGTCTTATTCTACTCTTCAATTCACTGCAGCCGGAATGACTTTTTTAAAATGCAAATCTGATCATTCCAGTCCCCTGCTTTAAAATCCTTCAATAATTTAATAAATATTATAATCATCATCACAGCTAGTCACACTGTGGAAGCTCAGAGGTTCAATGAGAAATTTAGTTACATCCTTTCTGTAGGTTCAACATAAAAGAATCATCAGGAATTTTTTTCAAATCACATAATTATTTAAACATACATATAACAGCAGACACATTTGAAAGAAAAGCATGTAACATTGTTGGTAAAAGCAAAACACCAAAAATAACCTCCAGTTCACAAAAATGGAATACTATCCAGCCAGTAAATGAGGCACTTCCATATGTATTGTTAATAAATGATCTCTAGGATGTAGTATTAAGTGAAAAAAACAGGCTATGTATAGAATGTAAAGTATGCAACCATTTGTGTATAGTGTCTTAAAAATATAAATGTGTAGGTTTATATATTGGAAATATCACAGAAAGGATACACATGAAGCTGGAAATAGTGGTTACCTCTAAAGAGGAAAAATGGGTGGCTGGAGAATGAAGGCGGAACAGAAACTTTTTACTACATTACTCTTCCGAAACTTTTGGCTTTTACGTCTAGTTATTATCTAAAATTTTAATGTGATTTTCTCCTTCTGTTACTTTAACATTTTTTACTGTGTGTGTGTATAACTACAAAGACCTCTTTATATTTCATCTTTATACCAATGTTAAAATTACGTACTGATCATTTGACGCAACATTACATTTCTTTCTTGACAACTCAGGAGCTCAACTTCTACAAACATTTTATTCAACATTTTACTGCTATTGAGAAGTACAGAACACTGCATGATTTCTGTACTTGCTTCTCGGAGAAGCAAGACAACAGCACCAGGCAACAGAAGTTTATTATTAAACCGACATCGAAGCTTTCAGGGATTAAGGAAAGCTACAAATCTTATTTTTCTAGCAAATCCAAAAACAGTGAATCCAAAAAAGGTCCCCTAGTATCCTTTAAAAATAAAAATAAGAAACAGTTCTAGTATCTGCAGCAATCGACAAGCAGGTAAAGTAATACTACAAGACGACATAGTTATATCCACTAGTGCAACGTGATTTAATCCTTACAGAGGTCCCTAAAACGTCAGAGCTGGACAACCTCACACGTTCTACACAGAACAGACAAGACGAGGTGCAGGCTCTGTGACCTTATAATGGCACACACACAACTGGCCCCATGCTTCCATAACTTCACTCTGCCTCCCGCTTTTTTCAGCCCAACCTCTCCAAACATGGGTCTCGGTCGGTCCCCTTAAGCCACAATGGAGGGAATACACTAGGCTAAGCAAATATTCCCTCAGGATTTCATGGCAAAGCCCTTTCAACCAAAGAAAGGATCGCGACTGAGGAGAAAAATAACAAGGTTTGCTTGAGGAGAGGTCTGTTGAGAGAGGTTACAGTCGGTGGTGGGAGAGAAGCCAAAGTCTGTGACGGTGTCTAGAGGGGCTGACACCACATCTACCGGGAGTAAGAACACCGTGACAGCGGCTATCCGAAAGCCGTGATGGCTAGGGTTAGCGCTAGTCGGCTTGGTGAAGAGCGAGCTGGGAGAGGGTCTACTAAGAAGGGTAGGGCGAGGGGCAGATGGGGGACGCAATGGGTTAGGGGGCGGTCGAGACTTTGCCTGAGAACTGTAATCAGGTCAGCCCAAGGGAGGATGTAACGGAGTCTGGAAGCTCCATTAAGAGTCCTAAGGGACTCTGAGGGGTACTAATGGGGTCTGCTGGGTTGGGGGGACCGTGACAGAATCTCCGGGGAGGCTGGAGGACCGGAATGGTGCCCGGCCAATGGAAGATACGGGGGGTGGGTCTACTGGGGATCCGGGGCCGTGATCTGGTGTTTGGGAGACTCGGCGCAGACCCGCTCGCGGGGCGTCTCCGCTGGGACGGGGCGGGGCGGCCCGACCGGAGCCAAATAGCAAGGCTGAGACGTGGGCCAGGACGGGCTGCAGGGCCGCTGGGCACTTAGGCGGGTCTTACCTCGGGCTCCGCCGCGGTGGCCACCGCAGCCCCCTCCTCTTCGACGGAAGCTGCCTTCCACCCTCCGCCCCAGGGTCGGACCGGAGGTGGCAGAAGAGGCCGAGGCCACCGAGGGTCGGACGGTGCCGGGAGGGTGGGCCCAGCAGCCTCAGGGTCCGGGCGAGCTGCCGCGGCGCATCCCCCGCCCTGTCAGAGAGACTCCGCCCGGCCTGGGCAGGCACATCCCCCGCCGCACCCCGCCCAGAGAGCACGCGTTGGACCGCCGCCTCAACCGCTGCCAGCGGCCGCCTCTGCCGGTGCAACTACTGCCTCTGCCGCCGCCTCTCGCGGTCCTGGCTGTCCTGTACTCTCTCAACAGCCACAGCCAACCGCCGCCACGTCCCTTGTCCGCTTCGGTCGCGCGCCCCCGACCCCGCGCACACGGCCCCGCCCCGCGCGACTCCACGGCTGCAGGCGAGCAGGCGCGCGCGCACTTACCTCCCACGCCCCCTACTGCCAGCACGGGTCGGCCCCGCCCTGTCCCGCCCCCGCACGTGACGCCACTGGAGAGTACAGCGTGCGCTTGCGCGGACACGCCCCATCTCCTACGCCCCAGGCTGGCCCGCCCAAATTTTTCTTCCTCACCTTACGGCAGAGCAGGGAACTCAGCTTTAGATTCTCCCTGTACTGGAGAGGGATGTCGCAAGGTTGGGGAAGAAACCTCTGAGTTTGCGACCGTAGCTGTCGCTTTCCGGCCAATACAGAGGTGCCTGAAGGCTGGTTGGGGTGGTGAGGCCCGAGGCAGGTAAGAAGCCTCCTCCCCACCTCGGTTTGTCTCAGTTTGTCCCGGCAGTGGATCGCTCTCCCACCTACTCAGATTCTGGCGTATCCGTGCTCCCTCCCGATTCTGGACCTGGATTCTCAGCGCCGCCGGTCATAGCCCCCGCCCCTTTTCAAACACGCACGCTCTCTCCACCCACTGCCCCCCTCCATTGTCCCCGCCCCGACCTCCGTTTCCAAGTCTTCGTTTCCATTCATTCCTCAGACTTTTTTACTGAGTGGTTTCCATGCCTTGGGTTCCAGAATGTCAGAGGCGAGTGAAAGTCTCAGCTTTTTGAAGTGCTTTTATATAGGAGACCGTGAGAGAATCCGCAGTGGTAGTACAATAAAGTGACAATAGAGAAAAATGCACGGGATGCTGCCTGCGCACAGAAGAGGGGTCCCAGGTTGTGTAGGAGGAAAACGTGAGGAAGCCCTTTCCAGGGTGACTTTCGGGTCACTTTTAGAGGACTGTGTTAAAAGACTAGTAATCCAGTACCTGGTCAAAGAAATAAGAAAGGAGGTAAAAGTAGAGAGAATAACGGGCGCAAATGCATGTGATAGTGGTGGTCTGAAAGAGTCAAAAAAGAAGTAAAATAAACCTGGTGGAAACCGTACTTGTGTAGACTTCCCTTTAAAGAAGCATCGTTATAAACTGAGAGAAATGAGGAACGAGAATATGGCCCTCAGGAATGTTTTCTGTTTAGGTAGAAGACTCAAAAGCGTACCATGAAACCGAGAAGTGGCTTCTTCGAGGGTTAGGGAGGCTAATTTATAAGATCAAGATCACTAGTGGAACGCAACCTTGTATGTGCATTTGAATCACCTGGGAAACTTTTTGTTAAATAAAACCAATACTGTTGCCCCACTCTAGACCAATTAAATTCTGGGTTGTGCCAGGTGTCATTACTGTTTTAAAGCTCCACAGGTGACTCTAATGCTAAAGATTGAGACTCACTAAACTAGAGAGAAGGAAGTTGAGACAGTTGGCTCTGTAACATTAAGATGGAGGTCATTTAGCCGGGCGCGGTGGCTCACGCCTGTAATCCCAGCACTTTGGGAGGCCGAGGCGGGTGAATCACGAGGTCAAGAGATCGAGACCATCCAGGCCAACATGGTGAAACCCCGTCTATACTAAATATACAAAAAATTAGCCGGGCGTGGTAGCGGGCGCCTGTAGTCCCATCTACTCAGGAGGCTGAGGCAGGAGAATGGCATGAACCCGGAAGGCGGAGCTTGCAGTGTGAGCCAAGATCGCGCCACTGCACTCCAGCCTGGGTGACAGAGCGAGACTCCGTCCCCCCCCCAAAAAAAAAAAAAAGATGGAGGTCATTTAACTACAGAGAGGCTTGGAGATGGAATGAGAAACTTGAGCGGCGTTATGTTTGGAATAACTGGTCTGGGAAATGGGAGAAGGAGCCACTCTTGCCTTTCTCTTCAGCACTGTTCATTCCTCAGTGTTTATCAGGTCCAAATTAGTTACTTGTCTCTTTGCTCTCCCGTTCCCTTCCGTCCAGGATTGGTCAGCTGTTGTCTCCAGCCTTACAGCTCAAAGGCCATCCCCACTTCTGTCCCCAAAATGATCAGAGCTAAGCCAATTTATGAGATGTAGGGACCAACATCCAGAGCTAAGCCAATTTATGAGATGCAAAGACCAACATCCACTCTCATAGAGCTTACTACATACAGTGCCTTGCCAATTTAGAATCTTTTTCTGTTATTTATCATTTAAGTTAGTAATGAGATATAAAGATATTTAAAATACAGCTCAATTAGGATCGAAAATTACCGTATTAGGGAAAGCAGGCGTTTAAACAAAGAATTCACTTAGCAGGCAGAGAAGCTGTATGAGGTAAAGACCAAGACAGTGTATGGCTGCTATCTATTAACTAGGGTTAATCCAAAAACCTGTCTATCAGACCCAGATAAGAACGAGTTATTGTTGTCTAGTATGGCTAGAGCATAGTATGGAGAGTAGAGGTGGGACACAGATGAAGATGATAAAGTGGGTGTGAACAGATTATGAGGAGCCTTGAATTCCATGGTGAAGAGTTTAGATTATATTACTAGAAGTAATTAATAAATACAAAAAAGATTCTTAACCTCTTTTACCCAGTGGACCTCGTTGGCAGTCCAGCTTATAGACTCAGTCTCAGAAAAATGTTCTTAAATGTATAAAATAGAATACATAGTAATATAAAGGAAACTAATTTTGTTAAGTTTTTAAAATATTAAAACAAATGTGTGATATATATGCACTTTATGCATTAAATAAAATCTGGCAGCAGGTCTAATTATATAATTTCTAAGTAGTGAAGACTATAAATTATATTTTGAAATGCCTGCAGCAACTTTAATGTGATGTGAAAATATCAGATTTCTATTGGTAAAAAAGAGAGTGCTAATATTGTAGTTTATGGTCCACACTTATTGAAGAAATGCTAAATTTCAGCTACTGATTATTGAAAACAAAGATGCAATTGTTTTCCCAGTCTAAGTTCATAGAACCCTGATATTCTAGCCACATCCTGGTCTATGGATCCTAAGTTTAAAAATATCTCAGTATAATGGTTTTAAGCAAGAGCATGACATCAAATCTGTGTTTCAGAAAAATGATGAAGCAGTGTTCACTTCCCAACCTCTCTGCTGGGATGAGAAGCTGGCTGTTTTCTTCTGTGTCTCCTTTACCTCTGGGGCAGCAACCAGTACTATCCCACTGTTTCCTAATAACCAGGGCCTGCAGAGGGACTGAGCTTGTGGATGTATATGTCTGTGAGAGCAATACCAGAAAATAAATAAGGAAAGGTAGATTGGGGCTATTTTTGTGGAAATCATTGAATGCCAGGCTGTAATTTGTTGTTACTTTGGTAGACAATGGAGGGTTGTTAAAATTTTTGGAGTAGAATAATGTGATTAGAGTTCTGTTTGAAAATCTAGAATAATGTGCAGGTTAGATTATCAAAAGAGAAGATAGGAATGAAGAGACTAGAACAATAAGTTAACTAGTTTTTGAAAAACGGAATCTTGGGCCAGGTGCAGTGGCTCAGGCCTGTAATCCCAGCACTTGGGGAGGCTGAGGCAGGAGAATCACTTGAGCCCAGGAGTTCAAGACCAGCCTGGGCAACAAAGTGAGACCGTGTCTCTCCAAAAAAAAAAAAAAGAAAATTAGCCAGACATAGTGGTGCCTGCCTGTGGTCCCATCTACACGGGAGACTGAAGCAGGAGGATTACATGAGCCCAGGAGGTCGAGGCTGCAGTGTTCATGCCACTGCACTCCAGCCTGAGTGACAGAGAGCCTGTCTCCAGAAAAAATCTTGAGGTGATCTCTAGAGTCTGCTAAATTCCTTTATTTCCACAATGTGCTGAACAGTCTAGAGTAACATACATTGGAATAAATGGCATACCTTTCAACAGGAATATATACCCTAGTGTGGGAGTCAGTTAACTTTATGTGGTCGAGAGGCTAGCCCAGTCTTTTGTATTATAAATGATATTGTTAGTACTTTAATAAAGCAATGGCCTTACCATAAGTTCACAGATCTTGCCAAGGCCTTCCTCAGTCAAATTCCATCTATACCTGTGAGTCCTACATTTCTGACTTTTAAAAGTCAGAACTCCTCTCTTTTTGCCAATTCCTTAAACTTCTTGGATGGAAAAGAAGTTTAGTTTAAACACGTTAGCGAAAGAATGGAAAGTCCTCAAGGCCCAGGCAACCCATCTCCTTTGAAACTGATCAATACCAGACTATAAAAACTTACTGCTCAAATCCAGCTAGTACCCAAAGTATGTACTTTTTAAATGTATTCTAAAAAAATTGAATTTGGGGTTTAGGTATTACTGATCCAAACGAGCCCTATAAAATTAACTTCCAGAACTAGGTTCTCAGAGAGGCCACCATTACCACCTTCTTCAACATGACTAGCCTATATTGACTTTCTGTCCATCAACTAATTGGAGGCCATTTGGGTGGTGATATGAAAAATCAAGTTTATGCAGAATTTGAGGTTCAGCTATCTGACACCTTTTACGGGAGGAGGAGGAGTGGGTCTATCTGAAATCAGAAATAATACTTTTATGAGGCTTTTTAATAATTTTTATTACTTACAGGAAATTTCTGAAAGTTCCTTTCTCTGGCTCCCAATTAAATGGCTTACTCCACAATCAACTTATAAAAGCACTGGATCATTGTCTTGATCCCAAAAAATTTGTCCCAACTATAGTTACTATTTTGAGCATCTCTATTATTGTTTGAAAACCTTAGGCTTGCTTTCCCTGATGGCCAATGAATAAAACTCTCAAAGTCGTGTGATTCATTACTCATTCATTCATTAGATATTTATTGAACCTCTACTATGTGCCAGGCACATTTTTGAAACCCACTAATGAGCAATTTGTAATGACAATTTACCTCTTAACTATCTATGAAAAAAATAACTTGCCAGGATTTGAAATCCTCAGAACAAATGAGATTAAAAGATCATAGCTTTTTTTATGTTCTTTCAAATAGTGTGTTTGCATAGAGCTGCCATGTGCTGACCACAGTGATTATCTGTGAAATGAGGTAAATCATGGCTTTAGCTTAACCACTCCTTATCAGACTTTGTTACCACATGTACTAAAATAAAGTTCTGTCTACACCTTTATAAAATATTATCTTACACAGACATCTTATTAATTCTAATGGCCTCTCCACACCTGACCCTCACTCCTAGTCATTTCAAAGTTTGCAATTGTGTAAAGTCATTTCTCAGAAAATTTGAAGCAAAACAAAGTCACCACAAGAAAAACTTGGTATACACCAGCTTTATATTGAGGACAAAAACTGTGACACAATTACAAATGGAACTTTTTTTTTTTTTTGTGATGGAGTTTTGCTCTTGTTCCCCAGGCTGGAGTGCAGTGGCGTGCTCTTGGCTCACCACAACCGCCACCTCCTGGGTTCAAGCGATTCTCCTGCCTCAGCCTCCCGAGTAGCTAGGATTACAGTTGTACACTACCACGCCTGGCTAATTTTGTATTTTTAGGAGAGATGGGGTTTCTCCATGTTGGTCAGGCTGATCTAGAACTCCCGACCTCAGGTGATCCACCCGCCTTGGCCTCCCAAAGTGCTGGGATTACAGGCATGAGCCACTGCACCCAGCCTACACATGGAACTCTTGAGGTAGAAATGGTAGACCAGGAATAAAATTATTTTCATGGTCAATGACATCTTAGCCATTGATAGCTGTGCCTAGTTACAGAGCAATAAATGGAGAGCCTTGGTGTTAGATGAAATCCTAAAAGGTCACCTGTTTTATCTCCTTGGCCCCAGACAGAATAAAGTGGAATTTATAGCAATAGAGTTACCAAGCATCATCATCACACCAAGTAGGTTTTGTACTTTGAGAGCTGAATTTCTCTCTGAAATATTGATATTACAGGAATGTTTTTTAAATTCATAGCTCATTTATAAAATTGAGAATATTTCTTACATTTATAACAGTGTTGTGTTTTCCTGAGTTTTTCAAGATATGTTTCACTTCTGTATTTTGCTCACTCAGGAAAAATATTGATTTATTAAAACTCTAGTTTGTCAGGCACTGAAGTTAGAAGGATGAGTAAAATCTAATCTGTGTACTCAAGAGGGTTATATAATAAATCTTGATGGTCATTCTTACGTGCCACATTATACAGATCTCCAGATGGCTTAGGCTTAGTTTTAAAAGGAAACGTTTAATTGGGGGGAAATTGAAACCCCAAAAAAAAGCCATGAACTTCCTTCCTGAAAATATTTTTGCCATAAAAAGCATATTTGGTCTTCGATGTGATTCTTTTTGTGAAAGTGCAAGTTGAATCAGACATTAGAAGTTGGACATAATCTTCTAATTTTAGTAAACATCAAATTATTTTTAAATATTTGTGTTTGAACATTTATGGAAAAGAGATTAGATTTACCTGTTTTATCCAGAGGACAGAAGTAAGACTCAGAAGTTGAAAAAATGGAAATATTTTATGTCATTGTAAGAGTGGGAACTGGTACATCTTTTCTTCCTCTTCAATATGGAAATCACTGTATTTACTAATTATGTGTTCATTATTAAAAGAAGGGGAAAAATTAAAGCACAATATCAAAAGGTAGAAGGAAAAAGGCAAAAAAGTATTAATCCTATTTCTTAAAATGATATTTACACTTGATGGATATCGTTCTTGATTATTTTTCTGTATATTTTTATCATATACAGATGTTTATATCAAAGCATATTATGAACATTTTTCTGTTAATAAATTTGTATTGATAATATTATATTTAATGGCTGAAAACTATTCCATCGTGTGGAAACCCTGTTGTTTAATTTACCAGTCCTTTTTTGAACTCCAGATTGTTTCCAGTTTTTCTGTTATAAATACTGCCATGGTGACTATCTTGTTGAATTTTTGCACACATTGTTAATGTTTTCCTTAAGATAAATTTCTGAAAGTATAATACCTACATATATAAATTTCTTAAGAATTCCAATATGATGGCAAGTTACCCTTGAAAAAGCTTGCCATGTATGACAGTCCTATCAAAATGAGGCATCATTTACTCATTTCCCATAATCTCTCAGCAATGCTAATTATTATTAGTTTTCTTCATCTTTGCTAACTTGACAGGTAAAAAAATGAAATTTTATTTTAACTTGCATTTATTTGATTAGTACTCTGATGTCCAGTGTCTTTTCATGTGTTTATTGACTAGTCATGTAAGTGTATTAACTAATATTTTCTAACAATTTTTTTAACTGTTTAACATTTAAATTTGTATTCTATCTAAAATATAATTTGATGTAAGGTATGAGGTAAAACTCTTTACTTTTTTAATCAAATAATTAACAAGTTGTGCCAATGCTACTTATTAAAAAATCCAGCAAGCATATCCCATACTTCAATATACAGATAATAAAGTACTGATAGATATTCCTCCAAAAAAAAGAAAGAGGATTTCATGGTCAAATAAGTTTGGGAAAAGATCATACCAAAAAAAGTTAAAATTTTTTATCGCCAAACTCTCGTTATCCTCTAGTGTGTGTGTGTGCATTAGGAGTTAGCATTTCCTAATTTAATTAACCATGTAATCTTTTTTCTTTTTTATTTATTTATTTATTTTTTTTTTTTGAGATGGAGTCTCACTGTGTCGTCCAGGCTGTAGTGCAGTGGGGTGATCTTGGCTCACTGCAACCTCTGCCTCCCGGGTTCAAGCAATTCTCCTGCCTCTACCTCCCAAGTAACTGAGATTACAAGCAGGCACCACCATGTCCAACTTGTTTTGTATTTTCAGTAGAGATGGGGTTTTGCCATATTGGCCAGGCTGGTCTCAAGCTCCTGACCTCAGGTGATCTGCCTGCCTTAGCCTCCCAAACTGCTGGGATTACCGGTGTGAGCTATTTTTTTTAACCATGTAATCTCACTTCATAGGTATTTCAGGAAATACCTATGAAAGCCTGTGGAACTGAGCTGTCCAGTATACTAGCACTAGCCACATGTGGCTATTTACATTTTAGTTAATTAAAATTACTGAATTCTTCAGTCACAGTGACCATATTTCAAGAACTCAATAGCCACAAGGGGCTAGTGGCTACTGTATTGAACATTTTGCAGATAAAAGAAAATTTCCGGGCCAGGCACAGTGGCTCATGCCTGTAATCCCAGCACGTTGAGAGGCCAAGGTGGGTGGATCACAAGGTCAGGAATTCAAGACCAGCCTGGCCAAGCTGGTGAAACCCTGTCTCTACTAACAAACTACAAAAATTAGCCAGGTGCAGTGGCAGTTGCCTGTAATCCCAGCTACTCGGGAGGCTGAAGCAGGAGAATCGCTTGAACCCAGGCAGCAGAAGTTGCAGTGAGCCGAGATTGCGCCACTACACTCCAGCCTGGGCGACGGAGTGAGACTTCATCTCAAAAAATAAAAAAGGAAAATTTCCGTCACAAGAAGTGCTATTGGATAGCACTGCTATGGGAACATAATGTTCAGTGGAACACGTGAACATGCTGAAAACACTGGAATAATCCATAATTTCTCCTGATTTGTCAGGCAAACATGATTACTACTACACTATGAGAACAGACTCTCTCATTGATTTGTATCATATTTAAAATTTCTAATCTACATATGATTTTTTTATTCTATTGATTTATCTATTTCTGCTCCAATACCACACCCCTAGTTTTAAGTCAAGGTTCTGCACCTTTCTCCCTGAGAGCAGAAATGAAGAATTCTTGCATGGAGTAGGAAATTAGATTAGAAGTGATAGTAAAGGCGCTTTCACTTCCGAGACTCTAAATGTAAACATTTCTCTGCCGAACTTGATTTATATAATGTTGAGCTGTATACTCAATTATTTATTCATTTATTCTACAATTATTTATTGAGTACCTGCCTGGCAAGCACTGTTTTAGGTCCTGGGGTTAAAATGGTAAACCAGGCAGACAAGGCCCCTTGTCGTCTTATTTTCATAGAGCTTACATTCTTGTTTTGGAGAGGGAAAGAGAAGAGGCAGGGGGAGGAAAAAAGAATATGAACCAATAAACAAATAAATTAAAAAACTATCACATAGTCATCAGTGCTATTCAAGGAATTGAAATTAGAGTGATAGTAACTGGTGGCCTCTTTGTTTTGGCTGCCCTGAGACCTGTGTGACTTAGTGGCATTTAAACTAAGATCTGTCCAGAGAAGGAGCTAACTACTAGAAGGTCCAGGCACAGCTAGTACCACCCTCAGGAGGGAAAAAGCTTGGTGTATTTGAGGAGTAAAAGGAAAGTCTTTGTGGCTGGGGCTTACTGGGCAAGCAGGGAAATAATAGGAGATAAGGTTGGAGAAATAGCTGAAGCCACATTTTCATGTAGGGTTTTGTAAACTAGGGTAGGGAATTTTCATTTTTTTCGGAGTATGATAGCTACTAGAGACTCCTAAGCAGGGAACAGACCTGGCCTAATTTAAATTTTTAAACAACTATTTTGATGGAGAATTTATTGGCACGGTCAGTAGTGGAAATAGGAGACCTGTTAGGCTAGGTCAAGAAAGAAATGGTGATGGATTTGACTAAGGTGATAGTAGTGAAGATGGAAAGCATTGGACAGATTTAGAACATTTAGGCTATAGAATCAACAGGACTTGTTGTCAATTGGATGTGAAGTGTGAAGACAATAGAAAACTCTGGGATGAGCCTGGGCAACATAGTGAGACCCTGCCTCTATAAAAAAAAAAAAGTTAATTAGCCAGACATGGTGGTATGCACCTATAGTGCATATAGCTACTTGGAAAGCCAAGGTGGGAGGATCACTTGAGCCCATCAGTTAAAGGCTGCAGTGAGCTATGACTGCGCCACTGCTCTCCATCCTGGGCAACAGAGTGAGACGTTTTCAAAGAAAGAGAGAGGGAAAGGGCAGAGGGGAGAGGGGGAGGGGAGGGGAAGAAGAAAAAAACAGAGAGAGAGGAGAGAGAGAGAAAGAAAAAAGCTAACTCTTGGATGATGTCTGTAATCCATTATATAGTACCAGGTTCAATTTTCAGTCTGATTATGGCAGGCAAAATTGGGACACATAAGACACCAATAAATATATTTTAACCAAATGAATAAATTTGCTTTAATAAATGTTTCTCTCCTGTACACATTTAAGCTGCTAAAGCATAAACTTGTGCTCATTCCTTTATTATTAGGGAATCTGGTTCCTAAGAATTTGAGGTTTATGTCATAAACACATTAGCTATGAGTAATTGTTAGACTGTTCCCCTGAAGTATCCAAGCCAACAGAGACTGAATGAAACAGAAAAAATTGCCTGCCACAGTTGCAAAAGTTCTATGAGACTCTCATATTTTATTTTTAAATTTCATGCTGATTTTGCATTTTATGCCCAAGTTTATGTTAATAATTAAAATATTTTTAGTTGCTGATTTAAATGTTTTAAGTCAATGATTAAGTTGTTTAGCTCTTTCCCCTAAAGTTGGTCAAATTAAAGCTCTAGGAAGATGCCCTGTGATTAACTTGTGTTTGTTTCTTGGACTTTCTTTGTTGCTATCTGCTGGCACATGGGCATGTACCCATTTAGAGAAGCATAGATGCATCTCTGAGCATTTGTAGTTTGGTGCAACTTAAAATCGTAGCCAAAGGGAGTGAGGAAGGCAATTGCATTTAAAAACAACTCACTTTTATAATCTGCACTTACTTTGTAATGTTTTTAAAAAACATACTGAATGAGGCTGTTTCTCTCTTTTTATTTTTTTAAGGAACGCTTACTGAATAATTAGAAAAAAATGAGTAAAGGTCACAATTCTGGAATAGTATGTTTTCAGTAAAACAGATTTATCTGGAGTACTACTTAAGTCAATAGCCAACAGGCTTATTTTCCCTGAAGTTTTGAGAATTGCTGTATGCCATATAAAATCCTTATTAATTTAAAACTCTAATACATATTTTAATCCCATAAAATAAATACTTATACATCTATAAAATAGACAATTACCGTTAATATCCATTGTAAATTAGTATTTTTAAGCATTTCCATTCATTAAAAATCCAGATTGAGTCCGGGTGAGGTAGCTCACGCCTATCATCCCAGCACTTTGGGAGGGCTAGACAGGAGGATCACTGGAGCCCAGGAGTTCAAGACTGCCTGGGCAGCATAATGAGACCTCACTCTACAAATTTTTTTTTTTTTTGAGACAGTTTCGCTGTTGTTGCCCAGGCTGGAGTGCAATGGTGCCATTTCGGCTCACCGCAGCCTCCGCCTCCTGGGTTCAAGCGATTCTCCTGCCTCAGCCTCCCAAGTAGCTGGGATTACAGGCATGCGCCACCATGCCCAGCTAATTTTGTATTTTTTTTTTTTTTAGTAGAGACTGGGTTTCTCCATGTTGGTCAGGCTGGTGTCAAACTCCTGACCTCAGGTGATCCGCCCACCTTGGCCTCCCAAAGTGCTGGGATTACAGGCGTGAGCCACTGCGTCTGGCCACATTTTTTTTTTTTAATTAGCCAGGCGTAGTGGCAGGCACCTGTGGTCCCAGCTACTTAGGAGGCTAAGGCAGGAGAATCACTTGAGCCCAGGAGGTTGAGGCTGCAGTGGCCATGATTGCACCACTGCACTCCAGCCTGGGTGACAGAGAGTGAGACCCAGTCTCAAAAAGAGAAAAAAAAAATCCAGACTGAAACAGCAGTAACACCTCCAGTTAAAAGTTAATCTGGCCAGGCGCCATAGCTTTTACAATTCTAATAAAGCACTGGGGATATTTATTAAACTATCTTAAAGGCAGTTTCCAGATAGATTAACGTTTTTTTTTTCTTTTGAGATGGCATTTCGCTCTTCTTGCTCAGGTTGGAGTGCAATGGCGCGATCTCAGCTCACTGCAACCTCCGCCTCCCAGGTTCAAGCAATTCTCCTGCCTCAGCCTCCCGAGTAGCTGCAATTACAGGCATGCGCCACCATGCCCAGCTAATTTTGTATTTTTGATAGAGACAGGGTTTCTCCATGTTGGTCAGGCCGGTCTCGAACTCCCGACCTCAGGTGATCCGCCTGCCTCGGCCTCCCAAAGTGCTGGGATTACAGGTGTAAGCCACTGCACCCGGCAGGATTTTTATAAACAGGATGACAGAATTTAAAAATTGGCAGAGATGACAGCTTAGAATTATAGAATATAGAGCTAGTGGAAACTTAGAAAAGAGCTAGTGGAAACTTAGACATCAGAATAACTTGGAAATATCTTTAAAATGCAGAAGCCCAGATCCTATCCCAGGTGTATGCTCTTTAAAATCCCCACAGATAGGTGGGCATGGTGGTGCATACCTATAGTCCCAGCTACTCAAGAGGCTGAGGCAGAAGGATGGCCTTGAGCCCAAGAGTTCAAGGATGCAGTGAGCTATAATTACACCACTGCACTCCAGCATGGGCGACACAGCAAGACCTCATCTCTTAAAATAATTATTTTAAATCTCATAGATGATTCTAATATGCTTCCCTGGCTAGAACCACGGTTTACCTGGTCCGGACCACTCAGTTTACAGATGATGAAGCTGAAATTCATAGGTTAAGTGACTTCCAGAGTCAAACAACTGGTTAATGGTAGATCTGAACTGAATCCCAGGTCTGACTCCCAAACTAATATTTTTTCTACTGAACCAGCAGCTTCTTCCCTTGTATCAGCAGGCCATCAGAATGGCTCCTATTGAATTGTGAATTTTCCTTTCAAGTTGGTTTTTATTACTTTTTATTTAATTACTTTGTTTTTTTATAACAAATATTCAAGTAGTATGCATCTTAAAGATTTTAGGATTAATATGAAGAAGTAATCTCCTCCTTCTATTAAAATTAAACCTTCGTTAAGGAAGTGTTCTACACTTATGAATTCAATGTTAGCTTCATTTAGTTACAGAATTTGGAAGATACAATAAACTAACCCCTGTAATGACAGGGTTTGTGTATACTGACAACACATTAACATCATTGCTTCACTCAGATTGAGAGAACAATTTTCCCTGGACTTAGCATTCTCTCTCCTTATGCCAAAGATAAAGCACAAGAGCAGAGTCATGCCATGGCTAGTTCCATCTTTGATAACTTTGTGGCTTTATATAAAGAAACAAGTGCTTTATTTTCAAGAAATCTTTGGGGTCCATTATTGCCACCTCAAATATAGGGAACAGGGAAGGAAACTAAGTTTTTCTGAGAGCCTACTGTAGATCAGACAAGGTGCTGAGTGTTTTCACTCATGTTTTTAATTCGTGTAACAACCTGTGATTATGTTATTACTACCTCATCTTACAGATGAGGAAAATGAGGCCCAGAAAGAGGATGAATAACTTGCCCATGATCACTTAAATAGTAAGCAGCAAGGTCAGAGCCTAGACCCAAGACTTCCTAGCCCCAAAACATAGAACTATATGTTTGGTAAGATTTTACAAATAGAATTATAAGGAGGTCATTGGCTCCCCAGTTGACTCACCTTTCTTGCCCTTCCCCTAGTCTTGCTTACCATCCACCAAGACCAAGTAGACAGATCTTTTAACTCTGAATGAATTTACTATTAACAGCAGAACAATAAAGGATAACAGGCAAAGCATAAAACCAAAGAATAAGGATGTTACAAAGAATACAGAAATCTTAAGTGGCCTTATTTCTTTTTTTCCCGTAATCTAAATTTTCTGACTTCCCTTTAAAAATATTTCATTCATCTGGCAAACATTTATTGCACTTCAGATATGCCAGGCACAGTGCTCACTATATAGAAAAGAAATATTCCTAAATGATTATGGATGGCTCTTGGTTTTTTGCTAGGTCGCCTTCCATCTCCTTTTCTCCCACCCTATTGATAATGTTATTATCATCTTCTCACTCACCCCCAACTGAAACCTTCAGACCATTTCATAATTCTTTTTTTTTTTTTTTTGAAACAGAGTCTCACTCTGTCCCCCAGGCTGGAGGGTAGTGGCGAGGTCTCGGCTCATTGCAACCTCTGCCTCCCAGCCTCATAATTCTTTTTTATCTACCCTCCTCTGATCACTTACTGAGTCTTATTGATTCTCTGTCTACAATATCTATTCCTCTACATTCATACTATCATTTCTCCTGCTTTAGGTCATTACCTCCTACCTTCACTTGCAATAAAAATCTAATTGGGCTGGGCACGGTGGCTCATGCCTGTAATCCCAGCACTTTGGGAGGGCAAGGCGGGCGGATCACCTGAGGTCAGGAATTCGAGATCAGCCTGGCCAACATGGTGAAACCCTGTCTCTACTAAAAATACAAAAATTAGCCAGGCATGGTGCCAGGCACCTGTAATCCCAGCTACTCGGGAGGCTGAGACAGGAGAATTGCTTGAACCCGGGAGGCAGAGGTTGCAGTGAGCCAAGGTTGCGCCACTGCACCCCAGCCTGGGCAACAGAGTGAGACTCACCTCAAAAAAAAAGAAAAAAATATCTAATTGATCTCTGCTTTCAGTTTTTCCCCCTACCAATCAGTTCTACATATTATAGCAGAATTATCTTCCCAAAGCATTGACCTGTCCATTAATGGCTCCCACTTCCTCCAGTATAAATTTCAAACTCCTTCACTGGAATTCAGTCTGTCACCACTTAGCTTCTAAGAATCCTCTAATATTTGCCTGCACCCCTACTACTCCCACTTCATTCTAGCATGCTAGACTATTCAGGATTCTCTCCACATTTGAAAGCACTTTCTTTGCCTCTCTGTCTTCCACATGCATCCAACTCCACCTGCCCTTCAAGAGCCCACTTTTATGCCACTTTCCTCAAAGCCATTTCTGATCTGAGCACTCATTCCTTTTCATCCTGTTAGCCAGGAATGATTATTCTCTCTTGTGAATTCCCATACATTCTGTTTGTGCCTCTTATGGATTTCTTATCTCATTAACTAGAAGCCACCTTATACATCTTTGTATCTCCCATAGCACCTAATATTAGGTGCTCAGTAGGTATTTATTGACTAAAATAATGTATATGCAGTATGTGTTCATTATACCAAAATAGGTTTAAGCTCAGTAAGGGTAGAAACTATTTCATTCTCATTCTATATTGCCACCCCCTGACACAAAGGAGAACACTCAGTAAACATTTGTTAAATGAAATACATTACAGTTATCAGTCATTGGGTTATAAATTTCCTAATGCCATAATAGATACCTAGAAACACTTTGTCTTTTTTTGTTTATTTGTTTTTGGGGTTTTGTTTTTTTGGATGGAGTTTCGCTCTGTCACCCAGGCTGGAGTGCAGTGGCGCTATCTAGGCTCACTGCAACCTCTGCCACCTGGGTTCAAGCCGTTCTTGTGCCTCAGTCTCCCTAGTAGCTGGGACTACAGGCACCCACCATGCCCAGCTAATTTTTTGTATTTTAGTAGAGACGGAGTTTCACCATGTTACCCGGGCTGGTCTCGAACTCCTAAGCTCAGGCAATTTGCCTGCCTTGGCCTTATGTTGTATTTTAAAATCCTAGTTATGTATGTTTCTTTATTTTATATTGACAAATACCACATGATAAAGGTCATGTATTCTTATTCTCACTTTAAGCTGGGCACGGTGGCTCACACCTGTAATCCTAGCATTTTGTGGGGCAGAGGCAGGAGGATAACTTGAGCTCAGGAGTTTGAAACCAGCCTAGGCAACAAAGTGAGACCCTGTCTCTACAAAAATGTAAAAATTAGCCAGGCATGGTGGTACGCACCTGCAGTCCTAGCTACTCTGGAGGCAGAAGCAGGAAACTTGCTTGAACCTAGGAGTTTGAGGCTGCTCTGAGCTATGATTGCACCACTGTGCTTCAGCCTGAGCAACAGAGCAAAACCCTGTCTTTAATATAAAAATAAAAAATACTGCCTTTTGGCCCAAAATGCCATCTTCCAGTAATTCGCCAAAATGACTAACACAAAGGGAAAGAGGAGAGGTATGCAATATATGTTCTCTAGGCCTTGGAAAAAACATGGAGTTGTTCCTTTGGCCACATATATGCGAATCTATAAGAAACATGATATCGTAGACATCAAGGGAATGGATACTGTTCAAAAAGGAATGCCCCAGAAGTGTTACCATGGCAAAACTGGAAGAGTTTACAGTGATACCCAGCATGATGTTGGCATTGTTATAAACAAACAGGGGCAAGATTCTTGCCAAGAGAATTAACGTGCATATTGAGCGCATTAAGCACTCTGAGAACAGAGATAGCTTCCTGAAATCGTGAAGGAAAATGATCAGAAAAAGAAGGAAGCCAAAGAGAAAGGTGCCTGGGTTCACCTGAAGCACCCACCCAGAGAAGCACACTTTTTTGTTTGTTTTTTGTTTGTTTTTGAGACAGAGTCTCGCTCTGTCGCCCAGGCTGGAGTGCAATGGTGCAATCTCAGCTCACTGCAACCTCTGCCTCCCGCGTTCAAGTGATTCTCCTGCCTCAGCCTCCCGAGTAGTTGGGATTACAGGCACCCACCACCACGCCCGGCTAATTTTTGTATTTTTAGTAGAGACGAGGTTTCGCCATGTTGGTCAGGCTGGTCTCGAACTCCTGGCCTCAAGTGATCCGCCCACCTCATCCTCCCCAAAGTACTGGGATTACAGGTGTGAGCCACCATGCCCAGCCTCAGAGAAGCACACTTTGTGAGAAATAATAGAAAGAAGCCTGGGCTGCTGGTAGGTGTTAAAAAAAAAAACTCTGGACTATAAAAAATAAAAATAGAAAATATTTTCACATTACAGAAAAGGAAAGTGAGAGTTAAGGAAATTTAGTAATTTATTTATGATCACACAGCCAATGAGTAACAGAATTGAATCTAAAATTTAAGTCTTCAAATACGAAGTTTAGAGTTATTTTTGGCAAAGGGTGGGTTTGGCTAAAGGCTAGTTGAGTTCTATTTGCATTAGAATTTTTGGAGTTAAACTTGCTGTCATGCTGTATGGAACAGAATTAAGGCCTTGATTAACATTTTGTCTATGTGCTTGGTATTTTAAAAATCAAACAGAGAAAACACAAAAACTATTTCTGAAGAAAATCTCAGCCCAGCTTGTGGACATTCCCTTCAAGGTGAGAGATGACTGACTGTTGAGGCAGTCTTCTTGTAGGTTCCTTTCCCTAGTTGGGTTGGTGTTGAAGACTGGGTGTGATTTCAGCAGGCAGTGTAGAGAGTAGGTCTCCGGGTTTTTGCCAAGCTATATGACCTGGCACTCACAATTATGCAGTGTTTATTGAAGACATGGGAGACAGATGCTGTAGCCAGGGAGCAGTCATTCTGCCTTTATATTCATAAACTCTTACATCAAGTCACATCGACAAGCTGATTACCTAAACTCTGTCAAATTGCTTTCGTTTGATTGATCTGTGCCCATTTGCTATAAGGCTAGATAGTAAAGATTATTATAGGAAACAATCCTGTCTGTTTCATCTGTTGTAAGGATACTGTGAGGCACTATTTGTTATGATGCACCATGTCTTTTATGAAAATCTCTTGAGAAAAAACTATCGGACCATAATACAAAGAATTATTTTACCTCTCCTGAGCAATTGCTTTGTTTTTGTCTTATGGACATTGTGAATGTTTACCTTTGTCTGGTCAGATGCCAAAAAGCTTAGAGCCAAATTTGTGGCCCACCCATAACAAATGTGTTCTGTGCCTCATTAACTTCATTCTTGGCTCCAGTTTATGTCTCTCCACTAGTCTTTTTTTCTTAAGAAGATCCTAATTCATGCCGTCTTATTATATATTTTTTCTTTTTTCTCATAAGCAGCCTTATGTTGTTTCTCAAGTAGTCAGATTATGACATACTGTGTCTACATAAAACCATGTTGGATGCCCCTTCATTTACTTTGGCTTTTTTTTCTTGAGGGGTGTATTGACTTTTCATATAGGTTTTTGCAGCGTTTTGTTACACGAAAATGGTTATATCACAAAATTATTGCTTAATAGTGTAGACAAGTGGTAAAGTAACTGGCCTAATGGTCAGAATTGATTAAATTGATGTCATAATTCTAGACTTGTCTTTTACAGCATTATTACTATTTTCTTATAATATGCTTTGTTTTGCACTCTCAATCTGCATGTGACAGTTTATTGCTGTGTGATTTTCAGAAATATTGTCGTGCTGCCAGGTCAGTGCATAACAGCTAACTCTCTGTTAACTCTGTTGAGTCTGTTAGGCTCAAATATTCTACACCCATCAGGCTTGTCTCACTTTGGGTGGTCACAAGCATATTAATTTCATCACACAACTTGTCTTGCTTCTCCTCTAAATTAGTCATTCTTTTATTTAGCCAAGATAATGTGAATGGATATTTGTTTTCAAACCTCATTTTCTTTGATTGGTTTGGAGCTCTATCTGGATTGTCTGATTATCTTACTAATGTCATCTAATTGATCAATATTATTGTACAACTTCTTAAACTCTTTTAGTACTTCCAAGTAAAATTATTTGGTCTTCTCTACAACTCTCTAGGGTATGTAAGGTGGGTATATGCCTTTTTTACAGATGGCATACAAAAATGATTAAATGATTTTATATGCCATCTGTAAAAAAGGCGTATACCTTTTTAGAAAAACAAGGACAAAGTCATTTAAATGACTGCTCAAGATGATACCAGCAAATCAGTGGTAAAACTAGGACTAGACCCAGGTTTCCAGAATCTTATTCCATACTACCTTTTAAAAGAAGTCAAAAGAAGTTCTAAGTTATATTGTAAACATTACTTCATCTTTATCATACCCCTTGAGGCTAAAGCTATGAAACAGGCAAACACATGTTATATCACTCATGCTCATAGCAGGGCAGAATCAGGAATGAATTTCATTTGTATTAGTCTCATGATTCTCTGTTTTTAAAATTACAGTTCCTTTTAACTACTACCGTAATCACTGTCACATTCCATTATGGAAGGAGGAAGCAATATTTTATCTTATCTTTTGAAAATTAATGTTGAGGCCAGGCGCAGTGGCTCACGTCTGTAATCCCTGCACTTTGGGAGGCCGAGGTGGGTGGATCACGAGGTCAGGAGATCAAGACCATCCTGGCTAACACAGTGAAACCCCGTCTCTACTAAAAATACAAAGAATTAGCCGGGTGTTGTGGCGGGCGCCTGTAGTCCCAGCTACTTGGGAGGCTGAAGCAGGAGAATGGCGTGAACCCGGGAGGCGGAGCTTGCAGTGAGCCAGGATCGCGCCACTGTACTCCAGCCTGGGTGACAGTGCGAGACTCCATCTCAAAAAAAAAAAGAAAAAGAAAATTAATGTTGAAATGGAAAGTATTTCCCTTGGAAATTAGTAACTTTTTTCTTTAGATTATTTGAATTCATCTTTAATATAAAAATAATTTGTTATCATTATGCATATTCATTAAGGAGCCAAATAATACAGTTAATGGTATGGTGTTTGGTAAAACATTAGCTATAATTTTAATCAATCTCTGTGCTTCAAGAGGATATTTAAAATTCATGCTTACTATGTATATGGCAAGTTTCCGGTTCTCATTCTAACTAATCGTTTACATGTAGCACATAAGCTAGAATTTCTTATAGTTACAGTTGACCTTTGAACAACACAGGGGCTAGGAGTGCCAACCCCGTATGCTGTCAAAATTATAGGTAAAAGTTTTTTTTTTTTTTGAGATGGAGTCTTGCTCTGTTGCCCAGGCTGGAGCGCAGTAGCATGATCTCAGCTCACTGCAACCTCCGCCTTCCAGGTTCAAGCAATTCTCCCACCTCAGCCTCTTGAGTAGCTGGGATTACAGGCATGCCCCACCATGCCCGGTTAATTTTTGTATTTTTAGTAGAGACGGGGTTTCACCATGTTGGCCAGGCTGGTCTCAAACTCCTGACCTCAAGTGATCTGCCCACGTTGGCCTCCCAAAGTGCTGGGATTTCAGGCATGAGCCACAGCACCCAGCCTAGGTGTAGGATTTGACTCCCTAAAAACTTAAATACGCCAGGTGCGGTGGCTCACACCTGTACTTCCAGCACTTTGGGAGGCTGAGGCGGGCGGATCACGAGGTCAGGAATTTGAGACCAGCCTGGCTGATGTGGCGAAACCCTGTCTCTACTAAAAATACAAAAAAAATTAGCCAGGCGTGGTGGCACATGCCTGTAATCCCAGCTACTCGGGAGGCTGAGTCAGAAGAATCACTTCAACCCAGGAGGCAGAGGTTGCAGTGAGCTGAGATCGTGCCACTGCACTCCAACCTGGGCGACAGAGTGCGACTCCGTCTCAAAAAAAAACAAAAAACAAAAAAAACTTTACTAGCAGCCTGCTGTTGACCAGAAGCCTTACCAATAACATAGCCAATTAACACGTTTTGTAAATGTGTTATATACTGCATTCTTACAATAAAGTAAGCTACGGGAAAATATTAAGAAAATCATAAAGAAAAGAAAATATATTTACTATTCATTAAGTGGAAATGGATCGTCATAAAGGTCTTCATCCTCCTCATCATCATGTTGAGTAGGCTGAAGAGGAGGAGGAAAAGGAGCAATTGGTCTTGCTGTCTCAGGGGTGGCAGAGGCAGAAGAAAATCCATGTGTAAGTAGATCTGCACAGATCAAACCCACCTTGTGCAAGGGTCAACTGTGTATTTTTTTTACCACAACCCTATAAAAGTAACTATTATTTTCCAGCCGCATTTTACAGTCAGGTATTTATTGACAGTAATATTGTCTTCTGGCTCTTGTTCAGCTTCTGGAATTTCTGAGCAGCCCTCGTCAGTATAAGATGGACCCCGTAGTCTTGAGTTACATGGACAGTCTACTGCGGCAATCAGATGTCTCACTATTGGATCCACCAAGCTGGCTCAATGACCATATTATTGGGTTTGCGTTTGAGTACTTTGCCAACAGTCAGTTTCATGACTGCTCTGATCATGTCAGTTTCATCAGCCCTGAAGTCACCCAGTTCATCAAGTGCACTAGCAACCCAGCAGAGATCGCCATGTTCCTTGAACCACTGGACCTCCCCCACAAGAGAGTTGTATTTTTAGCCATCAATGATAACTCCAACCAGGCAGCTGGAGGAACCCACTGGAGTTTATTGGTCTACCTCCAAGATAAAAATAGCTTTTTTCATTATGATTCCCATAGCAGGAGCAACTCAGTTCACGCAAAGCAGGTAGCAGAGAAACTGGAGGCTTTCTTAGGCAGAAAAGGAGACAAACTGGCCTTTGTGGAAGAGGAAGCCCCTGCCCAACAAAACAGCTATGACTGTGGGATGTACGTGATATGTAACACTGAGGCCTTGTGTCAGAACTTCTTTAGGCAACAGACAGAATCACTGCTGCAGCTACTCACCCCTGCATACATCACAAAGAAGAGGGGAGAATGGAAAGATCTCATTGCCACACTTGCTAAAAAGTAGCTATTGAAGTATATTTGCAACTTTTGAAGGCTTCTCTTTCTGCCCTTCCCCATTTGTTGGATGGCTGCAATCTCAGTGCCTGAGGGAAGATGCCTAGTAGAGGAAAGCTTAATACTATTTTTCCTGAAAGAATATCATCCTCTGCGTTATCCCCATGGAACGTTTCACTTTAACCCTGACTGGAGAGCAATATGTTCTGTGAAAATATCTTGAAATTGTACACCAAAACCTTACAACCAACTTATTTGAACATTTATTACATACAAGGTTTAAGTAAGACTTTTCTTATTGGTATATAATTAATTTCCTTTGGTCTCCCTTACCCACATTGGCTTATTCTGGAGGAAAAGCAGTGATCCATAAAACAAATCAAGAATATATTAAATCTAGAGAAATGCAGAGAAGAAAACTATAAAACAGAACCAAAAACTTGTTGCACAGCCTACATAATTAAGAGATCAACTGGCTGGAAGCAGATCAAGGCCTAACTTCATTCAAGACCTAAATATTATGAGACTCAGTTATTCGGTTTTATGTGATATCTCTTCCATTCACCATGCACAGGCTTTTCCAGCTATCTGTATAATGTTTGCAAATATTTGATAAAGATGATGTTACCCTATCTTCCTCCATCTGATTCCTGGAATGCTTGAAGAAAGGGGAAGTCTTGAGTAACCTCATTAAAATTAATGTCTGGTGGACCTCTCAGTTTACTCACTGATTGGGTAGACTTGCTACTCTGGATTAATAACTGCTTTTCTCTGCCTTGTCTATTAGCCATGCACACACTTCCTCCTTATATCCAAAGTTCTTTGGTTCTAAAATTCATAGTTGATACCTTCCCAAGGTTACCTGTTGTTTCAGATAAACATTTGTGCTTCCTGATAGTTACAGGTTTTCCTCTCTGTCCTTAATTCTGGTAGAATTGTTTTTAGTTATGTCATGGTAATTCAGGATGATTTTTGTATCTGAAACTTAACAGACTTAGAGTTGGTTTGTTTTTTAAATATAAAGGAATAAAAGCGACCTTTCTCAGCCCTTTTACTTAATTAAAAATGCAGGGAATGTAATTTGTAAAATGTGAAACCAAGAGTAAAACGAAGTACTATCCCTCCAGAAGCACTGATGTGTTTCAGTTGTTTCAAATAGTAAACAACCAGATGACATGTTAGGTACACACATTAATTCTATTCCTAACGAGAATTAGATTGCAAGGCCTATGAGACTTGAAAACCAAAGATGAGCTTCAGCCATGAAACTTATTTCAGCTACCTCCCCAGCCTAACCCTGCCCCCAGCCCTCATGGCCCAAAATAACCTCACCACACAGCGACCACAGAGAAAGTGACTTGGTTCCTTTTAGCCAAGAAGGGAAAACACAGTAAGGGTAAATAAGTACAGGTTACATAGCAGTCCTGAGTGAGCAGGAGCTGAAACTAAAAGAGAAAGCTATCAAAAAAAGTTTCCATTTCAAGTTGGTACATTTTGGATAAAAACCAATCCTAATGGAAGATGGGGCTAGGAAAAAGATTAGGAACTGGCAGTCATCCATAGAGGTGAAATACAGTGGGAGGGACAGCAAGAGAAGTGACAAAGGTCGCTGATAGGCCACAAGTGTAGATAAAGATAAGAAAACAATGTTATTTCAGTGACTGTTGACTTAGGCAGCTAATCTAGACTATTAAAGTCAGATCCTCTCTGGGAAAAGTTATCTTTCTGACAATGCAAAGTATGTTTATTTAAATATCAGAGTATCTTCAATCTGAGAGTTAAAGCATATGAGAGCAATCTTTCCTAATTCCCTACGATTCATCTTATAAGTAAATTTTTAAACTAAACTAGTCTTTTAAATATATATAGAAAAATATATATACACACATGTATAGACATACATATATATATATAATCTATATATATATATATAATGCATTTTCCAAATGCATTAGCCTGATTGGACTGTGCCACAGATTAGTGTCCTCCCATAAAATTTTGAGTATGTCATTTTTAAATGTTAGCATTATAAATTGCAGGAGAATTTAAGAATTGACTTGTATTTCACTGGATACTATAGTACCCGGTAAGTTACACACCTGCTTGACCACATACCATTCATGTTACATGACACAAAATAGGAAAAAATCTTTTGCTGGTATTGCATTCCCTTTTCTCTTAGAGTCAAAAGGATCTGTTCTGCAAAATTAATCAAAATATTCAAAAGGAAAGCAGGTTTTTCAAAACTGGGCTAAGCAATTATCAAACTGAACTAACCTGCTTTCAGATATCCTGTTGTATTGCCCGGTAAGTATACTCACACTTGTCCAACCCGTGTCTCAATATGGAATTCAGAAAAGTTACCATATATAAACCCAGCTATAAATGGTTGTAGAAAATATAAGTATCAGTGGGTTTCCTATGTAATAGTGTTTAAAACACAAATATTTCAACCATTTGGCCAGGTATAGTTGAAGTTCACAAGCACTGGTCCTAACTAGATCAGATAAAGTGGATTCTGTTTCTGATATGTACCTAATTATTTTGAATATACTATAATTTTACTATATCCATATTGACCATATGTTTTAATAACACATTCCATTGAAATGACAAAGTAGAATTTCTCAGTTACATGGGGCAGGCCAGGCACAATGGCTCATGCCTGCAATCCCAGGACTTTGGGAGGCCAAGGCAGGCAGATCACCTGAGGTCAGGAGTTCAAGACCAGCCTGGCCAACATGGCAAAACCCCGTCTCTACTAAAAATACAAAAATTAGCTGGGCATGGTAGGCGGGCGCCTGTAATCCCAGCTAGTCAGCAGGCTGAGGCAGGAGAATCGCTTGAACCTGGGAGGCGGAGGTTGCAGTGAGCTGAGATTGTGCCACTGCACTCCAGCCTAGGCAACAGAGCGAGCCTCTATCTCAAAAAAAAAAAAAAGTATTTACAGAAATGTACATGCTATGGTGTTACAGCATGAATGTCAAATCCAGGGTCTGTCAGATTCAGTAGTCTCATCTACAAAATAAACCTTATTTTCCTTCTGTCCTACTCAGTTCCATTTTAAGACTAACAACAAGTTTGAAAACTTAGTTTTATATTGCTATGCAGCTAAACAGCTATGTAAAAAATGGCTGATAATTACTGTTATGTACAAAAGAGAAACTTACTCAAGGATGGTGAATAGCAACAACTAACCTTTTTATCACTCTATAATGTGCAGGGTACTTTATGCACACATATTACACAAGTACCTTGTATATTATATATGCATCATTATATATATTACCATATATATAAAGTACCTTGTACATTTTTGAGGTTCTATAGAAATATATAATCTCATTAATTCTTATGTTCTCATGTTTCAACAGGTACTGTTATTCTCATTTTATAAATAAACTCAGAAGCTCAGTCACGTGGCCTCCATCTCGTCTCACACTTTTTCCATCTATTCCTTTTTCCCTGTCCTAGAAAATGGCAAGAACTCCACACTTGAACATTTTAAATGTAGTCTAGCCTCAGTTTCTAAATTTCATATATTCAGCTGGTATGTTACAGAAACTAATAGTGAGAAATTGTCATCCGAATTAACTGCTAGGCAGCAGGACCTATATAACTGGCTTGGTTTTATATATTAAGTCATATCTGGATCAGCTCCTTATACTGATCTGCTGGTGTAGGGCACCTTAAAAGCCCTACATTGGCTGGGCACAGAGGCTCACGCCTGTAGTCCCAGCACTTTGGGAGGCCGAGGCGAGCAGATCACGAGGTCGGTAGATCGAGACCATCCTGGCTAACATGGTGAAACCCTGTCTCTACTAAAAATACAAAAAGAAATTAGCTGGGTGTGGTGGTGGGCACCTTGTAGTCCCACCTACTCGGGAGGCTGAGGCAGGAGAATGGCGTGAACCCAGGAGGCAGAGCTTGCAGTGAGCTGAGATCGTGCCATTGCACTCCAACCTGGGCGACAGAGCGAGACTCCATCTCAAAAAAAAAACAAAAAAAACGCTACATTTTATGTCCTGTGTTAAATTACCTTTAATATTCCATGTATATGAAAGACGGGAAGTTGAACAAGAGCAGCAGCGTGGGGAATCTCCAAAAAAGAGGGCTTAAAGGAATTGCGTCAAATAAATGGGACTAAGCAAAGATGCCCTGCACAATAGTGGGAAAATTGGTCACTAAGTTCCAATATGAGGCTGAAATTCCACTTTGAGATGGAGTCTCACTCTGTCACCCAGGCTGGAGTTCAGTGGTGTGATCTTGGCTCTCTGCAACATCCGCCTCCAGGGCTCAACCAGTTCTCCTGCCTCAGCCTCCCCAGTAGCTGGGACTACAGGTGCCCGCCATCACACCCAGCTAATTTTTGTATTTTCAGTAGAGATGGGATTTCTCCACATTGGACAGGCTGGTCTTGAACTCCAGGCCTCAAGTGATCTGCCCACCTCAGCCTCCCAAAGTGCTGGGATTAGAGGCGTGAACCACCATGCCTGGCGGAAAAATCAAGTTCTGAATACACTTAAATTTTCTTATGTAGGGAAAAACTAACATCTCAGAGTGTCAAACGAAGTGGTAGTCATCTTCAGTGTCAGCAGTAGGGAAGAGTTATCATTACTCTGGAAAAAATCTTACATCCTGCAGTTTGCATTAAAAGACAAAGGCTGTTTCCTGGATCTTTGTCCTACGTGTACCAAAACCAAGCAACTTGTATTTAGAAGAAAACCCTTTCTCCATGATGCAGGCTCAGGCAAGGTTTTCTACACTAGGCTTTGCTTCCCTAGCCAGCTCCTGCTTCAGCTCCTCACAGCTGCTATCTCAGTCTTCATTCCTCAAACCTGGACAATGCTCACCTCCACCCTCACTCCTACTTTAGAGAGAAAATAGAAGCTGTCAGACATGAACTCCTTCAACTTCCCTGATGCCAGGTCTACAAGCCTACCTATATCTGCCCGTTTTGGCGCCTTCTTCACTTCTATTACAGAGTGACGTCAGAGCTAAGGCTAATCCCTCCATCTGCACAGGGATATCCTGCAAACAATTTCTTTACACACATCATCACCATCAGCTTCTCTCTATTGCCTCCTTTCCATCAGCATTTAAGTGTGTAAAATCTCCCCTACCTTTACTGTTTATTTTATTTTATTTTGTTTTATTTTATTTTTTGAGATGGAGTCTCGCTCTGTCTCCCAGGCGGGAGACAGCTCACTGCAACCTCCGCCTCCCAGGTTCAAGTGATTGTCCTACCTCAGCCTCCTGAGTAGCTGGGATTACAGGTGGGTGCCACCACACCCAGCTAATTTTTGTATTTTTAATAGAGGCAGAGTTTTGCCATGTTGTCCATGCTGGTCTCAAACTCGTGACCTCAGGTGATCTGCCTGACTCAGCCTCCCAAAGTGCTGGGATTACAGACATGAGCCACCATGCCCAGCCTATTATTTATTTATTTATTTTGATGGGAGGGAATGGAGTCTCGCTGTGTCGCCCAGCCTGGAGTGCAGTGGCACAGTCTCGGCTCACTGCAGTCTCCACTCACTGCAATCTCCACCTCCTGAGTTCAAGCAATTCTCCTGCGTCAGCCTCCCAAGTACCAGGGACTACAGGCGCACACCGCCACACCTAGCTAATTTTTTGTATTTTAGTAGAGGCAAGGTTTCAGCATGTTGCCCAGGCTGATCTCGAACTCCTGAGCTCAGGCAGTCCACCTGCCTCAGCCTCCCAAAGTGCTAGGATTACAGGCATGAGCCACAGCACCCGGCCTCCCCCATCTTTAAAAATAAATAGAAGCAGGACCCCATGTCTCCCTCTAGATATTGACCTTTTGCTTTTCTTCAGAGCCAGCTCTGAAGTGTCTGTAGTCAATCACGATTCCTCACTTCCCTCCCACTTTTCTACCCAGTTTAATCTAGATTCTGCCCCAACTACTTAACAAAACATTCTCATTAAGATCACTAGTAGTTTCTATTTTATTAGGCCTCTTAGCAACATTAAACCCTCCTTCTCAAACCACTCTTCCTAGTTTTCCTTTTCTCTGAAATCACATTTTTTTTTTTTGACAGGGTCTGTCACCCAGGCTGGCACCATCATAGCTCACTGCAGCCTTGAATTCCTAGGCTCAAACAATCCTCCCACCTCAGCCTCCTGAGAAGCTGAGACTACAGGTACATGCCACCATACCCAGCTTGATCTCTCTCTTATTTGCCAGTTTCTTCTTTACTTGCTATAGCTTCTCAGGGTTTTGTCTCATAAGCCCTCTTCTTTTCAGCCTGTACATTCTTGCTAGGCTCTCCCATTCACTACCAAGGTCAATGACTGATTGACGCACTTCACATGTACACTTCTCTCCTGAACTTCAACTTGTAATCCATTTACCTGCCTGCTAGTCATCTTTGCTTAGATATTTCTTAGGCTCCTCAAACCCAACAAACCCCCAAACTGCTCTTGCCTTATCAAACTTGCTGCATCAGTGTTCCCCACCTCGGAAAATGGCACCACTGTGCAACCCAGCTCCAGCCAGAAATCTAGGAGTCATCCTTGACTCTCCTCTCACTTCGCATTTATCAGCCTCCTAGTCCTGTTGCTCTACATCTTAAGAATCCTTTAAATCCATGTATTTCTATTGCCAATGCTACCACTCTAGTCCAGACAATCATGCCTTCTCATCTGGGTTGCTAGACTAGCTTATAAAGGACTCTTCAGTGTTCACTTATACTCTTCACCCCCACTGCATTTTATATTCTGCCAATATCTTTAAGAAAGCTCTGTATAACCTGCTCCCTTCCCACTTTCCCTGCCTCTTTGCAATCTATACCACTCTTGCCTTAGCTTTCTGTGTTCCAGCCCTGCAGGCCTTCTTTTAGTTCCTCAAACACACACATTCTTTTCTCCCTTGCCGGTCTCCCCATTTGCTCTTCCCTCCTGTGCTCTCTCCCATAGTCCTCAACAGAGAATCTTCTATGTCATCTCTTCCTCAAAGAAATCTTCCCCAGTGCACCTGACTAATTTGCTTTCCTTGTTAATTCCTCAGAATCATGAATCCTTTCAGTGTGCCCAAATCACATATGATTTTTGGTGTTGTGTCCTTCCTTCCCACTAAATCACAAGAGCCATGGAGGCCAGGAACCATGTCTGACTCGTTCACTATTGAATCCGTGCAGTTTCATATAGTGCCTGGCACATAAACATTGTTATTTGTTGAATGGATAAATGAGAACGTAGAAGCTGTTTATCAAAGAAAAAACAGCCCATCATCCTCCCTGGCATAGCAGCAGAAGTCAAAATGCAACATTAATCAGAAGAACTATTCATGCTTGCTTAAGACCAAGCTCAGAGGTTGATGAACTTAAGCAACCTAACAGAAAATAGGGAACTCCCTAAACTTGTACATCTAACTGTGGACATCTCTTCAGTTTATCTGCTGACTTCGTAGAGATTTTCACATTTTACATAGTTGTAATCCATGTCTAAGCACTATCTTAATTCTGCTTTTTACAAATTTCCACCCTTAATCACTGTTTACTTGTGCTTAAAGGTAACATTGGGTTACATTATATTTATAGATTGTGATTTTCTTAGCCATTTCCCCACTGCCAGGCTTTTTGGTTAGTTCTGATTTGAGATTGTTATGAATAGCAGTGCTACAAACATTCTTCATAAGTAACTTATTTCACATGTTCTCCTTGAATACAAAGTGGGATTAAGATTTCAAAACATATGAACAGTTTATATCCTATCATGTAGCTAGCCAGAGATTTGTCTAAAAAGAAAGAATCAATATTTTTAGTACCATTGAAATTCTATGATACAAACCTATCTCTAGTTCTATATAGCCCTACCAACACTGAGGGTGGGTTGTTTTGTTTTTTTAGAGATAGGGTCTTGCTGTGTCACCCAGGCTGGAGTATAGTGGTACAATCATAGCTCACTGCAGCCTCGAACTCCTGGGCTCAAGCAGTCCTCTCCTGCCTCAGCCTCCCAAGTAGCTTGGACTACAGGGACACACCACCACACCCAGCTAATTTTTTTTTTTTTGAGACAGGGTCTTGCTGTGTTGCCCAGGCTGGTCTTGAGCTCCTGGCTCAAGTGATCCTCCTGCTTCCCAGAGTGCTGGGATTATAGGCATGAGCCACCACACCTGGCCAACATTAGGTTTTGCATTTGCTACATTTATTTCTTGGAACTTAACAGAAAACTAATATCTATTGAGCTATTTCTGTGTGTCAGAAACTTCAAGGATTTGACATGACGCTTCCCATTTGATAAATTACCATAAACCTGTAAGTACTATTAGTATCCCCCTTTTAGAGATGAGGAAACTAAGGCTTAGAGTTGTCCAAGTAAATTGGAAGAGTTTAAATGTAGATGTACTGATTCCAGAACCTGTATTCTTAACTACTATGCTGTACTGTCTCTCCTGGTTGTTAGTGGCAATGTTTTTTCTGTTATATTTAACAGACAGGAAAAATTATTAATAAAACCTGTAACCTTTCTGATTTTCAAGAATGTGGTATAATTTATTGCTAGAGAGCTTGTTTCATTGAGGTAAACATCCAGATGGAGCTTTTTGGTTAAGAAAGGTCAACTCCCAGGGTTTAACATATGTAGGCCAGGACAATACAAGAGAGATCAGTTACTCCAAATAATAAAATCAAATAAATTTGGATTTTCATTGGATGTCCTAGAGAAAGAGAATGAGGCCTAGGAAAAAAAGAAGTAGGGAAAGGTTAATGAAGAGAACTGAGATGAGAGGCATTCCAGAAACATGGCAGGAGACAGGGGCCTACTGGAAGACATGGCCATGGAGAAGCTCCCTACTGTAGTAGAGAATGGCTGCTAAATTTCTTTAAGCAATCATCTGTGTATTGAGTTTGAAGTTTTCTTCTTTGTATATAGCCTTCCATTAACTAAATCTTCCATGCAATTTGGATACACTCAACCACGTTGGTGGTGGATCATTTGGAGGAATGAAGGATGAGGAGTGGCACATAATGAGGCAAAAAGGAAATAGCCAAAGGAACAGGGGACAGGGGACAAGCAGGCTGCATCACATCTGCAGGAGACACAGAAGCAACCTTAAAAACCCTTGGAGAAACTGAGGTCTCAGGACTTCCCACAGTGGTTAGAAATGGGTCTCAGGCCATTTCGTATTGAAAGAATGACCCCTAAACACTAAATTATTTAGGGTTGTCCAAGTTTGGAAATTTCTGGGTTACACTGAAGTGAGAAAGAGCTTGAACCACAGTAAAATAAATTTGATTGTATTAGCAGCACTTGTCATAGCCTTTGCCTTGATGTATCATGAAATAATTAGCTTCAGCCGGGCACCGTGGCTTACGCCTGTAATCCCAGCACTTTGGGAGGCCGAGGCGGGCAGATCACGAGGTCAGGAGATCGAGACCATCCTGGCTAACATGGTGAAACCCCATCTCTACTAAAAATACAAAAAAAAATTAGCCGGGTGTGGTGGTGGGCTCCTGTAGTCCCAGCTTCTGGGGAGGCTGAGGCAGGAGAATGGCGTGAACCTGGGAGGCAGAGCTTGCAGTGAGCCAAGATCGCACCACTGCACTCCAGCCTGGGCAACAGAGTGAGACTCCGTCTCAAAAAAATAAATAAATAAATAAAATAAAGAAATAATTAGCTTCCAGGACACCAAACTCTTCTGGTTTTCCTCCTTCCTCATCAGGCATCCTTAGTTTCCTTTTCCTAGTTCTTCCTTTTCTTCCTGAGCTTTTATTAACAATGTGTGACAGGGTTCACTCGTCCATTCTTTCTTCTGTCTACAGACTCAATCCCTTGATGATCTCATCCAGCAGCATGCTTTTAAATACCATCCATATGTTGACAGCTCCCAGATTTATTTATTTTTTTATTATTTTTATTTTTATTTATTTATTTATTTATTTATTTATTTATTTTTGAGACGGAGTCTTGCTCTGTCACCAGGCTGGAGTGCAGTGGCATGATCTCAGCTCACTGCAACCACTGCCTCCTGGGTTCGAGTGATTCTCCTGCCTCAGCCTCCCAAGTAGCTGAGACTACAGGCGCATGCCACCACACCCAGCTAATTTTTGTATTTTTAGTAGACACGGGGTTTCACCATGTTGGCCAGGATGGCCTCAATCTCTTGACCTCGTGATCTGCCTGCCTCGGCCTCCCAAAGTGCTGGGATTACAGGTGTGCACCACCATGCCCAGCCAACAGCTCCCAGTTTTTTGTTTTTTTTTTTTTTTGAAATGGAGTCTTGCTCTGTTGCCCAGGCTGGAGTGCAATGGTGCAGTCTAGGCTCACTGCAACCTCCACCTCTCGGGTTCAAGCGATTCTCCTGCCTCAGCCTCCCGAGTAGCTGGGACTATAGGCATGTGCCACCATGTCCAGCTAATTTTTTGTATTTTTAGTAGAGACGGGGTTTCACCATGTTAGCCAGGATGGTCTTGATCTCCTGACCTCGTGATCTGCCCGCCTTGGCCTCCCAAAGTGCTGGGATTACAGGCATGAGCCACCACGTCAAGCCAACAGCTCCCAAATTTATATCTCCCAGACTTCAGACATCTCTCCTGAACCCCAGACTCATATAGCCTATTGCCCACTTGACATCCCCACCACTTGGATGTCCAAAATTCATCTCAGACTGAATATGTCCAGTACTACATTTCTGATTCTCCTTCCAAAAGCTTTACCACGCATGGCTTTCTCCACCTCCATTCTTTCAAGCCAAAAAACATGAAGTCATCCTTATGACTCCTTTTCTGTTATACCCCATATCCAATTTAACAGGCAGTCCTGTCGTTTGTATGTTCAGAATATATCCAGAATCTGCATGTTTCCACCATCTCTACTACTGCCCTAGTCATCAGAGTGATTGTCCTCCCTAACTTGTAACGGAGGCTGTCTCCTAACTGATCTCCCTGCTTCCACCTTTCCCTCCCTAGCAGTCAAGTTTGATTCTTTTGAAATCTGAGTAACAAAAGATTATTATTCACTTATCTACTCATTTCATTGGGAGTCAAAGCCAAAGTTCTTAAAATGGTCTTAGATGATTTCCCAGCCCTCCCCCTTTGACTTCATCTAGTTCTGCCCCTTCTTGTTCTCTCTTCCAGCTACACCTGCATCCTTGCTGTTCCTGAACAAGCCAGCCAGGCACCCTCCCTTCCACTTTAGACTTGTTGCATTGGCTGTTCACTCTACCTGGAATGTTCCACAAAGCTTATTCTCTCATTTCTTTTTTTTTTAAGACAGGGTCTCACTCTGTCGCCCAGACTGGAGTGCAGTGATGCAATCTCCACTCACCGCAAACTCCACCTCCCAGGCTCAAGCAATTCTCCTGCCTCAGCCTCCTGAGTAGCTGGAATTACAAGAGTGTGCCACTACCGCCCAGCTAATTTTTGTATTTTTAGTAGAGACAGGGTTTCTACTCCTGACTTCAAACAATCTGCCCGCCTCAGCCTCCCAAAGTGCTGGGATTACAGACATGTGCCACCGTGCCCAGCCCTACTGTCTCATTTCTTATAAGTCTACTTAAATATCAACTTCTCTGTTGGACCTTCCCTGATAATCATCTAATGTGATACCCTATAAGCATTTCCAATCTCCCTTTTCTTGTTCTACATTTGTTCTTTTTTCTTTATCACTTATCACCTTCTAACATACTATATTTATTTATTTATTTATTTATTTTATTTATTTTGAGACAGTGTCTCACTCTGTCACCTAGGCTGGAGTGCAGTGGCACCATCTCAGCTCACTGCAACCTCCACCACCCAGGTTCAAGTGATTCTCCTTCCTCAGCCTCCCGAGTAGCTGGGATTACAGGTACCTGCCACCATGCCCAGCTAATTTTTGTGTTTTTAGTAGAGACAGGGTTTCACCATGTTGGTCAGGTTGGTCTGAACTCCTGACCTCAGGTGATCCACCTGCCTTGGTCTCCCAAAGTGCTGGGATTATAGGCATGAGCCACCATACCCAGCCTATATAATTTATTATCTTAGTTGCTTATTGTCTCTCTCCCCTCATCACTAGAATATATAGACTTCACGAAGGCAAAGACCTGTATTTGCTTTGTTCACTAATATATCCCAAGCTTTTAACACAGTGCCTAGCTCATTGTAGGCACTCAATGATAATTATTCTGATGAAAAAATAAATGAAAATCTGAGCTGGAAAATCTGTAATCCCAGCACTTTGGGAGGCCAAGATGGTCGGATCACTTGAGATCAGGAGTCCGAAACCAGTCTAGCCAACATGGTAAAACCCCATCTCTACTAAAAATACAAAAATTAGACAGGCATGGTGGTGAGCATCTGGAATCCCACCTACTCAGGAGGCTGACACAGGAGAATCACTTGAAACCAGGAGGCAGAGATTGCAGTGAGCCGAAATCACACCACTGCACTCCACCCTGGGTGACAGAGCAAGACTCCATCTCAAAAAAAAAAAAAAAAAAAAAAAAAGGCCGGGCGTGTAATCCCAGCACTTTGGGAGGCCGAGGTGGGAGGATCACTTGAGGTCAGGAGTTCGAGACTAGCCTGGCCAACATGGTGAAACCCCATCTCTACTAAAAAAAAAAAAAAAAACAAAAATTAGGCCGGGTGTGGTAGCTCATGCCTGTAATCCCAGCACTTTGGGAGGCCGAGGCGGGAGTCCAGACTGGCCTGGCCAAGATGGTGAAACCCCGTCTCTACTAAAAATACAAAAATTAGCTGGGCACGGTGGCAGGCACCTGTAATCCCAGCTACTTGGGAGACTGAGGCAGGAGAATCGCTTGAACCCCGGGGGCCAGAGGTTGCAGTGAGCCGAGATCACACCACCGCACTCCAGCCTGGGCAACAGAGTGAGACTCCATCTCAAAAAAAAAAAAACAAAAATTAGCTGGGTGTGGTGGTGTGCACCTGTAATCCCAGCTACTCGGAGGCTGAGGCAAGAGAATCACTTGAACCCAGGAAGCAGAGGTTGCAGTGAGCCGAGATCACGCTACTGCACTCTAGCCTGGGCGACAGAACAAGACTCCATTAAAAAAAAAAAGAAAATCACCCCTAGGAGTCTAAAAGCATTTTCCTTTAGGCCAGGAATCAGCAAACTTTTCCTTAAAGGGCCAGATATGGTCAGATGATCTTTGTCATAACTACTCAACCCTGCTGTTGGAGCTCTAGAGCAGCCAGAGACAATACATAAACAAAGGGGCATGGCTGAGTTCCAGTAAAACTGTATTTACAAAAAGCTAGCCAGTCTGTACAGCAGTCTGTACTTAGCTGATTCCTGCTTTAGACAAAGACACATCTTGGTAAATCAGCTCTCTTCATTGATAGGCCAGTGGCTATTCATCCCCTCTCCCAATTGCCAAAAACAAAATTCTAGAAGGGTGAATGCAAACCTAGCAAAATTATAGATCATTAGCTTCTCTGCCTGCATGCACATTGGGGGCATTCCTTACTAAATGTGGCCCTTGAGTAAGTTGTGATTTGGGGGGTGAGGTAGAGAGAGAAATCCTGCTATCAGGCGCTGTCTTGCTAATGAGTCTTGAGCACATTATCTGAAGCTTTGGAGTATCCTCTAGAGGTTTCTAATAGGCAGAATGATCTACTTCTGAAGCCTCTTTTCTGTATGCCATTAAGTTCTTTGGCACTGATGATGAATTTCCTGCGGCAAGGAAACCATTTTTTACTTTTATCAGCTATTCTGAAAGTCAAAAGACTGACGCAGTTATCAAAATAACTGCCAATATTATAAGGTCCAGGCCCTAATTTCCTGCCATCTAAAGCAATGATACTCAATTAGGGGTAGTTTGCCTGCTCTGGAGACACTTGGTTGTCATAACCAGGGGTGGGGGGTGCTACTGGCATCAGGTAAGCAGAGACCAAGGATGTGGCCCAGAATCTTTCAATACACAAGATAACCCCCTATAACAAAGAATTAGCCAGTCCAAAATATCAGTAGTGCTGAGGTTGAGAAACCATGATCTAGACTCTTCTACTGAACTTTTAATCCACCTTGCACTCTACTGAGGAACCAATGTAGCTAAACCATCACTTTTCTCCTTCACTCCTAAACTGCAGTAGCTCCTCAGCCCGGGGAGACTAAGTCTGTCCTTGTCATCCTGGCACTTAGATCCTGGGGATTTTGCCCACATGCATATTCAGACTCTGCTTCTTTCAAGTTTTTATCTGCACCGCCCTCAGCACTACCATACTTTAACTGATGTTACCCCGCAAACACACATTTTGGGAAGATCCTCCCCACCTCTCTCCTCAGATCCAAATCTTACTCATTCTTTGAGACCCACGCATGCTGCATGCCCCTGTAACATTAAGTCTGCCCATACCACTGCCTTTTGCACTTACACGGATTCACCCGTCTTACACTGTTACATTGCTATTCTGTCTACCTCGCCTCCCCAGTTACTCCCTGAAGGGGTCCATAGTGTATTTCTGGCCTATTGATCTCAGTTTACACAGCGTAAAGTGTGAAAACTGTATTAGTGTATTGAGATTCTCTTCAATGAGATAATGAGTATAAAAAGCACCCTATATAGTGCCTGGTACACAATTAAGTGCTCAGAAAATTATAGTGTCATGTATCTATAGAAGCATGCATTCAGGAGCCCATAGAAGGTGCTTAATAAATTGTTTAAATGTAGTTATATATTGGGGAGAGCATGCCACACAGACTAGTCTGGTATTTGGAACTAACAGCAAAGAAAAACTTCCATAGAAATCCTACACCAATTAACACGCCTTCATGCTAGGCTGAATCCAGGAGCAGGGGTGTCATGTTTTCCCAGAGTCGTGCCCAACCCAACCTTTCTGCATTTAGCAAGTTAATGAACAGCTTGTGAATAACTCTTTGCCAACTCTGGCCCAATTTAGAAGGCTGCCAATAGGATATCAATATGCCACACTGTCTGCTTTCCTGGGGACCCTGCTGTCCTCTCCCTAAGTGCTTCTGCTTTCAGCCGGTGGAGAGTCTGATGTGCCTAGAGAAGTTGCACAGTGGGATGAGGCTGCAGCGAGGGCCTGGCCTTTCCCCAGGCGGAAGAGAGCCTTGTCTCAGATCCTGAGAGAGAAGTGAGTGGGGGCATGGCATTCCGAGCAGCCCAGGTTTGGCTTTGGGCCAGGCACTGAGTGGCAAACAAGAAGGAACACATTCCGGGAAGGCAAGGAGCCCTGCCAGCACGAAGGCAGCAGCAAAAGCAGGGCTCTGCTGGGTACCAGGTGTTCCTTGGCTCTGTGGAGGTCAGGCACTCAGGCAGATGAACTCAGGTTTCTCTAGAATATCATTTCAGAGGCTTAAATGCCTCCCACCCTCTCACTGTCAGCGGACAGGGCACGTGGAACTGTTAAATGTTAAAACTCTCTGCTCTGGGGCCCAGCCTGTGCTCTCTAAATAAAGGTAGGAGCGGAAAGAGTGCTGTTGCCATCATGAAATCACACTTCACAGGAGCCAGATTTTGGAGATTCTGTGTCTTAAGAGAAAATGCTACTCCAAACAAGGGCAGGTTGGAGAAGAGCCTGGGATTTCTATGCCTTAGAAGCTGCACTCTCCACCCTTGCAGCCCAGAAACACAAACACACACACTTGTTCTCCACGCCTGCCTTCCGAGTGGCCAGAGCTGGGGGAAGTCTGGAGAGCCCTCGGAAACGCTGTCCTTTCAGAATCAGCGCTGGCCCTTCCCCAGGTGATGAGAGAAGAGAGAGAGGAGGACCAAAGCGGAAGCGGATAGAGCCATTCTTTTCGGGGGAAATGGCCACACAAGCCTTCCTGAAGATTCCCTTCTTCCTTTGGATAGGTAGGTGACCTGGACTGGAGGGGCCCTGGGCCCGTTTTCCCCAGCAAGGGGACAGGGGTAGCTTTCTCTGAGGGAGGAGAATCAAGTCTTACTCACCCCTCTGCCTCTGGGTCTTTTTGCTGGACTTTGCTGCCGCCTAGTGGCTCAGTTGTCATCACTTCCTTCTCTCAGAGAGACAACCAGCCTTGGATTGAGTTTGAGGTTCTAGCCTCTCAGTCTAGTCCTGAGGCAACCTGGAGATCCTTCTCTGAGAACTTTCTCTGCTCTAGGACTCCCTGGTTCTGTGGCCCAGCAGCTAGGAGAGAGGAGCACCATGGGCTTCCAGGCCTCACTCAGTCTGGCAGTCAGGTAGAGGGGCCATGGTCTGGCTGGCTGGGCACCTGGGAGAGGGGGTGGGGGTAGTTTCTTATTCCCAGGACATCTCAGTGGGATGAAGTTGTCCCTGAGTCCCCCTCATTCCTGAATGCCTTTTTCACTAATAATCCTGCCCCTCCCATGACCCTTCCTTTCTGCTAAGGCCCATGTTGCAAAACTGAGGCTGTGGCATAATGTATATTTCCCTTCTGTTTCCCCAAATTTAAGGCAGTTATTTCTCCCTGATAAAGTTAGCTCATTGCCATGATAGATATATGATTATATGCCTTCTCTGTGATGCTGCTGCTATGAATCAGTCCCTGGGAATAGTGAGGAGTGGACATATTTTAAAGAATTTTATTGGATTGGTTTCTCTAAGTCCCTGAAAAGCCTATAGATTATTAGCTATATTTTTCTGTGTATTATATCCAGGTGTTCATTTCCTCTAGCAAAGGAAAACACTTGGTTTCAAAAACCACTGATCTGCGCTGCCAAACTTTCCGATCTGAGCTATAATACCCAGGGAATATATAAAATCCAAACTCTTCTGCTTACCCCACCAAACTCTTTTAACTTTTAAAAAATTGTTGTAAAATGACATAAAATTTACCATCTTAACCATATTTAGCATATACTTCAGTAGTGTTAAGTACATTACACTATTATGCAACCAATCTCCAGAATTCTTCATCTTGCAAAACTGCAACTCTATACCCATTAAACAATAGTTCTCCATTTCCCCCTTCCCTCAGCCCCTGGCAGCCACCATTCTACTTTCTGTCTCTATGAATTTGACTACTCCACATACCACCTATAAGCCAAATCATACAGTATTTGTCTTTGTTTTTTAAGAGATGGGGTCTCGCTGTGTTGCCCAGGCTGGTCTCAAACTCCTGGCCTCAAGTGATCCTCCCTCCTATGTAGCTGGAATTACAGACATGAGCCAGCCACTGCACCCTGCCCAGTATTTGTGCAGGGTTTTGTTTTTATTTTTTTTCCTTTTACAAGCCTGGATTCCAGAAATTTTTTTTTTTTTTGGACTGGATTATTTCACTTAGCTTTATGTCCACAAGGTTCATCAATGTTACAGCATGTGTCAGACTTTTTTTCCTTCTCAAGGCTGAATTTTGTGTGTGTGTGTGTATATATATATATCCATGAGTAGATGAATATACATATATATTTAATTGTGTGTATATAGAGAATATATAAACATATATATATGTTTATTCATCCATGGATGGACACTTGAGTTGCTTCTACTTTTCCGTTTTTGTACATAATACTGCTATGAACATGTGTGTTCAAATATTTCTTCAGGTTGGGCCCTGGAGGTCGAGGCTGCAGTAAGCTGTGATCACACCACTGTACTTCAGTCTGGGTAACTGAGTGACAGAGTGAGACCCTGTCTTTAAAGAAAAGAAAAAAAGAAAAATTTCTTCAAGATTATTCTCTCAGTTCTTTTGGCTATATACTTAGAATTGCTGGATCATATGGTAATTCTATTTTTAATTTTTTGAGTAAGTGCTGTCCTGTTTTACACAGTAGTTAAGCCACTTTGCATTCCCACCAACAGTACAGTTCTCCATATCTTCACCAACCCAGCCCAAGTCATTCCCAGAGTTACTAATTCTCCACGTCTTCACCAACACTTGTTATATTCTGTTTCTTTTCTGTTCTTTGAGAGTAGCCATTCTAATGAGCGTGAAGTGGTACTTCATTGTGGTTTTGACTGGCATTTCCCTAACAGTTAGTGATGTTGAAGATCTTTTCATTGGTTATTGGCCTTCTGTGTATCTTTTTTAGAGAAATGTCTATTCAAATCCTTTGCCTTTTTTTTTTTTTTTAAGACAGTCTTGCTCTGTTACCCAGGCTGGAGTGCAGTGGCGTGATCTCGGCTCACTGCAACCTCCGCCTCCTGGGTTCAAGTGATTCTCCTACCTCAGCCTCCTGAGTAGCTGGGATTACAGGCACCCGCCACCACACCCAGCTAATTTTTGTATTTTTAGTAGAGACAGGGTTTCACCATGTTGGTCAGGCTGGTCTTGAACTCCTGACCTCGTGATCCACCCACCTCGGCCTCCCAAAGTGCTGGGATTACAGGAGTGAGCCACAACACCTGGCCTAATTTTTGTATTTTTAGTGGAGACAGGGTTTCCCCATTTTGGCCAGGCTGGTCTCGAACTTCTGGGCTCAAAGCGATCCACCTGCCTCAGCCTCCCAAAGTGTTGGGATTATAGGCATGAGCCACTGGGCCCAGCCTTTTGCCCATTTTTCAATCGGGTTTTTTTGTTGTGTTGACCTCTGTAACCTCTTTCATGTCACTCTCCCACTTAGTATCCTAGGATACTAACATGCAGATAGTCTCTCTGCTCCTCAGAGACAAACATGTCCTTTCCTATCTTTTGCAGTTGCTGATCCCTCTTCCAGGAATGTGTTGTTCCCAGCTCCTCTCATGACTGACTTCTCATCCTTTAAGCACCAGCTTGTCACTTTGGAGACCTTTCTTAACCATGTCATCTAAAGCCATCTCCCTCTTTACCACTGTTTATCATACTTCATCATGTCACTGTTTCTTCTTGAAAATCACTATCTGCAATTATCTTGTTTGTTTACATATTTACTTGGAATCTACCCGTACATGGAATGTAAGTTAAGTTCCATGGACACAGACATGCTTACCATGTTCATGGCTCCAGTGCCCAGCTTAGTACCTGGCATGTAGTCTTGGCTCAATAATATTTATTGAATGAATGAATCACTACTAGGGGGGCATCACAGGGAGAAAGAAGAAAGGTGATGTGGCCCAAATTGGAATTTTACCTCCTTACATAGGCTCTGGGTCATAGAAAAGGCCACACGAGTTTTCTGGCTCTGAACTCCATACGTTAATTCCTGGATCAGAGGCATAGTCCTGTTTGAGCCAGGGACATTGCTTTGGAGTTGCTCAGAGAAAATGTGTAAGTATTCCCGGTGTCCACCCAACAGAGGCAGAGGGCTGTGGGGGTTTGCTGTGACCACCCTCACTCTTCCCCATATGCCAAGTCCTTTGAGATTTGCAGAGTACTTGGGATTATAGGAATGACTTGGGCTCCATCAGTCTCCTGGGGGCTGAGGATGTCAGTAAGAGTACCTGTAGTGAGTAGTCAGAGGATAAAAATGAACTTTCTATACCATAATACACTAGAAAAATCAAGTTTTTTATTTTAAAATATTTTCAAAGGCTAAGGCCATAGCAAAACAACCCAAGGGTGGTTGAATCAAACTCAGGGAATTAGAGGAGCATCAGCCAATGCAAGCAGGTCTATATAAAATACACATCATTTATAAATGCACACAGCAGAAGGCTCAGTGGCCCCAGAGGACCAGGCAGGGGGACAACAGGGCGAAACAGAGCACCATCTGGAGGGACAGGCACACCCACAACACTCAAGGCCCTGGGCCCCAAGTGCACCTCCAAAGTCACCTACCCTGCGGCATGGCTCTTGCCCTTTCGGAGCCTGGGTATAGCTGAAGACCAAGTTCACCAGCATCTTAGCACATCCACCTATAACTGGCACCTCTCATGGCCTCTGACAACCAAGCAAGGCTCAGAGAATGGATTTTTATCTCTTTCAGCAAGGACCAGGGAGAAGTGCTGAAGCAAGAAGGGTTATTTTCCTAAAAAAAGACAGATGAAAGGGTGAAAGGGGCTGGTTCCAAAAAAAAAAAAAAAAAAAAAAAGGATGGCCGTTCATGGAACAGTGAGTTTCACCTGAGACATACAGATTTGGTGCAAGCAACACAAAAGGCCAGGCTCTAAATTTCATCCTAAAAACTGGGATGGGGAGAGCATGAAGAGACCACTTACTGGTAGTCCCTCCAATTCTCATTTGGGTTTGTCATAAACAGGACAGATAGTCGTCTGCTCCACAATAAATAATTTCCACCTGGATTTAATTCCCTGATTAATCTCTCAGTGTCTGAAGAGGGGAAAACAGTGGCTGTTTCTGACACCACCCACCCCATCACCAGCAACTTTCCCTGATACTTCTGGCCTCCTCACTAAGGCCCTTCCAGAACCTCCAAAGCCATTATCTTAGCAGATGGGAGTCCCAGGGCGATGAGGCCAGAGTTGTGGGACACAGAGAAGAAGAGAAGGCCTTGATAGAGGAAGAGGACTATCCAAGGCAAAACCACCACCACGTCCAACCTCCTCATCCTGTACCTGTCCCCAGAGGTATGAGATAGACCCCCTGGCCTGGTTCCTGCACTGTACTAGGCCCACAGTAGACACTTCCACCTTAGTGGAGAATAGGCTCCATGGAGTGGAGGTCCCTCCTCCATGGCCTGCAACCCAATGACTATGGGGGTGACACAAGTGACCTCTGCCCTGTGATGGCTCAACACCATCACACGCAGCTGTCCAGACAAGCCCCCCTCAACGGGCTGCTGTTGGCCATGCCTGAGATCCGGGCAGGCAGGCAGGGAGTGGACAGCAAGACCTCCGATCCAAGCCTCCACCCTTCCCTTCCCTATTTCCAGGGCTTGGGACACCTTAGAAATGTTTGAACACACAAGGGCAAAACCCAGTACCAGGTCTGTGACCACAGTGATCAAAGGCCCTGCTCCACCTGTCTCACCAGAAAGTGACAGCTGAGGACACAGAATTCGGGTACCTCTGTTCTTCACAGCCCCTGCCACCATCTCCGCCGTGGGCAGCATCTCCCCATAATGCAGCCAGCCACCTCATGAGGGGCCGGCACAGAGCCCTGGCCCAGAGCATGGAAATTCATCTCTGGCTGGAATCCTGGCCATGAGCCCTCCCCTCTGCATTCACAGCTTCTCAGCAGGCCCCTGCCCAAGCCTAACAGGTGCCTGGCTACCCGCAGAGAAGCCTTGTGGGAACACAGTGTTGGGAGGGAGCAGAGCCCACATGGGTGGTTTGTGTTCTGACCTCTGACCCCACCATAGGAGTGAGCTGTGTGGCAGAGCCACATTCCAAATATGAAAGCATGGCCTCTGTCCCTTGAGGTGGCCTCCAGTGTTCTGCCTGTGTGCCAGAACTGTTTCCAAGGACCCAGTTTGTTTGTTTGTTTGTTTTTTCTCATTTAAGTGGTTGCTGAAGCTTTTTGTACAGAATTCCTCAGTTGGTTCCAAAAAATCTGGCTTTTTGTTTGAGTCCAAAAATCGTAGAAGCCAGTTAGTTTGTAAACACGTACTTCAGATCTCTCATAGAGGGAAGAGAAGAGCTGCGGGGAGGAGGAGGGATCTGGAATATTTTCCTTCATAGGCAGTCTTAGCACAGCAGCAGCATAAACCACAGGGATCATTGGTGGAGACTTAGCACCCAGAACATTCTTCTTGGAGAGGGAATGGGGACAGAGGCCAAGTGGCTGTTACCTGCACACAGGAAAGATGTCCACATCAGGGAAAGGGCCCAGAATGCAGACGGACATGGGCAGAAGGGCCAGTGATAACTTTACTTCCCCCAAGAGTGGGCCAGGATGGGACCAGCGTACCCTGCACGCTGCCCAACCTTGCTTAGGGTCAGAAGCCAGCTCAAAACAGGACCAAGTCCAGCCAGGCAGCCTGGCCTGAGGTTCTTGGCTCCTATCCTCAACCCTCAATATCAAAGGCATTAGAAAGAGAAAAGGCCTCACCCTGTGCCCAGGGACTGGGCCGTCCCAACTCAAGGAGCATAACTGCTGCTCTAGCCGAGAAATACGGAATGCCAGATAGGATGAGGACATGACCAGGAAGCAGATCCTGAAGAAAGGGGAAATACGGAGTTAAATATTTCTTCCACAGAAAGAGCATTTCTGGAAGTTCACCAGAAATAGTGGGGACCAAGCTAGCCCTGCGGTTGGAAGAATTAAAGAGCCCTTTGTCCTGCAGCCAGTTCAGGCCTCAGCATCTTTCTTCCCAGATGCCATGTAGGGGTCTTCAGATTCGTCCCCATGGAAGTGTCCTCACAGCCCAGCTAGAGCTCTGGGCCCTTCAGCCAGAGCCCTGGGGGGAGCTCTGGCCAGACAGCCAGAGCAGTCATCCTGAGCCCTGGGGGGAGCTCTGGCCAGACAGCCAGAGCAGTCATCCTACCCTCCCTCTCACCAGCCACCGTGGTCCTTCCTGTGCCTCTGGGAGGCCATGATGATGACCCCCTAGGCGGTGGGCCCATTCCCCCAGCAGGTGCTGATGTTGATGGTCAAAACTCGGCCAGCAAAGCCAGAGGAGGCTGATGAGCTAAGGTGAGGGAAAGCAGGGGCTGGCTGTTCATGTCATTTCCCACGATGCTCCCCGCTCTACTGGTCCTTAGACAGAGGTAGAGACAAGTCAGGGGTTCCAGAAGCTGCCCTAGTGGTGGGCAGTGGCGAGGCCAAGCTTTTCCTCTCTCTCTCCAATTTTCCTGGCCCTCCTTCTCCCAAATCCTTTTCCTCTTCTCAACATCTCCATATCCTGCCCCTCTCCACCAAGTAGTCTTAACCCTAAATTACAGGGTTTCAAGAATAAAAACTGGAGATCCTTTCTCTTGCTACAGAAGGGCGTGCCACATGGCCTTCAGATACCACCCAAGAGCTTGAATTTGACTTAGATACTTCCCCCTGGTTCTGAATAATGAACTTCCCACACTCCAAGGCCCTTGTTCCAAGCACCTAGACACGCAGGTGGGTCTGTCCTCCTCCCCAGTATAGTCACTTACAGCACAAAGAAGACCTTGAGGAGCCGGTAATCCCAGAGCCTCAGCTCCCCAGTGCTCCTGGGCTCCTCCTCCAGCTCGTCCTCCTCATAGACAGCATTCTTTGCAGTGGGAGAGCAGTTCGGCATCTTCTTAGGGCAGGCAGGACCCCAGGCTGGCATGGGCCATGCCCACCTCCCACCATTTTCTGAAGCTACTTGGGCTCTTGACTTTTCTTCATGGATTGGGAGAAAAAAAAAATCAGCTCTCAGAAGCCCTGCTGGCTGTGGTGAGCCCTTTTTATGGAACTGGGAAGACAGAAAGTCTGGCCTTTGCAAGTAGTTGCCATGGACAAGCCCTCCCGAACTTACCAGACATCGGAGGCTTCCTGGAGGGGAAGAAACTGTCTGTGGAGTCCACGGATGATGGAGGGATACAAGGGATGTTGTCTGGGAGAGACAGGGACCTGGAGGAAGGGCATACCTTTCTCCACTTCATCTCAGGGATGAGGACTTCCTGCAGTAAGACAGGAGAAGCTATCTTACCATGGCCCTTGGGATCTCACTTGCCCTAAGGAGCCCACACCAGGTTTATCAGAGTTTTCTCCAGATATTACCAAATATAGACGCCTAGCCAGGGACGGAAGCAGGTACAAGGGGGGAGGGCAGTTGCTATAGCAACCATATGCCTCTCCTCTCTGCTCCCTTGCTGTGACTAGCTATTCTGCCAGCAAACGATGTCTTTGAACACTGCTAGTGTAGAACCACAGTGGGATCTTAGATGAGAGCCAACCCAGATACATGCTCAGATCTGAGGCCAAGAAAGCTCGGCACAACATGTCTTAGGTAGGATAAGTTCTGGCTCCTATCCCAAGACCTAACCTCGGCAGGGAGGACTTAGGGTCCCCATCCACGAAAATGGGAACTTCACCCTCTATCCGGCACATAGTATTATGCATATCACATGCTTGGCTAAACACTAATAGTTACTAAAGGAGCCTTCAAACACCCTAGGGTCATTTCTATGCCATCCCTGCCCTAGAAACTCAGTTCTGCCTACCCAGGGTCCCAGCTGCCAAAGGAAACTTCCGGAACTTTGGCAAATCTAAAATAAGTCTGTCTGGGTTCTTCAGGGATAGTCTTTGGAGTTCTTCCCTAGGGACATCTTTTATTTTTTTTTGACAGGGTCTCCCTCTGTTGCCCAGGCTGGAATACAGTGTTGTGATCTTGCACTGCAGCCTTAACCTCCCAGGCTCAAGTGATCCTCCCATCTCAGCCTCCTGGGTAGCTGGGACTACAGGTACGTGCCACCATGCCCTGCTAATTTTTGTATTTTTATTGAGACAGGGTCTCACTATGTTGCCCAGGCTGGTCTCGAACTCCTGGACTCAAGCCATCCTCCTGCTTTGGCCTCCCAAAGTGCGGGGATTACAGGCGTGAGCCACCACACTCGACTCCCAGGGACATCTTTATCCCCTTGAAGGCCCGCTTGACTCAGCTGAAGAAAAGAGGATGGGCCAGTGGCCCTGCGTCTGTACAGGTGTGCAACCCAACCTGGCCAGTGTTTTAGGGCTTGGACTTCTGTTCTACTCAGAAAGTCAGCCTATTGGCTGGGCACGGTCGCTCACGCCTATAATCCCAGCACTTTGGGAGGCAGAGGCCAGTGGACCACTTGAGGCCAGGAGTTCGAGATCAGCCTGGCCAACATGGTGAAACCCCATCTCTACTAAAAATACAAAAATTAGCTGGGTGTGATGGCAAGTGCCTGTAATCCCAGCTACTTGGGAGGGTGAGGCAGGAGAATCACTTGAACCCAGCAGGTGGAGGTTGCAGTGAGATGAGATGGTGCAACTGCACTGCAGCATGGGCAACATAGCAAGACTCTGTCATCAAAAAAAAAAAAAAGCCTATCTGCTGAGGCCCTGGTGGCTCTGCATTATGGTGTGGCAGGTTTAGGAGATGCCCTGACATAGCATGGCCACTGACTCTTGAGCCTGGTGCCCCAGTTCTGCATTGTGGGCCCCCCCGGGAGGCCCAGAAGCCTCAGAGCTCCAGGCACTGTCAGTCCAGCAGTCTTTGCTCCCAACTTCAGCTCTCACCAGAGACTCAGGTTCCCCTGGAAATTCTCTTACACTCAGACTCTTCTTGCTGGAAGGCTAAGGAAGAAAGGGAACAGCAGTCACTTGTCCATCTGGAACAGGCAAGGTCAGGCAGGGGGAAGCATCAGCCCTCTCCAAGAGAGCTTTACCTCCAAATAAGCCACTTTGTGTCAGGTGAAGCCCAGCCCCCGGGGTCTATAGGGGGCCCCCTATTTAATGCTGGAGCAGAGAGGCAAACCCCAGGCAACTTACTCTCCCACCTGCTGCCCCACCCCTCCCCTCTTCCTCACCATAGGCAGAGAGAGTCATAGGGCATGTTGGGAAGCAGCTACACGCTCCTATCTGTGCATTAAGGAAGCACAAGTGAGGGCCTGGACATAGAGACGGTCCCTGACCTACGATGGTTCCACTTAGGATTTTTCAACTTTATGATGGTGCAAAAGTGATAGGCTTTCTGTAGAAACTGTACTTCAAGTACCTATACAGCCATTCTGGTTTTTGTTTTTTGTTTTTGGTTTGTTTTTTTTTTTTGAGATGGAGTCTTGCTCTTGTCACCCAGGCTGGAGGGCAATGGTGCAATCTCGGCTCACTACAACCTCCTCCGCCCGGGTTCAAGTGATTCTCCTGCCTCAGCCTCCCAAGTAGCTGGGATTACAGGTGCCTGCCACCACACCCGGCTAATTTTTGTATTTTTAGTAAAGACAGGTTTTCACTATGTTGGCCAGGCTGGTCTCGAACTCTTGACCTCAGGTGATCCATTTGCCTCGGCCTCCCAAAGTGCTGGGACCGTACAGCCATTCTGTTTTTCACATTCAGTACAGGATTCAATAAGTTACATAAGATGTTCCACACTTTATTATAAAACAGGCTTTGCCTGAGATGATTTTGCCCAGCTCTAGGCTAATGAAAGCATTCTGAGATGTTTAAGGGAGGTGAGGCTAAGCTACGATGTTCCATAGGTGACGTGTACCTCTATTAAACACATTTTTGACTTATGATATTTTCAACTTTTGATGGGTTCATGGGACATAAGCCCATGAACAAGGAGCATCTGTATATGGGGACACACGGGGGCCCACTGGCCTCAAAGACATGCTTGCAAGCATAGACACACAATCCAAGTACTGTCTCTTGTACATTGAGCCTGAGTCTTTAACTCCCCTCTCCCTGCCCCGTTCCCTGTGCTGGAGAGATGGGCGACCTCCCCCAACACCCTTGTGCAAGACCTGCATCCAGGCCTGAGCGACCTCCTGGCCTTCCTGCTCCCAAGCTCCATACCTGTAGGTGGGTGCAGACTCTCCTCAGCAGGTCATATACACTGTCCCGGGAGAGCAGTGACACAAAGATATACTGGGACATGGAAAGAAAACAGACAGGGGTAGGGTGAGATAAGACTCCTTGCTGTGCCAGCCAGCCCCCTTGTGGATTGGGCACAGGCCCACAGGGGTATCAGGCCGTGAGAGCCAACAGGAGCTCTGCCTAGGAACTTCTCTTCCAGCTTGTTGTACGGCCTGAAATACGTACTGGAGAGCTGCAGGGTGGGGTGAAATAAAGACCTGGGAATGTGCCCGAGTCAGACTGTGGGCTGTCAGGGCTGGGAGTGGGAGACTGACAAGGGAGCACGGCCCAGTGCACTGACCTTCTGGCTGGTGTTGGTGGTGATGGCCAGTCCATTGGGAAGGAGCCGTGCCATCTTGTGTTTTTTGATCATTTGCACAGACACCACAGGAATGACCACCTGAGAGGGAGAGGGATGCTTCTCTCAGGACTAACCCCCAAGGACGTGGTCCCTTTGCTCCCTGCCTAGGGACCCAGCTGTGAGCCCAGCATGGCCACCATGGAGAAGCCTGGCCCCATGTGGGGAAGTCTCTGAACCTTCTACCTTTTCATCCAGGCTCCCCTTCCAGTTGTCCCCACCACCCTGCCCCAGCCTTGGCAGGATGTGTCACTCTTGGCTGTCACATAGGTATGATCCCTGTTATCCAGGAGGCCAAGGATGGTGGCTCTGGTAAATCTCATACTCTAGTAATGGAGCTCCCTAGGCTACTTCTTGGCCACAACTAGGGCTCCGCCTAAATGTGACATCCCACTCTGATTCTCAAAGCATTTCTGAAATACCCAGAGGCAGAATGATTTGGGTGTGAACTGTTCAGGCCAGCTCAGGCCAGATGTGGGGTCCAGATTGGGGCCCCTGTTTTTGAAGGGCAGGACTACTTTCCCGAACACTGGATGGGATGCCTTGAAGCTGCGCATCCAACCAGCAAGGGGCTTCACCCAGGGCCCAGCATGCAGAGAGATAGGCATGACTTTGAGGCATGCCCATGGGGCAGGAGGCTGGCTCTCCCCTCACAGGGTCATGGCAGCCCTTACCACTCATTACTACCTTGATATCCTTGCCAAAGAGGCTGGCATGGAAGCAGAGCCAGTTGGGGGAGATGTAGAGCCGGCCCTGGAGGAGGAGGTCCCTCTGGAGGGCACAGGAACACACTACGATGTCACAGGAGAGAAAATGGCCATAAGCAAGGTCAGCCCAGGAAGCCCCAGGACCTGGGTCCTCACACTCTGGAGTCCAGAGTCCAGCCTCAGGACCTGTCTTCCTCAGACTCCCCCTTCCCCACCGCAGGCCCCAAACCCCAAACAGTCCATTCCCCGGCATCGAAGGGTCCTTCTCCTGACTGCCCCTCCACTCCACCAGCCTGCTGGATGTTTCTTCCTTCTCCACCCATGCTCCAGAGGGTCCAGGCAAGTTCCTGCCCTGATCTCTGAGCCTGCATTCTCACAACCTCAGGCAGAATCCCTGACCTTTCCCTGCTCTGCTCTGCCCCAAGAGCCTTGATTGTGCAAATGCCCCCGCATGCTCAGTGAGAGGCCAGAGCAGGTAAGAAGTCACTGGTAAGAGCAGAACAGACACAAGATTCCAAAGCCCTGACGTTTCCCCAAGAAAACCTTCAAAAATGCAATGCTATGTCCAAACCAGCCCAGTCTTCTCACCAGCCCAGTCTTCTCACATTCTAGGGGAGTGGTCCACATCTAAAGGACAGCCAGTTCCCATTTCTAAGTCGTGCTTTGGAGGCTCCAGAGCAGAGGCCCCTGGCCCCAGGCACTCTGGGTGCCTAACCAGCTATACCAGGGAGACAGCTCACCTTTGAGAACCACTTCCTCCAAGGGAACATCCTTAAACAGCTTGTGGTATTGCTGGTTGTATTTATTCAGTGTTATCTGCAAACACATGGGCTGCGTCTGAGAAGCCCTGGGAGATGAGACCGCCAAAGGGGCCCTGCTCCAGCCAACAGGAAATGCCACAGCCCCCTGGCCCATGCTGGGGCCTTAGCATGAGGCAGCTAGTAAGCAGCCAGTGAGTATGGAGGGCTGTGTGCCAAGCACAGCTTGTCTCCTGGTGCTGCTAGGTCCTGACAGGCAGCTTGTACTAGCTGAGGGGGACATACTACTCCCACCCAGGAAGGGATACCCACTCAGGTCTCCTGATTTCCTGATGACAGGCCTGGTGGCCAAGGAGTCAAAAGTCACTGAATTCTGGCAGCCCAGGACCCCTTCCTGGGTGAATAGTGAGAAGTCAGCCTCCAGACTTACCCCTTCTCGGCCACACTTCTTTATCTCTTCACGCTTCAAGCCTTCTGGCCAGTGCAGACTGCAAAGGAGACATTCCATTTCAGGAACAAGGAACCCCAGTCCTGCCCATGCGTCCTCAGTGCCACTTCTGCCCTGGCCTTGAGCCAGAAGCTTGAGGCAGAGATCAGAGACTAGGACCCTTCTCTAGGGGACACAGCAAAATGACAAGTACAGCGAGCACACAGCTATACAGCTCATCCCTGGGGGAGGGCACTGCGGGAGGCAGGGAGGAGTCGCCAAGGGCCCACCTTTCCCGATGTGGGTGAGCAGCATCTCCTGGAGGTGCGCCTGGTCTCCCAGAGATGCTGAGGAGCTGCCCACCTGGGTGTCAAAGACCCTGTCCCATTTCTCTGGCCAAGGGGTAAGCAGGGGAGCAGGCATTGCTGGAATAGGGGCCAGTTTGGGGTATGGGTGAGGTGAAGGTGTCAGACTCACAGCTCCGGGGCCTGGCCACAGGCCATGATGCCAGCAGGACTGCCCTCCCTGCCGCCTCCTCTCTGTGGCCTGAGCTCTGTTGTGGGGAGCTTGGCACAGACTCACCTGACCTGGCTGAGGCTACCACACTGGGAGAGGGGGATGGCACTGAGAAAAAAAGGTAAACCTTTGCCTTGGCCGGGTTGGCCCAGAGCACAGGTGAGCAGGGAGGAGGCTGGAAACGCGAGAAGCATGGACTCTGCTAGGTCCCAGTGCACTGGGACAGGCCTGAGGGGCGGGAGGAAGAAGCCTGGGGCAGCCTGTGCCTGACCTCACAGACCTGCAAAGGGGCCCCGGCTCAGCCTTGAGGTCCTCTTACAAACGGGTCAGTTCCTGAGGGCTTCCCACCCTCTAGTCTGTGTCTATCTCTGACTGGGAAAGGGGTCCTCACCTGTAGTCTGGGGGATCCTCAACTCTGTCTAGTTTCTCTTTGCAGGACACAGGACTGTTCAGAGAAGCTGTCTTTCTGTGCATTTGTTGGTTGCTAGGGAAAAACAGGCCCATATCAGGAAGGGGGCTTCATGAGTACACCTTTCCCTAACAGCCCCACCATGCCCAGGGCCGCTGCCTCTGTCCCCCACCCAAGACTGGCCCTGATATTGAGGGTGACACTGAAGATGTCACAGTTCAGAGGCAGCAGCGCAGGCAGAGGTTCTGGGATGGCTGACGGAGTAGGGGGGTCTCACACAGCATCTTTCCCGAAAGCCAGAAGTTCTGCTTATGCCTAGGCTGGGAGGAAAATCAACCTGTCTATCTCATCTCCAGTGCCAGGCAGCTCGTAGGCCAGGCTGAGTGAGGCCTCTAGCCCCACCCTTGAGGAGGCACACTGAGAGGGAGGTCCCTGAGACTTGCTTATGCTGAGAACAAAAGTGTCCAAAGTACCCGCGCAGCATGACTGTAAACCATCAGGTTCCGGGAAAGTAGGCTGAGCACAGGAGGCCTTATCAAAGCTCAGGAGCTGATGCGCTGAAGGTGTGGGAGGTGGACGCCCATCAGCCTACAGGTGAGTGTGGCCAGGAGGGGAGGAGCCGTCTTATACCAGGAAGTGGCCTCAGTTACCTTGGGCAGTCAGGACAGCTTGGTGATGAGAGCCAAACCATCTCAAAAATGTCCCTGAGGGAGAGCGTGGGAGGGAACAGGTCCTCTCTCCCTGGGCAGGTGGGGCTCTCCAATGGCCTTCGAGTTCCTGCCTCCTCTAATCGCTCCAAAGAATCATTACCCTGTTCCTGCTCCTCCAGGCTACACATCAGTAAAGCCTGAGCCGTCAAACCAGCCCCAACCAAGTGGGCCCAGGGGCTGACCAAGAAAGAGAGGGTGGCCAAGAAGCAGGGCCATGCTGGGCCAGTGTGGTGGTCAGGAACAGGTAACAAGGTCACGTGCAGATTAGGAGCTGGAGCCTGGAACCTACAAATCTCAATGCTCAGTCACACTCCGCTCTGTGACTTAGGCCAGCCAAAGTTCTATTCTTCAAGAACAGAGTTTTCGCCTCAGCCCAAGATCTGCCAGGACCCTCAGAGATTGATTCAGCCTCACCCCCTCCCACCATACCATTGTACAGATTACGAAACTGAGACCTGCCAAGGGACAGGCTGTGTCCGGTACTACAGTGAACAGCCAGTGACCTCACCCACAAAATCAGCCCAGCCATGGCCATGTGGCCTGGTTATTTCTGTCCTCAACCTTAGAAAGGATTTTGCCACACATATCAACATATACCCACAACAGTCTTGTGAAGTGACAGATTTCACTAGAGATTTGACTCTCAAAGTTGATTTCTGGATTTATTTGGTTCCATCATGTCACATTTCACAGAGGTTTTTTTTTTCCCCCTTTGATTTTTAAAGATTATAGAAAATATGAAAAATATATATAAGATCAAAATCACCTAAAAGAAAGATTCCCCAAAAATCACCCAAAGAAAAAAATGTATGATAAACATACAACCTATGTAAATGGTTATATAATCTATAATTTGTATACCCTACTGTGGCTTAACCTGATTTCATGAGAAATTTCCCATGTCACTCACTGTCCATTCCTAGGATAGATTCTCAGAAGTGAAATTAGTGGATTGAGAATGAACAGATGCTATTCCAGTTAACCCAGCCATCAGCACGATATGAGGGTGCCTGTTTCCCCATATTCAGGCCCTTCTCTGGATATTGTCTCTGGCTCACCTTTGCAAATCTGATAGGTGAAAATACGTTGTCTTCATTTGTATTTCTGCTTACTGGTAGGTTGAACACTTTTTTCCAAATAATTATTAACCACTGGAATTTCATTGTCTTATAGACAATTCACAGGTGAAATTCTTTCTTCATTTGTATTGAAGTTCTTTCTTCATTTGTATAAATTTTTTCTGGCTTTTTTTTTTTTTTTTTTTTGAGATGGAGTTTCTCTCTATCGCCCAGGCTGGAGTCCAGTGGCGTGATCTTGGCTCACTGAAACCTCCGCCTCCTGGGTTCCAGCGATTCTCCTGCCTCAGCTTCCCAAGTAGCTGGGACTACAGGCGTGCGTCACTGTGCCTAATTTTTGTATTTTTTAGTAGAGACAGGGTTTCACCATATTGGCCAAGCTAGTCTCAAACTCCTGACCTTGTAATCCCCCTGCCTCGGCCTCCCGGAGTGCTGGGATTACAGCATGAGCCACCACGCCAGGCCTTTTTTTTTTTTTTTTTTTTTATTTTGAGACAGGGTTTCACTCTGTCGCCCAAGCTAGAATACAGTGGCGCAATCTTGGCTCACTGCAGCCTCAACTTTCCGAGCTCATGTGATCCTCCCACCTCAGCTTCCCAAGTAGCTGGGACTACAGGCATGCGCCACCATGCCGGGCTAAGTTTTTAAATTTTTTTGTAGAGAGGGGGGTCTCACTGTGTTGTCCAGACTGGTCCTAAACTCCTGAGCTCAATCGTCCCACCTCAGCTTCCCAAAGTGCTGGGATTACAGGTGTGAACCACCATGCCTAGCCTTTTTTTTTTTTTTTTTTTGGAGACAGAGTCTTGCTCTGTCACCCAAGCTGGAATGTAGTGGCGTGATCTCAGCTCACTGCAACCTCCGCCTCCCAGGTTCAAGTGATTCTCATGCCTTAGCCTCCCAAGTAGCTGGGATTACAGGTACCTGCCACCACATCTGGCTAATTTATTTATATATATATAAATTTTTTAGTAGAGATGGGGTTTCATCATGTTGACCAGTCTGGTCTTGAACTCCTGATCTCACGTGATTCACCTGCCTTGGCCTCTCCAAAGTGCTGGGATTGCAGGTGTGAGCCACGATGCCTGGCCTGTAAATTCTTTATTGAGAACGTTAATCCTTAGTTTATCATTTTTGTGATGTTTTCCCCAGTTTGTCATTTCTCTTTTGTCTGTGGTATTTCTGCTGTGCCTGTGTATAATTACTGCATGGGAGATTCCATCTATTTCTTCCATGTATGTTTCTCGCTTAGTTTAAGCCCTCTCACAGGACAGGCCTGGGAGGAGTAGCATATGCAAGTCAGACCACTGAGCCATTACAGCGTGAGCCTGGCAGTGAATCCATGGGGCCGCCAGGGAAAAATCCTGTGGGCTCAGCGCTGAAGAACCTGCACCCCAGCCTGAAGGATGGATGAGGGATAGAACGGGATGACAATGGGAAGGAGCTTGGACAGTGCTTTCAGAGGCAGGGAGCCTGTTGCTTGAAAGTGTGACTCAAATTCTCAGGACTGCAGGAGCTCAGAGGATGCACAGATCCCTGGGAACTGAAATACAGTGGGGTTCCTAGAGAAAAGGAAGCTGAGCCTTAGAAACTGGGTGTAATTATAATCTTGCATGGATTATCTAATCTTGCATAGATAACCATATCTTTGCATGGATTCTAAACCAAACACATCCTTAGGTTCAAATGTGACTGTCTCAGGGAGAAAAGCCTTCCCTCAGCCCTCCCCCAGCCTAGGTGAGTAGTCCCTGCTTCAGATACTCACTCATAGCACCCTGATCGGAAGTCTCTGCTCAGCATCTGTCACACTGTGTCTGTGTGCTATGACTGTGCATCTCCAGGGGCTCACAGACTCTGCCTGGTCCTTCACTGAATCCCCTGAGTCCGGTGCTGAGCATGCAGCAGGTGCTCACGACAACTCCGGGGAGGAGCTTTCCTGCCTTCAGACCAGGCTCAGCCACCAAACCCAGCCAACTTTCAAGTCTCTTTAAATTAAAAGCCAACTCCTGGCCGGGTGTGGTGGCTTATGCCTGTAAACCCAGCACTTTGGGAGGCTGAGGCAGGTGGATCACCCGAGGTCAGGAGTTCAAGACTAGCCTGGCCAATATGGTGAAACCCCATCTCTACTAAAAATATATAAATTAGCTGGGCATGGTGGCGGGCACCTGTAATCCCAGCTACTCAAGGGGCTGAGGCAGCAAAATCACTTGAACCCGGGAGGTGGAGGTTTCAGTGAGCCGAGATCACACCATTGCACTCCAGTCCAGCCTGGGCGACAAGAGTGAAATTCTGTCTTAAAAAAAAAAAAAAAAAAAAAAAGCCAACTCCTTTACACATGATCAAGAGGATGGTTGCAAGCCACTCCTTTATGTTTGCCCACTGATAATGCTCTTGGCTCAGAGACCCTGCCTATGGCCAAAATGAGTAAACCTGCCATGCTCTCAAAACCATCTTCAGTTCACTTTCCACTCAATAGTGGTGTCTTCTCCCCTGTAGTGTTTATTTTGACGAATGAAAATAAAGAAATGGGAGCAGTGCCACATGAAGAAGTACAGGGCAGACTGGTCACTGAGCACTCACCAGCAGAACCAGTCAGGCAGGGGACACCCAGTGACCAGCTGGGCCCCGACCCAGAGGGCCGAGAAGGAGGCTTCAAGAGCACAGGGCTCAGCCTGGTCCCCCATCCAGCAGGCAGCCGCTGTAGACTCTACTCACAGACTTTTTCTCGCGCTAGGTGTTCATGCCCTGCGGGTTGTGAACCACATCTCCTCCTGCTCTGTCCCATCCAGTCCCGTCCCATCCCCACGCCCCAGCTGTGGAATTCATGTCAGGAGTCCTGGAAGCCATAAAAAACTCTATTTTCTGTCAGGAGAGGTATGGAGCAGGGGAGTGGCAGTGTTTTGACATTAAAGGGGGTACAAAAGATTGGAAATCCTCCGATGAGGCCCTTCCCCCGGCTGAGCATGGTCTGAGGGCAGGAAGGCCCCTCCCTAGAGGGCACAGGAGGTGTCTGCCTGCTCTCCAGCCCCATGCAGCAAAAAATACTCCCTGAGCTTTTCAAATCATGAGGTGGGTAGGGAGCTCCCCAGCCTGAGAAGCTGCCAGAGGGCAGGGATGGCACCAGCACAGGGAGATGTCAAGAATGGGGAGACAGGGCAGGAGAGGAGGGGGCAGTGAGTGGGAGCCCAGATACACAGGAGTCTAGGGGCCTCGTGGTGCACCTGACACAGGCACTCTGCTCTGCACACCTCCCCCAGGCTCCAAATACCCACACCAGGCAGTCACTCCCAAGTCTACCTCTGTAATCTTGACACCCACACCCTCCCGAGCTTCACACCCTGCCATCTAGACGTGTCCATGCATGTAATCTCAGTAGCGGCCCCCCAAACCCACTTCCTCCTTGGCATCCAATGTCTGCAAAAAGCTCTATCTCCCCACAGTTACCCAGGCCAGAATACTCCACTCATTCTTCTCCTCACCTCCACAGCCAATCAAGCCCTCAGGTCCCCCTGAGATAACCCATGAAACCATCTCTTTTCTCATTCCCGCTACACCACACAAGCCCAGGCCATGATCCTTTTCCCAGATGCTGGCAACAGCTCCCTGACCAAAACTGCCTCTGGCTGTGCGGGTACACACTGCCTCTCTCCCACATGCACACTGCCCAGAGGGCCAGCTAGTGCCCGGGTCTGATCCTGCCACTCTCCTGGTGATGCTCCTTCTTCACTTCCCGTCACTTCTTCAGCTGGCCTCCCAAACCTTCCTGCTTTCCAGCCTCACCCCCCGTCATTCCCTCCCCTGCAGTGCAGCCCCGCACCTTCGCTTCCACAGCAGCCCTTCACACCTGCGTGCTTTGCCTGCTTACCTGCTTACCCTTCTCATGCTTATCTACCTGGGGAGTTCCGGTCATCTTTCAAGCCCCAGGTGAAATGTCACCACCTCTGTGAAGCCTTCCTCGGTTTCCCCCAGCAGAGGGGCTCATCCCTCTTCTGTGGTCCACTGTCACTTCTTGCAGGCTGCTGCCCCAGCACTTACCACACACCAGAGTGTGCTTGTCTGTTTACACATCTGTGTCCCCCAGTTGACACTGAGCTCCAGCAAGGGCGTGTCCCGTACATCTCTGTATCCCCAGCATACAGCCAGCACCCAGTGTTTGCTGAATGAATGAAGGAGAGACAGGGAAAAAGAGATAACACCCCAAAAGGGAGAAGGAGAGGAAAAAGCAAGGCAGTAAGAGTGAGGGGGCGCAGAGAATGACACACCCAGCAGGAAAGGAGGGGACAGGCTGGACAGGAGCTGATGGGGTCCCCCACAGCAGGGCCCTTTCCTCCAGGAGCTCTGGTTCGGTACCTCAAGGCACTCAGCCCAGGGTGGTTGACTGATCAAAGAGGAACTCAGGTGGGAGGTAGGAGGCCCAAGCAAAGAATAAAGGGCCTGGGCAGGATGGGGTATTTGGGTGAAAGCACAGGCTGGGCCCCTCCTGTCTCCAGTGGGCTGCACGCCCCTGGGCGGGCCATGCCCTGGCAAAACTCCCCCAGCCTTCCCAGCCCTTCCTAACCACAGGGCAAACCTCCCTCCAGTACTCATCCAAGCCTCTGGCAGTGGCCAAGCCTATGGCTGATGCTGAAGCACAAACCTCAACCGGGCCTGCATGGTCACAGGCAGGGCTTTCCCCACAGCTGGGGTGGGGTGGTCCCCTTGGGCGTCTCCTCCTCCAAGGAGGTGACCGCACTCTCCCAAGCTGACTTCTTGTGGACCCTGTGGGTCCTGCCAACTCTTCTCAAGGCCAGGCCAAAGACAGCTCCACCCTCTTGTGCAGCCAGCCAGGACGCTCAGCCCCAGCGAGCTCCAAGCAGAGACCTGAAAACACCACTGTTCTCTTCCAAACAAAAACACATCATGGCAACAGGCCCCGACAGTACAAACCCAGAAACCAGGGAAATAGCCATCCAAGGACAGGAAGCTTCGTGGACATCTGTCCTGGATAGAACTTCGCAAACTGGGGCTTAGTAGGCTGGACCTGGGACTCTTCCCCCCAGTGGCTGCTCCAGATCCCCCGACAAGGTCTCTTCACTCCACCTGCACCTCTCAGCTCACCTCCTACTTCAAGGGGAAAGGACACTCTCCTTTTAGCTCTAAAGTGTAGCCAGCTGGGTGCACATTAGAATCACCTGCAATGCTTTTTTTTTTTTTTTTTTTTTTTTTAAAGAGATGGAGTCTTGCTCTGTTGCCCAGGCTGGAACACAGTGGTGCAATCATAGCTCACCACAGCCTTAACTTCCTGGGGCTCAAGTGATCCTCCTGCCTAAGCCTCCCAAAGTAGGTGAAACTACAGGTGTATGCCACCATGCCCAGCTATTTTTTTAAAATTTTTTTTATAGAGATAAGGTCTTGCTGTGTTGCCCAGGCTGGTCTGGAACTCCTGGCCTCAAGCAATTCTCCCACCTCGGCTTTCTAAAGTGCTCGGATTACAGGCATGACCCACTGTGCTCAGCCTGCAGTCCTTTAAAAAAAAAAAAAAGATGCCTGAGCTCTGTCTCAAACCAGTTAAATCAGAATATCTGGGAATAGCATTTAAATAACTATAGATTTCTTAAATTGTTGTTGAAGTATTATTTACATATAGAAAAGCACATGTTAAGTAAATGTACAATTCAATGCATTTCACAAATGAGTACACACCTGGGAACCAGGCCCCCAGAACTACCCGCTGCTTCCTCTAGTTTCACTGGCCACACCCTCCTGGCCATGGATAGCCATCATCCTGACTTCCAGCATCACAGAGTGCTTTTGCTGCTGTTGGGACTTTACATGAACGGAATCATACCATACATACTCGTGTATGTGTCTGCTTTTACTCAGCAATGCGTTCGAAATATGGATAGACCACACTTTATTTATTCGTTTTACTATTGATGGACATTTAGGCAGTTTCCGGTTTTTGCCTCTTATGAAAGTGCTATGAAAATTCTAGTACCAGTCTTGTGCACGCAAGTATTCACTTCCGTGGGCAAACACTTAGGATTAGAAGCACTAGGTCATAAGGCAGGTGTATGTTCAGCTTCTTTTTTTTCTTTTTGAGACAGAGTCTCACTCTTTCACCCAGGTTGGAGGGCAGTGGCATAATCTCAGCTCACTGCAGCCTCAACCTCCCAGGTTCAAGAGATTCTCATGTCTCAGCCCCCTGAGTAGCTGGGATTACAGACGTGTGCCAACACGCCCAGCTAATTATTGTATTTTTAGCAGAGACTGTGTTTCACCATGTTGGCCAGGCTGGTCTCGAACTCCTCACTTCAAGTGATCCACCCACCTTGGCCTCCCAAAGTGCTGGGACTATAGGCGTGAGCCACCGCACCTGGCCAGCTTTAGCTTTTAAAGGCTCCCAGGTGACTGTAAACCCCCAGCCAACTAAGAAACCACGGGAAGAATCCTGCCCCCACCCCTCCTTTCTTTGTGGCTTCTCTCCAAAGCCAATCTGCCTGCCTGGGCTCTGAAACTGGAGTCCTGACCCTCCTGAGCCTTCTTCACCCTGGCCCTCTTGAGTTTCAGGAACTTCCTTGGCAAGGCAGGGAACCCCACTGTCAATAAGATTTCCTTCATCTGTTTAAGGCCTGGGGGCCCATTTCCTAGGTTGTACCACGAAGTCACAAGACCAGCTTTTCCAGGTGGCAGAGGCCAGCTCTGAACCACACTGTGTCCTTCCCGAGAGACTCCCTATATGCTCTCAGGGCCAGAGACCTCACACACAGTCAGAAACTGGGTGATAAGACCTTTCCTGATGGCAAACTAGGATTCTGTGGAGAGAGGCAGGCTTATCATCAACGTGCTGAAACTTGAAGATAAAAGGTAATTTCCTTCTTTTGCAAAAATAATGTCATTATTGCTGTCTTGCACTTTCATAGAAGCTGCACCTCCCTTTTTATTTTCTCAGATGACATTCCATATCTAGGACAACTGCTTTGTCCTTTCCACTGACTGGAGGAGGGGAGAAAAATCCCATAATCAAGTCTCATACTGAGTGTAAGGGGGTGAGGCTTAGTGAGTTGGGGTCCCACTCAGCTCCCCTGGCAGCGGGCTCCAGAGGGGCAGGAACTCAACCTCATCACAATCCCTTCTCCCAGGAAGGGTTCTGAGAACACCCAGGCCAGGAACAGTCTTGCTCTCCCATCACTGCCTGTAGCAGCTTTGAGATGAAGGGGGGTTGTGAAGGGCCAGAGGCCTACCTTCCCAAGACCTACCAAGTGACCCTGGCCACAGCCAGCGGAAGCATGGTGTGCTCCAGGCCCAGGAAAAGCCATCGCAAGCTGACCAGCAGCCTCTTTAGAGTGAAAAGATGAGCCGGCCTGTCAAATTCCCTTCTTAAGGAATCCTAACTGGGAAATCTGAGATGTGGAGGTGTGCAGCCAGGAGGGAACAGGTGAGAGAGAGCTGGGCAGGTGCGAGCTTCAGCTACACTAGAGCAGAACCTCTGGGTGTCCCCGGAGACTGGCTCTAGAGCGAGGGAAGAGGGGGCAGGAGGCAGAGAGAAGCAGGGGACCATGGGCCAGGCCTCCAGTCTAGGAAAGCTCGAAGAGGGTCTGCTCCCCTAAGATGCCCATTAACTCCTTCTGCGTTTGTGTCTCTACAAAATGGCAAACAGAAAAAAATAATTCCCTCTGTGACCTGCAGATCGTCAGAGCTACTGTGAGGATCTGCAAGAGGTCTTGACTCAGTCTGGGGTGGGTCTGGGGACACCCACAACCCTGCCCATCGAGCAGCACGTCCCCGACTAGTGCCGGTGAGCGCTGTGTTAGCCTCTGTCCCATCACATCCTTGAAGGATACCTACAGGGGCATCTACCCACGGCAAGTGAAGACGGGGGCACCACTGGGTCTCAAAGGCACCCAGAAAGCTCCATACGTGTCCTCCATGCCTGAATCTTTCCACTGGGACTACAGTCCAAGGAACCAGCCACGGCAAGGCCCTCTCTATGCCTGGGCCACACCCAGCGACTGCCTCCCACCACCATGGGCTCGGAGGCATGACCCGACCGCAGCTGAGGCCCAGCCAAGCTCAGGGTCCCTCCCTTTCTTCTCCTCCCTCCACCAGAGGTTAGAGGCCAGCAATTGCTGCCCCCTCCTGCCCAGAGCTCAAAGGCCTGTGCAGTGAGAACAGTAGCCACGGAGACAGACAGGGACAAACAGCTAAAACCGGGAAGCTTTCCTCCTGGGGATATCCAGGATTTCCTACAAAGCATAGGCCAAATCACAGAGCCGGCTCTGCAGAGAGTGCCCTGCCAGCTCTGGCTTCGTCCCATCATGCCCGCTGCTGGAGCAGCATCTATTTGAGCTGGCACCCCCGGGTCTGCTCATAGACCACTTTTTCTTGGCAGGCCACTTGGGGCTTGGCCATTTCCAGACAAAAAGCTGGTCATTCAGGTCTAAAAACAGACTTGCATTCATTAAGGAACAGAGCGCCCCTGTGCTCTTGGTGGCCACCCTCCGGCCAGGCCTGCTAAGTGGGGGGGCCCGCAGACAGGCTGAGCCGCTCAGACGCCCCCACTCAGGGCTGCCAGGGGCTGTGGCTACTCTGGGGACAAGTCAGTTCTGTCAATCCATGGATACTGTCCAGACAGCCCACCCCAACCACCCTGGGATACCCACCTCAGAATTACTCTGGCTTTGTGGATCCATCAGGCTCTTCTCAGGACCACAGGCAAGTGTGAAGGGTCTTGGGGTCCTGAAAGAGCCTGGGGCTGGGGACAGGACGACAGGAATGCAGGCCTGCAACTGCTTCTCACTGCTGAGGGGCCTTGAGTAAGCCACTCTTCCTTTCTGGGCCTCAGTGACTCCTCTGCAAAGGGGCGAGAAAGTCACGGCCCAGGAGGGACGACAAACGCTGTCTGAGGGAAAAAAGCAGAGGCCAGGAACTGTATAAACTGCAGATGGCCACTGGCCCTCTGTGGTCAGATGAACCCCCATCCCAGGAGGGACCTCTATCAGGGCGTCCTGACTCAACCATGGAGGGCAAGGAAGACTTTTCTGAAGACGCACAGCATTGGAGCTCATCTCCAAGGGATGCTAGCCAAATGGAGAAGGGGGATGCTGGGCGGAGAGGGTCACTGCAGAGGGGTTGCCATATACAAAGGCCCCAAGACCAGAAGTATGCAGCATGTGTGAGAAAGCTAAGCAGAGCCTTTGGGTCTGGAGGGCAGAGACGAGCAGCGAAGTGGCAAGCAACAAGGCTGGAGGGGTTGGCAGGGCCAGATCATGCAGGGCCCATGGGCCTCTATAATGGTTTTGGTCATGATCTTAAAAGCAATGGGGAACCAATGTAGAGATTTAAACAGGAAAGTATACTATCAACTTTGTGTGTTAATAATTTGCTTCAAAGTAATCCCATGGAAGTGGGGCAGGGGAGTGGAGGGTGAATATTGGTGAAACAGAAATGACTCGTGTTGTTGGTTATTGTAGCTGGGTGATGGATACGTGGGGAGCCACTGGACAACTCTCTCATCCTTTGTTATGTTTACAATTTTCCATGGAGACAGATCGGGTGAAAGGCTGTAGCTCAGCAAAGAGATGATGTCTTGGACTGGGTGGCAGTGGTGATGGAGGGCCAGGGATGGATTCGGAATATGTATTTCCAAATAGAATCGATCTGACGTGGAGATGAATTGGATGAGAGGTAAAAACAAGAATGTGTCAAGTATGACTCCAGATTTCTGGCTTAAGCGAGTAGGATAGTGGGCTCTTTTGCTGAGACTAAATGAGGTAAAAATGGACTAGAAGAAAAGCCTAGTTGGAAGAAACAGTCACGAATTCAGCCTTGAACATGTGTGAGAGACATTTAAGTGGAGATGTCAAACTATATATGACTAAGAAGCTCAGAAGAAAGGTTTAGGCAGGAGGGATAAATTTCTGAGTTACTGGCCCATAAGTGAGAAGAGCTAGTAAGACTGTGCCAGGGAAAGTGGGTACACAAGGAACAGAAGCTATCAACAAGAATGCCAAGACTTAGGGGGAAATAAAAGTCTTTTCAACAAATCATGCTGGGACAAACTGAATATCCACATGGAAAAGAATAACATGACCTTTAGCTCACACTGTATACAAAAATTAGCCAAAATTCGGCCAGGCGCAGTGGCCCATGCCTGTAATCCCAACACTTTGGGAGGCCGAGGAGGGTGGATCACTTGAGGTCAGGAGTTTGAGACTAGCCTGGCCAACATGGTGAAACCTTGTCTCTACTAAAAATACAAAAATTTGCTGGGCGTGGTGGCGCATGTCTACAATCCCAGCTACTCAGGAGGCTGAGGCAAGAGAATTGTTTGAGCCCAGGAGGCGGAGGTTGCAGTGAGCCGAGATCATGCCACTGCACTCCAGCCTGGGCGACAGAGTGAGACTGTCTCAAAAAAAAAAAAAAAAAAAAAAAATTAGCCAAAATTTGCTAAAACTATGAAACTCTTAAAGAAAACATAGGTGTAAATCTTTACGACCTATCAGGCAATGATCTCTTAGATATGACACCGAAAGCATAAGAAATAGAAGAAAAAAACAGACAAATTGGATCTCATCAAAATTAGAAATGTTTATGCTGTTAATATCATCAAGAAAGTGAAAAGACAATCCACAGAATGGGAGAGAATAATTGCAAATCATCTGTCTGATAAGGATTTAGTATCCCAAATATATAGAGAACCCTTATAATCTTGAGGACATTATGTTAAATGAAATAAGACAGTCACAAAAACACAAACACATGATTAAATTAGGTATCTAGAGTAGTTGAATTCATAGAAACAAAGTAGAATGGTGGTTGCCAGGGCCTGGGGGCAGAAGGGATAATGAGTTGTTCTTTGGGTATAGAGTTTCAGTTTTGCGAGAAGAAAAGTTCTGAAGGTTGCACAACAACGTGAATATACTTAACACTACTGAACTGTGCACTCTGTTGCCCAGGTTAGAGTACAGTGGCGCAATCATGGCTCGCTGTAGCCTCAACCTCCCTGGGCTTAGGTGATCCTCCCACCTCAGCCTCCTGAGTAGCTGGCACTACAAGCACATGCCACCATGCCCAGCTAATTTTTGTATTTTTTGTAGAGACAGGGTCTCTCTATGTTATCCAGGCTGGTCTCAAACTTCTGGCCTCAAGGGATCCTTCTGCCTCAGCCTCGCAAAGTGTTGGGATTACAGGTGTGAGCCACTGTGCCCAGATGGTAGGGTTTTGTTTTTTGTTTTTTTTTAACTACAATTTAAAACTGTTCTAAAAGAACTCTTGGCCGGGCGCGGTGGCTCACGCCTGTAATCCCAGCACTTTGGGAGCCGAGGTGGGCAGATCACAAGGTCAGGAGATTGAGACCAGCCTGGCCAATAGGGTGAAATCTCATCTCTACTAAAAATACAATAATTAGCCAGACATGGTGGTATGTGCCTGTCATCCCAGCTACTCAGGAGGCTGAGGCAGGAGAATGGCGTGAACCCGGGAGGTGGAGCTTGCAGTGAGCTGAGATCGTGCCACTGCACTCCAGCCTGGGCAACAGAGCAAGACCATGTCTCCATTAAAAACAACAACAACAACAAACCCGGGCATGGTGGCTCACACCTGTAATCCCAGCAGTTTGGGAGGCCGAGGCAGGCGAATCACCTGAGATCGGCAGTTTGAGACCAGCCTGGCCAACATGGTGAAATCCCGTCTCTACTAAAAAAAATAAAAATAAATAAATACAAAACAACAAAAAGTAGAAAACCAGGTGTAAGGCTGTCATGGAAGCCAAAGGAGTGGTTCAAAAGATGGAGGAGAACGCAATGCTGAAGTCTGCTGAAACGCCAAGTAAGAGCAGGAGGCAAAGGCAGTCCCTGAATTTAACACTGCAGATGAGTAACTTTGGTCAGGACAACTTTGGTGCAGTAGTGGGGTCTGCTCCTCCTCCTTTTCTCCTAGGCCGGTGACTGCATCCCAGGGATGGATGGTGAGGACAGGTCTCTGTCCACCAGCAACGATGCTGCTGAGCACAGCTGGAAACCCGGTCCCAGCCCAGCTCAGCGCCACATCCCCTCTGAACCTGCCCTCCGCCCTCCCTCGCGGGAAAAGACCACGGAGATACTGGGAACGGGTAGATAGGATTGCATCTTTCTCTCCTGGTTCCCCGAGGGGGTTGTTTGCAGTCGGGGAGGGAGAGGGACTGCCGTCGCCCCACGGCCTCACTGCCCGGTTCCCCAGTTCCCCAAGCCACCTTCACCTGCAGCACCTCCACCCCTTGGCTAGCACAGGCAAGAACCACAAGCCTATTTTCTGCGCCTGCCTTGGAAAGGGCTGGGAAGCTGGTGAGGCAGCCGCACCCAGCATTCCAGAGCCACACTTAGTGGCTCCAAAGCGGCGCCCGCGGCGGCACTGATCCCGCCCGGCTGGCCCCAGCTGACCCTTTGCAGGAGGCTGGTGGTCACAGCCAGAGCTTGCGCAGGCCGGGGAGCTGTCAGGAGTGCCGCAGCCGTGCCCCCACCTGCTGGTCCCCCGGGAAAAGGAGCGCGCGCCCCCTCTGAGCCCCTTCCTGGTGCGGTGCCTGTACCACGCGTGGTAACTGGCCTGCTGAGGACGCCCGAGCGGGGATTGGCTGCGCGCCCTGCCCAGGCTCCTGCCAACTCGGCTACCCGAGGCTGGGCTCCGGCGGAGGGCTCAGATTCCTGACCAATGACCTCGTCTTGAGGAGCTTGCTGGGTCCTGGGACCTCCTCCTCCAGGGAGAACCCCAGATTGTCTAACTGCCCGGAACGCTCCTTAGGAATGCCTGCTCTCGCCACTGTTACTCAACCTTGTCCTGGAGCTTCCAGCCACCGCACACAGGCGAGAAAAACAAATAAAAGGTTCACTTATATGTTAAAGAGGGACAATTATTGTTTGAAAATGGTCAGATAAACTACCTAAACAACACATAATCAACCGACAAATCATAAAAATGTGGCACAGATATTTTTATATTTGGGCACCAAAGTAGGCAGAACTGTGATGGGTTAGACACATAATTAACTCATGGAATTAATTACTACTTTAACGGTTACAAGATCAATAGATCTTGTCCAATAAATGGTATTGGGGCAGTTGGCTACCTCCCAAACGATTGATTTTTTAACTTGTAAAAATCAATCGTTTTCCTGTAGACCTACAATACAGTTATAAAGTATATGTGGGAAAATAACTATATTCATATGACAACAAAAAATATATTTTGTTCCGGTGTTTTGTTTTGTTTTGTTTTTGAGACGGAGTCTTGCTCTGTTGCCCAGGCTAGAGTGCAATGGCACGATCTCGGCTCACTGCAACCTCCACCTCCCAGGTTCAAGCAATTCTCCTGCCTCAGCCTCCTGAGTAGCTAGGACTACAGGCACGTGCCACCATATCTGGCTAATTTTTGTATTTTTAATAGAGACAGGGTTTCACCATGTTGGCCAGGCAGGTCTTCAACTCCCAACCTCAGGTGATCCACCTGCCTCAGCCTCCCAAAGTGCTGGGATTACAGGCGTGAGCCACCATTCCTGGCCTGAGTCAAAGTTTTAAAGGAGCAAATTTACCCCAAATTAATTTGTAAATGTTCCAACAGGGTGCACATGCATGTGCACACATGTGAAAGAGAGCAAGAAAATTTTGAAAAAGAAAATGATGCGAAGTCTTTGCCTTACCAGATGTCAGAACAAATTACAAAGGTAGGACAATTAAGTAGTGAGGTATTAACTGGCCTAGGAAAGATTACTAGATCAATGGAGCATAAGACAGTCCAGAAAATGACCTATGAGTATATGAGAATTTAGTATAGCATGAAGAACGTGTTTCATACAAGTAAGGAAAGAATGAGTTGTCTAATAAATGATATTGGGGCAATTGGCTACCTCCCACCATTCACAAAAGATAACCCAGGAAGATAAAACACCTAAATATTTTCTAAATCTATAAATAGCTAGAATAAAAGAGAATATTTTTAAATATCAGGAAAAGTTTTTCTAAGCAAGATATAAAACCCAGAACACATAAAAGATTTAATTGTATAAAGATTTAAAACTTCTGTATTTCAAAATTTAAGTGGACAAAGGATTGGTATTCTTCATATGTAGGGAGCTCATCCAAGTCAATAAAAATAGGTAAACAACCTAATAGAAAAGTGAGCAAAGAATATGAACAAGCAATTTACAAAACAATCTATCTTACCTATCTTATCAGTAAACACTAAAATTATAGTGCTCAGTATTACCAAGGGTGTGAAACATAGTCATTCATTATTCCCCATTATAAGACTAAAGACTGAGTTAACCTTTCTAATATACATCAAATGCCTTAAGAAATACAAATTCTTTTATTTTATTTTATTTTTTTGAGACAGAGTCTCGCTCCATCGCCCAGGCTGGCGTGCAGTAGCGCGATCTCGGCTCACTACAATCTCCGCCTCCTGGGTTCAAGCGATTCTCCCACTTCAGCCTCCCTAGTGGCTGGGACTACAGAAGCATGCCACACGCCCAGCTAATTTTTGTATTTTTAGTAGAGACAGAGTTTCACTGTGTTAGCCAGGATGGTCTCAATCTCCTGACCTTGTGATCTGCCCGCCTCGGCCTCCCAAAGTGCTGGGATTACGGGCATGAGCCACCGCACTCAGCCAAGAAATACAAATTCTTTAACCCAACAATTCCCTTTAAGACACTTGATGTAAGGAAATAAATGGACAAAAATGTATATTCATGTGATTAACAATTATGGGGAAAAATGTAGAATACCAAAATGGTATTTTATCAACATAATGAATTCCTATGCAATTAATGAAAAAGAGTAAGTTAGAGCTCTTATATGTGCTAATATGGAAAAAAAGTCCAACATGTATTGTAAGTGATAAGTAGGTACAGACTGAATGCAGTTGCTCATGTCTGTAATCCCAGCACTTTGAGAAGCCAAGGCAGGTGGATCACCTGAGCTCAGGAGTTCAAGACCAGCCTGGCCAACATAGTGAAACCCCATCTCTATTAATAAAAATACAAAAAAAAAAAATTAGCTTGGTGTGGTCGTAGGCTCCTCTGATCCCAGCTACTTGGGAGGCTGAGGCAGGAAAATCGCTTGAACCCCAGAGGTAGAGGTAGAGTGAGCTGAGATAGCGCCACTGCATTCCAGCCTGGGCAACAAGAGCAAAACTCCATCTCAAAAACAAAAAAAGAAAAGAAAAGTAGATACAGACCAGTATGATATAATCTATAACATAAAAAAACTATACTTAAGGGTATACACCAATCATGACTACATCCAGGAGAATAAAGGGATGATGTTCACTCTTTATACACTGTTTTGTTTGAACTTATACTAACAGGTATAAGTTCCCATCTGCTACTTGGGAGGCTGAGGTGGGAGGATCACTTGAGTCTGGGATGTTGAGGCTGCAGTGAGCTATGATCATGTCACTGCACTCCAGCCTGGGCAACAGAGCAAGACCCTGTCTCAAAAAAGAAAAAAAAAAAGAGAAAAAAGAAAAACTAAAAAAAAAATAGTAAATTAAAGATATAAGTTATATATATATATTTTGAGACAGGGTATCACTCTGTTACCCAGGCTGGAGTGCAGTGGTGTGATATAAACTCACTGCAACCTCTGCCTGCTGGGCTCAAGCAATTCTCCCACTCAGCCTCCAAAGTAGCTGGGACTACAGGCACGTGCCATCAAGCCTGGCTAATTTTTGCATTTTTTTATAGAAACAGGGTTCTCGCCATGTTGGCCAGGCTAATCTCAAACTCCTGGGCTCAAGTGATCTGCCAGCCTCAGCCAGCCTCTGAAAGTGCTGGGATTACAGGTGTGAGTGAGTCACTGTGCCTGGCCATAATATCTTTTTTTTTTTTAATTTTTTAGATTTTAAAGCCTTAAAGTTAATACTACCTAATGTTGATCAACATATTTTGAATGAACAGTCTCACATACCTGTATGGTACGACAGTATGAAAAAGGTACATAAATTTTATATGTAGACACCTGTCACACCCACAAATTCCATTTCTAACAATTTATTGCTAGGAAATAATTAAGCACAAATTACAATATATAATAAGAATGCTCACTGGCCGGGCGTGGTGGCTCATGGCTGTAATCCTAGCACTTTGGGAGACCAAAGCAGGCAGATCACAAGGTTAGGAGTTCCAGACCAGCCTGACCAATGTGATGAAACCCCATCTCTACTAAAAATACAAAAATTAGCTGGGTATGGTAGCATGCACCTGTAATCCCAGCTACTCAGGAGGCTAAGGCAGGAGAATCACTTGAACCCAGGAGGCGGAAGTTGCAGTGAGCTGAGATCCTCCTACTGTACTCCAGCCTGGGCAACAGAGCTAGACTTCGTCTCAAAGAAAAAAAAAAAAGAATGCTCATTAAAGTGTAGGTAGAGGAGAAAAAAGGAAGTACTATAAATGTCCATCAATAAGGCACAAATTATGTTTTATTTGTAGACTAGAAGGCTATGTAACCATTAAAAATATTCATCAATATTTATTAAAACTTATTAAAAAGTCTATATGCACATGAAAGATAGCATTATATAACATTGGAAAAGCGTTCTGTAGAACAGTGTGCCTAATAATATACGTAGAAAGATGATCACTAAAATTCTAACATTTTTCTCCACGAATTGGGATTTTACATGTTTTTTGTTTTCTTCTTTATACTTTTCTGTATTTTTGGTATAGTTTGCCTAAAATTTTTTTTTGAGACAGAGTCTTGCTGTCGCCCAAGGTGGAGTGCAGTGGCATGATCTTGGCTCACTGCAACCTCTGACCCCCAGGTTCAAGTGATTCTCCTGCCTCAGCTTCCCAAGTAGCTGGGATTACAGGTGCCCGCCACCTCAGCCGGCTAAATTTTTGTATATTTAGTAGAGATGGGGTTTTGCCATGTTGGCCAGGCTGGTCTCGAACTCCTGACCTCAGGTGATCTGCCCACCTCAGCTCCTGAAGTGCTGGGATTATAGGTGTGAGCCACCATGCCCGGCCTTTAAGAGCTTTATTGGTTTTGATTTTAAAAGTCTTATACACCTGTTAGAATAAGTTCAAACAAAACAAAGTATTCAGGCCACTTTGCTTGAATTTTATAATTAGAATAAACATACTATTTTCATTTAGTAAAAGAATTTTTAAAAAGGAGGAGAAGGAGAAGGCAGGAAAAAGAATTGTTCCAAAGGCACTGCAATATTATTAATGAATAGACACCTCTGAAATTCAGAATTCCTAAAATCTCATTCTTCACTACATGGAAACCTTCAGAACCAACAGAAAAATAAAGCTTGGTTTTAAAAATGAACTTTGCCAAATCTACATGTGATAAAAATCACACAAGACTAAGTATAGGTCCACACACATGCACAGACACAAATGAGTGCATGTAAAACTAGTGAAATCTGACTAAGGTAGATGGATTATATCAATGTCAATTTTCTGGTTGTGATACTGTTCCATTGCTATTCAGGATGTTACCATTGGGGTAAACTGGGTGAAGAATACATGAGATCTCTCTGTAGTATTTTATAAAAGTGAACGTGAATTTACAATTCTCTCAAAACAAAAAGTGTATTTTAAAAAGTGAACTTTGTGCCTGGAAAAGTAAAACAGAGGTAGCTTTTCTTAGAGCTGTAGCTGAACTATCACTAAGAAGTCCCATTTCAGGTTCTCAAAGTTAGAGGCACTGAAAGGAAAGTACGTTTTAGTGAGCACCTACTGTGTACTAGGCCATTACACAGCCAGAGTACCTCTGAAGCAGGTTAGATGTGAGTCTGTTTTATAGATGGATAACCGGAGGCTCAGAGCCAGTAGTAACTCAGCAGTAACTTGTGGAGCAAGAATGTGAACCCAGGTCTGTCTGAAAGCTTAGGCTGTCCTATCACATCACATTGACTACGTGGTTGGGAATGGCTTAAAAGACAAAACCAAACCAAACCCTTATTCAGTGTTATCCATATCAAGAAACTCCATGCAAAGAAATAAATATTCGAGTGGGTGGGGAAGAAAAGGTGCATTGTAACTAGGCAACAGGAATTTCAAAATGTATGCCTATACATGAATATCATCTATTAGATCTGTCACTGCAGCCCTGACTATTAGAAAGTTCTAATAGTCAATTAGCCGGGCGCGGTGGCTCACGCCTGTAATCCCAGCACTTTGGGAGGCCGAGGCGGAAGGATCACAAGATCAGGCGATTGAGACCATCCTGGCTAACATGGTGAAACCCCGTCTCTACTAAAAAAAATACAAAAAATTAGCCGGGCGTGGTGGCGGGCACCTGTAGTCGCAGCTACTCAGGAGGCTGAGGCAGGAGAATGGCATGAACCCGGGAGGCGGAGCTTGCAGTGAGCCGAGATTGCACCACTGCACTCCAGCCTGGGCGACAGAGCAAGATTCCGTCTCAAAAAAAAAAAAAAAAAAAGTTCTTTCCAATACCTAAATGGACCTCCTTCTAGCTGATAATCCTTCACCAAAGAATAAACCTTTGTCCTCATGTTCCTTCCTTAATAAAACTGGATCTCCACTGCTGGTGTGACCAGGGCAAAGTCTGCTCCACAACTCTCTCTTTTCTTGCTTCTTCTTATATTGCAAGATTCATTAACTTTTCCAGTTTCTGTTTTCACATAGGGACACTTGGTTATTTCTTATTCTCCCAAGTCTTCCATCATTATGGACGCAGATTGACAGTCTAATGTAAATTACATGCCTCTGAGGTCCAGGCAAGAGTTGGAGGGTGGATCTGTGTACTCCTGGAACTTTGGGCAAAATTGTTGGATCTGAACAAAGGGGTACGTTTCTGGGAAGAGAGCATTTCACTTTTATTAGATTCTCAACGTAGCCTATGACCCCCAAATGATAGAAAATACTCCTCTAATTAAGCAGCTCCTTGGGGAAATGGCTGATTCCAGATCTGAGGAAATACAAAAAGGAGCCTAAAACGTCTAATCATACCAGAAACTAAGGAAGTCATTGAAGCATGGAGTCATGGCTCAAGAACTCAGGAACCAACTTAAAGATGGGACCATTTGAGCATCAATAAGAATAGATTAAAACACATCAAATATGTTTAAATCCATGAGGTTATAATACACCAAAATGACTCATTGGCCACCTTTGGTGGCTACTAGAGCCCATACCACGATTTTGAAAACTAAGAAATAAGAGTCAAGTATTTATTCTGCCTTTCTAGTACTGGCTATACCTCAGGATAAGCAAATAGTTGAAGAGGGAACACATCTTTTTTTTTTTTTTTGAGATGGAGTTTTGCTCTTGTTGCCCAGGCTGGAGTGCAATGGTGTGATCTCAGCTCAATGCAACCTCCGCCTCCTGGGTTCAAGCGATTCTCCTGCCTCAGCCTCCTGAGTAGCTGGGATTACAGGTGCCTGCCACCACGCCCAGCTAATTTTTGTATTTTTTTTTTAGTAGAGACGGGGTTTCACCATGTTGGCCAGGCTGGTCTCAAACTCCTGACCTCAGGTGATCCGCCTGCCTTGGCCTCCCAAAGTGCTGGGATTACAGGCAGGAGCCACCACGCCCAGCTGGGAACACATCTTTTTATAGAAAGAGTCTCCTAATAAATGATGAAAAACTGGTAGGATTAGACTAATACCATTTTTCAGTCCCTAATGAAATAATCGGTCTGCATGAAATAATCATCAATGGCTGCTAACATTCTTCAAAGAGAAATAAGTGATATTATATACTTCTTGAAGCACACAATACCATCAGAATCTGACCAAGACTGTAGGTCCAACTCCCAATGTATAGGAAATACATAAATCAAAGGAATGGTTTAAACAACATCAACAAATCAGAAAAAGTTATAGAAAACATAGCTTGTTTTTTTCAACAAATAATTTGCAAGGAAAAAAGAAAAGGAAGAAAAGAGGAAACCATAGATTAAAATAGATTACAGAGATAAAGATATATAGATTCAAAATGTCAACTCTTTGACTTTAGTCAAAGTATAAACTTCATTTAAATCCTCATTAAATGGTACAAAGACATTTATGAGACAATGGAGGGAATGTAAATGCTGACTAGCTATCTGATTAAGGAGTTACTGTCATTTTTTAGACGTAATAATGATATTGTAGAAATATTTTTTAAAGGCTCTTTTATAGATATACACTGAAATATTTTTGGATAAAATGATATAATAGCTACAATTTGCTTCAGAATAATCCAGGAGACAGGGAGAAGGGAGGTATACATGAAACAAACTTTACCCATGACTTGATTATTGCTAAAACCAGGAGATGGGTACATGCCACTTATTATACTATTCTCTCTCCTTTTGTATATGTTTGAAATTTTCCACAATAAAAAGTTAGCAATTCAGAATATAAACATGTTTCAACTTGTCTGGTAATGAAGGAAGCCCAATAGGAATACCAATTCTGAAGTATTGTCACTGGGTTATTTTAAAATAAAATTTCTAAGTAATCCTTCAAAAATTCAAAATTTATTTTAAAATAGCATTTTGTGTGGCCTGAGTGATTACTGGTAGGTTTTGAGTAATCTGGTTAATGCTAACACATATTAGAAATATCTAAACTTTTTTCCTACAGAAGAGAGAAAAAAAAATCCTAATAATCAGTCACAGTTGTTTGGTCAGGCATACTGCCCACGCTGCTGTGCGGTGGGTGAGGCAATGAAATGAAATACCAGTAGGATCTCGACAATTAACTACTATACCATTGATGGGCCATGTATAGATGTTAGGAGGAAAAGCAATACAAGTTTGATTTAAACTAATTCTTCATGTGATCTTTACTTTAGGCTAAAAAGAAATAGAGCCAGCCAAAAACTGCTTAAAAATTAACAATGTAATTACAAACATCACTGAGGAAACACTAATTTACGACAAGGCTTTAAAGACTGGTTCAGTTGGCCAGGTGCAGTGGCTCATGCCTGTAATCCCAGCACTTTGGGAGGCCGAGGTGGGCGGATCACCTGAGGTCGGGAGTTCAAGACCAGTCTGACCAACATGGAGAAACCCCGTCTCTACTAAAAATACAAAAAATTAGTCGGTCGTGGTGGCGCGTGCCTGTAATCCCAGCTACTCGGAAGGCTGAGGCAGGAGAATCGCTTGAACCTGGGAGGCGGAGGTTGCAGTGAGCCAAGATCGTGCCGTTGCACTCTAGCCTGGGCAACAAGAGTGACACTTCGTCTCAAAAATAAATAAATGAATAAAGATTGGTTCAGTCTCCACAGGTTATTAAAACACGCCTCCAGTCCTAAATGATGACCGAGTATTTCTTTTTCTTTTTTTTTTTCCACTCTTGTTGCCCAGGCTGCAGTGCAATGGTGTGATCTTGGCTCACTGCAACCTCTGCCTCCCGGGTTCAAGCGATTTTCCTGCCTCAGCCTCCCTAGTAGCTGAAATTACAGGTGCCCGCCACCACGCCCAGCAAATTTTTTGTATTTTTAGTACAGACAGGGTTTCACTATGTTGGCCAGGCTGGTCTCAAACTCCTGACCTCAGGCGATCCACCCGCCTCAGCCCCCCAAAGTGCTGGGATTACAGGCATGAGCCACCACGCCTGGCTTGTGCTTTTTTTTTTTTTTCGAGACAGAGTCTCGCTCTGTCACCCAGGCTGGAGTGCAGTGGCATGATCTCTGCTCACTGCAAGCTCCGCCTCCCAGGTTCACTCCATTCTCCTGCCTCAGCCTCCCAAGTAGCTGGGACTATAGGCGCCCACCACCATGCCTGGCTAATTTTTTTTGGTATTTTTAGTAGAGATGGGGTTTCGCCCTGTTAGCCAGGATGGTCTCGATCTCCTGACCTCGTGATCCGCCCGCCTCAGCCTCCCAAAGTGCTGGGATTACAGGTGTGAGCCACCGCGCCAGGCTGTGCATTTCTAAACTAATAAAAATGTATAGTAGTGGGAAGGAGGGGCGAGGAATCACTTTCTCCTACAGTGGCTTATAACCCTGAGAACAATGCCTGTCTTTTGGAATCTGTGCTGGAGCACGCAGGTGCACCTCAGGGAGGCTGTTACTTCTTAATTACACAGGAAGCTCCATTCCCAGGGACTTCTGCCCTCCCCTTCCTCCTTCCTTTCCTACATTAGCAAATAGCTGGGGAATTAAAGCTTCAAAGGTTGGCAATGACAGGTGGTGACAGACTGATGCCCTGAAGTCCAGGTGAATAGCAGCACAGTGGCCAAGGCCGACCTCCAGTGAAACTCACACTTGCATCAGAGATGGCTGCAGAATTGCGGGAAATCATTTTCACTTTCCTGGAAGGGAGAAAAATTATTTTCTGGTGTTCAGGCTCACGCCAGATGTCAGAGTGGAATGCTACACCATTCTTGACTTCAAGGGCTTTCCATGGGTAGCCACAGCAAAGGAGAAATTCTGAAAATAAATGAAACATCTTCGAAACTGGGAAGGAAATTGGAGGGATTTTTTTGGGAGGGAAAATAAGTTTTATTTTATTCTTTCTCCTAAGCTTATGATTTTAGTATTCCAAGACCTTATGCTTGAATTACTTAGCAAGAGGGTATGCTTATGCAGAAGACAGGGAAATGAAGAGAAAAGAGCAGGCATATACAAAAGTGAAGGTTCCTTAACAGAGTTCCTAGTGGAGATGGTAGGCACTGGTGGAGTTTTTATCCAGAACTTAAAACTTAGGAAATACTTATGATGACACTTTAGCTGGAAGTAATGGAGAAATCTGATTCCAAACTCATATTTTATTTTTCTTTATTATTATTATTATTATTTTTTTTTTTTGAGACAGAGTCTCACTCTGTCGCCCAGGCTGGAATGCAGTGGCGTGGTCTCAGCTCACTACAGCCTCTGCCTCCCAGGTTCCAGAGATTCTCTAGCCTCAGCCTCCCAGGTAGCTGGGATTACAAGCACGCACCACCACACCTAGCTAATTTTTGTATTTTTAGTAGAGACAGGGTTTTACCATGTTGGCCAGGCTGGTCTTGAACTCCTGACCTCAGGTGATCCACCTGCCTCAGCCTCCCAAAGTGCTGGGATTAGAGGTGTGAGCCACTGAGCCTGGCTCAAATTCATATTTTAAATGCCTATTTGCAATCAGCAAAGAGCCAGGTATGCTGCATGCTGCTTGCTATAAGGATTTGGCTTCGCTGGCTCAAATTTTTTCACTCCACCAAAAGATAAGGCACAGGCCCACTTATTCAATCACGTTTGCTGAAAATACCATAGCCTGAGTGTAGACAAACTTCCCCTGAAGTTGCTAGAAGTGTCTAGTTAGCAGAATCACTGGATGACTGCATGCAGAAGGCCTTTAGGGAACCTACAGTCCAATCGCTTTACCTTATGGTGTAAAGCAGGCCCAGAAAGCGGAAGTGACTTGTCCCAAGTCGCAGCAAAACAGGAACAGCCTGAGGCTTAGAACTCACTTCTGATTCCAGAGTGAGGCTCTTCCCTCCAGCTGATAAACATGGTCCGTGGCAGGCAAGGACCAGAGCGAACCTAAGCAGGTTAGGGGCGGGGTGGAACCACCCAGGAGGCACTAACAGCTCAGCAGCTCATGGGAGAGCTTCCAGGAGGCCAGCTGGCAGCAACCCACCTCAGGGGGTCACGGGAGCACCCTAGGTGGATGAATTAGCATACAAGTCTCTCTGGTCTGTGCCAAAGCTTTGGGGCCTTGCTAAATTTAGAAATTTGAGGCCGGGTGCGGTGGCTCACGCCTGTAATCCCAGCACTTTGGGAGGCCGAGGTGGGTGGATCACCTGAGGTCGAGAGTTGGAGACCAGCCTGACCAACGTGGAGAAACCCCGTCTCTACTAAAAAATACAAAATTAGCCAGGTGTGGTAGCGCATGCCTGTAATCCCAGCTACTCGGGAGGCTGAAGCAGGAGAACCACTTGAACCTGGGAGGCGGAGATTGCGGTGAGCCGAGATCACGCCATTGCACTCCAGCCTGGGTAACAAGAGCAAAACTCCATTTCAAAAAAAAAAAGAAAGAAAGAAATTTGAAAGCAGCCAGCAACATCAAGGCACAGATGGAGTTTGAGCTACCCTCTTCAGGCTATTCAGAAAATTCTCCCAGGGGGAAGTTGGGAAGGAGAACTTCTATTTGGCCCCAGCCTAAACTCTCCTGGAAGCTCGATGGGGCCTCTGTCAGCTTTCCCCTCTGGACCTGCCCATTTGTCCCAGAGGTGCCCACTGAGGCTACCTCAATGCCTGTCAAACTAAAACTTAAACCTAAAAGTGTCTGCAGCATAGTCTCCAGCCAGCCTGATCAGAAGACTATGGAGGGGGCCAGGCACGTGGCTCACACCTGTATTCCCTGTAATCCTGGCACTCTGGGAGGCTGAGGCAGGTGGATCACCTGAGGTCAGGAGTTCAAGACCAGCCTGGCCAACATGGTAAAACCCCATCTCTACTAAAAATACAAAAATTAGCCGGGCGTGGTGGTAGGCACCTGTAATCCCAGCTACTCGGGAGGCTGAGGCAGGAGGATCACTTGAACCTGGGAGGCAGAGGTTGCAGTGAGCCAAGATCACACCACGGCACTCCAGCCTGGGTGACAGAGTGAAACTCTGTCTCAAAAAAAAAAAAAAAGAAAGAAAAAAGAAGGAGGGGCATACTGACTCCTCACTGAAGAATGGGATAGACACCCTCTATTCTACCTCTCCCAGGAAGGCCATAAGTCTTTGCTCTGAAAGGAGCCAGACTTTAGAGCCGGCTACAGGTGGACATGGGGTGAAGACATCAGGTTGCCAGGGTGCCCTCTCTCGTTTCCTAGGAGCCTGGCACCTGCAAGGAGGGGCACCTTTAAACAATCAAGCATAGTGAGTGGGGCGACAAGCAGAGCAGAGACACAAACGACAGCGGGGTGGAGCCCCACCAGTCCCTCTGAGGATAAGGCAGAGGGAGCCCCGCTGGGGTCCACATCACTGTGTGTCTCGGGCTGATTTGGACACAAGGCTCACACATTCATTCTACCCGCCCCAGTGCTAGCTGGCCGAGGATGCCAGGCTGTACCCGACCTCAGGCTGTGCGACTTGGAACCTGGACCCAGGGCAGGAATTGACAGGTTCCCCCAAACAATGTCACCCCCGGGACCCCAAGACCTCAAGCAGCAGAAACCACAATCCTGGATGTTACGTGCAGCGCCATCTCCTGTCTGCCCTGCCTCCTTATCCCTTTTTCCCAGGGCGACTTTGGACCAGGTCTCGAGGCCGGGAGACCGGCCCCAGCCCGCCCGACCAGGATGGGCCTGGCGCCCGGGGGAGGCCGCGTCGTGCTGAGACAGCTCCGAGCTGCCTCCCCGCAGTCGCGGGCCGCTACAAGTGCGGATTCGGCGGCGAGAGGAAAGAGTCTGGCCCTCCAGGGGACGCAGGGAAATCCAACCTTTGGGTCGGGGGCAGTCAGGACTGGGAGTCGATATTGCGGGCAACGAATGATGAATGAATAAATGAAAGGATGAACAGAGTGGCGAGGCGGAGATGGGCCATGCGGGGCGTCCCGAGGAGGGTGCCCTTCCCCGCCCCGATGCTGCCGGGACCGTCCTTCATCCCCCAGGTCGCAGCAGACTCAGTCAGGACACCCGGTCCTAGCGCGAACACCTCGCGGGCTCCGGGAGGCGCCTGGGCGCGCGGCGCAGCTCTGGCCCGAAGCCCGCATTCCGGCGGCCGGGAAGTGCCTGCCCCGTGGGCAGAACGCGCCGAGTTGCCGCGGCCCCAGAAGCCGTCCTGCCCCGCGCGGCAGCAGCCCCTCGCGGCGGCCTCCGGAACCCCGAGACCGGCCCCCGGGCCGCAACCCCTTACCTGCCCGCCTCGGCGGCCTCGCTCCGGCTCAAAGCGGTCATCGCGGCGCCTACACCCAGCGCCCCTGACCGCGCGCCGGGACCCAGCGCCCGCCGGACCCCGCCCGCCCCGTCGAGAGCCCGCCCCGCCCGCCCATTGGCGGGTCGCGCGGGCCGGGCCCAGCCCATTGGCCGTACCTCCTCCTCATTCCCCAGCTTCCCCAGCTTCTCTCCTTCCCCACCTTCCCCAGGTGGGGCCCCAAGCTCTGAGCAGATCCTAGCGCTCGGTCCACCGGACTGGAAGGTCCTGGAGGCCAGGGCCTGACGCGGCACCTCCTGTCCCTCACGTCGAGGGTATTGTGTCCCCTCTGGACGCTTCTGTCGTCCTAGTCTTGGAGCTTGGGTTCCTCTGCAGGAACCAATTCCAGCCCCTCTCCAACCTAACCCTTCCCAACATAGAGCTCCAGGTAAGTTTCAATTTTACCGTGAGTGGGGAACACCAAAGGGGATATTGAACACCGTGGTCTGGAGCCCGGGAGCCAGGATGCTCCCACGCACTTTTGCCGGAGTTAACATTGCAGTTTCTCCAAGGAAATACACTTTTGGAGGAGTCTGCAAAGGGGCTGAAGGTGGACATAAATCAAAGGCAGGGAAGCAGAGGCACAGCTCAGTGTGTGACAATGAGCTTTTGCCTGGCCTGCAGGCCCTTTCCTCTTCCATCCCCACCAGGTCACTTGGTCCTTGGGAGTGTGGTCAGGAGAGAGGAAAGGCGCAGGCCAGATTTGGTCCCATTCCCAACTCTCTCCCCCAGCCCCTTGGCACTTACAGCATCATGGTGGGAGGGCACCAGCAAACAGGAGGGGTTCCAAGGGGAGCCTAGGTCCACAACTGAGGACCTGGGAGCCAAACTCAGTCTCAGGCACCCAGAGCTGACTCCTCCTCCTCCTAAGGGATACGCTATTGCAGGGAGACCAAAGTGGAAGAACCATGGCCAGGGCCACTTTGCAATTTGGGTTTATCTACCAGAGTGGGAGGGAGGAGGCCTGCTCTTTCCCATCTTTGGTTCACATAAGCCATTAAAGTCTCCCCACAGCACTGAAGGGGGCAACCTGTAACCCTAAAATAGTCAGCTACTGCTTTCCCAGCGCCTCTGCACCAGGAGGTGGGCAGGATGGCAGGTGACACCACCACAGTTCCCACCGCAGGGCACGAGGCTGCAGCCATTCCCAGCCTGCTCAGAGGGCAGGGTTCAACCACCTCCCCCTCCCCAGCAGAAAAGAGAGGAAACAGGTGCTTCAGCTGTTGTTTATTGACATACAGGTAGGCTCTATAGCAACAGGCCTGGAGGTGCTGCAGTAGTGGGGGAAAATGGAAGGTGGAGGGTGGAGTGTTTGCTGCAGGACAGCTGAGTGGAGGGCGGGGACAGGTGCGAACTGGAGAGGCCTAGGGAGCTGGAGAAGCAAGTAAGGGCCAGGGCCAGAGTCGGCTTCAATGGAACAACAGCCCGGTGCCCTAAGGCCCCTAACTCTCACTGGCTGCTTCTTGACCCCAGGCCAGGATTGGGAGTCCTCTGGGCATCCATTTTTTCTAAAGGAACTGGACAGAGTACACACAGGAAAGGAAGCTGTCACCCTCTTGCCATCTGGCTCCAGGGGCCTCCAGTCCAGCATTCCTCCTTCTTCCCTTGATTGGGTGGGGCCACATGATGGGCAGCCAGGCTCTGGGCTGTCCCACTAGAGCAGGCTGCAAACACAGCCATGTTTCAGTGAGGCGTTGATCTTCTTCCCTGGTGTCCCAGCCCACCAGTGCCACATTACAGCCCAGAGTGAGTTCTACAAGCGTTGCTGGCCTAATGGATGTGTTGGGGGAAGGGGGTGGGACAGGGGCTGGAGGAGGGGCTCTGGGGTCCATCACGGCACAGGAACAACACGCATGGTGTTGGTGAAGCCGGAGCCAGGGCGCCATCCGGTCAGCACAATGACCACATCTCCCTTCTTGAAGAAGCCTCGGGCCTTGCCTGGAGGAAAAGAAGGGAGGTTGGTGAGTAAAAGCCAAGCCAGGCAGGTCTGCACCTGGGCAGCTGCCCCATAGCCTGAGCACTGAACTAGGCTGGCTGACCACTACTTCCTCACACCACAAGGTGGCACCAAACTCACAGCCCAGGCAAACAGGAGGCAGGCCCTGAAATGTCCTTATCACTCAGATGGCAGGGTTGGCAGGGACCTTTGGACATCATTTACTAACCTGGAGAGGGTGCAAAGCCTTGCCCAGGGTCAGAGCTAGCTGCTTCCTGTCATCTGATGATACCCTACCTTATACAGGGACAATGGCCACATCAGTACATAATCTGTGTATGCCACCCCACAGCACAGGAGCTGTGGCCAATTTTATTTAAAAAACAAAACAAAAAAAAACCTCAGTAATGAGCAGATACCAAAGAATGGACAATTTTGCTTTGAGCCCCAGACTAGAAGAGAAGAGGAACTGAACTGCTCAGCCCTACAACTCAAAGGACCCTTTTCCCTCCGGGCTCAGCTTAGGACTTTGGAGAATGAGAGATTCAGAACCAACATTCCCAGTGAGGGAGAGGAACAGTCGGCTGGGCCTTTTGCCCTGCTAAGGTCCGCGTGTTCCCCTTTCTATTCCCCAAACTTTCAAGGTCCCACAGAAGCCAATGCTCAAGCATCCCCCAGCTCCTCTAGGCTCTAGCCCCTGCCTGCTTCAGCCACGTACCAACATTCATGGCAAAGTTCACGCGGAGGTCCACGTCCTCAGCCCAGGCCTCCTGGACTGGGTCCTTGCACAGCACAGGGAAGATGCCACGGTACAGGTGGGCCTGACGAGCTGTCTGGGGATTCCGGGTCACAGCAATGATGGGGGCACGTGGGCGGTATCTGGCCACCTGGTGAGCAGACCTGAGATGGGATGGGGGACATACAGAAGAGACCATTACACGAGGCCCCAGGAAGTACCTCAGGACATTCAAACAGCTCACCCTCTCATCCAGCTCACTGGCCAGCTCACTGAGGGCTCTGGCCTCTTCAACATCTGCTCCCCAGGACCCCTCCCGAGGCTCCGGCAGCCCCTCATCCTATATCCCCCACAGCATGCTAGGCTACCATTTGCCCTCTACCCCCGTTCCACAGGCCAAGGGCTCAGGATCATCTTGACCCAACAAGGTCAGCCTCACCCACTTACCCACACAGCCCATGGTTGGCAGAACCCTTCCTACACCCTGAACTCTGACACAAAGAGGCAGCCCTGGCCCCATGTCACCAGCACCCATTCCTCTCGCTGCCAATGACAGCGACAAGCCAAGTAGCACGTGACTAGCACCTGACTCTTGACATCTGCAAGGAGCAGTAGCAGAGCTGACCAGCCCCCTGGGAATCATCAGGCTTCTCTACTTTTGTGCCCTCTCCCTGCCGCACACGGCTCCTAGCTCCTGAAACAGTCCCAGCAACTGGGCTATAAAAGGCCCAGAGTCAAATCTGAGTATCTATTAGGTGAGGCTTAGAAATCTAGGTGCTACTCAGCAGGCAAGAACAGGAAATGCGAGTGTTGCTGCAGGAGCAGCTCTGCCTGCCAAAGCTCCTTTGGAGGGCAGGGGACCCTTCTGAAGCCCCTCTGCCAGGCACTTTCTTGAACACTGACACTGCACACTTGTAGCTGCAGCTGTGTCTCAGGAGCTGGGGAGGGGCACCAGAAGGGAAGTTATGAGGACACTCAACAGGTGTCAGGGAAACTTAAGCCACATCACAGCAGAGAAGTCCCTGCACTTCACTCTTGGCCTCTATGCAAGGCCTTCAGAGGGAAGCAACTGCTGAAGCCAGGGCCAGCTGAGTGAAACCCCAGAAGACCGGAGCTTAAAATAGCCAAACAGCAAGAACTGGACCTTTTAAGGAAGGTCAACCCCTACGGGTTGGAGCTGTTCAGCCAAGACTGGGAAGCTGGAGCCCTCTGCTGAAGGCATCTGCACAGAGCTTGTGTCCTGGTTCTCTGGGCTGCCCACATCCACCTGCTGCTCCTCAGTGTGTGGGCACTGCCTGTTTGCTCCTCTCTTCCAGGAAACCCTCGCTGCCCTGTGGGCAGGGACAAGGAGCATACTGCCTAACTAGGAGAGTAAAGGACATTAACTCAATGTCCTGGGCCAAGGAAGGGATCCCAAGTTGGAGGCCCAGCATAGGCCACACAGTCCTCAGCCTGGCTGCCAGGCCCCACAGAATGTCAGCCAAGATAGCACAGCAACCTCTCCTGAGCTGGAACCCAATTTGTCTTTAGAGCTGGAAAACAGCAGCAACTAGTGCACCAAATGGAGGCACAGTAAACAGCATTTAAATAAATTCATTTCCCAACAGAAATTTTTAAAGAGCACATAGTAACTGGAATAAGCAAAAGTGGTTATCTTTTACAATCTTAGAGGACTAAATTTTCAATATCAAATAACCATTTGTAGTCAGCCTGTGCACTATTATGTAATAAATCTCCAGCATAAACTTGCTTTTGATCCAAATGTTCTGACATTCCTTATGAGTGCTACCTAGAGTCCTTTGGGCCCAGGGAAGAGGCTCTGCTCAGTCCCTCCCTGCAGGCCCAAGGTGGCAGGCAGAGGGGTCTTACCTTGGCTCAGTGCTAACTGAGCATTGTTCAATGGACTGCTCCCAGGACCCCCAAGGAGAGGTGCCACTGAGCAGGGCATCCCAGAGAGCCGCTGCCGCCTCCTACCTGCCAGACTTGGTGAGGACGATTATGGCCCCACTGCAGCACTTGAAGGAGGCCTCCACGGCACCCACGGCGGTGGCTTCTGTGGGGTCGCTGGTAATGGGCGCCAGGCGGCGGAGTTCCTCAAATAATTGCAAGTGGTAGATGGCGGCCTCTGCCTCACGGGCAATCTAGGGGAGCAACATCCGTCCAGAGGGACGAGAGGGGGACAGAGCTTTGTCAGAGCTTTGTCACAAAAGGAGAGGGAGGGGAAGAGTCACCGGGCAGCTGGTGAGGAACATGCTCCTGGGGACAAAGGCCAAGAGGAGCCCAATCACTGGAGATTCTGAGCTGAGCCAAGATCAAGACTCCACAGAAACCAGTCCTTCACCAAGTGCCTGTGACATCTACTGTGCCTACTGAGCCACAGGACCCTTTGGTCCTGCCCTGCCATGACCTCCCTGGCAGTGTTCCTACAGATGAAAAGAGGCTCTGTGCCCAGGTGCCAGGTTGGGCCTGGCTGTCTTCTCCTAGAGCAGCTGGAGCAAGAGGCTGGTTATCCTAACAGTGTTACCTGCCCTTAGGGCCCTACCTGCCAGACTCCGTCAGAACTATCAAAGCTGCTGCTAAACACTTATAAGAAGCCTCCACGCTGCCCATGGCCATGGCTTCCATGAGGTCTGTGGAGTGACTTGAGGCTCGCACAAGTTCTTCAAACAGCTTGCGGTGGAACATGGCTGCCTCAGCCTCACGAGCTATCTGTAAGGTTTAGGGGAAGAGGAGGCAAGGAAGAGGGAAGGAGGAGGAAAAAAACGAGACACAACACATGGGAAGACAGAATGGGGAATTAATCAGAGAGGAAGGTAACCTTAGGTTAATTGGCTAAATCTGTCCTTCAGGCAGATGCAGAGGTAGGGTGATGAAAGTCCAACTGCTTCAGGAGGTGCTGCCACTTCCCCTCCAATACAGGGGAAATTGGCTCTTCCATTCTGGAAGCATTTTTTGATTGGGGGTGGAGGGAGACAATCTGGCAGTAGGCTCTAGCACCCTGGCATGAAAACATGCCCAGGCTGGGCCCAGGCCACTCCCTGGCAGAGGACTTGACCACGCTGCCTCATGACACAGCTTACAGGAAGGAACAGGAGGCCCTCCCTCCTCACATGGCTGGCTGTTAGGCAGACTCCTGCCCAGCCTCCATGCATGCATGGAGTGAGCACTCACTTGGCTTCAGGCACGGGGATGCACTGAGCCTTTCCAATGGCCTGCCATGGCAACAGATTGAGCAGCGCTGGAAAGCTGGGATCAAAGCCAAAGCAAGGCAACTCAACTGAGTTTGAAGCAGGAGAACAGAAAACTTGGGCTAACTTGTGACAGGCACACTGAACAGCCATGTGAAGAGACAGATGCCTGTGGAAGCATGCAGATATACTTAACAGACACTTGATTAAAATCTAATAATTAAAACAGTCATGAGAAAGCCACTGAGTTATTTATAGATCACTTGCTCAGATAAGACCAAGAATCAGAAAGACAATGTAAGCTTTAGAGGATTATAATGCAACCACCAGCATCTTAGTAAATGATGGGTGAGGGAAGAATCGGTAATACCCCCTCATTAATTTCACAGTAGAAGCAGATGTGTGGCAGGATGTACTAGGTTAAAGGTATTCTTTCTGTAAGAATGGAATGCATGCAGCCCAGAGGACAGGGGACATGAACAGGAAACAGAGCCATACCTGGTACTGCTCTTAGTTATGGGTCATAAACTGCATCAGTTAGACACAGGAGAAAGCAGTGAACAGTTAATGGAAGGAACTGTTGGCCAGTGTTAACTGGTGACACAGAAAGGAAAGGTCTAGCCACCTGGAGGGGCAGCTACAGCCTAGCCCAGACCTGTATCTTCTGAGCAGTGCCATGCAATCCAAGCCTTGCAGCTCTAAAGTATCTGTCTGTTCATAGGAAACACCAGGGTATGGAAGAAAGGATATGGAATTTAGAACCTGAGCCTGAATCTTAGTCCCTGACCCCACTGACAGGCTCCAAATGGAGACCTGTTCTCATCTCCTGCTAGACAGAGAATGATGTTGCAGGAGAGGAGACTGACTTTGGAGTCAGTAGACCTAGATTCAAACCCAGGCTTTATTGGCCATATAACCCTCATCTATAATGGATGTAATGGGAGTTAGGAAGATTACATCCATGTACAGAGAGACTTATCAGACACTTAGTAATAACAGCAATGAATATTTAATGCTAAGGCTATAATTAAACATATCTAATCCATTTTACAGATGAGGTCTTGAGAGGTTAAATGACTTGCCCAAAGACACATTCAAGTCCCCACATTGTATGCAGTGATTTCACGGTTCAGTATATCTAAGTCAAGATCAGCCTCTGTCCCACCTTTGAGGCCATGAAGTCACACAATTAAGTAAGGGAATTAGAGAGAGATGTGTGGAGAGACCCAGAAAGGCAGCCACTTTAGTGGTGACTGGTTCAAGGTGCACTGTCTCCTGGGACACCTTCCTACCACGGGGGCAATAGTGAGACTGCACCAAGAGTATCTAAGCATCAGAACGGCAATCACATCGCACGAACGGTAAGGTCAGCCAGGCCCAGGCTACATTAAGTGGGCCTGGGAGAGAAATCACTCTCTACCGATTTTTTTGTGTCTTGTTTTTTTATGTTTGTTTGGTTTCTTTTTTGAGACAGGGTGTCACTTTGTCACCTAGGCTGGTACCATCTTGACTCACTGCAACCTCAACCTCCTGGGTTCAAGCTATCCTGCTGCCCCAGCACCACCCCCTCTCCAAGTAGCTGGGACTACAGAAGTGCATCACCATGCCCAGCTAGCTAACTTTTGGATTTTTAGTACAGACAGGGTTTCGCCAGGTTGCCCAGGCTGCCTTCTGAGCTCAAGCGATCCACCTACCTTGGCCTCCCAAAGTACTGAGATTACAGGTGTGAGCCACCATCCCTGGCCTCTACCAATTTAAATATGGGGAAACCCACTAAGGATGCTGATGACAGTCCAGAAAATATCCTTAGTCAAGTATGAACTCAGTTTGCTACTGAAAGAGCATTTAATAGAAATGACATCTCTTCTCTGAAAGCTGTTTAAGCCCAGTAATAGGATACATAGTGAAAAAGGAAAGGAAGATGCCCAGACCAGATGGGTGTTTCCGGGTTTTTTTTGTTTTTTTCTGGTGGCAAGGGGTGGCGTTTTAAAACTTGGGGGCTTGGAGGGGCTGAGGTCAAAGGGCAGCGGGTCTTTCACTGGCTAGAAAGGGAATAGAAAGGGTGAAGGAAAACCATATCTGGATAAAGTTTAAGTTCACTGAGCATGACCTAAGACTACTGGGAGAAAGTTAATTTCCAGCACTCATTTTACCAAACCTATGTAACCCTGATTAGGGATCCCTGAGTTAGCTCCAGAGCTGAACAGACAGGGCAAAGGGACTGAGCCTCCAACCCTGAGCAGTGGCCAGGCACTTGACATGACAAGCTGGAAGAGCCTGAAGAACGAGCTCTCAGAGAAGAAGGGAAACAGCCTCCATGACTCCTCCAGACACTCAGTCCAGGGCCGCCAGGGTCAGCCACCCTCCCCGCTGTCTCTATCTGTGGCCCTGCCACCAGTCACTCAACCCGAGTTTTTGGTCTAGAGTAAGAGCAGCAGCTGTACCCCAATGGCACAGCAAAGCAAATCTCCCTACAGGCACCATGCAAGACCAGCACAGGCAGCTCAGTGCAGGCAACAGACTCCAGTGCAGGTCCACAAGGGCCCCCTGCGGGAGCGCCTGTCTGCAGGATGCGGGGCAGGGGGAACTGAATTGGAAGCCAAAGGAAGAGGGCAGCTGGGAGCAGGAGTCCCTAGCCCTTTTCAGAATAGGGCAAAGGTACTCAGAACTTCTGACTCTGAGAAAGAGGTACAAGACCTCCTTTCACTGCAGAAATATCCCAGGACTTAAGCCATGGGAAGAATTCACAACCTTGAAGTCAGAAGTGAAATAAACTGTGTGGTGTCCAACGAAAGAGGATGTCTCCAGGGCAGAAGGAAAAGGAGGGGTGGGGGTGTAGGCAGGAATGCAGAACAGGAGGAAAAAAAAAAGCCACCTCCACTTCCACCCCCACCCTCTTGCTGCTGTAACTTGGAGGATAATGAAAGGCTGTGCATAAGAGGATGGAGAAACCTAAAAAGCTCTGCACCAGAGCTTGCATCCATCCCAGGCCCAGTCCGAAGCCCGGGGGATGGGGCAGGCCCCAGAACTCACCAGGTGCTGCATGCGCACAGCCTCCAGAGGATAGTCCCCTTTGGCTGTTTCTCCAGACAGCATGATGCAGTCAGCTCCATCCAGGACTGCATTGGCCACATCACTGCCTTCAGCCCGAGTGGGGCGGGGCTTCTTGATCATGCTCTCCAGCATCTGGGAGGGGACAGAGCATTAGTGAGACATGGCTTGGGCTGTCTTCAGAGACAAATGACAGCAAGCTGATCCTCTGGATAGTGAGTAGGTGCACAGAGTATGGCTTTGTGTAGGTGCAAGGGGGAAGGGGATTATCTGTGTGTTACGTGCGACAATTCCATGGGAAGAGATCAGACAGCCTCCAGAGCTTTCGCATACAAACATGCGAGTGTGCACAGGGAATGTGGGGAAGGGTGGGCACATGCCTGAGTAGCACAGATGACAGGCTTCCCAGCTCGGTTGCACCGTCCAATCATCATCTTCTGAGCAAGAAAGACCTTCTCTGCAGGAATCTCAATGCCTAGATCACCACGAGCCACCATGATCCCATCACTGGCCTCCAGGATTTCATCAAACCTGATGGACAAAGTTGGGGGGAGAGAGGTTATATAGAACAGGGGCCACAAGTATGGCAGTAGACAAGAAGTTTCCCTGGGATTCCCTAACTTAGATGTCCTTGTACCAGGACAGACATCCATGATATCATCATGGGTGCACACAGATGGCAAGGCAGTCCAGCTACCTTAGGCCCCCAGAGTGGGCCAACATTTCTGCCTGCTGGGCTTCAACACCAATATGGATGCTTCATTGACGGAAGAAAGGGGAGAGGGCGAATCCAAATGGGCTCATTCCCAAGGTCTCCTCTCCAAATCCCATGCACGTTAGGGGTCTCTCTGGGGCCTCCATTCTCCAATCAGCACTTTAAGACAGGGAACCCGAGGCCTGCTGACTGCTTCCACCACAAAGACCCATGGCCTCATCTAGTCAAGGACACTTGAGGACTGCCCTTTGAGGTGGCCCACTCCAACCTACTGAAGGCAAGAGGGAATGTGGCTTTGCCTGGCCTAGGGCCAAGTTCAGCTAGCCTATGGCTTATCAGGATGGCAAAGGGGAGGGCCCCAAATTGCCTGGTACAGAGGATATCTACACAAAGCTCAGACAGTAAGGCCACTACAGTGGGTGCACAACATTGCTCCCCCCCTCTCCCCAAACACACTTCTAATCCACAAGAGTATGTCTAGCATCTTAGTTGTGCTGAGTTGTATTCCTAGCAGGATGCCAAAAATGGTGGCCATGCCCACTGGGCTCTACCTTGTGAGCACTGGGGAGGGGGTAAGCTAAGTTGGGGCAATCTGAACCTGGAGAAGAACCACACATCTTCCTCCGAGAGTGGAATGGACCATACCAGAGTTAGCATGATCACTGAGCCAGCTGCGTTCCAAGTGAAGACCAGGAGGCCATAAGCTTTAGCATGGACACCAGGCCCTGAAATTCCACATGGCTCCCCAGGAAGGGCCAAAAAGAGCCCCTTCTTAAGTGTCTGCTGTCATCTTTCCCCCTGGCCCCCCATTCCAGCAAACACCAGTAGTGTTTCTGATCAGGAACAGAACATCATGGCCCCTGGTCCTGTGAGCAGTGACCCTGTTCTCTCAAATGTTGGTCCCCAGGCCCAGGGAACAATATCAAGCTGCCAGCATCTCAATTACCTGGGAAGCTTTTTTTAAAAAAACAAAACAAAACAAAACAAAAAAAACATAATGCCTTCTACTCTGCTAAGATATTCTGATTCAGCAGGTTTGGAACGGCTTGGCAGTCTATATTCTGATGGGCTAGGGGCTGGGAATCAGACATGCACAGGATGCACCATGCCCTTCAGAGAGCTGCGCTGGGACTGGTGCAGGGACAACGGAGACTTGCCTCCGAACCCCCTCATGATTCTCGATTTTGCTGATTATCTTGATGTTCTTTCCCTTCTCTCCCAGGACCTTCCTAACTTCATGGACATCAGATGCCTTGCGGATGAATGACGCAAACACCATATCAACATCCTGCTCGACCCCAAACTTCAGATCCTGGATGTCCTTCTCCGACACAGCAGGCAAGTCCACAGCAGCCCCAGGAAGGTTCACACCCTTCTTGCTGCCCAAGGAGCCACCATTTTCCACCTCCGTCAACAGGAAGTCGGCACCTGTGTGAAAAAGGGTAAATAGGGGAGGCAGAGCACCGAGGGAATAGGTCAACAGGAAGCAGGCACCTTTCCCCCAAGTACAGTGAGCTGGGAAGTGGTGCATTATGGGTGCTGGAGCTGTTTTACCAGAGTTGAAACCCTACTATACTAACTGTGTAATCCTGGGCAAGCCATTTAACCTCTCTGTACCTCACTTTCCTCACCTATAAATAAGGATAATTAAGACTGTTCTGCCTTTGGGAGGCTGAGGCAGGCAGATCACCTGAGGTCAGGAGTTTGAGACCAGCCTGGCCAACACGGCAAAACCCCATCTCTACTAAAAATACAAAAAATTTAGCCGGGTGTGGTGGCGGGTGCCTGTAATCCCAGCTACTCGGGAGGCTGAGGTAGGAGAATCGCTAGAACCCTGGGGGCAGAGGTTGCAGTGAGCCAAGATCGTGCCACTGCACTCCAGCCTGGGCAACAGAGAGAGACTCTTGTCTCGAAAACAAAACAAAACACAACAAAAGAAAAAAATATATATATATGTTCCTGTGTTCTCCAGAACCAGAAGAATGTAACTATGCTGGATTAAGCCTGTCTTTGAGGATAAATGAGTTATAAAAGGGATTCCTGAGAACACACAGACTCAATCTCACTGCCAGGCAACCAACCTTCCCATCTTCCTTGTGTCAAGGAACTTTAGAGACAAAAGATGGTTTTAGACAATTGGACTCCAGCTCCCATACGTACCTTTCTGCTTCACCTGGAGAGAAATAAGCCCATCATCCACGTAGATCTTGCTGCCCACTTCCACCACCTTGCAGATGTTCTTGTAGTCCAGCCATAGGATGTTCTCGTCACACTTTTCCATGTAGGCGTTATCCAGTGTGATTTTGAGAGTGGCTCCCTTCTTCAGCTCCACCTCTGCAGTGCCGCTCTAGGGACAAGAGAGTAAGCAAGAGTCCAAACTGGAGACACCAGTAGCAGCATCACCTCAGAAGGAATGGAAAAGCTCTTTCCTCCAGGGAACAATGTTCAAGTCACTGCTAAAACTAATACAGTTTTTTGCTCTTATTCTCTAACTCAGTATACTTCACGGAAATAATCCAAGAAAAGAATATAACGTTTCAGTTATGCTACTTAATGATGGGGAAAAAGATACAAAGAGATGGTTTCCCGAGTTAGAAAGCCTAAAGTTTAGGTTTTTAGGGTAAAAAAAAAAGGTTCCTTTGTGGTACCATTTCCTAGCAAAGTAGATCAAATCAACATTGTTTACAGTGATGAATAAATCCTCATTTGTAGACCTCAACTCCTCTGCAGTCCTTCATAGTGCTGGGAAGAAACACGGCAACCCAGCGCTTTGGAGGACATGTCTCTGGGGCATATTGCCTACTGAGCCTTCCCCTCGCTCTCCGCAGAATACTCACACCCTTGATGAGCCCAGTTCGGATCTCAGGTCCTTTAGTGTCTAGAGCCACAGCAACGGGCCGGTAGAGGATGGGGTCAGAAGCAAAGCTTTCCGTGGCTGTGCGCACATTCTTGATGGTCTCCGCGTGGTACTGGGGGAAAAGAAGGAGATGACAAGCATGCTCCCACACTAGAATCCAGCTCCAATTCCCCTGCCCAGGAGCCAAAGCTGATCACTCAGGAAAGGCCTGTGGATGTCTTAGAGCTCTATCTCCATCCTCAGCACGATCCATGCACTGAGAAATCCTCTACCTGCTTAATCCAACCTCCTCAGCCTCCACCCACTTCTACTACAGCACTAATTCACCCTAAGGGCCAATCTTTGAAACGTTGGTGGCAAATTTCAGAATACTGCCACCAAAACCCATTAAGGTATGGGTGCAAACATGTCTCATCATAAAAGCAGCTGTGTCCCCAGGGCTGTTCTTTTTTCCCTAAGACTCATCAAATACCCTCAGCATATAAAGCTGATAAACAGGGCAAAAAGCCTAGGACTTGTGTTTGGATAAGGCTGGTCTGGCAATCAATGTCACATTCTGATATATGTGGTAATGCTGAGAGCTTTTCCTCTATTGATTCCAACTACAATGCAAACTTGAAGTTATTGACTTAAGCTAACAGTGGCCCAAGCTAGACAACTCATTGCTAAGGTCACACAGACCTGATTTTCTCAATCACTTTTTTTTTTTTTTTCAGACAGAGTCTTGCTCTGTCGCCCAGGCTGGAGTGCAGTGGCACAATCTAGGCTCACTGCAAGCTCCGCCTCCCAGGTTCATGCCATTCTCCTGCCTCTCAGCCTCCCGAGTAGCTGGGACTGCAGGCGCCCACCACCACGCCTGGCTAATTTTTTGGATTTTTAGTAGAGACGGGGTTTCACCATGTTAGCCAGGATGGTCTCGATCTCCTGATCTGCCCGCCTTGGCCTTCCAAAGTGTTGGGATTACAGGCGTGAGCCCGGCCTCAATCACTTTCTAGATTCTGATTGGAGAGGGGGAAAGGTGGTCATATGCCTTTTTCTAAATGAACTGCCCTTTATTACTCCTTGCTTACAACAAATCCTGGCTTCAATCTTTTTTCTTAAGCCTTTCCTCCTTTCCATTTACCATTTTGTTTGTTTAAAAGAGGGACTCAGGCTAAGCACAGTGGCTCATGCCTGTAAACCAAACACTTTGGGAGGCTAAGGTGGGAGGATAGTTTGGACCAGGAGTTTGAGATGAGCCTGGGCAACATGGCGAAACCCCATCTCTACAAAAAACACAAAAATTAACTGTGCGTGATGGTGCGTGCCTGGGGTCCCAGCTACTTGTGAGGCTGAGGTGGGAGGATCACTTATGTCTAGGAGGTCAAGGCTACAGTGAGCCATGATCATACCACTGCACTCCGGCCTGGATAACAAAGCAACACCCTATCTAAAAAAAAAAAAAAGACGCAGAGCCAAGATGTCAAAAGAGCTCTAAGATAGTGTAATCAATATGACATTACCGATAACAAGGGCACCTAATTCAGCACTTTCTGGGCCTTGTCGTTTAACCACCACTGTCCAGGAAAGTGGCACCTGCAAGTAAGCCTGCCTGTTATTCACAGGATGCTGGAGGGAGCTGGAGCCAGAGCTTAGCCTCTAAAGACAGTGTTGCCTGAAACCTGTATCTAAAAATCTTCAGCTTCTTATTCAGGCATACTCCCTAATGAGGGACCCTTGGCTTGTTTGTTTTTTATAGGGTTCCTTATAAATTATATTTTCTTGCTTACTGGCTTGTAATAGAAATAGAACAAAATAGAATAGAACAGAGGCTGGGCGCAGTGGCTCACACCTGTAATCCCAACACTTTGGAAGGCCAAGGTGGATGGATCATGAGATCAAGAGATCGACAACATCCAGGCCAACATGGTGAAACCCTGTCTCGACTTAAAATACAAAAATTAGCTGGGCGTTGTGGCGCACACCTATAGTCCCAGCTATTCAGGAGGCTGAGGCAAGAGAACCACCTGAACCTAGGAGGCAGAAGTTGCAGTGAGCCGAGATCGTGCCACTGCACTCCAGCCTGGGCGACAGACAGACAGAGTGAGATTCCGTCTCTTAAAAAAAAAAAAAAAAAAAAAAAAAAAGAATAGAAATAGTTGTTTTCTTTTAAGGGGATAGGTGGTGCCTCTCCTTCAGAGTTGATGTGAGGAGTAAAAGAATACATGAAGTATTAGGACAAAGTACTGGTAATTATCTAATAAATGTTACCTATTATCATCTTATAATGATAAGACTCAGGTGTACTGAGTTCCACTACAGCTGTGGCTTTGCTGGGATGTTATCATGTGGATAAGAGTTCCATACATCAATGCTGTCCTGCGGAAGGCTCTATATTTAGCTATATTTAGGTTGTTTAAAAGTCAACCTTAACTCAGGCCGGGCGCAGTGGCTCATGCCTGTAATCCCAGCACTTTAGGAGGCCGAGGCGGGGGGATCATAAGGTCAGGAGATCGAGACCATCCTGGCTAACATGGTGAAACCCCGTCTCTACTAAAAATACAAAAACAAAATTAGCCGGGCATGGTAGCGGGTGCCTGTAGTCCCAGCTACTCGGGAGGCTGAGGCAAGAGAATGGTGTGAACCCGGAAGGCAGAGCTTGCAGTGAGCCGAGATCGTGCCACTGCATTCCAGCCTGGGTGACCTCCGTCTCAGAAAAAAGAAATGTCAACCTTAACTCTACTTAATCCCAATGTAGAATTTTGTTCTCCTAGAATAAAATCTACTTGGTCATGGATCAAGACATTCCTTTCAATCACTACTGGATTTGGATTATTAAATTTTATTTGTTTTCTGCATCTAAGTGAGACTGGTCTAGCACACTAACTGTTAGTACCTGCCTGGTTTTGGTACTGTCCTTGTCTGATCTCAGTATCAGGGTATATTGGTTTCAAAGAACAAAGTGGGAAGATTTCTGTATTTCTCTAGGCTCTGGAGCGGTTTAACAATGTAACTGAATTTTGAAGGGGAGAAATTCAGCCACTAAAATCATTTGGACTTAAGTGTTCTGACGTGAACCAGATCTTAATCACTTTTTCAACTTTTTGGCTGGAGTGCAGTGGCGCGATCTTGGCTCACTGTAGCCTCCACCTCTCAGGTTCAAGCGATTCTCCTGCCTCAGGCTCCCGAATAGCTGGGACTGCAGGTATGTGCCACCATGCCCGGCCAATTTTTGTATTTTTAGTAGAGACAGGGTTTCACCATGTTGGCCAGGCTGGTCTCGAACTCCTGACCTCAAGTGATCCCTCCGCCTTAGCCTCCCAAAGTGCTGGGATTGCAGGTGTGAGCCACCACACATCCAGCCCACTTTTTCAGCTTCTTATGGCCACTGGTCTATTCATATTTTCTATCTTTTGGATATTTATCTTTTCTTGGAAAATAGCAGGAGTCATCTCTCTATATAGGAATTAAGTTATAAGTCTTTCTTGACTTTTAAAATCTCCAATGTGTAGGAAATATTCTCTTTTCTATTCATACTCTTATTTGCACATCCTCATCACATTCTTCACCTGGCTTCTCAGAACTTTCTATTTTACTATTTTTTCCCCACAAAGAATCAGCTCTTAGCTTAATCTGTCAAATTTATTTTCATTTCATTGAGCTATAATCTTACAAAATTATTTTCTTCCCCCTTTTTAGGGTTTTCCTCCCCTAGTGTTCTGAGTTAAATATTTATTTCGTCTACCTTGAGATCTTTGCTTTCTAAAGTAAGCACACTTCAGTTTTTTTGACTTTGTTCTTAATTTCCATTAAAAAATTTTATCACAGAATGTATCTGTATAATTTCTACTTTATGAAACTTGGAGTTTTTTTTGGTGGCCTAATATGCTTTTGTAACCATGAGTGTTTCATGCAAACATGCATTTTTGGTCTTGGGGATGTAAAACCATATATTATAAACATACCAATTATTAGGTATATTATTCAAATCTATGTCATATATCATAATCTCTTAGAGCATCTCTGGGAGGTACACTGAGCCTTCCACTACAGCTGTGGCTTTATTGGGATGTTATGTGGTAAAGCATCCATCAATGCTGTCCTGTGGAAGCCTCTACATTTAGGTTGTTTAAAAGTCATTATTTCTAGGCCAGGCGCGGTGGCTCACGCCTGTAATCCCAGCACTTTGGGAGGCCAAGGCGGACAGATCACTTGAGGTCAGGAATTCGAGATCAGCCTGGCCAACAAGGTGAAACCCCGTCTCTACTAAAATACAAAAATTAGCCGGGTGTGGTGGCAGGTGCCTGTAATCTCAGCTACTTAGGAGGCTGAGGCAGAAGAATCTCTTGAACCCAGGAGGCGGAGGTTGCAGTGAGCCAAGATCATGCCACTGCACTCCAGCCTGGGTGACAGAGCAAGACTCCCTCTCTAAATAAATAAATAAATAAATAAATAAATAAATCTGGAAAACATGACATATGGAACCACATGTTCAGCAAGAATGCACCTTGCCCATGTGAACTGCCAAAAGTGAGGGCTGAAGACTAGTTGCCAAAGCTGTCAAAAAGAGGGCTGGGCATGGTGGCTCACGCCTTTGGGAGGCCGAGGCAGTCGGATCACCTGAGGTCACAAGTTCAAGACCAGCCTGGCCAACATGGCGAAACCCCGTCTCTATTAAAAATATAAAAAAATTAGCTGGGCGTGGTGGCACAGGTCTGTAATCCCAGCTACTCAGGAGGCTGAGGTATGAGAATCGCTTGAACCTGGGAGGCAGAGGTTGTGGTGAGCAGAGATTGTGCCAGTGCACTCCAGCCTGGGTAACAGAGCAAGACTCTGTCTCAAAAAAAAAAGCTGTTAAAAGATCAGATGCAGACATCTGATGTCCCTCTGTCAGAGTGAGAGGGAAGACAGTAATCTCAATGTTCTGCTCAGAAGAGCATTTAAAATAGTCAGAAACTGAAAAAGTACGCCCCAGCCCCTAGTCAAAGGTACATATGAAACAACAGCCCCGACGTATGGTAAGGCTGAAACTGTTTACATTACATTATATAAATTAGAATTTCAGATCAGTTTCCAAGCCGAGCCCACAGACAACCTCATCTTGGTCTAAAACTTCAAAATAAACATACAAGAGGGACGTCTTTAAAAAATAAATAGATAAAAAATTAAAAAAAAATTATAATCTGGGAATAGGAGTGAAAGTAGAGATAATCTCCAAAAGCCTCTTAAAGTTTAAAAAACCAAAATCGGAGCCAGCTCTCATCCAGCAGGTGCGGCAGGTATCACTCGCCCTTGCCATGTTAGAGCTATGTGGTGTTATTTTACTGGATGAAGGAACCATAAAGCCTACTTAAAGGTCAACTTCTTAAAAATCTATTTCTGCTCCTTCCCCTGAACGCAGGAGCCCATGGCAGACTATAGCAGCAGAGATCAACAGCGAACAGACCTCCAGCATTGTCTTCAGCTCTCTCTCTTTAAGCTAAGCTAACAGTTGTAGTAATTCTCGGTGACTCCCGCTAAGGACCCCTTGCTTTTGGAAAACTACAGAATTTTCCAAAAGGTACAGGGACATGTCTTAACCTACATGGTATGTCTGCTGGACTTGGTCAGGTCCCCATGACATTTAGGGGCCAGCTACTAGCCAGGCCATAGGCTGTTTATGAACACAGGTTAGGGAATCTATGATGAAGAGTCTCATGTTTCCCAAAAGGAGGAATTCACTCTTGGATTGCATTTCCTGAGGCTTTATTTTTAGTCCAAACTTAATACCAACTTCCAAATGCCAGAGGGCAACCTCTGTAAGGCACTTGGCCTTACAGGATAGCATTTTCTTTACTCTCAACAGGAAATACAGAAGCCAAGACAGGTGCAAAGTTTGCCTCTTCTGTAATTCCTCTTATCAATGCCATTACGAAATCCCATGATCTATGGGAAATCTATGGTTAAGTCTGAAGGTTTTAAAAAGGCACAATCCCAGGCTGGGCGTGGTAGCTCATTCCTGTAATCCCAACATTTGAGAGAATCACTTGAGCCCAGGAGTTTGAGACCAGCCGAGGCAATATAGTGAGACCTCATTTCCACAAAAAAATTTTTTAAATTAGCCAGGTGTGGTGGTGCATGCCTGTATTCCCAGCTACTCGGGAGGCTGAGGCAAGAAGATCACTTGAACCTGGGAGGTCAAGGATCCAGTGAGCCATGATCATACCACTGCAGTCCAGCCTGGATGACAGAACAAAATTTTGTTTTATGAAATAAAAAAATAAATAAGTCATGGTACTTCAGGGAACCCCAAGCTCCTCAGAATGGGTTTATTCTAAATCTGGCAATGGAGGCAGGAATGGAGCCATCCCAACAGCTGCTACCTGGCTCCTGGGCAAGGCCTCTGTCCATAGGTAAAGCCAGCTAATAAAGAGCCCAGCACAAATAGTCCTACTAGGCTCCTGAGGAAGAGTGCTAACTGGTGTTATTTTAATGTACCAGAACCCCTGGGAAGGCACAGGCTGGGAATATAGTGCTGAGGAAGTGGGGTATTATACACCAGATAGTGCTTGTGCATTAGGCTCAGTCCTTCAAAACCTAGAATAGTGGAAACCCTTCTCATGGACCTGCCCAGTTATTTTGGTTCTAAGCTAGGCCAGAATCAATCTGCTAAATGGTTTACCATGGCAATACAAGCTGTAGCAGAAACCCTGGGACAGGAGAGTCAAGCGCTGTGGCCAGGACACCTAAGGCTTAGAGGGTTTTCCAGTAGAACCTTTCCATATCTTCCTTTGTGAAAGCTAAGGGTAGGAGAGGTGTGTGGGAGAACCACGGCCAGCAACAAAGGGGGTCTTCTTTGCTAAGAGAGACTCAGCCAGTTGCTCTGTCAGGACAAGAGGGAAGGAGAGTAGGGATGGGCTAGTAAAGACAAACTTCACACTGATTGTGAAACTCAGACTCATCCTTGTCTAGTCCACTGTGGCTAAACGAACACTGCACCCCCTCCCTGTTTCCTACAGGCCATCAAAATGGCCACAGAGTCCAGCCACAGCTCACCTCATGAGTTCCATGAGAGAAGTTCAGACGAGCCACATTCATTCCAGACTTAATCATCTCCTTCAACGTCTCCACTGATCGGGAAGCTGGGCCTATTAGGAAAAGTTTTAAAGCCACAAGTATTAATTATTCAAAGAAGGAAACACATTTAAGTTTGCTTAAGTTTAAAGAATTTTTTTCCCTGAAAACTTTTCCTCTCCCAAATAGCTCAAAAGTCTTAAAGGCTACTACCGTGCCAGCTTACTTTCTTGATTTACTGGGACACTTCGACCATTTCCTTCAAATTCTGCAGGCTCCCACTATATCAGAAAAGCCTAGGTTAAGACTTGGCCAGCCTTCTCCACCCTCACTGAAACCCAGCCAGATGTCCAACCACAGAATCTTGGTAGCACAGAACATGTTAAGAAGATCTCTCCTAGGTCTTTAAGTTGCTCCTACAAAGACCTGCTAAGGAAAACATCCTCTAAATTTTGCCTATAGCATAAAACCTAAAGCATATGCATTCTTTTTGCAACAAATTATTTTTTATTATAAACTGGTAATTTATAATTTGGGTTACAAAGTTATGTAATCCAATACATAGTTTGGATACAATGTGGAATAATTAAATCAGGTTAGTTAACATATCCATGACTTCAAATACTTAACATTTTTGTGGTGAGAACATTTGAAATTTACTCTTAGCAATGTTTTTTTCTTTTTTCTTCCTTTTTTTTTTTTTTTTTTTTTTGAGACAGAGTTTCGTTCTTGTTGCCAAGGCTGGAGTGCAATGGTCAGATCTCAGCTCACTGCAACCTCCACCTCCCAGGTTCAAGCGATTCTCCTGCCTCAGCCTCCCAAGTAGCTGGGATTATAGGCACCCGCCACCACCCCCGGCTAATTTTTTTGTATTTTTAGTAGAGACGGGATTTCCCCATGTTGGCCAGGCTGGTCTCGAACTCCTGACCTCAGGTGATCTGCCTGCCTCAGCCTCCCAAAGTGCTGGGATTACACACATGTGCCACCGCGCCCGGACAATTATTTTTTCTTAAGACAGGATCTCGCTCTGTTGCCCAGACTGGAGTGCAGTGGTGTGATCACGGCTCACTGCAACTTCAATCTCCTGGACTCAAGTGATCTTTGTCTCAGCCTCCCATGTAGCCAGAACTACAGGCGCACACCACCATGCCCAGCTAATTTTTTTTTTTTTTTTTTTTTTTTTACTTTTTGGAGAGACAGGGTCTAAGTTGCTCAGGCTGGTCTCAAATTTCTAGCCCCAGGCAATCCTCCCACATTGGCCTCCCAAAGTGCTGGGAGCCACCATACCTGGCCATCTTAGCAATTTTGAAATGTCTAATACTCTCTTATTAACTGTATTTGCCATCCTGTGCACATACTAATTCTTTACTGCAACTTCCTATGACCTGAGTCCTTTCATAAGAATCTGTGTAGTATCCCATGTAGCACCTAGGTTTGTTAGGACATTTAGTTACTCTTTTCAGGAGAGAAAGGTCACTGCCCATGAAGCCCTTTTTTGGGGGAAGGGGCACACCCGCTCACCAATGGTACAGATGATGCCAGTGTTCCGGGCTGTGATGGGTGGTGAATCAATGTCCAGGCGGCACATGTGCTCCAGGAATGTGTCAGCCATGGCTGCATGCAGCTGCTGGGTCTGAATGAAGGCAGTCCCGGCTTCACTATGTGGCTTCGACATGGCTGCTGAGGTCCTGGGTCCAGACAAATTGAAAGGGAGTGGTAAGACTGAGAAGTGGTTAATATACCATTTAGCATAGAAGGCTGTCTCCTGCTTACACATTAACTCAATAAGCACGCTTTGTACACAAGCCACAGGGAAGCCAGACATGATCTGGTTATGTGGTTGCTCCTCATGTTAGAAAAAGGGTTCACAAGATTGTGAACAATGGAAAGGACCTTACTGAACAAGTTAAAACCTCCCACCCACTCCACATAGTCCCAAGCACCCACAGTAAGCAGGTCTCTCTTACACTGGGCTGACATCTACCTACACAGCTTTCCCACCACCCTATCTATAAATAACATCATTTAACATGCACTGAAGGAGCTTCCAATGAAGGAAGTTGTAACCAATCTTCCAGTGATACAAACAACTGACTCCTAGCTTAGTGACCTGATAAGCCTAGATCTCTGTATGTCAAGCTGTCTCAAAGCTAAAAATAGCTGCTTTGTCGTGGGGCACCCATATTGCCGCTTTACAATCCTCACCCAAACCCAAAGTCATTCCCCTGAATGCAAAAGCTTCCATCCCAGGAGTCTAAACCTAAAACCACATCTACTGTTGGCCAGAAGGACGTTAGGACACGCAAAGCAATTTGCAATTTGCAAAGCAAGGATAACATAAGGGCACTGGTATAATTCTAAAATTATCACAACTACATTAACAAGATAGTTGCAACATAGAGAAAGTAAAGTTGCTGGTCAAATCTTTTCCCCAAATGATTTTTGATACACATCCTGATTTCTTTTCTAAGCCTGACAAGTATAACACCACTCTGTAACACAGACCATCAGTTCCAGGTAATTAACTAGCCCAGGTCACAATCCTGACAATAGCCCCGACCTTTGCTTTCTTCATTAATGACTTACAACTAAACTCACTCAGCCTGTTAGTTAGCTGATTAGAGACAAAGACTCAGGAGAAGCTTCCAGGCAGTGTTTGAATAACTATCAGGTAAGGATGTGAACCAGACCAGGCAGTGTTTGAAGAACTATCAGGTAAGAACGTGAACCAGAAGCTTGCTACATGTCTCATCAGAAAGCTGTTTGCTTGAGTTCTCAGACCAAGGGCTACTCTTTCTAAAACCCTTAAGCCTAAATGCTTCAGCCAACCAGGGCTCAGGAACAAGCCCCTCTTTAGCCCTTCCCCACCTCATCCTAAATCTCAAAGTTCCAAATCAAGGCATCTCACACATATGACCCTTACTCCTTTACCCTGTTCCATCCCTGACTTTGTAGGCTCTCTGGGTGGCTCGAGTAGAGTATGCATCTAAATCCATCTCTGCCATCTCCAAAGAAGGCCCGTTAAGGTCCAAGGAGCTCTGAAGGCAGTAGTGAACAGTCTGTTGGCTATGGAAAACTGATGGCCACAAGTCCTCAACCACAGGTTCTGAAACTTTTAAAATGGGGAAATAAGATACCGGCTAACTGTTCAACATGACAAATGCACTCTTCATTTCGATGTGTACTTCCTAAGCCCCTAATATCTACTATGTACCAAAATGAAAAAAAATCAATCCTCTCTTCCAGGACCTATATGGTTTTGTATCTCCTAGCACCTAGTATGTGGAAGCATTCCAGTGTTTGTTAAATGACCTTTCAGTCTCTCTGAATGCCTCTTTGTCAGAATCAAAAGTTATGCCTCTGCTCCCCCTTCCCTAAATCTGAGGAACTTCTGCATTACGGACAGGAAAGCCTGGGGCCCCTGGTCCCTTTCCCTACACTCATGGTTGAGGGAGGGCTCGCATACCTTCAGAGCTCCCAGCTGGGCTTTGGCTGTTAAGGGAACATTACTACTGAGAGATGGCACATCAGGCCAACTGGAACACAAAGGCTTTGCTGTGGCCTCCAATGGGCCTACAATCTAGGGACTGTATTGTGAACATAATAAGAGATCTGAATAAGTGGGTTGGAGTAACTAATTCCATTCTTTTTAAAAACCATCAGCTGGCTCTTCTTAGACCTGAGATATCAGGGTCTTCCTGTAAAGACCTGGCTGGGGCCACTAAATATCAGGTCATACCTTTGGTTCTCTGGGCTTGGGCTTCCGGTGACATAATGCTCCCCTTTTGGCTCAGGGTGGCTCCTTGGCCTCACTTGCAAAGACCGCTCAGAGCTGAATAAGGTGTGCCCTGAAGAGCTGTACAAGGATTAAGGTAAAAGCTGAGTGTAACTAAAGCTCTTTGGGGTAATGGAAAAATTACCTTAATAACCAGGTATCCAGGTGGCAGCTGCTCTAGAGATTCCGCTGTTATGTCTCTTTAAACCTGTAATTTACTAACATTCCACTATTCTATACAATAACCTGGTCCCTCCCCTTTTGGGAGCGGGGAAGGGACACCAAATTAAACACACCTAAAAGACCTGGGAGGATATATACTGAAATTTTAATAGGATGTCATTGGGGTGGCAGGATTACAGAAAAAAAAAAAATTCTTCTTTATTAACAAATTTACTGATATAAATATAAAAATACTTTTATAGTAAGAAATTATGTGTACCTCTTTTGGAAATATTTATATGCATCCTATAAAATTGTTGGGAGGAAGTAAATGAAATGTGAAGATACCAATTCCATTAATCAATTGTTGCTCTATGCACTTCAAGAATAATCTGCTTTTAAAAGGTGGCAGAGAAAAGATGCATGTCTCAAGTTCTGTACACTGGGTTGTGATTAAAAAAAAAAAAGAAGATACACGTCTTAGGCCCTACATCACAAATATACTGCAGAACAGTTTCAATGGCTTAAGAAGGTCAACCTTAATACATTCAGAACCTCAAAGCAAAAAAAAAAAAAAAAAGTCCATAGGATAATCCCATGCCTCAAACCTGTTAGTAACATGCCCAAATACAGCAAACTAGTGTGTTCTCAAGCTTTACAGTAAAAGCTTTTGACAATGTTCTGGTACAGAAGGGCTGCCTGCAAGTCCAGGAGATGCCATTAGCAGATAAAATTATATTGGCCTCAAACACAAACCCTATTTCAACTATCTCAAATTAAATCTGATGCCTATAAACTCTAATTTTTTGCCAGTAAGTACAAAAATGACAAATGAAGATTTCTATAGTGGATTTACACATTAGCAGTCAAAAAAAAGCTTGCTTGTCAGCAAGTTCATCCAGACTCCAGATCTCATGTGTCCATGCTCTCTACCGAGCCAGAGACCTCATATCTCATGCCCAGGTCTTTCCTCAGGCTCTGACCTGAAGCCTCCCTTGCAGGCATGGCCAGAGCTCTCCTGTCTTCTCCAAAATCCTCCACAAGCCTCTTCACAGCACAAACTGCCCATCCCACCAACCACCTACCTAGAGTTGTATGTAAAACACTCACTGGACTCCCCTGGCTCCAGGAAAGCAGCCCAGCCTTGGTTTCTCAGGGCAGACTTCTGGGAAAGACTCCTCTCCCTCATGCCAGCTGCCTGGACAGTGCCTGCCCGGACATGTGGCCCCACCCATGCCAGTCTGACTCACTATTGCATCCTCCTCCTAGGAAGGCACAGACATGCAGAGCCAACCCCCAGCCAGCAGTGGAAGCCTGGCGTATCCACTGATAGCAGCACACACCATGCCCAGGTCCAGGAGCCTTATTCTTGAGCCTGAGCCCCTGCAGTAAGATCTTCCTCAGAGCCATGTCTCCTCTGTGAGAAAGGAGACACTATCTCTAAGAGGCCTTAGTCTGCAGTGACAGGTTGGAACAGGCACAATCACAGCTCAGCTCCAAGTGCCCTATTCTCCCTTTCCTTTCTCATCTCAGACAGCTCCTGGCTTTTTATATTAGTTTCCTTTGTGTCAGACACAATTTTTTGGCCATTCTTCAGAAACCAGGAGACAAAAATCATAAAAAATACCCAATACTCCTCCCTCCAACCTTTTTTTTTTTTTTTTTTTGAGACAGGGTCTCACTCTGTCACCCAGGCTGGAGTGCAGTGGTGTGATTATATTATATTACAGCTCACTGCACCCTCAAACGATCCTCCAGCCTCAGCATCCCAAGTAGCTGGGACTACAGGCACGAACCACACCCAGCTTCCATGCTCCACTTCTAAGGGCCAGGACTGTTGTTGGGTTGTGCTGGGAAAGATTCACGCTTCACTCCACCAATTCTTTCACAAAGGACCAAATCATTCTGCCCTAATAAACTAGCCTGGCCCGCGAGTCTGCATCTGCCTAAGTCATTTTTCCTTTGTACCAATTATGCTCCGATACCAACCTCATCACATAGATCAACTATAAAATGATGGCACCTGATGCTCACTTTCTCCCTCCAGCATTGCCAATATGTACCCAAGACTGTGTTCCTTCCTGTGACGTCAGTTTGCTACCTACACCTCTCCAAGCCATCATGAAGGCCTTTCAATCCTCAACTCTTCCGAACACCTGCATCCGTTAGAAAGTTCGCATCATGATATGCTGGCATTCAGGTCAGCCTGCTCTCTAGCTCTCTTCCTCAACAATGGAAATGGAATTTCTAAGATTTGCCCTAATCAAACTAGGCCAGCAACATGATCAAAATGGGTGATGGGCCAGCAGAACCTAGTAAGGTCTGGAGTAGGCACTGTTCGTCTTCATCTACAGTTAAGGGTAACGACAATAATGTATTTGCATATGGGTGCAGGATACAGAGGATAAGATATCTTCTAGCTAAGAGACCTGGGTCTGAAGCCCACACTTTAACCCCAGGAGGCCCCATAGCAGAAAGCAGTATGGTGTTACCAGGCTACACAGAACAAAATGAGCCCACTTGTAGGTTCTAGTAAAATTCCCTGGCTTTAAAAAAAAAAAAAAATCTTGGCTCTTTTATTTATTCGGGGCTAAAAGTAAATGACTTGTCAACAGGAACCTAAGGTCCTATTTCCAACTAGAGTGTGGAATAGGGAAGAGCAGCTGATGCTAAATGGGCCTACTTCCCTCAAAGACCGCTCAACTTCAGGTGAAGAAGTCCTAAGTCAGAGAACCCTCAAAGTCCTCAGATGCCGAGGATTTCCTGGTTCTATCCCAGCTGCTCAGTGCAGAGAACAGGTTTCAGCCTGAAGGAGGTGGTTTGGGGGAAGCATTAGTTGCCCTGGGACATGGTGCCTCCTTACTAGGATTAAAAGTAGGGCGGCGTTTCTGGGTATGATATCCACACTCTAAAATCAGCAAGGGACCTGGGATCCTGATTTAGGGTCCTCTTAACTGCAACTAAGGTGGGTGATGGCCTCAGCAATTGAGGCACTGGCTCAGCATTTACTGGAAGGGCTGCCCTGTATTCTAGTCGGGGGGGATAAAGGAGGGAAGGCAGTGCCAACTCCTCCAAGAGCACTGAACTAGTTAGTATGACTGGTCTTCCTACGGCAGCCTTTATAGGTTTGCTTCTATTTTGTTATGAATTAAAGAAAAAAAAAGTTTTAACATTTGCATCTCTACCACCCAGAACTGACCATTAACAGAGCCATGGCTGGCTGTGGTGGCTCACACCTGTAATCGCAACAGTTTGAAAGGCTGAGGCAGGCAGATCACTTGAGGCTAGGAGTTCGAGACCAGCCTGGCTAATATGGTGAAACACTGTCACTACTAAACATACAAAAATTAGCCAGGCGCACACCTGTAATCCCAGCTACTTGGGTGGCTGAGACACAGAATTGCTTGAATCCAGGAAGTGGAGGTTGCAGTGAACGGAGATCGCACCACTGCCCTCCAGCTTGGACAACAGAGTGAAAAACTATCTCAGAAAAAAAGGAAAAAAAAACCCCACAAATAAAGGCTGAGCTGTATTTTCTTTAATTTCTTTTTTTTGAGATGGAGTCTCGCTCTGTTGCCCAGGCTGGACAGTGGCGCGATCTCAGCTCACTGCAAGCTCCACCTCCCAGGTTCAGGCCATTCTCCTGCCTCAGCCTACTGAGCAGATGGGGGACTACAGGCGCCCGCCACCACGCCCGGCTAATTTTTTTTTTTTTGTATTTTTAGTACAGACGGGGTTTCACCGTGTTAGCCAGGATGGTCTCGATCTCCTGACCTCATGATCTGCCTGCCTCGGCCTCCCAAAGTGCTGGGATTACAGGCATGAGCCACTGTGCCTGGCCCTCTTTACTTTCTAAAAATAAAAACAAGAATTGTAATTTTATACAGTTCATTTTTTCTCCATCCCCAAGCTCCTCCAACCCTTTCCACCTCCAACATAAACTTTTTTTCCTATTTTATTTATTTAAATAGAGATGGGAATCTTGTGATGTTGCCCAGGCTGGACTCGACCTCCTGGCCTCAAGTTAAGGCTCCTGCACCAGCCTCCCAAAGTGCTGGGATTACAGGTGTGAGCCACTGCTCCCAGCCACATCATGCATTTTGACACCCAATCACTGTCATGAACTCTGTATCCTTCCAGTTCACTGAAGTCTATGTACAGTGTATCTATATCTATACTGAACCCTGTAATATTGTGGTTTTCTTAATGCCCTAAGTGGTATACTGTATATATCACTGAGTAACTTGTTTTTCACTCAGCAGCACATTTAAGATCCATCCAGTGGGTATATGGATCTAGCTAATTCATTTGAACTGTTACACTAGTCTACCGTACAACAGACCATTTTATTTATGGACTGCCTTACTGGTGGCCACTCTCCCTCCCCGTTAAACTAAGTTTCCTCTATTAATCAATACTCTTGTAGTACATGTATCCCTGTACTGTGTGAGTTTCTATATATCCAGAAATTGAAGTCTTAGGTCATAGAGTATGTTTATTTCTATTTTTACTAAATACGGCTGAATTGCTCTCCAAAGTGGCTATATCAATGAATGCTGAGTTGCTGCCTTCCTCACCTTTTTCCACACTTGGTACTGCCAGACTTTTTAAATGTTTGCCCATCGCTGACATTTGTTTTTCTGCTCATCTAATGTTAATAACCAAAGAGGGATACCCAGATAGTTTCAACATTTACAACATCTCTATTTCCCTGCTTAACTCAATCGAATCTCCTCTGAAATGGCATGGTGGACACAGTGTGTCTTATGTGCCCTGACTGACTCCACTGATGGTCAGTTCTTTTTCGCTCATGGCCAAGGGAGATATCAGTTGTTTAAAATTGAAGAAACATGGCCAGGCGCGGTGGCTGACGCCTGTAATCCCAGCACTTTGGGAGGCCAAGACAGGTGGATCACGAGGTCAGCAGATCGAGACCATCCTGACTAACACAGTGAAACCCCGTCTCTACTAAAAAATACAAAAAAATGAGCCAGGCGTGGTGGCAGGCACCTGTAGTCCCAGCTACTCAGGAGACTGAGGCAGGAGAATGGCGTGAACCCGGGAGGCGGAGCTTGCAGTGAGCTGAGATTGCACCACTGCACTCCAGCCTGGGTCATGGTGCGAGACTCCGTCTCAAAAAAATAAAATAAAATAAAATAAAAAATGAAGAAACATTATCTGCAAGTAAACTGAAGATGTTTGGAAGGGATAGGACTCCCTTCAGAGAATCTTGACTGCAGTGTTCAGCCAGCAGCTGTGCTGGTCCACAGTCTGAAATGCTAGGACTGGCAACCTCACTGCCCTTGAATAACTGGTTTTGGCATCTCTCCCACCGCAGCCCCAGCCTGCTTCCAAGACTGCTTGCTGGCATGAGGAAAGAGGCTTAGGGCTCCCCAGGAGCTTTGTCTATGGACAGAAGTGGGGGAGGTGAGTCTCAGAGGCCACCGAAGGTACTGCAGCCGGCTTGTTCCCTCCTACGTGCAGACAAGCACAAACCACTGCAGGGGCGGGGCTTCACCGCACTGCATGGTAGGGGCCCTAAAGCCCCCAACTCCTGAGCTGAGCAGTCATACCAAGAGGCCGGAAGGCCCAGCAGATGCTGCACATCACCCTCCACCACTCACCCAGGCTCACCTTCCCACAACAGCTTCTTTAACAAAGCCCCAAGTATTCAAATTACTCAATTATCCAGTCTGCCCCTTGGTAAAAAAATGCAAGCTCCCCGCAAGTATGGTGGTATCAAAAATGGTCTTCATATATCTGGTTGTTTAGCTCTATTCCCATCTGTATCAGAACTGATGCTTAAAGGAACAACTTAAAATCCTTAAGACCTCATACCAAATAAACCAATCTCACAAAGACCCTTGAAGTTGCAATAAAACTCTGCTCACAGGGGCAACGCATTCTTGTGTTATACCAGCTAATTGAGATTTGACTGTGGACTTTTGGAGTGATTCAGAAAGAAGGGTAATGTTAAATGAGTCATTTTCCTCTACTCCGGTCTCAGTCTTAACTCTTGGCCAAGATAACACATCCTGACTTGCCTTCATAAAAGCTGCAGCAGGCCATGTGCAGTGGCTCATGCCCCTAATCCCAGCACTTTGGGAGGCTGAGGCCGGTGGATCACCTGAGCCAGGAGTTCAAAACCAGCCTGGCCAACATGGTGAAACCCCATCTCTACTAAAAATACAAAAATATTAGCTGGGCATGGTGGCAAGTGCCTGTAATTCCAGCTACTTCGGGAGGCTGAGGCAGGAGAATTGCTTGAACCCAGGAGGTAGAGGTTGCAGTGAGCCGAGATCGCACCATTGCACTCCAGACCGGGCAACAAGAGCAAAACTGTCTCAAAAAAAAAAAAAAAAAAAAAAAAAACTGAAGCAAAATAAACTAAAAGCCAACTACAGTGAGTTTGTAATGTAAGTGCTGCATTTTTTTCTACCTTCCTGCCCATGGCCATTTCCTCATTTCTTCCATTGCCTCAATATTAAGAAATAAACAGCTTTAGGAAATAGAATGGTTTTTCCTGTGACCCCACATCAGTGTCACAACATTCAAGGCACAGAAGCAACTCCCATAAAGTGCTAGCTGTTTAGAGTCACAGCCACCAAATTTGCTAAGTCACTTGGGGTATGGTTCTTAAAGAGCTAATGATGCTCTTTGCTAAAATATGAATACAACATTATTTCTAATGCAATGCTTAAAATGAAAGCAGCCTTGCTAGACAGGAGACCAACATCCATACATTTTGGCTCAAGTCAGTAACTGAGAAATGAGTTCAAGAACCTTCTTTAAGTCATCATTAATCAAGTCCCAGGAGAGATGGCTGTGCCCGCTACAAAAGGGCCAGGAATGAAGCTGCACAGACTGCGTTAGCTGAGCACTGGGCTCTGCCACTCTGCACTTAAGGCAGTACAGAGAACCAGGTGACCCGGACCAATCATTTTTTAATTAGTTGAGGCTTTTTTTTTTTTTTTTTGAGACGGAATCTCGCTCTGTCGCCCAGGCTGGAGTGCAGTGGCGAGATCTCAGCTCACTGCAAGCTCCATAGTTGAGACATTTTTAATTAGGGGAAATGCATGCTTCATTATTTGACTCACTGAAAGGGGAGAAGGGACTTTTTAAGCCTGCAAGAACCACAATGTAGTTTCCCCACTCACCCAGCGAAGATAATTCTCTCAAAAGCAGAATAATTGAAAGGTTGAGTCATCCTCCCCACAGAGCCCCACTCCCCCACAGATTTGGTGATAGGTTACATTTCCCTTCCCCACAAGGCAGCCCCACTACTGCCCCCACAGCACCTCAGGCCACCAAAGGGCAAATTATTTGCTAACAATGCTGCAGCAGGGGAGTCCTGACCTCCATCTCCTCTGTGGCCTAGGGAGTGGCCACACTCTCAAGACGGCCAACTGGGGGCTACTGACCCTGGCTCCAATCCTGATCTCACCAGCAGGCAGAGCAAGTCAAGGGCTGGAATGTTCCTGTTAAGTAGTATTCCACTTACAGGGGAACACCAGAGGCTTAACTCAGCCCCTCCTTGCCTGCCTTTGTCTAGAGGTCCCAATCTCAGATGACCAAAAAGCATCTGCTCCAAGCAAGAGTTGGAAAGTTACATTATCAGTTACTTTGCCAATATTAAATCAGATCCCTGGGGGGACTGGTTTCCAGGAGACATGTGGTTATTCAGAGAGCCTGATTCCCCACGATTAGCTGTAGGCGTTTGGCGACAGTAGGAAGATAATGAATCAACGCCCTTATGCTCAATTGTGGACTAAGTAATTGTGCTCAAAAATAATATATTCAGTCACAGGCTTTTCTTCTGGGTATTTCGCCAGAGATTAGACACTTAACTGAGTGTGCAACATCCACGTAAGCATGAATCCTTTCAACCATCATGAGGAAAATGTTACTCCCAGTTTTCCCAGCGGAAACTGAGGTATAGAGGCTGAACTTCTTCAGAGTCTCAGGAAATTAATGAGTCAAACCTGATTCTAAACGCCTTTTTGACAACTTCCTAATGTCTCTCTCCACGTGGACCTTCACTGTCGGCCTCACTTTAACCCGTACCAGCAAGGTAGCCAAGGGATGCCTTTACATGACTGAGTCTTTAAATGACCTTCAAACTGGAAGGTGCTTTCCTGCATCTTCTAATCCAGTGTGCTTGCCACCTGGTGAGACCTTATGAGGCTTCCTGTCCCCCTCCCTCCCACAGCAGGAAGCTCGTACCCCACTCCCAGCATTACAGGGGATACATTTTAAGATTGTAAGCTCGGTGGGCTATGACTCGTCTAGTCATCCTGGTCCCTAACTCCGACCCCCAAACAGCCCTTGACCCACACCGTTTGCGTTCAGTGAACGCGGCAGATTTCCTGCATCCTCCGTAACTAGATCCCCACCCCACCCCGCGGCCTCCGCGTTCCACAATCAGGACGCATTTGTTAAAAAACGTGCCGGATAATTGGGAAAAAAAAAAAAAGAAACAAAGAAAAAAAAAAAGAAACGTGCCGGAGAGGCGCGGAACCGGCGAGGGCCAGGAGGCCCCAGCAAAGCCTGCAGAGGTTTATCCCGCCCGTTACGCGGCCCAAGGCCATCGCCCGGTGAAGCGGCGTGGGCCCTGGGCGCGGCTGCTACGTGCAGCCCGGCCGCGGCGAGATGGAGCGTGGTCCCTGGCGGCCACCCGGCAAGGGCCAGGAGAGCTCTCGGGCCCCGAGCCATTCCCAGGCCCTCGCAGGCCGCCCATCTAATCCCGGCCACATGGGACGGCACCGCGCCGTAGGGGCAGCCCGCCCTGCCTCCCGGCAGCGGGGCAGGCCAACGTTACGTAAGCCTCCAGCTCCCCCTGGGCCGCCGCATCCCGCCCGCCGCGCGGGGCACCCAGCCCAGCCCTCCGCCCGCCCGCCCCGGACACGGGGCCCCAGCACCGCCCGAGCCTGCTGGGAGCTGGGAGGCGGTGATGGAAAAGTGGCGCGGGACCGCGCTCGGAGACCAGAGCAAGTGGGCGGGCGCGACCGGAGCAGAGAGGGAGGGAGGGAGCGGACACGTCAGGCGTGGAAGGGGATGCGGGGGAGCGGACGTGACCAGCGCGCAGGGGGAGGGGCGGCGAGAGGGAACTGGGGCGCGGGAAGGGCGGTCGCGCAAAAATGGAGAATGGACGCGGGAGGGGAACCAGAACGCAGTTTCAATGAGTTACACGGAAAGCATTAGAATCAGGGGACAAGCACAGGTTGAAGAGGAGGGGGTGGAAGGACCGCACTTAAGGAGGAAGAGGGAGAAACGAGCACGGAACAGGCGGCGCGGAGAAAGGGGAGGCAAGGGTGGAATCAATCACGAGGGACCGAGAGAAGGCAGGCAAGGATGGAGGCGCATTGAGGATTGGGGCAGGAGGAAGAGGATGGGACCAGAATGAGGGGGTAGGGCTGGGGCGGGAAAGGAGCCGGCGGACCCGCCTGATCTGGAAGGAACGGCGCTGGGGACTTCTGAGGCGCAGGCCCCTGGCGTGAGAAGCCGTTCTCCTCTCTCTGATCTCCACCGCATCCCAGACGCCCCGGATCCCGCGCCGCCCCGCCTGCGTGCCCGGGGCCGGCCGGCGCGCCGGGATTCCGCACTAGCCGGGCGCACTGGCCCTTGGTGGGGACGGATGGCGTAGCCTCCTGCACCGCTCACCTTCGGCGCTGACCGACTCGGGCTACGCTGCAAAGACGAAGAGATCTGGAGCCACGCGGCGTGCAGCTGCTGCGCGAGGAGCCGCTGCCTCAGCCTCAAGGTTATCCCGCTGCGGGCTGCCGCAATCCCTCCGCCGCCCCGCCCTCTGCCCAATCCCGGCTCCGGGCGACCCGTGCCCCGCCCCCTGCGTCCTCGCGGGCGCAGTCACCTTCAGGAGGAAGCGCGGCGGCGGCGGCGGCGGCACGCGCGGGCAGGTTGCCCTTTCGGTGGGACTAAATTCTGCGGCGGAAGGACACGGATTCAGAGTCACAGTTAAAGAAACCTGATGGCCAATGGGGACGCGGCGGGGCAACGGGGCCCGCCCCCGCAGCGACTTCCTTCCCAGACCCCCGGGCACCCGGCCACCTGTTGCCGCCAAGTTGGGCTGCCAGATGGGGTGTTTTTTCTTGGCTCTCGGCCCAGGCCACCCCAGCTGTCCCGACCTACCTGGGCAGGGCCCAGATTTATGAGTTCCGGGGCAGCATTCTCCCGGCCCCGCCCTGCCACTCCCAACTCCTCGGGGTGTCTGCCCTGGCGCACCCTCGGAGACTGAGCTGACGGGAAGTTGGGGAGAGCTGCAGACTCGTGCGTGGTTGGAGGTCCTGGCCGCCTTCGGAGGGGCTCTGGCACTGGAGCGGCAGTAGGGAGAACTAGGGAGTGCGAAGTGGGCCTGGAGCGGGAGCGCGAGGCCGTTTTCCTCTTAGGACCATTCATTGTCTAAGGACCGCGGAACAAGGAAGGACAGGTTGGGGCCATGTGAATAATTTAGTAGGGTCTGGAATCCTGCAGAGCGAATGCCTGAGAGTAGAAAGCAAATAGACGGTGTTGATATTAGCGCAGAGCTGGGCATCTGGAAATATCAAGTCAGAACATTAGAGCCGATAACCTATGCAGGAGTCAGCATTTCTGTTTTCACCCTTGTCGTGAATTTAAGTCAGTATTGTTGGAACTTTTCTTACATTTTTCTACAAGACATTTTCTGATTTCCCAATTGTTAGCCAGCAACCAATGATGCGAGCAGTTATCAATTAAACAGCTGTTAACTCTTGCCTTCATTCACAGATACAATGTTGCGCATTCAAAATGTGAAGACCGTTCTCTTAGGTTCTTTTTTTCTTTTCCTGGCAAAAGAGACCAAATGGGTGTGACCTGCTCAGGCATACCCGCTGCCTGCAGCTGAATCACAGGCCTTCATTCGCTTCCTGTTGGCTCAGATAAGCTGGAAGGAGACAGTGACAGCCTAAAAGTAAATTTCTGTTTGAAGTGAGATAAAAATCTTTCACTTTCTTCTGTAAGCCTTTCCTGGTCCCTTTAGTTGTTGTTAGGAAGGAAATGCTTTATTATTAAGGTGGTGAAAGAACATGAAGTTGTTGAGAAGGAAAAAAGACATGCCCCCCTAGGGAGGGTTAGATTCCTCCCTATCAGAGAAAGAGGGATGGCATAAAAGGCCCTCCCTGGCCCCTGAGCTGAGGACAAACTAAGAACAGTGGTGGACAACACTGGGATGGCAAGGTTCTGGCCGATGCTGGACTATATTGTATTTTAAAGTTCTAAATTGTCTGGGTGCAGTGGCTCACGCCTGTAATCCCAACACTTTGGGAAGCCGAGGCCGGCGAATCACATGAGGCCAGGAGTTGAGACCATCCTGGCCAACGTGGCGAAACCCCGTCTTTACAAAAACTAGATGGGCTAGGTGGTGCACGTCTGTAATCCCAGCTACTCGGGAAGCTGAGGCAGAATCGCTTGAATCCGAGAGGTGGAGGTTGTAGTGAGCAGAGATCACTCCACTGCACTCCAGCCTCCGTGACAGAGCCAGACCTTGTCTCAGAAACAAACAAACGAAAAAGTTCTAAATCTTGATATGTTCCCAAGACTGAAATGCACATGTAGAATTGATGGCAAACTGTAACTCCTCAGTTGCAGATTTAGATCTGACAGTTCTAGAAATGCTGTCCACGAGCCTCTGGCAAAGACAAATCCAGCGAATCCTTGCTCACATTAGATGCATAGTAGGCCGGGTGCGGTGGCTCAGGCCTGTAATCCCAGCACTTGGAGGCAGAGGCGAGCGGATCACGAGGTCAGGAGATCGAGAGCATCCTGGCCAACATGGTGAAACCCCGTCTCTACTAAAAATACAAAAATTAGCTGGGCATGGTGGCGGGTGCCTGTAGTCCCAGCTACTGGGGAGGCTGAGGCAGGAGAATCACTTGAACCCAGGAGGAAGAGGTTGCAGTGAGCCGAGATCGCGCCACTGCACTCCAGCCTTGGCAACAGAGCGAGACTGCGTCTCAAATAAATAAATAAATAAGTGCATAGTAAAAATTTGTCACACTGAAGGTAATTTTCTTTTTGCCGATAAGTAGCACAGTATCGAAGATCAAGCTTGGAGGCCAGATGTCAACCGTTGGCTCACGCCTGTAATCCCAGCACCTTGGTTGGCCGAGGCGGGCAGATCACGAGGTCAGGAGATCGAGACCATCCTGGCTAACACAGTGAAACCCCATCTCTACTAAAAATACAAAAAATTAGCCGGGCGTGGTGGCACGCACCTGTAGTCCCAGCTACTCAGGAGGCTGAGGCAGGAGAATTGCTTGAACCCGAGAGGCGGAGATTGCGGTGAGCCGAGATTGTGCCACTGCCCTCCAGCCTGGCTAACAGCAAGACTCTGTCTCAAATTAAAAAAAAAAAAAAAAAGATCAAGCTTGGGTTCCATCATATCTTAGTTCCAGTTCCCTATGACCAAATATTGTAATTTAATGTGTAGAAGTCCAGTTCCTCAAAAGTAAATTGAGGACAATTTACTTTTATGGTGGGGTTTGATGATGTATGTGAATGATTCCAACACTGCCCAATAGGCATCCTCTTTCTTTGGGAATTGACTACTCCTGGAGGGCTGTCCTTGTGTGACACACAGACACACACACACAGACACACACACACAGACACACACACACACACACACACACACACACACACACACACACACACACACACACACGTTTTCATCCAAAGTTCCTTGCTTATAACTCCCACAGCTCTTGTTAGTCTTTTGTTTATAATGTTGGGGGCACTTTAGGCTCAGAAGCAGGCCTCGGAGAACAGAATTCTCTCTCTCTCCATTCTTCTGCCTTCCTTTCACCTGTTCCTTTTCCCCCAAGGCAGAAATCTTCCCCCAACTTTGTGTCTTGGAGCTGGCTATAAATGAGTTATTTGTCATACCTTTTCTGATTGTAGGTTGTAAGACCCCCATTTCAGAAGGGTACCTGCCCTGTACCTTGGAGGCAGGGATGCTGCACAGAGGCCAAGACAAATCTCGACAGGCCTTGCTGGGTTCCCTCATTCAGTCTAGAGTATCACTATGAGATCATACCTTTTGGTCCAAGCACATTTCTACATGGTTATCAATCATGCCTATCCAAGGAAGTTTCCATAAAAGGCCTACGAGGACATGATTTGGAGGGCTTTCAGATAGGAGGTTCCTGGAGGGTGCCACTCCCAGGGAGGGCATGGAGCTTCCATGCCCCTTCCCCCATACCTGGCCCTGTGCATCTCTTCGTCTTTATTCATTATAATATCCTTTGTAATAAACCAGTAAATGTGTTTCCCTGAGTTCTGTGAGCCTCTGTAGCAAATTGATTGAACCTAAAAAGGGGATCATGGGAATCCCAAATCGAAGTTGGTCGGACAGAAGTTCTGGAGGCCCATACTAACTACTGATGTCCAAACCAGGGCATTCTTGGGGACTGGGACCTCAACCTGTGGGATCTGATATTATCTCCAGGTACAGTGCCAGAATTGAATTGGAGGACACCCAGATGATGCCCGCAGCAGAACTGATTGCCTGTTTGGTGTGAGGGCAAATCCCCCACATATTTGGTCATAGAAGTCTGTGTTGATTGTTGTAGTGGTGGTGTGAGAACAGAGGAAAAATACAGTCTGAGCTGGCTTTTCCACAAACACCTTCTGACCAGAGCCAGTATGTCTTCCTGAATTTAAGCTTGCCCTTCTCTGGGCCATCACTCCTTTGACCCAGTAACAGGTCGGGACTACAGGAAACTGGGGTTGCTGAAGGAGGACACAGGCTTCTCCCTCTAGAGCCAGCCCTTCCACTGTGTTCCTGGACTTGACCAGGATGGGAGGGGAAACTGCTAGGTTCACTGGATTTGGGTGTGAGTAAAGGTGGAAATTGGTGTGTTTTCTGTTTGGATTCTTGACCACAGAATCTGCAGTTTTATGGTTTAACTCTCTAAAATCATTTGGAGTCCTTGGAGAAGGGGTGGTAAGTGTGTCAACAAACCATAATGAACCTAATCCTGGAGCCTAAAGACAAGCTTTGGCCCTGATGAAGTGGGTGAGATTACAGGCTTTACATCAATTATGTGACATCTTAGCCTCTATCTGAAATGGCAGCGTTCGCTCAGGACAATACAATTTCCAGGGCAGCCTACCACGCCTGGCCTCTATGTGAAATTTAAAAATTAGCCAGGGCCAGGCTTGGTGGCCCACGCCTGTAAGCCTGTAATCCCAGCACTTTGGGAGGCCGAAGAGGGCGGATCAACTGAGATCAGGAGTTCGAGATCAGCCTGGACAACATGGCGAAACCGTCTCTACTAGAAATAGAAAAAATTAGCCAGGCGTGGTGGCGGCCGCCTATAATCCCACCTACTCAGGAGGCTAAGGCAGGAGAATCGCCTGAACCCAGAAGGCGGAGGTTGCAGTGAGCTGAGATTGTGCCATTGCACTCCAGGCAGGGCGACAAGAGGGAGACTCCATCTCTAAATAAATAGTATGTAGAGATGGGGTCTCACTGTTGCCCAGACTGGTCTCAAACTCCTAGGCTCAAGTGATCTGCTTGCCTCAGCCTCCCAAAGTGCTGGGATTACAGGTGTGGGTCACTGCACCAAGCCCAGGTGAACTTGTTTTTTTGAGACAGAGTCTTGCTCTGTCGCCCAGGCTGGAGTGCAATGGCGTGATCTCAGCTCACTGCAACTTCCGCCTCCCGGGTTCAAGCGGTTCTCTTGCCTCAGCCTCTTAAGTAGCTGGGATTACATGCACCCGCCACCATGCCTAGCTAATTTTTCTATTTTTGGTACAGATGGGGGTTGCCATGTTGGTCAGGCTGGTCTTGAACTCCTGTCCTCAGGTAATCCACCAGCCTTGGCCTCCCAAAGTGCTGGGATTACAAGCGTGAGCCACTGCACCCGGCCTGAACTTTTTTTCTAGGTCTTCCTTCAAACTCCTACAATTTCTTCAGGCCTATGAGGGTGGCATATCAGTTTCCCCAGACAAATCCTGGAAGATAAAGTTAGACTTTGGAGTTACGGATAAAGAGAACAAGCTGTCTGTGTGGAAAGGGCATGCTTCATGGAGGAGACATTCAAGCTAGGCATGGAAAATTGGTTAGAATAGAGATGGGTATGGGAAGGCCATGGTGTGGGGGGCGGCCGTGGGGAGGGACAGTAAACAAATACTGAGTGTTTTCTGAATGCAACTGTGTATCTAGGTTTCCCCAGGCTCCTGCAACCTCATCAGTGCTTAGAATGGAAGGGAGAAGCTTAAGGAGTCCTTGGTCACTCTGATGGAAGTATAGTCTTAGCCAAGGTGACCCTGTCAGCCAATGTGACCTCCAGCAATCTTTCTCCAGCCCAGAAATGCTGGGCTCACTGGACAAAGCCTCCTTAGAGTGATCTAATCCTATCCACCAAGCAACTCCCTTGGAGGCCCTGTGCTTTTTCCCTGTAAGTGTAGCCAGAGCTCAGGTCCCCAAAGATGCAAGTGGCACTATAAACAGACCCTACCCCCCAAAAGTAATCTGCCTGGGTATACTTTGGCACTTTCCATCCCAAGGAGAGGCAGAGACTGGAGCATCCTGACACACGGCATGTGGGGATGAGATGGTGCATCAACCAAGATTTGGAAGAACAAGAAGGCATCAGTGAACCCCTGATCAAGTGACTCCCTCCCAGGGGGCCCTCCGGCTTCAGTTCCACCAGTCTGCTTTTTCCCTGACACACTTCCACTCTCCACCTGTGTCTGCCCTTGCTCATTGGCTGCCAGCTAATCTGACTCACTTCTCCCAGGAAAGACAGCTAGGACTGAGGAGACTTTGGGTCTTCTCCTAAGCAAAATAATTTTTAACTTAAAGAGCAGCATCTCTCGCTCACTGTGAGAGGAGGAGAGGTCTGATGCATTTGTGGCAAGTCCTGTGCTCCAAAGGAGCCAATGAATCTTCAAATGAGCTTCAGCCTACCTTATTCCCACTTCTCCTGGGGTAGGAGGGCTCTAAGAGGAATTACACGACCCATAGAGCTTCCTCTACACCACTCCTGAATTAGTCCCAGAAGCTGTGGCATCCCTCAGACCTCCATCTCAGAATCCATCCTGTGAGAAGCCGGTAAGAAACCCAGTAATGACTCAGCACCAGACTCTTCTCCCCTCTCCCCACCAGCCAGAATGAAAGGCAGGATCGAGCAGGCTCCTCCCCAATGGATGGCCACATCCTCACCACAAACTGAGTCATGGTCACACCCTGCCTGATGGAAAATTACCAGGAGGAGGGAAACTGAAGCGTAAACTCCAGGGGTTTGTAATTTCTCAACCTAAAAAGCAGATAAATGTTTGAGGTGATGCATACCCCATTTACCCTGATGTGATTATTGTGCATTCCATGCCTGTATCAAAATAACTCAAGTAACCCATAAATATATATACCTACTATGTACCCACAAAAATAAAAAATAAAATAAAAATAGCCATCTACTCTGTACCTGGAACTAATGAAGAAAATAGTTCTTTTCCTGACCCTAGTCCTAACCAAGCATGTCCAGATCTATGAAGTGAGACTGCTTGAGCCCAGGACTACGTGAAAGGTAGGAGGCTGCTGTCAACCTGTATGTATGGTGTTTGTAATAGGCTTGGCCCTGTGGAGGATGATGCCTTGTTGCTCACACCTGGGTTTCACAGGCTCCAGCTTCCCCACCTCCAGAAGAACCAGGCCTGGGCAGAGAAAAGGGGCAACTTTACCTCAATTCCCCCTCCAGGCTGTGGGAGGATTCCTCTCCAGAAACTCAGGGTCCCACCCCAGTTTCCCTACAATGAAGGCATTCTTGTGTTTGTGGGGTTTTAACTATATTTGTTTTACCTCATATATGTTAAGATATTATCATCTGTGGCTTCTAAACTTCTCAGATCCAAAAAGTCCTATTGCTTTTCTGTGGCACTATGAAATGATGTATTTGACTTTATTACAATTTTATCAGCATAAAAAGATTATACAGATGATTTTTTTTTTTAAGTGACACTCATAAGGCTAGCTCAGCTATTTGAGTTTTTCTGGTAATATACACCATTTGTTCCTTCTCATTCCATCATTTGCTAGTACTGCTATATTGGATGTCAGTGATACAGAGAAACTATAAGAAATGCTTACAACTGAGAAAAATCTATTAACAATCTTTAAAATTGAACAGAAATGTTGTTATACCATTTGAGTAGCCACACACGAAAGTTCAGTTGCTGGAACATCAGTGAGAACAGTTGGAGATCATCTAGGATAACAGAGTGGTTAAAAGAACTCAGGTTCTGAAGTTGGGCAGATCTAGTTAAAAACAGCACTGGCTGCGCACAGTAGCTCATGCCTGTAATCCTAGCACTTTGAGAGGACTGCTTGAGGCTAGCAGTTCAAGACCAGTCTGGGCAACATAGCAAGATCCCATTTCTACAAAAAAATTTTTTTAAATTAGCCAGGCATGGTGGCACATGCCTGTAGTAATAGCTACTTGGGAGGCTGAGGCAAGAGGATCACTTGAACTCAGGAGTTGAAAGTTACATGAGCTATGATCATGCCACTGCACTCCAGCCTGGGTGACAATGAGACCAAGTCTCAAAAAAAACCAAAAAGCAAAACTTAACATTGCCACTAACCAGCTGTGGGACCTTAGATACATTATTTAAGATCTCTAAAGAAAACCTATCTTCCAGCTTTGTTGTCAGGATTAAATGAAAAAATATTTCTAAAGTTTGAACACTTTTCAGCATAGAACCAGAACAGCAGTCTGGAGTCAGGCTGCCTGTCACTAGCTGTGGAATATAAGTTACTTATGCTCTGTGCCTCTGCTTTCTCATCTACAAAATAGGAATAATCACGCCTACTTCATAGGCTTGTTCTGAGAATTACGAGTAAATATATGTAGAAAACTTATAATACTGGCTGGGCGCAGTGGCTCACACCTGTAATCCCACTACTTTGGGAGGGCAAGGTGGGTGGATCATCTGAGGTCAGGAGTTCAAGACCTGCCTGACCAACATGGTCAGTCTCTATTAAAAATACAAAAAATTAGCTGGATGTAGTGGTGCATGCCTATAATTCCGGCTACTCGGGAGGCTGAGGCAGGAGAATCACTTGAACTCAGGAGGCAGAGGTTGTAGTGAGCCGAGATCACACCACTGCACTCCAGCCTGGGCAAAAAGAGTGATGCTCCATCTCAAAAAAAAAAAAAAAGAAAAAGAAAGAAAAAAGAAAAGAAAACTTTTAATACCAAGTACACAGTAAGTAATCCAAAGTGTTAGTAAATCATTAAAGTGCTTAGCATAATGTCAGCACCTTCTTAGTAAAAACTAAAGAAAATGTCAGCTATCTCTAATACTACAGAGATGAGCACAAAGTCCTCTCAGGAGGCAGGTATTTCAGTTAGAGCGGGCTCAGTGATGAGGTCATTTACTTGGTGAAGAGGTTATTTCCTAGACCTGAAACCAGAATGGGAGAAGAGGGCTTGGGAGACTTGTAAATTAGAATGTATTAGTGTTGATCAAGAATGAGCAAAGTTTAAGAAACGGCTTCTAGAGGGATGGACCTTAAGAATGGTACTTGCATGTTAAAGCAGGTCAGGAACTGAAAACCAGGGTAAGGTACCCAGGCAAGAAGGTACCTCTAAAGTACGGTGAAGGTAATGAAAGACAACAGGTAGTCTAGAGTGTGCTTTGTAAATCAAGCTATAACAGATTTAAAAAACCCTATCCTTGAAATGCCAGGCTTATTTAATGCTTTTTGTATTCTCTGTACTTATATTCCTGTTTTTCTTCATTAATATTCCATAAAGTATGTAATCCCAGCACTTTGAGAGGCCGACACAGGCGGATGGCTTGAGCCCAGGAGTTGGAGACCAGCCTGGGCAACATGGTGAAACGCCATCTCTCCAAAAAGTACGGAAATTATCCATGCGTGGTGGCACCTGCCTGTGGTCCCAGCTACTTGGGAGGCTGAGGTGGGAGGATCACCTGAGCTTGGGAGGTCAAGGCAACAGAGTAAGACCTTGTCTCAAAAAAAATTTTTTTCACAAAATATTTGGAAATGTCCAACTGACACAGCTATGCTTATAACTAAGGATCTGGGGTACATGAAGCACAGCCTGAAAGGCCAGCAAAAGGCTGAAATGGGAATTTCAACAGGGAGAAGAAAAAATTCACTAAAACAATTAGATTTCCTAGAAAGAGCTGCCTTCCTTTACCACCTTGCTAACGTTGGTGAAATTGCATTGTTTCATTAAGTGAAGCTGCATTCCCTTAGGATGTCTTTATAGATTTCAACTTAGAGACAAACCCCTCTTCCTGCTCCCACCAGTTCTCCCCTAACCTCACTTACCCTGAAGAAATAGGTTGGAGGAGAAAGAGAGTAGGGGCCCAGTTTCTGAGATACAGAGCAAGGGAGACTGGGCAGGTTTGTGCAGAAAGCAATAGGCCCTAAAGGCAGTAAATCTTAGCTGCTCTGGCCTCAATGGCCCTTTTAAATTTTGACTAATAGTCATTAGTGGTATTCTATATTCTCGGTCTGTTTCATCTGCACAACTGACAAGTTTCCCTTTAATCCACTGATTAAAAAGCTGACACATCTGGAGTATACTACAATAAATGGACACAACTTTGATACCATGCAACATAAACAGTCCCAACCCACAGGATATTCCAGTCTCCCCACCCCCTGCCCCTTGTGAGGGCTTGGGGCAAGTGCTGCTCCAAGGCTAGTCAAACCACAGTGATCATATCCAGTCCACAGCACCTTCCATTTTATTGTTTTATTTACAAACAGGGTGAAGTCAAAGGGAAAGTCAGGGGATGGAGTCAGTCTGGGCCATCCAAATGTGGAGTAGTTCTTGGGTCAAGCTCCACCATGAAGGCCACCTCTTACATATCCTTTTCCTGCCCCTTGGTAATGGCCCCTTGATTCCTCAGGGCAGCCTCAGCTGCTGTACCTGAACACTTTTATGAGGGCAGATGGATCCTGGGGTAACAGGGGTGGTACGAGGGCTGGGGCCCCCTCAGTTTGTGTAAACCTGAGTTCCGATCACACGCATGATTTCCTTCTGTATCTTGGGGTCCTGAGTATTAATGTTGGCATCGCCCACCTGACCATCCTCATATCTGCCAAAGATAGGGCAAGTGTGAGCATAAGAGGGAGAACAATACCAGAATAACATCAGTCAGTGGAACTGTATTTCAAGGTATGGCCATTCCATCCCAGAAGTCAAAGCCCTTTCTCACTGCTTCATAGTGGAAGATATTCAGCTTATCTGGTTTCCTCTAGATAGATCCCAACAATCTATACCCATTCCCATCCTCCAATGGTAAAGTCCCAGTGACAGCTCCACTCAGGTAGCCAAGGACATGTCTCAGATAACAGAAATAGACTTTTCCCAGTAGCCACACACCATCACACCCCCAACCTCACTCCTCGAGTAATCCCCAGAGTCCCTCCGAGACTTACACAAAGAAGAACCTTGTGCAGACATGGTCGGACACAGGGCACACCCAGATGTTCCCATGCTTCTGGAGGTCCTTAGATGTAATCACTGGGAGAAAGAGGGCCAGAAATCATAGATACAATGCTTAAGGCACGGAGTCCAGGCAAGAGAAGGAAGCCATGCCACTTCAACATCACTCTTGGCCAGATCATGTGCCAAAATTACATCAGAAACAAGGGTTAGAGACCCAGAAAAACAGGACATGGGCAAGCTACCTACCTTCACAAAGTGCTATACAGTTTAGATTCCGACTCTGCAGGAACCTTGACTGAATGGATCGGGTCTGGAAGAGAAGGAGGCAAAGGAGACCAGAGCCAGGTAGATGGGTACAGCTTTCCCTAGAGAGGCTGGTTAGCTGATGATTGGGAGTGGGGATCAGAGATATCCTGGGCTCCCAGCAACCCCCCACCCCCGAAAATTCTGCTTTCCCATAATCAGTCTGGATAGGGTCACAGCTTCCATCTTTCCATTTTCATCTAAACTCAGCCTCTGCTTTTATACTCATGACTTCAGCTACATATGACTCCAGACGTGTGTTCACTTTAGAATATACCTGATTCCTTTAAATGATCTTCAAATCACTCCCCAACCCATTCTCACCCCACTGTTTCCCTGTCCAGCTCTGGAGCCTAAATGAGCCCCAGGGAAAGGTCCTGCCTCATTAGAACAGTTCCAATACCTGGGGGATGGTATTCATCCTGTTGTATCTCTGGACCAGCTCATCCTTGGAGGGCATCCTGTGCTGTCCTTTTCCCATTCCTGTCACAGAACAATACACCCACTTCATTTATCAAAAATTTACTGAAGTGCCTACTATGTCCCAGCACTGAGCTAGATGCTCATCAAAACAGCAGAGAATAAAACAAACAAGATATTTTCCCCCACAGAATTTAGTCTGCTGGAAATTACAAGCAAGAACAAGTAATTAACAACACAGTATGGTAAGGGGTTGTGATGCAGATTATAGAGCATGGTGTGAGCCTAGAGGAGGGCAACTAGCCTAGCCTAAGAGTTTAAAGAAGTCATGTGGTGACAGATAGACTGAGAACTGCAGGATTAGGAAGAGTTAATTAAATAAACAGCGGGGAAGTGTCTGGGCAGAAGTAATAGGATACAGAAGGCCTGAAGGAAAGATAAGGTAGTGTGTGTTAGTTGCATAGAAAATAGTGAATTGCAGAGGAGTGGCGAGAAATGATGTAGAAGAGGCAAGCTAGGATCAGATCAAGCAGGCTTTGCAGGCCATGTTAAGGCAACTAAAGTCTATCCTCAGAACATTAGGGAACCACTGCAGGGTTCTAAGATAGGGGAGTAGCACATGAAATCAGCCAGGAATGAGGGGCCCAGGAGAGTGGGACATCAATACCTTGGTGTCAAGTGCCTGGATGAGTAAAATGAATGGAAAGGAAGCAAGCAGAACAAGTCAGATTTGCTCTAGTCTCAAAGTTACATTAAAAATCTGACCAGTCATTCAAGAGAAAAGCATCAGCAGTTAAGTGATGAATAATTTTGTACAGGAAATCACAATGGCAGCTACCTTGAAGAATCCTACTTCAAAAAGTCTTCCCAGGCTTGAGAAAGAAGTGCCCATTCCTTCTAGTTTCCACATTATCTAAATCCATAAACTCTCTACCTTCCTTACTCCTGTTTATAACATTTATAGACTCAACTTGGACTTTTCTTATTTAGATATGAAAATGTGCTTGTGTGCTCTCACTCCTCACTCTTTTTGGTTTGAGGATAGGATATTAAGTCTCTGTACTCAGCTTTATCATAGGCCCAATCTTACCATAGTTAGGGATAAAAGTGTGTACGCCTGTGTGGACACATGTGCCTGTGTGTGTGTGTGTCCACCAGGGAGAGAGATGAAGATGGAAATGATGCTATAATTATAGGTCATAAGCACTCTCACCACTCTACGCTGGAACTTTCTATTATTATTAACTCCACTCTGGTCAGTTCTTGGTTTTCTGATAGCCATGGTGTAGAAATAGACTGACAGCTGTTGAACTGACATTCTTCACTGCTCAGGCTGTCAATTCATCATGCATTTACACTCAAGTCTCATGACAGATTTAGGTAGGGCCTGAACAAAACTCAGGACACCAAGAGCCTCAAGGCTTGAATTGCCAATTTCTTCCTTTTACAGGACAGGTACTCATAACCCCTGTTTTCACCTTCCCCATCAGCCTTAACTAGGTTCAGCTCTCCATCCAAACATCATGACCTTCTCTCAAATTGGGTATGTCAGCGACAAAAAGTAAAATTCCCATTCAGGTTATACTCCAGAGGAGGCAGATAAGAAGATAATAAATAACAATCTGATTTCTCTGGCAGGTCTTAGAGATGGCCCTTATGATATAACCCAAATCTTGTCCCACCTCAATCCTGTTGTACACTGTCCTTTCCATACTGATCCAATGATTGTCCATTTCCTGAACCCAGACCCTGAGATCATGGTGGCTAGAACAGTTCCTAGATGTTTTGTGTCCAGAGTATGCACTTATCAGAAGTCCCTAAACAAGACTAAACAAACAGATGAAGTATATCACCTCCTTTTTCATTGTCCCTATTTCAACCTGAACTTTATAGCCAAGTCACTGGAACCTCTACTAGATATATGAACGCTATTTACACCAACTCTCACTTCCAGAGGGCACCCAATGCCATTAGGCTAAAGATAGTGTGAGAAAGGAAAAACAGAAAAGCAGAGCAGAATAGCGTAGAAGAAAACATACATGACAGTTGGTCAAATGCTGGAGTAACTACAGTAAGTGGAACATTTGCACACATTTCCCCCAACATCCCATTATACATACTCACATATCTATAGGGCCCTCAGAGACCCGTCATTCAAGCAAGGCCTACTCTGTCAGCCTAATATAGTGTATTAGTCCATTTTCACACTGCTGATAAAGACATACCCAAGACTTGGTAATTTATACAGGAAAAAGGGTTTAATGGACTTACAGTTCCACATGGCTGGGGAGGCCTCACAATCATGGTGGAAGGCAAGGAGGAGCAAGACATCTTAAATGGATGGTGGCAGCCAAAGAGAGAGCTTGTGCAGCGAAACTCCCCCTTATAGAACTATCAGATCTCATGAGACTTATTTACTATTACAAGAACAACACTGGAAAAACCTGCCCCCATGGGCCAGGCGCAGTGGCTCACGCCTGTAATCCCAGCACTTTGGGAGGCCAAGGCAGGCGGATCACGAGGTCAGGAGATTGAGACAATCCTGGCTAACACGGTGAAACCCCATCTCTACTAAAAATACAAAAAAAATCAGCTGGGCGTGGTGGTGGGTGCCTGTAGTCCCAGCTACTCGGGAGGCTGAGGCAGGAGAATGGCATGAACGCGGGAGGCAGAGCTTGCAGTGAGCCGAGACCACGCCACTGCACTCCAGCCTGGGCGATAGAGTGAGACTCTGTCTCAAAAAATAAAAAAATAAAAAAATAAAAACCTGCCCCCATGATTCAGTTACCTCCCACTGGGTCCCTTCCACAACACATGGGAATTCAAGATGAGATCTGGATGGAGACACAGCCAAACCGTATCATATAGTGATAACAACAACGGCCTAGAAATTAGGAGACCTGGATTGCAGCCCTATCTCTGCTACTCATAGCTGTGTGACCATGAGAAAATCATTTAACTTTTCTGTATATCAGCTTTCTTATCTGTAAAGTAATAAGGGATTAAATTCGATGATCTATAACTCCAATAGTAAAATTCAATTGCATTTTGTATCTATAATCAATTACCCTTTGAGAGAGGGAGATGAAAGGTGTCTATGATATCTTTATGTAATCGGTTAAGTGATGAAGAAAGACGAGAGGTCAACAGAGATTTCTGGCTTCATCTGGTAACTAAAGGTATTTAGGCACTTGGTAGTAAACAAAGGCCAGGGGGAGAAAAGAGAAAGAAAGGGAGGGCATAGGGAGAAAACAGAAAAGAAGAATCTCAGTGGGCACCAAGAACCATGAGAATCTCACTACTCGGAAAGACAAAAGAACTTAATTAGAGGGATGCTTAGGCTGAGACAAAGATAAAAAGTGAAGAATCCAGACAAATCAAAAAGACTATTCCAACCCTAACCCCACTTTGGATGCCAGGCACACAGAGTAAGATTCACTCATATATTCAATAAATATGTGTTGGTCACTTGCCCTGTGTGGATTAATCATAATCTTTGTTTCATGACACGTTATTGTTTTGTTTTTTTGAGATGGAGTCTCACTCTGTTGCCCAGGCTAGAGTGCAGTGGCACGATCTCAGCTCACTGCAACCTCTGCCTCTCACGTTCAAGCGATTCTTCTGCCTCAGCCTCCCGAGTAGCTAGGACTATAGGTGTGTGCCACCACGTCCAGCTAATTTTTCTATTTTTAGTAGAGACAGGGTTTCACCATGTTGGTCAGGCTGGTCTCGAGCTCCCAACCTCGTGATCCGCCTGCTTTGGCCTCCCAAAGTGCTGGGATTACAGGCGTGAGCCACCATGTCCAGCCTCATTATTATTTTTTAATAAGACAATGAATACCCAGAGACCCAATCAAAGAACTAAATTCTAAATCTAAAACATTACCAGTGACTTACATCTAACTATCTGCCTCCCTTTGGAGGTAGTCACTATCCTGCAATTTGAGTTATTCTTCTTTTGTTTTTTCTTTTTCCTTTAGTTTTCACACACACACACATAATACACATATATATGCCTAAATAATGTTTACTTTTGTTTGCTTTTGAACAATATAAAAAAGGCATCACAGTCTCACTCTGTCTTCTGGGACTTCCCTCTTCTTATTGAACATATTTATTATTATTATTTTTTTTGAGATGGAGTCTTGCTCTGTCACCCAGGCTGAAGTGCAATGGCGCAACCTCACCTCACTGCAACCTCCGCCTCCCAGATTCAAACGATTCTCCTGACTCAGCCTCCCGAGTACCTAGGATTACAGGCATGCGCCACCACGCCTGACTAATTTTTTTTGTATTTTTAGTAGAGATGGGGTTTCTCCCTATTAGTCAGGCTGGTCTCAAACTCCCAACCTCAGGTGATCTGCCTGCTTTGGCCTCCCAAAGTGCTGGGATTACAGGCATGAGCCACCACGCCCAGCCAAAAAATACATTTTTATTACTAATCTTTTGTGGTTATATGTGCTGCAAATGTCTTCTGTCGGTTTGTAGCCTGTCTCTTCACTTTCTTGAGGGTGTCTTCTGAAGAATATAAGTTTTAAATTTTTTTTCTTTTTTGAGACAGGGTCTTGCTCTACTGCCCAAGCTGGAGTGCAGTGGCATGATCATGGCTCACTGCAGCTTCAACCTCCTGGGCTCAGTGATCTTCCTGCCGCAGCCTCCTGACTAGCTAGGATTTACAGGCACGCGCCGCCAGACCTGGTTATTTTTATTTTTTTGCAGAGATGGGGTATTGCCATGTTGCCCAGGCTGGTCTTGAACTCCTGAGCTCAAGCAATCATCCCATGTCAGCCTCCCAAAGTGTTGGGATTACAGGTGTGAGCCACTGTGCCCAGCCAGAAGTTTTTAATTTTAATATAGTCAAATTTATCAATCTTTTATGATTTGTAATTCCATTTTTTCTATTCTCTGGAAGACTTTGGATAAAACTAAAATAATTTGTTCCTTCAAAGTTTAAGATTAATTTGTAAAACTATCTGGGCTTGGTGAGGTTTATTTTGTGTATGGAAATTTTTAAACAATTTCTATTTCTTTTATAGTATTATGACTATACAGGCTATTTCTTGTCAGATTTGTTATCTTTTTCTAGGAATTTATCCATTTTATCAAAGTTTTTAAATTATTAGCATAGTGTAGAGAACTCTGTTATTACTTTTTATTTTTTATTTTTTTTTAGGCAGAGTCTTGCTTTGTTGTCTAGGCTGGAGTGCACTGGTTTGATCTTGGCTGACTGCAGCCTCTGCCTCCTGGGTTCAAGCGATTCTCCTGCCTCAGCCTCCCAAGTAGCTGGGATTATAGGTGCATGCCACCATGTCTGGCTAATTTTTCTATTTTTAGTAGAGACAGGACTTCACCATGTTGGCCAGGCTGGTCTTGAACTCCTGACCTCAAGTGATCTGCCCACATCAGCCTCCCAAAGTACTGGGATTACAGGTGTGAGCCACTGTGCTCTGCCTTATTACCTTTTTAAATTCTGCTGTATCTATAGTTGTACTGCTTTTTTTGGTCATTATATTATTTAATTGTGTCCTTTTTCTCTTAATCTAACCAGGGTTTATCTGTTCTGTTAGTTCTTTGAAATCATCTTTGGACTTTTTTGGTACTATCTATTGTACCTATTTTTATTTCACAGGTGTTAGTTCTTACCTGTATTATCTCCTTTTTTCTATTTTGTTTGGTTTATTCTGTTGTTAGAGATGTTTTTAGGCCTCTGATTCTGGCACTTTCTTTTTTCTTTTTTTTTTTTGAGACAGGGTCTCCCTCTGTCAACCAGGCTGGTGTGCAGTGGCACAATCTCAGCTCACTGCAACCTCTGTCTCCCAGGTTCAAGCGATTCTCCTGCCTCAGCCTCCTGATGGCACTACATTTTCTGATCTTTGTAACAGTTACAAATTACTACAGGATATCAAGTAATAATCTATTAAGAATCTAGCACAATCCCCTTCATGTGGTGAACATGCAACTACATGGTGACTATACCTTGTACAGAGACTACATCAAACAAGCACAAAAGCAGACTGAAAAGGAACTAAGACATGAGCCAGGAAGACTGAGAGAACTCTAAATCAGATTTCCTTTTCTGAGCTGGACTGATCTCCTGATTAGAATCTGGACCTCATCTTTAGAATAAAATGCTTTATCTTGCATTCAATGTGACTAATATAATAGTGTAAGATTATAGACAGTTTAAATTTTAAAAGATGGTTGAGAGAGAGAAGAACAGTGTCTCTAGAAATATAAGCCAATGGAAAGGACGCAAGCCTTCAGGCCTTCAGATGTTTTCAGGAAAGGACGCAAGCCTTCAGGCCTTCAGATGTTTTCACATGTAAACTTACATGTACAAGTATACACAAACACAATCTGTAATTGCCAACACCAACCATGTGTCCTACAAAAAGCCTTGTTATGTCCCTGTTATTCTTCCACCCATTCCCAGGGCCAAGCCCCTGCTATGAATAAAACCATCATTTTTAACAATAACTGGACTCACCTTGTAAAGAATCTAAATTTCTAACAATAAAATGTAGAGAGAGAGAGAGAATATGTATCCATGATCGGGGAGAGAGCTGACACAGACCAAGTATCCATAATGAGGGAGGAACAGACAGCACAAATCATGTATTCACAAATGGAGGCAATGTAAATAGACTCAAGGTGGCCACAGAATATTTCTTACCTGAGTATCCAAAGGAAATACTGGAGATGGGGCTCAGGTAGATGCCTTTGCCATAGGCTGCTCCATGCAGCTTGCAGGGAAACACCAGGATGAGTAATATGAGCCTGGGCCCTCCCATGGCTATTTATTAGGCAGCAGCAAGGCTTATCCAGCCCTCTGTCCCTCCTTCTGCCTTCTCATTCAAGTAACCCTAAGCACCTATTCTCGGAAAGCCAACTGGCTGAAAAGTGGATGCAGGTTAACCTGCTTGCCTATGAAGTGCTACATACTGAAGCATTGGAGAGTGGGAAATGGTAGAACCACTGAGTCAGTCCCTCAGCATTCCTTTTCCTGTCTCCAGGCCTTGGTACACATGCAGATTCCAAAAAAGAGGAACTACAGAACGGGTAGCCAGAAGGAGGGCCAATACACACTCCTTGGAGTCTCTCAGGGCATAGAAACAAGTCTCCCATATCTACTCCTTGAATGAACAGCCACATAAATTGAAAAGCTCTAATAGATTAATTCATCACAGTGGCTACAATCAGCAATTCCATATTCCTGCTTACAGGTACATTCCCATTCCCCAAACCACCAAAAAAATGCAGCCTGAGATCAAATACACAACAGCCATGTTCTCTATTCATACAGTTCTAACTTCCTCTCTAGGGAACTCCACAAGACAGGTTAGGCTTGAGGACACTGAGGCAAAAACAGCTTACTCTGGAGCAGCCTTCCACAAAACTGAGTAGGGAAGGGAGTGGCTAGAAATAAAGGAGAAAGGGGCACAGCCTCACCTGCAGTTTGGTGTAGGATGCATTGACCAGCCCATTGCGCAGGATCGAATGCCAGTTCTCAATGTGGGACCCACTGTAAGGCAGGGTAGAATACATGTCTCCTTATGATATGAGGTTCCCAGGAACACTCCCAAGACTGCCATTCCCACCCATTCTCACCCACACAGGACATGAAGATGAACAGGTACACCTAGTGATGGACATGCACATGGATACGGTCACAGGCACGCAAGATGTGTGTGTGTGGTTAAACTCTACTTCTCTATTTCCAGTCCCATCCTCTCTTCGGTGCTTCAGCTACTCCCATCCTAAATCCTCAACTGCTGGTTCAGTATTTTTATTTGCCCATTCTCCTGACATTTCAAATTCAATAAATTCATCTGAAAATCAACAAATTTATCACTGACCCCAAATATGGCTTCCAGTTCTGACTTCATGTTCTATTTTAAGAAAAGGGTACTACCAGTCCCTATAAGTTCTCTTTAATACCTCTCTTTCTCTTTCCCTCCTCTCAAAATTAGGCATAAATTGTGGATTTTTCCATCAAAGTAGCTTTCAGATCTGTTCTCTCTGATCTACTTCTTCAGCCACATCTTTTCACATGTAAATGTCATTTTTACTCAACTACATCATAAATAGTTTGAGAATAAAGACCACGTTATATGTATCTTTTTGTCCTCTATAGCACCTACCACAATAGCATTTAGTAAGTATCTGCTGATTGGTTGATGGACACATGTAACACAAACTCATATCTCAAGGGCATCCTTCTCGCTCATCCCCGCCCCCTCACCACCCCCACTGCCCAGCCCCCAGCCTCCTCACTGGAAGGCAAAGGTGCTGCCATAGAGCTTCTTGGCGGTCCGGAACCGAGCCTCCTTGGCAGGAGGGCTGCTCAGCAGGAGGAACTGGTGTGAGGTGTGCATGAACTTCAGCTGCTGCCCAGGGTGGGGGTGGAATCAGGAAAACAGAGCAGAAATCGAGATCAGGGAGGGAAGGGTTGGGGATAGGGAAAAAAATCAGGCTTGCATTAACCCCACACAAGGGAAATATGCTAAGGCCCAAAGACTAAGTTGATGGACAGACCAAAGTAGGCAGATCCAGGACCAATATGGTTAGCTGGCTTACAGCCCCTCCCTGCCCCTCACCAGAAATTTAAAGCATTTAGAGAGAGAATGGTCACTTACCCTGCTGAGAGGTAGTTTGACAATGTGTGACCTGTTGCTAGAGATGATCCTGGGAAGAAACAGAGAAAAAAATAAAAAGGATAGAATAATTATCTATTTAAGCTATTCTTCCTGAACAAGCCAGTCTTCCTCTGCCTTTGGGAGAATAAACAAGGATTCCTGGGCTGTCCAAATTATGTGAAATGTCAAGGTCACTATCTGGATATTCCTGTGGGTGATAATGCTTGTGAATAAAAAGGTAAAAAGGAAGGTAGTAACCAGACACAAGCTAATTACTGGGGAGTTAAACAATGGATGAAAAAAAAAAGGAGTGGGAGGAGTGCTGCTACAAGTAGGGAGTAAAAAGCGTAGAACAAAAGGAAGAGCACAGAGGCCACCTACAAAAAAAGAAAAGAAAAAACAGAAAGAAGAGGTCTGAATTAGAATGGTGACAACTTATACCTGGGATTTAGACTCAGATTCAGACCTGGCCTCAGAAGCCATCCTTCCTGAGCTTAAGAGAAAACATGAAAGCTCTCAGGAATGGGGAGAAATGGAGAGAAAGTTACTGTCTAGGCTGGAAAAAGAAACAGAAGAAACTAGAATGAACTTCCTTAGGAGTCAAGGACAGACTAAGCTCTATATAGGCTGAACACAGAAGATAGAAGATAACAGACATAAAACACTGAGGGCTCAGCAAGAGAGCACTATCTCCCATGTAGATACAGTTTGCTGTTGTCTTTGTTTTTTGTGCCTCATCATGTACCTGTGATGCCACCTCAGATGGTCTATGCCTAGTTATTCCTCAGGCTAAGAGGGAGAAAGCTGTTGCACTGAGGAAGTACTGAAGGCTGACTAGGAAGAGGGAGGCAAACTAGAAAGGGAAAGCTATGCCAGGAAAACAATAGGAATTGAGATCAGGAATGGAGGGCAGCAGGGACAGTCAAAATCTTGGCTAGGAGAAGAGCACAGCAATAGTGCCTCAAGGCTCTGGACATTCTATATCATCAAGGAGGCCCAGAGACAGGGTAAGGGGATAGCAGGAGGAGACAGACCTCTCTGGATGCAAAGAAAACTTAGTTGAAATTAACAGTGTTAATTTCTACATGCAAAGGACACAAAAACCTATTGGTGGTGACTATAGTTAGTAACAATGTGTAATATTCTTGAAAATCACTGTGGTAATAGATTTTAAGTGTTTTCACCACAAAAAATACATATGCAAGATAATGCATATGCTTATTAGCTCTACTGAACCATTTTGCAATGTACACATATTTCAAAACATCATTTTGTACACTATATTTTTTTTTTTTTTGAGACGGAGTTTCGCTCTTGTTGCCCAGGCTGGAGTGTAATGGCGCAATCTCAGCTCATGGCAACCTCCGCCTCCCGGGTTCAAGCGATTCTCCTGCCTCAGCCTCCGAAGTAGCTGGGACTACAGGCATGGGCCACCATGACCAGCTGATTTTGTATTTTTAGTAGAAATGGGGTTTCTCCATGTTGGTCAGGCTGGTCTCGAACTCCCAACCTCAGGCGATCGGCCCGCCTCGGCCTCCCAAAGTATTGGTATCACAGGTGTGAGTCACCACGCCCGCCTCGGCCTCCCAAAGTATTGGTATCACAGGTGTGAGTCACCGCGCCCGGCCGTATAATTTCTATTTGTCAATTTAAAAAATAAATTAACAAACCAAAAAAGAAAACAAACAACAAAACCTATTGCGAAACATGGAAAACCTAAAGAGAACTTGAAAAATCATGTCAGCTGCACATCGTGGCTCACGGCTGTAATCCCAGCACTTTGGGAAGCCAATCAGGAGGATCACTTGAGCCCAAGAGTTCAAGACTGGCTTGGGCAACATAGGGAGACTCCATCTCTATTAAAAAAAAAAAAAATTAGCTGGGTGTGGTGGCGCATGCCTGTGGTCCCAGCTACTGGGGAGGCTGAGGTGGATCACTTGAGCACTGAAGGGCAAGGCTACAGTGAACCATGATCGCACCACTGCACTCTAGCCTGGGCAAAAGAGTGAGACCCTATCTCAAAAAAAAAAAAAGAAACAATTAAAATAAGATTAAAAATAATTTTTTTAAAAGAAAAATCATGTCAGAATTTGTGGGCTTTTTGTAGGATGTGTTATTTTCAAGGCAAGGTATATCAACAAACTCCAAGAAAAAGCAGCCATTACTGCCTATAACCTTGGGAAGGATGTTGAAACCACCACTAAAAGAAGGTACAGGTTCCATGTCCAATAACTCCCTTCCTCCCCATAACCCAAGAAGGATGAGCCATTCTAGCCATACCACTGCAGGAGAGGATGGGCCAGGGGATCCAACTTGTCCATCTGTTTCTTGATTTCCAAATATGAGCCCTGTAAGACAATGGCCATAACGTTATCTCCCTGGAGAGGTGGGAGCCTACCTGCTTTCTGCTTTTCACAGAGTGACTATTAGGGTCCAGGGCAAGGTAGGCACCAAAGGCCACATAGAGGAAAAAGGAGATAGGGTTCCCACCCTCAAGGAGCCCTAGTCAGGCTGGGAAGACTCATAAATAAATATGAAAATGACTGAAGATGCTTACAAAACAACATGCAGGTGGGTCTCCCTCATTTTATGCAATTCCTACAGCCCTAAAAAGTTGATTGTAAATCAAAAAATAAATAAAATCAATGTCCCAAGAAGATTAGGCTAAGGAATCCTGTGGTGAATCTTTAAATAAAGCAAAGCGTCCTCCTGACAAGTAAATCATTCCTCCTAGGTGTATCTTATGTGTAAATCTCAACTGTGATATACAGGATTTGCTGAGAAGAGGCCCACCTGTAAATGAGTACAAATGAATGTCTATTCATGCAGAGATTGCAGACGAGGGGTGGGGAAGTCTGGTGAGGGACAGCCTTGAGTCAAAGGATGGTCACCGCTCCATGTGGCTGCCCCACCCCTAGAAGGACAGAAGATGTAGGCCCCTGTGTCTAGTTCCTTACCTTCAAGCCCCCCACCTCCTCACCCTCCCAACCCTGGACAGAGGTCTTTCCTTCACTTCTTAACTCCCTAAGAATTATGGCAAAACATTAAATATGAACAACTTGTAAAGGAATTAACAGCAAAGGTAAAGATTGAGACACAAAGACTAAAGAGAATAAAGAGTAGTAACAGAGCTAACAAAACAGAGAACAGGAATTGGGAAGGTTAAAGAGGAAAGACTAAAAAAAAAAAATACAGTGAGTAGCATCTCTAAATCTTCATCCCACTCCCACAAATTACAAACAGAATAGGACACTTGAACTGGGCAGGCAGAGGAGAGGGGACAGAGAGAAGGCAGAATACCTGGGTCATCTCCCGAATAGACATCACACTATCCAGAGCTTTCTGAAGCCGCTCATAATTCTTCTTCTGTGGAGAATCAATGGGAAGAGAAGAACCAAATAAAGAAAAGTGGAGGAAAGTAAGATGTGATGAAAAGGGGCTAGATGTACCAAAAAAGTCTAGGCCCAAGGAAACAACAGTATGTCATGGGAAGAGCATTAATGTCAGACAGTTCTGGGGTCACATGCTAGTTCTCTTTTACCGGTTGGGAGTAATAGGGTAAGTTATTTGGCCTCTTAGAACCTTTAGCAACCCTTTATGCAAGTGAAGATAACTCCTATCACCCCCGTAGAGATGTTCTGAGGATTAAATAACATATATAAAGAACTCTGTATAGTAATTACAGTAAGAGTGAGGTACTATGCTGGGTACTTGTGATGGTTAATTTTGTGTGTCAACTTGACTGGGCCATGAGGTACCCACTCATCTGGTCAACCATTATTTCTGGGTGTGTTTGTGAGGGTGTTTCTGGTTGAGACTAACATTTGAATCAGCAGACTAAGCAAATTGTCCTCCCTAATGTGGAAGGAACTTATCCAATCAATCGATGACCTGAATAGAACAAAAAGGCTGACTCCTCTGCCCTACCCCGCCATGAGTTTGTAGAGTTTGTAGGTATTCCTCCTGCCTGATTGCTTGAGTTGGATTATCAATCTTTTCCAGTCTTTGGATTTGAACTAAAAAAAAAAATTGGCTCCTCTTGGATATTGAGCCTTCAGGCTTTCAGACTAGAACTTACACCATTGGCTCTGATTTTTTGTTTTTTTTGTTTTTTTGAGGCAGAGTCTCGCTCTGTCACCCAGCCTGGAGTGCAGTGGTGCGATCCTGGCTCACTGCAACCTCTGCCTCCCGGGTTCAAGCGATTCTCATGCCTCAGCCTCCCAAGTAGCTGAGATTACAGGCGCCCACGAACATGCCTGGCTAATTTTTTGTATTTTCAGTAGAGACGGGGTTTCACCATGTTGGCCAGGCTGGTCTTTAATTCTTCACTCCAGTCAAGTGATCCACCCGCCTTGGCCTCCCGAAGTGCTAGGATTACAGGCAGAAGCCACTGCGCCCAGCCCACTCTCTGATTTTCAAGCCTTGGGACTGGGACTACAGCTATACCACTGGCTCTCCTGGGTCTGCAGCCTGCTAACTATAGATGTTGGGACTTCTCAGCCTCCATAATCATGTGAGGCAATTCCTTATAATAAACCTCTTTCTCCCTCTCTCTCCATATATATCTCCTATTGGCTCTGTTTCTCTGGAAAACCCTACAACAGTACTTTACATATATTACTTCTCTTTTTTTTTTTTTTTTGAGACGGAGTCGCGCTCTGTCGCCCAGGCTGGAGTGCAGTAGTATGATCTCGGCTCACTGCAAGCTCCGCCTCCCGAGTTCACACCATTCTCCTGCCTCAGCCTCCCAAGTAGCTGGGACTACAGGCGCCCACCACCACACCCGGCTAATTTTCTGTATTTTTTAGTAGAGACGGGGTTTCACCATGTTAGCCACGATGGTCTTGATCTCCTGACCTTGTGATCCACCCGCCTCGGCCTCCCAAAGTGCTGGGATTACAGGCGTGAGCCACCGCGCCCAGCCTACTTCTCATTTTTATAACGATCTGCAAAATAAATATTATCCCTTTTTACAAGATAAGGAGATTGAAGTTTAGAAAGGTTAACTGACTTGCCTAATATCCTTCAAATGGGGAGTAGCAGAATCTCAAATGGAATCCAGGTCTGTCTGGCTCCAAAAGCCCTTTTTCCCTATCATAATGTAACTAATATTAATTCTTCTCCCCTTTCTGTGTCAAACTTGGCTATTTATTTACTGAAACAGCTAAATCACAGAGTTTAAGAATTCTGTCCCTTATTCCAAGCCCTGTATATACCAGAATGTCAGCCCATAGTCTCCCACTATCTTTTACCATTTCTGTTCCTTAGCCCTGACTTTCTCAAGTAACATACCTTAGGGTTAAAGGCCAGAGTCTTGGGATCAGTGGGGTCCACCACAGAGGGATAAGGCTCAAAGATGATGCTCTTTCTAGGGGACTCTAAAGCTGCCCTACACATGGCCACCAGCAGATCCACCACCTTAGGGGAAAGGAAAAAAACGGGACAGAAGCTAAATGATTTCGCAGTACTGGGAGTCACAGAGTATCCAGTATTTCTCTCTGATGTTCTTTTAAAAAGCAAATATGTTTAAGGCTTTTAAAATAGAAAATATAAGCTCATAAAAATTCAAGTAATACCAAAGTAATTAAAGAAAAGATTAAAAACCATCTTCCTGCCCTTAAACTAATCTCAATCCTCACAGCTAAGTACTAGTGAGTTTGATGTATATCCTTCCAGATAATTTTCCTACAGAAATATTTTCTTTTCTTTCTCTCTCATTCTTTTTTAAAGAGACAGGAGCTCACTCTGTTACCCAGGCTGGAGTGCAGTGGCATGATCACGGCCCACTGCAGCCTCGACCTCCTGAGCTCAAGCCATCCTATCTCAGCCTCCCACAAGTACTGGGATTACAGGTGTGAGACACTGTGCTCGGCCCTTTATTTTCTTATATGGACAATTTTACTACATATACTGTTGTATTTGCTTTTTTATATAACTATGTTAAAATTTTCTGTCCATAAACAATACCTATATAGTACATCTACTCTAAGGATATCCCATAATTTCTTTAACTGGAGCCCATACAGATGGGGTTGTATCCATTTTTTATTTTACAAACAATACTACAGTGGATATTTTATATACAAAAGCATTTTTGGAAGTTAAATTCCAAGAATGAAATTGCTGGGTTCCTCTGTCTTTCTTGATCCCAATTCCCCAGCCACGTTTCCCTCCCCCATACCTCTGCTCCAGTGGCCACCTCCTCTGCAGCTCCAGACATGACGCCCAGTGTGTAGAAGGAGAAGACGCATAGTTCACGAGTACAGACAGCTGGCTGAAAGGATATATTAAACAGATGGTGGTGGGATGGGGTGTACAATAAGGTGTAGGCAGAGAGGGACAGTCCTGACCTCAGACAACTCTAAAACAGGGTAGGAATTTGAGGCCCTCTATATCAGGAGAAAACTACCAATAAAGTCTTAATTAAAATGCCTTACTGATAAGTTTGGGAGTTAACACTGTCTCCCCTATGAAGCCTTCCCTGATCTTCCTATGAAGTCAGATGTTCTCTCACCTGATTTTTAACAATGCTAATATCTCTTCTATAAACTTAATATACATTGTGATTTGTCTGTCTCCCATTTGGACTTAACAGTCCTTGAGGACAGCATCATATCCAATCATCTTGGTCAATATCTGATCCCCATTTTTAAATGTCAGGTGGACTCTATCCTAAATAAATATTCTCATATCCTCATCTCTCTAAACAGTACTGCTGAGATTTGTTTTCTGAGAAAAATCAACAATTTCTAGAGTATCAGGGTGTACAGACAGAATTTTACCTTGACCACAGACCAAGGAAGAAGGAAATAAAGGAGAGGAGTGAAGGGGACCTGGTTAAGGAAGAGGGTCATAGAGTAGGGACCAATACCTTCAGCATAGATCCATTTTGGAAGACATGCTGCTCATCACACACCACACAGTACTCATTCAATGTTGGAATCCTCTGTTCTGCATACTTCATGATCTGGGAAAAGAACAGATTCTAAGTCTTTTGGACGTACTGGCACACACAGATATGGGAAATAATTTCAGCTTTTTTTTCCAGCTACCCTCCATCCTCCCAGCCCCGTGCCTAAGGTAGGATATATTCTTAGGCTGTGTACTTACACTGATGGCCTGACTGCAGAGCTAAGACTGTATGGTATAGTAAAAATAAGAACATGATGTTTGATTGAGAAGACCTGGGTTAACATCCTACTTCTAATACTTAATGGCATATATAACTTTAAGCAAGTCAGTTAACCTGAGCCTTGGTTTCTTTGTTTATATAGCAGAGCATTATTCACCTCACACGGGTATTGCAAGAAATGAGATGATGTCCATGAAAGCATTTTAAAAATATAAAATGGGTGCTAATCAAACTATTAAAAGTACTTAAAACTATTAAAAGTAATTATAGGCTGTACTATAAGTATAGTAATACTTACTAATTATTATAGTAATTATAGGCTGTCCCTCTGGGATAGGAGAGCATTCAATCAATTAAATGGCAGAAGGTCCTGAGAAGCCATTTCAACTACCTAGAACAATTAGCCAGTCCACTGGTCAAAACTACAGACAATTCTGTGCTAGGAAGATAGGAAAATCCAGAGCTAATGCAGCAATATCCTGCAGCGTTTTTTTGTTCGCTTGTTTTTTTAATGACACCCCGTCTTAACATAGCTTTTGTGCATCAATCAAGTTGTTCCCATTTCACATGATTTTAGGCTGGTAATGGGACATGCAAGAGACCTCATTCATTTAATGCAGATTTACTGAATGCCCATTATGTACCCAGCTCTGTGAAAGGTCTTCTTGATTATGAAATAAAATTAAAGGTTGTTTTCTCAGAAGCTGAACTTCAATAGGAGAGATGTGGCATGTTTATAAATTAATAACAATTCAAGGCAGCCCACAGTATGTGACACACAGGTGCCATATGAAACAAAAAAAAATCGTAACAGTTCAGTGAGGGGAGACATCACTTCTAGTTAATGCACTGGAGTAATGGCAATTTTATGGAAAAGGTGCCATCTGACTCTTGATGGCAAGAGGAAGATAGGAAGAATTACATGAACAAAGGTTAATAGAGATGCAAAAGTGAAAGCATGCCCAGGGAATAAAGAGATTTTAAAAAGCAAATGACCAGTAGTAGCTGAGCAGTGAAAGGGGTCTGTGAAGAATACTAAAGATCATTTGAGCAAGGGCTATTGGGAATCATTAAGGAAATTAGTGTCAATCTCACTCTCATGTCATATGAGTCTTGACACCCATACACTTAAAATTGGCAGTGCCTCATTGGCACTTGATCATAAGTGGTAAGTATTGTCTTTCTAGTAATGCTGTCAGTTTCTTGGAGATGGGAACAATACCTTCTTTCGTTCTACCATTAGTTCTGGAAGCAAAGCAATTCAGGAAGTACTTGATTGAGGAGCTGGGAGGTGTTAGGAGACCAAATGGGTCAGACAACAGGGAAGGGCTTTGGAGTGACAATTTTGACTTGATTACCTGAACGAGGAATCCATACTCCAGAGTGGGAATGTTCTTGCAGTGACCACTGACCTGGTGAGAGTAAAAAGACAGACCCCGTGAACCTCCTATGAAGCTGGAGCCTAGACAGACCTGACTCTTGCCCATCACCTAGGACTCTCCTAAAGCAGCTAAACCCTAGCTCAGAATCTCGAAGCTGGAAAGGAGACTTTTAGACATTCTTGCCAAAGGTTCTGGAAAGGGGCTCACCTGTCCTTAACCCTCCTTCAAAGTAGATGGAATAGGTTAGTACAGCAGCTACAGTTAACTACAGTCCTACTCACAAACTAATAAAATCATACATGACTTCTCCTTGAGATTCCCATCTCCAGACTCTCTGCTTCATGGCCTATCAGAGAAGCTTGCCAGACAGTTTAGACGTAAGTTTTCTACTGTTAAAAAATGTTTTCCAGCTGGGAGTGGTGGCTCATGCCTGTAATCCCAGCACTTTGGGAGGCGAAGGAAGGTGGATCACTTGAGCTCAGGAGTTCAAGACTACCCTGGCCAACAGGACAAAAACCCGTCTCTACAAAAATATGAAAAATTAGCCAGTCGTGGCATGTGCCTATAGTCCCAGCTACTTGACAGGCTGAGGTAGGAGGATCATGAGCCTGGGAGGCAGAGACTGCAGTGAGCAGAGATCGCCACTGCCCTCCAGCCTGGATGACAGAGTGAGACCCTGTCTCAAAAAAAAGAAGTGTTCCATTCTACTCACTCATGGTACATACCTAGGTTTGATTTATGATACCTAGACAACCGTACCCCCACCCGATTTTGAGAAACTACACTCCCACATTTCCACTCCCACCCTCTTGATAGCCAAGTCAAACCCTCCCCAGCCCATGTACCAAAGGAGAGGTCCGTGCTGGGGGAGGGAGGCCCACGTGCTGAGGGCACAGGAGACCTGCCTGGGGGCTGGGAGGGTAGCCAAACACTTCCACTTTGGGGTTCTTCATGGTACAGGAGATGGAACGGTTCATGAGGCGCCCAACCCGAAGCTCTGGTACACCTAGTTTGCCTTTCAGCATGGAGTCCTGTATGATAGGGAAACTGGGAGACCTGGAGAGAGAGAGCAAAGAGAAGTGATAAAACTGGGGATTTCATAGGAGCCCTGGAGGGGACTGGAGATAAGTGAGCCCTAAGTCAAAAGTTGTAAACCAAAGAAAGACAAACTCATATCTGAGGAAAGTTGCATTGTATCTTAAACACTATTAAAACAAGTAGATCACGCATCTGAATTAAAATTTTTATGTCATCATCTGTGGGTTCTTCACATTGGGACACTGAGGGTGGGCAGAGGCAGAGGATAGGTTATTATGTTTCTAAGCCAAGTATGGAATAATCCATTGGAAAGGCTGCCTGTTTTTCTTACTGAGAGAGAGAGAGAAAAAAATAGAGAGAGAGAGAGAGATTGTTAAACGCTGCGCTAGGCAAGAAGTAGTTGCATCCCAAAGGGCCTAATATTGACTATCTGACTGTCAACAATGATTCCTGGGAGGCTACAAATCTGGGTTTGTGTCTGCCTTTGGGAATGTCTTCTGATATTCCCAAAATGTAGACCTGGGGTCAAAGAATGGAGCAATATTTATTTCCAGAACCTAGCAAGGAATTACTGCCTGTTCTCTCACACTTTCTTCTTAGGATGGGGAAATGGATCAGGGCAAAAGAACAGAAAGATGGAAGATTCAGCATATGTTTCTCCAAATACTTATCATGAGCTAGGTATTCTGTTTTACATAAAGGATTAGGTATTAACCTCGGGTAAGGAGTAGAAAGGTAAGGACACATAGGGAACAGGACCATGTGAGTGGTGTCAGTAGTTAAAAGAGACAGAATTCAGGGAAGAGAGGAGACAGAAAAGTTTATGTAATCAAGAAGGTGGGGGTGGGGGCTATCACAAGGTGTTTACAGATGATCAGCTTTAGGGAGCACTTACTTGGGGATGGGTGAAAAGATGCTGAGGCCAGCTCGGAACTTCTTGATGGTACCACTTGCCTTGAACCAACTGTGCCTCTTCTCCTGCTGGGTCTTCAAGAAATCGTTGCTCAGATGTTTCCATTGTTGGGATGTAAACATACCCAGGATCCTGAGGGATCAAAAAGAATGAGCTTAGGCAAGATGAGGCAGGGTCAAGAAATAAGGACTAAAGAGAGGCAAATAATCTAAAATTCAGACCCAGGGACTGCAAAGCTAGTTGTGGTAGGGGAATGTGTATCTGAAGACCCCTTAAAATGACCTTAGTAAATAAAAAAATTACCATCCCAGAGCACCCCTTCACCCTAGAGGGTGAAGAGCCTCTAGGCCCTAGAGCCTAATGGCCAGAAAAATTCAGAGATGCTTTGCCTTTAGAGTGAGATTTCAAAGGTGAGCCTTCAAAGGCTGCAAAGCTTGAAATCTATTGCTAAGAATGACTATACTCTTGACAGGGAAACAGAAGTGGTAGGATGGAGGTGAGTACCACTCTGTTCCTTGTGAGTCATAAAGAAAGGGAGTAGGGACATAAGGGGTACTGACATTGTTAGGTGAAAAATTATATTCTCAAATTTATGGTTTCCAATTTGAGCTGCGCCCTTAGCTAGATTTGTCAATCCTTTCACTTGTCCTTGATCAGTTCTCTCTAGCATTACTTTAAGGTATTGTTCTAAATCCTTATTACCTTCTTTAAGTTACTGACTTCATCTACAACCAATAACCTCTCTTCCTTCTTAAGCCATCAGATATCAGTTCCCTTAATTTTCCAACCCTACTATAAAATCTACTTATATTTCCACCCTACCTTGATCCTTCCATTTTCAGGAGGTAAGGTGACCCTTCTACGTAAGATCAATCCTTCAACTTGTGCTCTAGATCTCAGCCCTGACTTGCCTTTTTAGGGACCTTGATGTGTCAATCATTCCCCTTTCCTGTCAGTTCCTTTCCCAAAGTCAACAAAAAATGTCAACTTTCTGCACTTTAGTCTAGTTAACCTCTCCCTCTTGCCTTCCCATCCCCACCCAAATTTCTCAACCCATACTCATTGTTTCTATGTTGTTGCCAACCACTCACCTCTCAACTTTCTGTATTCTGGTTCCTACCTTCACCACTAAAATTGTTCTCATCCTGATGCTAAATCCGATGGAAACTCCCAGGTTCTTCCCTTATCTTCTCTGGCATCTGGCCCTCCTTGCAGAACCTGCCCTCCTTTGTCTTCTGTGCCACCATTCTCTTCCTATTCTACTCTGACCTACCTGCAGTGTTTCTTCTACCTCTGCCTACCCTGCTGGTTTCTTCAGGATTTCGTCTGAGTGTTTAAGGGTATCTTGTCCTTGATCCTATCTTCTTTTCCCACTATCATGCCCTCCTTTGGCAATCTCATATTCACTGGCTGTAACTTCTTCCCACACACATTGATGCATATCTTCAACCCTAACCTCTCCTGTAAGTAGCAAATTGACATATACTCCGGTAAGCAGCAAATTGACATTTCGGATAAGCATCTCTACCTGCAAATAACATGTCAAAAATGGAACTAATTACCTATCCTCATCCTGCAAACCTGCTCCCTTCTCATATCCCTATTTACACTGGTGGTATCACAATTTACCCAGACATCTAGGCTGGAAACCTAAATGTATTTTCCACTACTCTTTGGCCCTTATGGCTATATTCAATATATCTAAATCAGTCTTCAAGTCTTATTGATTTTATACCTCACAAATCTTTCTAATCTATCTGTCATCTCCATTCTCACCTATAATCACACTTTAGCTCAGGCCTTTAGCATCTCTTGTCTTGACTTTTACAAAAGCACCCTATTACACTAGTTCTGGTCTCTTGTCTCATCCCCTCCTACCCATTTTGTATAATGCTACCAGAATGGTTTTTAAAAATAAATATGACCACGTCATTTCTTTGCCTAAACCCTTCAATGTTCACACTGCCTACAGGATAAAAGTCCAAGATCCTCTCTAACTTGAACTCTTCCCTATTCTCTGGCTTTGGCTCCTACACCCCCAGCTTGTATTTTACCAGCAATATTTAACTACCTGAAGCTCCCTACACACATACTGCTTTATGTGACTAAGCCCCTGCAAATGTTATTCACCCTCAGAATCTGTCTGCATGGACAACTCTTATCCATTCTTGAAAATTACTAATCATTGGCTGGGTGCGGTGGCTCACACCTGTAATCTCAGCACTTTGGGAGGCTGAGGCAGGCGGATCACTTGAGGCCAGGAATTTGGGACCAACCTGGCCAACATGGAGAAACCCCATCTCTACTAAAAATACAAAAATTAGCCAGGCATGGTGGTGGGTGCCTGTAATCCCAGCTACTTAGGAGGCTGAGGCACAGGAATCACTTGAACTCAGGAGGCAGAAGTTGCAGTGAGCCAAGATCATGCCACTGCACTCCAGCCTGGGTGAGAGCAAGACTCTGTCTCAAAAAAAACAAAGGAAATTATTAACCATCACCCTTTCAACAGACTGAGTCACTCTTCAGTGTCCTTTCTAAACCTCACATATTCACCTGTATTAGAATATGTATCCAGTGGACTCTATTTGAAACTTCACTGAGAGTGGAAAATATGCTTCATTTCTTTGTATACCAAATACTTAGCTTAATGCTCAACACATTCAATAAACTAAAATTGAGTTCCTAGAGACTTACTCTGAAGAAACCACTAGAGAAATATGAATAGCATGACTCTGATTCCAGGGTAGTAAAAATGCTAAGTAGTGATGAGCCTCTTTTATCTCTAGAAAGTCTCAGGTTCTGACACCCAAGAACCATATACTCTCTCTCCACAACCTTAAATCTGGCTCCCTAAATTTATTTTAGCTTTTCCTGGGCATATTTCAGAAAGACATTTTTGGAAGGAGGCATTCCATCCAAGGCTCTGCCTGTCCATCCATATATTTCCATCTCTCTCTCCTTCCTTCACATGTCCATGACCAGAAAAGAGCAAAGTTCTTACTTTTTCAACTGAAGACCCAGCCCAAATCCTTCCTTATTTGATGGCTGGAAAACCTCAATTGATGGTTCTGCAAAGAGAAGAGAAGGCTACTAGTAAGTATGTATCTCTCGTCTTCCTGGAGTCCAAAGCTCAGTGGAATAGCTTCTGTACATTCTAAAGATCATAGCTGCTGGGTACTCTAAACAGTAATGGTGGAAGAAAAAAACATCTGAGGCAGAGGGCAGATTCTAGAAGCTGTCATATGAATCTGAAATATCTTCAGGAGGATGTTGAGAAAAAGAGGAGAAAGAAATTTTATCTGGAACCAGAGAAAACAATGTCATTAGGCAAGAAGGCCTTTAGGGAATGGTTATTAGGTGACAGGGGATGAAGATACCAATTACAGGGGACTAAAAATCCCCTACCAATAGCCTGCAGATTGAGCCCAAGGGCCTTGTTCCTAATTTTTTTCTACCTCAGTTAACTTAGGGCTTTGGATTAGACCACACTCAGACCACCCACTTGCCCAAAGTCACTGTCTTTACCTGGTCCATCTAGGTACTGGGAGAGAGAAAATCGCAGCCTCAACACAATAGGCTCTGTCCGGAGGACCTTCCAGGCTGTAGAGACTTCCTCCTAAAAGAAGAAGGGAAATAGTTTCCAGTTTAGCAACATAGAGGAATGGACCTGAAATTTCCCCTATATGACACACACATGCACATGACAGTACACACCACTGTCTGCTGATGGTCTAGGAAAGACAGAGATGAAGAATATGTGCTCGAAATACAGCACTCGGGAACAAGACTCCTGGCCTACATGACAAATTCCACAAGTCCAGCTAGACATGTTGTTGGCAGGTACTAGCCCCACTTACATCGAGGAAGCTGATGTTGATGTGGAGGTCAATGTCCACGTCATCGATAGTTCCATATTCTCTATAGAGATACAGGTGACAATAGGTGAGACTCATTAAGGGAGAAAGAAGGGAATAGAAATTGAGGTGGAAAGAGAACTGAGCCTGGGGACAGGGGAAAGGGAAGAGTGGACGGCAGTTTTGTACCTAGGGTCTTAGCTACAGCCTTACACCACTTACATGATCAGGATCTTCTCCCAGGCCAAAAGCATTTCTTACCTGAAAAGTGAAACTACTGGCCCAGAGGGGTCTAGGATAAGAGGGAATTCCTAAGAAAAGTGGCCTTACTCTCTACTCTCAGCCAAGCTCATTTATTCTGAGCATTTTCTATCATTAAGTTCATAATTTATCCCACTATCATATCATAAAAAGAAAAACCTCCAGCCTCTTAACAACTCAGAAAGAAGTGACTTGCTCCCCTGCCACCCCTGAAGTAGAGTCCCACCTGATGGATACAGAGTTCTCACTGTAGATCTCCTTCACGGCTTCAATGTCTGCATCAAGCTGTGGGTGTCGATACAGGTCAGCTGCACAGCTCCCCTGAGATAACAGCAAAAATGGTGGTGGAGAGAGGTGGAAAAAGACGAGGGAAAGAGAGAGATAATAAAAAAAATATGAAGAGACACCAGGAACAGGAGAAATCAGACAGCAGTATAGGGGAAGTAAAAGCCACTTATGTGAAGGGGTTCTCAGTGGTGACCCTAGCAAGGGATTTCATTAACAGAGGTCTCCATCTCATCATGACTTTAAAAAGGTTCAGCAGACCAAATGTAGGCTTTGCTTGGAGTTCACTTCCTTAAATCTCCAGCTTCTCTCTCAGACCCTGACCAGGATACCTTCTATGACAACTCAGAACAGGCTGAAGAGTTACAGGTTTCCTAAGATTGGTTCTAAGTGAAGAGCATTCTGAAAGTCTGGGTATTTCTGCTCAGGACTATGCCCTGGGTAGTGATGGCATTAAGCAATCGCTGGCAGAGTAATCTTTTAAGATGTGACCCTAATGAATGAAACTACCCCCACTGGCCAGTGTTATAAAAGTCAGAAAATAATTATGTCTAATTAAGATCATATGGGTAGTTTCCACATACAGAGGATGTAGTTTACTCTGGAACAGGTATGACTCCAAAGAAAGAGCAACGGCACAGGATCAGCTCTGACAAGACCATGCTCAGACCACATCAACATTATAACCTCATCACATCTGTGCTCCAGAACCTCTTTCACTCCTGATGTATCCAAAAAGCAGCACATATCTAGACCATCCAACATGGGGGTCTTGGGAGATGAAACCTCACCTGAACTCCATAGAGAAATTCCTCTGATTCATTATCTCCCTCCGAGTCGTCATCATTCCAGAACTGGCCTTTGATGTCCTAGTGACGAGAAATAAGAATATCATGCTTTGTTAGGTCCCTATTATCCCATGGAAAGGCGTGGGATGATACGATGGGGAACAGATTCCCACAAAGATAGAATAACTGAAGCCCTGATCCCTTTACACCTTTCATGTCACCCTTTGGGAGTCTCAGTCTCTTCCTGATATGATCATATCCATAGACTAGCTCTTAGTGGGACAGAGGAAAACATCTAGGGAATTTTGGCCTTCTGAAGTCTCAGCATGATGACTGAGAAGCTCTGGTAGCCAGTAGGAGAGAAACGCAAATGACTTCAATGTCAAGGTTGACTCCTAAGCATATCTGGGTTCCAGTACGAGCTGGCCTCTTCCAGGATCATTACCTAAGACAGTTCCCAAGCACACCTAAGCTCTCTTGTCTCATTATTTTCTTTCTATCCTTTAAAGCACTTAACTCTCCTCTCCCTCCCCAAGAAAACCTACCTACACAAACACACCAAGTAATACTGTTTCTGTGCCCCTTCCCTTTCCTTTAACTTCAAATAGCCACTCTATCTTCCAAAAGGGTAGAAGGGAAAATACCAAGAAAGGGTGAGATCTGCACTTTGTCTCCTCTACCCTTTGAACAACCAGTTGGAGAGGTGCGCAGTCAGTTCTCACCATTGGGTCAGTGGGTCACACACACTCTCAGGTCAGTGCTAGGCAGCACCCCTCCATACCACCAGCCGAACCAAGGCCAACGAGATGGGCATTTAGGAGACCACAAAGGGAGACAAGGTAGGGCACGAAGTCAGGGACAACTGGTGATCTGTTGGGGATGGCAGGCTCTGCTGTTGCGGTGGTAACAAGTCACTGTCCTGTGGAAAGTAGATAATAATGGGTTTCATCACCACTTAACAGCTGGGTGGTGTATATATACAGGCACACGTATTTATCAATACACTTTTTTTTTTGAGACGGAGTTTCGCTCTTGTCGCCCAGGCTGGAGTGCAATGGCGCGATCTTGGCTCACTGCAACCTCTGCCTCCTGGGTTCAAGCAATTCTCATGCCTCAGCCTCCCAAGTAGATGGGATTACAGGTGCCTGCTGCCACGCCCAGCTAATTTTAATATTTTCAGTAGAGACAGGGTTTCACCATGTTGGCCAGGCTGGTCTTGAACTCCCGACTTCAGGTGATCTACCAGCCTCGGCCTCCCAAATTGCTGGGAATACAGGCGTGAGCCATTGCACCTGGCCATTAATACACTTTTATTATACATACAGATACCTGCATATAAAAAGACATGCTTGCGTGCATATACATGCACACTTGCACATGCACTTCTTTATAGATAATGAAACACAAAAGCACTATATGCAAGATACTGCTGTTCTACTTAAACTGGAGAGCTGGGATTAGAGCAAGACCCTGCTCTAGCTCATAATGTTACAACTCCTAAAGCCAAAAGTGATGGTGGCAGGACAAGATGCTTATGTTTACTCTGTCAGTTAATTCTTCAGAGTACCAACTCACACCAGAGTTAAGATTCAGAATCGGATTATTTCTAGACTCTTTATTCTTAGTTATTTCTCCATATTAGCCATTATCTCTCTTTCAACATCAGTATTACTAGCTATTATATGGTAACGATAGCTAACTTAAAAAGTCCTCAACGGCCAGATCACCTGGGGTCAGGAGTTCAAGACCAGCCTGACCAATGTGGTGAAACCCTGTCTCTACTAAAAATACAAAAATTAGCTGGGTGTGGTGGCGCACGCCTATGATGCCAGCTACTCAGGAGGCTGAGGCAGGAGAATCGCTTGAATCCTGGAGGTGGAGATTGCAGTGAGCCGAGATCACGCCATTGCACTCCAGCCTGGGCAGTAAGAGCAAAAACTCCATCTCAAAATAAAAAGTCCTCAACAACACTGAACATCTTTTGGCAGTTATGATCTCAGTTGTCATTGCCAAAATAATGCCCTAAAGTCATCTTCCCAAATAAAAATGCAATAATTATCCCAAAAAATGCTTAGAAAAACTTTTACTTAACCCAGAGCCCTTTCATACACAATTCCCTGCTCACTTCTAATCCCAGACTCCTAATCCTATACCAGCAACTTTTAGTTCCATTAAAACCTCCACATATAGCAGAAAAACAAAACAAAACAAAAAACTCATCTGTGAAATTATGAAGGCTTTAATGGCCGAAGATGGCAAAGATACCCTAAGAGCAGGCTAAAAAAGCGTTCTGTTGCTCTCTAGACCAGCAAGTCACTGGCTTTGCACATATCTCAGCTGAAGCTACTCCAACCTCAAACAGAGGTGTTCTTGGTCTCTAATACAGTTCTTCTTTTTTTTTTTTGTTTTCTGACAGAGTTTCGCTGTGTCGCCCAGGCTGGAGTGCAATGGCGCGATCTCAGCTCACTGCAACCTCCACCTCCCGGGTTCAAGCAATTCTCCTGTCTTGGCCTCCCAAGTAGCTGGGATTACAGGCGCCCGCCACCACGCCCAGCCAATTTTTGTATTTTTAGTAGAGACGGCGTTTCACCAGGTTGGCCAGGCTGGTCTCGAACTCATGACCTCAGGTGATCCACCTGCCTCGGCCTCCCAAAGTGTTGGGATTACAGGTGTGAGCCACTGTGCCTGGCTGGTCTCTAATACAGTTCTACTGAATGTCAGGTTTCCAGATTAGTGATTCTCTGACTGGGGTTGGTGGACCTGCAGCATCAGTATCATCTAGGAACTTGTTAGAAATGCAAATTCTCAGACTCCTCCTAAGACCTACTGAATTAGAAACTCCAGAAATGGCCAGGCACTGAGACTCATGCCTGAAATCCTAGCACTTTGTGAGGCCCAGGGGGGCAGGACACCTGGGGTCAGGAGTTCGAGAACAGCATGGCCAACAACATGGTGAAACTCCGTCTCTACTAAAATAAAAACATTAGCCAGGCATGGTGGTGCATGCCTGTAATCCCAACTACTTGGGAGGCTGAGGCAGGAGAATCACTTGACCTGGGGAGGCAAAGGTTGCAGTGAGCCGAGACTGCGCCATTACACTCCAGCCTGGGGGGCAACAGCAAAACTCTGTCTCAAAAAAAAAAAAAAAAAAAGAAAAAAGAAAAAAAGAAATTCCAGAAATTGGACCCAGTAATCTATGTTTTAACAGGCCCTCCAAGTTGTTCTGATGCATAAAATTTGAGAACCACTGTTCTAGTTCTAGATACTTGTGTGTTCTAAGGACCTGTGGTTCATTCCTTAGATACCAACTGAAGTCTGGTAACTAAGCCAGGATGGGGACAAAAGACACAATGCCAGAGCAGAGCCAGCACAGGAGTCTTCCAGCTGATAGTGTTGCCTGATCCTTCAGAAACAACATGCAAAAGGAAAGTATAACTGAAGTTCTTAGAGATGGAATGACCCGATTACTGAGATTTGTTTAAAATACTACCCTGGCACACACATAAAAAAAGAAGGGAGGATAACAGATGAAATAAATATAGCAAATAGCAAAATGTTGATTACTGATGAAGCTATGTGACATACATGATGGTTTTCTGGTAATCCCTACCTCCCTACTTTTGTGTAAAGTTGAAAAGTTTCAAAATAAAAAGTTAAAAAAAAAATCAGACGCTACTCTAATGGGCTCTCCTCAGAGTCAAGTCTAAATGTTAACAGGAAGATTAACCAAGACTCCACAATTGCCTCATTGCTGTTCTTCAAACTCATCAAGCATATTCCTACTGTAGAGCCTTCATATTCCCACCATATTCCCAAGCATATTCCCGCCATAGAGCCTTTGTCCCTGCTGTTCCCCTTTCTTGGAATGCTTTCCACCCAGATATCCACATGGCTTGTTCCTTCACTCTTCTAGATCTCTGCTCAAAAGCCACCTTGACCATCCTATCTATTAAAACAGCAACAACTCAACACCCACACACTAGCACTCTCTATCCGCCTTCCCAGCTTTATTTTTTTCCATTTACCACGTTCTAACATATAAAACGTTTATCAGAATGTAACCTCTGGTGGCAGAGGCTTTGACTGTTTTCAGTCTACATTCTTAGTCCCTTAACACATTTCTTGAATGAGTGAATGAATGAATGAACCCTCTGCTGGATACTTAAGTCAAATGGGAGATATATACAATAACCTGCATGTTTCTACACACAGACAAAAATCACACAAAAAATGATTTTAAAAAGCAAAACTTCACCTTCAAGAGCAGCTGAGATCCAGAATGTGAAGATCTTGGGGTGAGGTTCGTGAGATTTGAAAATAAACAGTCAAGTGCTGATCTGGATGATCACAGAGGAGTAAAGAGGGAGGCACTAAATGTCCAGCCTGGGTTGCCCTGGGGCGAGGGGTAGGATGACGGCAGCGTTAGGCCAGAAGTGCCAACTTTTCACGGTCTTTGTTGCTGCAGAAGTCAAGAAAAATTTAGCCTCTTTCCAAGGGCTGTTGCTGCTTGGTTTCTGTTGCTATCACAAGGAGAAAAAGGTATTTCAGAGGGAGTTTTTCTTCTTCAAGCAAGAGACAGTTCAGAGATTACCGGCTTTTTCAAACCAGGCTGCTTTAGTGAAAGGGACTTGCTCCCTCTACTCTCAATGCCCTTTCCTCTGGAGAGATGGAAAGTGGATTTAAAAGGTGAAGAGTTGGAAAAGGAAGGTGGTGGGTTACGGAATTCACAGGATCACAAACACTTTTTAAAAAATTAGCCGGAAACGTGGCCTAATTCAAAGCTTTCATGTTACACACAGAATACTTAGACCTACAGAGGTCGAGCAATTTGCTTAAGGTTAGGAGTACAGAAGGACTGGGATGTAAAGACATTGGACAGGTCCTAATTACATCTAATCTTCATGTGATGTGGTTATAATTAATTGAGTTGTTAATGAATTAAGCAAGAAAGACCTATCTGATTTATCTAAATGAGGTAAAGAATGGGCCCCTTCAAAAGACGTTGGGCCAAAAATAGACTATATGATGAGTGTCCAGAGAAGGTGTTAAAACTCAGCGGCTAATATAGAACGCTTTATGAGTTTCCACGAGAATAAGTCAAATGTAAATGAGCCTCAAGTCTGGATCACAAAGGTCTTTCCCTAGGTCCATGGGCGCTTCTCTGGGTGTGACAACTTCACGTCTAGTCAAAGAAGCTTCAGAGCTCAATGTTTAAATTGTGGGTTGGGCTCCGGCTTTGTGGTCCTGGAAGAGGTTACTCCACTCCATCCCGTGTGCTCCCTTCTCAGGACTAGGCCACTAAACAAAGACTACTAGGAAGAATTACTGAGGGGCGACTCCCGCAGGTTAGCGCTATCTCGGGCACCCCGTAGGGAGAGAGGACACGGCTGCCCCCCGAAAACACTCCCTGGCACCCGTGCTTCCAGGACAGGCCCTGAGGCCTCTCCCGGGGAAGCAGTTACACCTGTTCTCCGCGGCTCCCCTGAAGACCCCAAAAACACCCAACACCTGCCTCCCCAGGGAAGACGCTCTGGGCCCGATCTATGCCGCCCGGCCGCCGGGCCTGAGTGAAGCCTGTCCAGCCTAGGAGGGGCCCTCAGAACCTCCCGGTCCAAACCCCTCACTTCGTCCACCCCTGCGGAGACGGGGCGAGCCCCGCACCCTTCCCGCGGCCCGGCCGCACCGCCCTGTGCCCGTGGTGGCGGCCACACAAGCCAGCCTCGCGAGTACTCACGGCGACCCCGGGCCGCGCGCGGCCGCAGCCGACGGGACGAGCGGCCCGGGACGCCCCGCGGGGGCGGAGCGGCAGGCCAAGGGGCGGGGGCCGGGCCTGGCGGGCGAGGTCGCGCACCCCACGCCTCGTCGTTCCGTCACGGGCGCGCTCAGCCACTCTGCGCACGCTCGCGCGGTGACACCATGGCACGTGGCCCGCTCCTGACCAACAGCCTGACGGCCTGCTCCTGGGCGCGCCTCAGCAGCCGACGCCAGCCCTAAGAGGCCTGCGCGGCGGTCGCTAGTCGGGAAAGGGCGCGGATCGGGGGGTGGCGCCTGCGCCGTGGGTAGGGGAGGCAGTGGAGAAGGAAGAGGGACTCTGGGGGCGTGCGGGGAGTCTTCCAAAGGAGAATGCTTGCATTTAGCGCCCCGAGTGGTTGGGAGGAACAAGCAGGGAGGGCAACCCAGGTTGCTTGTAGGCTGGGAGGGAGTCCCCTCGCTGGAGGTTGGGGCCGGCAGGTAGAGACTGAGGGAATTCCTGAGGCCTTGCTGACTGCAGGATTCTCTGGTTCGACAATGGAAGTCGAACACCTCGGGCTTTTAAAAATTATGGCATTTAATTCATTTGTTCCCCGGTAGCTGCAGCGTGATGGAAAGCACCCTGGCCTTCTAGTCAATCTGGGTCTGAAGCTTGGGTTCGGCACTTATTGATGGTGCAGCCTTAAGCGATGACTTTCACTTTGTGAGTCTGATTTCTCCTCTTTGAGGTGGAGACAGTAATATGTGTTTCATGGAGCTACTGTGGTGAGGATGAACCGAGATAGTGTTAGGTTGAACCGTATGAAATTGCTATCTTTGTAGTTTATAAACAGTCAAATACCTTCAATTTCATACGATTCCAACTAATCCATGTAAAGCAACCAGCAGAGTACCTGGGACTAGGAAGTAGTCCATACATGGAAGCTGTAATTGTGGTTATTGTGGTTATTAACCCTAGACATGGCCAGACCTCCTTCATCCTTATTAGTCTTGGGGCTTCCACGTGACCCTCTTTTCCATCAACACTAATGGGAAAAGGCTTATCTTAGACCTACTCTGTTTCCTCACTCCCTCTTTGTAGCTGGACACAGTACACACAAAGAAAGCTTTGGCCCTGAATGATATAAACATGTCATGTCTATCCCTCCTAAGCTGGCCTCAGAAGTTTCCCAGTTAACTTTTTGTTGTTGGTTGATTTACATTTGCACATTCGCAGCCTCTCCTTTCTAACTCCTTTCCCTTTTGATGTCCCTGTCTGCTCACCTTGCTACTCAGCCTGGGCCACAACACCGTCTCGGTATGAGTTTGTTACACCTATTGCTTATAGTAACTGAAAAAAGTGAGGGATCAATATAACCTCGGTTTCAGAGTGCGGAAGTTCAGAGTAGTAGGGGAAGGAGTTGGGCCTGCTCACTAAAACAACTCACCATCAAGGGCCCCATAATAGCTTTTGATGAACCGAGTATGTATGGGAGTGTTTGAACATAAGCACTGTGCCCATGAGTGACAAGTCCAACTCCAGTATTCAATAACCTTTAGGATTCCCCCTTTCCAGCATACCACGAGCTGTTCTATTCATCATGAATCTCAGCCACCTCATAGTTTATCAGTATCTTCCAGGCTTCACCTCTTTTCCTACCCAGTCCAGATCCTTGGTCAGTCATTTTAATCACATTTTTGTTAATATGCTTGCACTTACTCTGTAAAAATCACACTCCTGGGTCATGCCAGCTATCTACCTTCTCTACTCTCCCATCCTAAACCAGGATAAAGGAAGTCACCCAATCCTGCACACTTAAGCTTGTGAGTGGACACCATTTAGGTTAGTCTAGCCCATGAACCCTATTCTGTGGGAATTACAGTTTCCACACCCACACTATGGATCCATAGGCCCCAGGGCCATGTTCGTCTTGTGTGACCCCTAGCACTTTAGCTGCAGTTTATTGAACTGTGAGTGGATTCCTGGTCTAAGCTGTGTTAAGCAGATGTTCTCCTGAAAATCTGAGATTAGAGCTGACAGATTATGATTCTAACTGGACTGGTTTCTTAAGGAAAAAAGACATAGACTTAGGAGCTATGGTACATCTACCTCCCACCTACTATGATGAATGAGAAAAGGAAAAAGATCATCTGGGGACACAGAATGAAGCATGGAGAGGCAGAGACCAGAAATGGTGAGACTACTCTCTGCTTCCTGGCAGCTTCCCAGGCACCCCTCCCTTCCTTCCTTCCTTTTTTTTTTTTTTTTTTTTTTTTTTTGAGACAGGGTCTCACTCTGTTACTCAGGCTGGAGTACAATGGTGTGATCATAGCTTACTGCAGCCTCCAAGGCTTAAGCATGCACTAACATATCTGGCTAATCAATTTTTTTGTGTGTGGAGATGGGGTCTCCCTATGTTGCCCAGGCTGATCTTGAACTCCTGGGCCCAAGCAGTCCTCCATCTTATCCTCCCAAAGTACTGGGATTACAGATGTGAGCCACTATACCCTGCCCCAGGCACTTTCTGAGGCCCTCTGATCTTGGGGGACTAGGAGTCAGTTTTTATCTAGAGTAAATGGCTTAAGCTAACTTAATGTGCACTCAGTACAGAGCTCCTACAAATTCATTGTCTCCTCAGCAGAGTCCTCAGTGTACCTAGCAACCCTTCCACATGTCAGCCTCTCCCACCATCCCCCATTCTGCTTCACAGAAAAAATAAAGGCTATGGGTGCCAGGTACTTGGGCGGCTGAGGCAGGAGGATCTCTGGAGCCCAGGAGTTCAAGGCTACAGTGAACTGTGGTTATGCCACTGCACTCCAGCCTCAGCGATGGAGCGAGACTCCCCATCTCTTTAAAAATAAATAAATAAATAAAAGGCCATGGGGGAACTGCCTCAATTTTCTGTCCCCTCCAAACATTTGAATCTCTCCCATCCTTTCTGTTTCAGAAGTGGAGAGGTCTCTCTTCAAATACAAAGTTAATCCTTTCACTGTGATCTGTATTTCATTCCTTTTTGCCTCCTTGGGAAATTTTCTCTTTACCTCTCTCTTTCATTTATATTCAACTTTTTCCTCTCCCCTACTCATTGATCTCAGTATATAAGCTTGATCAACTAGCCCAACCTTAAAATCCAATTTGAATCCTATATGTCATGCTACTGATTTTTCTTGCCTTTAACCAAACTTCTAGGAGTAGCTTATACTCTCCTTCTCCACTTCCTTGTCTTCAGTTGTTCCTTAAATCTGGTGTCATCTGACCTCTCCCCAAAATTTCTACTGAAAATACTTTCACCAAAGTGACACATGAATTACAAATGGACAAATCCATTGGGAATTTTCAGGCTTCATTTATATGACCACACAGTGTCATTTGGCATTGTCAATTGTCTTGCCCCTGCAATCGACTGCATGGTGTCATTTGGCATTATTGATCATCCTGCCCTGACAACCCTTTCCTCTGTTGGCTCTTATGGGCTACACTCTTCCAGTTTCTTGCTACACCTCATATGACTCCTTCACAGTATCCTTATTATACTGCCTTTCCTTCATTCCCTACTTAAGTATAAAAGCAGTTCAACCCACCCCTATTTCTCCTATTACTCTTCCCGGTGGCCTCCATGGCCACTTGAAGGAGATCTTGATAATTTGGGGTTGCCCAGAAACAGAATCTCCTTCTTATGTTACAAGTTTTAGAAGTAAGCAGAGCCCATCTTTCATGAGAGACACTAAAAAGGTTGAATCTTTGCTTTCCCAGCTCTCTAGCTAAGACAGAGGCATGTGACCTTGGCCTGGCCAAGCATCTTCCAGAAATGTAGATTCTGGAGTGATTCAGAGAAATAGAATCATGGAGAATTCATGCCAGTGGCAATGGTGACAGGAGAGCAGGGTCAGCTTTACCCCATGCCCAGGGACTTTCATGGTGTGGATACTGGTAGTGGTGACATCCCATGTCCAATAATGATGACAGCAGCAGTGGTCTTGTGGGGCTGGTTCTGGCATCTGAATTTGGCCTGTGCTCTGGTGGACTGGCCTCTCATTGTTCATGCCTATTTTCCAAGCTTGAGTCTTTCGCCTGGCAATCCCGTGACCCACCCAGTGCCCTTTCAACAAATGGCTCGTTTAAATCCGCCTGAGTGACACACAGTTATAGACTGGAACTCCCAAATCTATATTTCCATCCTGTACTTCTTCTTCTTCTTCTTTTTTTGTGACGGAGTCTCGCTCTGTTGCCAGGCTGGAGTGTGGTGGCGTGATCTTGGCTCACTGCAACCTCTGTCCCCCAGGTTCAAGCGATTCTTCTGGCTCAGCCTCCTGAGTAGCTGGGACTACAGACACACGCCACCATGCCTGGCTAATTTTTGTATTTTTAGTAGAGACAGGGTTTCACCACGTTGGCCAGGATGGTCTCAATCTCTTGACCTCGTGATCCACCCACCTCGGCCTCCCAAAGTGCTGGGATTACAGGCGTGAGCCACCGCGCCCGGCTTCCATCCTGTACTTCTTGACTTTCAGGTTGACTTTGGTCAAGTTGTCTTTTGGACAACTCCACTTGGATGTCACATAGGCAAACATCTTCTCACTGTATTTCTTTCAAGTTCCTAAGTTAGTAAATCTCACCTATGACTTATTCAGACTGAACCCTGAGAAGAAAGCATCTTAGACTTCTCCCATCCTTATTTAAATGGAACCAATTTTACCTCATAAACATTCTAAATTTTACATCTTAATACATCTTCTTCTTTTTCTTTTTTTCCAAACTCTGGCCTCCTGTCCTCTAGCTGCCTAAAAGCACAGAGACTCAGAAGGCAGAACAGGCCACAAGCCTGGGTCTGGCTTTTCCCAAGGGATATCTTAGGTGCTCAGCAGAAAATGCAAGAAACTAAAAAGAAAGCCTGTGGAATGAGCCTCAGCCTCCTGAGGAGTAGTAGACAGGGTCTCAATATGTGGCCCAGGCTGGTCTCAGACTCCTGGCCTAAAGTTATCCTCCCACCTCGACCTCCCAAAGTGCTAGGATTACAAGTGTGAACAAATTAATACATCTTAAATCAATCCCTCCTTTATATTCCTATTCCTCCCTACCAGAACTATCGCATTCGCCTCCTAATAGACTCCTTATCCAGTATCTACTCCTGCAATCTATTCTCCACTTAGCTGCTTAGGGGCTCTTTCTAAAACTCAAATCTGATCATGTCACTCCTCTATTAAAACCTTTCAATGGGCCGGGCCTGGTGGCTCATGCTTGTAATCCCAGCACCTTGGGAGGCCAAGGCGGGTGGATCACTTGAGATCAGGCTTTGAGACCAGCCTGGCCAACATGGTGAAACCCCGTCTCTACTAAAAATACAAAAATTAGCCGGGCATAGTGGCAGATGCCTGTAATCCCAGCTACTCAGGAGGCTAAGGCAGGAGAACCACTTGAACCTGGGAGGTGGAGGTTGCAGTGAGCTGAGATCACGCCATTGCACTCCAGCCTGGGCAAAAGAGCAAGACTCCATCTCAAAAAATAAAATAAAATAAAAATAAAACCTTTCAATGTCTCTCTACTACTCTCAGGATAAATACACCCTTTCTATAGATATAACCCTATTTGACTCTCACCAGCCCCTCACATGCATCCTACACTCCAGCCTGGCCAGATTATACATTCTTATAGGCCATACAGGACATACTTTTTGTTTTTGTTTGAGATGGAGTTTCGCTCTTGTTGCCCAGGCTGGCGTGCAATGGCTCGATCTTGGCTCACTGCAACCTCCGCCTCCTGGGTTCAAGTGATTCTCCTGCCTCAGCCTCCCAAGTAGCTGGCATTACAGGCATGCGCCACCAAGCCCGGCTAATTTTGTATTTTTATTAGAGACAAGGTTTCTCCATGTTGGTCAGGCTGGTCTTGAACTCCCAACCTCAGGTGATCCACCCACCTCGGCCTCCCAAAGTGCTGGGATTACAAGAGTGAGCCACCGCGCCCGGCTGCATACTTTTATACTTTGTAAGTATTAGTACTTAGTGGAGCTGACAATCACAATGCTACCTCCTGCCCCCTTCTACCCCACACAAATGGATGCAGGACCCATCAGGCCAGGCAAAGGACTCCATCATCCTGACCAAAGTGATTAGTTCAGGTGTGGGTTTGTGACCTAAGCAAAGCCAATCATAATCTTCTGCTCAAAGCTCTCTTGCTTTTGAGGTTAATGTGCTAAGAGGATATGAGATTGAAGCTGCTAGCACCCAGCTCTCCCTGCCACAGGACAGAGAATGGGGCCAAGGCATAAAGAGAAGCAGAGCTCTGAGAAATGGAATGAGAGAGATCTGATGACATTGTTTGAGCCCCTAAGATCAGCCTTGCCTGAGGTCAGTAATACTGAAGTTGAGGCAGTGGAGATCCCCACTTGGCTGGGGAACTGGAAACCCCTGCTATTTGGTATCAAACCAGCTGGTTAAATGATCATCTATTTTATCTTGAGATTCAAGTCATGTATCCATCAAAGTGGAGATTTCTGGGATGCACTGGAAAAAAAAAAGTTTGGATGTTGGAGTATGTTGACCTCTTCTTGAGATTTTCAATAAGGTCCTCCAGTTTGACTTCCCTCCATGCTGGCAGAATCAGAACAGTATACAGCTTTGTTTAGAGTTGACTTTTCTGCTTTTTTTTTTTTTTTTTTTTTGAGACAGAGTCTCCCTCTGTCACCCAGGCTGGAGTGCAATGGTGCAATCTTGGCTCACTGCAACCTCCGCCTCCCGGCTTCAAGCGATTCTCCTGCCTCAGCCTTCTGAGTAGCTGGGATTACAGGCACACACCACCACACCTGGCTAATTTTTGTATTTTTACTAGAGACGGGCTTTCACTATGTTGGTCAGGCTGGTCTCGAACTCCTGACCTCAGGTGATCTGCCCGCCTTGGCCTCCCAAACTGATGGGATTACAGGCATGAGCCACCGCGCCCAGCTGCCTTTTCTGCTTTTGACGAGCAATCCAGGGTGCTAAAGGTCAGATAATCATGCATCTTGTAGACTATAAAGACCAAATCCTTTTCCCCAAACTAAAGTGAATAAGAACAAAGGCCTAGAGGTAGAAAATCCAGCAGGAGATATTGGAGTGAGTTTAGGGTCTGGGAAGTTCCAGAAAAAAAAAGGGAGAATCCTGATCCTCCAAGCTATACCTGAATGCTTCTCTTTCCACCCCCTCAAATTAAATAAGATGTATTTGGCTTGAAATTCAGACAGTGTTGGGGGTTCTGGTGCCTGGGGACTTTGGCTGTGAATCCTGTGGGACAGAATTGGATGTCTTGGGCATGAACTTTATGCACCTTCTTGGATTCCCAAAGCCACCTCCTTTCTCTCTCGGTTGGCACCCTGCCTGTGCTAAGTAGCCCTTCTACTTCCACGTCTATAGTAGAAATGCCATACAGCAGACCATGGGAGCTGACTTCCCAACAGCCATCCAGGGAGGAAATGATGCAGCTGAGAAGTGCAGGGGAGTTAGCTCCTTGTGGGGTGGAATCTTGGCCAACAGAAAACAGGAGAAGAGAGTGGAACAGAAGCATTAATTCCCTCTCATATCTCCCCTTGGGGAACTGCTCCAAGGTGCCATTTCTCCTTTCAAACACCATGTGCTTGGCAAACAAGCCTGACAAGGGACGTGCTCTCTCCTAATGGCTCATATGAAGTGGCGGCCAGCACAGTACTGCGTCATCTTGCATTGCCTTCGTCTCTTCTCCCTTTCACCATCCTGGACTTCCACCTCCCTTCAAAATGTCAGCACTTGCCACAGAGTCTGCTTTCTAGAGTACTTGGGTTAAGATATGGAGATAAAAGCAAAGCCCCCATCTCTACATTAAGTCCCCATCTAACATAAAGGTCCTGAGGACACAGCTGAGTTTTCCCACTCAAATGCAGGGAATCCAGCCCAGACTGCTGGCTTCCTCTCAGGAATCCAGTGTCAGGTCACTGGGCCAGGCCATCTCGGGACTACTCCTCAGGAGGCTGAGGCTCATTCCACAGGCTTTCTTTTTACTCTCTTGCATTTTCCGCTGGTCACCTAAGATATCCCTCGGGAACAGCCAGACCCAGGCTTGTGGCCTGTTCTGCCTTCTGAGTTTCTGTGCTTTTAGGTAACTAGAGAGCAGGAGGCCAGAGTCTGGAAGTTCAAAGTGCCCTCTACAGATGGCCAGCTAAAGGCTTTGCTCAGCCCAGGCTTCTAGAGGGCAGAGGTTGCCATAATAGCTGTGTCTGGAGTTGGGGCTAGGGAGACAAAGAGTGGCCCTCTGCCCCTTCTTAGTTTGCACTTGGCACAGACTTGGCCACCTCTTTGCAGATCCCAGCTGGCTCAGGCTGCAGGCTGGAAGGGCAGCTGAATGGCCCACATTGCCTCTTAGCTCCCTGAACTCATGTGGTTTCTTCCAAATAATACAGGGCTGTGTAACATAACTGTGCAAATATACTGGCCATGAATGAGGCCCAGAGGCCAGAAACAGCCTGTGAGTCCCTGCTGGGTTATGGAGGCAAGTGCAATCAGGACAGTAGTTGCTCAAAGATTACAGCCCAAGCTGGAAAGGATCAAGTGAGATTCTGTGATCGCCACATCATAGCACCCTCTTTTGGAAGGTATTACATGCATGTTCTGCTCCACTGAGGCCGGGGTGAGCCCCCAGGTCTGGTCAGAGGACATAGCAGAACCAGAGCTGCTTCAAGGTCAGAGGTCACCAGTCCTATCTCAGACCAGAGGACTTTTCTCCCTACATCCAAGACACCCAGGTTGCATCCAGTGAGAGAAATTCATTCTAGGGGATCTGCTGGAGGCTGAAGACTCTGCCCAGAGCCCCCGAGTTCTAGAGGTTGTCAGAGGGCCCCCAAAATTCAGTGTCAACTGAGAGACTCCCCTGAGGAGTCTTTCGATAATGTGGCCTCAATGTAATAATGGGCCATGGCCAGAGTTGGAGGAGTACAGCAAGCTGCAGGTTGCTGGCCCAAGAGTGCTTGACTGGTTGCTTCCATCCTGTCCTATGCATCTCCTTGGGGCTTGAGGCCTAGGAGCGAGTACTGCTCAGGGATTTTGACTATCTGGTCAAGACCAAGGTCACTGGAGTGTGAGTTGGCCAAGCGTTGAATGAGTAATCTCTCTTTGGGGGTAGTGAGCAGATTAAGGTTGACTTACCACCATAGACAGACCATTACGGAAGCCACAAAGCTGAGAGGTAGGGGAATGGCTAAAGTGTGACCTGTTGCTAAGACAAAGAAATCACATGAGCTAGGATTGAGACTCATGGAGCAGGACATTATCAAGGATTCCTCATGATGGTTACCAGCTCAAAGAAAGCCACGAATCAGAGAATCCTCACAACTGACAAACAAGGATCTGGGAATGCTTAATCTCTACGGCAATCTTTAAACCCAAAACTGGCTGGGCACGGTGGCTCACATCTGTAATCCCAGCACTTTGGGAGGTCAAGGGAGGTGTATCACTTGAGGCCAGGAGTTCAAGACCAGCCTGACCAACATGGCGAAACCCTATCTCTACTAAAAATATAAAAATTAGCCAGGTGTGGTGGTGGGCATCTGTAATCCCAGCTACTCAGGAGGCTGAGGCATGAGAATCACTTGAACCCAGGAGGCAGAGGTTGTAGTGAGCTGAGATCGTGCCACTGCACTCCAGCCTGGGCAACAGAGGAAAACTGTCTCAATAAATAACTCAAAATCATGTCAAAAGGGAAGTGGGACGCTTCAGTTCCAAAGGTCCATCCTCTCAGGGATGTCCATAAAGAACAATGGACAAAGGAGACATTTCCCAGTGGAAAGGACCAAAAACAGTAGGTTTTGTTGGCCAAGAAATTCACTCCACTGTCCAGAAGGATGTGTTATATGCTGCAGATTAGTGACCATTGTTTTCTCTTCTCCCCTATTCCAAATGGAAGGTTTTAAAATAACTGTTATAGCGAGGTGCAGTGACATGCACCTGTAGTCCCAGCTAGTCAGGAGGCTGAGGTAAGAGGATCACTTGAGCCTAGGAGTTCAAATCTAGCCTGGGCAACATAGCAAGACCCCATCTTAATTTAAAAAAAAAGAATTAAAAATTATTCAGTGGTGTGTATCTGTATTCCCAGCTTCTCAGGAGGCTGAGGCAGGAGAATTGCTTGAGCCCAGCAGTTCAGGTCCAGCCTGGACAACATTAGCAAGTCCCCATCTCTTTAAAACAAATTGTGACCTTCTTTTTTTCCTTATTTCACATTGGTTATAGGGCAGGTATGGGGTAGCTAAGTTTATCTTTTACCCATAGATGGCAAAATCTTAAGAAGTCATATCCAGACCTGAGCAAGAATTGCCCATCACCAAGGGACCCTGGACTGAGGACTCAATAAAGCAACTGGATGTGATTCTGTTTTATCTCCCATTGGGAAATAGGTGAATGTGGTTTTTGTTGGGGTCTATGATTATTGCATTGTCAGGCAGGCACATTTTTGAAATTGTATGTTTGTCAAGAAAAGTATAGGTGGATGCAATAAAGGATGGGATATAGTGGATGCATATCATTTATCTGCCCATCATCTCTTCCTTAGGGACCCATTTCTCCCCTTCCACACAGTCCTGATGAAGTTGTCAATTATGGTGGCCTACTCTTCTATCCTAATGGCGGGCATGTGTCCAAAGCTGGCCAAAGTCCTCCCTGGGATTTTAGAACTAGAACTAATGAGGCCAACATATGGAAGGAAGCAGAGCCAAGAGATGGAGACATCATCCTCTGAACCCCTAGATCCAGCCATGCTTCAAGGCAGATACATGCTTTGATTTATCAGTTATGTAAACCAATTAATTTCCAATTGGCCTAAACATGTTTGAGTTGGGTTTCTGACACTTGCAACTGAAAAGGTCCAGACTAATACATGCACACAGAGAGACACAAACACCATATTGTTCAAGCTCATCAGACATTATACAAGTCTTCCATGATCTTACCAGGGGTCAGCAAACTTTTTTCTAAAGGACAAGATAGATATTTTAGGCTGTGTGGGCTATATATGGCCTCTGTTTCATTTTCTTGTTTTGTTTTGACGACCCTTCAAAAATGTAAAAAAAATTCTTAGTTTGGTAGTTCATACAAAAATAGGCCACAGGCCAGATTTGGCCCAGAAGCCATAGTTTGCCAACCCCTGATCTAGACCATGTCAACCCCTGAAGCTTTGGAATCACACAGTCTGCCAGTCCTTAGCCCATACTCTAAAGTATGAAGCCAGATATTTTAAATGTCATTTTGGTTCAAGTGTCTTGACATGACTTGGTAATGGTAAGGTTCAGGGTAGAGTTAGGAAAGGGAAAAGGGTCTTATCTGGTGCCCATTATCTGCCACATAACAGGTACTGAATAAATGGTAATTATTATTATTTCTTGGTAATAAAGATAATTTTTCAAAATGATGCGGCTGTCTAAATGGCTTTTTCCAAATGTCCCAGTTCATCCTTGAAGACTTTTCCCCTTCTTAATCTCCTTCAGAAAGTATTTCACAGACCTCCCCCACCAATAAAGTCTGAATTAGGTACTCTCATTCTTGCTAGCACAGACCTTCTACGGCCCTCCATTGTAACTGGATTATTTGTCTCTCTTTCCCCTTAACTCTGAGTACTTGGAACATGCCTGAGCCCCAACACGTAGCACAGTGCTTAGCACCTAGCCTGAGGAGACTCCCTGCCTCCATGTGAATATTAGTTTGAGGGTGCAGGTACTGTGTGTCTCTATTTGTGTCCAGGGTGGTCACTCTAGGTGTCAGCATTGTGCTGGTGCACATATACCCTCTGGTTCTTCCCTCAGTTGGAAAATATTTGTGGATGTCCATCACACCTTACCTGGTAATATTACTGCCAGATCTATGTTTCATTCCCATTCCCTCCAAAAATGAGTCGAAGACAGAGGAACAGGTGGGAACAAGTTTTCTCAGAAACTGTTATGAAGGAGGAGCCCTCCAACCCCACCCCCACATCTTTTACTATCTGACATGTTATCAGATCAGAGGCCTTCAGCCTCAGCAACATCTGGGGATTAGAGGGACCCCACACACCTGGGGCCTCAGACTAAGCTGATCCATGTCTGTGGGGTGGAGGGGAAATCCTCCTGGGAAAAATATGTGCAAGGCCCTACAGGCCCAGGAAAGGCTGACCAAGGCAAGGTGAGTCATGGTGTTCTAAGCTGAATCTTTTGCCCATCTCACAGAAGCAGGCAGGAAGCACCACCATTGATCAGCTTTATATGGCACCCACTGTATACAACAGACAGACAAAGACAGACAGAGCACACACCACTTCTAAGCTCAACACTGCTCACCAACTAGAAGCACCTCGGTTAAGCACATGTGAGACACTCTTGCATAGGAAAGATGTACTTTTTAAAGGAATGAAGAAGTATTTTGGCAAAATATCTACTTCCCTCCCAGGTCCGGGGTAAAGAGGGACCTCTAATTCTGAAGCTTCTACATATTGAAAAATTTCCCCTTCTCAATGGCAGTATATACAGTAGCAAACCTTCCAAGTCTGTTGTCACAGCCCTCTACAGATATCCTGAATCTACTTTACAGGTGGGCAAACTTAGGCTAAGAGACAGAAGGTAGCCTGGAGCAAGGGGACACTGGGACTGGTTCAAGGGGAAGGGAAACAGGAGGTGTCTCAGCTCAGCCAAAGGCAGGGCCTCTGTCTACCTGGATTGGCAAGGGAAAGGCTCAGGTGGCCAGAACTCCCTCTTTCTTCCTGCCTGAGGAAGCAGTCGTTCCACAGGAAAGGCAGTCCCACTCTTGCTGGCTAGGGGGCCTCCCGGGATGGCAAAGGCCAGGGCCGACCTGAGCTCCGCCTGGGGCCTCTTCTGGGATGCACTCTGAGTTTGGGGATTGTGGATTGTGGGTTCACTGCTTCCATAACGTTCTCATTACCTGCATGTGAGCCTAGACCTCAAATCCTTAATTATTTTTAAAAGGGCAGGGTCGGGGAGTGGCTTAAGAGGGAATGAGACACAGAACAATCTTTCCACAGCCCCCCTCTGCCTAGGCTGGGGCTGTCAAGGGTCTCCTTCACCCTGTCTCCTAGGGATATTTAAAGGCAGCTTTTATGAGACTCTATACTGTCTTTTTTTGTAGTTGTTTGTCTTGGTTTTTTTTTGTTTGTTTCATTTTAATTTATATAGATATATATATTCTTAAAAAAGCAATAGTCCTTTGGTCCCTAAACTCTAAGGAATGATATGATTTTGAAAGAAGTAAATCTGGGCTTCCCTTGTGGAGAAGCCCTTGGCACCCCCAACGCCCTCTGCTGGTTCCCCTGGACAGTCACTCCTCACCAGCCCTAGTTGCTCTGCCAGCCTGCGCTCTATGCTGCAGGCACAGAACAACCCACTTGATAAAAACAATCCTTAGAGTGGCCTAAGCCCCAGGCACCAGCCTTGGGTCCGATCCACCTCCGTCCGCAGCTGCTCCTTCGGGAAGGGCTGCTCAAGCGTTTCTGTGCTTTTCCTCTCCTTTCTTCTCACTCTTCTGTTTCTGTTGTTGTGTATTAATTGATAAGGAGAGAGGGGGGGAAAAAGGCAAAAATCACCTTGGAGGGCAAGACCAGAAGAGCAGCTTGCCCCCATGAGTGACATCTCAGGTGAGTGGCTGGACCTCTCTTCCTGAGGAGCAGGGCTGCAGCAGGACCCAGGCAGCAGCCCCATCCACTGAAGCTAGACTTGAGTCCTGAGCAAAAGACCCCAACCCCACATCCCCTCCAGAAGGTTCCTGGGGTAGCTCAAAGTAAGGCAGGGCCATGTGGGCCTTCTGAGACAGAAAATCTCTAAAAGTTGCAGGCAGCATCCTATGGACCCATGACCTTGCCAAAAATGTAGAAGAACTTGGCCCATCTTTCTCCCCATCACCCACCAGGCCCTGCAGATTCTACCTCTGAAGCATGTTTGCTTCTCTTCCTCCATCTCCATGTTCACTGCCATTATCTCAGCCCTTACTTCTAGTCCTTTCTCTGCTTAAGCTCCTCAACAGTTCTTTCTCATCTTCAGGATAAAGTCCAAACTCATGGCCTGAAGACCCTTGAAAACTGGCCCAAAGCTACTTTTCTAGTCTCATTTTCCAGTCTCCTGGACCCTCCCTGCATATAGGTTCTCTACTGTCATTGGCTATCTCTGGAGTAGAACTGCTTCTCCAGGCAGAAAGACTCTGATTGTCTCTCCTAGACTGCGGGGCAGGAATGTTGTCCAATTGATCTCCTTGGATTGAAGGAAAAGCAAAGTCTCCATCTGAGGATTCCTCCTAGCTCCTGGCTCTTCTCTGTATCCCAGACTTTCTCAGAGGTGGGTGCCTCCAAGGTCCCAAAAGCAGGACCATCAAAGCTGGGAGGGCCTCATCACTCAGGCCTCATCTACCTGGGGTCCATCAGGGACTCACCTTTCTGTGGCTGGTCAGTGAAAGCAGGTCAGTAAGGCCGGTTGGCATCCTTGGGCCGCTTTAGCTGGACCTTGAGCCTCTTCATGCCAATTTGAAAGCCATTCATTGCCTGAATAGCAGTCTGGGCACTAGTTGGATTGTCAAAACTAACAAACCCTGGAGGGTATGGGCAAAGAGATTAGCTGGGGACTCTGCCTAGCAGGGCCTCCTTTCTCTCTGACCAGCCCCCTCCTCTTCCAGCCCCCTCAGGCCAGTTCCATCAAACACATACCCCTCCACTGTTTGTGTGGCTACAGAGTCATAGGCAGATGGCCTGAGATTCCTAAAGGTGTGATTCTTAGAAGGATAGGAAGCAACTCTGAGTGTGTGTGCAGGGTCAGTGTGTTGATTCGGATGTTTCCGTGTTTTTCCTGGCATGGGTTGGCTGTCTCCCCTCCACAGCTCCCATTCTGGTCCTCAGAACCATAGTTGGAGTTGGAGGGGATCTTTGGTCTCAGAACCAGACTCCTCCTGCCCTGGCCAGACTCCAAAGCTCTGACCTAGCTGGCCAATTCCTGGTGGACACCTGATCGTCCCAGCTAAACCTAAAATAAAGCTCATTCTTTTTTTTTTTTGAGATGGAGTCTTGCTCTGGGGCCCAGGCTGGAGTGCAGTGGTGCCATCACAGTTCACTGCAAACTCTCCCTTCCGGATTCAAGAAATTTTCCTGCCTCAGCCTCCTGAGTAGCTGGGATTAGAGGCACCCATCACCACGCCCAGCTAATTTTTGTATTTTTAGTAGAGACGGGGTTTCGCCATGTGGGCCAGGCTAGTCCCAAACTCCTGACCTCAAGTGATTCACCTGCCCTGGCCTCCCAAAGTGCTGGGATTACAGGTGTGAGCCACCATGCCCAGCTAAGGCTTGTTGTTGGCCTAAGCTTAGCCCCATCACTGGTTTGTGACCCCGTTTTGTGCCATACATTCAATCTCAGGAAATCACTGCATTATGGAAAGGCAATCATAGGGTCTGTAGGGAATCCTTTATAATCAGAGGTGAGAGAGGCCTAGGGGTAGGTTCTCAGCTCACCAAAACACTTGCTCTGGTTGGTGGCTCGATCCACAAAGACTTTAGCAGAGACAACGGCTCCAAAGGGCAGGAATGTCTGTATGAGTTCCGCATCACCAAACTCCTGAGGCAGGTGATAGATGAAGAGGTTACAGCCTTCGGGGCCTGGAGGAACAGTAGCAGGCTGGTTCAGGGGAAGGACCCTGAGTCCAGCCCCACCAGGCTCTGCTCTCCAGCCCCCAGTCCCTCACCTTCTCTCTGCTGCTGGGGCAGGGCTGAAGGCTGCTGGGGAAAAGCTGTGCTCACTGGGGCATAGGCCGACGGATAGGCTGCTAGAAACAGAGGTGGGAGTGGACAGTGATCCCCAGGAGCCCTTCCCCAAGCAGGGACCCAACTGCCTGGCCGCTTTTGACCAATTCAGCCCAGTCCACCATAACCCTCACCCCAAGAGAGGTCGTTCTGGGGGTAGGAGGGGATGGGAGGATCAACTCCTTGGAACAGCCTAAATCCCCCACAACTCTCCCTATTTCTTTCTAGGGCCCTTCAACCTCCCCCAGGCCGCGTAGCGCCAAGTGAAACCTGCGTAGTGGTGCATCCCAGCGTAGGCCTGCTGCAGGGGGTCAGCCACGCCGGGGCTCTGGGCTGGGGAGAGAGGGGCGCAAGGCCCACGGTGAAGGCAAGCGGGCGAGCGGAGTGGGTAAAAAGCTCAGGGAGTGTGGGAGGTGGACGGCGGCTGTGAGAGGCAGCAGGGAAGGAGGGGGAATCTCTTCCCAGGGAAGCCAGGCCCTACCCCCCCCCCCACCCCCCGCTCCCCACTCCATTTCGGGGGGATTTGGGCGGAGCGGGGGGCCCACCTGGGTAAGGGGAGAGCCCGTTATTGTAGAGCGTGTCGGAGCTCGGCTGGCCATTGGTCTGGGGGGTCAGAGGGCCGAATCCATTGACCCCGATGGGCGCCGGAAGACCTGGGAGGGTGCCAGGGCCGCTGCCGGGCGGGGTGTTGGCTGCTGATGGCGGAAGAGGTCTGAGAGTCAGGCCGCCGCCCCGCCCCGCCCGGTCCCTCCCAGGCGCGCCCCCGTCCCTGGGCGCCGTACCTGCCGCGGGCAACAGAGGCGCAGCCACCAGGCTAAAGGCCGCCACGTGTTGCATCTGGGCAGCCACTGCCGCCACCGGGCCTAGGCCTGGGCCCTGTGCCGCCGCCAGCAGGGCCGCCTGGTGCTGCAGGATCTTTAAGAGGAAAGATGGGCGAGAGTGGAGGGCCAAGGGGCAGGCAGCTGCCCGTGCTCCCAGCCCCAGGCCTGGCCCACCCACCGGGGCGCCCTCGCACGCAGGTGCCCGGTACCTACCGCCGTGGTGTAGGCGCCGCAGGCCCCTAGCGGCAGTGGCGCGGGGTGGAAAGCGCCCAGGTGGCCGGCCATCTGCTGCATCCGCCGCAGCGCACGCTCCCGGTCGGTGTCCGCCAGCTTGACCACAAGGCTGGACGAGGCGCCCTGGGCAGGGCAGGGGAGGCCGTGGTGACCGGTCCTGACCCTGGCCCCGGCCCGGGGCCGAGCGCCTTTCCCATCAGGTCCTTTCGCGGGGCACCGAGCACACTCGGGGAGGAGAAGCCCGTCCCCACCCCACTGGCCTCACCCTCAGCCCGGGGAACCCGCCCTCACCGCCATGGTCCGGCTGCCGTGCAGACCCTGGATGGCCGCCTGAGCTTCCCCTTGACTCCCGAACTTCACAAAGGCACAGCCTGGGGCAGGACAGAGGGAGCGGGTGGCTCAGGCCACAGGGGCCAAAGAGTTATGTGGCCCAGAGTGAGGAAGGGTTACCCGGAAATCCCGGGGTCAGCTCAGGTCACCTTTACTGGTGCCGTCAGGACTCCGCAGGACCGTGCACTCCTCGATGTGGCCAAAGGGCTGGAACAGGCGTCTGACGTCCTCCTCACCCTGCTGCTTGCCCAGCATCCCCACAAACAGCTTTCGGTCCTCTGGGGACAAAGCCAGGAATGACCTGGGGACCCCAAGTCTTCCTAGACCCCCAAGAGTAGCCTGAGGAACTTAGGAAGGCAGCTCACCAGTCTCACTCTGGGAAGCAGAGGGAGTGAGAAGGCCCTGGGCTTCCAGGGTTGGTTTTCATTGAGGGGCAGGATCTGGGGAAGGGATCTGGAGAAGGGAGCTCAGCTCAGCTTTCCATCAGGAAAACCTGGGTCCTGGGGGAACCCAGAGAGGCTCAGGGCTCCTCTTGTGGGGAGTGATGCAGTCTTGATATCTTTGGCTGAGTAGAGCCCTATATGCATTGTTTTACGTGTTTGACCTTTCTGTTCTTAGAGGTTGGGAGACGCTGTTTTGGACTATTTCTGTAGTATTAAGGAAGGGAGTGCTCAGAGAAAGCCTTTCTATTCAGACTGGGTCCAGAGAAGAGAAGTACATCCTTGCTGGTCAGCCTGATAGTGCTGGCTAGAATCAATGCCCCTTCCCGCTCATATCAAGGAGGGATCTGGATTTAGAAATAGCACAGAAAACAGTCCTGTCATCCTACTGCCTCATCTTTAGGCACTGAGCACTGGCATGATGAATCTTTACCCTCTGCACCACATCCAACCTGGATGCCCCTCCCAAAGGCCTACAGAGAGCAGGACCTTGGTTTCCTGAGCCTCCAACATTAGCATTTTCCTTACTACAGTTGCTGAACCCCTGACCCCTTTCCTTAACTTCCACCTCCACCACCCTGTCCCTTCAGCAAGCTTCTGGTGCCCTCTCTGTATCCTTCCCTCTGATTCCCCTGTCCTCTTGCCCTGATGCCTCCCAAAATGTTCATGCTATGAGAGAACAAGTTCTGCCTGTAGACCTGGATTGCCACCAGAGAACCAGTCTGATTCCTCCCTGTGTCCACCCTTTCTATGGGAGTGGCAGAAATGCAGGAAAGGGGCTGCAAGCTGGGCCTGTGTCCCTCGAAGAAAGCTGGAGAGCTGGGGCTGGAAACTAGGGTTTTGTTGCACATCCAGCAAGTTAGGCCTCAGGAACACTCTCTGGGAGCGTGGGGTAGAGGGGTCCAGCCTGCTGTTAAAGTCTGGCTCTTCTCTGCACCAAGGTAAATCTCTGAATTTGGGATGGGGCTTGACCATGTAGGGGACAATACAAGTTGGGAGAGAAGGAGTGGGTAGGAAACTGGTTTCAGGCTTCATCTTCAAGATCTTGGAGTGCAGGAAAACCCATCCTAAATGGTCCTACTCCTTGACCAGCTTGGCTAGGCAGATGGGGGTCCTTGGATTCTGAGTGCAGGGGAAACAAGGCTAGTGGGGGGTCATAGACTGAAGCCTGGGTAACAGCGAAAGAAGAACAGACTGTTCAAAACTGAATGAAGTTAGCAGGGGAGAAATCTCCAACAAGACTATGTGTGTGTCCATATGTCACCCGGGTGGTGTGGGGTTTGGCCTAGGCTGCCTTGGGGATCCTGAAGTGTTTATCTGTCTGACGATGCTATGTCTGTGTGGAGAGCAGGGGCTGCAGTTCATAAGGGGCAGGCAGAATGTGTTTTAGCAAAATTCTGCCCTCTGTCCGGAGAGGTACTACCCGATGATCCTTGGGGAGGGGATGGATAATGGACTTGTGGCTGGAATTCTGATGGAGGAAAGAAGGTCTCACCACTGACCTTCTGTGGTGAGAGTACAACCCGGTGGGTGTGCTTTGCTTCTGGGGATGTCAGCCACAGAATAGTGCCCTTGGAACAGATCACTGGTTTCCCAACCTTTTGAAAAATCAGTGGAATACATTGTTCTAACATAAATATTAGGATGAAGCTCAAAATGTAAGAGAAAAGTAGAACTGCTGTGACTGAAGCCAGAAAAGGAGGGGTGGAGTTCGTCTTGCTTAATCCTCCCCTAATACTCCCTAGAGGGGCTCCAAGGAAAGCCCTTTGAAATTACTGACCTAGAAGATAGAGAACAGAGTTCCAGCTGTTGTATGAGGGGGGATCTGAGATCATCCTGTTCAGGAGCCTGAGAAGACAGGAAAGGTCTTTCATGAGTCTCTTGACCAATCTGATGGCTTTGCCTTGACATTGGAGAATGGGCTCATTTGGCCAGAGAATCAAACCCCAAAAGACCATGTCATTGTTCTAAGTTATTTTGGGCTGCAGAAGGCCTGGGAGAGGCTGGAGAAGAGTCTAGGGCCTCCATAGTCCCAAGGGGGACTTCACAATGCCCTAATTTGTAGTGGAGCTGTGTCATTGGGTAGGGTCTGAAAAATGGTGATGGCACCCCGATAAGATGTCATACCACATGGACCAGAATCCAGGTAGCCCTGTGTAGGAAGAGAGACATCACAGGCTGAGATAGAGCCCATAAGACAGAAAAGAGGTTTGTACTGACAGTGGTGATCTGATCCTTCATCTGCTCTGCCTCTTGTTGCTTTTTCTGCTGATGGTGGTCAGTTGAAACTCATGTCCTGGCCCATGAAATTTTCCGATCCTCTTTTCCAGTGAGAATCTCACAAGTTAAGAATTTTCAGCAGGGCACAGTGGCTCACGTCTATAATCCCAGCGCTTTGGAAGGCCAAGGTGGGCTGATCACTTGAGGTCGGGGGTTTGAGACAAGCCTGGCCAACATGGTAAAGCCCCATCTCTACTAAAAATATAAAAATAGCCAGGTGTGGTGGCACATGCCTATAATCCCAGCTATTCAGGAGACTGAGGTGGGAAAATCGCTTTGACCCGGGAGGCGGAGGTTACAGTGAGCCGAGATTGTACCACTGCACTCCAGCCTGGGTGACAGAGTGAGACTCCAACCAAAAAAAATTTTTTTCCATTTCCCTGTCAGGGCACTGACCCTATGGATCTGGACTACTGGGGTGTACAGAGTTTGGAATGGAAATGAGTATCTACCATGGGGTGGGCTCTAGGCTTCTGTTTCCCAGGTATCACCTTAAATCCCAGTATCCTCTTTGCCACTTCACAGGGACCTTGATTGTGTTTGACAGGAGGATAAGCTGGATCACAGTGGTCATGAGCCTCAGGTGACCCAGAAATGGTGGGATACGTTTCTTAAGAGACCTCGCCAAAGAGAAGTACATGCTGGACCCCTAAGAGTAGCCCCCCAAACCCACAGATCTGAACATTCTGATGGCTGATCATTGCCTCCGAAGAGAGATGATGATGGGATGTAGCCCAAATAATTCAGTTTCCTCTAGATCAAATTCTATCATTTGGGTAAAAAGCAGATGCTACAAGAGGCAAGTCAGAAATGTCTGAATAAACATGAGTGGTGGGTAGGATCCTAGAAAGATGGGAATATCAAACATGGACGCTCAACCTTCCTGGAGTGGAAAGAATTAGAAGGCAGCATCAGCGTAGAGTTGAGACATAGTTGGAAAGCCATATGGTTGAATGGTATAACTGCATTTTCCTGTTGGAAACCGATGTATACTTCTTGATCTTCTATCAAACGCTTTTTTTTTTTTTTTTTTTTTTTTTTTTTGAGACTGAGTCTTGCTCTGTCACCCAGGCTGGAGAGCAATGGCATGATCTCGGCTCACTGCAATCTCCTCCTCCCAGGTTTAAGTGATTCTCCTGTCTCAGCCTCCTGAGTAGCTGGATTATAGGTGCACACCACCATGCCCAGCTAATTTTTGTATTTTTTAGTAGAGACAGGGTTTCACCATGTTGGCCATGCTGGTCTCAAACTCCTGACCTCAGGTGATCTGCCCGCCTAGGCCTCCCACAGTGCTGGGATTACATGTGTGAGCCACCACACCCAGTCTCAAATGCTTTTTGAATCCAAAACAAGTGGCTTAGGCTCCCAGAGGCCCATCTCCATGAAGCTGCCTTGTGCAGCTGGTCATATAGGTCAGGGATTCGAATGCAGCAAATGATGGGGTTGACATCCCAGTAATCATAGCAGAATCAGTCCAGACTACTTCTTCAGAAAGGGCACCAGGATGCTGTTCAAGGAAGGAGCGTCTGCCTCAAGTTGCTCCAAAGAAATTCCTGAGGTGTTCAAGTTTCTGGTTTCTAGGCCACTCACACGAAATCACCTCCATGTTGGTGAAATGTAATGATTGTAGGGACAGTGTAGGGAAAGGTCCAGCCTTGGGGTACCAACTACCACACACATCCTAAAAATACTGGTCCATTTTTCAGTGTAAATGCCAACCCAGAAAGTCTTGCTGGTGGCAGTAGTTGTATTACAGCAAAGCAACTCTCTCCTGATACTCTTAGTGACGACTGCAGCATAAGAAGCCACAGGGAAAGTGACAGAAGGAAGTAGCCAGGATGAGAAGAGTCTCCTGGCCAGATGTGACAGGCATCAGGAGGGACTTAAATTCCACACACAAAAAAACCTGTCAGAACAAATAACCCAATTCAGCAAAGTTGCAAGAAATAAAATTGACACACAAAAATCAGTTGCGTTTCTACACACTAGCAATGAACAATCTGAAAATGAAATGAAGTGAAAGCAAAAGCCAGCACGGTGGCTCACGCCTGTAATCCCAGCACTTTGGGAAGCCAAGGTGGGCGGATCACATGAGGCCAAGAGTTCGAGACCAGCCTGGCCAACATAGTGAAACCCTGACTCTACTAAAAATACAAAAATTAGCCAGGCATGGTGGCATGTGCTTGTAGTCCCAGCTACTCGCAAGGCCGAGGCAGGAGAATCTCTTGAACCTGGGAGGTGGAGGTTGCAGTGAGCTGAGATTGCGCTGCTGCACTCCCGCCTGGGAGACAGAGCAAGACTGTCTCAGAAAAAAAAAAAAAAAAAAAAGAGAGAGAGATGAAAGCAAACACTTCTATTTGCAATAGCATCGAAAAGAATAAAACACTTGGAGGCCGGGCATGGTGGCTCACGCCTGTAAACACAGCACTTTGGGAGGCTGAGGTGGGCGGATCACCTGAGGTCAGGAGTTTGAGACCAGCTTGGCCAACATGGCGAAATCCTGTCTCTACTAAAAATACAAAAATTAGCCGTGTGTAGGTGGCAAGCACCTGTAATCCCAGCTACTTGGGGAGCTGAGGCAGGAGAATCGCTTGAACCTGGGAGGTGGAGGTTTGCAGTGAGCCGAGATTGAGCCACTGCACTCCAGCCTGGGTGACAGAGTAAGACTGTCTCAAAATACATAAATAAATAATAAGATAAAATAAAATACTTGGGAATAAACTTAACCCAGGAGGTGAAAGACTCATACACTGAAAACTACAAAATGTTGCTAAAAGAAATTAAGAGGCCAGGCGTGGTGGCTCACGCCTGTAATCCCAGCACTTTGGGAGGCCGAGGCGGGCAGATCACGAGGTCAGGAGTTTGACACCAGCCTGGCCAACATAGTGAAACCCCATCTCTACTAAAAATACAAAAAAATTAGCCGGGCGTGGTGGTGGGTGCTTGTAATCCCAGCTACTCAGGAGGCTGAGGCAGAATTGCTTGAACCCAGGATGCAGAGGTTGCAGTGAGCCGAGATCACGCCACTGCACTCTAGCCCAGGTGATAGTGCAAGACTCTGTCTCAAAAAAAAAAAAAAAAAAAAATTAAGAAGACACAAATAAATGAAAAGACAATCTGTGTTCATGGATTAGAAGACTTAATATTGCTAAGATGTCAATACTACTCCAAGTGATCTACAGATTTAATGTAATCTCTATAACCTCCTAACGGCATTTTTTGCAGAAATAGAAAAATCCATCCTAAAATTCATATGGAATCTCAAGGGACTCCAAATACCCAGCAATCTTGAAGAAGAAGAACTCCCTGTTTTCAAAATGTATTACACAGCTATAGTAATCAGCACTATGGTACTGGCATAAAGATAAATATATAGACCAATGGAATAGAACAGAAATCCCAGAAATAAACTCTCTTACATATGGTCAAATGATTTTCAACAAGGGAGGCAAGATCATTCAATAAGGAAAGGACAGTCTTTTCAACAAATGGGGTTGGGAAAAATGGATATCTACAAAAGAATGAAGTTAGACTCTTACCTTTCACCATATACACAAGATTACCTGAAAATGGGTGAGTCCTAAATGTAAGAGCTAAAACAATAGATGTCTTAGAAAACTGAGGGGAAAAAGATTTCATGACAGGATTTGGCAATGATTTCTTGGATATGACACCAAAAGCACAGGCAACAAAAGTAAAAATAAATAAATTGGACTGACTATATCAAAATTAAAAGCTTTAACAAGGATCTATTGGAGGGCAAAAATAAAAAACTAAAAAACTTCTGTCCATCAAAGGACACAACTAACAGAATGAAAAAGCAACCTCTGGAATGGGAGAACACATTTGCAAACAACATATCAAGATTAGAGGTTAACATCCAGAATATATAAAGAACTCATACAACTAAATAGTAACAACAACAAAAAACACCAAACCTTCTATTTAATAATGGGCAAAGGATTTGTATAGATGTTTCTGCAAAGAAGAAATACAAATGGGCAGCAAGCATAAGAAAAGATGCTCAAAATGACTAATTGTTAAGGAAATGCAAATCAAAACTACAATGAGATATCACCCACCTCACACCGATTAGGATGACTGCTATCAAAGAAACAGAAAATCACAGCGTTGGCGAGGATGTGGAGAAATTGGAACTCTTGCACACTGTTGATAGGAATGTAAAATAGTGTCGCTGCTATGGAAAGCAGTATGGCAGTTCCTCAAAAAATTAAAAATAGAATTACCATATGATCTAGCAATACCTTTTCTGGGAATATATCCAAAAACATTGAAAGCAGGGTCTTTTCAAAAATTAATCCATAATTTTATTTCAATTGACCAATAATAATTGTATATATTTATGGGGTACAATGTGATGCTTTGATATATGTAGACATTGTGAAATGATTAAATGGAGCTAATTAACATATTCTTCACCTTGCCTACTTATCACTTTTTTATGGTGAAAATGATTGAACTGTATTAGCAATTTTGAAATGCATATTGCATTGTTATTAACTATAGTCTCCATGCTATGCAATAGATCACTAAAACTTCATCCTTCTGTTTAACTACAACTTTGTATCCTTTGACTAACATCTCCCCTTTCTCCATACTGTAACCCCCCTGCCGCCCCTAACTTCTGCCAACCACCATCCTACTCTCAGCTTCTATGAGCTCCTTTTTTAGGTTCCACACGTAAGTGAGATAATGCAGTGTTTGTCTTTCTGTGCCTGGGAAAACAAGATCTTGAAGAAATATTTTGTACACCCATATTCATAACAACATTAGTTACAATAGCCAAAAGGTTGAAGGTACCCAAATATCCAACAGATGAATGGATAAACAAAACGTGGTATATACATACAAAGAACTATTATTCTGTCTTAAAAAGGAAGGAAATTCTGACACATCCTACAACATGAATGAACATTGAAGATAGGCTAAGTGAAATAAGCCAGTCTCAAAAGGACAAATACTGTATGATTCCACTTACATAAGGTATCTAGAGTAGTTAAACTCACAGAAATAAATAGAATGATGGTTGCCAGGCTGAGGGAAAGGGGGAAATGGAGAATCATTTAATGGATACAGAGTTACTGTTTTTGCAAGAAGAAAAAGTTCTGAGGATTGGTTATACAATGTGAATGTACTTAGCTCTAGTAACTGTACACCTAAAAGTGTTATGACAATCAGCTTTGGGTGATCTGCTCTGAGCCAAGCCTAAGGAAAGCACCTCTCATTACCTTTGTGGGTAGAATGCATTTCAGGAAGTGAAGAGTTAATGTGAGGAAAGTGTCAAGTAGCACAGGTGAAATCTATCCAATCTTAGTTGGAAAATACTTTTTAGAATTAAATTCGTCTAAGGACCAATAACAGGTATGACTGTCAACTGACTGTGACAGAACAGTTGTTGCTAAGGTCTATTCCTGATTTAGGCCACAGAATATGTCCCAGTACTATGAAATTCTGAAAATTCTACCACGAAATTCAGTTTTGACTCAAAGATTAGTTGTTAAATACTGAATAAAGTGGAATCCTAGAAAGTACTTGGAAAAGATGGCTCTGCTAGTGAGATAGTCAGATATGCATATATGTTTATACTCAAAATCCAGGCTGACATCTAATCAAACCCTTGCAAATTCAGGCAGAAATTACTTAAGCAATTATAGGATAGTGATAGGAGGGTTAATTGGATAACAGATAATTGGCTTTTGAGCTGAACCAAATTGCAAGATTGAAAAACGAGATGCCTCAAAATATATTTTAAAATCCTCAGAGAATGTTTTAAGTTTGAACGTTAAAAGAAAATAACTGAAGTGGAAAGAGTGCATGGATTGATTACCTAACCCATTTCCGTACCTTAGGCATCTTGGATACATAAATATTTGCTGAGTAAAGGATACAGCCAAGTTGAGAAGTGGAACAAGCAGAGCAATCACCGTTGTGATTTATGTATTGATTCTATGCTATGAAATTTGAAAGAGGAAAGAATATACAATTCAATAATTTTTAATATTTTGCTTTAGGACTAAAAAATACTTTTCCTATAAGATCGGTACTTACAGTTTAACTTATTGGTGTTTCCAAAGTACAGAAAATGTTAAGTGAGGAAAAATCAACTACAGTCCCTATGCTGAACAGCAAATAAAACAGACTTATTTAGTTACCATTGTCTGAGGGATTTGGAGATCCTTATTTCTGACCTCATATAATTTGTGGTTAACATTTTAAAAATACGTGAACCTAGGCCGGGCGCAGTGGATCATGCCTGTAATCCCAGTACTTTGGGAGGCTGAGGCCGGTAAATCACTTGAGGTCAGGAGTTCAAGACCAGCCTGGGCAACATGGTGAAACCCCGTTTCTACTAAAAATGCAAAAATTGGCAGGGTGCGGTGGCAGGCGCCTGTAGTTCCAGCTACTCGGGAGGGTGAGGCAGGAGAATCTCTTGAACCCGGGAAATGGAGTTGTACCTTGCAGTGAGCCAAGTTGTACTTTGCAGTGAGCCGAGATCACGCCACCGCACTCCAGCCTGGGCAACAGAGCGAGACTCTGTCTCAAAAACAAAACAAAACAACACAGCAACAACAAAAATACACGAACCTTGAATTTTTACCCATACAAACATTTTAATGTTCATGTTCAAATGCACACAAATGCTGAGGGAAAAGGTTTTTTGTTTTTCGTTTTGTTTTTTTTTTGAGATGGAATCTTGCTCATGTTGTTCAGGCTGGAGTGCAGTGGCATGATCTCGGCTCACTGCAACCTCCGCCTCCCGGGTTCAAGCGATTCTCCTGCCTTAGCCTCCCAAGTAGCTGGGATTACAGGCACACGCCGCCAAGCCTGGCTAATTTTTTTGTATTTTAGTAGAGACAGGCTTTCACCGTGTTGCCCAGGCTGGTCTCGAACTCCTGAGCTCAGCCAATCCACCCGCCTCGGCCTCCCAGAATGCTAGGAGTACAGGCGTGAGCCACCACGCCCGACCCTGAGGAAAAAGTTTCTGACACTATGTGTATTTAATGTATGTTAGGAGATAGTTTCATTTTAGAAAGGTAGATGCATTTTCCTTTAATAGTGTACTGCTCAATGTGTAGCCGCCACACGATGTAAAATATAGGCCTGGAGTGTGGAGTATAGGAACAGCGTGGAACTTAGCTACGGAATTTATGCAAGCTCACTGGAATACATTAAAAGGCTGCTATAATATATCCACAAAGACCCAGATGCACCTCTGGTACTCTGAGAAAAGTGTCGCCAAGGCTGTGGGGGATGGCCATGACAGAAAAGGACCTTGACATCTTCCACCAGGCAGATCCTGGTGTATTGCTAATATTAATTGTATTGTAGGCATCGAATTAACAAGTGTTACCAATAACTATTAAAAGTAATACAACAGGGGCCGGGCGCGGTGGTTCTTGTCTGTAACCTCAACGTTTTGGGAGGTCAACGTGGGAGGATCATTTGAAGCCAAGAGTTTGAGACCAGCCAGGGCAACAAAGTGAGACCCTGTCCCTACAAAAAATAAAAATACAAAAATTAGCTGGGCATAGGGGCATGCACCTGTAGTCCCAGCTACTCAGGGGGCTGAGGCAGGGGGATCACTTGAGCCCAGGAGTTCAAGGCTGCAGTGAGCTATGATGGTGCCACTGCATTCTAGCCTGGGCAACAGAGTGAAACACTGTCTCTAAAAAAAAAAAAAAAAAGTAAATAAATAGACAAATCAGTAAATAAATAAAAATCATAAAATATACAATATGTATGTTGGTTATTTCAACCACAAACCTCATGTTTATTGATTAAAAGTAAGACTACTACTACACTGTTACATCAAAAGTCAAGTGACAGAAGATAAAGTAGCTATTTTTGTTAAAAAGCTAGGTTGGGCGTGGTGGCTCACACCTGTAATCCCAGCACTTTGGGAGGCCGAGGCGGACAGATCACTTGTGGTCAGGAGTTCAAGACCAGCCTGGCCAACATGGCGAAACCCCGTCTCTACTAAAAATACAAAAATTAGCCGGGCATGCTAGTGGGCACCTGTAATCCCAGCTACTCAGGAGGCTGAGGCAGGAGAATCGCTTGAACCCAGGAGGCGGAAGTTGCGTTGAGTGGAGATGGCGCCACTGCACTCCAGCCTGGGCGACAGAGCGAAACTCCATCTCAAAAAGAAAAAAAAAAAAATGCTCATGTGTGCACAATGTAATCCTCCTTTATGGCAGACGGAAAAAGAAGCAATTGTGATAGGTTTGGTAGGCTCTCACAGTGCTGGTCTATTTTTAAAAATTAAACATTTAATATAATTAAAATGAATTTTTTTTTTTTTTAAGACAGGGTCTCATTCATTCACCTAGGCTGGAGTGCAGTGGTGCCATCTTAGCTCACTGCAGCCTCGAACTCCTGGGCCCAAGTGATCCTCCTGCCTCAGCCTCCCGAGTAGCTGGGACTAAAGATGTATGCCACCACACCCAGCTAATTTTTGTATATTTTTTGCAGAGACAGGGTTTCACCATGTTGCCCAGGCTGGTCTCAAACTTGTGAGCTCAAGTCATCCTCCCGCTTTGGCCTCCTAAAGTGCCGGGATTACAGGCACCAGCCCACATGCCCAGCTGTAAATTATTTTATTAAATCATGGGAGTCTCATCCATTTAAGGTTACCTACCTGGGCTCCTGTAGTATTTGAGCTGATGATCCCTACTTGATGGGAAGAAAAATCATGCATAATCCCTTCCAGAAGAAAGTGGAAGGTTTTGAAATAATATGTTGGCCTTGATATCCCTTAGATTGTTTTCATTGACATCAGTACTCTTATCAGATAAAGAAACCATTATTAACCAATGGTCAACTAAGGGATTTAATTTCAGCAATAATTTTAGAAGACACAGGCTCACTGGCGTAAATATATCTGGTCAGGTGTGACCATTGACTCTGAAGGTTTATAGAACGTTTGAGGTCACAGATATAAGACTTAAATGGGACAGGCTGTTCCATATTGTTGCCAAATGTTACATTGTAAAAGCAAAATCCAATACCATTTTAAAAAGTTGACTTTCTTTTTTTTTGAGATGGAGTCTCGCTCTGTCGCCCAGGCTGGAGTGCAGTGGCACAATCTTGGCTCACTGCAAGCTCCACCTCCCGGGTTCACGCCATTCTCCCGCCTCAGCCTCCGGAGTAGATGGGACTACATGCACCCGCCACCATGCCCGGCTAATTATTGATTTTTAGTAGAGATGGGGCTTCACCGTGTTAAGCAGGATGGTCTTGATCTCCTGACCTCGTGATCCGCCTGCCTCGGCCTCTCAAAGTGCTGGGATTACAGGTGTGAGCCACTGCTCCCGGCCAAAAAGTTGACTTTCTAAAGCATTAGGTTGTGTTAAAATTCAGCAGAGGGTTGAACTCACTTTAGAAGAGATATATGATAGCATTGAAGAAAATACATTTTGATTAGTAATGATTATCTAACACAGATCTGTTAGTATTAAAATACTTATAAATTGTAAAGGCCCAACTGTTCTGCAAGACTGGGTACACAGGCCTCTTCTCTCCTGAATATATAGTAGGGAGCAGGGAGGAATTGAGAGATCTGGTCATCCAAACCTGCAAGAAGGATTATTCATGGATGCATTTGGAGTGTATGCTTCTTGAGAGCCACCACTTGTCCAGAAATATCTGTGTAACACAACTGCTAAATTATGAGTTCTGCTGCCAGGCAAACCTCTTTTTCAGCTAGATTTGCTTTTCCTGTTCTTTTGAACAGGTGTATAGGTGGAAATGCCATATGTGCAGAATTTGTCAATGATGTGACACCTGCAAAGTTTATACAAAAATGTGGAAAGAAAATTCTACAACTCAAGCTGATGTCATTGCTTAGAGCCCAGACCACCAGAACACATCGACCAGGCCAAGCAAAAGCACTATCAGCATGGAGGCCCCCTTTGTGCGGCTGCCCAAACACTGACAAGATGTAGTGGACTCCATACAGCAGGAGTGCCCTAGCATTGTGGACTTAGTTCCTGAACAAGACTCCAAATTGCACCACGTTCTTCTGAGCTCTGGGGCCTGCGGACATGCTCTTCCTCTGCCCAACATACTTGCTCCCTCTCTCCTCTTTTCTCTGACTACTTTCTATCCATCCTTGAGGTCTCAGCTTAAATATTACTCCTCTGGGAACCCCCTTTGATCTCCCAGACTGGGTTAGGTGCCCCTTATTTGTGTCCCCACAATTCCCCCGGACTTCCCCTTGAAAGCAGTGATCACACGGAATTGTGTTCCCTTGTTTACTTGTCCATATCCTCTCATAGCATCCGTGCTTCATGAGGCCAGGTACCAGGTCTGCTTTGCTCACATCTGTATTCGTGCTGTGGAGTAAGTTGCTCAGAAGATGTTGGTTGTGTGGTTGAACCTGTCTGCTTCACAGCTCACTCACATACTCTTAGTTGGCTTCTCAGCTGTGGGACTGGCTCATGGTTGTGGGCCGGGCTTAGTAGATGGCCAAAAATGGCCTTGGTGCATAAAAGAGTTTCCCAAGAGGCAGAGATTCTTGGGTTACATGAACATGAAGTTTTGCATGCAGCCTGGAACATCTCAAAAACCTGACTGGAAAGAATAAAAAGGGAAAGGAGAATGTGTGTGTGGATGGAGGAGGAAACTTGGAAATATCTCTCCAAGACAAGGTGAAGATGATAACATCTTGACCAGAAATCAAGAATCAGAGACCAGAGGTCAGAGAATCTAAAAGGATAATGGAAGTATTTCTTGGAGGAACGAACTTCACAATGGAACCACAAAGTCACCAGAACTCTGTGTGTGGGTTCTTAGACTGAGCATGAAGTCTGAGAGGGGTACAGAATTAGTAGGACTCAATAAATGTTTATATCAATTGGGCTCCATTCTGTTCCTGAACTCGGGCAGCTTCTTTCAGCTAGCAAAGCCATGGCTGATCTTGGGTAAGACAGGAAGAGAGTCTTACCCAAGATAAAGAGTCAGCAGACATTAGGGAGGGCTATAGGCTGATACACTGGAAGGATCTAAGATCCAAGGGTGAGAAAAACACCAAGAACTGACAGCAGAAGCCAGCCTTGCCTTTACAGCTTGGAAGCTGGCCAGAACCCAGCTGGTTGGAAGAAAGCACAGGCTCTCTAACCGTCCTATGTGGTTTTGTTTTTGTTTTGATACAGAGTCACGCTCTGTTGCCCAGGCTGGAGTGCAATGGCGTGATCTCGGCTCACTACAACCTCCGCCTCCCAGGTTTAAGCGATTCTCCTGCCTCAGCCTCCCTGCCTCAGCCTCCCGAGTAGCTGGGATTACAGGCATCCACTACCACACCCGGCTAATTTTTCTATTTGTAGTAGAGACGAGGTTTCACCATGTTGACCAGGCTGGTCTCGAACTCTTGGCCTCAAATGATCCACCCACCTCAGCCTCCCAAAGTGCTGGGATTACAGATATGAGCCACCGCGCCCAGCCCACCTCCTGTTCTTAAGGAGCTCTGGTTTTTCTCTACCAGGAAATGGTATAGCTAGCAGAGCTTTCCATGGTCCTCAGCATAGAGGACTTACTATGGCTCATAAAGTCTGTCGTACCAGCCTTATCTTTTACCATGAGCAACCAAGCAATTACAATGAAGGAATGGCCTCAATCCGAAACGGACTGTGTTCTCTGATATCAGAAGGATATAGAGAAGGAGAATAACTCCCACCTGATTCTTAAAAACAACAACAACAACAACGAAACCCTGAAAGTTCCATGTGGCAAAACAGGAATGATCTCTCTCCAAGGGTAAGTGGCAAGAACCCCCTTTCTCTATCACTGGCATCTGTTTAGGCCCTTCTTGCCTCTTCTGGGTCTGGGCTCCCCAGAATCCCAGCCCTGCTCAGTCTGAGCTATTTCTGGGGGTCAGCAACTCTGAGCCCCACCTGTACCCTTGACCCAGGGAGGCTCTCATACTAAGTCATGGGTAGGACAGACTCCAGGTGTGGGCCCACCCTCCCTTACACGGGTCGCAGCCTGAGGTTGGTCAGACAGGGAAGTTACCTCCTCGGCCCTCACTGGCAGCTGGCTTCACTTGGATCGGACGATTCATCTGAAAGACATTGGACCAACACACCCATTCAGCACACTGCCTGGTCCTGGAGCCCCCAGCTTCTCGAACCCTGGACTCCTCAGGATCTGAGCCTTAGTCCCTTTGAACTCCGCACTCCACCACTTCCAAACTGGGATTACAGATTTTCTCCAAGATTCCTTCCTTAAACCCAGGAATTTAGAAGGTGCTGAAACTGGCAGGGATGGGTGACGGGAACTTAGTAGCAAGCACAAGGTGGAATGAAGCGGCTAAAGAGACTTTCTGCCTGGGGCTCTGGGCAGGGGCTATGTGAGGCCTGTCCCTTTGGCTTCCGGACTTACTTAAAGGCTTTGCATGAGAGGATTGGGAAGGAGGGTAGAGTTGATACTGCAGATTTGTGTTTTATGTCTAAAATGGAGAATATCACGCTATGTGTCATTTAGATGAGAGTCTGGGAATCAGACTCAGTGCTATCTGCCCTCAACTCTTGTCATTTAATGGTTGTATGACTTTAAGTAAGCCACCCTTTCTCAGATTCAATTTTTCTTTTCCTCCTGTGTAGCTGAAATTACAGGCACATGCCACCAGGCCCGGCTGATTTTTGTATTTTTAGTAGAGACAGGGTTTCTCCATGTTGGCTAAGTTAGTCTTGAACTCCTGACCTCAAGTGATTCACCCGCCTCGGCCTCCCAAAGTGCTGGGATTACAGGCGTGAGCCACTGCGCCTGGCCAGATTCAATTTTTCAAATGAGGAAAACATTTCCCAAGCTGCTGTATCACTAGAGTCTCCACACTCACCTGCTCCATCCCCTCCCTAGGGTCCCCTTCCCTGAGGATGCTGGAGTTTTCCAAGGTGCCATTCTCAGCCCTTTTTGTCTGGCTCTTCCTACTTTTCTTGGATAGTCTCATCCACACTCACAGCCTCAGCTCCTCTCCACACAGGGATGACTTAGAGCTCTGTGTCTCCAGCCTGCATTCTCCTCTGAGCTTCAGAGCCATGTTACCAGCTGCCTGCTGGACATCCCCACTAGAAAGTCCCACAGGCGCCTTCACTCAACACACCCAAACAAGAGCTCTTTTTTTTTTTTGCCCCAATCTGATCCTCCCAGTCACCCAAGCTATAAGCCTGGAAAGCAGCTTGACTTCTCCTTCCATCCCTTCCCCGCTCCCACCAACTTCATCTTTTAATTCAGGGGTTCCTGATGAGGTGTAGATAAAAATCACCCAGGAACCAGATGAGGCTCTTAAGTTGGGGTATTGTATAATTTGAAAACGCTCCTAGGTGATTTCAATATATCCCCCCCACATTCCCATCCCCCAACCACCCTGAGTGAATTCATGATTGAATCCCCATCTCACCTTCCTCTCATGGGTGTTGTGGGGATCACATGAGGTAATGGGGACGCAAAAGGTCTTTGTAAACTGCCAAGAGCTGGGTGCGTGGGAGGTGAGGAATTATTGTTTGGGGGCAGGCAGCTGAGTGCCGGGAGGAAAAAACAGCAGCCTTCCCGTTCATGGAGGAAGGGGTACTGATGCCCATCTGGCCTGAGAAGGTGATGATCTGACCCCCTCCCCTCAGGAAATGCTCTGCTTCTGCACCAATCAGGGGCCACTCCATCCCTTACCAATATGCTCGTTGCCGAGACAACAGGCAGCTTCCTGTTACCATAGCCACAAGTGCTACCCAGTAACCATGGTAACGCCCTGGCAGTCACAGTTGAGCAATTTCCTTTGGATCAAATTTGGGGGTGGGAGGGGCAGGGAGGGCTTACTAAAAAAAAAAAAAAAATGGAAAGGAGAACAGGCCAAGCCTGAACCAACACAACTCCCCTCCCACCCAGGGCTCTGACACACCCACCCGCTGGTGGTGGAGCACCTACAGTGTACCAGGCTGTGGGTGGGGACGGAGACACCGACAGGACTCAGACTGCAGTCTAGAGGGGATGACAGATCAATCCAAGCAGATCAGGGCGAGCTTGACAGGTCTGGACTGGCCTGGACCAGGGACCAGGAGGACAGGACCCGTCCCTGGGCATGGCCACCTGTGATTGTGGAGGAGAGACCAAGACACAGAGCCATGGAGAGCAGAGACACAGGGAGAGATGAAGAAACACTGGCAGACAGAAATGATGTGAGAGAAAGACAGTCCTAGAAAGGGGCAAGGAAAGAGAGTTACTGGTGGAGAGGGGAAGGAAATGAGGAGATGAAGGGTCAGGAAGCGGGTGCAGGAGAGGCAGGGAGGAGCCTGGTAGGCAAGAAGGCCAAAAGAGTAGAAGCCTGGGGTGGGGGGCAGTGAGGGTGAGCAAGACCATCATTATTTTATTAGTTCTTAAATAGATCCTGAGAATTTCTCTCTGGAGCCTAGAGTGACGAGCACACGTGACAGCAGCAGTTTCCATGGCAGCTGCCTCCCTGGCTGTGTTTCCTGGGAGATGGTGCTTTGGGGGACACCCCCTTCTCTCCTCCCACCCACTTCACCACCCTTCAACAGAGAGTGGGCATCGGGTGGTACACACATGATCCCCCCTGGACCTGACTTAGGCGTTCCACCACTCAGGCATGCTGCCAGCATTTCCTGAATTCTGTGATGAGCCCCAGGCAGCCTTTCATGGGAGACAGTGATGGTCTGTATGGGGATCCTCTCTTCGTAGACTCACAGAGGGGAAGATAATGTCACCATTTCCTGAGAGCTGACTCTGTGCCGGGCCCTTCCTGGGACACTTTACATACATTATTCCTAAATCGTTCCATCCACTCTGCAAGGGAACACAGGTGTCCCCATATCATAGATGAGAAAGCTGAGGCTGAGGGAGGTGAAATCACTTGTCTAAGATCCCATGGTGGGTTTAAGTGGTTGAGCTGGGATTTATCCCCAGACCTGTCTGAGGCTGAAGCCCATGATTTTTGCATTGGAGTGCTGCTCAACTCCATTCTTAAGGCATGAACACAAATAGTGAGGCACAGAGGGACCAGGGCCTCGGGGGAGTGCACGGTCAAGAGCTGTGGAAGAGGCAGACTCCAGCTGAAGAAGCTGACTCAGGAAAGCTGCATAGAAGAGGCAATGTTTGATCTGAGCCTTGCAGGACTGGGGTCATTGGCCATGTAGAGGTAATACGAGAGGTAGAAGTGGTGGCTGAGCACGCTGAATGGCTGGGGTACGGACAGGGAGCTGCAAGCCTGAAGGAGCAAAGTTTCTGGTGAGCACTTGGCATGGGAGTAGCCAGGGTAGAGCAAATTTCTTCCTAGCAGATAGATGTGGATTTCAATCCTGGCTCTATCACTTGCTTCTCTAAGGTCTCTGAGCCTCAATATCCACACTAGTGAAGGGGGAATCATGATGTTACCTTGCAGCATTGTGATGAAAATGACAACTGCTAGATCTTAGTACATACCTCAGATATAAAAAGTTATGGTTTTTTGTTTGTTTTTTGAGACAGTTTCGCTCTTGTTGCCCAGGCTGGAGTGCAATGGCGTAATCTCGCCTCACCAAAACCTCCGCCTCCTAATTCAAGCAAGTCTCCTGCCTCAGCCTCCCGAGTAGCTGGGATTACAGGCATGTGCCACCATGCCCGGCTAATTTTGTATTTTTAGTAAAGACCAGGTTTCTCCATGTTGGTCAGGTTGGTCTTGAACTCCCGACCTCAGGTGATCCTCCCGCCTCGGCCTCCCAAAGTGCTGGGATTACAGGCGTGAGCCACCGCGCCTGGTCGGTTTTTGTTGTTGTTGTTATTGTTGTTAAGGATATGAAACTGAGAGGTAGGCAAGGGCCAGATTAGGGAAGGCTGTGAAAACTGCATCAAGGAATTTTGACTTTGACTTTGTTGTATTTCAAAGGCAATGAGGATCCAGGGGAGGGAAGGATTTTTAAATGTTTTTTTTTTTTAATTTTTATTTATTTATTTATTTTGGAGACTGCGTCTCACTCTATCACCCAGGTTGGAGTGCAGTGGCGTGATCTCAGCTCACTGCAATCTCCGCCTCCCAGGTTCAAGCAATTCTCCTGCATCTGCCTCCTGAGTAGCTGGGATTACAGACACCCGCCATCACGCCCAGCTAATTTTTGTATTTTTAGTAGAGACGGGGTTTCACCATGTTGGCCAGACTGGTCTCAAACCCCTGACCTGTGGTCTTACTCTGCTGCCCAGGCTGGAGTACAGTGGCGCCATCATAGCTCACTGCAAACTCCAAATCTTGGGCTAAGCAATTATTCTACTTCAGCCTCCCAAATAGCTAGGAATACAGGTACATGCCACCATGCCCAGCTAATTTTTAAATTTTTTGTAGAGACTGGGTCTCACTATGTTGCCCAGGATGGTCTTGAACTCCTGGGCTCAAGCGATCCTTGGACTTCATCCTTTCAAAGTGCTGGGATTACAGGTGTGAGCCGCTATGCCCAGCCAGGAAAGGGTTTTAAGTAGAGGAATCATCTAGTCAGTTTTGTCTTATGAAGGATCCCATAAGCTGTCACTATGTGGAGAAAGGATTGGAAAAAGAGTGATTAGAGGCAAGAAGATCAGTGGCGCAGGTGAGAGGTGAGTGTGACCTGGATAGAAGGAAATGAACAGATTTAACAGATGTGTAGGAAGAATTAACTGGACTATAGTTCTATCGGATATGTGGACCTGGGAAGAAGAGGGCATATTGGCTGAGTCTCAGGTTCATAGCTTGGGAGTTGGGGAAGGTGGGAGTTTGGGAGTTGGGGGCACAAGGAAGTCCCCAGGGGAAGAACCCAAGAGAATAAGAACAGAGTTGGGGAGAGCAGGGCTCTGAGACTTCAGTCCCCACAGAGCAGTGGTGATGGAGGACACCTGGGATTTAGGTATGTTATGTGTGGCTGGAGGAGAAAGAGAGCTGCCCCCATGAGCTTCCTGGGCAACCTATTATATATATATCTTGTTCCTGCCATGGGCAGAGGAGTGACATGGCAGTGGGATGAAGTAATCAGGAGTCCCCCTTGAGGAAAAGAGGACATTGCCTCCCGGGCTAAAAACATGTCCTGGGACTTCAGGTAAGCTCTTGCCCTGGCTGAGCACCTGTTCCCTTAAGAATTTCCCAGGTGGAGTCCAGGCCCATGTCTGCTTCACAACCCAGCCCTGGAGGGGAATTCAAGGGATAGAATGTCAGAGAGAACAACCTATTGCAGGCAATGGAGTGGGGAAGGTCAGAGGCCGCACAGACATGCACAGGGCACTGGACCTTCTGCCCCAGTGAGCAGAAGGGAGAGCAAGACCCTACCTAACCCTCTGCCCTGACTTGTCTAAAATTCCTCCCTTTGGGCTCAGCATCGCTCTTTTCAGATTCTTCTGCCCTGATGCCAACTATTCTTTTCACTGAGCACTGACACCCTCAGCACTCCTCATTCCATGGGAAGAGTTTATCAGAACGTTCTCAAGGAAGGGAACACTGGTAGGTCTGGGAAAGGTGTCAGGAGGTGCAGGGCAGAGTGGGACATAAAAAAACCAAACTTCATAATTTTTAGTACTTTGTTTTACCTCACCCCCCTCCTCTAATTCAATCCACTGTCAAGTCCCACTGGTTCTAGAATCTATGTGGATATCCTAAACAGCTCTGAAGTCTAACCTCTTCTCTCCTTTCCTGGCCTATCTCCAGCTCTAGGCCAGCATCACCATTCATCTGCACTCAAGCAACACTGCACTAAAGGGTCATCCAGCCTCCAGTATTGCTTCCTTTCCTACCCAACCTTCTTCACACCATAGCCAGAGTAATCTTTTTTTTTTTTTGAGACAGCCTCAACCTCCAGGGCTCAAGCAACCCTCCCACCTCAGCCTCTCAAGCAACCCTCCCACCTCAGCCTTCCAAGTAGCTGGGACTACAGGTGCACACCACCACACCTGGCTAATTTTCAAAAAACTTTTGTAGAGACGGGGTCTCACTATGTTGTCCAGGCTGGTCTCAAACTTCTGGGTTCAGCGATCCTCCAGCCTCAGCCTCCCAAAGTGCTGGGATTACAGGCATGAGCCACTATGCCTGGCCCAGAGTAATCTTTTGAAACTAGTCTCTTACTCTTCTCTGCTTAAAATCCACCTCTGTTCCCCCATTGCAAGCCTCCTGTTAAAGCCCAAGATTCTAAGACTGGCTGTCAAAACTTGTGAGTCTTGCTTCCACTGCTGCCCAACATGCACGATTCTCTCTACCCATGTGGAGCCTTAGCCATCTTTGCTAGACACCTTCTCTGCCAGTGTTCACACTGTCCCCAAATTTTCTTGTCTTTTAGGTTTCTAGATCCTCAAATATGATAAAATATGATCATGATTCAGCTCAGATAACATCTCCTCTGCAAAGCATCTACTCCCTCCCCACTTCTTTTTATTCTTTTCTTTATTCCTTTATTTATTAATTTTTATTTTGTATTTTTGTATTTTTAGTAGAGACGGGGTTTCACCATGTTGGCCAGGCTGGTCTCAAACTCCTGACCTCAAGTGATCCGCCCCCCTCGGCCTCCCAAAGTGCTGGGATTACAGGTGTGAACCACCGCGCCTGGCCTTTTCCTTTATGGTTTGACTCTGGGACTCCCTCCCCAATTCTGGTCTCTCTTTTACTTGCCCAGATGTATGCCTGAGTGAGATGCAATGAGGCTCATTTTTTTTTTTTTTTTTTGACACGGAGTCTCACTCTGTCACCCAGGCTGGAGTGCAGTGGTGCGATCTCAGCTCACTGCAAGCTCCGCTCCCGGGTTCACGCCATTCTCCTGCCTCAGCCTCCTGAGTAGCTGGGACTACAGGCACCCGCCACCACGCCCTGCTGATTTTTTGTATTTTTAGTAGAGACGGGGTTTCACCGTGTTAGCCAGGATGGCCTCAATCTCCTGACCTCGTGATCCGCCCACCTCCGCCTCCCAAAGTGCTGGGATTACAGGCGTGAGCCACCACGCTCGGCCAGTGAGGCTCATTTTTAAGAAGCATCTTGAGGGCAAAGACTCAGACTCATTCATGAAGTGGTTGCTAGCACATACAGTGCCTTCCTGTAAATTATAAAAAGGCACTCCCCAACCCTGGGATGAATGAGAAAAAATGTGCCCTTTCCTCTGGGCTGACAAAGCCTCGAAATAATGTGCATGACTTGGTCAATAGAGCATGGGTGGATTTTTGCCCCCATCTGCCCTCTCCACCCAGGCTGTTTTGTGCAGGGCACAACTTGCAAAAGCAAATGCACTCCCCTACTCAGTAACATCTGCCTCCTTCACAGTGTTTGAAGGACTGGCTTCCCAAAGGAAGGGAAGTCAGGAACAGGGGAATAAACAAATAGGGAGGCACCTTCTGCATCCCAGAAGTGGGGCTGAGGCTAGGCCTCACCCTCTTCAGGTGGATTCTGGAGCATAAAGTGAGGCTAAAAGAAGGAATTCTGGCTTCATCAGGAAGAGGCTGCAGGAGGTGGGAGCCAGGTGGGACAGACCAACCGAGATTTGAAGGAGTTCTCAAATAGGGAGGCAAGCTTTCACAGGGGACAGAAATTGGCAGGGGACAAATGGAGAGGAGCCAAGCAAGAGAAGGTCTTAGTCCATCAGAATCCATGAAATTCTTGGCCGGTAGTGGTGGCTCACGCCTGTAATCCTAGCACTTTGAGAGGCTGAGGAGGGCAGATCACTTGAAGTCAGGAGTTCAAAACCAGCCTGATCAACATGGTGAAACCCCGTCTCTACTAAAAATACAAAAAAATTAGCTGGGCCTGGTGGTGGGTGCCTGTAATCCCAGCTATTTGGGCGGCTGAGGCAGGAGAATCACTTGAACCCTGGAGGTGGAGGTTGCAGTGAGCTGAGATGGCACCACTGCACTCCAGCCTGGGTGACAGAATGAGGCTTTGTCTCAAAAAAACACAAAAAAACAAAAAACAAACTATGAAATTCCCCCTGGGGTTTCAGACTTCTCTCTCTGGGGGCTGACCTAGCCTTTTCTGGTCCCATGGTGACAGTCCAGCCTGATGCCAGCAGGAATTCAGATTAAAGTCTTGTCCCTGCTTCTCCAGCAGGTGGCAGCTGTGCTCAGGACCCGGTGGCAGCAGACTGCTGGGCACTCCTCCTCCATGCTGGTGGGCCTAAGGCCAGGTGACTAAAGTTGCTGCTGTCCCTGGCAGGCCCAGAGGAAAGATTGATGGCACAGGCATTGCTGAGGCTGGCCAACACAGCCATTGATTTTCATTTAGGAGAATAATTAAATATTAATTTTCACTTTGTTAAGCTGGAGAGGGTGAATAAAGCCAATGCTGACAGTATCAGAGGAAGCCAGGCCATGTTGGAGACCTGCAGATGAAACAGTGAGAGGGGGAAGATGTCCCCAGTCACCATTCTCTCCAGAACCTAAGACCCCTGTCTGCTACCTCGTTGTCTCAGGTCACAGTACAGTGGTTAAGTGAATGAGTTCTAGGGCCAGATTAGCTGGGCCCAAAGTCCAGATCTTCCCATTATTAACTATATGACCTTGGGCAAGTCACTTGATTCTTATGACTTAGTTTTATCACCTGTAAAATGGGAATGCCAATAATAATACCTTATTTAGTCCTGGCACGGTGGCTCATGCCTGTAATCCCAGCATTTTGGGAAGCCAAGGTGGGTGGATCACTTGAGGCCAGAAGTTCAAGACTAGCCTGGCCAACATGGTGAAACCTCATCTCTACTAAAATTACAAAAATTAGTTGGGCAGAGCCCTGTGTCTTGTGGAGGAGAGATTTTTTTCCTCTCAAAGTCTATCTTAATTTTTTTGGGGGGACCTCCCATTTCCTTTCAGGGTAAAGCCTGGCATTCAAAGTTTCATCTTCAACTGCTGCCCTCTGTAGATCTTCCCTCCAGCTTCCCTCCATGCTCACGTAGGCCTCCCCCCACAGTGCCAGCCGCATTTCACACCCACCTGTTCCTTCTGTGTCTGCACCTTTACCATGCTGTTTCCCACATGGAATGTTACAGCTTGTCTCATTGACTCTCAGTTCTAGCAGCAGAAGTCATTTGCTCCCATGATTAGATGAATGATGAGTTCTACTCCTACTCCTACTAATGCTGCTGTTACTATTACTGTTACTATCACTACTACCACCAGCTAACTCGTATCAAGTGCTTATTTTCTGCCAAGAACAGCATTGAGTACTTTAGTTCACTTAATGACTTAGCTCATTTAACCACGACAACAACCCTATGAGTTTAACTCTACAGATGAGGAAACTTAGGCTTAGCAGTAAAGGCTTGCCCAAAGTCACAAAGCTAGTGAGTGGTGGGGCCTGGATCCACACCCAGGTTTCTCTGGCTCAGGAGCTTGCATACAGAGGATCAGTGATGGTGACAAATTGGTGTTACTTGGCACTTAGTCCCCAAAAGTGAGGTTAAAGGTGCTTCAGCTACTGTGCTTGGTTCTAGGAGCTGTCACCCCATTAACAGCTTGATTAGCTCTTGGCGAAGCTTGCTCCATTGCTTGGCAGCTCCAATTCAGAGAAGTGACTTCTTTATACTGAGCCGAAATCAGTGTCTATTTCTTATTATATTAACTGATCCGAATCTTGCCTTCTGGGACCACTCATAGAAAACCAAACCCCTCTTCTAGAATCTGAAGGTAGTTACCCCAACCCCAACAGTAGTACTTATTGAGATCTTACTCTGTGCCAGGCACTTGCTAAGCCTCAAGTAATCCTCACTACAGCCAAGTGAGCTAGGTGTTAGTATAACCCACTCCTCATATCTAAAGAAACTGAAGCTCAGGAGTCCAAGTAACGTACCCAGAGACACAGAACTGATAAATGGCAGAGCTGGGATTCAAATCCAGGTCTGTGAGACTCAAAACCCAGTGTTTTTTTTGTTTTTTTGTTTTGTTTTTGTTTTTGTTTTTTTTTTGAGACTGAGTCTCACTTTGTTGCCCAAGCTGGAGTGCAGTGGCATGATCTTGGCTCACTGCAACCTCTGCCTCCCAGGTTCAAGTGATTCTCTTGCCTCAGCCTCCCAAGTAGCTGAGACTACAGGCATCTGCCACCATGTCCAGCTAGTTTTTGTATTTTTAGTAGAGACGGGGTTTCGCCATGTTGGCCAGGCTGGTCTCGAACTCCTAACCTCAGGTGATCTTCCCGCCTTGTCCTCCCAAAGTGCTAGGATTACAGGCGTGAGCCACCACACTCGGCCTCAAAAACCAGTATTTGTAATTATTAGCTTATGATGCCTCCTTATTAAAGTCCCTCTAAGCCCTGTCTCCTCCAGTTAAATCATCCCAACTCTTCCAAACTATTATTCCAAATATATTTTGTGTCTTTACTTCATCCTCGTCTCTTTCTTGTAAACAAACGACTCTCTTAAATTTGAGAGGCCTAGAACTGGACATAGTCCCAAGTTTGGCCTGTGAATGGCATTTAAACAGTGCTCTGTTCTAGACACACCACTTCTTGGACAAGAGAAAACAAGGCTGTATAGTATGACTTGCTCTTGGTAAACCCATGCTAATTACTAACAATCACCCCTTCATTCTGCCATATGGTCAGTAGGTCCCACCTTGCCTTTTGTTGGGTGATTATCCATTAGCCAAGACCGGACCAGGTACGATTGGTGCCTACAAGCCTAGCTGCCTGTAGAATCAGGTCTCCCCTAACTTTAGCCAAGTGTTTGCAGTGTGGAGGGAAGACAATCTTAGTGAGTCAAGGCACCAAAAATAACCATTACAGGAAAAGGACTAGAGAGAAGTTCCAGCAAGGACCTTAGGACTAGAGAAAATGGGCTACCAGTCCAGCAGAACCTCTACCCCAGGTATCTGCATACCTGCTCACACCAGTGACAAGTGACACCCAAAGCCATAATTTTAGCCAAGGTGAATAAATTCTAGCTTAGCCCTCAACACTGATGCCTCTCCTAAAAGATGGGTGGAATGCCTGGCCCAAGGATCTTGAGCCCCTGTTTTGAGCCAGAACATTGGATGTAACAAAGAATTTGTTGCTGTTCAGGGTATAGGAAGCCCTCTCCTAGAAAGATGACTCTGCTTCTAGTTCTCTGTCCCAACCCAGCCCCCACATGCTGCTTTGGCATGCACACAGGGCACTGTCCCCAGCCTGAGGTGATTCCCACCCCCCAACCTGGAGGACTTACCCCTGGCAGGGTCTTCTGCTCGTGCAGTGCACTCTGGGCCTTGAGAGCAGAGTCCCGGGCGCAGTAGGTGAGGAAGGCACAGCCTGAGGAGGAAGAGGCTGGCTCAGGGGGTTTCCTGAAACCCCCAACTATTCTTCTTTGAAATACCCCACTAAGTTGACAAACTTAAGGCCACTCTCCTTTAAACAAGGACTCTGCTTTTTGAGAAGCCCTCTCTGCCTCCCACCTCTGGAGGGAGGGGCTTCATGTGCCTGGGGACCAGTGTCCCAGGCTCTGGCTCCCTTTCATTTGCTCCTGGCATCCTGCCCAGAGAACATATGTACCCACACCCAGTCACATGTGCATACAATCCCACATCTCCCCTCCCCACTCCAGTCACAAGTCCTGTTGGGGTTAAACCTCCCTAAGCAGCTTTATCATCATCTTTAACCCAGACTTCCCCTTCCTTTTTGGATTCAGACTCATGGAGTCTCCCAGGATCAGCCTCAATTCCTTCCCAACTCAGTTTCAGATGTGAGGAGGCAAAAGAGTAAAAGAAGGGTTGGGAGCCAACCCCAGGAGCCCCCAGCTCTTTTCCATATCTCCCTCCCCTAAGTTTGAAGCTGGGGAATGGATTGATTTGAGACTTAGAAGATGGGATTGGTTTAAGGGCTTCCCATAGGTGGGAGTTTCCAGGGACCCCCTAATCCTGTTCAAGGATCTTGATCTGTCAACCCTCCTAGGGCTTTGAGGTAGGGCCTCTTAAAGAGTTATTGTGCCTCAAATCTGGCTCCTCTAAAAGGGCCAGCATATATGGGTCAGCAAAGAGGTCTAGGTTGAGCCAAAGGGTCAAGTTTAGCCCTCTCCTTGTTCAGCCTCAGGACCTGTAGCCTGCTAGGAAGCACTGAAGCAGCACTCCCCTCCTTTCCAACAGTCACTGAGCACTCATTCATTCAGAAAATATTTATTGAACACTTACTTATTATGGTGGGGCATTTTGATGAGCTTGGGGATAGAGTGGCAACAAGACAGACACATTCCCTGCCCTCATGGGGATTAGACAAATCATGAGGGACCCCTAAACGAGTCCAAAGGGTTGAGTAATGTCTCAAAGAAGGCCTTGAGTCCTCGAGAACAAGAACACTGAGTCCTTAACAATCAGGTGATGAAAAGGACAGTGATTATTTCAGACAGAGGGAAAAGCATATATGAAGACTGAATCAAGAATTTGGTGTGTTGGGGAAATGGATAGAAGGTTAGTGTGGCTGGAGGCTGGTGCATGGGGGCAGAGTGGCTAGTGAGGTATGCAGGAATCAAGTCATATGTAGCCTTGTGGGCCTCAGTTGGATTTTGAACTTTTTCCTAAGAGCAATAGAGAGCCACTTTAAAGGGTTTTAAGCAGATCTGTGAGATGATAAGATCTGTTTTCAAAACGAGCCTTCTGAGTGTAGGAGGGAGAAGGACTGAAGGAGGAGAAAGTGGATATGGTGAGCCATTAGGAACTTGGGGCAGATTTCCACTTAGACCTCAGCAGATTAGAAAGGCAAATGAGAGCATTTTTTTCTGGCCTCTTCTACAGGGCTGCCCCCTTAAGATGGGTTTATTGTCGGACATTCATTGAGTTAAAGGGAACTTAGAGAACTGAGCAAAACTCTTATCACATCAACAGGGAAACTGAAGCCCAGAGAGTGGGTCAGTGGCAGGGCAGGATTTGGAATGTCTTAACTCCCAAGCTGGGGTTGTTTTCAAAGCACTGTGGCTGCCTGCCTCGGTACCCAGCCATCAAAAGGAAAATGAGTCACTGTTGCTGGGGAGAGGATGAGGAAGATGTTGACTTGGAGACCCTCCACAATCATCTTGGAAGGCAACACTTGCCTTGGAGAGTTGTGATTTAGTTTGGAAATAAATCACCAAACACCTGATTCCACTTACATCCCTGCTCTGTGTTTTGCCACCAACCCATATCACCTGACGTCCAAACCGGGCAGGTTGCCTGTCTGAAAGGCTCAGGGGACCAGTTGCTGCCTAAAGAAGCCCCATGTGAACTAGCCAGGATAGAGGGTGGAAGAATGAAGGAAAGAAAAGACAGAGAAGCATGGTTTGAGAGACAGATGAATGAAAATAACAGGCAGAATTAGAGCTAAATGAAAAGAGAGAGGATGAGGGAACAGTTCAGAGACTGATGGTGAGAAGAGTGAGATTTAAGGGTATTCTATACACTTCCCTTATTGTACAGATGGCCTACAAAGATTAGCTTTGTACTTACATACTGAAATCAATGTCTAAAAATAAGAAAATGAGTTGCTATAGAGGGATGGACAGACAGGCAGGTAGTGGGAGTGCATTAGAAGGACTCTAGATGGTGTGGTATTGTCCTTTCATACACCCATTAACACAATCCCAGCCCAAAGGGTGGAAGCTGTACTCCTAGCCAGATGGTCCTAGCCCTTCTATTGGCATTTTCTCGAAGTGCCTACATTAGTGTGCCAAGGAAGCCTACAAGGCCTTCCAGTTGAAGAGGTGGCAGTCTGATTCCAGCTCTCAGTCCTTAGGAATGTACCTTTAGCTGTTACCCAAGGCCTACCACTCCTCTCTTAGGAAGACCATGGAGGATAGTTGGTGACTCTTTCCCAGCAAAAACGTGAAGCCACAGCATGGTGGTGGTGGTCGGGGAGGAGATAAGAGTGTTTCTTCTCAAATCATCTCCCCTTCTGCTGCCCACGTATGACATGTGACTCTGGCTCTCTTACTCCAGCCCTGCCTGGACAGACTTTTCTGCATGTAAACAAGCCTCCTCCCTCTCTCTACAGGAAGAAAGGGGTGTGGCCGAACAGGACCGTGGTGCCTGTATCTCTCTAGAAAGGGCAGGGAGAAGATCTCCTTCTGTCTCTTCAGCCTGACTCACCCTGAGAATGGGTCTGGACTGGGACCAGCCTGCGAGGGAGGGAAAGAAAGAGGCCATAAAGAGGATTGGGGAGGAGCAAAGAAGAGGCACAGGAGTGGGGGGATTAGAGAAGGAAAGAAGTGTGGATTTAGCTGAGAGAAATCCAAGAAGAAAGGGACACAGGGTGGCAGGAGTTCCCAGCTGAGGTCAGGGTTCTGAACTGAAATCAGAAGAGGTAGAGTGCATTGGGATTCTGGCGAAGGGCAGGAGAGATTGGGGCTATTGTTGAACATGAGGGGGGTATCTGGAACTGAGAGCCTCCTGGGAATTGAATTGGATTTTGTGTTAGACAGGTCTGGGTTCTGAAGAAGGGGAGGGTTTGGGTCTGCGGTGTTTTATATTGGCAGTCTGAGAGTCAAAAGAAGGCTCTTGAGGGGGATGGCTGAACTAGGAGGCCAGAAGGAGGGGTACAAGTCCCAGATATGCATGTGGGTGGTTAGGCCTGAGTGAGGTGCCACCAGATGGAGGATTCAGGAATGTTTGGGTTCAGGGTTTGGGAAATTGAGGGTCTTTGAGATCTAGAAGGTGGAATAAGTTTTCAAATTCCAGAATTTTAGGTCTGATGGGAGAGGTGGCGGAAAGGTCCAGCTGAAAGGCAGGGACTGCTGGGATGTGAGAGGTGGAGGCCAGGAATTTGGAGGTTAGAGTGGAGAACATGTTAGGGGACCAGAGTGATAATCAGAGGGAGGATGTCAGAGAGAAAATTCTGTGATCTGGGAAGGGGGCTGGGCTGAGGTGGGGCTGATATTGGACTGGTGTTGGACTGGCTCTCGGCAGGGCTAGGGCTGGGGCTGGGCTGGGGTCGGGCCACACTCTAATCAGATTGGGGCTGGGCTGGGCTGGGCTGACCCCGCGCACCTTTGTGGAGGCCGGTGAGCCGGTCCTTCAGCACCGTCAGCTCGTAGATGCGGCCGAACTCCTCGAACAGCGGCTTGAGGTCCTGCTCGTCCAAGCCCCGCGGGATCTGCCCCACGAAGAGCTTGATGGCGTCGTGGTCCTTCATGGGTACGGCAGGACCGGGGTTTAGCCCGCTCATGCCGACGCCGCTGTCCGCGGTGCTGAAACCCAGGCGCGGGCCGGGGCCAGAGGGCTGCGCTGACCCTCCCGGCGCCGCGGCCATGTCCCCGCCCTGTCAGCCCTCCCGCCGGTCCCACCGGTCCCGCCTGTCCCGCCGTCCCCTCCCTGGACCGGTGGCGAGGGCCAGGGGGAGGGGGCGGGGCCCGGGCGGAGAGGGCGGGGGGCTGCCCAGGGGGCGGGGTCCGGGTGGAGGGGCGTAGAGGGGGTGGGGCGGGCAGGAAAGGGGCGGGGCCGGGGCGGGGCGGGCCCGGGCCGAGGTGGCGGCAGAACGCTGGGGTCTGGCTTGAGGTCCCCGTGCGGCTTTCTCTGGGCTCCCGCCCGAGCTCTCCCGGAGCCGAGCCCCGAGCGAGCCCCAGCCCCCATGCTTGGTGACGTCAGGCAGCTGGCCGCCGAGTCTACGCAAATGATTTGCATAATGAGGAAGCAGCGGCCAATCAGAGTGGGGGTTGACTGGGCTCGCCGGGGGCGGGAGGGGCGGCTGGGCTCATGCGCTCCTGCTCGCCATGGCAACCGGACCCTCGAATGCCCTGTGTGTGTCGAGTGTGTGCGGGCGTGGCCGTAGATCGCGCGTGTGCGCCTTGGGCCGCGTGAGGGGAAGCAGCTTCGTCATGCGTGATGGTGTCTGCCGGAGTCGGGGCTAATCCCCACCGCACACACAGGCACACAGAGGCACACGCAGGCACACACACCTCCAAACGCTGGAGCGTTTCCTGCGGGGGTGGATGGGGATTTCTCTTTTCTATTCCCACTATCGAGCCAGTCCCTCGCAGCCAATCCCACCCCGCCCCATCACACATCTCTGTCTTCGGTGTCTTTAACCACTTTCTTACTCCTGAGCATCAGACACGTTCGTCTCCCTTGCAGCCTTAAAAAGAAAGAAAGAATAAAATAAAAACCCCTTAAACAGTCCTTGAACACGGATTCCTCCTTAGGAGAGTGAGGGAACTTAGCCGTATTTACTCAGAACCCATTATGCACCAGGTGCCCGGTTCATCCCAGTTCTGTGAACTCAGGAGTGTTCTCTTTTTCCGGAAAAGGAAGCTGAGGTTCTGAGGGTCGAGGAGGTTAGGGCCAGGTCCACCCCAACATTTGTTGGGCCCAGCGCAAAAGAAGAAATGGAAATCGACATACTGTGTGTCTAAATATTTAAAAGATACAAATCAAATTACAATTTGTTAAATATTTTCCCCTCTTATTTTCACAAATACAGGTTCAGAATTACGAAAATGAAAGACATATGTACAGCTACGCTTTTTATATGACTGAAAGTTGGCAAAATATCAGAGCTGATGGAATTTTATTACTGTGGCACATGTCTAGGTATTCTCTTGATGGATCAGTGATGTTTGCACAAAGTAGTAATACAATGTTTGGATAAAGACACATACTTCATAAATTATATATTTAGTCCATAATATATTTTCATGCCTCTTTCAGTAAAATTGCTAATTATTTTAATAGAGATTTCCTTTTTTTTTTTGATAGGTTATCATTCTGTCACCCAGGCTGTAGTGCAGTGGTGCGATCTAAGATCACTGCAGCCTCAACCTCCTGGGTTCAAGCGATCCTCCCACCTAAGCCTCCCGAGTAGCTGGGATGACAGGTGCAGGCTACCATGCCTGGATAATTTTTTTTTCTTTTTTTTTTTTTTTGTAGAGATGGGGGTTTCACCATTCTGCCCAGGCTTGTCTAGAACACTCCTGAGCTCAAGTGATCCACCCACCTCGGTGCCCCAGAGTGCTGGGATTACAGGAGTATGCCACTGCACCTGGCCTAATAGAGATTTTAACATAACTTGTGTCCATTGACTATTCTAAGAAACTGCTCGAGACCAGCAGTAGCAACTGGAATCATCAAAAAGTTCTTAAAACAATATTCAATTCAGAAGCAAATCATGATTTTTAAATGATTTATTTTTCTGGCTGAGCGTGGTGACTCACACCTGTAATCCCAGCACTTTGGGAGGCCAAGGCGGGCAGATCACTTGAGGTCAGGAGTTTAAGACCAGCCTGGCCAACATGACAATATCCCGTCTCTACTAAAAATACAAAAATTAGCCAGGCATGGTGGCAGGCTCCTGCTACTCTGGAGGCTGAAGCAGGAGAATCGCTTGAACCCAGGAGGTGGAGGTTGCAACGAGCCGAGATCGTGTCACTGCATTCCAGCCTGGGCGACAGAGTGAGACTCCATCTCAAAAAAAAAAAAAAAAAAAAGCAGCAGCAAATTATGATTTTCAAAAATTATTTTTCTGGTGGGATGCGGTGGCTCACACCAGTAACCCCAGCACTTCAGGAGGCTGAGGTGGGTGGATTGCTTGAGATCAGGAGTTTGAGACCAGCCTGGCCAACATGGCAAAATCTCATTTTTACTAAATGAATAAATAAATAAAATAAATTATTTTTCTCCTTTAACAGAAAGTTACTCCTTGTAATAAGTTGACCATGAAATGGGTTACTGGAACATTTCATTTTCATTCAGTCCTATTTAATTAATTTTTTTTTTTTGAGACGGAGTCTTGCTCTGTCGCCCAGGTTGGAGTGCAGTGGCCCGATCTCAGCTCACTGCAAGCTCTGCCTCCCGGGTTCATGCCATTCTCCTGCCTCAGCCTCCTGAGTAGCTGGGACTATAGGTGCCTGCCACCACGCCCAGCTAATTTTTTTTGTATTTTTAGTAGAGATGGCATTTCACCATGTTAGCCAGGATGGTCTCGATCTCCTGACCTCATGATCTGCTTGCCTAGGCCTCCCAAAGTGCTGGGATTACAGGTGTGAGCCACCACGCCTGGCCCAGTCCTATGTATTTTTTTAAATTTTTACCCCAAAAGTAGTAAAACAATTCAAAAAGCAGACCAAAGTTCTCTGCAGAAAAAGAAAAATACAGTAAAAAATTTCCTTGAGGCTTCCTCTTTGATCCATATATTATTTATAAATGTATTGTTCAGTTTCTAAGTGTTTGGAGATTTGCCTATTATTTTTCTGTTATTGATTTCTAGTTTGAGTCCATTGTGGTCAGAACACACTGTGTATAATTTCAATTTTTTTTTTTTCTTGAGATGGAGTCTCGCTTTTGTCACCCAGGCTGGAGTGCAGTGGCGCGATCTCGGCTCACTGCAACCTCTGCTTCCTGGGTTCAAGCAATTCTCCTGCCTCAGCCTCCTGAGTAGCTGGGATTGCAGGCACCCGCCACCATGCCCAGCTAATTTTTGTACTTTTAGTAAAGACGGGGTTTCACCATGTAGTCCAGTCTGGTCTCCAACTCCTGACCTCAGGTGATCCGCCTGCCTCAGCCTCCCAAAGTGCTGGGATTACAGGTGTGAGCCACTGAGCCTGGCCTCAATTCTTTTGCATTTGTTGAGGTTTGTTTTGCTACCCTCAGAATATGGTCTACCTTGGTAAATATTTTGTTGATGTTTGAAAAGAATGTGTATTCTGTTGTTGAGTGCAGTGTTCTATAAATGCTGATTACATTCTGTTAGTTAATGGTGTTATTGAGTTCTTCTACATGCTTGCTGAAGTTTTTTTTTTTTTTTTTTTTTTTTTTTTTTGAGACTGAGTATCACTCTGTCACCCAGGCTGGAGTGCAGTGGTGTGATCTCGGCTCACTGCAACCTCTGCCTCCCAGGTTCAAGTGATTCTCTTGCCTCAGCCTCCTGAGTAGCTGGGACTATAGGCATGCACCCCCACACCTAGCTAATTTTTTTTTTTTTTGAGACAGAGTCTCGCTCTGTCATCCAGGCTGCAGTGCAGTGGCACTATCTTGGCTCACTGCAACCTCTGCCTCCCAAGTTCAAGCAATTCTCCCACCTCAGCCTCACAAGTAGCTGGGACTACAGGCGCCTGCCACCACACTCAGCTATTTTTTTTGTATTTTTAGTAGAGATGGGGTCTCACCATGTTGGCCAGGGTGGTCTCAAACTCCTGACCTCAAGTGATTGGCTCCCCTTGGCCTCCCAAAGTACTGGGATTAAAGGTGTGGGCCACTGTGCCCAGCCTTGTATTTTTAGTAGAGAAGCGGTTTCACCATGTTGGCCAGGCTGGTCTTGACCTCCTGACCTCAAGTGATCTGCCCACCTCAGCCTCCCAAAGTGCTGGGATTACAAGTGAGAGCCACTGTGCCTGGCCCTATATGCTTGCTGATTTTGTCTAGTTGTTTTATCAGTTGTTGAGAGAAAGGTGTTGAAGGCTTCAATTGTAATTGTGGATTTGTCTATTTATCCTTTCAGTTCCACTAGTTTTTGCCTCACATATTCTGTAGCTCTGTCATTTGGGGCATAAACATTAAAAACTGTGATGCCTTGATGAATTGATACTTTTATTATTATGCAATGTCACTCTGTTCTTGGTAAGCTTTTTGCGTGGAGAGCTACTTTATATAGCAATTTATGTTTTCTTTTGATTAATCTTTGCAAAATATACCTTTTTCTATCCTTTTACTTTCAAGCTACATATATAGCTGTATTTAAGTGAGTTTATTTTAGACAGCATATAATTGGGTCATTTTTTTAAAGTCCACTCTACTAATCTTTGTCTTAGTTGACATATTTAGACCATTTACGTTTAATGTAATTATTGGTATTACAGGTGTGAGCCTGTAATTTACATTTACATTTAATTAACATTTACATTTAATGTAATTATTGGTATGTTAGGGCTTAAGTCTGTCACTTAATTTTTTGTTTTCTTTTTGTTGCCTACGTTCTTCATTTCTCTTTGCTTTATCTTTCTTCTTCTTCTTTTTTTTTTTTTTTTAGAGATGGGGTCTTGCTATGTTGCCCAGAATGGTCTCAAACTCCTGGCCTCAAGCAATCCTTCCACTTTAGCCTCCCAAGTAGCTATTATTACAGGCATGAGCCACTACACCTGGTTCATTTCTGTTTTGGTTTTCCTGTGCTCTTGTGGATAAAGTGTTTCTTATTCTATACATACATAGCTTATCACAGTCTACTGGTATTGACATTTTGCCAGTTTGAGTGAAGTGTAGAAACCTTACCTACTATTAAGTCCCTTTATCCTCCCCCATTTATAATTATCTTAAGTACTTCCTCTATATATTTCAGAACCACTTTAGACAATGATATCCAATCACCATTTATAAAAAACTCCAGAAGCATTAAAGTCTATGGCATTTACCCACATTTTCCTTCTTTCAGTTGTTTTTTCTTCCTTTCTGATAGTCCAAGATTCCTTATTTTATCATTTCCTTTACATTTTAAGAACTTCCTTTAGCCATTCTTTTAGAGTAGTTATGTTGGTGACAGATTCTCTAAGTGTTCCTTCATCTGAGAATGTCTTGATCTCCCCTCCATTTCTGAAGGATACTTTTGCTGGATATTGAATTTTGGTTTGACAGTTCTTTCAGCTCTTGAAAAATGTGCCACTTCTTTCTGGCCTTTGTAGTATCTGATGAGAGATCCTGTTTTTCTCTTATACATAAGAGATTGTCATCTCTTTCTCAATTCTATGTTTGTCTTTAACTTTCAGAAGTTTGATTATTATGTGTCCTGATATGGATTTCTTTGGCTTTATCTTGTTTGGGACTCACTTTCTTTAATTTGGAGATTTATGTATTTTGCTAAATTTGAATAGTTTTCAGCCATTATTTCTTCAAGTACTTTTTAAGCCCATCTCCCCTCTCCTCTCTCTCCATGACAGGAGTGTTAGATCTTTTGTTATAATCCTATAGGTCCCTGAGACTCTATCTATTTTCTTTCTTTCTTTTTTTTTTTTTTTTTTTTTGCAGCTCTGAGGTAAACTTTTATTTCTTGGCTGACAGGACTTCCACCCCCATGCTCCTCCTGGCACCTTTTACTCTGCCCAAGCAGTGGCAGCCCAGTCCAAAAGGTGCCTGCCATGGCCAAAGGGGTTGGGGAGTCAGATTCTATTTTCTTTTAAGTCTGTTTTCTCTCGGTTGTTCAGATTGGGTAAGTTCTATTATTCTATCTTCAAGTTCACTGATGCTTTCCTCTATCTTCTCTATTCTGACATTGAATCCATTGAGTTTTTCATTTTGGTTGTATTTTTTAATTCTAAAATTTCCTTGTGGGCCAGGTGTGGTGGCTCACGCTTGTAATCCCAGCACTTTGGGAGGCTGAGGCAGGCAGATCATGTGAGGTCAGGAGTTTGAGACCAGCCTGGCCAACATGGTGAAACCCTGTCTCTATTAAAAATATAAAAATTAGCTGGGTGTGGCAGCATGTGCCTGTAGTTCCAGCTACTTGGGGGACTGAGGCAGGAGAATCCTTTGAACCAGGAGGTGGAGGTTGCAACGAGCCAAGATCATACCACTGCACTCCCATATAGGCAACAGAGCAAGACTCCGTCTGAAGAAAAACAAATTTCCATGTGATCTTCATTTATATTTTCTATTTTTTCCTAAGACTTTCTGTTTTTCCATTTGTTTCAAGTGTGTTTGCAAGTGCTTATGATGCATTTCATGAGGGCTGTTTAAAAATTATTGACAGGTAATTTTAATAAGTGTGTCATCTCAGTGTTGGTGCCTACTGATTCTTTTCTCATTAAAGTTGAGATATTCTCAATTCTTAGTAAAATGAGAGATTTTCAATTGATTCCTGAACATTTTGGGTATTTTATTATGAGATTCTGGATCTCATTTAAACATTATATCTAATTTAAACATGTTTAGCAGGCCTCCTTTGACCCTCAACTAGTGAGGAAACAAGGACACTGCCTTGGTTATTGTGACATAAGGGTGGAGGTTAAGGTTTCCTACTAGGTCTCTGCTGAAACCACCTCAAATGAAAGGGAAGGTGGCCTCACTGCTGGGCAGGAGTGGAAGCTTCCAACTAGAGACTCCTATGATACTCCTCTATGAAGAAGGGAGAGGAGACCCATGCAGTCTCCACTGAACCCATAAGAGGTGTATCTGTTAATGCTGGGTGGGTATACAAGTCCTAGCTCCTCATTTGACATTCTCTGATGACACCTTGATAGCAGGTGGGAGAAGGGGCTATGTATGGAGTTGTTACATCCATAGCCTAGACTAGTTGAATCAGAATTGCTGGGGTGGGACTCAGGCATCAGCATGTTTTAAAGCTCCCTTGTTGAATCCAATGTGTGTGGAAGCAAGGTTAAGAATTAGTGCCTTAGAAGTTCCTTTAGTCAAGAGTCTGTTGGTGATAAGCTCTGCTTTGCTTATCTGGAAATTCTTTTATTTCGAATCACTTCTTGAATAATAACTTAGTAAATATATAATTATTTTCTCTTACTTCACTTTGAAGATATTATTTCACCATACTTTGGTTTCCATTTTTGCTTATGAGACATCAACTGGCAGTCAATTTGCAGGTAGTTGGTGTTTCCCTGACTGCTCTTAAGATCTTTTGATATCTTTTGGCAATCTTCACTTTTACAAGGATGTGTTTAGTTGCTTAAAATTTCTTGTGCTTTCTAAATCTGCACATTTATGTTTTCCCTCAATGCTAGAGGATTGTCAGTCATTGTTTCCTCAGTTATTTTCTTTCTCCCATGTGGTGTGATGTGCTGCCATTGTGATGTGATGGTCAAGACCTCCCTTCCCCCAACCCTTCACAGTGAAGAATGTGTTGTTATAGTTTAGGGGAGTGCTGTCCCCTTCAGAGTTTGCCTCAAGGTCATGCCCCTTCCCAGGGCAGCCCAAATCCAATGACTGATTAATACAGGATTATAAAGGTCTAGCTATCTCAGCCTAAATCAGAACAATGGTGAAGGCCATTCTATTTGGGCTAAATTTAAAATAGTTGGATATGTAAAAATTTGAGTTTGGTGCCAATGGGCTTTTGAGCTAATGGGTCCCAGCCTGCTCTGAAGAAGTAAACAACATAGGGCCAATATACAGAGGTCATCTTTGGTTCATTTGCATAACATGGCCCCAGCACTGGCACTGAACATGTCATTATCTCTTCAGGTGTTGGCCATTCCGGGTTTGTTCACCCCAGGTACATGTGTGTCTATTCAACCTGTAGTTTGAAGCCTTTTTATTTCAGAAAAACAAAAAACAAAAAAAAACTGTTAGGCCAGGCACGGTGGCTCTCGCCTGTAATCCCAGCACTTTGGGAGGCCGAGGCAGGCAGATCACTTGAGGTCAGAAGTTCGAGAACAGCTTGGCCAATATGGTGAAACCCCATCTCCACTAAAAATACAAAAATTAGCCAGGCATGGTGGTGGGCACCTGTAATCCCAGCTACTTGGGAGGCTGAGGCAGGAGAATCACTTGTACCTGGAAGGTAGAGGTTGCAGTGAGCCAAGATTACGCCACTGACCTCCAGTCTGGGTGACAGAACAAGACTCCCTCTCAAAAAAAAAAAAAAAAAAAAGGTATGAAAGTATAGTTTTAGTGTATGTTCTGTTCTGTTGCTTTCCCTTTCCTCTTCAGGAAATCCTATCATACATATGTTAGATCTTCTGCCTGTCTTGTTTTTGTTTTGTTCTGTTTTCTTTCTTTAATCACTTTCTCCCAAATCCTTTTTTATCTCTTTCTTCTTTAAAAAATTTTTTAAAAAAATCCTCCGTGGCCGGGTGCGGTGGCTCACACCTGTAATCCCAACATTTTGGGAGGTCAAAGAGGGCAGATCACCTCCATTTAATCTTCTATTTGTCTGAAGGTATTATCCATTGTCATTTTTGCTTGTGAAACTTCTAGAATAGACTTTATTTCTGAAATAACTTTTCATTTATTCTAATTCCCTCCTGAGTTCTGTAACCTCACTTTGAAACATCTTATTTTTTCCAATCATCATATTTTTGAATTTTTCTAATTCTTGTATTGATTTTTCATAGTCCCTTTTCTTTTCTTAATAGTTTTCTTTTGTTTTAAGGGTAAATCTTTCTGTCATGCTTTCATTGTCAACAGGGACATTATGGTATTATTCCTTATCCGCCTCTTTTATGTATGGACTTCAATTGAGTAGTTTAAATTGCCTTTTTTTTTTTTTGAGATGGAGTTTCGCTCTTGTTGCCCAGGCTGGAGTGCAGTGGCATGATCTTGGCTCACTGCAACCTCCACCTCCCAGGTTCAAGCAATTCTCCTGCCTCAGCCTCCCGAGTAGCTGGGATTACAGGCATACACCACTATACCTGGCTAATTTTGTATTTTTAGTGGAGATGGGATTTTGCCATGTTGGCCAAGCTGGTCTTGAACTCCTGACCTCAGGTGATCTACCTGCCTCGGCCTCCCGAAGCGCTGGGATTACAGGGTGAGCCACCGCGCCTGGCCTAATTGCTCATTTTTAAGGGCAATGAGTTTTTCTGTTTAGAAAGAGCAATAGGAAGAATAGCCTTTTTCTTTCTTTGTGTGATGGAGTCTCGCTCTGTCACCCAGGCTGGAGTGCAGTGGCACGATCTCGGCTCACTGTAACCTCCATCTCCCAGGTTCCAGAGATTCTCCTGCCTCAGCCTGCTGAGTAGCTGGGGTTACAGGTACCCGCCACCACACTCAGCTAATTTTTCTTTTTTTAACCATGTTGGCCAGGCTGGTCTTGAACTCCTGACCTTAAGTGATCTGCCGGCTTCGGCCTCCCAACGTGCTGGGATTACAGGTATGAGCCACCACGCCCGGCCAAGAATAGCTTTTCTAGCTTCAAAGCTTTAGAGTTTTCTTTACCTTAAAATAGGTGATACAAATATGATTTTTTACTCCCGAGACAGGCATCCTCTACTACCTCACCTACTTCTATCTGGACCTTCTCTCTCTTTTTTTTTTTTTTTTTTTGCCCTTATTGTCTCTGCCAAGTTCTATTTGGATTCTACTGCCAGCAGTTTCTCCTCTATTTGGGCTTTGTCTTGGAAGGAAGTGTTGATTTGTTAGTCTCAAGATCTCATAAAGTTCAGACCACTCCAATATCTCCAGAACTTTAAAAATTACAAAAGAAATCAATGAAATTGAAAACAGAAAATAAAGAGAAAAAAATCAACAAAATCAAAAGATGATTCTTTGAAAAGATAATAAAATTAACAAACCTCTAGCCAGGCTAACCAAGAAAAAACAAGACACAAATTATTAATGTCAAAAATTAGAGATGGGGCTCACTCCTGTAACCGCAGCATTTTGGGAGGCTGAGGCGGGCAATTGCTTGAGTCCAGGAGTTCAAGAGCAGCCTGGGCAACATGAGGAAACCCTGTCTCTACAAAATATAAAAATTGGCTGAGCTTGGTGGCACATGCCTGTAGTGCCAGCTACTTGGGAGGCTTCGGTGGGAGGATCACCTGAGTCTGGGTCGGTCCAGGCTGCAGTGAGCTGTGATTGTGCCACTACACTCCAGCCTGGACAGAATGAGCCCCAGTCTCAAAACAAAACAACAACAACAACAAATAGAGATAGGCCATCACTATTGATTCCATGAGCATCAACAAGATAATAACGGAGGCTGGGCATAGTGGCTCATGTCTGTAATCTCACCACTTTGGGAGGCCGAAGCAGCCAGATCACTTTAGGTCAGGCGTTCGAGACCAGCCTGGCCAACACAGAGAAAACCCATCTCTACTAAAAATACAAAAATTAGGCCGGGCGCGGTGGCTCACGCCTGTAATCCCAGCACTTTGGGAGGCTGAGGCGGGCGGATCACGAGGTCAGGAGATCGAGACCATCCTGGCTAACACGGTGAAACCCCGTCTCTACTAAAAATACAAAAACAATTAGCCAGGCTTGGTGGCAGGTGCCTTTAGTCCCAGCTACTCGGGAGGCTGAGGCAGGAGAATGGCGTGAAACTGGGAGGTGGAGCTTGCAGTGAGCCGAGGTAGTGCCACCGGACTCCAGCCTGGGTGACAGAGCAAGACTCCATCTCAAAACAAAACAAAACAAAACAAACAAACAAACAAAAATTAGTGGGGCATGGCAACAGGTGCCTGTAATCCCAGCTACTTGGGAGGCTGAGGCAGGAGGAGAATCGTTTGAACCTGGGAGGCAGAGGTTCAGTGAGCCGAGATTGTGCCACTGTACTCCAGTCTGGGCAACAGAGGTAGTGACTCCATTTCAAAAAAAAAAAGGATAATAAAGGAATATGATGAAGAATTCTATGCCCACAAATTTGTCATGCAGGCTAAAGTGCAGTGGTGCAATCACGGCTCACTGCAGCCTCCACCTCCTGGGCTCAAGTGATCCTCTTGCCTCAGTCTCCTGAGAAGCTAGGATTTACAAGCATGTACCACCACACCTGGGTAAGCTTTTTTTTATTTTTTGTAGAGACGGGGTCTCGCTACATAGGCCAGGGTGGCTAATTTTTATTATTTCTTTTCTCTCCTTATTTGAAATTTAATTTTCTATGTCTAGTTTCCAGAAGTGGAAGCCAATTATTGATTTTATATCTTTCTCCCTTTGGAATATATACATTCAATGCTACAGGTTTCTCTTGCAGCATTGCTTTTACTACATCCCACAAATTTTGATAAGTTGTATTCTTCATTTTCATTTAGTTGAAAATATTTTCAAAATTTCTCGAGTCTTTTTCTTTTCTCTTTTTTGAGGTGGGGTCTCACTCTGTCACCCAGGCTGGAGTACAGTGGCATGATCATAGCTGTATTAGTCAGGGTTCTCTAGAAGGCCAGGACTAATAGGACAGATGTACATATGAAAGGGAGTTTATTAAGGAGTATCGACTCAAACGATCACAAGGTGAAGTCCTACAATAGGCCGTCTGCAAGCTAAGGAGCAAGAAGCCAGTCTGAGTCCCAAAACCTCAAAAGAGGGAAGCTGACAGTGCAGCCTTCAGTCTGTGGCCACAGGCCATACAGCCCCTGGCAAATCACTTAAGTCCAAGAGTCCAATAGCTGAAGAACTTGGAGTCTGATGTTTGAAGGCAGGAAGCATCCAGCACAGGATAAAGATGAAGACCAGAAGACTCAGCCAGTTTGTCCTTCCACGTTCTTCTGCCTGCTTTATTCCAGCTGCAGTGGCAGCTGATTAGATTGTGACCACTGGATTGAGGATGGGTCTGACTTGTTAATCTCCTTTGGCAACATCCTCACAGACATACATACGGAGGAACAATACTTTGCATCCTTCAATCCAATCAAATTGACACTTGATATTAACCATCACAATAGCTCACTGCAGCCTTGACTGCCTGGGCTCAAGTGATCCTCCCACCTCAGCCTCCCGAGTAGCTGGGACCACAAGTGTGTGCCACACCCAGCTAATTTATTATTATTATTATTATTATTATTTTTTAGAAATGGGGTATCACTATGTTTCCTAGGCTGGTTTTGAGTCTTTTTCTTTGGCCTATGTATTATTCAGAAGTGTATTGGTTAATAAGCTACTCCGGAGGCTGAGGCAGGAGAATCGCTTAAACCTGGGAGGTGGAGGTTGCAGTGAGCTGAGATCGCACCACTGCACTCCAGCCTGGGGGACAGAGTGAGACTCCATCTTCAAAAAAAAAAAAAAAAAGAAAAGAAAAGAAAAGAAGTGTATTGGTTAATCTTTAAATATTTGGGTATTTTCTAGCTATATTTCTGTTATTGAATTCTGTTTAATTTTTTTGTGATTTGGGGGCATACAATGTATGATTTGAAGCTCTTTAAATATGTTAAGGAGTGTTTTATGCCCAAAAATGTGGTCTATTTTGGTGAATATTCCATGTGAACTTGAAATGAATATATAGACCAAGTTGACTCATGTTGCTGTTCACTTCAACTATGTCACTACCAATCTTCCTCCTGGATCTGTTAACTCCTAATACAGGGCTGTCAAAAACTCCAACTATAATAGCAGATTGTGTATTTCTTTTTGCAGTTCTATCAGTTTTTTTTCTCTCTTATGTATTTTGATACTAGGGCATACCCATAAAGCATTATGTCTTCTTGAAGAACTAATCTCTTTATCATTGTGTAATGGCCCTCTCTTTATCCTTTTTTTTTTTTTCTTTTTTTTTTTTTTTTTTGAGACAGGGTCTTGCTCTGTCACCAAGGCTGAAGTGCAGTGTTGTTGCAATCATGGCTCACTGCAGCCTCAAACTCCCAGGCTCAAATGATCCTCTCGCCTCACCCTTCTGAGTAGCTGGGACTACAGGCACATACCACCACGCCTGGCTAACTTTTGTATTTTTTGTAGAGATGGCATTTCACCATGTTGCCCAGGATGGTCTCAAGTGATCCTCCTGCCTCGGCCTCCCAAAGTGCAGGGGTTACAGGCATGAACCATTGCACCTGGCCCTCTTTATCCTTCATAATTTTCCTTGCTCTGAAGCTGACTCCATCTGAAACTAATACAGCTTTCTTTTTTCTTTCATAGAGATGGGGGGTCTCATTATATTGCCCAGGCTAGTCTCAAACTACTGCCCTTAAGTGATCCTCCCGCCTCGACCTCCCAAAGTGCTGGGCCACCCTGCCCAGCCTCCAGCCTTCTTTTGATTAGTGTTAGCATGATGCGTCTTTCTCCATTCCTTTACTTTTAACCCATCTGTGTCTATATTTAAAGTTGATTTCTTATAGACAACACAAGTTGGGTCTTGTTTTTAAATTATTATTATTATTATTATTATTATTATTATTATTATTATTTTTAAAGTCAGGGTCTCTCTGTCACCCAGGCTGGAGTTCAGTGGCACAATCACAACTCACTGCAGCCTCGACCTCCTGGGGTCAGGTGATCTTCCTGCCTCTGCCTCAGCCTCCGCCTCAGCCTCCGGGGTAGCTGGGTCTACATGCACACACCACCACACCGGCTTTTTGTACTTTATATAGAGATGCGGTTTTGTCATGTTGCCCAGGCTGGTCTTGAACTCCTGGGCTCAAGCAGTCTGCCCACCTCGGCCTCCCAAAGTGCTGGAATTACAGGCACAAGCCACTGTGCCTGGCCCTTTTTAAAAAATTCATGTATTTAGACCATTGATAAACTTGCCCTTGCTATTTCTTTTTTCTTTCTTTTTTTGTCTTCTTCGGTTTTAACTAATCATTTAATATAATTCCATTTTCTCTTTTCTCTTAATATAGCAGTTATATTTTTTGGGGGGCATAGGGTCTCACTCTGTCCCTCAGGCTGGAGTACAGTGGCACAATCACGGCTCACTGCAGCCTCAACCTCCCAGGCTCAAGTGATTCTCCCGCCTTAGCCTCTTAAGTAGCTGGGACTACAAGCCTGCGCCACCATGCCTGGCTAATTTTTTAAATTTTTTTGTAGAGACGGGGTCTCACTATGTTGTCCTGGTTGCTCTCAAACTCCTGGATTCAAGTGATCCTCCTGTCTTGGCTTCCCAAAGTGCTGGGATTACAGGTGTGAGCCACTGCACTCAATCCTTCTCTTTAAAAAAATTTTTAGTTGCTTCCCTAAATTTCACGATATACATTTGTAAGTAATCCAAGTCTTCTTTTCTCTTGTTTTCTTTCTCTCTCTCTTTCATTCTTTTTTCTTTCAAGACAGGGTCTTTCTCTGTCACCCAGGCTAAAGCGCAGTGGTGCAATCATAGCTCACTGCAGCCTTACCTCCCAGGCTCAAGCAATCCTCCTGCCTCAGCCTTCTGAGTAGCTGGGCTAATTTTTATTTTCTGTAGAGAATACAGGTCTTGCTATGTTGCCCAGGCTGGTCTCGAACTCTTGGCCTCAAGCAATCCTCCCCATGTTGTTCTTCGAAAACATTGAGATTATCAATTCCTCTCTCCCATTCTTTTTTTTTTTCTTTTTCTTTTTCTTTTTTTTTTTTTGACAGAGGTCACCCAGGCTGGAGTGCAATGGTGTGATTTCGGCTCACTGCAACCTCTGCTTCCTGAGTTCAAGTGATTCTCCTGCCTCAGCCTCCCGAGTAGGTGGGATTACAGGCGCATGACACCATGTCCAGCTAATTTTTGTATTTTTAGTAGAGACGGGGTTTCACCATGTTGGCCAGGCTGGTTTTGAACTCCTGACCTTACGATCTGCCTACCTCAGCCTCCCAAAGTGCTGGGATTACAGGCATAAGCCACCACGCCCAGCCTCATTCTTTATAACATTGCTGTCATGTATTTCACTTATCCGTAAGGTAATCACTATTCAGTGATTACCAGTGAATCACTATTCATTGCTGGTATTATTATTTCGAACAAACTGCTATTTGTTACATCACTTCAGATTAAGAAAAATAAAATGTTTTATCTTCATTTACTCCTTCTCTAATGCTCCTCCTTTCTTCCTATAGCCTCAAGTTTTTTCATATAGCCCCTAGATCATTTTCTCTGTAAAGAACCTCTTTAATTTTCTTGCAAGGCAGATCTACTGGTGATAAATTTTCTCAAGTCTTCTTTGTCTGACAAAATCTATTTCTTCTTCACTTCTGATGGATAATTTTGCTAGAAACAGAATTCTAGGCTGGTGGGTTTATCCCCCCTTTTTTTCTTTCTTACATATTTCACTTCACTCTCTTCTTGCTTGCATGTTTTCTGAAGAGAAGGCCAATGTATGTAATCCTTATCCTTGTTCCCCTGTAGGCAGGTGTTATTTTTCTCTGGCTCCTTTCAAGATTTGGTCTTTGATTTTCTGCAGTTTGAATATAATAATGTATAGATATAGATTATTACTTGGCATTTATCCTGCTTGGTGCTATCTGAGACTCTTGGATCTGTGGTTTGTTGCCTGTCATTAATTTTGTAAAATTCTTGATTGTTATTACTCCCTTATTATTCTCTTCATGTGCCTGGTTATTTCTGATTATATGATAGGCATTGTGTTTGAAAAATATTTTTAGAAATAATTGGAGGTCTAGGGGTACATTTTCCTTCCACAGAATGGATATACATTTGTTTCTGGAAGGCATCTAGGGGTTCTAGCAATCTGAGATAATCAAACTAATTTTAGTGATTGAGATGATTCAAATCTGAGCAGTTTCTGAGCAATGAATGGTCTGTTTTCAATTTATCCTGTGGAGTTTTGTCTTTTGAGGTCTCAACCCAAAAAGTGGAGAGTTTTCCAGGGTCTTTTTTGTGGGTCCTGGATTAAAACTTTATTTCTCATTTTATTTACTTATTTTTTCCTACCTCCTGGAATTATAAGGAATGGACTACAACTTTTAATCCCCAACCCTGTGAGGTTGTCAAAAGTGCTTCAGAGCATTTTATCAGCCTTATTTGGAATTGGCAATTGCACCCAGAAGAGACATGCCCCCAAATGCTAGGCTTACTGTTCAGGGTTTTAGTCTTTCTTACATCTCATCCAAGTAATGTTTCATAATATTTTACTATTCCAATGCCTTCAAGCTTTTCTAATTGTCTCCAGTGGTAAGATTGTTCCAAATTACCTAGTCTACCACTATGAGAAAGTAGCCTTCATATATATATATTTTTTTTTTCTTTTTTTTTTTTTTGAGATGGAGTCTCACTCTGCTGCCCAGGCTGGAGTGCAGTGGTGCAATCTCAGCTCACTTCAAGCTCCGCCTCCCAGGTTCATGCCATTCTCCTGCCTCAGCCTCCCAAGGAGCTGGGACTATGGGCGCCCGCCACCACGCCTGGCTAATTTTTATATTTCTAGTAGAGACAGGGTTTCACCTTGTTAGCTGGGATGGTCTCCTGACCTTGTGATCCGCCTGCCTCGGCCTCCCAAAGTGCTGGGATTGCAGGTGTGAGCCAGCGTGCCCGGCCTATATTTTTTGAGACAGAGTCTCACTCTGCTGCCCAGGCTGGGGTGCAGTGGTGCATCTTGGCTCACTGCAACCTCCGCCTCCCGAGTTCAAGTGATTCTCTTGCCTCAGCCTCCCAAGTAGCTGGGATTACACCATGCCCACCTAATTTTTGTATATTTAGTACAGATGGGGTTTTTTTGTATATTTAGTACAGATGGGGTTTTTTTTGTATATTTAGTACAGATGGGGTTTCACTATGTTGGCCAGGCTGGTCTCAAACTCCTGACCTCAGGTGATCCACCCACCTTGGCCTCCCAAAGTGCTGGGTTTAAAGGCGTGAGCCACCGCACCTGGCCTGCCTTAATTTTTGAAATGGTTTTTATCTTTTTCTTGCGTGTGTATCTGTAGTATTTTTACTCATATTTGAATAAATGTAAGAAAACTTGAATAAAGTGAATTTTCCTGAACCAGCGATTAGCATTAAATTTCAGGTAGTTTGGAGTCTTTAGGCTCTTTCTTGTTTCACTACTTTGTGCCTTTTTGTTTTTAAATTCACCTTGTTGCTCTGTATGGTTTTTACAGAAGTTGGAAGATTAAAAACCAGGTTTCTACCATGTTCCTATCAGAACCTGAAGTCTCCCAATTTGTTACATAACCTCTGTATATTTTCAGGTTTCTGTATATGAATAAGCCTCTTTTTGGGTTCTGCATTCTGTCTTGCGGGGCTTTTTGTCTATTTCTGCACCAATACCAACTGTCTTGATAATTACACTTTTATAATGACTTATTTTTATATTTTAATTTTTAAGAGATAGGGTCTCACTCTGTTGGCCAGGCTCCAGTGCAATGCTGCAATCATAGATCACTGCAGCCCTGAACTCAGGCTGTAGTGATCCTACTGCCTTGGCCTCCCAAAGTGCTGGAAATACAGGCGTGAGTCTGTGACTTCATATAAGGGTAGCTGAAGATACATCTGAGTGTAAATGAGATCACTCAAAGTGTATACTGGCTGGATATCAACTCTATTCCATGTTGTACATGTTTTTCTTTTTTTTTTGAGACAGAGTCTCACTCTTTCCCAAGCCAGAGTGCAGTGGTGCAATCTCGGCTCACTGCAACCTCCGCCTCCCAGGTTCAAGCAATTCTCCTGCCTCAGCCTCCTGAGTAGCTGGGATTACAGGCATGCACCACCACGCCTGGCTAATTTTTGTATTTTCAGTACAGAAAGGGTTTCGCCATGTTGGCCAGGTTGGTCTCGAACTCCTGGCCTCAAGTGATCTGCCTGCCTCGGCCTTCCAAAGTGCTGGGATAACAGGCATGAGTCACTGCACCCAGCTTGTTTTTCTCTTCTTGAAAACTGACTTTTTCATTATGCTTAGGAATTCTTGCACTTACTTTAAAATCAACTTCAAGTTTCCCCCACCCCAAAAAAGATTTGCACTTACTTTAAAATCAGCTTCAAGTTCCAAAATAAAAAGAAAATTGAATTTTAATAGGAACCACATTGAACCTGCAGATAAATTTAAAATCCTTATGAACATTGAGTCTTCTCTTTCATGAAGATGTTCTGTCTCTACATCTCTATCTCCTGTGTCTTTCCAAAATTTAGTAATTTTCTCCACAAAGTCCTTAGGTCTTTTAATAGATTTATCCTTAGGATCATATAATTATGTACTGTTGATGTTTATCTAGGCTGACATAAGTCAGAATTTTGAATGTGTATGTGGAGATGTATAACATGACACAATGTTTTACCTTTTTTTGCATAATCCAGTTTGAGCTATTTCCTTGTAACTAATATAGGTAGAGTGTCAGAAAATGATTATGGAGTGGTCAAAGGCATCATCTTGAAGAGGAAGACTGGCATATACTTCTGAGTGAATTGGACAATGGGGCAAAGCAGGAAACACGTAATCTGACTTGCAGTTTAAAAAGATGACTGGAAGAATTGAGGCAGATGCATTCATTAGGATCCTAAGTAAAGAATGGTGGCAGTGTAGATAGAGAGGAGTACATGAATCTAAAGAGTTATTTATACAGAGTAGGGATGTTGTGGTGACAATTATGATAGGAAGGAAGGAGTTAAAGATGATTCCCAGACTTTGGCTCTAATGACCAGCAGAATAGTCATACAGGAGGAATAGAGTGGGGAGCTATGACAAGATGAATTCTGCCTGGGACATGAGCTTTAAGTACGTAATGGACATTCAGATGATAGCAAGATGTTGGCTACCTGAGCTTGGACCCCAGAGGAAATACACATACATATATTATATATATGTTTGTCGGTCAGTCTGTCTGTCTATCTATCTATCTATCTATATCTATCTTATCTATCTATCTATCTATCTATCTATCTATCTATCTATCTATCTATCTGTCTATCTACCTACCTATCTACCTATCTATGGCTTTCCAGGTGTAAGACTGTACACTAAGACTGTCTAAATGAGATCACTAAAAAGAAAGTATAAGAGGAAAGGTAAGGTGCTGTGGCTCATGCCTGTAATCCCAGCACTTTGGGAGGCTGAGGTGTGCAGATCACCTGAGTCCAGGAGTTCAAGACCAGCCTGGCCAACATGGCGAAATCCTGTCTTTACAAAAATGCGAAAAAATTAGCTGAGTGTGGTGGTGCACACCTGTAGTCCCAGCTACCCGGGAGGCTGAGGCAGAAGAATCACCTGAGCCTGGGAGACGGAGGCTGAGGTGAGCTGAGATTGCACCACTGCACTAGGGCCTGGGCAATAGAGCGAGACAGCGAGACTCCGTCTCAAAGAAAAAAAAAAGAAAGAAGACAAAATCTTGGTTATGGGCTGGGAGTTTACTGAAGGAGTCAGTGATAGACATGGAGAAACTCAGGAAAGAATGGTGTCACAAAAGCCTGCGAAGAAAGAATTTCAAAGAGGGAGGGATCAAAATCTCAAAAATATGCGAAAAGGTCAAGTAATTTTTTTCCTTATTATTGAGCAATGTCCCTTGATTTGGCAACATGTAGGTTATTGTTGGCCTTAGTGGAAGCGGCCCTTATGAGGATTACAGCCCAACTGTGGGGTCATGAGGCCTGAATGGAAAGTGGTGAAATAGACAAACTTGCAATTGTTTCAGGCAGCTTGACTAATAAAAGCAGGACTGAGAGGTTTTAATTTTATTTGTTTAAACATAGGAGAAGAAATGGATTCGAGCCCAGAAATAGCTGAGTTGCCAGCTTTATCTGTATGTCTGTATTTGGTGTCCAAGAGGAGGAAGATGTCTGATATGGGGCAGCCCAGGACAGTGGCTGAAGGCAGTAGGGGCTAGAGTTAGGTAGCTGAGCTAGGAGTCATATCCCCTGCAACTCCCCAGTGCAAATCTGGACTCAGCGTAGCTGTGTAACCATACAGATGTCACTTAACCTTCCTATGTTTGTTTCCTTATCTGTCAAATGAGGATAATATTGACACCACATTGGTTGGGATGAGGATTAAATACATTAACATCCAGTAAAGTGCTTATAATAGTGCCTGACAGGTCGGGCATGGTGGCTCAGCCTGTAATCCCAGCACTTTGGGAGGCCAAGGTGGGCAGATCACCTGAGGTCAGGAGTTTGAGACCAGTGTGGCCAACATGGTAAAACCCCATCTCTACTAAAAATACAAAAATTAGCCGGGTGTGGTGGTACATGCCTGTGGTCCCAGCTACTCGGGAGGCTGAGGCAGGAGAATTGATCGAACTCGGGAGGTGGAGGTTGCAGTGAGCCCAGATTGCGCCACTGCACTCCAGCCTGGGTGACAAGAGCAAGACTCCATCTCAAAAAGAAAAGAAAAAAAACCAAAAGTGCCTGACATAGCAAGCACATAAAAATGACGAAGCACTTTTGTTCTCCTAGCTGGATCTCCACATCTATCTTCATTCAGATTTCTGACTCATGTGAGTCTAGATAAACACCAGCAGTTCTGAGTTCCTATGTTCAAATATCCTCTTTCATAATAGATCATCCAGACATCCAGACACACGCTCTCACTCACACACTCTGCAGCACACCAGCGAGCATGGCACCCCTTCCCATGTGTCTGCCTGCCAGCTGCTCTTCCTCCTTTCCCACACACACTCCCTTTTTTGAGTGGCTTCCAAAACATCTCTTTCTAATTTGCTATAAAGAGTGAGCCATAAAGAATTTATTAACAATGATGAAAAAAAATCACAGCTAAGTATCAGATTCTCCAGAGGAAATGAGATTAAAAAGAAATTCTGGAAAACAGTTGTTTTTGGAGAAGGGAATAGCATTGGGAAGGGGGATGTTAATAATGTTTCAATCTTTTTTTGTTTTAAAAAAACAAATCTGAAGCAAATATGACTATTGAGATGCAACGAAGCTGGGTGGTTACACTGTTTACTATTTTCTAGACTCTTCTGTTGTTTGAAACATTTGAAATCAGTAAAAAATAGGAGTATTTACTGGGGTAGTTTAGACCAAACATGGGTGTGGTTAGAGTACAGTAATTACTGTGAAAAAAGCAAGGTTCCTGGACATTTACATTTTTTTCTTTTTTTTGAAACATGGTCTCACCCTGTTGCTGAGGCTGGAGTGCAGTGGTGTGATCATGACTCATTGCAGCCTCAGTCTTCCAGGCTGAAGTGATTCTTCTTTCTCAGCCTCCTGAGTAGCTGGGACTACAACCACACACCACCATTCTCAGCTAATCTTTTTAATTTTTAGTAGAAATCAGGTCTCACCATGTTGCCCAGGATGGTCTTTAACTCCTGAGCTCAGGCAATCCTCCCACATCGGCCTCCCAAAGTGCTGGGATTAGAGGCATGAGCCACTGCACCTGACCCTGACATTTCGATTTTTAAAAATTTTGTTGAAAAATGTCACACACACACACACACACACACACACACACACACACACACACACCTGCTTCAAAGAGGATTTTTAAAAACAGTGGTGGCTGGGCTAGAAAAGATACTAATTTTCAACCTTTATTTCAAAGTTTATTTATTTATAAAGGAAATACAAGTTTTGATAAACAAAGCACCCAATTCCTACTTTTTTCGTGGAAAAAAAAGTATGTGACACATACTTGTCATCCCCTGTATTGATTAAGCTTACAAAAGATATTGACAAAAACTATACAAATCTAGATTTTAGAGTGCTAAGAATGTTGCCATAAGGTATGTGTACCTACATTAATACTAAATAAATTCCACCTACATCCTTTCTTTCACCCTTTCCCAGTATCATTTCAGCTTTCCTCACAGTCTCACTGTCCCAGAAGTCTAGGGGCAATGACTCTCCATCACTAGTGCTGTGGTGGCACCTGTGCTCCCACATCCTGATATCCTATCCCTACGGCAATCCTTTTAGACGCACCTGAAAACACCAGTGACACAGCTTTACTAGATTCCTAGAAGGGAAGGTACCTGGCATGCAGCCTCAGCTCCTACCAGGGAGAGGGGAGGCTGAAGATTCTCCCAGTTTCCATTCACTCCTTTGCTTTGATACCCGTTAGGCCTGCTTTGCCTCCTTAATAGACTCCTGGAATGAAGGGGTGGGGGTGGGGAGCGACTGGAGAACTCTTCCTAGGATGACTGGAGCCAAGAAGTCAGTCTGGGAACTTCCCTGCCTCCTGGTGGCGCACAGCACACAAGATGGCCTGTGTTCCGCTCAGGGGTGGGACTCTCAATTTACAGCCTAGGTGAAGGGAGATGAGTTGGGGAAACAGCGATTCTGTGCATTGGAACAGACTGGGTGGTAACTGCAGGCCACTGCCTATGACCTGTCGGCATTCGGATCTGACGACCTTCAGGTAAATGCTCTCATGATCAATGGACCAAAGGAGCAACAGTGGAGGGTGAGGAACAGTACACTTTACCAATGAAAGTCGTGACCAGGCCACATTAATTTAGTGGTAAAAATAATAACATTAAAGAAAATGTTTACAACAGGAATAGAAAATGACAGAACCTTACTGCTTTAACTCAAGTGTATCACGATCTCTGCCTTCATCCACTTGAGACTTAAAACTCAGTGTCTGCTATTTTTATTTAAAGTTATCCCAAGCAATAGTAACATGAAAGTTATGACCAGGAGGGAAGCAGGGTCGCACCTCTGCAGGGTCCTTGTCTGGGGACCACCCCTCCTACAAGCTTCTGGGTAATAGAGGTAAGGGGGCTCCTGTGGTGGGTGCCAGTGCTGGGACCTTAACTTGTGTATCTGGGCTACAGCCCTGGACTTGGCTAGGCTGGGCTGTGTGAAAATTCCAAGAATTCTGTTGGTAGAAAATGCCCACCCTATCCTTACAGGAACAGCACAAGGCTAGGCTGGTCTACCTCCCACCAGGACCTCGAAGGAACATGACCCAGGGGCTGAAGGATGGTGTTGAAGGACCGAGTTTTACTCAGATCCTTCTCAGCCCTGCCTTCCCGAAGTTTCTGTATCCACTACACTGGAAGCTTTCTGAAAAAAATGCCTGGAACCTGTCCATTGTACCCCCAGCCCAGGGCCCAGCTAGAGAACTTAACAAATAACGGCCAAGGAAATCCTCACCTAAAATGGCTGCGATGCATTACTGCCCCCACCTCTGGCTTACAGTGTCACTTCTGCACCTGAAACCACCAGGGGGCAGTCTGGGTCCACGATGAGACATTTCCTTCTAGAGAAAATCACACCTGCAAAGACTCTCTCCAGAGCCACAGCCCACCTCCATGCAGCCATCCATTCCCTGCGAAGATGCTTTGGGCTGAAAATGGTTGGGAGGAGGGGGATGGAAGTCACCTGCGTTATTTTGGAATTGACCAGGGCCTCTGAGTCCTTCAAATTCAACAATTTACCACAGGCCCGCGCGTGGTGGCTCACGCCTCTAATCCCAGCACTTTGGGAGGCCAAGGCAAGCGAACATCTGACGTCATGAGTACAAGACCAGCCTGGCCAATATAGTGAAACCCCATCTCTACTCAAAATACATGAATTAGACGGACATGATGGCGCGTGCCTATAATTCCAGTTACTCAGGAGGCTGATGCACGAGAATCGCTTGAACCCGGGAGGCAGAGGCTGCAGTGAGCCAAGATTGTGCCACTGCACTGTCAGCCTGGGCGACAGAGGTTTTGAGACAGAGTCTCAAAAACAAAAACATAACAAAAAAATCCACTACCACAGTGCCTAGAGAACAATATGTGTTTAATAATATTTAAATAATGGTTGTATAAAATTGAAGCAGCAAGAAACCCAAAGGAGAATAGCTCTAGGGGAGGGAGGTGGATGAGTATGCATGGGGGAGAGGCTAGTCTGTGACCAGGTTGGGTCTGGAGCCCTCCCCACTGTCCAGAATGCCTCCAAGCCCCTACATTTTTTTCCATATACCAATGCCTTGGAGATGTAATGCAGAAGTGAAGTGAGCAGGCTGAGGATTAGGGCAGGTGTCTGGAATATGGTCAGGAGTGGGAGGGGAGTGACATAGCTCACAGGCTAAGCAGAACAGCACAAAGGCTACAGGTTTCATTCCCAGCCCTCAACTTAAAAGACCTCAGGGGCAGATACTGACTCCAGCCTGGCTGTGCCCTTACCCTAAGGCCATTCACACTTTTTTTTTTTTTAAACACAGGTAATCCATGTTTATTATGGAAAAATGCCACATTACTCTTTATTGAATGTGAGCGCCAGCACCGGCCCCTTTCTCTCCAAGCACAGGGGCACGCAGGCAAGGGGCACGCAGGCAAGGGGCTCCGTCCCCTGGCCGGGATGCAGTGGAAGCCTGGCTCCACTACCATTCACCTACAGCCAGCACCCTCCTCGGTGCCTGGGGCTCAGGTCTGTTCAAACTCCTGCTCACAGAAGCCTACATTGAGGGGTTGGGCCTGGACACCTCGCCTGCAAGAGGACATGAAGAAATGGCAAGATAAGCCCCTCAGAAGGGGCCCCAAAAACACTTTTCACACCAGTCAACAGTCTCTTCTTCCCCATTTCGGTGACTCTCAAACTGTCACTGTACACCAAATGTACCTGGGAATCTCAATTCCAGAGAGTCTCACTTGGGGTGGGGCACAGTATTGGCAAGAATCTGCAAGCTGAACAGGTGCCTCAGGTGATTCTGATACAGGTCTTGGAGATCCAGAAACATTAGCAACATCTATTTCTATCCTGCCTATCTCTGTACCCTAACCCCAAATAACTCAATCCCTTTAGAAAATAGGTGGATGTCTGAAAGGCAGCCAATGCTCTTGGTCTACTTAGCCCTCTGTTCCTGACTCTAAAATGCTGTAAATATGGTGGCATTGGGGAACCTCTAGGCATGCTTCCCTTATTATCCAAGTAAGCAACATGCTTAGAGAACCAGCTGGAAGTTACCCAGTGAATGACATAATTGAGGCTTAGATACCATCATGCTCGACTCTTGGCCCAGGACTCTGCTCTGCACTAGGCTATGTACCCCAAGTACTCAAGACCTAGCCAACGAAGGAATCAGGGAAATGACTATCTTACACAGGCACATCCCTGACAGAGGCAAAGGTGTCATGAGATCCTGTAAGTCAGCCTGGTTCAAATCCTGCTTCTTAGTGACTTTGGACAAGGTACTGAACTTCTCTGTGCTTCAGTATCTATCTCTAAAATGCACCTATCTTATGGGGTTGTGGTGAAGACTAAATGAGACAATATGTGTAACAAACTTTGCACAGTGTTTGCCACAAAATACAGTTGTCCCTCAGTATCCACAGGGGATTTGTTTCAGGACCCCCGTGGATACCAAAATCCAAGGATGCTCAAGTCCCTTATATAAAAATGACACAGTATTTGCATATAACCAATGTTCAACTTCCCATATACTTGAAATGATCTTAGATTACTTATACCTAATACAATATAAATGCTATGTAAATAGTTGTTATACAGTATTTTTTATTTGTATTATTTTTTGTTGTATTTTTTTTTCCTGAATACTTTTTATCGCAGTTGGCTGAATCCGTGGATGAGGGCCGACTATAAGCCTCTGTAAGTGTTAGCTATTGTTAATTATTCTCTTCCTCTCTCTAAGGGGTTCCCCAGCCCTGGATCTGCCCTACTCCGCCTTGCGAAGGCCCCACAGCTTGCTTACCTCAGCAACTCACAGCGGAAGTGTGACAAACGTTCATAGGCAAATGTCAGGTCAGATGTCAACTTGTTGCTCCACAGCCTTTCGGCAACAGCCCCTGCTCTGGGCCTGGAGGAAAGGGGGCATGTGCCAGATTGGGCCCTGTATTCCCTGCAAAGGTGCTGGACATCCACAGGCGGCTACCTCTTGTCTAGGCACCCTGGACTCGCTCAGGCCAAAGGAAGTGATCAATACCTTGTTATAAGCCACAGCCAGGTTGGATGGCTCCCAGAGAGTTCTAGGGCTCAGCTCCACCTTCATTAAAATGTGGGTAGCAATCCCACTCTCTTCCTCTCTCAAAGATACAGGAATAAGAATAAACCTTAAAGGCATCATTAACCACAATGACATTGGCAGCAGCAGAGGTCCTTAAAATGTAAACTCTGCACATCCAACCATACTTGGTAAGGCTGCAGTGAAAACAGCAGAGGGAAGCCTTATTACAGGAATCATGGATGCTTGTGCTGGATCTTCAGCAACTCACCTATGTTCTTCAGGCCTCATTATCTCTCTGAGAAGTGAGGTTAACAATCCCTATCCCACATATCAAAGGGCGGCTGGAGGGATATAGATGGAAGTCATGTGGAGAGTGAATATTGCACACAAATCTTCAGAAGGCTCGTTGCACGGCCTGCTCTCTCTCAGGCCTGAAAGAAGGGTACTAGTCCAGAGGTGGCTAGATGGGATTGGGTCTGTAAGGGAGAACCCCTGCTCTCAGGCCCAACCCTCCACCTCCCCGCCGAAAACCCTTACCAGAGCCTGGGGACCAGGTTTGTGTTGTCCACATATTCTCCCCACATACAAGCCTCTCCACCAATCACCAGAGCCTTCTGCTCCGGGGTACCTGAGGGAAAACAAGCAACAACAGTCTGGTGATGGTGGGGTAACTCCAGGGTCCCTCTGAATCACCTTCCCAATGTGGCCCTCACCCCAGCTAAGTTGTTTCATTTACTAACTGGAAATGTCTGGCCCAGATCTTCCTGCCTCCCATCGTGTGCTCCAGCCCAGCCTCCTTTGGTTAGCAAGGAGAGCTCTCTGCTTTCACCTTCAAATGCCAGGGGTTCCACTACGTAGAAATCCTTCCAGTCAGGGCCATAGGATATACGGTTCAGGTACCAGGGGGCGGAGAGAAGGGCCCGGAAGCCGGCCTTGGTGACCAGTTCCAGCTCCTTCATATAGTTCACTGGAATATCCTCTCGCCATACCTGTATGATTGTGTCTGGCCGAATCTGTTATAAAAGGTCAAATGGCAGTAAGGACACAAAGCTGAGGAGATTCCTGCGCCTTATTCATACACAGGCAACATGGGACAACAGGTATGTGCTCCCTCTGTTTCCCAGCAGCAAAGTATGTCTCTGTGACTCCTGACCATTGAGCTCACACCTCAGGACAGAGGCCAAGGAATCCAGGGCCCTAAAAGGCCTCCCTGCAGCTCTCCTCCCCACCCCTCTGCAGCCTCCCTGTCCACACAGAACTAGTAATACCGGCTGTGAGCTGAGGGAGGCAAGCAGTGGGACCCAGGAGCTGCCATGTCCAAAAGTCTCCAGATGTTTCTGGGGATGGGACAAGGTTCCTGAAGAGTCCTTGCATGTGACAGGAGACTGGGATCTTACTATCAACAATAAAGGAGAAGGTAGCCTTGGTCCCACAGACCCAGAAGACCCTAATCTATGATTTAGGAAGAAAAATCCAGCCTATCCAAGTAACCTAGCAGCAGAAATAGTTCTTAATTAAGTTTGTAATGAGGGAAGATAGAAACTCTGACACATAAACCCAGGGCTCATACCACAGCGGCCTTTGGTTTTTTTGAGACAGGGTCTCACTCTGTTGCCCAGGGTCGAGTGCAGAGGCACATCTTGGCTCACAGCAACCTGTGCCTCCTGGACTCAAGCAGTACCCCCACCTCAGCCTCCTGATTTTTGTATTTTTTGTAGAGACGAGGGTTTCGCTATGTTGGCCGGGCTGGTCTTGAACTCCTAGGCTCAAGCAATCCACCTGCCTTGGCCTACCAAAGTGCTTGGATTACAGGCGTGAGCCACCGCACCCAGCACTCTGTGGCCTTTCTAGAGAGAAAAGGAGAGTGCTCTGACCATTAAAGCCCAATCCAAACCCGGAGGATCAGTCTCTGTAGAGCAGGGAGGAGCTGGGGAGACCAGAGGGAGGCACTGCTGGTGACTTCTTCTTTTCTCTGCCCCGGCTCACCTTTACTTTATTATCAAACACCTCCTGCCACACCACATAGCCCTTGCCATAAGAAGAGACGATGTCCAACAGCCTGGAGAGGAGAGGAGTGTCTATTAAGTGTCTGTTTAGCTCAGACGGGCTCTAGACTATTTGTGCCAGTGCTCTAGGGGTTGAGCCTGGCCAGGGGCCTATTCCTCATTAAGCAGTGTCTTTCCCCAGGGTTGAAAACCAACCACTCCAAACCTGAAAGGATGGGACAAAGGACAAGGGAACCCTGCAGGGACCAGACAGTGGCCAAGCAGGGACTGACTGGGTATGGAAAGGGAGGACCCCACAGGACCCCCAAGGGACCCCACCCACCCTCCTTCCTTCCTCACGTCTGGATGTAGAAGGACTCCAGCTGCTTGAAGTCCTCACCGAAGCCTTTCTTCCTCATAAAGTCCTGGATATCTGGGTTGGACTTCCTGAATCCCAAGAGAAAATGAAGATTAATCTTTCAACATCCTGAAAGCCTAATGCCTGGGGATTAGTCATCTGGCCCCCTATAACTTCCTCTTTTCACCTGAAAAATCAAATAAGCAAGGATCTCAGAAGCCCTACATGTGGAAAGTGTGGCCAAGCAAAGTTATGTGAAGCAGGTGGGCTGTTGACACAGGCTGAGAAAGGCTGAGTCTGGACCTAAAGAGTTTTAAGTTCAAACTCCCAAAGAGAAAACATGTTAATCCTCTCTGGACTGCAACATGAGAATCCAAGGTCTTAACTTAAAGCTCCAGCACACTGGATTTCAGCTTTCCTATCTGCTCTTCCAGTTGGATGACAAGCCTTGCTGTCTATCACCTGCTGCAGATCTCTTACGTTACGACGTCCACATTTTGCTCACGTTGTTCTCTTTCTGGAATATTTTCCCCTGCTCACATCTCCAAAAAGCCAAATGATTTCCCCAGATTCAGCTCTAGCGCCCTCTTCTCAAAGCCCCTCAGCCTCTTTTGAGCTCACTAGAACCAAGGGTTTGGACTTTACAACTGAATACTAATTAGACACTGTCATCTATTAGTCTTGAATTCTGTGTCTTGACTCTTCAACTAGACAATTTTAAGCCTTCATAAACAGGGATTATTTTTCTCTATCCTGAACTTTTCCAAGACAATTCTGTGCCCAGGGCTGGTTTTTCTATCAATACCTCAAGGATATGAGAGTAGGAAGGAAGAGGTTCACAGTGAAAGCCTTGCCAAAATCAGATAGGATCTCTATGTAGATGGGCAGAGGAAGGCCTAAGACCTGAGCAATGTGGGCCCATACAGACCCCTGAGAGCAGCAGCTGAGCTAAGCAGCCCCTCGGGTGCTAACCTCTATTCTGAGTAAGCAACTGATCAGGCCACAATGGGAAGATCAAAGGGCTCATACCAGCAGGTGAAATCAACCTCATCTCCTCCAAGATGAAGATAAAAATCTGGGAAGACAGAGCTGACTTCTAAGAAGAATGTGCTCATGAACTCATAGGTATTGTTGAGACTGGGATTCACTGGTCCAAAGGTGCCAGAGGGCTCAGACCCAGAGTAGCAAGGAGTCAGTAATCCAGGGATACCTAAGCCAAGAGAAAACCCCATATGAGTGTCACAAATACATAAACCCCCATGCACAGTCCTACACATAAGGACACGAGTCACACAAAGCAAGACAAGTGTATTCATAAACATCACACACATTTAGGTAGGCACACCCGGGCACTTACAGACACTGGTAGTCACCACCATTTAGTCACAGTAAAAAGATACAAATATATCCACAATCATAGACAGGCAGAGGCTGAGTTCCAGCTAGACAACTGTCAGTGCACACACTCTTGCCTGGACACATTGCTTCTAGCAGGCACCACCCTTGCTCCCAAGGCTGCTCTCCTCACAGGCCTTTAGGCAGAGAGTGAGCCTAATCCAGCCAAACTGGCAAAATCTTTCTTCTCTATCTCCTTCTGTAGGTGGGGTCAACCATCACCCAGAATCTTTTCACATTTCCTAAGGGGTATCTCCCCTGGCCCAGAGACTACTTCCTGACGCTGAGGTCACAAGACATCTTTAGGGTTTTTTGTTGTTGTTGTTGTTTGTTTTTGAGACAGAGTCTTGCTCTGTCACCCAGGCTGGAGTACAGTGGCATGATCTTGGCTCACCGCAACCTCTGCCTCCTGGGTTCAAGCGATTCTCCTGCCTCAGCCTCCCGAGTAGCTGGGATTACAGGCACCTGCCACCACGCCTGGCTAATTTTTGTATTTTTAGTAGAGATGGAGTTTCACCATATTGGCCAGGCTGGTCTTGAACTCCTGACCTCAGGTGATCCACCCGCCTTGGCCTCCAAAAGTGGTGGCATTACAGACGTGAGCCACCACGCCCGGCCAGTATCTTCAGTTTTCTATCAGGCCAGCAGCCCTTTTAAACCGTCATTTAACCTGTGTTGGGGGCTCACACTGGAGGGCTGAGGGCATACAGAAGAAAGGGAGCAGGGGTAGTGACTGACTCTGACCTCTGCAGGCTGCCCTTGGGCTTCTTTCTTTCAGATTCTACCCTGGTGGTCAGATTCCTCAGCATCCACTCTAGGCACAACTACCTGCAACGGCATCTGAGAAAAATGTGCCCTTACATAATCTAACAGTACATATTTTAATAGTAAGAAGCAGCCTCCATTGTCCAAAGTGAGTTCTTCTTATCTAAATTCCCAGGTGGAAGAAGTCGATGGAAAACATTCTTCCAAGGACCAAGGCTGTGATATGCCACTTCCATGAGCCAGTGCCCTGAAGCTTCACTCTGAGCATAATAAGCAGAGTCCCTCTGGTCCCAGACATCATTCTTACCTGGTCCCCAGGACAAAGTGTGGCCAGGAGTGTCAAACTCTGCAAGCACACGGATACCCCGGAGCCGTGCGTATTCAATGACCTCCTTCACATCCTGTGCTGTGTAGATGTGGGTGACAGGGTTGTAGGACCCCTGAAAGGCACAAGACACCCTTCAGGTTCACATTTCCTGAAAGCTAGCAGAGTAGAAGATACTCAAAATGCCCACAAGACTCCCCAGATATCAGAAAACCTGCCCATAGCCCTTTGGTGTCAGGGACTATCTTCAAAAAACTTGATCATAATTTCCCAGAAGTTATCACATCTGTTTTATCTGAGTATCATAATGCCAGTGAGATAATCATGGTAGGTGTTAATATTATGTCCATTTAACAGAATATAAATACTTAAAAAGGGAATAAGGCCAGAAGAGATTCTCTCCTGAAGGTCACAAGGCAAATTATCGGCAAAGTTTTGGACTTGAACTCAAGTCTCCTGACTCCAAATCCAGTGTCCTTCCCCTATATTGGTCTAAAACTGGCTGGTTAGGATGACAGACCCTGTTCTTGCCAGCAGGGCCACTGCCAGATTCAGACATTGACCCATAAACTTGGTCTGAGTGAAATGGGGACATACCTTTCTCATGAGCTCTGGAAAAGTGAAGCTCTCATATGGGAAGGAAGGATCATCTACCAGATGCCAGTGGAACACGTTCAATTTATTGTACGCCATGACATCCTGTAGGTTAAAGTGCACACTGTGAACCCATCACAGTCTCTCCGGTTTCAGCCTCAAACGTGCGATGTTGGGCAGGCTCTCAGGCCGCTCCACACACCCCTACAGGCTTGACCTGCCTCAGCTCTCAATTAAGTGTTTATGGGGTCTATCAAACTTTCCCATCAGGGAGGGATGGCATGGAGGGAAGGCCCAGCACACTTGAGACACATCCAAAGATGGATGATAGAAGTGGTCTTTCCTCTTTTTGAAATAAATTCTGGCCACATTAAGAGGAGGGCTGCAGCTACTGTGGTAGCCTGGAATCTTCCAAAAGCCTGAAGATCAACACTTCCTCTTGCCATTTGTGTTGGGTTGTCTGACTGATGTTAAGCCCAACTGTGAGACCTCCTGGGAACTTAGTAGCCTCTTAACTCATAATCTCAGTAGCCAAGGCTGGCAGACGTGTCGCCTCCTTTGGTTCCATCACAGGAGCAAAGGAAAAGGCAGACACGGGAACTGTCAGATAAGACTGCACATTAAACTCAAGAGAGTTAGGAACTTCCTCAGGTAAGGCTTTTTTTTTTTTTTTTTTTTTTTGAGACAGAGTCTTGCTGTTGTCGCCCAGGCTGGAGTGCAGTGGCACAATCTCAGCTCACTGCAACCTCCACCTCCCAGGTTCAAGTGCTTCTCATGCCTCAGCCTCCTTCCTTCCTTCCTTATTTATTTATGTATTTATTTTTGAGACAGGGTCTCTGTTGTCCAGGCTGGAGTGCAGTGGTGCAATCACAGTTCACGCATCCTTGATCTCCCCAGGCTCAGGTGATTCTCCCACCACAGACTCCTGAGTAGCTGGGACTACAGGTTTGCACCATCACGCCTGGCTAATCTTTTGTATTTTCAGTAGAGATGGGGTTTCACCATCTTGGCCAGGTTAGTCTCGAACTCCTGAGCTTGGGCAATCCACCCGCCTTGGCCTCCCAGAGTGCTAGGATTATAGGTGTGAGCCACTGCACCCGGCCCCGAGGTAAGGCTTTGAACGTCTCTCTCCTATGACCTTGTTCTAACTAAAGTTAGGTCTGCCGGCCAGGTGTAGTGACTCATGCCTGTAATCCCACCACTCTGGGAGGCCAAGGTGGGCAGATTGCTTGAGCCCAGGAGTTCAAGACCAGCCCTGGGCAACATGATGAAACCCCAGCTCTACAAAAAATACAAAAAAAAAAAAAAAAAAAAAAAAATTGAGACGCTGTCTCAAAAACAAATATAGTTAGCTCTGCCAATGAAGCCAATTCCACTAAACATCTGTATCCCTGGAAACAGCCTGAACATTGATCTACAGTAGCCTGTAAGGTAGATTTAAGTCACTCTTTGTTATTTTTTGAGTCTTGGAGCAGCTCATCTTCTACATTTTTCCCAGGAGCTCATAGAGTTACATACAATCTCTTTTTTTTTTTTTTTTGAGACGGCGTCTCACTCTTTCACCCAGGCTGGAGTGCAGTGGCACGCTCTCCACCCACTGCAACCTCTGCCTCCCTGGTTCAAGCGATTCTCCTGCCTCAGCCTCCCAGGTAGCTGGGATTACAAGCATGCACCACCATGCCCAGCTAATTTTTGTATTTTTAGTAGAGACAGGGTTTCACTATGTTGGCCAGGCTGGCCTTGAACTTCTGACCTCAGGTGAACCGCCCACCTCGGCCTCCCAAAGTGTTGGGATTACAGGCGTAAGCCACCACACCCAGTCCATACATTGTCACTCTAACTCTTTAAGAATTTGGAACTTGGTCTGTCCGTTGCTCCATCACCCCAGAACTCTTAAGTGTGAAAAAGGCCTTAAGGCCTGGTTACCAGAGTGTCCAGGATGCTAGAGAGTGGCAGGTAATGGCGAGATGTATCCAACAGCAAGCCCCGGTGAGGAAAGCGGGGAAAGTCCTCGATCTCAGTCTTGTTGATAAAGAACTGTGCAGAACAAACATTGAACATGTCAGATTCAAAGGAAGCTTACTACGGGGGCACAAGGAGATGAAGACAACTCTCCCAGGATTCTTAAAAAGCCAATCTGTGACTGTTCTCAGGGTCACTCTCTCCCCAAATGCTCTCCACCTCTATAAATGACCATAAGCAGCCACCTTCCCAGAGAACAATTGTCCAACGCCAGCCTAATACAACTGTCCCATACACCATTCAGCCTACAAATTCTGGATTTTCCTGTTAACATAGTTTATTTTCTTCAAAGCAGTGTGGCCTCAAGCTCATTACTAAATGATGACTCAGGGGGACCAAATTACAGTGATTCCAAACAGACCAAATCTACCAAACCAGTTTTCCACTCACATCTCCTCTTCCATTTCTACTGGGGCTATCTCAAGCCACCAGGATCCTATGGCAAAACAAGACTTTTCTAGGATTCTCAACATTGGGATCCAACCCCAGAGATGAAAAAGGAGCCCTTTTTGAGGGTCCACACTTACTGTGCCCTCAGCAGATTTCCAAACAAGCTGGCTAAAAGTCTCCAGACCTAGGAAGAAGTAGAGAGGCAGAGTAAAGACTCAGGGAGTGGAAAAAGAGATGTCTCTATTTGGAAGGTTCTCAATGTAGCAGAGCATAACGTTTGGGTACACAGTGAAAATGGATGTAGTGTAGGCTTGACGATTTTTAACGCTGATGAAAAGGGGATATTAGGAAGCCAGTATCCATCTTTACTTCTGTATTTCATTTTGGGAGATGTCAGAGTAAGGGTTTTAGTGCCCCTCCTTACAACATACTAACCTTCAAAATCCACATACCTCTTATCTATATTTCCTGTGCCTTGACAAGAATATTGAGAAGAGAGGCCAAGACATATACTCATGAGGACAGACACAGAGACAAGTCAGCCTGCAAGAGTTGGGCTTTTCATGGATAACCCGTATCAGGAGCTAAGAGAGCTGAGAAAAGGGGTCCCAGAATAAATTGTGAGAAAGTGATCATAAGCTTGGGTTTCCAAGGAGTCTGGGTTCATGGCTGGACCTAGAAGATAAAAAAAAATCATCCACTCTTCCTCTTCAGAGACTGAGAAGAGACCCAGCTATAGGGAGCTGAGGTGTGGTGGACAGCAACTGCCCCAGAAGGACTCCCCTAGTCCACTGACACTGTCTCCTAGAGTCTAGCAAGGCCCACACACAGGTGTGTTGAATCCAGAGCATTGTATGTTCTCAAAAGCTGGGGCCCCTCTTCTGGAAACCCTGCAGAAGCCCCATGAAAATTATCAGAGTCCCCAGTTTCAAAGTGAAAGAATCCATGAGACCTCAGCAGTCACTCAGCACCTGATTTGAGCAGACTGCTAGTGTACTGTTTCGGCTTCTCCCCACTCTGACTCTGACACCCAGCATTCTGGAGTTCCAGGTGCTCCCTTACCTCTAGCCTGATTCACCATCAGCACCTGCATGAAAGGTACAAGAGGGCAGGAAGGGGAGGCAGCATGCTGTTGCTCCAAGCATAGAAGTGGGGCAAGGGAATGAAGACAAACTAAAGCAAGGTGTGAAATTCCGAGAGAGTTTCCCTCATCATTCACCAGCAGAGGGTTTACCAAAAGTGGGACAGATACTTGGCTAAGTCTGTATCTAGGCACCAAATACCTTCTCAGTAAACCCAGAAGAAGGACAAGGGCCAATAGTTTAGCCAGTAAACTCATTTTCTCCAGAAATAATGTAGTTCTAAATATTTCACTACTATTTATCTTTTTTTTGCATGTATCTATTTCTTTCGTTATAGTTTTCCTTTTAAAAAAACCTTTCCAATTACATGTCTTTAGCAAGAGCTGGACAGGCAGTGTCTGTGGTAGCATCATTCCCCCTGCCCGCCAGCTACCTGTCCCCTGCTGGCACCTACAGCATCAGCCCGCAGACTCTCCCACTGCTTCCCAGAGCCCCGGACCAGGGCAGCAGCAGTTGCTGATGCTGCACAGGGTAAAACCTGTCAACTTCCAGGGACAGCTCCACAGAGACGGGAAAACATGCCAATTGTTCCCATAAAAAAAGCTTCCTGGCTGGGCGTGGTGGCACACACATGTAATCCCAGAACTTTGGGAGGCCGAGATGGGTGGATCACTTGAACTCAGGAGTTCAAGACTGGCCTGGGCAATATGGTGAAATCCCATCTCTACTAAAAATACAAGAATTAGCTGGGCATGGTGGCAGGCACCTGTAATCCCAGCTACTTGGGAGGCTAAAGAGGGAAGATTGCTTGAGCCTAGGAGGCAGAGGTTGCAGTGAGCAGGGACTGGGACACTGCACTCCACCAACACCAACCTTCCCACATCATCCTTTCTCTCTCTCTTTTAATCAGCCCCAATTTGTTACCTCGGAGAGCTCCCCAGACAGTCTCAGAGAGGAGTAAACACTGGTCATCATTTATGGTCAGGGTATCTGAAATGATAGAAATGAACTCATTTAGTTGGTTAAGGTTTTCTATTCTCAGATTATAGACCAGATATTCTATATAAATTGTTGGATTAAAAAAAAACCAGTAAGACCATATATTTTAAAAAATCTTTCAATGAGGAGATGTCCCCAGAGCAAGACAGCTGTAGGATGGCCTGGTCTGGGGCCAGAGTGGGAGGGTGGTCACCACAGTGACTCTGTAGACCCTGGATGATGATGTACAGCAAGAGTCAGGCTGGAGTGGAGTTCTGTACAAAGCACCACCTACCTCATAGGTCAGTTTCCACAGCAGAAAGATGAAAGAAGTCTTCTCCTGGCAAAGGGAACAGGGATGCCTGCAGGGATGAGTGCAGCACGCGATGCTCCCAACGCCTTTGTAATCACCCTCCTTTCCCCTTCCCCTATGCTTCAGCTACTTCCTCCAAGAATGTGAGGAAGGAGCCAAACTCAACTGTTCACTTTGGAGACTGAGAAGTCCCCAAATGCTGCTCAGGGAAGACAGGAGGCAGTCACTGGACTAATGACTTAACTTCATCTCAGTATAAGTGACCAGAACCCCTTCTTTCCCCAGTGTAGGGTCTATTAGAGAAAACTAGCAAAGTATACACTTTCCTAAAATAGAAATGTATCCAGTCCACCAGGTAGGTGTCCTGTGGGACTCAGTGAAGAGCCAGTGTGATGTTCCACAGCCAACCTTCAGCACTGGTTAAGTTTCTGCATAGGAAAAACTTATCTTCCATGACTCTCAGCACTTGGTGACCCTCGGTCCCCATGGTCAAGGGGGACTCCAGGCCGAGCATCAGCAGTTTAGGCCAGGCCATCCAGAGTTACAGCTTCAGACAAGTGTTTGCTCTTCTAAGACAGGGAACAGGATGGTACTTACAATTCTCCACCGACTCCAAAGTAGGAAGCTGGTTACATCCAGGTGTGACTACAGAGACAACCAACACATTCTTCTCCAGTGTATGCCGTTTTCCTGGGAAGACAGGGTAAGCTTGGTGCGGCCAACTTGCCATTAGAAGCAACAGGCAAAACCAAGACCCTAGCTCTAGTCCCTCAGCTCACATGCCTGTGGTAAAGGAAAGGGAGGACATGGCATCTACCCTTGGCATAGGCACTGCCTGATCATCTGTTCAGCTGTTAAATTCTCGTTGTGCCCCTCTTTTCCTCAGTAGCTGCCCTGACCCATGTCTGAATGCTCTGGGTGACAGCTCTTCTTAACCAGCTCTTCTGAATGCTCTGGGTGACAGCTCTATATTTCTGGCTGCCCTTGGCCTGTACCAAACAAACAAACAATTCCACGACCTCAACAACTGCTTCTGAATGACAGGCAGCTCTAGAGCATTGCTATTCCAAGTACAGTCTGCAGATTAGCTGCCAATCTGCAAACTGTGTTACTGGCTGGTCACTATATAGAAAACTTACATGAAGCCTGAATGTAAATCAATCATGTCAGAGTAAACACACGGTCTAGTTCTAACATTTTTTCATACAAGATTTTCTTGATGAAGAGATCAGTCTTACATTCTGGTAAATATGCTTCTTATCTCATTGCAGATTGACATATTAAGTAGTACTGCTCTTGAGGGCTACAGATGAAGGGTTTCCAGTTTTGCAAAAGCCTAGGAGCTAATGGAGCAGATGACAGAAGGATCAGGCAGAGGAGGCCTGAGATGATGCAACTGATACCTCAGAGAAGGTCAGGGTCACCCGCCCATCTTGCTTCTTCTTCCCAAACAGGTTCTCTATCCAAGGTAGATTTTACCCTAACAGTGGAGGGTTGAACCTACATAGTATCTAATATAGCTTTACAGGCCCTTGTCTATGCAGAAAAAATGCCAAAGCCAAAATATGAATACACTGTCTCTTCTCACCCTCCTGCTGGTTCTTCCCTGTGATTTTCAGGGTGGCTCTGATGTTATAGCCCCAAGCCTTAACTTAATGAACCCCTCTCTATTCTATTCTTTCCTGGAGCCATATTCATCCCACCGGCATCACAACATCCATGACTTCTTACGGCACTAACAATGTCAGGGATAGGGTGGCCTGGCAGAAGGCAATGAGAGAGAATTCAGAACCAAACTGGAATCTCAAATGTTACCCATGTGCAGGCAGAGGGAATCCAATCGCTCCGATCATCTCAAGGAAGTCTGCTCAGACCTCTTGAGCACTACCACATGGCTGTATCTCAGCTCTTAGGTCTGCCAAGAAGCAAGCCAATAAGGGGGCCTTTCCTACCATCATGAACAAACACATTCTTTCCCTTACCAGTAAATACCCTGGATCCCCACACCAATACCTGCCTACATTCTGCAAAGAGGAGGGAATCTGAGGCAACTCTGGTCCAGGTCAATTCACAACTCCATACTTGAACCCTAAAACTACATTGTTACAACACAAAAGGACAAGCAAACCTTCAAGGCAAAGACCACACTCAAGGCATCCAATCTGTAGGGCCATCCAAGCAGACAGGCTACAAACCCATCTCCACAGGAGACTCTACAGGGAGACCAATGAGGACTTAACCTAGGAGCAAGGGTGAGGAAAAACTATACCCCATCCTCTGACTTCTTGTCCCCACTCCCAACCCCACACATCATGGAGCCCCAATATCGTTGTGCGGAGAGCTCATCTGCATATCTACCCAGGCAGCCATCCAAAAGACAGCCGAAGTCCTGAGCTTTAGTTCTAATCCTCTGGGGCTCAGCCTGCCACATAAGGAGAAATCACAACTAATCCACATGCAACTACCATGGCTCGCTGACCTCATGACAAAACAAGAGAGGCCGCACAAACACCAGGTTTATCTGAACTATTACTTGGAAGACAGAAAAATACCTAATCTTTCAATTTTTAAAAAATTTATTTTTCTAAAACACACCTGCACTGTACTCCCTAAATCTGTAGTCTTTTGGAGAGTCACAGACGCCTTTGCAGATCTGCTGAATAGGAAAGCACTTTTTTCCCCAGAACAATGCCCGTAATTTAAGGGCTGTTTCTCCAGAATTACAATTCTTCCACTCCCTGCCATCAATCTCATGGTGAAGAATCCCTGTCCGAAGTTCTCTCAGTGACTCATCTGGGTTTGGGCTGAAAGAAGTAGATACAGGGGCATGGCTGCTGTTTAAACAAATTATGAGAGGGATGTTTGGGGGAGGCAGCAACACGAGAGCTGGCAAAACAGGAGGGACACTAGGTCATTGCAAAGGATGTAAATAGGGTATCACCACTGTGGTTTTCCGCCTCCAAGTTGCTACTTTGCCTGGCTATGAAGAGGGCAGGAAATAGGGAGGGGACAGTAGTACAGCCACCTCTACACACACCCGCCCACACCCTGAACACTGAGAAGCACCAACGTGTGGGAAGCACAGTACGGCAAACAGCCCCATCAGCCAGCAATGTCATGAGCACATGTGCCATGAGTCCAGCTGGAACAGCAGGAAATTGAGAAGCCTCCAGGGCTTAGAAGGTAGCATGAAAAACAGACCAGAGGGCTGGGAAATCAGGACAGGTTGCTTCTGGTTCTGGTTTTGCTGCTGCCAAGCTGAGTAAGTCTCAGGGCTCCCATTTCCTTCCCTGTAAACAATGGCAGGGTGGGACCAGATTCCAGCTACTCCTCTTCAGATCTAAGACCTTGTGATTCCACAGACAGATAATACACTCCAGGGTCCCATTCCAGGACCACAGCCTCCTACCTCTGCAGCTCACTCATCTCCCTGCTTTCATATAAACCTACTCTTCTCTTTGGGTTCACTGAAAACTTTGTATCTTTTTTTTTAAATCAAAACAGTTGTATAGGCCTGGTGAGGTGGCTCAGGTCCATAATCTCAGCACTTTGGGAGGCTGAGGCAGGCGGATCACTTAAGGTCAGGAGTTAAGAGACCAGCCTGGCCAACACGGTGAGACCCCGTCTCTACTAAAAATACAAACAAATTAGCTGGTCATGGTGGTGGGCCCTGTAATCCCAGCTACTCAGGAGGCTGAGGCAGGAGAATCACTTGAACCCAAGAGACGGAGGCTACAGTGAGCAGAGACTGAACCACTGCACTCCAGCCTGGGCAACAGAGTGAGACTGTTTCAAAAAAAAAAAAAAAAAAAGAGTAGTACATACAAGTTAAAAAAAAAAAATCAAACAGTACTACCAAACAGTAGAAAATATTTACAATAAAAAAATAAAAGTATCTTTGGCACCCTTCCTTAGTCCCCTCAGTAAAGAGATAAACATCACTGGTAGTTTTCTACCCCTGTAGTACCTTGTAGAGTAATTTTGTCTTATTCATCACAGACAGGTCATCTCTGGACATGGAATTCTCAGAACAAGGATGCTCCTATCACCAAAGTCCTACTGTTGAACCTTCTCCAGACTCCAGTACTATGACCCCTCTATTTGCCTTCTGTTCTCAGTCTTCTCTCATCCTTGCTTCCTTCCCTGCTGGCCTACATGTAGTGATCCATCACCTCAAACGCAATCTAGCCAATACTCTCAACGATCTGTCTCTTTTCTTCTGTCACAACCAATGGGCAAAACTTTCAACCCTGGATCATTCTAACATCTGCCTGCTGTGCCCCTGACCCTGGCTACTGTACCCTACTGGAGGGAAGGGAGAAAAATCACAAAACAGCAGGATTGGACCACTGCAAAATCATGGTCTCCATCTTGGCTGGGCCCTTGATGCTACCCTGAAAATCTTCTATCTCCATCATTGCTTCATTCTATTCTCTACATCTTCCTCAAGTCTACTTGATCACCACCTCCCTTATGCTCAGCAGACAATCAGAAGAGAACTTTCAACTATCTCTACCCTCTTCCCCTCTCCTCACTGACAAAAATATCTGCAACACACACCTGCCCGTACCCTCTCCTGGACCTCCACCTCGATGGAAGGGGTTTCCTTTTACCTGTGCTCTGGAGCTCTTCTCAGTCTCCTCTTGTATAAATTATTTCCCCTTTTCCCAAAGCCTTCAAATTATTTCTTTCAACTCTCATCAGCATTAAAATGTTTGCAATCTTCCTGGTCTCACTCACTCCTTCTTTTGCCTTCCTGCCACAAAGACTCCCTAGAGGAAATGCAGCCTGGGCAGCTAAGGACCTGAACTCCAAAGGAAAACAGATCTGGATTCAAATCTTGGTTCTAACACTTTCTAGCTGCAGGCCTTCTCTAGGCAAGTTATTTACCCTCTCTAAGCTGCAGTTTCCTCAACTGTAAAATAGGGATCATAATACCTATATAATTGGGCTGCTGGGAAGGTTAAATGAGTTAATACATGTAAAGTGCTTAGCTCAGTACCTGGTACATCATATGTGCTCATGATGTTGGTCATGCTTAGTATTTTGTAGCTGCTTCCTTACAACCTATCTATTCCTCAATCCACTATAATCTGGCTTCCTTCACCACCACTTCTCTCAAAATGGCTTCACCAAAGTCCTGTGGTTCTGTAACCAAATTCAAGGGACTCTTTTCAATTCATTCATTCATTCAACAGTAATTTACTGAATGCTTACTATGTGCCAGGGTGTTGTAAGTGCTGGGGATACAGCAGTGGTCAAAACAGACAAAAATCCCTGCTGTCAGAGAGCTAATAGAAACCACTCACTCCTTCTGGGACTTCTTGACAGGATCAGACATCCCTGACCTTCTTGAAACTAAACTTCCTTACCTTAGGGGACATTGCTCTCTTGGTTTTCCTTCTAACGCCTTGAATATGCTTCTTCATTCTACTTCTCCTTTACCAACCCCAAGGTGCTAATGTTACCCAGGGTCTCCAAGGCTCCAAACTTCTCTTTTTCCCTTCACTTACACTCTCCCTAGACAATGTCATTCACTCCCACAGCAGGCCAATGACTCCCAAATCTGTCTTTCCAAGCCAACTCTTCTTCTGGAACTCTAGACTTATACACCTCCACTCAAATGTCTCAAAAGCCACTTGAATCTTAAACATAAAACTAATCTAACTCTTCATTCCTCCTCCTGGCTGATCCTCTCTCTCACTTTGATAACAGCCCCATCTATTTACCTACACCAGAAATCTTCTTCTTCTACACCTTCCATCTAACTGAGTAGATCACAAGTTCATCAACTCAAAATAACATTTACAGACGGGCTGATATCTCAAACATTGTGTTAAGCACTGAGATTACAACAGTAAAAAGACTTTCAAAAAGTCCTACAATTACACAATCCTTATAATCTCTTAACACATCGCCATTTTCCCAGCCCCACTGGGCCAAAGCCTTAATTCAGCCTCTTGTAATTTCTCACCTGGATGAATGCAAAAAATCTCCCAGGCGGTCTTCCCCTGCCTCCAGGAATACCCATGTCAATCTACTATCCTCAGAGATATTAGAATATGAAGATAAGAGCATGACAGTCTCTGCTTAAAATCTTTCAATGGCTCCCATAGCTTTCAGAATAAAGTCCAGAATTCACTGGGTAATCATAAGAAAACGTCTTGTCTTTTTCTGCTCCTGTGCAGGAACTCTCACAATGAACAATGAACTCTTAACAGAACCCTGAAAATGCCATATTTTCTCCATATTTTTCTTTGCACATATTGCTTCCTCCAATTGAAACAAACTTTGCCTTCCCTCCACATCTCTCCTAATTAAGAAACAGCTCTGTTTTCCTTTTAGGAAACTTTTCTGTTATTCCCCCACCCTTTCCTAAGAAACCCTCCTATGTGATCATGCAGCAATGTATACATACATTTTTCAAAACACTTATCTTAAGATATGCTGTTTATTTGTCTGTCTCCTCACCTAGGTTGTGAGTTCCTCAACAGGAGGGACCAATCTCAGTGTCTTTGTATTCCCAGTGCCTGACACACAGCAGTCATTCAGTACATGTTTGCTGAAAAAATGAATGATGTTGGAATTCAAAAAATGCATATTTAATGTTACGATTGTGCTATGTGATAATCAGGCATAAATAGCAAGTAGTTAATGTAGAGATTACTTTTATATCCTCAAACCTAGTATTTCTGAAACCCTGAGACTGGGGATGGCGATGCTAAGAAGACACCCAGACTTACGCAAAGTGCCTTTTCAGACACTGCTCTGAAGACCTCTGGATCCATAAATTCTAAGATTTAGGTCTTTCTACTTCTCTGAGAGGAAGAACTCGTTGCTGTATTAGGGTAACTAATAACTATTAGGGTAACCTGGAAACTATCAATCTTTACCTCAGTGCACAATAACCTTTCCCTCTACCACCCCTGTTTCCTCCTGAATCAAAACAGTTCCATCGTATCAATGTGTTTGATTCACAGAATCCTAGCACTATGGGAAAAAAACACATTGGTTTTGGTTATAAAGTGGTACTTGATTTTGCTTATGGATTGAAAACTAAGAAAGGCAACCCAGCCTTTGCCACGTTCCCACTCTTTAATGTCTACTCTGCCCCCATATCCCCTGGTACCCTCCTAGGCTGGCACCAAAGTTTGTTCCCATGCCCACTTTGTTCTCTTCCCCCTCCCACCTTTATACACATCATATCCAGGTTTCATCTCCCCCATATTCTGCCTAATAAAAGCCCATTATATCACTCATTTCCCACTCATTTCTTCATTCCAACCAAGATATATTGAGCATTTAATGTGCATCAGGCACTGTGCTAGGTGCTGGGGCAGTTAAAAAGAAAAACAAGCCCTGGTCCCTGCCCTTGAGGAGATCACAGTCTAGCAGGAGAGAGAAACACAAACAATAATTACAAACATTGTGATAAGGGCTATGGTAGATTTAATAGCCACGTCCAGGAAAGGTGGAAGGCTTGACATTGAAGGGGATCTCTGAGTAGGATCTTGAACCCTGAATTGGTGTTCACCAAGCTACCAAGAGGAGAAAAGGTATTCCAAGCCTGGGAAGTGAATTGGTGTGGCTAGGAGAAAAGTCAAGTCCAACCTTGTCAAACTTCTTATCACAGTAAAGTGGGAGTCTGTGAAGCCAACTGCCCTGAGCTGGGACCTTCTCCTTAGTGCTGCTGAATTCAGTCTAGATCATGGTACCTCCTCCTGTAAGTCCCAAGATTCTTCACCCTCCACAGACTATTAATACCTACTTGGAAGTATCACTCTCTCCAGACCACAGATGAATCCTGAATGGATTCATCCCATATTTTTTGGGTAAAAGTTGCACCCAACTTTTTTTGGGAAAAGTTGTAGTTAAAAATTTTCTATTTTCCCCTACTTTTAAAACTGATCTGTCCCTCCCAACCCTATCCCCACTGGAAAGAGAGCATCTCCCTAAAATTCTAGATCTCAAGAGATAACTTTAGTTATAACATTTTGCACAATTTTCCAATTTTTTTGTAAATACATAAATTTATTAATTTTTAAAATAAAAATGGGCCCAGGCTAGGTGGCTCACAACTGTAACCCCAGCACTTTGGGAGGCTGAGGCAGGTGGATCACTTGAGTTCAAGAGTTCGAGCCCAGCCTGGTCAACATGGTGAAACCTTGTCTCTACTAAAAATACAAAAATTAGCTGGGCGTGGTAGCAGGCGCCTGTAATCCCAGCTACTTGGGAGGCTAAGGCAGGAGAATCACTTGAACCTGGGAGGTGGCAGCTGCAGTGGGCCGAGCAATCATGCCACTGCACTCCAGCCTTGGTGACAGAGCGAGACTGTCTCAAAAAAACCCAAAAACAAAAAACAAAAACAGAAAAAAAAAAATGGGATCCTAATACTATTAGTTTGTAACATTTTTCCCCTTACCAAAATGAGCTGTAGATCTGTTAATGTCAATATATATAGATCTACATCCTTACTTGTAAATGTTGAATATAATTCCAATGATGAGATATACATTAACTTATCTAACTTCTCTTCTGTTTGTGGACATTTGGTAATGTTTCTAAGTTTTTAGTATTATAAACAATGCTCTAGTAAACAAATATTCATATATACGTATATAAGCAATGTGAAAGATATCTGTAGGATAAATTCTTAGAGGTGGAAATGCTAGGCCACAGATAAGAAAAGTTTTGGTTTTGATACTGCCAAATTCTTCTTCCAAGTTACTGTACTGACTTACACCCAAATCCACATATATGGGCCCATCTCTCCACATCTTTCCAACACTAGACCATCTCAATTCTTTTTCACTATCGCCAGCTGGATTTAAAAAAAACATATACATTGTTTCCATTTCAATTTGTATTTCTTTTTAAGTTTTAATTTAATTTTTTTTTTTTTTTTTAGAGACAGGGTCTTGCTCTGTCACCCAGGCTGGAGTGCAGTGGCACAATCATAACTCACTGCAGCCTCAACCTCCTAGGCTCAAGTGATCCGCCTGCCTCAGCCTCCCAAACAGCTAAGACTACAGGCGTGCACCAGCATGTCAGGCTAATTTTTATTTTTATTTTTTGAAGAGACAGGGTCTCACTATGCTGCCCAGGCTGGTCTTGAACTCTTGGCCTCAAGCATTTCTTTGTGTTTACTAGCCAAATTCTTTTTACTCTTTTTTTTGAGACGGAGTCTCGCTCTGTCACCCAGGCTGGAGTGCAATGGCACGATCTCGGCTCACTGCAAGCTCTGCCTCCCAGGTTCATGCCATTCTCCTGCCTCAGCCTCCTGAGTAGCTGGGACCACAGGCGCGTGCCACCGTGCCCGGCTAATTTTTTTTTATTATTATTATTTTTAGTAGAGACGAGGTTTCACCATGTTAGCCAGGATGGTCTCGATCTCCTGACCTCATGATCCGCCCACCTTGGCCTCCCAAAGTGCTGGGACGACAGGCGTGAGCCACCGCACCCAGCCATTCTTTTTACTTTTTAAAGTTACTTTTCTTTTATTGACTTGTTGCAAATATCTGCCTCATTTTATCCCTTATTTTTTAACCTTATGCTTTCTTTTGCTTTAATTTTTATGTAGTCAAAGCTATGACTCTTTTCCTTTATGGTTTCTTTGTTTGCTTATTTAGAAAGGCCTCCTCTACCCCTAAAATTATAATAATAGTTTCCTTCATTTCTAACACTTCTATGGTCTTTTATCTTCAGATCTTTAATCTACCTGGAATTTACTTTTGAGTTTGACATGAGGTAAGGATTTATTTTTTTCCCAATTGGATAACCAGTCATCCTTAGGTATTTATTGACTAATACATCTTTTCACATTTGATCAGAAATACTTCTTTGATCATGTATTAAATTCCCACATATATACACATGCTTGCTTGTCTCTGGAATCTATTTTCTTGGTAATCTTATTGTCAGGGAAATCCCCCATGTCATATCTCTACCATATTTTGTCACTTTGCCCAATATATAACCCCCTTTGCTCACTTCTGGTCCTGCACTTCTATTCTTATACATGTTGCTTCCTCTTCTCCGCCAGACCACCTGTGTACTACATATCATTCACCTTGTAAACCCTCTGAGATCTTGTTGTGTAGTTATTTAATTACTCAGCCTCTTCTACTTCCTCCCTAACTGAAGCCTGGCTCTCCCCAGGAATACCACACACCACTTCCCCTACAACATGCTCTGAGAGGCAGCCACTTCCCATATCATAGGGTTGAGATATGGGGCCGCTTCTGGGTCATCCATTCCACCACCACCAAGTAATAAAACACTTTTCTTCTGTGGTTCATGTCATCCAGCTGTTAAATCTCCAGCTCTCCTTGTTACAACACTCTGTAGCTTCCTGATCACTTCTTTATTCACTTAATTTTTTTTTTTTTTTTTTGAGATGGAGTCCTCCTCTGTTGCCCAGGCTGGGGTGCAGTGGTGCGATCTCGGCTCACTGCAATCTCCGCCTCCCAGGCTCAAGTGATCCTCCTACCTCAGCCTCCTAAGTAGCTGGGATTACAGGTGTGCACTACCAACCTGGCTAATTTTTCTATTTTTACAAATTAGACGGCGTTTCACCACATTAGCCAAGCTGGTCTCGAACTCCTGACCTCAAGTGATCCAACAGCCTCAGCCTCCCAAAGTGCTGGGATTACAGGTGTGAGCCACCACGCCCAATCTTATTTACTTAATACTTTGGATCCTGTTGCCCAGTATTCCTCTCCACCCCAAGGCTGGCTATTATCCTAGATGATTTTAACACCCAAGAGGAAGAACTAACCCATGTTCTGGCTTAGCAGTCATCCAACAACATCCTCCTCCTCCTCAACCACTCTCCTGTGGTTGCCTTTTGGACCTTCTTCTCCTCAGAAGTGTTCAAACTCATTCTCCCAAGCTCTAGTACTACATAGCTAACTGTTTGCTAGATACCTCATAGTCAACATGTCAAAATCAAATTTACTTTTCATGATTCTCACTCTACCTCTGAACCTCTTAATTTCACTGGCTTTTTTGTTTGTTTGTTTTTTGAGATGGAGTTTCACTCCTGTTGCCCAGGCTGGAGTGCAGTGGCACAATCTCGGCTCACTGCAACCTCCACCTCCTGGATTCAAGCGATTCTCCTGTCTCAGCCTCCAGAGTAGCTGGGATTACAGGAATGCGCCACTATGCCCAGCTAATTTTATATTTTCAGTAGAGATGGGGTTTCTCCATGTTGGTCAGACTGGTCTCGAACTCTCGACCTCAGGTAATCCACCCACCTCAGCCTCTCAAAGTGCTGGGATTACAGGTGTAAGCCACCATGACCGGCCAATTTAGCTTTTATTCCTTCCCTTCCTCTCCTACTATTTTCCCTATCTTTGTTAATGGCAGCACAAGTGAATGAGAGCCAACATTCAAACTGCTAAGTCAGAAATCTGGGAGTCATCCTCAGCACCCTTTCCCTCCAACCTAACTCCCACTTCCAAGCAGCCACCTCCTAAATCTCTCTTCAGTCTTTCTAGTTTTCTCTGCCCTTACAGCCATCAACCCAACTTCAGCCACTACTCTCTCTTATCTAGACCACTGTTGGCAGTCTTTTAACTGGGTTTCCTGCCTCTAATCCCACTCTACAGCAAGCCCCAATGTAGCCAGAGTTTAGTCACATCACTTATCCTGTTGACTGGACTTTACTGGCCTTCTTTGACCTTAGGATAAAGCTCCATTCCTTACCAGGGCTTATTAGGCCATTTCATGACCTTTCCATCTATCACCTCTTTAGCTTCAGAACTTGCTGATCCACCCTAGAGTTGTGTACTTCAGCTAGACACCTTGAGTTCCTTGAATATGGCATGAAGGCTTCTCGCCTGTAGGCCTTTTCCACACACAGTTCTTTCTATGCGGAATACTATCTTCACCCCCACCAACTTCTACTTTTAGATCTCCTTCAACAGCTCTCTAGGAAAGCCTTTTCAATGTGCACCTTCTCCTTTTCCCCCCACACACTTAGGTCAGGTGTTCCTCTTCTGCACTCCCAAAGTACCTTGTGCTTCAGTTAGCATAGAAAAATATCACACTCTTGTCTGTCTATATCCCCACTTCCAGAAACTGTAAATTCTTTAAGGACGGGGCAGTTCAATTTAATATTCCTTGGACCTAGTACTATTGACAATTAAAGTTACTTAATAAATACTACTTGTACTAAGAATAGATGGGAGGAAGGAAGAAATGCTACTGGAATCTGGTAACAATGGGCCAGGGATCAAAATATTCATAAGCTGAGTGCTAATGAGTAACTAGATGTTAGAAGTTACTACCTATTTGAAGTAATTAACACTAAGATGTGATTAGAGCTTAATCCTGCCAGAGGCCAGTAGTTTTCCAAATTGCTAACTGAATTGACAAAGACGTGTATGAGTATACTACAAGACTGTACAGTGACAAAAGCAAAATTTATGCATGACTGGAATTTCTGCTCCATCCCTACAAGCTGTGTAACCCTGGGCATGTTACTTAGCCTCTATGTCTCCATTCTCAAAGACTGGGGTAACACTGACCTCACAGAGCTGTTATGAAGATTAAAGGGCAATAATATACATCAAGTGCCAGACAATAAATGCTAGTTTCCTTCCGTGTTCTACTTCCCTTTTCCCAATAAGACAGTTTTGCCCCAGCAAACCTCGACTCTCTCATTTGGCCAGAGGAGTCCTGGGGCAGGGTCTCCTATGGCAAAGCCACACTCTAGGAGCAGCTTCCCTAAAGGGTTTTTCATGAGCCTCTTATAGGAGACTGAAGGCTTCACTACTGTGAGATGCCATTCTGTATATGAACAGGCTGACACTTCAAAATACAAAAGGGGCATGGCCTTAGAACTCTGAATCTCCCCCAACCTAGGACTGCAGCTCCAGGCAAAACAACAAAGCCACTAATGGGGAATCCTAGTTACAACAAGGACAAGGTTGAACAAACAGTACAGTAGTTAAACTTTTCATGCATAACACAGTGTATCTAGTAAGGCATCTCTCTTACCCCCTCAATCCCAAGAGCTTTACAAAAGAAGGGGAAGGCTGCTTAATGACAGCTGACAAACACCCATACATCCTGCATTTGAGTATACGCTTCCACAGAAAGGAACTCTACACCACACCCAAGCCTAACCAGCCTCAAGATGTGGACACAACAATAGCATACAGCAGTTGGCTGGGGATCAGGGCTGAGTGTGTGGCCAGGAAGCTTAAGCAAATGCCACAGCTTGAAACAGGAACAAAGGACAAGAAGAGAGAAGACTCAAGTTCCTGACCCAATAATGGGTTTTATTCATTACAGCCAGGAATGCAGAAGAAAATATAATCCATTTCTGTACTACAATGGACTGTAAACATGTAAACCTTGAGACAGCTCACACCACAGAAAACTCTTCACCCATACACCTCTCTGACCCCTACAGACCCAACCACCTTTCTTCAGCTGACTTTGTTGTCAGTGGCTCCAAAAAGGTCATGGAACCTCTTGAGGATGATGCAAATTGACTCTATTTTATCACTTATTTTCAGGACCAGTAGAAGAAATTTAGGAAACTGGAGAAACATGAGAGTGATCCCTTTCTTTTGTTTTTGTTTCTAGGTTTTTGTTTGTTTATTTGTTTGTTTTTTTGAGACAAGGTCTGGCTCTGTTGTCCAGGCTGGAGTGCAATGACACGATCTTGGCTAACTGCAACCTCCACCTCCTGAGCTTAAGCCATCCTCCCACCTCAGCCTCCGGAGTAGCTGGGACTATAGGCATGAGACATCATGCCCAGCTTTATTTCTTAAAAGAAGTACTGGTAAGGCAGTAAAACTCCTTTCCCTCTATACAACAACAGGAAAGGGATTGAGGCTTATGCCTTGAACAGGCTAAGAAACAGACAACATGCCCTAGCATGAGAAGGTTAAAAACAAACAACAACAAAACGACAAGGTATCCATTGTCAAAAACCTTCCAATGCTATGCTTCTCGCTCCTGTTTGGAGGTAAGGAACTGGGGTAGAAGGAAATGGAAGGAAGGGCATCTCTGGGGCTCGGACTTTTAATTTTTATTGTTTTATTTTTAAAATCACCAAGTTCTTTCCACTATTATACCCTCCTTCAAAGACTGAAAAAACATTCATAACTATTTTCTTGTTATCCTCAGAAATGTCTGGAAGGCAGGCAGAGTTAAAAAAAAAAAAAAAAAAAAAGAAGGAAGTAGCAGCAACAGCTTGGAAATTAGGCAATTAGTCTGAAGGCACATAGTTAAGGGGTTAATAAACACTTTCTTGGCTGACTCCTGAATAAATCATGTTCCAGACCCTGAGTCCTCCAATGTATACTGTGTTCAAACAGAATATCCAAGGCAGGGGAACACCTACAGCTCACAGAAATAAAACTCAAATTTTTCATAAACCAGGCCCAGGCTACCCACATACACCTTGATCAAGTTTAGCTTCCTGGACTCAGTACTATACAGGGATACTAGAAAAGTATCATGCTTTAGGTAATAAATGGTGGCTCACACCTGTAATGTCAGCACTCGGGGAGGCGGAGACAAGAGGATCGCTTGAAGCCAGGGGTTCAAGACCAGCCTGGGCAACACAGTAAGACCCCCATCTCCATAAAATGCAAAAAATAAAAAAATTAGCTGGGTGCGGTGGCATGCGTCTGTAGTCCTAGCTACTCATGAGTGAAGCGGGAAGACTGCTTGAGTCCTGGAGTTCGAGGTTGCTGTAAGCCGTGATCACACCACTGCACTCCAGTCTGAATGACAGAGAAAGACCTGTTTCTTAAAAAAAAAAGAAAGAAAAAAACAGGGCTGTGAGAAGAGAGGCTGGTGGAAGACTGCAGGCCAAGCTAATCTAGGCCCTGGGATTCAAAATGAAATATGACATTTATTTTGCCCTTCAACTAAAAACTGTGCTTCTGCCATCACCTTCTTTCTAAAGACAATTTATTCATCACTGTATTTCTCCTATGATCCCTCGTTCTCCACAAACCCCTTCATGAGAAAAGTAATTCCACTACAAAACCTTCTTCCCATGTTGTTTTCTTCCTCTTTGCTTTTAAAACAATAAATTTAGTGGCAACCATCTTTGGCAGGAATATGCCTTGTGTTTGCTGTGGGAAAGGTTAAAGTATAGTTAGTCACTAGCCCAATTAAAGTGGAGAGAACTAATCGGCATTATTCTTTCTCCCCAGCCCAGCTGCCTGATCTTATCTGTTTCCCTCCTAGATGCAATCCCAATGCATCTCCCACTGCATGCTGAGTTAAGAGCAGCACGAGTTGGGATCACACAATAAGCAGCATAGTGTGATTATCCTTTGCCTGGAATCACACACTTACACCCCAAATTGGAAACCTGAAAGGAAAGGTAATCCTCAATGAAAACCTGCAAATCATATCTTTTGGATGATCTTCTCAGACCTGTAATCCCAACACTTTGGGTGGCTGAAGCAGGCAGAGTGGTTGAGCCCAGGGGTTCGAGACCAGCTGGGGCAACATGGTGGTACTCCATCTCTACAAAAATTAGCTATGCACCTGTAGTCCCAGCTACTCAGGAGGCTGAGATGGGAGGACAGCTTGAGCCTCGGAGCTCGAGGCTGCAGTGGGCTGTGTTTGTGCCACTGCACTCCAGCCTGGGTGACAAAATAAGACCCTGTCTCTAAAAGAAAAAAAAAAAAAAAAAAAGAAAACAAAACCCAAACCCATAAAGCCTTCTTATAAATGTTTACACAAAGTAGCTCTTTAACATTAATATATTTTACAAATAATTACTACATATCTACAACGTTCCAGATACAGAAGAAATGGCCAAAGAAGGTATTTTAGGAGATCCAGATTATAATGAACTATGCTATTTATTAACTTAGTCACTTCTTTAATATCTGAGGATGAGCAAATCAAATACTGATAATGGCTGCAGAAGGATACAGATTCTTACATAATAATCTTACTTCCATTCCAGAATAAAAGGGCTGGAGAAGGGGGGCAGGATTATTCTGTTCAAGGACAATGGCATCCTCAGCAACTCATAGGGATGTGCAGGTGAACATCAGACCAGGATGGGAACCTTATAATATCTATGATATACTATGGCTTCTATCAACCAGTTTCAGGAAAAGCAAAGATGAATGCAGTCATGGCCGGGCGCAGTGGCTCACACCTGTAATCCCGAGGTGGGCAGATCACATAAAGCCAGGAGTTCAAGACCAGCCTGGCCAACATGGTGAAACCCCATTGCTACTAAACTCCGTCTCTACTAAAAAATAAAAAATTAGCCAGGCATGGTGGTGGGTGCCTGAAATCCCAGCTACTTGTGAGGCTGAGGCAGGATAATCACTTGAACCCAGGAGGTGGAGGTTGCAGTGAGTCAAAATCACACCACTGCATTCCAGCCTGGGCAACAGAGCAAGACTCCATCTCAAAAAAAAAAAAAATGCAGTCTAATGGCAGAATTAGACTTAGCCACTTTACTTGGAAAAATTTGGACTTTATCAGCTCCATCAAGCACCATGCTCCACACCATGCTTAGTAAATGTCTGGAGCAACATTAGATGGGTGCCATTCCAAATTCCAAAAAATCACATCTTTGCTTTGCAAACAGGATGTGGCTTAATAATCAAACAGGGAACTAGATTCATTCAAGTATCTAGTTCCTAAAATAAGTCTATTTAACAGGTTCGACAACATGCAACACACACCCTCCAATTGGTAGAAACACCTCTCAATGACAAAGAAAGGTGGCAAATACTAAATACTTTCACAGACCATTTAGCAACTGGTGGGACTAACCCTTGAAGGTGAATTCAAAATAGAACTGAACCTCAATACCAGACTTGTTTTTCAGAAAAGGGAGTATAAATTCTTAGTTTCAGGTTCAGATAAAAACCAGAAGTTGTATTGCATTAGGAAAAACACTGGGCCAGTCAGGGTGGCTCATTCCACCCTGTAATCCCAGGACTTTGGTAGGCCAAGGCAGGGGGATCACTTGAGCTCAGGAATTGGAGACCAGCTTGGGCAACATGGCGAAATGCCATCTACAGAAAATACAAAAATTAGCCAGGTGTGGTGGCATGCTCCTGTGGTCCCAGCTACTCAGGAGGCTAAGGTGGGAGAATTGCTTGAGACTAGGAGGCAGAGGTTGCAGTGAGCCAAGATTGTGCCACTGCACTCCAGCCTGGGTGACTAAGCAAGACTCTGTCTCAAAAAAACAAAAACAAACAAACAAACAAAACCTACTGGCCCAGAGCCTACAAATAAGTTGTTTGGAGGAAGAGGATGGAAATCTGTTAGTTAAGATTTAACCTGCATATGTTGCCTTCTTTACTAAAATCAGACTCATAAAGGAATGTATTCTGGCTTCAGCCTTGTTGGTATTGCTCTCCCTCTATTTGTTTCCCATGCTATTGCTTCATCCTTGTTTCTGCAGAACTAGGATTTTAGCTCAAAGTCATCTAAAAGCCTCCACAGGAAACTACATTCCAAAGGGAAGACTCCATGGGAAGAACAATAGAGAAAGAAGTTACTTTTAAGTCTTTGGTAATGTTCACCCAACCCAGTTTTCATTTTCTCTCAATGGACAAGAACCCTCAACTAATAAAGCTAATGAACTTACAGGAAGGTAATATATGGAAATAAACATCTTATTGAATTTATCTGGCTCTAAATCTCTTTTGTTAGGGAATTTATAGTATTCCATTATCTTACAACGTCTCCATTTCTATCTACTTGATTAAACTATGGTGCTATAGCAATGGAGGTGAAGGCCTAATTTAGAAGTATAGGAATTAGGTATGGTGCGGTGGCTCATGCCTGTAATCTCAGCACTTTGGGAGGCCGAGGCGGGTGGATCACTTGAGGCCAGGAGTTTGAGACCAGCCTGGCCAACATGGTGAAACCCCATCTCTACTAAAAATACAAAAATTAGCTGGGCATGGTGGCAAGCACCTGTAGTCTCACCTACTTGGGAGGCTGAGGCAGGAGAATCGCTTGAACCTAGGAGGCGGAGGTTGCAGTGAGCCAAGATCGTATCACTGCACTCAGCCTCAGTGTAGGCTGAGTGATAAAGCGAGACTCCGTCTCAAAAAAAAAAAAAAAAAAGGAAAGGAATTATTCTCATGTATACAGTAGTAGTAAACAACCTATAAAGCTTTTGAGCATCTTATAATTCACTATGTACCTCTGTTTCATATTTTCACATGTCCGCAATTGAAGTATAGAGCCTAAGCCTAGGTCTTAAGACTTTTTTCTTGTAACCTTCAGAGTGCCCAGCACTGGGATTGACACATACCAGTTAGACGGATTTTTTTTTTTCCCATAAACCAGGCTCGAACTCTTCTATAACCAAAATCAACATATTCTGAGTGCCAATCTTGTGTAAGGCACTCTATTATCTGTCATGAAGGAATCAGAGGAAAATGTGATCTACCACACTCAACAGCAGGCCTCTTATCCTATCCAGCTTAATGCATTTTACCAGTTAAGGACTACCCTGATGCTGAGATTGTGTTTCTTTCCCTAAATCAAATGTCACTCTCTAAGGGTCATCTGTTTAATCAAATGCTTTTAATTCTATATATCAAATGATAACTTTTGTGAAAGTAATTTAAACACACTTGAAACATCATATAAAATGATATTACTATAAGACTTAACCGTAAATGTGGCTCCCACCCCCATAACATCTATACAATATAACCAAAGAGTAGATTCCAGGAGATTATCAAGAAACTTCTAAATTTTGAACCCATGCAGCAGAACTGTATTCCTTTACATTGTTGGCTCGACTTATAAATGTGCTGTGGAATAATTACCCTCAAATACAATTTTCAGTACTGATTACATAGCTGCCTAAAAGAAAAGTGTTAGCCCCTTCCATTTTATGTCAAACCAATGTCTAAAGCGCTCTTGACTTTTCAACCCCACATTTTCCACACTCTCATCCCTCCTCAATCCCCAGCCCCCACTCATCACATCCACTAGACCTGAACTTTGAGCTCAATCATAACTCTTTGTGCCTCTGCTCAAGCCCTTCTTCCTGCCTGGAATACCTTCTTTTCAGTCCCGGCTAATTACATCTACCACCCCATTCCAAGTGGCCGCTGGAAACTCATTTCCTTATGTTCTATGATTTCTTCCACAGTTTACAATTTTTTTGTTTTGTTTTGTTTGGGGGTGGGTTGTTTTTTTTGAGAGAGTCTCGCTCTGTTGCCCAGGCTGGAGTGCAGTGGCGCGATCTCGGCTCACCACAACCTCCGCCTCCTGGGTTCAACCGATTCTCTTGCCTCAGCATCCCGAGTAGCTGGGACTACAGGCGCGCGCCGCCAGGCCTGGCTAATTTTTTGTGTTTTTGGTAGAGACGGGGTTTCACTATGTTGGCCAGGCTGGTCTCGAATTCCTGACCTCGTGATCCGCCCGCCAAACATTCTATGTGCCAGAAACTTGTATGTAACTTTGCATAGTTCTTGTATTATGTCTCCCCAATTTTGAGTGTTTTCTCTGGTCTCCTCTACCCAGCCCTTGGTCACAGTCTCACTACGACCCTGGGTTGCTTGAACACGGTCAGAAGGATCACCTTAGATTTCTGCTGGCACAGTATTTTCCATAAATTAATCTCCTGATTGAACCGTAGTCCTATAGTAGTTATCTTTGGATGAAAACCTAATACAGCTCGAGGAGGAAGTGGAGTGCCTGTGATCAAAGGGCTGGACAAAAGCCCAGAGGGCGTCTCTGGAGCCCTGGGGGAACTGTCCCCAGGCAGGCTCTCTCAGAGCCCAGGAACAGGGCGGGACAAGTTCGACTCACCTGTAAGGTAAGGACGGGGCCAAGACCCGGAACCGAAAAGCAGGTCACGATAGCGCTGGAAGGCCTCGTCGAGGACTGAGCAGCCGGGCTGCGCGGCCGAGCTGACATCGTACTGGAATTGAAAGTTGTTCGGGTAAAGGACGTAGCGCTGGTCGGAGGTTTGGATGTTCTGAGGCCAGGGCCAGAGGGCCGTCGCCCGTCCTGCCAACGCTGCCGCCAGCAGCAGCGAAAACCAAAGCCTGGAGCTTGCCATGGCCAGCCGGTCTCCCCTCTCGGAGGGGGCTGGCCACGTGAGACCCTGGTCAGGTGAGCGGCGCCCCCGTGACTTATCGGCGAATCACGTGACCAAAGGCAGCTCTGCGCCTGCGACCCCGGGAGGACCCACACCCTGCCCTTTCACTTCCGGCCTGGACGTGAGGCTCCTGCTGCGTGCAGCGGATTGTGTCGGGCGTCGGCAACTGCTCGGCTCCCCAGACGGCTCACGGGCCCAGTAGAGCAGTAAATAACCGGCCACCCCTGCGGCCGTGCCGGCTGTGATGGAACTAGACAGCTCACCCGACTCGAGAAGAACGGGGTGGGGAGGCGAGGACGCAGGGCGACCTGGAGAAGAAAGTTTCCCATATGGCTCTAGGCTGAATCTTGTGATGCAGCTCGCCAGGCCTACGGGGAGGTAAAGGACATCCCAGGCTGAAGTAACTTCAGAAGCAGAAAAACGGAGGATTAAAACCACAAGTCGTTGTGATGTGAAATTTCGTGGGGCAAGAAAGGGCCGGAAGTAGGTAGTCTGCACGGCTCTGCTAGAGAGAGGATCACAAGATCACAAAAATGTGATCTACTTATGACTGGAAAAAATGTGTACTTTCAGAGCCAGCTTGAGGCATTCCATTGCCTCTAGTATGAGCTCTTCCCTTCAAGATTGACTATAAATCTCATAGTTACAACTCATATCCCCTTTCCCCAGACAAAACCCCACATACCCCAGTGTGTATTTACTGAAAGCAGTAAGATATTGATGGGGCTTTGGGTGCAAGATGGAGAGTGCTCAGAGATAATGACAGGGACCTGGTCCTGCAGGGCCTTACGTAGGAAGTCGAATAATTTATTCTCTGAGCAATTGAAAATCATCCCGAAAGATCTGCATTTTAGAAATATCATGTTGAGTAGTTGCATAAGAAACCAGTTAGGAGGCCCCTTTTTATTGGAGGTAGAGAATAATGAGAGACTGAACTACAGAAGTTGGGAAGGAAGAGAGCTGTAGATCCAAGAAATAGTGGGTATCCGTAAGAGAGGCTTGAGAAGTGATCAAGGAGAATTCCACCGTTATCAGAGATCCTGTCTTCCTTGTTCACCACTATATTACCAGAACATGATACAAATAATGCTATTGTTATTGGGTGGCATTATTTGGTTAGTAGGTACTTTTTTTAATTTTAAAATTTAATTTTAGTATTAAAATACATGTAAAGATCAGGAAAATGAACTTTTAAAAATAGAGGGCTTTCACTGGGCATGATAACACATCCCTGTAGTCCCAGCTACTCCCAGCTATTCAGGAGGCTAAGGCGGCAGGATCACTTGAACCAACGAGTTCAAGTTTAGCCTGGGCAGTATAGTGAAACCCTTTCTCAAAAACAAATAAAATAAAGGGTACTGAAATAATGATAATTTATATTCCGATGTAGGTACCTAATTACTAGTTACACATACATGGCTTTGATGGGAAATCAAAGAAACAGTCTGACAATACACAGATTCATCAAGCAATTTGTCTTTGAAAGTTGATTATTCGAAAACAGAGCGTGTAGCAAAAGAAGCAGAAATTAGATCCCGCAGTCATCAAGTTTCAGATCCTAAGGCTTGCATTCTTACACTAATTTCTTCTTTGCTTAAATCTTAATTTTCATCAGCATTAATTAAGTGTCTGGGTACTCTGCCAGTCAGGAGAGATTTTACCAAAGGTACAGGATTTGAGAAGTATTGTCATAAGAGCCAAGTTCATAATCAGGCCCACAGGATCAATAATTTGGGGGAGTGTTTGGAGCAGTTTCAAAGATAAGAGCAGTAGATCAAAGTAGAATTTCAGGACTGAGCACATGCCAAGGCACCCTTTTATGTGATATTCTACCTGTACCAGAAGGGAGGAGTCATTTACTTAAAAGAGTTACACAAGATGAAAGAGCTAGATCCAAATAAAGACGCTATAAAAATTACTAATGGGGCCGAGCATGGTGGATTACAGGGATTCAGTTATTTAATTATTACTGAAAGAGCTCTTTTAGACTTAACCAGATTTTTAAACCAAATATTCTTATGCATACATAAAAGTAAATTACACAAGATAAATTTGTTGATCTTCCAAAATATCCCCCCTTACTATACACTAGAGTGGGGTTTTGGCATAATGGCAGTCAAATAGATGGAACGGAATAGAGGGTCCAGGAAAAGAGCCATTTGATTATTACTCCATTTCAACAAAGACACCAATTTAATTTGGTGGGGAAAGCAAGTTATTTTCAATAAAAGGTGATGAAGAAAATAGATATCCCTATGTGGGAAAAATGAACTATGATCCCCTACCTCACAGCATACACAAACTTAATTAAAAATGGATTACAGGCTGGGGATGGTGGCTCGCACCTGCAATTCCAGCACTGTGAGAGGCCAAGATGGGAGGATCACTTGAGCCCAGGAGTTCAAGACCAGCATGGGTAATACGAGGAAACCCCATTTCTCTTTATTTTTTTTTTTGAGATGGGGGTGGTTAATGGGTACAAAAAAAGTAGCCTGAATAAGACGTACTATTGGAGAACACAATAGGGTGACTATAGTCAATAATAATTGTATATTTTAAAAGAACTTAAAAGAGTGTAACTGGATTGTTTATAACTCAAAGGATAAATGATTGAGGGTATGAATAACCCCATTCTCCATGATGTGCTTATTTCACATTGGGGATGCCTATATAAAAACATCTCAGGTACCCCATAAATATATACACCTACTATGTACCAAAAAAACTTAAAATTAAAATTAGACCAGGCATGGTAGCTCATGCCTGTAATCCCAGCACTTTGGGAGGCTGAGGCGGGTGAATCACTTGAGGTCAGGAGTTTGAGACCAGCCTGGCCAACACGGTGAAACCCCATCTCTACTAAAAATACAAAAATTAGTGTGGTGGCAGGCACCTGTAATCTCAGCTACTTGGGAGGCTGAGGCAGGAGGGTCACTTGAACTCGGGAGGCAGAGGTTGCAGTGAGCCACGATCACGCTACTGCACTCCAGCCTGGGTGGAGGTTCTGTCTCAAAAAAAAATTAAATTTAAATTAAAAAAATGAATAAACAGTTTTTAACATTATGAATTATTTAAATTAGTATATATACAACATTGCCATCAATTTGGACAGTGGATGAATGTCAAAAATAATAACATAATACAGTATATAATATTTGATTGTTTATTTTTTCTTTTTTTTTTTCCAGTTGTCAAATGATCCTTTATTGAAATATTTTCCTTTGTGTTTAACTAGCTGGGCATTCCACAGCACTACTGTTGATGTCATCTATGATGTCATGAGAGTGGCGGCCATCAACATTACAGCCCACAGACTGGGCAGTCCCCAGGATCTCTTTAATGGTTCCAGAGAGTTCTTTGGCTAAGGATTGGTGCCGCATCTGTCGAGCAATGTTGACGATCTCATCAAAAGTGATATTCCCACTATGTTTAATGTTTTTCTGTTTCTTTCTGTCTCTTGGTGATTCCTCGAGGGCTTTGATGATCAGGGCAGAGGCAGAAGGCACCACCTCAATCTGGGCCTGTCTGTTCTGAATGGTTAGTTTCACTGTAATCCTCAGGCCCTTCCAGTCACCCGTTGCCTTGGCAATGTCATCACCAACCTTTTTTGGAGACAGGTCCAGGGGGCCGATCTTGGGGGCCAGGGCAGAAGTGGCACCGACTTCACCTCCGGTGCACCTCAGGTATACAACTTTGATCTCGTTGGGGTCGAACTTCGGCAGCATGGTGGAGGCGGCTGGTGTCAGATGAACCCGGATTCGGGGCGACCGAAGAAAGTTGCACCTTGGCCTCCTCCGAGCCGAAAGCTGAGAGCTATTTTTTCTTTATTAAAGGCAGCTTGTTAAATGAATAAAAACATGATTTAATTTTCATATCTATAGCTTCTAATAAAATTAATTTACATATCAGAAAAATAATTCATTGTCAGACAATGTGTTCAGGTTTTTGGCTCATAAATTAGGGGATCAGAAAGAAGCAGGAAATAAATAATTTGCCTCAGGAAGTCTTTTACAATGGAGGTGAACTTTGAATTGACTCCCAAAGCATGAGTTAGCCAGGCAGGGAAGGGGAGCATAGGCAAAGCACAGAGATGTGAAAGAGATGACATATTGAACAAAGGGTTTATGGGGCTAGCAAAAGAAAATGTGCCACGATTACCTCACTTCCTGGTCCTCTACCATATTCTCTTCTCTCTGCAATGCCTTTCCCACTTTCCAATCCCTCCACCTACTTGAAGGTCTAAACTTATATTTTACCATCCTGGAAATTTCTGACTTCTCAAATCTGGGTAAGATCCCCCTCTGTGATCCCATAACTCTCTGAGTTAATCTCACGTATCTGAAAGTACAGTTGACCCTTGAACAACGTGGGTTTGAACTGCACTAGTCCATCTATACACAGATATTATGCAGCCAAAGGCAGATGGAAAACAGTGTTCTTGGGATGCAAACCCCATGGGTATGGAAGATCATGTGCAGGACTTGAGTATGTGCAGAGTATATGCAGATTTTGGTATCCTTGGAAGGTTGGGGACGTGGGGGAGGCAGGTCCTGGAACCAATCCCTTGAGTATACCAGGGTATGGCTCTATTGTTATTGTTTGTCCATTTGTCTGTCTGTTCCACTACAGTAAGAGCTCCTTAAGGGCAGCTTCTGTGTTCACTAGCCCCTGGAACAGTGTCTAGCACACGGTAAATGCTCTTTAGCATGACTTTATTCATTTTAGGAGTATTTCTTGGCCAGGCACGGTGGCTAACGCCTGCAATCCCAGCACTTTGGGAGGCTGAGGTGGGCCGATCACCTGAGGTCAGGAGTTTGAGACCAGTCTAGCCAACACAGTGAAAACCCGTCTCGACTAAATATACAAAAATTAGCCTTGAGTGGTGGCGGACGCCTGTAATACCAGCTACTTGAGAGGCTGAGGCAGGAGAATCGCTTGAACTTCTCAGGAGGCAGAGGTTGCAGTGAGCTGAGATCGCGTCACCGCCCTCCAGCCTGGGGGACAAGAGTGAAACTCCATCTCAAAAGAAAAACAAAAACAAAAGATAAAAAAAGAGCATTTATTTCTCTTTCTTTCTCTTTCTCTCTCCTTCCTTCCTTCCTTCTTTCCTTCTTTCCTTCTCTTCTCTCTCTCTCTTTGTTTTTCTTTCTTTCTTTTTTTTTTTGAGACAGGGTCTCACTTTGTTGGCCAGGCTGGAGTGCACTGGCGCAATTAAAGCTCACTGCGGCCTGGACCTCCTGGGGTCAAGCAATCTTCCCACCTCAGCCTCCCCAGTAGCTGGGGCCACAGATGCCTGCCACCATGCCCAGCTAATTTTTAAAATTTTTTTGAAGAGATGGCATCTCACCGTGTTGCCCAGCCTGGTCTGAAACTCCTGGCCTCAAGTGACTCTCCCCCCTCAGTTTCCCAAAGTGTTGGCATTACAGGCATGAGCCACTGCACCTGGCCTAGTATTTCTTGAATCTCTTACAGGTGTGCTGAGACAGCAAGCCCCTCAATCCTTGGGGTGGTAGGGCCTGGGGCAGCTAGACATCCTGGCCAGTCACCTCCAGTCAAGAGCAGTCTCTTCCTGTGTGTGCTGTGATGTGTGCAAGGGGAAACATCATCTCCTCTTGGGTACTTTTGTATAGTACCCTCATTATAGCCTCTTTACTTGTCCGTGTCCTCCACAGCCCACATGCTGAATGAATGGTACCTTTTTCACAATTGTATCCTTACTGCCTAAGCCAGGACTCTGCACACAGTAAGTGTTCAGCAAGTACTTGTTGAATGAATGCATGAAAGAGGAAGCATTTGTGTTAAATTTTGAAAGAGTCTGAATTTCAATGTGTAAAGGAAAAGAGCAGTCTATAGAGGGGGACCACAATCTAGAAGGATAACTCTATGTAACTTGTTCACTTTAGGATCTCCAGGTTCTGGAAGAGTGCCTGGCACATAGCAGACACTTAATGAATATTTTCTGGATGCATACAATGAAATGGCAAATGAACCTAGGCAGAGATCTCTAAAGCATGTGGAGAGATACCAGGGAAGTAAGCAATTCTGTTTGGCTAGAACAAATAGTGCATGAAGAGAAATACTAACAGAAGGAATGTAAGGAATGTTAGAAAGTAGGTTGAGGCCGGGCATTGTGGCTCACACCTGTAATCCCAGCACTTTGAGAGGCTGAGGCGGGTGGATCATGAGGTCAGGAGATCGAGACCATCCTGGCTAACACGGTGAAACCCCGTCTCTACTAAAAATACAAAAAATTAGCCGGGCTTGGTGGCGAGCACCTGTAGTCCCAGCTTCCCAGGAGGCTGAGGCAGGAGAATGACGTGAACCCGGGAGGTGGAGGTTGCAGTGAGCCGAGATCGTGCCACTGCACTCCAGCCTGGACGACAGAGCAAGACTCCATCTCAAAAAAAAGAAAGAAAGTAGGTTGAAACTGGATTGTCAAGTAAGGTACCAGACATATGTTGTCTTATTTATCTCTCACAACAGCTGTGTAAAAATGAGTCTTAGCTACATTTTACAGATGAGGTAATTGACTCTGAGAATTAAAATAACCTGACCCAAGTCCCGTGTAATTGTCAGAACCCATGTTTGGACCCAGGTCTTCTGTCCCAAAGTTCATTTCTTTTTATATATATCACAGTTCCTTGAAAGCTAGGCTGCAGATTGTATTGAGATTTTACTCTTGAGTCCATGGGAAGCGAGAGAAATTTCCTTAGTTGAGGAACAACAAGGTCAGAGCTAAGATTCATTAAGATTAATCTGTGAACGTATGTAGGAGAGATTGAATGGGAAAGCCAAGTGCTAGGAGATTATCTCTGAGACTGTTAGCTAAGAGTTTAACCTGACCATTCTCTTGCTATGGGACTCAGAAAGTGTAGACTCAAATTCACTTGGGACTGATGGTTTCATTTCTCTTCTCCCACACTAGGTGGCCAGACCAGCAAGACTTAAGCTTTGTTTAACTTGTCAATGTTTACAGAAGTGCAGGTTGCCAAAATTCTCTCTGCACCCTGACTCCCACTCCCTTTTTTAATTTTTAATTTTATTTTTTGAGATGGAGTCTTGCTCTGTTGCCCGGGCTGGAGTGCAGTGGCACAATCGGCTCACTGCAACTTCTGCTTCCTGGGTTCAAGTGATTCTTCTGCCACAGCCTCCTGCGTAGCTGGGATTACCGGCGCCCACCACCACCCACGGCTAATTTTTGTATTTTTAGTAGAGACAGGGTTTTGCCATGTTGGCCAGGCTGGTCTCAAACTCCTGACCTCAAGTGATCCACCCACCTCGGCCTCCCAAAGTATGAGGATTACAGACGTAGGCCACTGTGCCTGCTCACCTTTATTTTTTATTAAAAAAGACTTTTTAGAGACAGAATCTCCCTCTGTTGCCCAGGCTGGTGTGCAGTGGTGCAGTGGCACAATTGGCTCACTGCAATCTCAAACTCCTGGGCTCAAGGGATCCTCCCACATCAGCCTCCCAAGTAGCTGGGACTATAGGCACATGCTACCACGCCAAGCTAATTTTTAGCTTTTGTAGAGATGGGATTTCCCTATGTTGCCCAGGCTGGTCTCAAACTCCGGGGCTCAAGCGATCCTCCTGCCTCAGGCTTCCAAAGTGCTGCGATTATAGGTGTGCGCCACTGGCCCAGCCATCCTGACACTCTTTAAGAACCCATTCCATTTCACGTGCCTCGGCTTCTGCTTTACCCTGTTGCCTCCAAGCCCTTCCCTTCCTATCTCTAGATTTACAAAACTCTATCCAATTTATCACTACTGAACATATACAATTTTCTGTAGGGTTTCTAAAAATGTGTCCAGGTCCCAGTGTGGTGGCTCATGCCTGTAATCCCAGCACTTTGGGAGGCCGAGGCAGGATGATTACTTGAGCCCAGCAGTTCAAGACCAGCCTGGGCAACACAGGGAGACCCCATCTCTACCTCTACCAAAAAGAAAATGTTGTGTCCAGTTTCCCTTCTTTTTTAGCCCAATCCCCTTCTGTCTTCTAGTTTTATAATTATCCCAGTTATCTTATTCAGGTTTACTCACTAAGTCTTAGCAGACTTTCCTAAATCTAGACATACACCCCTTACAATAACTGGCCTTGTACTATATCCATCCAATCCGAGGCTATAAATAGACCTTTCTTTTCTTTTCTCGTCTGTAGAGACTTGCTGTACTTTTTAAGGATCTTGCAATATTGCCCTGGCTGGTCTTGAACTCCTAACCTCAAGCAATCCTGCCTCTTAGGCCTCCCAAAGTGCTGGAATGACAGTTGTGAGCCACCACACCCAGCCAGACTTTTATTTATGGCCTGAATTTTTTAAAAAGATTTTTTTGTGTGTCATAAAACTAGAAAAACTAGAGCCCCAAGGGAACTTTCAACAGATCTGAGCTAAAGGAGTGACAGTGGAAAGGAGGCTGTGGGACAAATGCAATAAAGGAGTGACAGTGGAAAGGAGGCTGTGGGACAAATGCAATAATATTTCAGATATGGAATAATGGAACTCAGCAGCTAACTGGGTGCTGTGGGAATGGGGACAAAGGAAAGGGGAGAGGAAAAGATGTGAGGGTGTATCAGCTTGGAAAGGAAAAGAGCATGACTTTAGTCATTCATTTAAGGATTATTTCTTTTTTCTTTCCTTTCTTTCTCTCTTTTTTTTTTTTGAGACAGGATCTCTGTTGCCCTGACTGGAGTGCAGTGGCACCATCACAGCTCACTACATTTCCCCACGGAATGATGGTACACTGGCTCAGTACAAATGGAAGAGCAGATATTGGGAAAAGAGGATGAGCTCTGAGACATGCTGTTTTGAGGGATTTTTTTTTTTTTTTTTTGGAGAGGGAGTCTTGCTCTGTTGCCCAAGCTGGGGTACAGTGGCACAACCTTGGCTCACTGCAACCTCCACCACTCAGGTTCAAGTGATTCTCCTGTCTCAGCCTCCCAAGTAGCTGAGATTACAGGTGCACGCCACCACACCTGGCTAATTTTTGTATTTTTAGTAGAGACAGGGTTTCACCACGTTGGCCAAGCTGGTCTCGAACTCCTGACCTCAGGTGATCCACCTGCCTCGGCCTCCCAAGATGCTGGGATTACAGGCGTGAGCCACTGTGCCCAGCCTGTTTTGAGGGATTTTAACAGACAATTAGGATGTCCAGCAGAGCTGAGATTGGTGGCTCACCAGAGAGCTTTAAGAGTCATCTGCCCAGAGATAACAGTTGAAATCATGAAAATGTATGATATAGTCAAGGGAAAATGGGAAAAGGGAAAGATAGCTAAAAATTAGAGGTAAAGGTGAGAGAGGTTTGTGAGAGACAAGAGAACAGGGGAGAGATGGTGGCTAGTAGAGTAGACACAGATCAGAGGTGATGTTGATGAGGGGAAAGGCAAGAAAGGACCTTTTCAAGGTCTCCTCAATTCAGCCTCTACATCAGGGGTCCCCAGCCCCTGGGCCACGGACTAGTACTAGTCTGTGGTCTGTTAGGAACCGGGCCTCACAGCAGGAGATGATCAGAGGACCAGCGGGCATTACTGCCTGAGCTCCACCTCCTGTCAGATCAGCAGCAGCATTAGATTCTCATGGGAGTGGGAATCCTATTGTGAACTGCATATGTGAGGGATCTAGGTTGCCCACTCCTTATGAGAATCTAATGCCTGATGATCTTAGGTGGAACAGTTTCATCCCGAAACCATCCCAACTCATTCTCCCCCTCCCCACCCCCACCCATTCCACGAAAAACTGTCTTCCACAAACCCAGTTCCTGGTACCAAGAAGGTTGGGGACCGCTGCTCTACACTACTGTCAGAGTTTTATTTATCTAAATTGTATTTCTGATCAAGTCATCTTCCTTCTCCAGAACTTTTAATGGCTATGGAATGCTATCAGGATTAAATCCACTGTTATGATCAGGGGCTTTTGCTTGCAAGGAATAGAGACTTCTGTTATTTCAGGAAAACAGAAGTCTACAAAAGGGATATACAGAGCAAACCCAGAAAAGTACAAAACCAAATTTCAAAAAGAGCAGAAATCAAGGGCCTGGCTACTCTCTCATCTCCCTCTCTCTCAGTGTTCTTCTATTCCTCTCAAAATGTCCATCAGTTTTCCTCTTTGCTTGTCAGCTACTTCAACTGCCTTATAACCCCTATTTCCTCCTGACTGGAGTGTTGCACAAGACATGTAATGACCACCTCAGCCCTATTCCATCTCATGTTCCAGATCCAGGGCCCTCTCATTCTCCCATCTATGCCAGTGGTGATCCTACTGTCCTCCAAAGCTCTGTGCAAATCAAGGTTGTTCTGGTTCTCCCAGTCAGAGTTAATCCCTCCATTGTAATTCCATAGTCTGGGTTCGACAAGTACAGCTCTTACCACAGCGAAACTCGTGTTATGATTATTTATGCATATTCAGCACTCCCATATATCTAGGAAGGCACATGCCATATCTCAGCTCTTTTTATTTATTTATTTATTTTGAGATGAAGTCTTGCTCTGTCACCCAGGCTGGAGTGCAATGGCACCATATTGGCTTACTGCAACCTCCACCTCCTGGGTTCAAGCGATTCTCCTGCCTTAGCCTCCTGAGTAGCTTGGATTACAGGCGCCTGCTACTACACCAGGCTAAGTTTTGTATTTTTAGTAGAGACAGCGTTTCACCATGTTAGTCAGGCTGGCCTCGAACTCCTGACCTCAGGTGATCCACCTGCCTCGGCCTCCCAAAGTGCTGGGATTATAGGCATGAGCCACTGCACCTGGCCATATCTTAGCTCTTTTAACTGGCTTTATCATACTACTGTAATGGTATACACACACACATATATGTGTGTGTATGTGTGAATATATATATATATATGCAGTATGTATGCTAATTATAAACTATTCCTATGAATTTACATATCAGATCCCTTAAAAGGCTGTTTTTTAATCTGTGTGATGATGGTGTTGATTAAAACATATATAAAATTTCTTCCAGCTCCATGATTTTATTTTGTTAGAAAAAATTAACACACCTTCAGCAGTCACATTTTAAAATAACATTTAAACTATTATTTTTCTATAGTGTACTAGGCTGAGAGCCTTAGAGATCTATAGATATAAAATGAAATAGCAACTGCCCTTCATTCTGTCTTCAAGGTATTTTTCCCCCAGTGAAACTTTAGGGATATTTGTATCCATATCTCCATTGCAGGTCAGTAAAATATGAAGAACAAAACTAACGACTTGTATGCAACTCCTAACACTTGAGGGTTTTAGACCTTTTACAAATAAGGTACAACAGGATTGGACCAATTTTAGGGACACAAAGTTCCACTCAAGATAGAAAGTGACTCAAGATATACCTTGGAAACCTTGCTAGTGCTAGGCCACACTGGGTGATGTCCTCAGCGATTTTTTTTTTTTGAGGCAGAGTCTTGCTCTGTTGCCCAGGCTGGAGTGCAGTGGCACAATCTTGGCTCACTGCAACCTCCACCTCCCGGACTCAAGCAATCCTGCCATCTTACCTTGCCGGTAGCTGGGACTATAGGTGTGCACCACCATACCCAGCTAATTTTTGTATTTTTAATACAGACAGTCTTTCACTATGTTGGCCAGGCTGGTCTCAAACTCCTGGCCTCAAGTGATCTGCCTGCCTCGACCTCCCAAAGTGCTGGGACTACAGACATGAGTCACTGCAACTGACTGTCCTCAGCATCTTTATGAAAATGCATTGAGTAGGCATCAGTTGGGCACAGTGCTGAGAAAGGCACTAACAATAACAATAAGGAATTACAAGATTTCTCTGGCGCTATAAAGAAGGAAATGCTATTAAAAGAAGGAAAATATGTGATGTGTGTTTTAATCTGTATTAGCATAGACAATGTCTCAGAGCACATATATGAAACCGGTGCCTCTGGAGAGGGATATTGGGTGGGTAAGGCATAAGATGGCAGGGAGACTTCCTGTATATCCTTTTGTGTGTTTTGTATTTTGTACTATGTAAATATGTTCCACCTATAACATTTTTTAGTATTTTTAAAAAGTCTATGTCATTTCCTTTAATTCTCACAATAGTGCCTCGAGGAATGTATTGTTAATATCCCCTTTACCATGGCAGCTGTTTGATTAGGGCTCTTCCCACTTTAAGCTTATATCAAGATTGGCTAAACTCATGGAAAAACATCAGAAGTCCCATCCAGGGTTAGACCAAGAGTCCAGGGCCTCCATATTGGGATTTTTAGATCAAAATCGGACAAATTTATAGGGATATGACAGCTATATGTGGTTTAAGGCCCTTTTAGTGGGGACTCCTTCTGCCTAGACTATATCCTCCTGCCCCAGGCATCCTGAGAGCTGCTTCAGACTAGGATTATCCTGAGTCTAACCTGGTCCCTTAGGCCTCATTCCTAGAGAGGTGATGGTGATACATTTTATGGCAGGGCTGCTCATGTTGAACAAATCCACAAAAATAATCTGAAATCCCCTGAAGGGAGGTGGGACAATGATGAAATGGAATATATAAATCCTTTACAGAAAGTGATTCAGATCTTATGTTATTCTGCACTGGAATTTCCCAGTGGGCCTTGCTCACTCCTTGCCTTCTTCCCATTCTCTTCCTGCTTGAGTCCTCTATATCTTATTTTCCTTCCTTGACTAATAGCCAGGCTACACACTCCAGGAACCCCAGAGCACAGATCCCTGTAACATTTCTGTCCTTTGGCCATCCACTAACATTTGGCTTCATAAAATGTTAGTGACATATTACTGTGATACAGGTTTCCAAAACACACAATTCACTGATGCTGGGAGTGGACTCTTCAGTGGTAAGAGCACAGTCTAAATGTCTTACCTCTGTTTGGAGTGCCTTTTGGATCTTTCTCTTAGATTCCTTTTTTTTTTTTTTTTTTTTTTTTTGAGTCGGAGTTTCACTCTGTTGTCCAGGCTAGAGTGCAGTGGCATGATCTTGAGTCACTGCAGCCTCCGCATCCTGGGTTCAAGTGATTCTCGTGCCTCAGCCTCCCAAGTAGCTGGAATTACAGGCACACGCCACCAAGCCTGGCTAGTTTTTGTATTTTTAGTAGAGATGGGGTTTCGCCATGTTGGCCAGACTGGTCTCAAACTCCCGACCTCCGGTGAGGGAACTGAGAACCAGTGAGGTGAAGTGCTGTTCCTCAAGATTAAGGATAGAATCCTATTTATTGTGATACTTCCAGCACCTAGCACAGTGCCAAGTACCTAGTGGGTGCTCAATAAATATTTGTCAAATGAAAAAATTTATTCCTTGTTGTACATAGTATAGTGCTTTGCATGCCAATACATTTTTAAATTGAAATTATTTAACCAAGGTCGAATGCAGTCAAAGGGTGGCAGGGCTGGAAACAGACCACAGATGTGTGGCCATCCTGACAAGGGCTGTCATTACCACACTGGAACTGTGCCTCTGGAAATGCCTACAATCATCTAGCCCCCTTGAGTTTGGAGTTTTTTTTTGTTTGTTTTGTTTTTTTTGACGGAGTCTTGCTCTGTCGCCCAGGCTGGAGTGCAGTGGCGTGATCTTGGCTCACTGCAATGTTATGTTGCCCAGGCTGCAGTGCAGTGGCACAATCACGGCTCACTGCAGCCTCAACCTCCTGGGCTCAAGTGATCCTCCCATCTCAGCCTCCCAAATAACTGGGACCAAAGGTGCACACCACCACACCCAGCTAATTTTTTTTTTAAATTTTTAGTAGAGATGAGGTCTCACTATGTTGCCCAGGCTGGCCCCCTTGACATTGAATGCAGTTTAATCATGGAGCTTTCTGTGCCTACATCCTTTTCTTAGCCCACTGCCTTATTCTAGAAAGGAATGATAATTGGATTTGAAGGTGCATGGCCAACTTTCAATTAACCCTAGAACTAGAAAGAAGCAGCGATGCGAATAATCTAAGAGTCACTGTGTTTGGCCAGTGCTGTTCCTCCCTGGTAGTAGCTGACTGACTTATTTTCCTAAAGAAAGTTTGCTTAGGGGAGTATTAAAAATCCATTAACCTTCCTTGAGTTAACATTAGCCAGACAGTGGCAGGAGGCCAGGGGAATGATAAAGCATTGTTCAGAGCCATAAGTGAATATACAAGTAACTATGAAGTGATTATAGCTCTAACCATGAAGACAAAGGTCAAAGAAATAGTGATTCTTCCCATTGTGATAAATGATGTTGTGTAATATAAGAATGTTCCGAAAATGAAAAAGATTCTTTGCATTCTAGGTGCAAAAGGTTAAATACTTGATGTTCTTGTCAGAGATCTTTTAGTTGCAAGGAAGAGAACCTCAACTAGCTCAAGAGTGAGGAGTTTATCATCTTTACAAGCATCTAGAAGTAAACTTAAGTATAGCAATGGTCAAATAGGCTGGAATGCCTTATTAGGAACCAAAGCTACCTGTTGGTCTCTCAGGACCCACCCTTCTCTCATCCCTTTTCCTGCATCTGCTTCATTCTCCTGTTATTTCCAATTCGTTCTCTTAGTGTTCCAGTGTTCCCAAAGAGAAAATTTGATTGGCCCAGCTAGGAAGAGATGTCATTCTTGAGCCAAACATTAAAGACGCATACTATAGGCTGGGTGTGGTGGCTCACGCCTATAATCCCAGCACTTTGGGAGGCCAAAGCAGGTGGATCACTTGAGGTCAGGAGTTCGAGACCGGCCTGGCCAACATGGTGAAACCCTGTCTGTACTAAAAAAAATACAAAAATTAGCCAGGTGTGTTGGTGTGTGCCTGTAGTCCCAGCTACTCTGGAGGCTGAGGCAGGAGAATTGCTTGAACCGGGAAGGCAGAGGTTGCAGTGACCCCAGATCACACCACTGCATTCCAGCCTGGGCAACAGAGCAAGGCTCTGTCTCAAAAAAAAAAAAAAAAAATTAAAGACACATACTACAGATAAGGATGGTAGGGTCATCTAGTCCATAGACGATCAAAGCTCTGTCTTTGAGCAGGTGCTAGGGAGGGGAACAGATTCACTTAGAAAAGGATATGGGACAGGCAATGACTGTCATTTCTTTATCGTAAAAGCAACACATATTTATTTTGAAAAATTTAAACACCACAATATTGTGTGTAGAAAGTATGACTCTCAGTTCACCAACTCAGCTATATAGAAATTATAAGTGTTTTCTACAACAAATTAATTTCTAACTTCATGACCCAAGTCCCCAATCTGCTGGGCTACAAGGAAATGTCACCACAGTCCTTCCTGATGTTTACGCATTTCCCGGGGCTTATTTCGCGCTCTTGAGCCCTTTATGGTGCCAAGAGGCCATATAGAAGCCTGAAAGATAAAGACTACCATCACTTTAGCACATACATCTGTTAATGTATGTATGACATAGTATGTATGGTTCTTTCTTTTCTTTCTTTTTTTTTTTTTTTTTTTGAGATGGAGTCTTGCTCTGTCTCCCAGGCGCCCGTGCAGTGGCGCAATCTCGGTTCACTGCAACCTCCGCCTCCTGGGTTCAAGCAGTTCTTTGCCTCAGCCCCACGAATAGCTGGGATTACAGGCGCCCGCCACCACGCTTGGCTAATTTTTGTATTTTTAGTAGAGATGGGGTTTCACCATGTTGGCCAAGCTGGTCTTGAACTCTTGACCTTGTGATCCACCCACCTTGGCCTTCCAAAGTGGTGGGATTACAGGTGTGAGCCACCGCGGCTGGCTGGTTATTTCTATGTATGACCATCATTTTCTTTTCTTTTCTTCTTTTCTTTCTTTTTATTTGAGACAGGGTCTTGTTCTGTCGCCCAGGCTGGAGTGCAGTGGCGCAATCACTGCTCACTGCAGCCTCGACATCCCAGGCGCAAGTGATCCTCCCACTTCAGCCTCCCAAGTAGCTGAGACTATGCCTGGCTAATTTTTGTATTTTTAGCAGAGACAGGGCTTCGCCACGTTGCACAGGCTGGTCTTGAACTTCCGTGTTCAAGAGATCTGCTTGCCTTGGCCCCACAAAGTGTTGGGCTTATAGGCATGAGCCATGGCGCCCAGCCTATTTTCTCTCTTTCTCTTTCTTTCTGGTTTTTTTTTTTTGAGATGGAGTTTCGCTCTTGTTGCCCAGGCTGGAGTACAATGGCACGATCTCGGCTCACTGCAAGCTCCGCCTCCCGGGTTCAAGCGATTCTCCTGCCTCAGCCTCCCGAGTAGCTGGGATTACAGGCAAGCGCCACCATGCCCAGCTAATTTTGTATTTTTAGTAGAGACGGGGTTTCTCCATGTTGGTCAGGCTGGTCTCAAACTCCCAACCTCAGGTGATCTACCTACCTCGGCCTCCCAAAGTGCTGGGATTACAAGCATGAGCCACCGTGCCCAGCCCAGCCTATTTTCTATATACACACATTTATAATCCTTCAAAACAAAAAATCAGGGCATGATGTAACCACTATTTTGTAAATTTTTCAGTTGATAATATATTAGGGGAGTCTTTTCATGTGCACCTATAAAGAGCTAATAGTCTACTTTTATTTCATTTTTATTATTTATCTATTTGAGACAGGATCTCACTCTATCACCCAGGCTGGAGCGTAGTGGCATAAACATGGCTCACTGAATCCTTGACCTCTCTGGCCCAAGCAATCTTCCCACCTCAGTCCCCCCAGTAGCTGGGACCTCAGACATGCGCCACCACACCTGGCTAATTTTTTTTTTTTAGAGACGGGGTTTCACCATGTTGCCCAGGCTGGTCTCGAACTTTTGGGCTCAAGCGATTTGCCTCCAGCCTCCAAAGTGCTGGAATTATAGGCGTGAGCTGCTGTGCCCGGACTATTTTTTATTTTATCAAGTGGAGAAAAAACTAACAAGAATAGGAACAACCTGAATATTATTGATAATTTTAATGTGATAGATTTAGAATCTTATATTCTACACAAATATATTTAAAACTTTATACTTTACATATTGTTTTTATATTTTATTATTATTTTTTATTTTTTTATTTTTACACATTGTCTTTAAATGCTTAAAGGACATTTAGGAAAACTGGCTATGACAAATGTTACTAAATTCCAAAAGGAAAAGAGTTCTTGTAGGACATGTTATTTGACCATAATATATTAAAACTAAAAAAAAAAAAATCTAAACATGTGGATATATTTTGAAAATTCTAGATAATTCTTGGCTTGAGTATATAAACAAATACTCCTAGCAGTATATTAAAGAATAATGTACTATGTTCATAAATACGTTATTAGAGGAATGTAAAATTAGATAAATGTTAAGAAATGTATCAATGAAATTTTTACACTAAATAGACTAAAGAAGAAAAGCCATATTCTAGAGGCTAAGAGGGAGTTTGATACAGCCATTCTAAATTTTAAAATCTTGATAAAATAGAAATGGAATGGAACTTCTTTAACACAAAAATGAATACACAAATAAACAAAGACCAGTAAAGCCAGTTCCATTAAAGTCAAGAGTAATATAATGATGCCCACCACCCTTAATACTTCATGAGGACTATTCTAAAGGGTCTAATCAATGCAATATGACTTTTTTTTTTTTTTGATGGAGTCTTGCTTTGTTGCCCAGGCTGGAGTGCAGTGGTGTGGTCTTGGCTCGCTACAACCTCTGCCTCCCAGGTTCAAGCGTTTCTCCTGCTTCAGCCTCCTGAGTAGCTGGGATTGCAGGTGCATGCCACCACACCCAGCTAATTTTTTTTGTATTTTTAGTAGAGACAGGGTTTCACCATGTTGGCCAGGCTGGTCTCGAATGCCTGACCTCAAGTGATCCACCTGCCTTGGCCTCCCAAATTGTTGGATTACAGGCATGAGCCACCGTGCCTGGCCAGTGCAATATGACATATTTTGTAAAGGGAGAAACAGAATGATCATCATTTGCAGATGATAGGATGTTTACCTAGAAAATCTAAGAGAAATTGGCCAACAGAATGATTAGAATTTAAATAATTCAGTCAAATGATCAGATAAAAGCCAAATATATTGAAAAAATAATTTATTCATTAGCAATAACAAATCAGAAAATAAAGTGAAAAAATGTGATTCATAAAGCAAGTAGGTTAATGTATATAAAGCACCTAGCACAGTTCCTGGTAGATGGGAGGTTATAGAAATAAGCTATAATAATCTTAGTTCTTGATTTTATAGATTTTAGGGATGACATTACTGAGACAAAACATACAAACATTTTTAAGCTTCCTGATTCATATATTCAAATTATTCTCTTTTTTTTGAGACAGAGTTTCGCTTTTGTTGCCCAGGCTGGAGTGCAATGGTGTGATCTCAGCTCACTGCAACCTCCGCCTCCCAGGATCCAGCAATTCTCCTGCCTCAGCCTCCCAAGTAGCTGGAGTTACAGGCACCCGCCACCACACCCAGCTAATTTTTATATTTTTAGTAGAGATGGGGTTTTGCTATGTTGATCAGGCTGATCTGAAACTCCTGACCTCAAGTAATCTGCCCGCCTTGGCCTCCCAGAGTGCTGGGATTACAGGTATGAGCCACCACATCTGGCCTCTTTTAACTTTTAGTTGAAGTATAACATGCATATAGATACTTTGGGAGGCTGAGGCAGGCAGATCACTTGAGGTCAAGAGTTCAAGCCCAGCCTGGCCAACAGAGTGAAATCTCATCTTTACTAAAAATACAAAAATTAGCCGGGCATGGTGGCAGGCACCTGTAGTTCCAGCTACTTGGGAGACTGAGGCAGGAGAATTGCTTCAACCTGGGAGGCAGAAGTTGCAGTGAGCCGAGATCTCACCACAACTCTCCAGCCTAGGTGACAGAGCAAGACTCTGCCTCAAAAAAGAAAAAACAAAACAAAACCAAACAAAAAAACATGCATATAGAAAAATTGTGCATACAGAAAACTGGTCATCAGTGCACAGATCAAGAATGAACCTTTATAGTACTCCAAGAGCCCTTCGCATGTCTCCTTCCAATACCTAGCCATCTTCCTCCCCAGAATGTTTCTGACTTCTAACAACACAGATTAGTTTTGCCTGTTTTGCACTTCATATGAATAGAATCATACATGTGTACTCTTTTGTGTTTGGATTCTTTTGCTCAGCATTATGTAGATAAGATTCATCCCTCTTTGCTGAGGTGGTTGTAGATTACTCGTATTGCTGTATAGTATTTCATTGTATAAATAGACTGTGATCTTCCATTCTTCTGTTGATCTGCATTTGGGTAGTTTTGGATTTGGGGCTATTATGGAGTGCTGCTGTGAGCATGCTGATACATGTCCTTTGGGGGCCATATGCAACATTTTGAACCCAGCACTGCTACAGTAACTTGAAGAGCAGTGGCTTTTAGCACATTGGCTTATAGTCTTCTGGGCTATAGATACTGGCATATTCATAGTGGGCCCTGTCAGCAGTGGCAATGGTATAGCAGCACCCTTAAATGGCTTCATGAGTAGAGGGAACCAGAGCAAAAAAGGAAGAAAAAGATGGACGCTGTATGAAGGACCATGACTGACAGACTGGTTCATGAGCCTATTGAGACAAACCTGGCATGAACTCCAGGCTACTGGCTACTGATAGGGATATAATTTTAAATTATAACCACAACCAATAGAGTTCTGGAGACATCTGAGTTGCCCCCTTTTTAAATTTTTATTTTAAGTTCAGGGGTACATGTGCAGATTTGTTATATAGGTAAACCCATGTCATGGGGGTTTGTTGTACAGATTATTTCATCACCCAGGTATTAAGCCTAGTACTTATTAGTTATTTGTCCTGACTCTCTCCCTCCTCCCACCCCCACCCTCCGATAGGCCCCAGTGTCTGTTGTTCCCCTCTATGTGTCCATGTTCCCACTTATAAGTAGGAACATGCAGTATTTTGTTTTCTGTTCCTGCATTAGTTTGCTAAGGCTAATGGCCTCCAGCTCCACCCATCTTCCTGCAAAGCACATGATTTTGTTCTTTTTTATAGCTGCGTAGTATTCCATGGTGGATATGTGCCACATTTTCTTTATCCAGTCTACGATTGATGGGAATTTATGTTGATTCCATGTCTTTGCTATTGTGAATAGTGCTTCAGTGAACATACATGTGCATGTGTCTCTATGATAGAATGATTTCTATCCCTTTGGGCATATATCCAAAAATGGGATTGCTGGGTCAAATGGTAGTTCTTTCTGTCTTTACGTCTTTGAGGAATCATCACACTGCTTTCCACAATGTTTGAATTAATAATTTACACTCCCATCAACAGTGTATGTGTTCCTTTCTCCCACAACCTCGCCACCATCTGTTATTTTTTTGACTTTTTATAATAGCCATTCTGACTGGTGTGAGATGGTATCTCATTGTGGTTTTAATTTCTCTAATGATCTGAACATAGAAATTGGCAAAGATTTCATGATGAAGATGCCAAAAGCAATTGCAAATGCCAAAAGCAAAAATTGACAAATGGGATCTAATTAAACTAAAGAGCTTCTGCATAGCAAAAGAAACTATCAATAGCATACACAGAAAACCTACAGAAAGGGAAAATTTTTTCATCAACTATGCATCTGACAAAGGTCTAATATCCAGCATCTGTAAGGAACTTAAATAAATTTACAAGAAAAAGACAACCCCATTAAAAAGTGGGCAAAGGGCATGAACACTTTTCAAAAGAAGAAATACATGTGGCCAACAAGCATATGAGTTCCCCTTTTTTAATTTGCTGTGAGGGAACTGTGTCTTATTTATTTTTGTGTCCCAGAAGCTAGCACAAAGCCTGACACACAGCCACTGCTAACAAAATATTTGTGGATTTATTAAATAAAAGAGTTGGGAGTAGGTGGAGAATGGAGGTTGGGGAGCATTACACATACATGCACATGCTTAAAATGTGATGATTTCTTCCTGATCTGACCAGACCAAAAATATAAAACAGAAACAGGATCTATGCCATGGGTCCTGGCCCTTTTTGCTTCTGCCAGCATGTGTGAGGAGATGCAGAGACAAATTCCGTGGCAGTTAGAAAGAGAACTGACTGCCAAGATGGAGCGAAGGGAACATTTAACCTTGACTTTCCACAGTCCTGAGGTTCCCAAAATAAAGGGGAACCGGAAATACCAAAGGGTGAGGAGGTATCTAATTGGAAGTCAGATGGGAAGAAGAGAACTTACTTAAAGGTGGGGCTACACAGAGCATCCTAAAGACAGAAAAGATCACCCTGAAAATTGTGGGATTTTTTTTTTTTTAGGAGTAGGGAAAGATGTCCATAAATAAAACACACATGGGAATGCTTGAGGTAGAGAAGAGCAGGTGACCCTGGGGATCAGGGGTTATTCTTTCGGGTAGGCAATATTTCCCTCATCCTTGTAGCCTACCCTCCCTGCCAAGAAACATCCAAGTGCCTCGATGTCATCCCAAAGGCAGCAGCAGCTTATGGATCAGGCACACATCTACATCCGAACGCTCTGTGGCAGCCTCTGTAGTTTTAGCCTCCTAATGCTGATCGCCATGTCCCCACTGAACTGGGTACAGTTCCTGGTGATCAAGAATGGCCTTGAGCTCTACGCAGGACTCTGGACCTTATGCAACCATGAGCTGTGCTGGAGCCACACACCCAAGCCACCCTGTGAGTGCCACCGAATTAAATGCCACAGGCCCCACACAATTGCAGAGCTTTCTGCTCACACAAATTGGCCCTTCATGTTTCTTCCTCCAAGATCTTTTGGCCTTCACCTCTCCAAGTGCAGGATGGATCTTTCTTTGGTATCCTCAGTGTGCCCTTTCTCTCTCCTATTCCAGGTTGTTTCCTGTCCTAAATAATGGGTTATACTCTCTTTACTCTATGGGAAGAACTGTTTTTGTTTGTTTGTTTTTCGAGATAGGCTCTTGCTCTATCGTCTAGCCGAAGTGCAAAAGCACTACCATTGCTCACTGCAGCCTCCACCTCCAGGACTCAAGCAATCTTCCTGCTCAACCTCCTGAGTAGGTGGAACTACAGATGTGTGTCAACACTCCTGGCTAATTTTTAATTTTTTTTAAATTTTCTTTTTTGTGTAGAGACACGTTCTCATTATATTTCCCAGGCTGGTCTCAAAGTCCTGGCCTCAAGTGATCCTCCCAAAGTACTGGGACTATAGGTGTGAGCCACCATGCCTGCCCTAGGAATAACTCATTTACAAGGTGTTACTGCTAAGCAATGTGATTGGTATTCTAATGTGGCTTGCAGAATTAGAAGAGAAGTGATTGATCATAGCTGGAAGATAAAGGAAATATCTTAACCTCTATTAGATTTAACGTTCAAGGTCAGCTTGTTCTTCTCCTAGCAGTGGAATAGAACTTAAATGTATGTTAGATATGTGGTATAACAAATGCCAGCTATGAAGATAATGTTATTTATGTCAAATTTTATGTGAATTTAAATAAATCTGAAAGTGCAACACAAAATATTTTAAAATAAGTTTTTGGGGCTAAAAATATCATATGCATGAATTTTTCAATCAAACCAAAAACTTAGAGGAAAGATATCATTACACTGACAGTTTTCCCATCACCCGCAAGATATAAATTTACACAAAGAAATGGGTATTGTGAAAGAAAACATATGTGAGTAAAGCATCTATTCTCCTCACATAAGCAGGGGTCCCATCTATTCTCCTCACATAAGTAGGAGGGGAGCACCTGTGCCCAACTCTGAGGTAGAGCATCAGTTGTTTGGCCATGGGCTGTGACATTTGAAATTAAGGGACGGTATCCTGCATGATCTTGAGAAGAAACTAAAATCAAAGGCAGGCAGATATTCAACTGCATAAAACGAAACTAGAGAAAATATTTGCAACAATTATGAAAGATAAAGGTTAATGGCCTTAATATAGTAAAAGGATACACAAAGTATTAAAAAGACACAAACTCAAATAAATAAGTTCTTTTTGAACAGACATGCACAAAAGAAGAACTATAACTATCTAATAAACTTAGGAAAAATAATTCAACCTCAATCATTAAAGAAAGGTAAATCAAATGAATAACAAGATGTAACTTTTCAACCACCATATTAACAGATTTTTAAATGATAATGCAACTGCTATCACTCCCATACACATTCCTGTACATACCATGCAAATTGGTATAACCAAAGCAATATGATTAGGTGTATCCAGAGACTAAAAAATGTTCATCTCCTTTGAGTAAATAATTCCATTTCTAGAAATTAATTCCAAGGAAATAACTAGAAATGGATTAAAAGGTTTAGGCAAAAAGATTAAGCTGCAATCATATTTATGTAACTGGGTGCCCAGGCTAAAATTTCATCCTTAAGATTATTATTTAAATTTTTAATAAATTAGGGCTGGGTGTGGTGGCTCACGCCTGTAATCCCAGTGCTACCAGAAAGGGGTCCTGATCCAGACCCCAGGAGAGGGTTCTTGGATCTTGGGCAAGAAAGAATTCGAGATGAGTCCGTAGAGTAAAGTGAAAGCAAATTTAAGAAAGTAAAGGAATAAAAGAATGGCTACTCCATAGGAAGAAGAGCCCCCAGGGCTGCTGGTTGCCCATTTTTATGGCTATTTCTTTATTATATGCTAAACAAGGGGTGAATTACATTCATAAGCTTTTGGGGGAAGAGGTGGGCAATTCCCGGAACTAAGGGTTCCTCCCCTTTTTAGACCATATAGGGTAAATTCCTGACATTGCCATGGCATTTGTTAACTATCATGGCACTGGTGGGAGTGCCTTTTAGTATGCTAATGCATTATAATTCACGTATAATGAGCAGTGAGGATGATCAGAGGTCACTTTTGTTGCCATCTTGGTTTTAGCGGGTTTTGGCTGGCTTCTTTACCACAGCCTGTTTTATCAGCAAGGTCTTTATGACCTGTATTTTGTGCTGACCTCCTATCATTCAGTGACTAAGAATGCCTTAACCTCCTGGGAATGCAGCCCAGTAGGTTTCAGCCTTATTTTAATCAGCCCCTATTCAAGATGGAGTTGTTCTGGTTCAAATACCTCTGACATCAGCACTTTGGAAGGCTGAGGTGGGGGATTGCTTGAGCTCAGGAGTTCAAGACCAGCCTGAGCAACAAGATAAAACTCTGTCTCGACAAAAAATACAAAAATTAGCTGGGCGGGGTAGTGGGCACCTGCAATCCCAGTTACTTGGGAGGCCGAAGTGGAGAATTGCTTGAGCCTGGGAGGCAGAGGTTGTTGTGAGCCGAGATTGAGCTACTGTACTCTAGCCTGGGTGACACAGTGTGACCGTGTCTCAAAAAAAAAAAAAAAATTAATACATTAGAATCCCAAAATTATGTCACTTAAAGCAGTGAATAGTTTATTTCTTGGAGCCCTGGATTCACCTTTATGCAGATAAAGAAAATCAAGGAAATCAAGCCAGCCAGTCACTCAGATTTTGTAGAGTCACTTTGTCACTCACCTTTGTTTATGCTTTGTTTTATCTCTACAGACTGTAATTATTTAGAGAAAGTCAACTGAATCCTTAAGGTGCACAAGTATAAATCAAGTATCCACCCTATTTTCCATGTTATTATAACTAGTTTTAATTCAAGAGTCAGTAATTAGTCTGCAATACAGATCTCATAAGAAATATCCCAAAATGTAAGCAAAATGTCCAGGCCTCATCTCCCTGTGACAACAATATAATGTTATTATTGCCCGAATACATTATTTATTTATTTATTTATTTATTTTTGAGATGGAATCTCATTCTGTCACCCAGGCTGGAGTGCAGTGGTGCGATCTTGGCTCACTGCAACCTCTGCCTCCCGGGTTCAAGCAATTCTCCTGCCTCAGCCTCCCAAGTAGCTGGGATTGCAGGTGTGCGCCACTGCACGCAGCTAATTTTTGTGTTTTTAGTAGAGATGGGGTTTCACCATGTTAGCTAGGCTGGTCTTGAACTCCTGACCTCAGGTGATCCACCTGCCTCAGCCTCCCAAAGTGCTCGGATTACAGGCATGAGCCACTGCACCTGGCCTCCGAATACATGATTGTCTAATAATTACTGTCCAGTTCAATGACTTCAAACTTTTACCTACTGGATTGCAAGAATTTCGTTCCCCTCCCTGACAGTTTCCTTTCATAAGTCATTTTCGTAAGTTTCACAGGGGCTATCTCAGGTGTGTTTAAGAATGTGCATGCTCATATTCCTATTCCCTGGGCTCACTTCAGGGTGTTGTGCTTCTGTCTCTGACTTCACCTGGGTCTAGATGACTGATAGCCTCTCTACTGTGGCTGTTGCTAATGGGATGAAGAAGGGATGGGGAGGAAAGGACAGTATTCTTCACTTTTACTAGGAAGTCTCAAGTGTAGAACAGAACCTTCTGTTATTTTCCCATAGCACTGGTGAGATCAGGCTGAAATGTAAAGGATATATTGCCACAGAGAGTAGTTTGAACTGTTTTGCAGAGCGTGGGAAAGAAAGGGTAAGTCTTTTTGTCAGGCACTGGGCACCCTAGAGTTAGGACCCTAGGAACCACCATATAGTACACATTGCCAAGCTGTGTAGGGATGCTTTATTCTGGCACTCCAACCGGGTTACAAGGGGACCTAAATACTAAGCAGATTTCATAGATACCTCTTCAAGGTCCTAAGTCTCCACCCGGGATCGTTTCCATTCCAAAACCACCCACTTGGGGCACCTCATCTGAGCCTTGAGAAGTTGTATGTTGCCTTCCGTGCCTTGAAAGCGGTCACAATGGCAGCAGCATGGAAGTTCAGATTTGGCTAAATAAGTGAGCTGATTCCCCAGCTTGTCTCCAGCAGCACCACTTTCCAGAAGCTCCCTGGCCAAGTTTTACTTCCACAACAGTAGAAAGAGATCCTGCCCATTATTTTCAAACTGCCAAATGGTGAATGTTCTCATTTCACTGAGATCTGAGGGGATGCCACAGAACACTACTGCTTTCTGGTTGGGTGATGCCCCCTCCAATCTTGGTAGGGGTTTTACATCTTACCCGATGGTACTCTGAAGTATAGCATCGCTGACTGATGCTGGGCTGATCCCAAGAACATCTACAAAAATCTAACCAGGTTTTTCAGATGATTTGTACTTCCTCCTCAAATTGAAAGTGACATCCTTTCTCTTCCCAAGGTATTAGTTTCAGTAAGCTGGGAGTGGTGTCTTGGTATTCTTGTAACTTAAGTCTGCATCAAAGTATATCAGTAAGAAAAACATCAGAAATGTTTGGATACAGTTGACCCAGACAGGTGACACAGGGTGTTCGTTTTATCTCAGGCACTCCTTTTTCTGGACCAAGGCTTCTTACTGGAACATACAAGCAGAACCTTTTGTAATTTAGATCCTAAGATTTTTGAAACTTTGATGAGTAAGCTGTTATAAAAACTGTTGTTTAAAAGCTGAAATCAGCTTTGGTGTTACAGGAGATAGAAGCTTGAAATCAGCTTTCGGACATTTATTTATTTAGAGTAATATGAATTAAAAAACTATAAAGTTAACCAAATGCAGATGTCTTAGACTCTGAATCTAAGTGTTTAGTTTGTTTACATAATTTGTTGTATATGATTATTCCTAATAGACTTGGTTACTTTGGGAAGGTTAGACTCTTCTATGCTGCAAATCTTTAAATTGTTAGTTTGGAGTTGTGAGGATCTTGTTTATGTAGTTTTCAGGAGATGAGAAGGTAACACAGAGAGAATTGTAAGAAATATATAAAGTTGCAGTCTTCTCCTCATGGTAGAAGAGGAACTGGACTTTATATGTTAGGCTGGAGTTGGACAGGAAATATCCTTGACAGTGCTCCTTGGTGTTTTGAATATTAAAATTATTTGAATTAGTGTAAGCTAAAGAGTGAACTTATTTATAAAGATTCAGAAGAATCGGCCAGGTGTGGTGGCTCAAGCCTGTAATCCCAGCACTTTGGGAGGCTGAGGTGGGCAGATCGCTTGAGTTCAGGAGTTCAAGACCAGCCTGGGCAACATGGTGAAACCCCATCTCCACCAAAAATACAAAAAATTAGCCAGGTGTGGTGGTGTGCACCTGTGGTCCCAGCTACTCAGGAGGCTGAGGTGGGAGGATCACTTGAGTCTGGGAGTTGGAGGCTGCAGTGATAGAGATCATGCTACTGCACTCCAGCCTGGGTTACAGACTGAGACCCTGTCTCAAAGAAAAAAATAAAGAAAAAAAAAGTGGCTCAGAAGAATAACATAGACTCCCAAGGCAGGAAGTTCGCTGGACCTTACGGGATTCCAGGGGAGGCTGGGATCTCAGATAAAGAAAATCAAGACAGCCAGTCACTCAGATTTTCTATAGTCACTTTGTCATTCAGCTTTGTTTATGCTTTGTTTTATCTCTACAGCTCAGTTTTTCCTGTTTATTAGTGTGTAAGTGCCTAAAAGGTGATACCCCGGTCGAACTTTACATCTTCTCAGTTCAAGCAAGCAAAAGAGGAAATCCAATTTCTAAGCATAAGAATAAAATTGTCCCAGGATGGGTCAGGTTCCCATGCTTAGTCCAGTTAGCTATAGTCAGAGGGCTATACAGACAATAGTCCAGGGCTATAGACAAGGGCTGCTAGAGCTCATGGAGGATTGTGGACTAAATACCACAAAGGCTGCCTGTTACCCTGGGCTTCATACAGCTCAATCTGGGCTTATGTTCTGGCTGGCTACACATACTGCTAATTCTGAATAACCCAGTCTTCAGAAAATGTGCAGCTTGTGAATTACTATGTTTTAATGTGGCTCACTTGTTGGGGCTACAGAGCAACTTAAGCTCTGTGGATAGGGTTGTGGTTTCTCTGAATGGAAATTCCTGCAATTCATCATATTAGTAAGTGGCAGGTTCTGGAGAACAAAATGAAACAAGGAGGCAGATATTAGACTGGATAAGCTTGATACATAATTTCTGCTCTCTGGGTTACTCAGAAGCTGGACTTGGATTCTTAGGCATATAAGTGGTTAGAGAACTTTCTAACCACTGGGGTGGGGGTGAGCTGGTCCCTGCTACATTGGGACAGAAAAAGAAGCTAGATAAGGAGTCACCTTATAAGGGATACTGAAGATATTCCTGGGTGTCTGGTAGCTCAGAAAAGCTACAGCTACTTGTAATTATAAGTTATCTTCTAAATCTTCAGTAAAATATTGATGGGGAAGTCGAAGAACCTGTTCCATTTTAGGGATGTAGTAGCAAAAAGTAAGGTTGAGCATATCCCTGCTGCTCTCTTACCAACATCCAGTCCGCAGTGGCAGAGCCAAAGAGAAGACACCTAGAGCCAAAGATGGAAGAAGGAGAGGTGTGGCACTTGGATAAGAGCAACTTGAACAAATACGAGATACGACTTTGGGGGACTCAGAATAAAAAAAAAAAAAAGTGGGGGGAAAAACACTTTGTGGTGAGTTCCTGCAGTTTGGTAAATTGGGGCTTGAAATCATCATAATATGGAATTAAAGTAAATGAGGCTGGGCGAGGTGGCTCACGCCTTTAATCCCGGCACTTTGAGAGGCCAAGGCGGGCAGATCACCTGAGGTTAGGAGTTCAAGACCACCCTGGCCAACATGGTGAAACCCTGTTTCTACTAAAAAAATACAAAAATTAGCCGGGCATGGTGGCATGTGCCTGTAATTTCAGCTACTCGGGAGGCTGAGGCAGGAGAATTGCTTGAACCCAGGAGGCAGATGCTGCAGTGAACCAAGATTGCACCACTGCACTCCAGCCTGGGCGACAGAGTGAGACTCTGTCTCAAAAAAATAATAATAAAATAAATAAATAGATAAATAAAGTAAATATGACTTCATTTTGTAGTCATAGGCTGACAAGGCATGTACATGCCAGATACAGCTGGAAGTGAAAAACAAATGGAACTAAACAATGGGTAAATCATTAAGCAAAGTATATTAATATGATAGAATATTTTGTAGCCATTGAAAATAATATTTACAACAGATACTGGGGAAAATCACATCATATATTCTTAAGAAAAAAAACCCACATGATATCTAGTATATCTACTATATACAGAGGATAGAAAAATAAAATATTAACAATGGTTGCCTCTAGGTAGTGAAATTGTGGCTGATTTTTTTCCTGCTTCTTTGTTCTTTTGTAGTCTTTTGAATACTTATGTTGAACGTGTATTATTTATTACTTTTAGAATTAGAATTAGAAACAAGAAAAAGATTTAATCTGTTTTGTCATTGGTGACACCTCTTATAAGCTAGTTTATATCTAAATCAATGCATGCAGAAGTATTTGTATATTATCTTTAGTTTAACAATCATAGTAAAGAAATTCCAAGCAAAAAGGATGTCATGTAGCAAGCTCTGCTCCATCATCCTTTGTTCTTACATCCTTCTCTAAGACTCTATCTGGCCTTTTTAAGGGAATGTCCCTCACTGGACTAACCATGTTCCTCCTTTCCTCTTCTTCATGCAGATTATCTCCAATATTCCAGGGCCTTCTTTCTCATCTCTGTCTTTACCATACTTATTGGCCTTGGCTGGCTCTTCAGCTCTTGGCTCCCTAGTCGAGGAAGCATGACCACCAACTTGGATCTGAAGGTATCCATGCTCAGCTTCATCTCAGGTACAGATCTAGACTGGCAGGGTATTTTACCATGGTAAAATAGTCAAGGTAACAAATTTTCTCTGTGGAACTCTCATACTCTTTTTCTTATCTCTTTGCTCTTCTTCAGTATTACACCAACTTGCCAGCTATCTGCCTTATCTAATTATATAGAACACACCTTAGCTGACTTTACCAGGGTATAGAGCCTGTTCTCTCATCTTGGTCAATCTCCAAGTTTTTTATCTTTTTGATCCTTGCTATACATATGGCCTCTGGAGGCCAAAGAGCTGGGGGTGGCGGGGAAGGCAGACTGAAGATGCTGATGGGTTGTGACATCTTTCCTTCTGGTCCTAGCTACCTGCTTGCTCCTCTGCCTCAACCTGTTTGTGGCACAGGTTCACTGGCATACTAGGGATGCCATGGAGTCAGATCTCCTATGGACCTATTATCTTAACTGGTGCAGTGACATCTTTTACATGTTTGCTGGTGAGTCACTTCCCTGCTCTATGCTAGAAGGATGGATAGGGAAATCGCTTCTGGAAAGGGAGGTATAATCCAGGAGAAATAGAAGCACTGACTGTTCCTTTTCGGAACACTGATACTTGGAGAGTCAGGGGGGCATAATGAAGAAAGGATGGATTTTAGAGTCTGAAAACCTAGCATTAGTAACCTGTTCTATCACAAAGTGAGGCATGGACAAGTTGAGTAACTTGTCCAAGACCACACAGAAAATAGTGGAACTATGATCTGAATCCAGGAGGTTCAAGCTTTGTCCTAATCAGTCTGAGAAATATTATAATGCAATTAGAGCACAGGAGGGTAAAGTAACTCTGCTGGGGGAGAGAGGGGTTCACTGAAAAGATGCCTCTTGAACTGGTTATTAAAGGATGAGTAAGAATTTTAAAAGCCAAAAGACCATTGCCTATTGAACCTCACCTCAAATTATTCCCTTCCCCTAGGGATCATCTCTCTTCTCAACTACTTAACTTCCAGATCTCCTGCCCGTGATGAAAACGTCACTGTGATTCCAACAGAGAGATCAAGGCTGGGGGTTGGTCCAGTGACTACAGTATCACCTGCTAAAGATGAAGGGCCAAGGTCTGAAATGGAATCTCTAAGTGTGAGAGAGAAAAATTTACCAAAGGCAGGACTGTGATGGTGATAGGAAAACCTAACTATAGCTTGTCTTAAAAGCAGGGGAGAAGCTGAGCTGGGAATGGTCACATAAATTCTTGGAAACTCTCCTAATATCATGTCCATATTACTGGAGGAGACAGCATTAAAGCTGATGAAATGTCTTTTGCGTGCATTGGATCCAAAATATGTATGATAGTCATAAAGTAAATAATAACTCACTTAAGAAAAACATTTCTAAAAGAAAACAACAATGTTTACAGTCATGAATGAAAGAAACTAGTGAAAGATGCAGTGTGTAGACCAGAGACCTCTTTGGGTATCAGGGATCTCATGGACCAGAATGGCCCATGGAGAAGAATGTTAATTACTTCTTTTTGGAATTTTCTTTATTATGTGTGGCTTTGGGTATACTCAGGATGGAAAGCACTTGGACAAATACTGTTGAATCTGAACGTGATAGCATTACCAGAAATGGAATAAATATCAATGGATATAAGACCTACTACTCAAAGGAACTGAAAGGTGCTGGGTAGATTCCAGGGAATCCATGAGGTCCCACTTACTGTGAGGATTGGTAATTTGAAACATTTACAGTCTATTACGTAAAACCACTGCTTCTCCCTAGGCAGGGAGATACCTTAACCAGGCATCCAAAAACTCCCTGAAATTCTATACAAAACTTGTGTATGTATTCTTCTGTGAAGAGAGCCAGAGATTCCATCAGATTCTTCCTTCCCCCCGCCCCGCCCCCGGAAGATAGTTTTATGTAAACTCCATCAAATTCTTGACAGGCTGGTGACCCCTTTGATTCCTTAAGCATCAATTATGTTTTGCTGAGCCAAATGGGACTAAAGGGCTTCCTTCAGCAGATGGATAGATAGATAGATAGATAGATAGATAGATAGATAGATGATAGATTGATAGATGATAGATCGATAGATAGGCCTATCTATCTATATAATACATCTACATCTATATCTATACAAGCTGAAAGATTTTCCATGTTTTATATATCCTGTAAAGCTAAGTACGGAGGGAGGAGGTGGTATTTTCAGGCGATCATATAGGTCTTTTGATGGCTAAACATCCCTTTCACACTCAGACTAGATTTCACACATAAAGTTCCTGATACTCATTTTGTCTTTCATACCCTTAGTTGCTGCCACTACTGCTGTATTGGTTGAGATCCATTCTTCTCCCCAATGCTGGCAATGAAATGGACTATAGTGTCCAGCTTCACCTCTTGCTGCATGTAAAGATAAGCCCTTGGGTCTATTTGGTTTAATTTAGAGATTCACTAGCAACCTTTGCAGAAAACACAAATAATAGACATTGAGAAATTATATAATTCTTGTAATCCTGGTCCTGATCAGTAATTCCCAAACATTTCCAGATAGTAACTGGAAGCCCTTTAAGTTAATACTTATGCTTTTATTCCTGTGGGTTGGAGCTTACATACAGCACACATGTATATGCACCCACACACAGATACAAAAACAGACATATACACACACACCTCATTTTGATCCTGCCTTAGAAAACCCTTTCTTCATGCCCCTGTTCCAACCAGGTGAGTTTCATTATGGCAGAATTCCTCGTGCCTCCTTACTTCAAGTGGCCTTAGTTCAGAGGCTCTTCAGGCTGTTTCTGGGCCTTTGTCTGGTTGTAAGAACAGACATGTAGTCAAAGCCAACTCTCCCTCCTCACATTACCACTTATGCAAACTCTAACCTATACATTAACTGGTTAAGTACTCACTGGGTTCACAATCTTTATTTGTAATTTAGTTCGAATACTTTAATTGTATGACTAAATTGACAGGATGCTGAACACTGATGACTCTTCAGGGAATAAAAGTTCTAAATGGGGTGAAGAGAAGAAAGTAAGTCTGAGTGAAGGTGGAAGAAGCGAGATAATAAGAAAGTAATGCCAGGTACGATGGCTCACGCCTGTAATCCCAGCACTTTGGGAGGCCAAGGCAGGCGGATTGCCTGAGGTCGGGAGTTCGAGACCAGCCTGGCTAGCATGGTGAAACCCCGTCACTACTAAAAATACAAAAATTAGCCAGGCGTGGTGGCAGGCACCAGTATTCCCAGCTACTTGGGAAGCTGAGGCAGGAGAATTGCTTGAAACCCGGGAGGCGGAGGCTGCAGTGAGCTGAGACTGCGCCATTGCACTCCAACCTGGGCAACAGAGTGAGACTTCACCTCAAAAAAGAAAGAAAGAAAGAAAGTAACAAGTGCCCTGGCTATTAGGGGATAATTGGCAGTAATTTTAACTAAGTTTTCCACTTTGCTACTGGAGAACTATCTTTTAAGCAAAGACAATCTTTCATTGCTCCTTTAGAAACTGAATGCTTTCTATTTTCTCTCTTTTTCTTTGCTTGTAAATAATTCCTTAAAAAGCTTAAGTGGGCCAGGTGCGATGGCTTACACCTGTAATCCCAGCACTTTGGGAGGCCGAGGCAGGCGGATCACTTGAGACCAGGAGTTCGAGACCAGCCTGGCCAACATGGTGAGACCCCGTCTCTACTAAAAACACAAAAATTAGACAAGCATGGTGGCACGCACCTGTAATCCCAGCTACTTGGGAAGCTAAGGCAGAAGAATTGCTCGAACCTGGGAGGCTGAGGTTGCAGTGAGCTGAGATTGAGTCACTGCACTCCAACCTGGGCGACAGAGTGAGACCCTGTCTCAAAAAAAAAAAAAAAAAAAAAGCTTAAGTGGATTTCCAGTCAGATAGCTCAGTAAATTACCCTTTCGTACACTCTCTTTGTTCCATATATCTTTTATAATAGGTTAAGTGGGAAGAGACAGAGGGAGAGAGAGAGAGAGAATAGTCCAGTTAAAACAAGATAAACATTTTCATAGACTGGAAAAAAGAAAAAAGCAATGGTATGATTCAAGCTAAGCCCTAGACTTCGTAGGCTATAAGTCCCAAAGAAAACATAGGTGAACAGGAAGATAGCTCCTATGGGGTGAAAGGGACTAAAAGTGCTTCTCAAGACACGGACTAAAGCCAGCTTCGCAACCCTACATCAAAGAGAAGCTGTAGAAAAGAAGCTAAACAAAAACTGCTGCCCAGCACTAACTAGCTTATTTGGAACTGCAGACCTAAAGAGGGAGCAGGACACAAATATAACCTTGCTAAACTAAGCAGCCTGTGGGTTCATTAACTGTGTCTGTGATGTTCCTTGGTAGCGTAATAGAACAGAAAATCTAAAATACCACATTATCAGACCTGATTCTGGACTGAGGCCTTTGGCCAATGTAAGGAAACCCCAAAACTACCAGATATGATAGAATAAGCATAGAGGGAGAAAGAAACAAAAACAAATAAACCAAATGTTTGTGCCTACAAATAGGAATTCCAGACATGTAAAGAAATGTTCAGTTGGTTGTGGTGGCTCATGCCTGTAATTCCAGCACTTTGGGAGACCAAGGCAAGAGGATTGCTTGAGCCCAGTAGTTTGAGACCAGCCCTGACAACATAGTGAGACCTTATCTGTACAAAAAATTACAAAATTAGCTGAGTGTGGTGGTGCACTCCTGTAGTCCTAGGAGCTTGGGAAGTCCTGTAGTTTCTGAATCCTTGAGCCCGGGAGGTCGGGTCTCCAGTGACCATGGTCATGCCACTGCACTCCAGCCTGGGCGACAGAGCAAGACCCTTTCTGAAAGAAAAAAGTTCAGAAAAAAACTAACAAAGTCAACAATCAGAATATGAATTCATTCTAGATTAACTTGGGGTATAATGTGATAAAGACTAAGTATTCTTATGATGCACAGATATATGACAGAATCATAAATTTAAAAAAAGACCCAAAACCGTGAAACAAAATTAGGTAGAAATAAAACAAGAACAGGTTTAAATAAGAAAGAACCAACTATAAATCATTAAAATGAAAAAGTGCTAATTGGAATAAAAAATCCAATAGGATAAAATCTAGATAGCACAAGCAACAAGAAGAGAAACTATTTTATTTTTAGATCTATCTAGAACATTTACAAAAATTGATCAAATACTATATAGTTTCAATAAATATCAAAGGATATATTAGTCCATGGATCCTAACAATAATGAAATTAAATTAGAACTCAATAATGAGAGTGATTAAAAAAAAATACTTGGCCAGACATGGTGGCTCATGCCTGTAATCCCAGCATTTTGGGAGGCAGAGGCAGATGGATCACTTGAGTCCAGGAGTTTGAGATCAGCCTGGCCAACATGGTGAAACCCCATCTCTACTTAAAAAAAAATAGCTGGGTGTAATGGCAGGTGCCTATAGTCCCAGCTACTTGGGAGGCTGAGGCACAAGAATCACTTGAGCCTGGGAGGAAGAGGTTGCAGTGAGCTGAGATCACGTCACTGCACTCCAGCATGGGTAACAGAATGAGACTGTTTAAAACAAAACGAAACAGAAACAGAAACAAAAACAAAACCAAAAACAAAGCTCTACATCTTTTAGGACAAAATAATGCTCCCTAAAAAAATTGGGTAAAAAGAAAATCACAATGGAAATGATAAAATATTTAGAACTAAACAACCATGAAAGAATTACTATAACCAAAACCCATAGATGCATTAAAAACAAAACAACCAACAAAAATTAGTTTAAAATAAATGAGTTACATGTTCAATTCATGAACCTGTAAAAGAATAACTAGAAAAGACAAAAGAAGGAAGAAAATTTTTAAACTAAACTTTGTAAAAATATGAAAAAAACCTTAGGTTCAAATGACAGACTAAAATCTAGTTCTTTGGACGAAAACAAATGAAAGGCAAACTACAAGTAAACCTAATTAAGCAAAAAAAAAAAAAGGGAGTGAAAGCATGAAAAGGACATAACTAAAGTATGTATGTAGGTATACATATTTATATATACATTACTCAAGCATACTTTATTGTTTAAATCTTCTGTTTCTTTACTACTCTTTGGTGTTTTTGTTTGTTTGTTTTGAGATGGAGTCTTGCTCTGTCTCCCCGGCTGGAGTGCAGTGGCACGATCTCGGCTCACTGCAGCCTCTGCCTCCCGGGTTCAAGTGATTCTCCTGCCTCAGCCTCCTGAGTAGCTGGGATTACAGGCAATCACCATCACACTCGGCTAATTTTTGTATTTTTAGTAGAGACGGGGTTTCATCATGTTGGCCAGGCTGGTCTCGAAGTGGACCTCAAGTGATCCACCTGCCTCGGCCTCCCAAAGTGCTGGGATTACAGGCCTGAGCCACCACACCCCACCATCTTTACTACTCTTTGTTTTATGTTTTTCTGTGTTAAGTCTCCCATGATGGCTTCACGTTTTACATTTTTTCCTTGCAATACTATCAATGTCTGCTTAATATTTTGAATCTATAAGATGGTAAATATCCAAATTAATCTGTGGATTCAGTGCAATTCACAACAAAAATCTCACAGATTTTTTTTTTCTGTGGAAAATGAACAAGAGTCAGGTCCCCAAATTCAGGACAGCTCATTCTGTCCTTTTTGCAAAGGGCCCAAAAAGGCCAAGATAATTGTGAAAAATAAAAGGATGGGGACATTTACATTATCTGATGTGAAGATGACTTATCAAACTATTGTAATTAAGACTGTGGAAGTCAGGTGCAGTGGCTCACACCTATAATCCCAACTACTTGGGAGGTTGAGGTGGGAGGATCGCTTGAGGACAGGAGTTCAAAACCAGCCTGAACAACACAGTGACCCCCTGTTTCTCCCTCCTTCTCAAAAAAAAATAGATAATGTGGTATTGGTACACGATTACATAAACAGAACAGAATAGAAAGCCTAGAAATACAGAAGAAACATTAAAAAAAACATAATGAGGGAACTACGGACTGTCCACCTAATGGGGCTGATACAACTGGTTAAATAGGGAAAAAACATAAAACTACATCCCTGCTTTGCAGTCTTTTTGTTTTTAAGTTCCAAAAGGTCAAAGGCCTATATGTGAAAAGCAAACTTTGGGGACCTTCACTGGCCAATACGGAGGAAATCTAAGCATCAAAAAGAGTAATGAAAGTAATAGATTATTACACTTTGAATTTTTTAAAAAATCCATGAGTCCTAGGAAGAATCAATATCGTGAAAATGGCCATACTGCCCAAGGCAATTTATAGATTCAATGCCATCCCCATCAAGCTACTAATGACTTTCTTCACAGAATTGGAAAAAACTACTTTAAAGTTCATATGGAATCAAAAAAGAGCCCGCATTGCCAAGACAATCCTAAGCCAAAAGAACAAAGCTGGAGGCATCATGCTACCTGACTTCAAACTATACTACAAGGCTACAGTAACCAAAACAGCATGGTACTGGTACCAAAACAGAGATATAGACCAATGGAACAGAACAGAGCCCTCAGAAATAATACCACACATCTACAACCATCTAATCTTTGACAAACCTGATAAAAACAAGCAATGGGGAAAGGATTCCCTATTTAATAAATGGTGCTGGGAAAACTGGCTAGCCATATGTAGAAAGCTGAAACTGGATCCCTTCCTTACACCTTAAACAAAAATCAATTCAAGATGAATTAAAGACTTAAATGTTAGCCCTAAAGCCATAAAAACCCTAGAAGAAAACCTAGGCAATACCATTCAGGACATAGGCACGGGCAAGGACTTCATGTCTAAAACACCAAAAGCAATGGCAACAAAAGCCAAAATTGACAAATGGGATCTAATTAAACTAAAGAGCTTCTGCACAGTAAAAGAAACTACCATCAGAGTGAATAGGCAACCTACAGAATGGGAGAAAATTTTTGCAATCTACCCATCTGACAAAGGGCTAATATCCAGAATCTACAAAGAACTTAAACAAATTTACAAGAAAAAATCAACCCCATCAAAAAGTGGGCAAAGGATATAAACAGACACTTCTCAAAAGAAGACATGTATGCAGCCAACAGACATATGAAAAAATGCTCATCATTACTGGCCATCAGAGAAATGCAAATCAAAACCACAATGAGATACCATCTCACACCAGTTAGAATGGCGATCATTAAAAAGTCAGGAAACAACAGGTGCTGGAGAGGATTTGGAGAAATAGGAACAATTTTACACTGTTGGTGGGATTGTAAACTAGTTCAACCATCGTGGAAGACAGTGTGACAATTCCTCAAGGATCTAGAACTAGAAATACCATTTGACCCAGCCATCCCATTACTGGGTATATACCCAAAGGATTATAAATCATGCTGCTCTAAAGACGCATGCACACGTATGTTTATTGTGGCACTACTGACAATAGCGAAGACTTGGAACCAACCCAAATGTCCATCAGTGATAGACTGGATTAAGAAAATGTGGCACATATACACCATAGAACACTATGCAGCCATAAAAAAGGATGAGTTCATGTCCTTGCAGGGACATGGATGAAGCTGGAAACCATCATTCTTAGCAAACTATTGCAAGGACAGAAAACCAAACACCGCATGTTCTCACTCATAGGTGGGAAATGAACAATGAGAACACTTGGACACAGGAAGGGGAACATCACACACCGGGGCGTGTTGTGGGGTGGGGAGGGCGGGGAGGGATAGCATTAGGAGATATACCTAATGTAAATGACGAGTTAATGGGTGCAGCACACCAACATGGCACATGGATACATATGTAACAAACCTGCACGTTGTGCACATGTACCCTAGAACTTAAATAATAAGAAGAAAATAGTAAAAGGATACCATGACACACATAGCCTCTCCTGTCCCAATAAAGTATATACTCCGGGAAAAAAAAATCCACCAGTCCATAGTGACACTCAACAAAAGATAGAGTCAGTGAAAAAGGAAAAAAGTAGAGGTAGATATTTTTTTTTGTATAGAAGAATGTCAGCTAATAAATATAGAAGGAATGACAGAAGTTGAAAATCATTATTTTATAATCCCCAACCTAATTAAGGCAAGGATCACCGATAGGTCATCATTAAATGGTTATTTGGAAACAGGATGTCAAATTATCACTCCGCTAAATATTTATTAGTTCCAAAGGGGAAATGTATCTTTACAATGCAAATATTTGGTAATCACAATATTAACTAAGTGGTCACCATGTGCGGTTTTTTTTTTTGAGACAGGGTCTCTCTCTGTTGCCCAGGCTGGTGTGCAGTGGTGTAATCGTAGCTCACTGTAGCCTTGAACTCCTGGCCTCAAGTCATCCTCCTGCCTTGGCCTGCCAAAATGCTGGGATTGCAGGTGTGAACAACCACACCCAGCCCATCACATGCCTTTAGATATGATACAGTAGGAGGTATACACCATCACTTGTGTGGTGTTTTGTTAGAAATGTCTGCCCTAAATCTAATGATAAATAGTCAAACAAAAATCAAGAATATGGGACAGTCTATGAGATAACTGGCCACTATTTAAGGATTTAATATTATGAAGAGCAGAAAGAGGTAATAGTATTGTTTAAACTGGAGACTATAGGCATATAACAGTCAGATGAAATCCATTGAATCTGGACTTTTAAAAAATGTATAAACTGGGCCGGGTGTGGTGGCTCATGCCTGTAATCCCAGCACTTTGGGAGGCCGAGGTGGGTGGATCAGGAGGTTAGCAGTTTGAGACCAGCCTGACCAACATGGTGAAACCCTGTCTCTACTAAAAATACAAAAAAATTAGCTGAGCATGGTGGCGGGCGCTTGTAATCCCAGCAACTTGGGAGGCTGAGGCAGGAGACTTGCTTGAAACCAGAAGGTGGAGGTTGCAGTGAGCCGAGATTGCGCCACTGCACTCTAGCCTGGGCAATAAGAGCAACACTCCATCTCAAAAAAAAAAAAATGCATAAACCTTTTTCTTTGACAATTTTGGAAATTTGAGTATGAAAAGAATGTTGGAAGTTGTGTTGAATTAACGATTTTTTTCCCTCAGGTATGGTAATGATGCCGTGGATATGTAGGAGAATGTCATTGTTTCCCGGAAAATATGCTGAAATATTTATCTTTTTTTTTTTTTTTTTTTTTTTTGAGACACTGTGTCACTCTGTCGTCCAGGTTGGAATGCAGTGGCATGAGCTTGGCTCACTGCAACTTCTGCCTCCTGGGTTCAAGCGATTCTTGCGCCTCAGACTCCCAAGGAGCTGGAATTACAGGTACACACCACCACACCAACTAATTTTTGTATTTTTAGTAGAGACGTGGTTTCACCATGTTGGCCAGGCTGGTGTCGAACTCTTGACTTCAAGTGATCTGCCCATCTCAGCCTCCCAAAGTGCTGGGAATTACAGGCGTGAGCCACTGTGCCCAGCCGAGATAAGCTGAAATATTTAGAGGTAAAACATCACAATGCCTACACTCACTTCCAGATGGTTTGTCAAAAAGGAAAAAAATACACACAGAGACAGAGAGATAGAGAGAGCAAATGTGTCAAGATGTTAATAGTTGATAAATATAGGTAAGAGGTATAACAGTATTCATTTTACTATTCAACTTTTCTCTGGGTTTGAAATTCTGCAAAATAAACAAGAATATTTTTGAAGGTAAAAAATTAGAGAATAATAATAAAAGTTTTATGAATTTAGCTGTTGTTAAGAGAAACAACATTTACAAACCACAACATAAAGTCTTGATAAGTTTTACTGTTTTAAAACTAAAACTTCAGCTGGATGTGGTGGCTCACGCCTGTAATCCCAACACTTTGGGAGGCCCAGGCGGGTGGATCACCTGAGGTCAGGAGTTTGAGACCAGCCTGACCAATATGGTGAAACCCTGTCTCTACTAAAAATACAAAAATTAGCCGGGCATGGTGGTGTGTTTCTGTAGTCCCAGCTACTCAGGAGGCTGAGACAGGAGAATTGCTTGAACCCAGGAGGCGAAGGTTGCAGTGAGCCAGGATTATGCCACTGCACTCCAACCTGGGCAACAGAGGGAGACTCCATATCAAAACAAAACAAAGAAACAAAATAGAACAAAACACAAAAACCTAAAACTTCTATACTACAAGGTATAACATAAAGCAGTCAAAGAGATAAGCTGGCTTGTAAGAAGATATTTACTATATATAACAAATGATCGGTATCTAGAATATACAAATAAATTCTATGCAAAGAAAAAGGAGGGATGGGGCCAAATTACCCAATAGAAAAATTGGTGAAGGGGTCAGGTCTGGTGGCTCGTGCCTGTAATCGAGGCAGTTTGGGAGGCCAAGGCAGGAGGATTGCTTGAGCCCAGGAGTGTGAGACCAGCCTGGAAAACATATTGAGAACTCGTCTCTACAAAAAATAAAAAATAAAAAAATTAGCTGGATGTGTTGGTACATGCCTGTAGTCTCAGCTACACAGGAGGCCAGGATGGGAGGATTGCTTGAGCCCAGGAGGTCAAGGCTGCAGTGAGCTATGATCACACCACTGCACTCCAGCCTGGGCAACACAGTGAGACCACAGCTCTAAAAAAAAGAAGAGAGAGAGAGAGAGAAAAAGAAAGATTGGCAAAGGATCTGCATAATTAATTTACAAAAGGAAATCCAAATGGCCAATAACACAAGAAAGATGTTTGTTCAATTTTACCAGTAATTAGGGAAATAAAAAACAAAACACTAACAATAAAATGTTTAATAAAATTATAATACATATTATGAGATTATTAATATAACATTATAGTAAAATGTGTAAATACATAATAAAATTATTATTACATTTAAAAGGCTCACATTATCAGACTTTTTTTCTTCCCTTATCTTCTGATAAAATAGGAATTTTTATACACTGCTGGTGGGAGTACAAACTGGTTAAAAAACATTTTAGGTAGAGCACAGTGGCTCATGCCTGTAATCACAGCACTTTGGGAGGCTGAGGCAGGAGGGTCACTTGAGTTTAGGAGTTCAAGACCAGCCTGGGCAACATAGTGAGACCTCATCTCTACTAAAAAGAAAAAAGTTAGCCAACCATGGTGGTGCACACCTGTATTCCCAGCTATATTGGGAGGCTGAAGCAGGTGGATTGCTTGAGCCCAAGAGTTGGATCACTCTACTGTCCTCCAGCCTGGGTAACAGAGTAAGGCGTTGTCTCAAAAAAAAATTTTAGAAATTAATTTCTTAATACTTAGTAATCTAGGAGCTACATATATCATATGACTCAGCAATTATATCTCTAGACAGTTTCATTTCCTACTGTTCTCCCTCTTCCTCATTCTGCTTCGGCCACATTGGCTTCCTTGTGGTTCCTTGATCCTTTCAAGCAAGTGCCCATCTTGGGGCTTTTTCATTCACTGTTCTCTCCATTATCTTGATTCTTTACTTTCTTCAGGACTCAGCTTTAGTGCCACCTTTTCCAAAAAGCCTTTCCTGACCCACCCTATCTTAAAGATTACTCCATCTTAAAGATTACTCATTCTCTATGCCCACAACTTGCTTTATGTATTTGATATACCTTAGTTTACTTTCTGTCTCCCACTCTTCCTGATGGTAGATTGGATAATTGTTTTTCAATTATTAAATTTTTTTTTTAATTGAGATGGTGTCTCACTTTTTTGTCTAGGCTGGTCTTGAACTCCTGAGCTCAAGCAGTCATCCCACCTTGGCTTACCAAAATACTGGGATTACAGGCGTGAGCCACAGCACCTGGCCCATTGTTCTCAATTTTTTACTGCCCCATCCCAATATTAGAATTATCCAGCCATGCCTATCACCACGTGACTTTGCAAAGCCTCCCACTGTAGTTGATGGAATATATTTCTCTGCTTCCTTGATGTTAGTCATATCATGGCATGGTTTGGCTAATGGAATGTAAGCAGAAGTGACCATGACAATCCTGAGTTGAGACCTTAAAAGGCATTATGTATTTCTACTCACCTCTCTTGTACTTCTGTCACCCACTGTGGGAAGAATGTATCTCTGGCAGGCAACTTGTTCTAGAATGATGAAGACATGTGAAGCAGATGTAAACTTGACCTGAAGATTGGAGTCCAGCCTAGCCCAGCCAAACATAGACAAGCCCAGCCAAGATCAGCCAAACTTTGTCTGATCTGCAGACCTGTGAGTGAGAAAAAAAAAGTCTGTTATTGTATGTCACTGAGAACATTCGAAGTATTTATTGTGCAGCATTGTTGCAGCAATGCAGCTGACTAATATACACCCCTCTGGAATGTAAACCTCAGGACAGCAAGATTTTTACAGTTTTGTTCACTGGTATGTGCTCAGTGAGTAGAACAGTGTCTAGTATGCATAGGTGTTTAATAAATATTTATTGAGTTAATTAATGCATTTGTGATAAGCCATAAAACTACTTGCAATCCCAAAGGGCAAGGCAAGGGTTCAAGTGTGCAAAGCAGCAGATATAATTGGCTCTGTTATAAATATAGTCAGTCAGAAGCTGGCACCAATGTATAGTGAATGACCCCTGCAATCAAATCAACAAGCAGCTTAAACCAGCAATAGATACATGTGAAACCAAAGAATAGTTGATAAGAGGATCAAAAATAGAAGGTCCCAGTAGAATTTCAATAAAATATTTACTCAAATATTACCATCACCTCTGAATTGGAGACTATTTTCAAAAATAGATGGGCATCAGCTCAGTGTCCCACAGAATAAATGAAATGGGCTATAGTCATCCATGAGCTGGCTAGTGGCAAAAATAGAAGTCAAGGAGGCCTTATAAAACAGCCCAATGTGTATAGATAAATCAAGGGAGCAAATGTTAAAGTATATAGGGAAAAAGTGAGTTTAGGTGTTTTTGAACTATTATAACTTTTCTTTAAGTATGAAATTATTTCCTAATTTTTTGTAACAAGTAAGAAATGGTGGCTGCGCGCAGGTGGCTCATGCCTGTAATCCCAGCACTTTGGAAGGCCGAGGTGGGTGAATCACCTGAGGTCAGGAGTTTGAGATCAGCCCGGCCAACATGCCGAAACCCCATCTCTACTGAAAATACAAAAATTAGCCGGGCATGGTGGCACACACCTGTAATTCCAGCTACTCCAGAGGCTGAGACAGGAGAATCGCTTGAATCCGGGAGGCGGAGGTTATAGTGAACTGAGATCACGCCAGTGCACTAGTGCACTCCAGCCTGGGCAACAGAGCGAGACTCAGTCTCAAAAAAAAAAAAAAAAAAAAAAGGAAAAGAAATGGTTTGTTCCAGTATTTCCATATTTCCAGAAATAAACCAAATATGACTAATCCTGAACATGACAACTTTTGTGGTCTTGAATGACTTAAGTAGCAATTGTCTAGTTTTTATGTGGGACAATGGAACATATATTGCCAGAATGACCATAGGCAGATTACTTCCCACCGGAATGAACTTCTCCTGTCTGCTGCTTGTTTGTTCTTTACACTGTCCTTTGACTTAACTGGAGGTATGTTGAGGAACTATCATACTGTTTCTCTTGGAACTTTATTATCTCCCTTAGATGTTGTGATTAAGAACAACAACAGTTTTGAGCAAGTAGTAGATTCTCCCTCTTTAGCTGGGTGTCCAATGTCCAGAATAATCCTAGACAAAGATTCAAGTACATGTAGGTTGTTTGAAAGGTACAAATGGAATGCTGTGGGGAGCTGATGCCCCAACTAGCATCATCAACAGTTCTTCCTTTTCATATTTTGATCTCCACCTCGAGATGTAAAGCTGAACATAAGGTGGGAAAGAGAAGAGGGTAAGTGAGGAAGTGAAAAAGGGAAGAGAAGGCAACTAATAAAGGATGCATTATCAAGCTTGCTTCCACTATGGTCAATAAGAGCTTAATCCTGCAGAGATAATGGAAGCAACATAAAATCCATGCTTCAGAGTTATACCTCCCACACACAGGGGCAGGGATCTGGTTGAGGGCTACTCAGAGCCAGATATTAATTCCTTAGAACATCTGGGCCAGCTTAGGGAGAGAATCCTTTCCTGGCTCCAGCAAAAGTCTTTAGGAAAACAGATGCAGATGTTGGCTACTGGAAGTCTGCCAGAAAACACACAGCGTTAAGGCCAACAGGATATAGGTAGAGCACTGAAATCATCTACTACTAGGTCTGAGAAGGTCCACAGGACACACACTAGTGATCAAAGGAACTAATTAGCACTAGGGCCCAGAAAGACAACTCAAATTAAAGATGCTATATAGTTCTCCTCTTGACAAATAGACATCATCTACCTTAGTTGAAACTAGAATGCTACTACTTAGGACATTGACATTCCATCTGTAACTACTTTATACATGAAGATTCATCCTGTTTTCTACCACATTATACAATACCTGGCCCCAAATACTCCTTTTTCTCATATTGTGTTCAGTCCTGTTATTCTGAGACGAAGAAGAAGAGTGTGAAATGGGAGAAAGTATTGATGCCGGCTGGATGTGGTGGCTCACATCGTAATCCCAGCACTTTCGGAGGCTGAGGCGGGCAGATCACTTGAGGCCAGGAGTTCGAGACCAGCCTGGCCAATATGGTGAAGCCCCGTCTCTACTAAAAATACAAAAGTTAGCTAGGTGTGGTGGCACATACCTGTAATCCCAGCTACTTGGGAGGCTGAGATGGGAGAATCGCTTGAACCTGGGAGGTGAAGACTTCAGTGAGCCAAGATTGCGCCACTGCACTCCAGCCTGGGTGACAGAGCGAGAACCTGTCTCAAAAAAGAGAAAGTATTGATGTCATTTAGGGCATTAAGTTCAGCTTCTATCAATGATATACTGGGAAAAAGATGAGCCAGAAAAATGAGAAACTGCCTCCTACCTGAATAATCACTAAGAAAATCATACCAGGCAAGTCTAGGAAAACTTTGCTACTTCATAGGAGGAGGGAGCTGGTCTCATTCTTGGACCATTGATACAGATCTACTAATCTATATACAATGTTAACATCATGTTTACCACTCAGAAATTGGCCCTGGCTTGTTTTATTTTGATCTAATTTCCTTTTCATTCAGTAATTTAACAAATATTTCTTGAGTGCTTACAATGGATCTGAGATAAAAAGACTCATGCCGTTTTCTGGAGCTTGTAATTTAGTGGAGGAGGCAGATTATACCACAAATAATTACTTAGTTACAATTGTGTTAAATGCTAAGAAGGACAAGTATAGAATACTATGAGTGTGTAATACAGAGATTACTCAATCCATGCTGAAGTGTAATTTCAGGGAAGCTTTCACTGAGGAAGATTTAATCTAAGATTTGAAGAGTAGAGTTTGGCCAGGAGAAGAAGGAGCAGCTGAAGAACAGCATTTGCAAGAAGGAGTTTAGGATGTTCCTGATATTAAAAGAAAGCCAGCGTGGCCTGAGAGCAGTAGTCACAGAAAAGAGTGGCAAAGATGAGTCTGGAAGGATGTGAAGAGCAGACAAGGACAAGATTTTGGAGGATTAGGGTGGCAGAAGATAACATCAATTTTTGCTATTCTACATTTTTGCCAACATTTGTGGTTGTTAATCCTTTTAAATTTAGCCATTCTAGTGAATATAAAATGGCACCTCATTATGTTTTAATTTGCATTTCCCTGGTGTTTAACGATTTTGAGCACCTTTTCCACACCCATTCGTATAACTTCCTTTGTATCTTTAATTTGTCTTCTTATTTTTAAAATTAGGTTATATTTTATTATTAATTGTAGGAGTTCTTTATGTATTTTGGATACAAGTTCTTTGTCAGATATGTTTTGCAAATCTTTTCTCCCAACTTGTGGCTTGCCTACTCATTTTCTTAATAGTGTCTTTTAATGACCAGAAGTTTTTAAAATTATATTAACCATATCAGTTTCCAGTCACATGCATTCATCACTATAGATCTGAGTTACTACTTGATGGCACATCTCATCAGACTGAATAACTTCTTTTAACATTTCTTGTGGTGGAGGTCTGCTGGCAATGAATTTTCTGTTCTTATGTGTCTGAGAATGGCTTTATTTCACTTTAATTGTTGAAAGATAATTTTGCTGGATGTAGAATTCTGAGTTGACAATATTTTGTCTTTTGACATTTTAGTGATGTCATTCCATTGTTTTCTAGCCTCCATTATTTTCATTGAGAAGTCAGCTGATATATATATATATATATATGTGTGTATATATATACACACACACACACACACACACATATAATTATTCCTCTGTCACATGTGACTTTCCTCTGGCTGCTTTCAAGACTTTATCTTTGGTTTCAGCAGTTTGATTACGGTGTGCTTAGGTGTGGTTTTCTTTGTATTCATCCTACTTTGAATTCTTTGAGCTTTTTGGATCTGTATGTCAAAAATCTTTTATAAAATTTGACCAGTTTTCAGCCATTACTTTTTCAAGTATTTTTTTCTGCCTCAATCCTACTCATTCTAGGACTCCTGTTCTACTTCTTGTTGTTATTCAATAGGACTCTGATGCTGTTTGTTTTTCTTCAGTCTTCTTTTCCTCTCCATTCTTCAGATTGGTCCATTTCTATTAACTTATTCCCAAGTTCACTGACATTTTTTTCCTCACTGCCTCCAACCTGCTGTTGAGAACATACAGTGAATTTTTCATTTCATTTCTTTTTTTAATTATTTTTTTACTGCTCCTTGTGGAGCAGGGTTAACCCATAGGTCAATTTTTAAATTTTACTTATTGTATTTTTCAATTCCAGAATTTCTATTTAGTTTGTTTTATACTTTCTGTGTCCATGTTAAGAGGCTGTAACTGTTCATTCATTATTCATTTATCTTCTAAGTTATTATAAAAATGATAATGGCTGTTTCAAAGTCTTTTACTTCAGTATGGATTATATTTTCCTGTTTCTTCACAGGTTTAGTGATTTTTTTTATTGACTACTGTACATTATGTTTGATACATTGTAACAACCTCTACAGTTTTTCATCTTCCTCGGAAGATGAGTTTGCTCTAAAAGACAGTTAACCTGCCTGACCTCATGCTCCAAATGCTGTCTCCTACACAGTAGGCAACAGGTAAAATCTTGCACAGTCCTTTAAGCTTCCACATGCTGCTTTTCCGTAAGGCTCTCCGGAGTCACCCCCATGGATATATAGTTTAGTCATGAGCCAAGAATTTAGTCTGATTTTATATGCAGGTCTTAAAGCTCATCTCCTCTGCAGCCCACTCTTTTTCACGATTTCCCCCTAACTTTCTGGATGCTCTACTAGGCTGATATTTTGTTTTCTGACACATCAAACCAGTAAGCCATGGCTTTCTACTTCCTGAACTGCATAGAGGCTGGGGAGTTATCTCAGGCAAAACCCCACAAACCCACAAATCTCTGACTTTACAGACACCTTTGAAGGGTAGACTTCCCTCCAGTTTGTAACTATTTTTGGTCACTCTTCAGTACCTTCAAAGTATTGCTTGTTGTTGTGTTGGGTTTTATGCACTATTTTCTTTACATTTTCTTTCTTTTTTTCATTTTTAAAAATTGAGATAAACCATATAAAATTCATAATTTGAAAGTGTACAATTCTCCAGACTTTCTTGATGATAATTTTTAATAGACTTTATTTTTCAGAGCAGTTTTAGGTTCACAGCAAAATTAAGCAGAAGTTATAAAGATTTCTCATATACCCCCAGTCCACACACACGCATAGCCTCCCCTGTTATCAATAACCCCTAACAGAGTGTACACTTGTTACAATTGATGAACCTACACTAACACATCGTCACCCAACGCACATAGTTTACATTTGCGTTCACTCTTGGTGTTGTACATTCTGTAAGTTTGAATAAATTTGTATGACATATATCCACCATTATAGTATCTTACAGAGTAGTTTCACTGCCCTAAACATCTTCTAGTCTCTGCCTAATGATCTCTCCCTCCTGGCTAACTACTGTCAATCACTCATCTTTTTACTGTCTCCATAGTTTAGCCTTTTCCAGAATGTCATATCATTGGAATCATGCAGCATGAAGCCATTTCAGACTGGCTTCTTTCACTTAGTAATATGCACTTAAGTTTCCTTTGTATCTTATCATGACTTGATAGCTCATTTCCTTTTAGCACTGAGTAATGTTATTTTGTTTGGATGTATCAGAGTTTATTTATCCATTTGCCTACCGAAGGACATTTTAGTTGGTTCCAAGTTTTGGCAATTATAAATAAGGCTGCTATGTGCAGGACTTTGTGTGGACATAAGTTTTCAACTCAACTGGGCAAATACCAAAGGGCATAATTGCTGAATTATATGGTAATGGTATGGCTGTTGTTATGGTGTTGTTTTGGGGATATATGGGAAATCTCCGTAGCTTCTGCTTAATTTTAATATGAACCTAAAACTGCTCTAAAGGGTAAAGCCTATTAAAAATGATTGTAAAAAAACCCAACTGAATCATACACTTTCAAATGGTGAATTTTATCTCAAATTTTAATAAATGCAAAACAAAAAAAGAAAGAAAATATAAAGAAAACAGTGCATAAAAACCAAACAACAACCACCACTGCCAATTCATTGAAACTGCCAAACTTTCTTCCAAAGTGGCTGTACCATTTTCATCCCTACCTGCAACACATAAGGGTTCCTATTGCTCCACATCCTTGACTGCATTTGGTGTTGTCAGTGTTCTGGATTTTGGCTAATGTAATAGGTGTTGTGGTATTTCATTTAATTTGCATTTCCCTGATGACATAGGATGTGGAATTTTTTTTTTTTACTATACTTTAAGTTTTAAGGTACATGTGCACAATGTGCAGGTTTGTTACATATGTATACATGTGCCATGTTGGCGGGCTGCACCCATTAACTCGTCATTTAACATTAGGTATATCTCCTAATGCTATCCCTCCCCACCCTCCCCACCCCACAACAGGCCCTGGGGTGTGATGTTCCTCTTCCTGTGTCCAAGTGTTCTCATTGTTCAATTCCCACCTATGAGTGAGAACATGTGGTGTTTGGTTTTTGGTCCTTGCGATAGTTTGCTGAGAATGATGGTTTCCAGCTTCATCCATGTCCCTACAAAGGACATGAACTCATCATTTTTTATGGCTGCATAGTATTCCATGGTGTATATGTGCCACATTTTCTTAATCCAGTCTATCATTGTTGGACATTTGGCTTGGTTCCAAGTCTTTGCTATTGTGAATAGTGCTGGAATAAACATACGTGTGCATGTGTCTTTATAGCAGCATGATTTATACTCCTTTGGGTATATACCCAGTAATGGGATGGCTGGGTCAAATGGTATTTCTAGTTCTTGATCAGTGAGGAATCGCCACACTGACTTCCACAATGGTTGAACTAGTTTATAGTCCCACCAACAGTGTAAAAGTGTTCCTATTTCTCCACATCCTCTCCAGCACCTGTTGTTTCCTGACTTTTTAATGATCGCCATTCTAACTGGTGTGAGATGGTATCTCATTGTGGTTTTGATTTGCATTTCTCTGATGGCCAGTGATGATGAGCATTTTTTCATATGTCTGTTGGCTGCATAAATGTCTTCTTTTGAGAAGTGTCTGTTCATATCCTTCACCCACTTTTTGATGGGGTTGTTTGTTTTTTTCTTGTAAATTTGTTTAAGTTCTTTGTAGATTCTGGATATTAGCCCTTTGTCAGATGAGTAGATTGCAAAAATTTTCTCCCATTCTGTAGGTTGCCTGTTCACTCTGATGGTAGTTTCTTCTGCTGTGCGGAAGCTTTTTAGTTTAATTAGATCCCATTTGTCAATTTTGGCTTTTGTTGCCATTGCTTTTGGTGTTTTAGACATGAAGTCCTTGCCCATGCCTATGTCCTGAATGGTATCGCCTAGGTTTTCTTCTAGAGTTTTTATGGTTTTAGGTCTAACATTTAAGTCTTTAATCCATCTTGAATTAATTTTTGTATAAGGTGTAAGGAAGGGATCCAGTTTCAGCTTTCTACATATGGCTAGCCAGTTTTCCCAGCACCATTTATTAAATAGGGAATCCTTTCCCCATTTCTTGTTTTTCTCAGGTTTGTCAAAGATCAGATAGTTGCAGATGTGCGGCGTTATTTCTGAGGGCTCTGTTCTGTTCCATTGATCTATGTCTGTTTTGGTACCAGTACCATGCTGTTTTGGTTACTGTAGCCTTGTAGTATAGTTTGAAGTCAGGTAGTGTGATGCCTCCAGCTTTGTTCTTTTGGCTTAGGATTGCCTTGGCAATGTGGGCTCTTTTCTGGTTCCATATGAACTTTAAAGTAGTTTTTTCCAATTCTGTGAAGAAAGTCATTGGTAGCTTGATGGGGATGGCATTGAATCTATAAATTGCCTTGGGCAGTATGGACATTTTCATGATATTGATTCTTCCTACCCATGAGCATGGAATGTTCTTCCATTTGTTTGTATCCTCTTTTATTTCATTGAGCAGTGGTTTGTAGTTCTCCTTGAAGAGGTCCTTCACGTCCCTTGTAAATTGGATTCCTAGGTATTTTATTCTCTTTGAAGCAATTGTGAATGGGAGTTCACTCATGATTTGACTCTCTGTTTGTCTGTTATTGGTGTATAAGAATGCTTGTGATTTTTGCACATTGATTTTGTATCCTGAGACTTTGCTGAAGTTGCCTATCAGCTTAAGGAGATTTTGGGCTGAGATGATGGGGTTTTCTAGATATACAATGATGTCATCTGCAAACAGGGACAATTTGACTTCCTCTTTTCCTAATTGAATACTCTTTATTTCCTTCTCCTGCCTGATTGCCCTGGCCAGGACTTCCAACACTATGTTGAATAGGAGTGGTGAGAGAGGGCATCCCTGTCTTGTGCCAGTTTTCAAAGGGAATGCTTCCAGTTTTTGCCCATTCAGTATGATATTGGCTGTAGGTTTGTCATAGATAGCTCTTATTATTTTGAGATAAGTCCCATCAATACCTAATTTATTGAGAGTTTTTAGAATGAAGAGTTGTTGAATTTTGTCAAAGGCCTTTTCTGCATCTATTGAGATAATCATGTGGTTTTTGTCATTGGTTCTGTTTATATGCTGGATTACGTTTATTGATTTGAGTATGTTGAACCAGCCTTGCATCCCAGGGATGAAGCCCACTTGATTGTGGTGGATAAGCTTTTTGATGTGCTGCTGGATTCGGTTTGCCAGTATTTTATTGAGGATTTTTGCACAGATGTTCATCAGGGATATTGGTCTAAAATTCTCTTTTTTTGTTGTGTCTCTGCCAGACTTTGTTATCAGGATGATGCTGGCCTCATAAAAAGAGTTAGGGAGGATTCCTTCTTTTTCTATTGATTGGAATAGTTTCAGAAGGAATGGTACCAGCTCCTCCTTGTACCTCTGGTAGAATTCGGCTGTGAATCCATCTGGTCCTGGACTTTTTTTGGTTGGTAAGCTATTAATTATTGCCTCAATTTCAGAGCCTGTTATTGGTCTATTCAGAGATTCAACTTCTTCCTGGTTTAGTCTTGGGAGGGTGTATGTGTTGAGGAATTTTTCCATTTCTTCTAGATTTTCTAGTTTATTTGTGTAGAGGTGTTTATAGTATTCTCTGATTGTAGTTTGTATTTCTGTGGGATCAGTGGTGATATCTCCTTTATCATTTTTTATTGTGTCTATTTGATTCTTCTCACTTTTCTTCTTTATTAGTCTTGCTAGCAGTCTATCAATTTTGTTGATCCTTTCAAAAAACCAGCTCCTGGATTCATTGATTTTTTGAAGGGTTTTTTGTGTCTCTATTTCCTTCAGTTCTTCTCTGATCTTAGTTATTTCTTGCCTTCTGCTAGCTTTTGAATGTGTTTGCTCTTGCTTCTCTCGTTCTTTTAATTGTGATGTTAGGATGTCAATTTTAGATCTTTCCTGCTTTATCTTGTGGGCATTTAGTGCTATAAATTTCCCTCTACACACTGCTTTGAATGTGTCCCAGAGATTCTGGTATGTTGTGTCTTTGTTCTCGTTGGTTTCAAAGAACATCTTTATTTCTGCCTTCATTTCGTTTTGTACCCAGTAGTCATTCAGGAGCAAGTTGTTCAGTTTCCATGTAGTTGAGCAGTTTTGAGTGAGTTTCTTAATCCTGAGTTTTAGTTTGATTGCACTGTGGTCTGAGAGACAGTTTGTTATAATTTCTGTTATTTTACATTTGCTGAGGAGTGCTTTACTTCCAACTATGTGGTCAATTTTGGAATAGGTGTGGTGTGGTGCTGAAAAGAATGTATATTCTGTTGATTTTGGGTGGAGAGTTCTGTAGATGTCTATTAGATCTGCTTGGTGCAGAGCTGAGTTCAATTCCTGGATATCTTTGTGAACTTTCTGTCTCGTTGATCTGTCTAATGTTGACAGTGGGTTGTTAAAGTCTCCCATTATTATTGTGTGGGAGTCTAAGTCTCTTTGTAGGTCTCTAAGGACTTGCTTTATGAATTTTATTTTTTTTAATATATTTTTTGCCATCTGTGTATCTTCTTTAGTGAGGTGTCTGTTAAGATCTTTGGCCCATTTTTAAATTAGGATATTTGTTTTTTTATTGTGAAGTTTCAACAATTCTTTGTATATTTTGAATAACAGTCCTTTAGCAGATATATTTTTGCAAGTATTTTCTCCCAGTGTGTGACTTGCTTTTAATATAAATAAATATATATATACGTATATACACACACATACATATATACATATATATATATTTAAAGACAAGGTCTTGCTCTGTTGCCCTGGCTATAGTAAAGTGGTGCCGTCATGACTCACTGCAGCCTTTAACTGCTGGGCACAAGCGATCCTCCCATCTCAGCCTCCAGAATAGTTGGGACTACAGGTGGGACATGCCACCATGCCTAGCTAATTTGTGTATTTTTGTAGAGATGGGGTTTGGCCATGTTGCTTTTATTCTCTTGACAGTGTCTTTCACAGAGCAGAAAGTTCTAATGAAGTTCAGTTTATCAATTATTTATTTCATAAATCATGCCTTTGGTGTGTCTAAAAAGACATCATCATACCCATAGTCACTTAGATTTTTTTCTATGTTATCTTCTAGGAGTCCTATAGTTTTGCATTTTACATTTAGGTCTGTGGCCAGTTTTGAATTAATTTTTGTGAAGGGTATTATGTCTGTATCTAGATTCAATTTTTTTGCATGTGTATGTCCAGTTATTTCAGCACTATTTGTTGAAAAGATTATCTTTGATCCATTATGTTATCTTTGCTCCTTTATCAAACATCTGTTGGCTGTGTTTATGTGGCTCTATTTCTGTGTTCTCTGATCTGTTCCATTGATTTATTTGTTTATTTTTTCACCAATACCACACTGTGTTCATCACTATAGCTTCATAATAAGTCTTAAAGTCAGCTAGTGTCAGTTTTCTAACTTTGTTCTTCTCCTTCAATGTTGTGTTGGCTATTCTGGGTCTCTTCTCCATGTAAACTTTAGGATAAATTTGTTTATATCTACAATATAACATGCTTGGATTTTTTTCCAGTTTTTTTATTGCGGTAAATTATACACAACATAAAATTTGCCATCTTAACCACTTTTAAGTGTACACTTCAGTGTTAAATATCTTCATAATACTGTGCAACCATCACCATCATCCATTTATAACTCTGCATCTTGTAAACTCAAAACTCTAAACCCGTTAAACAATAACCCTCCATTCTCCACTTCCCCCAACTCCTAGAAACCACCTTTCTATTTTCTGTCTCTACGATTTTGACTAATGTAAATATCTCATGTAAACGGAATCAAACAGTTTTAGTGAATGGTGCATTTCACTTAGCATACTGTCCTCAAGTTTCATCCATATTATAGCATGTGTCAGAATTTCCTTCCTTTTTAAGAGTGAATTATGTTCCATTGTATGTATATATCATATTTTGCGTATTCACTCATCTGTTGATGGGTACTTGGGTTGCTTCCATGGTTTAGCTATTGTGAATACTGCCACTATGAACAACAGTGTACAAATGTCTCTTCAAGACCCTTCTTTCAATTATTTTGGGTATATACTCAAAAGTGGAATTGCTGGATCATATGGTAATTCTATTTTTAATTTTTTGAGTAACTTCCATACTGATTTAAACAGTGGCTACACCATTTTACATTCCATCAACAGTGTACAAGAGTTCCAATTTCCCCACGTCATTGCCAACATTTTTATATAATAACCGTCATAATGAATATGAAGTTGTATCTTACTGTAGTTTTGATTTGCATTTCCCTAATGATTGAGATGTTGTGCATCTTTTCATGTGCTTGTCGGTCATTTACATATCTTCTTCAGAGGAATGTATACTCAAGTCTTTTGCCCACTTTTGAATTGTGTTGTTTGGATTTTTGATGTTGAGTTCTGTATTGTTTTATTATCTCAAAAGTTTAAATAAGACGGTCTGCTGCTATACTTGTTCTTGCTGTCCACTGTATTAGCACTTTCACTGATGTGCTTTGGAAGTTGATCCATGAATTTCTTAAACTTTTTGCTGGAATTCCTTTACAGGGGTCTGATTAGATGGTGGAAAGTAGACTGAGACAACCTTCAAGTGACCATGTCATTGTTTTCTTGCTATGTCTTTGGCTTGATGATTAAGATATAATTCTTTTTAAAACCAAATGGCATTTGTTATTATGTTTCCCAAATTAGGAATCTATTTTAGTTAATATTTTAAAGAAACACAAAGGCATAACAAATACTATCATTGTTTTTACTCCAGAGTGTTAATGAATGTAAAGAGGTTAGAGAGATGTAGTGTTTAATTAATGATGCTTATTTTAACTATATTTAATATGAGTGATTTTTCATTGTCTTTAAAGAGGAATAATGCTTATTGATTAGAGGTGAGAAATGATGGTTAAGACACTGATTCTGTGTCAAGATCTTTGACTACATTATGCATTGTACATATAATTTCATTTTTCATGAATGCCTTAGTTTTCCTACTATAAAATAAAGACAATGATGAATAAAAAAGAAGAAGAAGTTTCTCTACATATTCTGGATATTAATCCTTTATCAGATATATGACTTGCAAATATATTCTCCCATTCTGTGGATTGCCCTTTTACTCTATTTATATTGTCATTTGAGGTAGAAAAATTTTAAATTTTCATCAAGTCCAAGTTGTCTATTTTTTTATTTTTCTTCTTCTTGTTCTTCATCTTTTTTTTATGAGTCAGGATCTCACTATGTTGCCCAGGCAAGTCTCGAATTCCTGGGCTCAACTGATCCACCTGCCTCGGCCTGCCAAATTGTTGGGATTACAGGCATGAGCTACCGTGTTCAGCCTCCACTTTTTTGTTGTTGTTGCCTGTGTTTTTGGTGTCATGTCCAAGAAATCCTTGCCAAATCCAGCGTTGTGAAACATGTTCCTTACATTTTTCTTCTAAAAAATATTTTATAGTTTTAGGTATTTAATCCATGTTGAGTTAATTTTTGTATACAGTGTTAGATAAGGATCCAACTTCATTCTTTTGCAAGTGGATGTTGAGTTTTTCCAGCACAATTTGTTGAAAAGACCATATATATGAGGGTTTATTTCTGAGCTCTCTATTTTATTTCATGGGCTACATGTCTGTCTTTATGCCAGTACCACACTCTGTTGATTACTGTAACTGTGTAGTAAGTTTTGAAATCAGGACGTGTGAGTCCTCCAGCTTTGTCTGTCTTTTTCAAGATTGTTTTGGCTATTTAAAGTTCCTTGAGATTCCATATGAATTTTAGAATGGGTTTTTCTATTTCTCAAAAAATGTCATTGGGATTTTGATAGGGATTGCATTGAATCTATAGATCACTCTGGACAGTATTGATCTTAACAATATTACGTCTTCCAGTCCATGAGCATTTATTTATATCTTCTTTAACTTATTTGAGTAAGTTTTGCAGTTTTCATTATACAAACCATTTACCTCCTTGGGTAAGTTAGTTACTAAGTATTTTATTCTTTTTGATGCTATTGTAAATGGAATTGTATTTATAATTTCCTTCTTAGATTCTCCTTCTCCTTCTTCTTCTTCTTTTGAGACAGGGTCTTGGCTCTGTAGCCCAGGCCGGAGAGCAGTGGCATGACCACGGCTCACTGTAGCCTCTACCTCCCAGGCTCAAGCAATCCTAACACCTCAGCCTCATCAGTAGCTGGGACTACAGGCACACACTATTACACCTAATTTTTTCAATTTTTTTGTAGAGACAGGGTCTCACTAAGTTGCCCAGGCTGGTCTCAAACTCCTGAGCTCAATGACCTTCCACCTCAGCCTCCCAAAGTGATGGGATTACAGGTGTAAGCCACCACACCCAGCTTCTTCATTGTTAATGTATAGAAAGGCACCTAATTTTTGTGCTGACTTTGTATCCTGTTACTTTGCTGAATTCATTTATTAGCTCTAACAGTTGTGTGTGTAATCCTTAGGGTTTTCTACATATAAAATCATTCATCTGCAAACACAGATAATTTAACTTCTTGCTTTCTGATTTGGAAGCCTTTTATTTCTTTTTCTTGCCTAATTGCTCCAGCTAGAACTTAGTACTATGTTTATAGAAGTGGCAAAAGTGGGTAAACTTGTCTTGTACCTGGTCTTGCAGGAAAAGCTTTCAGTTTTTCACCACTGAGTATGGTGTTTGCTGTGGGTTTTTCACACATAGCTTTTATTATGTTGAGGTAATTTCCTTCTATTGCTAGTTTGTTGAGTGTTTTTATCATGAAGGGGTGTTGGAGTTTGTCGAATGCTTTTTCTACATCAATCAAGATGATCATGTGTTTTTTCCATTCATTCTGTTAATGTGGTGTATTCCATTGATTGATTTTCATATATGGAACCATTGTTGTAGTCTAGAAAAAAAAACCACATGGCCATGGTGTATAATCCTTTTTTATATGTTACTAAATTCAGTTCGCTGGTATTTTGTTGACGATTTTATATCAATGCTGATATGGTTTGGATGTGTGTCCTCCTTCAAATCTCATGTTGAAATGTGATCCCCAATGTTGCAGGTGGGGTCAAGCACTATTCCCTTGGTGATGAGGGAGTTCTCACTCAGTTAGTTTACATGAGAGCTGGTTGTTTATTTTTTTGTTTATTTAATTTTTTTACTCAGATCATTTCTTCTCCAGAAGTTTTCATTTGGTTGTTTAAAGGATCCTGGCTCCTCCTCCTCTCTCACTCTCTCTCTCACCATGTGATACATCAGCTCCCCCTTTGCCTTCCTAAGGCCTCACCATAGACAGATATGGCACTATGCTTTTTGTACAGCCTGCAGAACCATAAGCCAAAATAAACCTCTTTCTTTATAAATTTCCTAGTCTCAGGTATTCCTTTACTGCAACACAAAACAGACTAACACAAATGTTCATAATACTTTAATCTCTGAAATTTATAATGAGTTATAACACTCTAATTTGAACTATACCAGCTTAACTTCAATAACATGCAAAAATTCCACTCCTTTACAGCTCTGTCTCCACCCTTTGGTTGATGATGTCACAAAATTACATTTTACAGATTGTGTGCCCCAAAATATAAACTAACAAGTCTTTTTTTTTTTTTTAATGCAGTCTCACTCTGTCACCCAGGCTGGAGTACAGTGGTGCAATCTCAGCTCACTGCAACCTCTGCCTCCCAGGTTCAAGTGATTCTTCCACTTCAGCCTCCCAAGTAGCTGGGATTACAGGTGCCCACCAGCACACCTGCCTAATTTTTGTATTTTTAGTAGAGACGGGGTTTCACCACATTGGCCAAGCTGGTCTCAAACTCCTGATCTTAAGTGATTTTCCCACCATGGCTTCCCAAAGTGCTGGGATTACAGGCATAAGCCTCCATGCCTGACCATAAATGAATAATTATTTTAAATGCACTATTCTCTTAAATTGTGTAGAAAACACAATATGGGGTTGTAAACCAAAGTTACAATAATACTAAAAAGTGTTAGTCTTTTAAAGCATGTAGAAGACAAAAAGTGAAGTTACAAACCATTGTTACAATAATACTAGCTTTTATAATTGCCATAAATTTACCTTTATTTAGATCTGTATTTGTTCATATGGCTTTGAGTTGCTGTTGAGTGTCCGATCATTTCATCCTGCAGGACTCCCTTGAGTGTGTTTTTCTTATTTTGTCTCACTAGTGATACTTTGAGCATTTCTTGCAGGGCAAGTCCAGTGGTAACAGGCTCCCTCAGTTTTTATTTACCTGGAAAGGTCTTAATTTCTGCCTCACTTTTGAAGGATAGTTTTGCTGAATATAGGATTCTTGGTTGACAGACTTCCCCCTGCCTGCCTTTTAGCACTTTGAATATAATGGCCCACTGCCTTCTGACCTTCAAAGGTCCTGATGAGAAACCTTCTAATAATCTTATTGAGGATCCCTTACATGTGATGAGTCACTTTTCTCTTGCTTCTTTAAATATTCTCTCATTGTTTATGGTTTCTAAAAGTTTAATTACAATGTGTCTCAGTGTGGATCTCTGAGTTCATCTTACTTAGAGTTTTTTGAGCTTCTTGGATGTTTATACTCATGTCTTTCATTTAATTTGGGAAGTTTTCAGCCATTATTTGTTCAAATATTCTCTCTGCCCCAACTCTCTCTCTCTCCTCTTTCTGAAATTACCATAATACACACTTTCGTCCACTTGATTGTGTCCCACAGGTCCCTTTGGCTCACTTTTCTTCAATCTTTATTCTTTCTGTTCCTCAGACTCAATACTTTCCATTGTCCTTCTTCACATTCACTGATTCTTCCTTCTGCCGACACAAACCTGCCTTTTCTTTCTTTCTTTCTTTCTTTTTTTTTTTTTTGAGACATAGTCTTGCTCTGTCCTCTTAGTAAAATTTTTATTTCAGTTATTGTACTTTCAGCTTTAGAATTTCTTTTTGGGCCAGGCGCAGTGGCTCACGCCTGTAATCCCAGCACTTTGGGAGGCCAAGGCGGGCGGATCACAAAGTCAGGAGATTGAGACCATCCTGGCTAACACGGTGAAACCCCATCTCTACTAAAAAAAAAAATACAAAAAATTAGCCTGGCATGGTGGTGGGTGCCTGTAGTCCCAGCTACTCAGGAGGCTGAGGCAGGAGAATGCATGAACCCAGGAGGCAGAAGTTGCAGTGAGCCAAGATTGTGCCACCGCACTCCAGCCTGGGCAACAGAGCGAGACTCCGTCTCAAAAAAAAAAAGGCCGAGCGCGGTGGCTCACGCCTGTAATCCCAGCACTTTGGGAGGCCGAGGCAGGCAGCTCACGAGGTCAGGAGATTGAGACCATCCTGGCTAACACGGTGAAACCCCGTCTCTACTAAAAATACAAAAAATTAGCTGGGCGTGGTGGCTGGTGCCTGTAGTCCCAGCTACTCGGGAGGCTGAGGCAGGAGAATGGCGTGAACCTGGGAGGCGGAGCTTGCAGTGAGCCGAGATCGCGCCACTGTACTCCAGCCTGGGCGACAGAGCGAGACTCCATCTCAAAAAAAAAAAGAAAAAAAAAAGAATTCCTTTTTGGTTTCTTTTTAGGTTTGCTGTTTTTAGATTAATATTTCCATTTTATTTATACATTATTTTCTTGATTTTTTCCCCCACACCTTCCTTTAGTGATTTGAGCATCTTTAAGACAGTTGTTTTAGAAGAATCATTTGAGCCTGGAGGGAAGAGGTTGCGGGGAGCTGAGATCACATCACTGCACGCCAGCCTGGGTGACTGAGAAGACTTTCTCAAAAAAAAAAAAAAAAAAAAAGTTGTTTTATTTATTTATTTATTTATTTATGAGATGGAGTTTCGCTCTTGTTGCCCAGTCTGGAGTGCAATGGTATGATCTCAGCTCACCGCAACCTCCACCTTCCAGGTTCAAGGGATTCTCCTGCCTCAACCTTCTGAGTAGCTGGGATTACAAGCATGCGCCACCACACCTGGCTAATTTTTTGTATTTTTAGTAGAGACGGGGTTTCTCCATGTTGGTCAGGCTGGTGTAGAAATCCCAACCTCAGGTGATCCACCTGCCTCGGCCTCCCAAAGTGCTGGGATTACAGGTGTGAGAAAAGACAGATGTTTTAAAGTCTCTGTTTGGTATATTTGCTATCAGGTCTTTTTCAGGGACAATTTCTGTTGCTTTATTATTATTATTTTTTGAATAGGCCAAACTTTTCTGTTTCTTTGTATAACTAATTTTTTTTCTTTTGTTGAAAACTGGACAGTTGGATCTAATAATGTGGTTAACTCTGGAAAGAAGATGCTCACCCTTTCCCAAGGTTTGCTATTTTTATTACTGTTTATTTATTTTTATTTGGGTAGGCAGTCTCTGTGCCAAGAATCATCTGAGATGTGAATTTTTTTAACTTTTTTTTTTTTTTTGAGACAGAGTCTCACTCTGTCGCCTAGGTTGGAGTGTAGTGGCGCGATCTTGGCTCACTGCAACCTCCATCTCCTGGGTTCAAGTGATTCTCCTGCCTCAGCCTCCCAAGTAGCTGGGACTACAGGCACATGCCACCATGCCTGGCTAATTTTTTGTATTTTTAGTAGAGACGGGGTTTCACCGTGTTGGTCAGGATGGTCTCGATCTCCTGACCTCGTGATCTGCCTGCCTTGGCCTCCCAAAGTGCTGGGATTACAGGCGTGAGCCACCATGCCTGGCAAATTTTTTTAACTTTTAAGTTCAGGGGTACATGTACAGGTTTGTTACACAGCTAAACTTGTGTCATGGGGGTTTGTTGTACAGATCATTTCATCACCCAAGTGTTAAGCCTAGTATCCATTAGTTATTTGTCCTAATCCTCTCCCTCCTCCCACCCTCCACCCTCTGGTAGGCCCCAGTGTCTGTTCCCCTCTATGTGTCCATGTGTTCTCATCACTTAGCTCCCATTTATAAGTGAGAACATGTGGTATTTGGTTTTCTGTTCCTGTGTTAGTTTGCTAAGGATAATGGCCTCTAGCTTCATCCATGTTCCTGCAAAGGACCTGATCTTGTTCTTTTTTATGGCTGCACAGTATTCCATGGTGTATATGTACCACCTTTTCTTTATCAGTCTGCCATTGATGGGCATTTATGTTGATTCCGTGTCCTTGCTACTGTGAATAGTACTGCAATGAACATATGCATGCATGTGTCTTTTTTTTTTTTTTGAGATGGAGTTTCACTCTTGTTGCCCAGGCTGGAGTGAGTGCAGTGCCGTGAACTCAGTTCACTGCAACCTCTGCCTCCCAGGTTCAACGATTCTCATGCCTCAGCCTCCCGAGTAGCTGGGATTATAGGCACCGGCCAACATGCCCAGCTAATTTTTTGTACTTTTAGTAGAGATGGGGTTTCGCCATGTTGGCCAGGCTGGTCTTGAACTCCTGACCTCAGATGATCTGCCTGCCTCGGCCTCCCAAAGTACTGGGATTACAGGCATGAGTCAACACACCCGGCCTGCATGTGTCTTTATGATAGAACAATTTCTATTCATTTGGGCCTATATCTAATAATGGGATTGCTGGGTCAAATGGTAGTTCTGTTTTTAGGTCTTTGAGGAACCACCACACTGCTTTCCACAATGAGTGAACTAATTTACACTCCCATCAACAACATATACGTTTCTTCTTCTCTGCAACCTTGCCAGCATCTGTTATTTTTTGACTTTTTAATAATAGCCATTCTGACTGGTGTGAGATGGTGTCTCATTGTGGTTTTGATTTGCATTTCTCTAGTGATCAGTGATGTTGAGTTTTTTCTCATATGCTTATTGGCCACATGTATGTCTTCTTTTGAAAAATGTCTATTTATGTCCTTTGCCCACTTTTAATGTTTTCTTTTCCTTGCAAATTTGTTTAGGTTCCTTATATATGCTGGAAATGAGGCTTTTTTCCAGATGGATAGTTTGCAAAAATTTTCTCCCATTTTGTAGGTTGCCTGTTTACTCTGTTGACAGTTTATTTTGCTGTGCAGAAGCTCTTTCATTTAATTAGATCCTATTTGTCAAATTTTGCTTTTGTTGCAATTGCTTTTGGTGTCTTTGTCATGAAATCTTTTCCCGTTTCTGTGTCCACAATGGTAATTGCCTAGGTTGTCTTCCATAGTTTTTATAGTTTTGGGTTTTATGTTTAAGAATTTAATCCACCTTGAGTTGATTTTTGTATACAATGTAAGGAAGGGGTCCAGTTTCAATCTCTGCATATGGTGAGCCAGTTATCCCAGCACCATTTATTGAATAGGGAGTTCTTTCCCCATTGCTTGTTTTTGTCAGTTTTGTCAAAGATCAGATGGTTGCAGGTGTGCCACCTTATTTCTGGGCTCTCTATTCTGTTCCATTGGTCTATGTGTCTGTTTTTGTACCAGTTGATGTAGAAACTTAAGGTCCTCTCAGATCTTTTCTGAGATTTTCCCTGTGCATGCATGGTCACTTTCTGCTTTTCCCCATATGTGTAGTTATGTTTCAATGTCTTAGTCTTTCAAGTCTGGATCCCAAAAGAAGAAAAAAGAGAAAAATGAAGGGGAGAAAGGAAGGACATCAACCACTTAAATGCCAGTCCTTTCAATCCCTTGGAAGTCACTTCAGCTGGAGTGGGAGGGGCTTGCCACAATTGGGGAAGATGCGACAACAATGGCAGCCAACCTCTTTGTCTGCACCTCTATGGTCAGAAGCAGTAATCAGCAATCATGGCTTAGATGCCTAATATTTGAAGGACAGGGACCTTTTTCCCCACCTGGGCTCCCACAAGATGTTTGCAAGGTGCTCTAGGAACACATGCACAAACTGCCTGCCAAGTGGCTCGGGGTGGAGGATGGTTACCTGCTATTGTATTCAGGAGCTGAATTTGACCAAATTTAAACTGACTTTAGCATCCAAGCCTTCTCCTGGATGGTGCAAGCCTTCAATAGACTCTAGAATTTCAAAATAGTTTCATCAGACAAATTCTGCCAGTGCAATTGTTGTCAGGTTGGGAGACAGATTCCTGGTGCCTTCTACTCTGTCATCTTCCCAGAATCCTGTATCCAGTAGCTGGGATTTTCACTGGGAATGTATTGAATCTATAAAGTCAGGAAGAACTGACATCTTAATAATATTAAGTCTTCCTCAGTATGGCGATTCCTCAAGGATCTAGAACTAGAAATACCATTTGACCCAGCCATCCCATTACTGGGTATATACCCAAAGGATTATAAATTATGCTGCTCTAAAGACACATGCACACGTATGTTTATTGCGGCACTATTCACAATAGCAAAGACTTGGAACCAAGCCAAATGTCCAACAATGATAGACTGGATTAAGAAAATGTGGCACATATACACCATGGAATACTATGCAGCCATAAAAAATGATGAGTTCATGTCCTTTGTAGGGACATGAATGAAGCTGGAAACCATCATTCTCAGCAAACTATTGCAAGGACAGAAAACCAAACACCGCATGTTCTCACTCATAGGTGGGAATTGAACAGTGAGAACACTTGGACACAGGAAGGGGAACATCACACACGGGGCATGTCGTGGGGTGGGGGAGGGGGGAGGGATAGCATTAGGAGATATACCTAATGTAAATGACGAGTTAATGGGTGCAGCACACCAACATGGCACGTGTATACCTATGTAACAAATCTGCATGTTGTGCACATGTACCCTAGAACTTAAAGTATAATAAAAAAATAATACAATATTAAGTCTTCCTATTCATGAACAATAAATAGCTCTTGATTTATTTCTTCAATTTCTTCCATCAGAGTTTTGTATTTTCCTTCATATAGATTATATGCATATTTTATTAGATTTATATCTAAGTATTTCATTTTTGGTGGTGCTAACGTAAATGGTACGATGCTTTTAATTTCACATTCTACTAGTTTACTGCTGGTATATTTAGCTGGTATATAGGATAGTGATTGAAATTTTTATATTAACTTTGTATCCTGCAATCTTGCTATATTGTTTATTAGTTCCAGAAGGTTTTTTTGTAAATTCTTTTGGATTTTTACATAGAAAATCATGTCTTCCGTGAACAAAGAGTTTTTATTTCTTCTGTCCAAATCTATATAACTTTTATTTCCTTTTTTTTCTTATTTCATTAGCTAAGAGTTCTAGTACAACATTGAAAAGGAGTGGTGAAAGGGAACATTCTGGCCTTGTACCTGATCTTAGCAAGAAAGCTTCCAGTTTCTTACCTTAAGTATGTTGTTAGCTTCAGGCTTTCTGTAGATGTTCTTTATCAAGTTGAAGACATTCTCCTCTATTCCTACTTCGCTGAAAGTTTTTTTTTTTTTTTTTTTTTTTTTTTTTTTTTTTTTTTTGAGATGGGGCCTCACTTTATTGCTCAGGCTGGAATTCAGTGGCGTGATCATGGTTCACTGCAGCCTCGACCTCCTGGGCTCAGGTGATACCTCCTGAGGAGCTGGGACTATAGGTGCATGCCACCACACCCAGATAATTTTTGGATTTTTTGTAGAGAATTTTCGCTGGGCGCGGTGGCTCACGCCTATAATCCCAGCACTTTGGGAGGCTGAGGTGGGTGGATCACCTGAGGTGAGGAGTTTGAGACCAGCCTGGCCAACATGGCGAAACCCCATCTCTACTAAAAATACACAAAATTAGCTGGGCGTGGTGGTGGATGCCTGTATAGTCCCAGCTACTCAGGAGGCTGAGGCAGGAGAATAGTGTGAACCCGGGAGGTGGAGCTTGCAGTAAGCCTATATCGCGCCACTGCACTCCAGCCTGGGCGACAAAGCGAGACTCCGTCTCAAGAAAAAAAAAAAAAAAAAGGAAAGAAAGAAAGGAAACAAGGAGACAATAGAGGACAGACAGGGCAAGAAGCATTAAAAGACATTCCTCTTAGTAAATATGAATTAACAGAGACCAGTTTTAAAGTACGAATTCTCTAAGAAGATAGTTAAAATTTCAGTCATACCTTAAATCAGATTATTCAAATCAATCATATAGTGATATACCAAAATATTACTAAGCAGATGCTTTGATAGTTAAGAAAAGAGAAGGAAGAAGAAACTTTGCAAAGGGAAGGTCTAGATAGGGGAAGAATTTTGAGAGCTTTCAGGCAGGAAGAAGGGGCTAATTACCTGGACGACAGGGATACTGAAAAAGCATGAAGGCATGAAGGAGATTGTTAATGACAAACTTTACCTCCCTTATAATTTTGCCTAAAACCATGGAGGTATCAGATGTTTGACTGGCTTGAAAACCTGTAACTTTCATTTTCTTTTATTCATACCTGCATTCCCATGCATCGTATTTAAATAAATATTCTTAAAAAGTAAAAACAAAAAATGAAATTTCCTCAGCCATTTATATTCCTTCGACTCTAGCCTCTTGTCATAAATGCTTAGCTTTACTATCTTCCTTCTTTTCTCGTCCTCTTTTACTTTTTGCTGCCCCATTCTTTGATGGAACAAAATCCTATTTCCTTGTATTTTTTTACACACAGCAATTCATGTTTCTCTAGTCTTTACCCCAAAATCAGATCTGGGGCTATGGAGATTCAAAAGCTCAGCTAATTATTTGAAAACCTTGTGTTTAAAACTCTGGCCATTAGAAAAGATCCATATCCTAGTATTAGAGGAGGTGTTTATTCTGTTATTACATTTTCTCTTTGGAGTGTTTTGCAAAGCTGCTGCACACATTGTTTTCTAAGAGTAGACTGAAAAAAAGACCAAACACATTATTAATTGTGGTAATTTTCTTGCTCATCTTTCTGTTCTGGGAAATGACTATAGCTTTTCTGCCTTTAGAGGGGTATTAGCTCCACTGCTCTCTTTAAGCTGTGCTTTTGGATTTGTGCTAGGCCTTGCTGGGTAGCTAAGCTAGTTCAAAGGGGCAGCATATGCAGTAAGATCTATGGAAGAAGCAGTACTTCCAGGGTGTCGGTTGTTACATCTTCCTCTTCTACCTCACTACCCTAACTTACCATCAGAACTAAGAAGAAACTTTACTTATATGGATGAACAAAAGAACAAAATAATCAACACTCAAAAATCAGAAACTAATTTAAAAATTAGCAATATAACCAATTAGAAAATGTAACAATAAAATATATTCAAAATAGTAAAGAACAAAACACCCAAGAATAAAAATAACTGTAGAAGATATATATGAAGAAAACTTTAAAACTTTCCTACAGGACATAACAAAAGACTGATTTCAATAGTGGCATACCACATAATCACTTTCTTTCCTCCTCTACAGCTAGAGATAACTATATGATATATTTCTGTCCAATGAGACAATAGAGTTAATGTGTATTTGCTTTGCAAACACTAAGAGTGCTGCTCTCAGCTTTTTCTTTTTTGTTTTGAGATCTTCTCGTTCTGTCACCCAGGCTGGAGTGCAGTTGTGCTTGATCATGGCTCACTGCAGCCTCAACCTCCTGGGTTCAAGCAATGCTTTTGCCTCAGCCTCCTGAGTAGCTGGGACTTCAGGTACATGCCACCATGCCTGGCTAATTTTTTTTTTTTTTTTTTTGAGACAGAGGCTCTCTCTTGTTGCCCAAGCTGGAGTGCAGTGGTACCATTTTGGCTCACTGCAACCTCCGCCTCCTGGGTTCAAGTGATTCTCCTGCCTCAGCCTCCCGAGTAGCTGGGATTACGGACATGTACCACCACACCTGGCTAATTTTGTATTTTTATTAGAGACAGGGTTTCTCCATGTTGGTCAGGCTGGTCTCGAACTCCTGATCTCAGGTGATCCGCCTATCTCGGCCTCCCAAAGTGCTGGGATTATAGGCGTGAGCCATTGCGCCCGACCTGCCTGCTAATTTTTAAATTATTTTTTGTAGAGACAGGGTTTCACTATGCTATCCAGGCTGGTCTTAAACTCCTGGGCTCAAGTGATTCTCCTGCCTCAGCCTCCCAAATACTGTGATTACAGGTGTGAACCACTGTACCCAGCCTCCTCTGGTCTTAAATGCTATTGTGATGGCCAGAGCTGCAACAGTCATCTTGGATGTATGAAACAAAAAGCACGAAGTCAAGAGCCAACATACTGAGGATGGAAGAGCAGAAATACAAAAAAACCGTAAGTCCTCAATGAGAGGTTGAGCAGGGGAAACTGCCAAGAACTACCTACTTTCAGAATTCTTGTTATGTGAGAAAATTAAAGCCATATTTTCAAAGCCAGTATTAGTTGGATTGTCTATTACAGGGAGCTACATACTTTTCTAGCAAAGTGTAAATACTACAAAAGACAATAAGTCTAATATCAGCCATGTGCAGTGGCACATGCCAATAACTCAGGAGGCTGAGGTGGGAAGACTGCTTGAGCCCAGGAGTTCAAATCCAGCCTGGGCAACATAGCAAGACCCCATCTCCATACTTGATCTTAGCCAAAAGGCCGATAAGCAGTAAGATCCAATTTCTAAAAAAATAAAAATAAAATCAGATGATGGAAGACAAAAAGAATAAAGGGAAAGAACAGGAAAGATTCCATTATCAATTGCATCCTTCTTATAACAGTCATTAGATCAATCTAAAGAAAATGATCATTAGGGCATATATAAAGTTATTATAAATATATTCAATAGAAAAAATACAAACATTCTAAATTATCGGAATAAATACAAACAAAAATAAAGGAAAGGAAACACAGACCACATTTTGAAAATAATTAAGACTATAGACATGAAAAGCATATCCCAATAATATGATATATTCCAAACCAAATACAATTCGTGTAAATAAATGTGAATACTTGGGAGTCTCTCTAAGCCTTCTCTGGCTAGAAAGGCTGCCCATAAAAAAATTTAAAAACATTTTTAGGCTGGTCACAGTGGCTCACGCCTGTAATCCCAGCACTTTGGGAGGCCAAGGTGGGCGGATCACGAGGTCAGGAGATCGAGACCATCCTGGCTAACATGGTGAAACCCCATCTCTACTAAAAATACAAAAAATTAGCTGGGCATGGTGGCGGGCGCATGTGGTCCCAGCTACTCGGGAGGCTGAGGCAGGAGAATGGCGTGAACACGGGAGGCGGAGCTGGCAGTGAGCAAAGATGGCGCCACTGCACTCCAGCCTGGGCGACAGAGCGAGACTCCGTCTCGGAAAAAAAAAAGAAAAAATTAGCCGGGCGTGTTGGCACATGCCTGTAGTCCCAGCTACTTGGGAGGCTGAAGCAGGAGAATTGCTTGAATCTGGGAGGTAGAGGTTGCAGTGAGCCGAGATAGTGCCATTGCACTCCAGTCTGGGTAACAGAACAAGACCCTGTCTCAAAAAAGAAAAAAAAAATTAAAAACTAAAAATTAAAAATAGTGAATACTTAATATTACCTAGTAGGCTGGGAGCAGTGGATCATACCTGTAATCCCAACACACTGGGAGGCTGAGGTGGGAGAATTGTTTGAGGCCAGGAGTTCAAGACCAGCTTGGAGCAACATAGCAAGAACCTATCTCTACAAAAAAAAAAAAAAAAAAAAAAAAAAAGTATATATAAAAGGAAAAATTGACAAATTGCATTTCATGAAAATGAAAAACTTCTGTTCTGTGAAAGACCCCATTAAGAGGAGGAAGAACAAGCTATAGAGTGGAAGAAAATATTTGCAAACCACATCTGACAAAGGACTAGGATATATAAAGAACTTTCAAACCCCAGCAATTAAAAAAGCACACAAAGGAAACAATCCAATGAGAATGGGCAAACACATGAACAGGCATCTCACCAAAGAGGATACACAGATAGCAAATAAACACATGAAAAGATATTCAACATCAATAGACATTAGAAAAATGCAAATTAAAAATCACAGTGAGACATCACTACACATCTATTGGAATGGCTAAAATACAAACTAGTGATACCGCCAAATGCTTTGAAGGATACAGAGAAACCAGATCATACAGATATTACTGGTGAGAATGTTAAATAGTACAGCCACTCTAGAAAACAGTTTGGCAGTCTCTTGTAAACTAAACATGAAATTACTATATAACTCAGCAACTGAACTCTTGGGCATTTATCCCAGAGAAGAGAAAACTTATATTCACACACACAAAAACATGTACATGAATGGTCATAGCAGTTTTGTTCATAATAGCCCCAAACTGGAAATACTCTAAATGTCCTTCAATGAGTGAATGGTTAAACTGTGGTACATAAATACCATGGAATACTACTCAGCAATAAAAGGAACAAACTATTGATACACACAGCTTCAATGGATCTCAAAGAAATTATGTTGAGTGAAAAGGCCAACCTTAAAGGTTTTATATTTATGATTCCATTTATAAAACAGACTTGAAATGACAAAATATCAGAGATAAAGAAAGAATGTGTAGCTGTCAAGGGTTAGGAATTGGGGGATGGGAGAAGGATAAAAGGGAGTTGTGGTTATTAAAGAACAAGAGGAGATCCTTGTGTTGATGGAACTGTTCTGTATCTTCACTGTGGTTGTGGATACACAAACCTACATGTAATCAAACTGCACAGAATTAAATACAATTAAGCTTCTAGAAGAAAACAGTTATCTCCATGACATCAGGGTAAGCAAAGATTTCTTAAACAGGACCCACACATAAAAATAACAGTAACCATGAAAGATCATTTGATACTTTGGATTTCATTAAAATTAAGACTTTTTTTTTTTTTAGATGGAATCTTGCTCTGTTGCATGGACTGGAGTACAGGGGCACAATCTCTGCTCACTGCAACCTCTGCCTCCCAGGTTCAAGGGATTCTCCTGCCTCAGCCTCCCGAGTAGCTGAGATTACAGGTGTGTGCCACCACACTCAGCTAATTTTTGTATTTTTAGTAGAGACTGGGTTTTGCCATGTTGGCCAGGCTAGTCTCGAATTCCTGACCTCAAGGGATCCACCTGCCTTGGCCTCCCAAAGTTCTGGGATTACAGGCGTGAGCCACTGCGCCAGTCAGGCGAATATTAAAATTTTTGATAAGACAATCTTAGAGTGGGGAACATAAATTGGCACTGCCTCTATAGAGGGAAATTTAACAGCAACAAGAGAAATGTTTAAATGTTTAAAATATACTCTTTAATTCAATTCCTAGGAATTTAATCCTATAGATAAATTCATACATATGGAAAGTGATGTGCATTTGCAGTCATTCACTTCAGGATTATTGGTAAATCTGTAAACAACTTAGTCTATCATAGGAGACTGAAAAATAAATTATTATTTATTCAGTCAATAGAATACCGTTAAACTGTTGAGAAAAAGGAAGCTTTTTTTTTTTTTGAGACGGAGTTTCGTTCTTATTGCCCAGGCTGGGGTTCAATGATGTGGTCTCGGCTCACTGCAACCTCCATCTCCTGGGTTCAAACAATTCTCCTGCCTCAGCTTCCCGTAGCAGGGATTACAGATGCCTGCCACCACGCCTGGCTAATTTTTTTGTATTTTTAGTAAAGACGGGGTTTCACCATGTTGGCCAGGCTGGTCTCGAACTCCTAACCTCAGATGATCCGCTGCCTTGGCCTCCCAAAGTGCTGGGATTACAGGCGTGAGCCACGGCACCTGGCCAAGGAAGCTTTTTATGAATCAGTAAGGAAGTCTTAAAGACAAAAAAAAATTTAAGGTGAAAAAAGAATTATATGTATTATATATTTTTTATTTAAAAAATTTTAAAAGTTTAAAAATGTTTAATTTTAGGGGCAGGATCCTGCTCTGTCATGCAGGCCAGAGTGCGGTGGCCCAATCATAGCTCACTGCAGCCTCCAACTCCTGGGCGCAAGCAATCCTCCCTCCTCAGTCTCCTGAGTAGCTAAGATGACAGGCGTGCACCACCATTCCCAGCTAATTTTTTATTTATTTATTTATTTATTTATTTATTTATTATTATACTTTAGGTTTTAGGGTACATGTGCGCAATGTGCAGGTTAGTTACATATGTATACATGTGCCATGCTGGTGCACTGCACCCACTAACTCGTCATCTAGCATTAGGTATATCTCCCAATGCTATCCCTCCCCCCTCCCCCCACCCCACAACAGTCCCCAGAGTGTGATGATCCCCTTCCTGTGTCCATGTGTTCTCATTGTTCAATTTCCACCTATGAGTGAGAATATGCGGTGTTTGGTTTTTTGTTCTTGCGATAGTTTACTGAGAATGATGATTTCCAATTTCATCCATGTCCCTACAAAGGACATGAACTCATCATTTTTTATGGCTGTGTATGTCCAACAATGATAGACTGGATTAAGAAAATGTGGCACATATACACCAGCTAATTTTTAAAAAAATATTTTGTATGTGTGGCTGAGGAATTCATGTGGAGGTCAGAGTGGAAGCAAGTGTGAGAGGGTCCAGCAGAAGGAAACATGGCTGCCAAAGTGTTTGAGTCCATTGGCCTGGCCTTAGCTGTTGCAGGAGGCGTGGTGAACTCTGCCTTACGTAATGTGGATGCTGGGCACAGAGCTGTCATCTTTTGACTGATTCTGGGGCACAGGACATTGTGGTAGGAGAAAGAACTCACTTTTCTCATCCCATGAATACAGAAACCAATTACCTTTGTCTTTCTCGACCACGTAAGGTGCCAGTCATCACTAGTAGCAAAGATTTACAGAATGTCAATACCCCACTGCACATCCTCTTCCTGCCTGTCCCTAGCCAGCTTCCTTGCATCTTCACCAGCATCGGAGAGGGCTGTGATGAGCCTGTGCTGCCATCCATCACTACAGACATCCTTAAGCAGGTGGTGGCTCGCTTTGAGGCTGCGGAAGCAATCACCCAGAGAGAGGTGGTCTCCAAGCAGGTGAAGGATGACCTTACGGAGCAGCAGCCACATTTTGGCTCGTGCTGGACGATGCCTCCTCAACACATCTGACCTTTGGGAAGGAGTTCACAGAAGCAGTGGAAGCCAAACAGGTGGCTCAGCAGGAAGCAGAGAGGGCCAGATTTGTGGTGGAAAAGGCTGGGCAGCAGAAAAAGGCAACCATGATATCTGCTGAGGGCGACTCCAAGGCAGCGGAGCTGACCGCCACCTCACTGGCCACCGTGGGGACTTGTCTGATGGAGCCATGCCAGCCAGAAGCCACCGGGGATATCGCGTGTCAGCTCTTACGCCCCTGAGGCAGGGCAGTACCTGCTCCTCCAGCTGCCCCAGTGAGGCCCCACCTGCCTGCATCTATGCGGGTAAACTGGGCCACAGCCCCGATGATTCCAAACACCGCCTTCCTTCTCCCCCTACCCCAGGAATCCCTGTGAAATTTCATGATTCGCTTAAAGTGAAGGAAATAAAAGTAAATTACTTCAGGCTGGGAGCAGTGGCTCACGCCTGTAATCCCAGCATTTTGGGAGGCCGAGGTGGGTGGATCACTTGAGGTCTGGAACTCGAGACCAACCTGGCCAACATGGTACTACAAATACAAAAATTAGCTGGGTGTAGTATGCCTGTAGTCCCAGCTACTCAGGAGGCTGAGGCAGGAGAATTGCTTGAACCTGGGAGGCAGAGGTTGCAGTAAACTGAGATTGCACCACTGTACTCTTGGGCAACAGAGCGAGACTCCATCTAAAAAATAAAAGGAGGACAGGGTCTTGTTGTGTTGCCCAAGCCAATCTTGAACTCCTGACCTCAAGTGATCCTCCTGCCTCGGCCTCCCAAAGTACTGAGATTATAGGACTTAGCCAGACATATATATATATCATAACATTTATATATACACCAACATATACATATATACACCACACATTTTTAAAGGTAAAAAAGAATTGTGCATATATATACATTTTATATGTATACATACATTTATAGGTGAAAATGAATTGTATTTGTATATATATATATGCATATACGTAAATATGTAAAATATAAAATTTTGATTAAAAGGAAGACATAAGTGGTTAAAACACACACACAAAAACCAAGCCTATCCCCTTACTTCTAGACTCCTTCTCTTCACTTCATACTATGTATCACTTGGTTAATTCCTAAAATGCCAGCCTTCATCAGTTTGTTGTTAAAATGTAAAATTGTGATTCAGTAGATTCTGGGCGAGATTGGTGGGATTGGAATCTGAGGTTCTGTGTTTCCTTTTTTTTTTTTTTTTTTTTGGAGGCAGGGTCTTGCTCTGCTGCTCAGGCTGGAGAGCATAGTGGTGCAATTACACCTCACTGCAGCCTCAACCTACCCTCCCACCTCAGCCTCCCAGGTAGCTGGGACTATAGGCATGTGCCACCACGCTCAGCTATTTTTTGAATTTTTTTGTAGAGGTGGAGTTTCTTTCACCATATTTCCCAGGCTAGTCTTGAACTCTTGAGCTCAGGTGATCTGCCTGCCTAGGGCCTCTTGTGGATTACAGGTGTGAGCCACCATGCTTGGCTGGTTCTGCAATTCTAACAGCTCCTACGTGATGCTTCTTTTGAGTAGGAAAGAGCTAGAATGTACAGCTTTTGAATTCACATCACATTTACTACATGCAACTTTGTTTTATAATGTGTGAATACTTTGCCTACTCACTTGTATTTTAAATTCCAAGAAAGCTTCTAGCAGCACTTGAACAGCTGATTATTCTTTCCTTCTCAAGACATCTTTTCCTTCTGCTTCCTTGACATTACAGTCCCCTACTTTTGCTTGTACCTCAATGTCCTCACCTTTTAGTCTTTGCATGTGCTTAATAAGTAAGTCTTTATGCAGACTCATTACCTATTATTAAGTATAATACATACTGATGTGAACACCATGCCATAGCTCCTGAATGGTTCTAGAGAGCCTTTCTCAGACTGTGTCCCTCAATAAGAGTTTACGTATTTTGTAGATAGGACAATAGCCTTATGAATGAAGTCTTGGTGATGCAGCCAGAAACTCAGAGACTCTAAGTCAAATACTCATTGGTTAGATCAAATATAATTTTGCCATAGTCTGAGGATTACAGCAGGTCACATTATGCTAATCTCAAAGTATTTGTTGGGCTGAACCTTGCAATATGTATTTTTTAAAAGACTTTATTTTTTAGAGCAGTTTTGGAGCAGCAAAATTAAGAGGAGATAGATTTCCAACATATCCCCTGCCCTCCTTATAATATATTTTACGCATGAACAGTTAGGATATTTTCAGCTGTATATAGTGAGACCTAATTCACACCAGCTAAAACAATATGGAATTTTATTATCTCGCAAAACAAAGTTCAGTGGTTAGCGTGTCTAGAGCCACGCTCCGGCTCCATTTCATGCTATTCTCTCAGCTCTGCCTTCCTCAGGGTGTAGGGTTCATCCTTAAATGGCTTTCCTCTTGGCCACATGATGGCTGCCAGCAGCAGTAGTGATAACATGCACCCTTCTTCAAGTATAGGTGGAGAGAAAGGAAACCTCTCACCTACTATTGAAAGGAAGTCTTTCCCTTCAGTTTGATTGGTCAATGTAGGTTCTCTCCCAGACCAGTAATAGTCACCATAAGAATGCTATGTGCTGATTGCCTTAAGCCTAGTTCTGGAGCAAGTAACAAACATTGGCATGGAAGTAGGGATACCATGTTTTCACTAGTCCTAATAAAACAGCTAGGGCTAGGGATAAGGTGAGTTTCAAAGAATTATATAGAACTCATGGAAGAGAGGAGGAATGTTAAACAAAAGCAAAGTTCTTTAGGAAGGAGAAGGGGAAAATAAATTCTGAAATTAACTAAGTTATATTACTATGCTAATAGTAATTGTATAATAGCTTTTATAATAAATTTGTTGCTCGTTCTCTATATAGCTAGCCTCAGAGTGAGATGTACACTGATATATTTGATAGTGAAACCTTAATTACAAGTGCCAAGAAGTATGAGCACATAATTCATAAATTAAGACACAGAGTCTTAATTTGTGAAAAAGTACCATTACATCCAGCTTCCTGGGTTTCACCAATGAACTAAACAGATATTCTGCCTATTTCCATGTTTCCATTAACACAGCCCCAAATTATGTGAAAACTGACACATATGCCCAATTGATTATTAAGACATGGAGAAATTCTACTTTCTTTTTCTTTTTTCTTTTTTTTTTTTTTTTTGAGTCAGAGTCTTGCTCTGTTGCCCAGGCTGGAGTGCAATGGTGCACTCTTGGCTCACTGCAACCTCTACCCCCCAGATTCAAATGATTCTTCTGCCTCAGCCTCCTGAGTAGCTGGGATTACAGGAGGATGCCACCACGCCCAGCTAATGTATTTTTGGTAGAGATGGGGTTTCACTATGTTGGCCAGGCTGGTCTCGAACTCCTGACCTCAGGTGATCTGCCCACCTCGGCCTTCCAAAGTGCTGGGATTACAGGCGTGAGCTATGGTGCCCTGCCTGAGAAATCCTACTTCTCTGCCTAAACTTGAGTAGAGGTTTCTAAAGTTTAAAATAGGATTTAAACCTCGTCCTCATCCTCCTTTGCTTAGGTATCATACTATCAAGGACTTCTTTATGTAATAGATTTTATATTGAAGGTATTCAAGCAGAAGCTATACTAATGTTATTGATGGTACTGGTACATCTGATAAATGACTGGTCTGGAGAATGCTTCCTAGGCCTAGCTGATTGAGAGAATAACTCAAAAGTTTTAAACAATACAGATTCCATATCCTGATCATACTTAATCAGAATCTCTGAAGATGGAGCCAAAGATATGTATCTCTCAGAAGCACTACTAATAATTTTTTACAACCAATCCAGGACCAGCTCCTGGGTAATTATTTAGGAATCTCTGGACTAAATTTTCTAAAAGACCCATTTAAATATACAATTTTAATAACTTTTGACAGTGGAAATAGCATTGCACTAGAAATTAGGTGACTGAAATTCTAGTGCCAGCTCTGCTATTGGTTACTTTGATGACAGGCAAGTTGGTTTACCCTGTGGAGCCTCAGTTTTCCCTTCTGTAAAATTAGGGATGTCTAAAGTCCCTTCCAGCTCCAAACCCAGTCAATTTTACTTGTTTGGGCATTCTGAGGAACCAAGAGTTGATTATAAAGATTCTAATTTCTAATACCTCTAGCTGTTTTTAAGGGCACATAAAGAGCTTACATAGACACTGCGATCTCAAAAGAAAGGTTCAAGATGGGGTCCATAGAACTCTTAAGAGTGCTATCATTGTTTTGGTAACTTTGAACAAACTTCCCTATAAAAACTGGGGACAAAATACTATAAATATGTGGACAAAAGTCTCTTTGTGTTACCAGTGGTTAATGGGTATCCCTGCAGCTACCACCTGAAACAGTTTTGGCTCTGACTCCAGAACCAAACTTTCCGGCCTTTAACTGTTTGGTAGGGTGATATAATTCACGTTATACAGCATACATGGTCCAGCTTTTAGAATATATATATATATATATATTTTTTTTTTTTTGAGATGGAGTTTAGCTCTTGTTGCCCAGGCTGGAGTGCAATGGCACAATCTCGGCTCACTGCAACCTCTGCCTCCTGGGTTCAAGCAATTCACCTGCCTCAGCCTCCTGAGTAGCTGGGATTACAGGTGCCCGCAACCATGCCCAACTAATTTTTGTATTTTTAGTAGAGATGGGGTTTCACCATGTTAGGCTGGTCTGGAACTCCTGACCTCAGGTGATCCCCCCGCCTCAACCTCCCAAAGTGCTGGGATTATAGGTGTGAGCCACAATGCCTGGATGTAGTTTGTTTGTTGGTTTGTTAAGAACTAATTGTTATGGTAAGATTTGCCTTAGCCTGGGCATGGTGACTCATGCCTATAATCCCAGCACTTTGGGAGAATAAGACCAGAGGATCCTTGAGTCGAGGAGTTCGAGACCAGCCTGGGCAATATAGTGAGACCCTGTCCCTACAAAAAATTTTAAAAAGTTAGCTGGGTGTGGTGGCATGCGCTGGTAGTCCCAGCTACTCAGGAGGCTGAGGTGGGAGGATCACTTGAACCCGCGAGGTTGAGGCTGCAATGAACCATGATCACACCACTGCACTCCAGCCTGGGAGACAGAGCGAGGCCCTGTTTCAAAAAATAAATAAATAAAACAAAATAAAATTATCCTATGGTCCAGTTTTCTTCTGATTATCTTGCTGTAATTAAATCTAGTTTGTTTCCTGACTCATAATTTCCCTCTCCACACCATGCCCTTTTCTCTCTTCTGTGCTTCCACACACAAATTCAACTTCTTCAACCCCTTGTTTTACATATTTTTAGTCACACTCTTGCCCATGATGTTATCATTTAAAAACTTTATTTAGGCTGGGTGTGGTTGCTCACACCTGTAATCCCAGCACTTTGGAAGGCCGAGGCGTGCGGATCATCTGAAGTCAGGAGTTCGAAACCAGCCTGGCCAGCATGGTGAAATCCTGTCTTTACTAAAAATACAAAAATTAGTCCGGCACAGTGGTGGGCTCCTGTAATCCCAGCTACTCAGGAGGCTGAGGCAGGAGAATCACTTGAACCCAGGAGGCAGAAGTTGCAGTGAGCTGAGATCACGCGTGCCATTGCACTCCAGCCTGGGCGACGGAGCAAGACTCCATCTAAAAAAAAAGAAAAAAAAACTCCAAAAAAACTTTATTTACACTGAGTAACAAATAGCTAGTGTTTATTGAATGCTTACCATGTGCCAGGCACTGTATTAAGCATTTTACATACAATATATCAATTGTCACACTTTTATTTTGAGTACTATTAGATCCTCCACTATACAGATAAGACCCAGAAATATTGAGTAACTTGCCCAAAATTACATAGCTAGTTAGGTGGTGACGCAGGATTTGAAATCAAGCATTTAGACTCCAGAGCCTCTACTCTATTGTCTCCTATAAAAGCAAGGATTAAAGAAAAATAGGCTGGGCGTGGTGGCTCACGCCTGTAATCCCAGCACTTTGGGAGGCCAAGGTGGGTGGGTCACGAGGTCAAGAGATCGAGACCATCCTGGCCAACATGATGAAACCCCATCTCTACTAAAAATATAAAAATTAGCTGGGTGTGGTGGCGGGTGCCTGTAGTCCCACCTACTTGGGAGGCTGAGGCAGGAGAATCACTTGAACCCGGGAGGCGGAGGTTGCGGTGAGCCGAGATTGCACCACTGCACTCTAGCTTGGCCACAGAGTGAGACTCCATCTCAAAAAAAAAAAAGAAAAAGAAAAGTGTACTAGACTATGATGAAAGAGACGAGAGTTTTGTGTTTTTTTTTTGATAGTAACTAGCTAATATATCACTATGGACAGGTCATAATTGTTCTGATTTTCTCGTTCATAAATAAGTTGAAGTAGAAACAACTACTGTGTCATAATACTCTGTGATTCTGTTATGTGAAAAGTGTATCTTTTGATCTTTTGTCTCCTGATATGAAAGGACTTTGGCATTTCAGCCCCTTCTCCTATATTTTCGTATTTATTCTAGCACTAGCTTACATTCTAACAGTGAAACACAGGTAAATATGTATTTTATGTGCGTTCTGTTTCTATTTCTATAAAGCAAAATGTATCTGAGTAGCATAAAATTTTTAGAAAATTTCAAGTCTCATCCCTATTTTTCTGGTACTTTTAGATCTGATATCTTGATGATGGCAGAAGTGGCTTAAAGTTGGAAAATTATTGTGGTTTTGCCCAATGTGGCAAATCAGTGCTTTTTATTTTGTATATAATGTATAATTTTCACAGCTATAACAATTGGTTATTATATATTGATCTTTGAAAAAGCAATTTATTCCACTAGCATTTTTTTTAACAGGGTCTTGCTGTGTCACCCAGGCTGTAGTACAGTGGTGTGATCGTAACTCACTGTATCCTCAATCTCCCAGGCTCAAGTGATCCTACCACCTCAGCCTCTTGAATAGCTGGGACCACAGTGAGCACCACTTTTTAAATTTTTTGTAGACATGGGGTCTCAATATATTGACCAGGCTGGTCTCAAACTCCCGGGTTCAAGCAATCCTCCTGCGTCAGCCTCCCAAAATGCTGGGATTACAGTGTGAACCATCGTGCCCCACTAACATTTTCTTTTGTGTTTTTGTGTTCCTATCTATTTCTTGAATTCGTGTTTCCTTACGTTTATCAAGCCTAGTTTCTTTTACTTTTAGGAATTAAGGCTGAATTAGGACTTTTAATAACTCCCATACTAAAACTTCTTATCCTTTTAAAGCCGAAATACATTGGGAGGATCAGCAAGGTCAGAGAAAGAGAGGGTAGGTGGGGATAAGAGAGTAAAGCCCTTTTGCAAATAGGCACACTTACACAGACTGAAAGCAGGTCCTTCAATCTCTGCAAGTATTTAATCTCTCTACAAAAATTAAAGTGTGTTTGCTTGTTATCTTTTTCATTCTTTGGAAAACCTTTTAGCTATCGTTACTATTATTTTGACATTTTATATTTGCCTTTTTTTTCTGGAGGAGTCAGTACTGAAGGGGGAATTTAACTTTTAAAATGGCCAGCTATACATAACTAGCATAGAAGCAGAAGAAAATATAGGTAAGCAAGAAAAGAAAGATCATTTTAATTGGAATGTGATGGCTGCACAACTCTGTACATGTATTAAAACTCATTGAATCATATACTTAAAATGGATGAATTTGCCTCTTTTTTCTTTGTTCAACCACATACGATAACCATCTTTCCAGGTCAATTCATATTCCACAATATCATTTGAAATGGGGACACAGTTTTCGATTTTATATTATGTAATTTGTTTTGTTTGTTTTAATTTTTTTTTTTTTTTTTTTTGAGACGGAGTCTTGCTTTTTCGTCCAGGCTGGAGTGCAGTGGTGCGATCTTGGCTCACTGCAACCTCCGCCTCCCAGGTTCAAGCAATTCTCCTGCCTCAGCCTCCCGAGTAGCTGGGACTCCAGGCGCATGCCACCATGCCCAGCTAATTTTTTGTATTTTCAGTAGAGATGGGGTTTCACCGTGTTAGCCAGGATGGTCTCAATCTCCTGACCTCATGATCCGCGTGCCTTGGCCTCCCAAAGTGTTGGGATTACAGGTGTGAGCCACCACGCTCGGCCATAATTTGTTTAACCAGTTGATTCCCTGAACATTTTTGCAGCTAAAGTTTGGTACAAACTTTTTTAGGTTAAATTACTAAAAGAATTATTGCTAGATCATAGGGCATGCTCATTTAAAGGTTTTTCTTACAAATTGCCCTCTAAAAAAACTGTACCAATTTATACTCCTCTAAGTAGTCATTCTGTCCTTGCACTTCTCCCATCGAAACCCAGTATTAGTATTTTATAAAGTCTCTATTATTCTGACAGGTAGGAATGATAGCTTGTTATCAATTTCCATTTCAATTACTAATAAAGTTGAACTTTTGGTCATTTATTAGACATTTGTATTTCAGTTTATGTTCTCTGTCCATCTCTCCAAAACACTAGCATGTGTTTCTTATTCATTCATATAAGGCTTTTATACATTAAGGATAAATAACCTCATGTCATATATTTTGTAAGTATTTTTCCAGTTTGTATCTTTTATTTATGTTGTTTTTGCAGAAGTATCAAATTATATGGTCATACCTACCAATCTTTTGCTTTATAGATATTGCCTTTGGTACTATCCTTGATAAGGTCTTCCCCACTCCCAAATATTTAAATATTCAACAATATTTCTTCTACTAATTTTATGTTTTCTTTCTTCAGACCTTTATGTAGATTTTATTTTTATATATAACATAGAACAAGGATATAACTTGGTAAAACGAATGGGGAGACAAATTTTTGCCTTATTTATTGCATGTCTTCTAAGTATCAAAAACTGTGTTATATATGGTTTGTAGTAATAAACACAGCAGGAATGTTCTCATCCTTATGTAATTTACCAACTCAGAGAGATAACATACTGTTTAAGTGCAAATTTGATAAATGCTATAAAGAAGTGCTAAGTTCTTTTTTTTTTTTTTTTTTTTTTGCCCAAGAAATGTCATGTAATTAAAGGATGGATGATTGAAAGGCGGGAAACATACTATAAGACAAAATGTATAGCCAGGCATAGTGGTTCACGCCTGTAATCCCAACACTCTGGGAGGCCAAGGTGGGTGGATCACCTGAGGTCAGGAGTTCAAGACTAGCCCGGCCAACATGGCAAAACCCCGTCTCTACCAAAAATACAAAAATTATCCAGGCATGGTGGCAGGCACCTGTAATCCCAGCTACTCAGGGGGCTGAGGCAGGAGACTCTCTTGAACCCGGGAGGCGGAGGTTGCAGTGAGCTGAAGAAGTGCTAAGTTCTATGGTAGTGTATACGGTATGTGGAATCTATCAACTGTTCAGGTACTTATTGAACAGTCGATCTTTAAAAGGAGATGGTTTGGTGGAAGTGAAGGAGAATTCAATTAAAAAACAACAGGGCACAGTGGTGCACGTTTGTAATCCCAGCTACTCAGGAGGCTGAGGTGGAAGTACTGCTTAAGCCCAGGAGTTAGAGACCAGCTTGGGCAGCATAGGGAGACCTCATCTGAGGGGAGGCGGAACACCAAAAAAACCCAACCATACACACACAAAACCAAGTAAACAAAAAACAACAATGAACATTTATTATTTCAGAGTATCCCTGGGTCAGAATGTGAGTGTGGCTTAGCTGGGTTCTCTGTTTCAGGATCTCTCGCAAAGATGCAAACAAAGTCTTGCCCAGGGCTGCAATCGCATCTACAGGAAGATTCACTTCCAAGTTTGCTTACATGGTTGTTGGCAGAATGCAGCTCCTCATAGGCTGTTAAGCCAAGGCTTTCAGTTCTTTGATAGGAATTCAGTTCCTCACAGGTTTTTTGGTGGCTGGAGATCTCCTTTAGTTCCTTGGCATATAGGTCAGAATAATTTATTTTTGTCCTAGGGTGGGTACTTAAGCTTTGATAAAACTGATTTATAATGTCTTTATGGAGTAAAAATTAGCACAGTATTCATGTTCTTAGCTCTATATTCAAGAATAAAATAAGTGTGTATATTCTGTGAATATTCTGGTTGGTATACATTTTTGGCCTGTATGTAAATTAATATGTGGGTGACTTAAACATTCACAGAGAATTAATTATATATTGCAAAGGACAAACACATAATTCTGTTCAAGATAGGAATGTCAAGAAAACTTTAATATGATTTTGTCTTTTAACCACATCATGGTTATAATTTCAAATGATTTTTCATTCCCTCCTTTCCTTCCCATCACACAGACTATACTGTAAATATACTCTCTGAAGTTGCACAATGTGACAACCCTGAGCTTAGCCACACAAGTATGTGCATATACAATTATTTTATTTTTTGATCTGATGCTGACAGTGATGTGCGTTTTACCTGAACTCAGAAAATTTAATTTCTAAATTATATGGTTAGATATTTACTAAAATCCTGAAACTAGAATTTTACTCCCAATCTTAGACCTTGGAAATGGTAACTCTAATTTAGTGTACACATTTTCAACATGGGCAATATTACTCCCCAAGGGGAAAAAATTGTTTTTTTGGGAGGGTATGAAAAACAGTATGTTTTACATATAAAGCATACATACATATACAGTCCACTAAAGCATATACAGTGTATCTATGGTGTTAAAATTTTATAGTGGGGTGCTGAATAGGAAAAACAGGTCTAAAAGGGTTCCATAAGGGGGCTGATAATGAAAATAAAAGTTGAGAAACATGGCCCTAGTGCTAAACTTAACAGACAGCTGTTTGACGAACCATCTGGCATTAGATTTTTTCCTGCATGATTTCCTGTATTAGAATATAAGCTTCTTAAGGACAGAAAACGTAACCTGATTTGTATTTTCAATAATAGCTAACACAATGGTTACGTTCAACTGCATTCAGTATATGTATATTTAATTGAATTAATATGGAATACATCTTCCCCTACTTGCACTCATCCTATTAGCTCTATAAAATCTAAATGTAATGATCAAAATTAGCCTAGTAAAGCACAACCTATCACAATCTCCCTCACAAAAATCCTAGTAAAATAATGACAAATTTTATTCAAAGAATGGAAAATCTTCAAAGTAGCATAAGAGAAGGAGTACAGACTAGAGACAGAGAGATGAATCAGGGCTTTGATTTCCACCTCTTATCATTTGCAAGCTGAGGAGTCTTGAGCCAAGTTATGTAAAGAGAAAGTGAAAGAGGATAAAAAAGAATAAAAAAGGGACCTTTCTAGGGGAAGAGTACAAGAAGGGACAATGGCATTTCTAGCAGGTTTTTGTTTTGTTTGAGACAGGGTCTTGCTCTGTCTCCAGGCTGGAGTGCAGTGGTGAGATCTTGGCTCACTGCAACCTCTGCTTCCCGGGTTCAAGCGATTCTTGTGCCTCAGCCCTCCCCCGAGTAGCTGTGATTACAGGCAAGTGCCACTACGTTTGGCTAATTTTTTGTATTTTTTGTATTTTCGCCATGTTGGCTGATTTTTGGATTTTCGCCATGTTGGCCGGGCTGGTCTCGAACTCCTAGCCTCATGTGATCCGCCTGCCTCGGCTCCCAAAGTGCTGGGATTACAAGCGTGAGCCACCGTGCCTGGCCCTAACAGTCTTATATACACCCAAAATTTCAGGCATGCTGAATTTCTGGCAGTTCCCCAAATAGGGCATGGCTCAAATATGCCGTATTTCACACTTATATATTTTATATATATATTCACATTCCTCTTGCCAGAACATCATTTATTTGTCCTCCAATACTCAGCTCAGACCACACTTTTTTTTTTTTTTTTTGGACAGAGTCTCGATCTGTTGCCCAGCCTAGAGTGCAGTGCACGATCCTGGCCCACTGCAAACTCTGCCTCCTGGGTTCACGCCATTCTCCTGCCTCAGCCTCCCAAGTAGCTGGGACTACAGGTGCCCGCCACCATGACTAATTTAAAAAAATATATTTTTAGTAGAGATGGGGTTTCACCATGTTAGCCAGGATGGTCTCGATATCCTGACCTCGTGATCCACCCGCTTTGCCTCCCAAAGTGCTGGGATTACAGGCGTGAGCCACCATGCCTGGCCAGCTCAGGTCACATTTTCCCTAGGAAGGCCTCCATGACACGCTTGTGTGCCTTCTACACTGAGTTAGATACATATATTCTTGCTTCCCTAACATTCAGATCATACTTCTACTATAGTACTTATAATTAATGGTTTACATGTTTGCTTCTCTTACTAGTCTGAGAACTTCTTGAGAGCTGAAATGGTTTTATTTATTTATCTTTTCTTTTCTTTTGAGACAGAGTCTCGTTCTGTTGTCCAGGCTGGAGTGCAACAGCGGGATCTTGGCTCACTGCAACCTCCGCCTCCTGGGTTCAAGTGATTCTCCTGCCTCAGCTTCCTGAGTAGCTGGATTACAGGCGCATGCCACCACACCTGGCTACTTTTTTTTTTTTTTTTTTTTTGCATTTTTAGTAGAGACGGGATTTCACCGTCTGGCCAGGCTGGTCTCAAACTCCCGACCTCAGGCGATCCGCTCGCCTCAGCCTCCCAATGTGCTGGAATTACAGACAGGTATGAGCCACCGCGCCCGGCCTATTTATCTTCTTAACCTCAACATCTAGCACAGTGCCTGACATGTTAGTGAACAACTGACTTGTTGAATTAACTAATAAAAATACAGGCATACAAGAAGAGCACAGTAGCATTTTCAACAATTTGACAAATGAATATTGCTTTGTTTTCTTCAAAGGGCCACCACTTTAAAATTGAATAATCATCTTTGTATATAGTCAGACCCAAAACAAAGCTCTGTACACTTCCTGTGTCAAATAATAATAATGTAAGTCCTTTACGCTAACTCATTTCATCATTACAATCCAATGAGGAAAACCTTATTATTTTTCCTTTTTTTTTCCTCAGATGAGGAAACAGGCTAAGAGGTAAACTAATTTGCCTAAGGTCACATATTTAATAAGTAGGGTTTCTAGCTCTGGCATGTATGGTGCTAACTACCACACTATTGTGCCTCTCAAAGTCAGCTGAGTAAGAATACTCACTTTTGCACAATATCTCATCCCTCTGTCTGACCCTCTCCACCTGCAACCTCCTATATACACTCACTTAGGAGAAACAAAGGCTAGGCTCATGGCTCATACATGCAGCTTGTGATTTAGAAAAAAAATGTGTCCACACATGCTCGGCTTTGCTTAATGTAAACAAATACACTAATCAATATGGTATAAACCTCCAGGACTATTCTGTTTTAATAACATGTAGATACAATGTAATGATTTTAATTACTTTATTGTCCTGTCAAATTCTTTAAAATGGGAACTTGAGGCCGGGCGCAGTGGCTCACACCTGTAATTCCAGCACTTTGGGAGGACGAGGCGGGCGGATCACCTGAGGTCGGGAGTTTGAGACCAGCCTGACCAACATGGAGAAACCCCATCTCTACTAAATATACAAAATTAGCTGGGCATAGTGGCGCATGCCTGTAATCCCAGCTACTCAGGAGGCTGAGGCAGGAGAATTGCTTGAACCCGGGAGGCAGAGGTTGTGGTGAGCCGAGATCGTGCCATTGCACTCCAGCCTGGATAACAACAGCAAAACTGAAACTCCACCTCAAAATAATAAAAAAAAAAAGGAACTTGGTATGCTGCTTCAGCAATTTAAATGTGTCAATCCATGTATCCAACATTAAATTATCTTTTCCGGAAAGCAAAATGTGAAGCGGCTTATAAAGACTTCTTGTCAAGTATCACAAGCTCTCCGTTATTACTTTACTAAAGATGTCTGTGATGCCACTTTGCAAAATAACTGTAAGGAATGGCATTTGATTCCTGGGGTGGAAGAGGTGACTATGCCTACTAAATCATGGTATTGTCTCAAATGAAACCAAAAGAACCAAAAACCAAGAGAGAAAACAAAAAGACAAAAAAAGAAAGCTTTTTCATTTCTGAAAACTTTGGGGCTGTGTGGTCCTGTCAGGTGCTGCTATTTCTGGGTTTACTATTACTACAATCTTCAAGTCCTAAAGATTTCTGCTTCCTGTTGCAGTCCTTTATTCATTCATAACCAAGCTGCATTGTATCATTTGTGTCCAATTTAGCTGGATTCCAAAATCAATCCTATCTTGCCATGAAGTATTAAAGGCTGAGTTACCACTGGGGATGTGGGAGGTAAAATGAGCATTTGCCATAGAGAAACCCTAGATAAGGAGTGCCATGGAGAACATGCATATTAGACCCCCTCTTCCTTCTGCTCCACATAACCTTCAAGTTTTCATGAACACCTAGAAGAATTAACAGGCAAGAACACCAGTGTTGATTTAATGTTGGCAAGATTCAACATCTTTTGAGGTAAGAATACATGTCTATTATTTTCAGACATTTAGGTTTATACTAATTCATAAACTTTAGGTTTATATTAATTCATTCCAGCATTAACAAAAGCTGGAAGTTTGTTGGGAATGGGCATTACATAGATGACTACATGTTCTAGGCATCAAGCACCATGTTAGAAATGATATGAAAAAAAACAGTAGTTTTGAAGCACATGAATTAGTTTGTGGGAAAGAGTAGGTGGAAAGGAGGTCAGGCAGAAGCAACAGCAGGTACAAAGGCAGGACGCATAAGAAAGTCTAGCATATTATGCTTTTGTAGAATATGCCAGTCTAGTGACTTCTAGCTCCTTTTTTTTCCTAGCTAGGATTTGACCCTATTTTTTTCTATAACTTTTTTTTTTTTTGAGATCGGGACTTGCTATGTTGCTCAGGCTAGTCTTGAACACCTTGGTTCAAGCAACCCTCCTGTCACAGCCTCTCAGGTAACTGGGATTACAGGCACATGGCACCATGACCAAGAACTCCTTTAGCACTACCATTTGCGCCAGTCTTCTTGGCTTGTGACATCTCTTCAACTGTGCAGTTATCATTTTTAAAATTAACCTTTTAATTTATCTCCTTCGCTAAATTATAATGTCTCTATTTCTCCAGAATGCCTAGAAAGGTGCTTTGCATTGAGTAGACACTAATAAGTAACTATTGATTGGTTGACCAAGAAAATCATGGCTTATGTACTTTAAGTCTTCATTAAGAATGCTAAGATTAAGCCAGGTGCAGTGGCTCACGCCTGTAATCCCAACACTTTGGGAGGCCAAGGTGGATCACCTGAGGTCAAGAGTTTGAGAGCAGCCTGGCCAACATGGTGAAACCGTGTGTCTACTAAAAATACATAAAATTAGTCAGGCGTGGTGGCGGGTGCCTGTAATCCCAACTACTTGAGAGGCTGAGGCAGGAGAATTGCTTGAACCCGAGAAGTGGAGGTTGCAATGAGCTGAGATTGCGCAATTGTGCTCCAGCCTGGGCGACAGGGCGAGCCTCTGTCTCAAACAACAACAGCAACAACAAAGAATGCTAAGATTATATTTATAAGAATAAAGTAGAACGTTGTGAAGAGAAGATAACACGTCTTTTCGCTACGCTACTTTTATTACCTATTTCCAGGAGGAACAAATACTACATACAGTCAATGTTTATGGCTGCCAATCCAGAAAGCAGTAGGATTGATAGCAATTACTCCCTTATAAAAATACAAAGACAAATTTTAGAATAAGAATAAGATCTTATTATAATCACTGAGAATTATATGGAAAAAAACTGGACTTGAACTCTGAAAACTTGGATCTGAATCAAGGTTCTGCCACTTGTTGTGTACTTTGGTAAATTACTTCCACCTTTGAGCTTTTTTCTCATCTACAAAATGAAGTTAAGACTTCCAACTTCACAAGATCATAAAGAAGAAATTAAAAATGCATATGCAGCCGGGTGCGGTGGCTCACACCTGTAATCCTAACACTTTGGGAGGCCGAGGCGGGTGGATCACAAGGTCAGGAGATCGAGACCATCCTGGCTAACACGGTGAAACCCCATCTCCACTAAAAATACAAAAAATTATCCGGGTGTGGTGGCGGGTGCCTGCAGTCCCAGCTACTTGGGAGGCTGAGGCAGGAGAATGGTGTGAACCTGGGAGGCAGAGCTTGCAGTGAGCCGAGATCGTGCCACTGCACTCCAGCCTGGGCGACAGAGTGAGTCTCAAAAAAAAAAAAAAAAATGCATATGCATCTAGTGTGGCATCTAGTATAGACTCAATAATATATTTGCTCACTTTTTGCCCATTCATCCATTTAAATACATCCATAAAGCAATAAAATAAACTAGAGATATTGTGAACTACAGAGAAATGTGTCTTTTGCAAACTTTAGTTACAAAAATACTTTTCCTTCAAGTCCTTAAGTCATTAGGATAAATATACGTTCACTTTTTGGAAGGTCATATGTTACTTTTTGTTGTAGTGTAAGCACACATTTAAGGCCAAATAAATGTATATTGCAATCATGGGGCACACAGACACTATGGTTTTGTACATTTGTCCAATTGTATGATAGTACATACTCTAGTTTCAGCATTATCTTTTTTTTTTCTTTTTTGAGATGGAGTCTTGCTCTGTCACCCAGGCTGGAGTGCAGTGGTATGATCTCGGCTCACTGCAACCTCTGCCTCCTGGGTTCAAGCAATTCTCCTGCCTCAGCCTCCCGAGTAGCTGGGATTACAGGTGTCCACCACCACGCCCAACTAATTTTTTGGTATTTTTAGTAGAGACGGGGTTTCACGATTTTGGCCAGGCTGGTTTCGAACTCCTGACCACAAGTGGTCTGCCCGCTTTGGCCACCCAAAGTGCTAGGATTACAGGCATGAGCCACTGTGCCTGCCCTCTAGTTCCAGCATTATCTTATCACACATTGGATAATTACTTGTATAAAAGCTCAGGCTCAATAATAAAGTCTATAGACCCTGTACAATAGGCCCCTTTGTTTCTGCAGTTTCCACATCCACAGATTCAACCAACCATGGAATGAAAATATTTAAAAAAAAAAACATAAAAAGAAAGAAAACAGCAATTAAAAAAAATCAAATGTAACAATACAATATAACCACTATTTACAAAGCATTTACATTGCACTAGGGGTTACAAGTAATCTAGAGATGATTTAAAGTGCTTGAGAGGATGTATGTAGGTTATATGCAAATAGCATGCCATTTTATATAAGGGACTTGAGCAACCATGGATTTTCTTATCTGTTGGGGTCCTGGAACCAATCTCCTGCAGATATCAAGGGACAACTGTGTTTCTAGAAGAAAGGTAAGGTGGAGAATATCTTTTATTTTTATTATTTTTTTTTTGAAACAGGGCCTTGCTCTGTCACCCAGGCTGGAGTACAGTGGCATGATCATAGCTCACTGCAGCCTCAAATTCCTGGAGGCTCAACGGATCCTTCTGCCTTAGCCTCCTGAGTAGCTGGGAGTACACGCATGCACCACCATGCTTGGCTCATTTCTTCTTCTTTTTTTTTTTTTTTGAGATAGGGTCTTGCTATGTTGCCCAGGTTGGCCTTGAACTCCTGTGCTCAAGTGATTCTCCCATCTTGGCCTCCCATAGTGCTAGGATTACAGGCATGAGCCACTGCACTCAGCCCTTGCTAATTTGCTTATTTTTTTATTTTTCTGTAGAGGCAGGGTGTCACTATGTTGCCCAAGCTGGTCTAAAACTCCTAGCCTCAAGTAATTGTCCCACCTTGGTCTTCCAAATGCTGGGATTACAGGCATGAGTCACTGTACCAGGATGGGGAGATCGTAAAGAAATGGCTGCAGTTAAGAATCTTGGGTTCTACTTTTGGTTGTCACTATCTCTACCAGACTTCTAATGTGGCATGTAACTTCAGTTTCTCTATACCTTATTATTATTATTAACACTTAGAACTGGTGTGATATGATCTCTCAATAATGCTGTAACACTTAATTGGTATCTATAACAAAATTTGAAATACATAGATGTTTTTACAGAAATGCAAAGTACTCAGCTTATCAGTGTCTCTTTTTGTGCTTTGATTAAAATTTAATTTCTTTACCTCCTTCCTGGTAAAACACAGGAACACCTAAAACATTACAAAACAAAAAACAGGCTGGGTGCGGTGGCTCACGCCTGTAATCTCAGCACTTTGGGAGGCCGAGGCGGGCGGATCACGAGGTCAGGAGGTTTAGACCATCCTGGCTAACATGGTGAAACTCTGTCTCTACTAAAAATACAAAAAATTAGCTGGGCGTGCTGGCACGCACCTGTAGTCCCAGCTACTTGGGAGGCTGAAGCAGGAGAATCGCTTGAACCCAGGAGGTGGAGGTTGCAGTGAGCCGAGATTGTGCCACTGCACTCCAGCCTGGGCGACAGAGCGAGACTCCGTCTCAAAACAAACAAACAAACAAACAAAACAATAAAAAAACAGGCCGGGCGCAGTGGCTCATGCCTGTAATCCCAGCACTTCGGGAGGCCAAGGCAGGTGGATCACCTGAGGTCAGGAGTTCGAGAACAGCCTGGCCAACATGGTGAAACCCCATCTCTACTAAGAATACAAAAAATTAGCCAGGCGTAGTGGCACATGCCTGTAATCCCAGCTATGCGGCAGGCTGAGACAGAAGAATCACTTGAACCGGAAGGCAGAGGTTGCAGTGAGCCGAGATCATGCCAGTGCACTCCAGCTTGGGCGATAGAGTGAGACTTTGTTTCTGCCCCCCCCACCAAAAAAAGACAAAACAAAACAAACAAAAACAAAAAGTGCTGCATTAAAACTAATTTTATAAACAAAATTACAAAAAGCAATTTCTTCTCACTTGATTTTAGAGACAACTGCTTACATACAAGAAGTTTTGGTCAGATGCCCTGTAGAGTGACCAAACCATCCCAGCTTGCCTGGGACTTCCCAGTTTGGGTACTGAAAATTCCATGTCCCAGGAAACCCCTGTCCTGAGCCAACTGGAACAGTTGGTACAGTTGGCTTTTCCATAGCTTACACTTCTATTACCTGCCCTTAGAAAAATTCCAGTGCTATTGTAATTTATATTTATCTGAAAAGCACCTGCATAGTCTTCTTGTTGGTATTCAGTACCTAATCATTTGGTTAGCATATAAATATTTATGGAATTTTGTCCCATGAGTAGATATTTTATAAATGTATACCAATTTTTTTTTACCTTACTAGGACTTGGGGACAATGGGAGTGCCAAATTACCAACAATGATTATCTCGGCACCAAAAAGGTATTACTTTGTGTATTTTCTTTTTCAAGAACCTTTTCCTGTTGTTGTTTAGAGACTACTGTGCTTCTAGCTAGTAATCACCATAGCTGGGAAAACAATAACACAGGCAATACCTTTAAGAACAAGTCATTAAAAAACAAAACAAAATAATGTATGTGGGTCATCCCTTGGCCAATGTGGGGCCAGAGAGAAGTTGTTCTACTGGTTTTCCTTAAATAGCACCATAACCTAACCTGAATCTAAGATGGTTTCCAAAATATGTATAGAACGAATGTTAACTAATTAATTCTATAAAAATATGTATAGAACGAAAGTTAATTATCTATCAAACCATGGTTATAATGGTTTATCCATGGATAGGAGACCCAAAAATTCAGAAGCACTGTAATACTTTTCATGATATTAATGAAAAATGAAGTCATGAGATCATGGAAAAGGTTTCTGAGAAAAAAATCAGACCAATTTTCTTCCCTAGAAAATGGGGATGACACAGGCTGTGTACATATAAGCATAATTAAAATAAAAATGATTAGGCTGGGTGCGGTGGCTCACGACTATAATCCCAGCACTTTGGGTGGCCGAGGTGGGAGGATCACGAGGTCAGCAGTTCGAGACCAGCCTGACCAACATGGTAAAACCCTGTCTCTACTAAAAATACAAAAATTAGCCAGGCATGGTGGTGCGTGCCTGTAGTCCCAGCCACTCAGGAGGCTGAGGCAGGAGAATTGCCTGGACCCGGGAGGCAGAGGTTGCAGTGAGCCGAGATTGCTCCACTGCGCTCCAGCCTGGGCGACAGAGTGAGACTCCGTCTCAAAACAAACAAACAAACAAACAAAACTGATTAAAAGATTATAAAGGTGACTTATGACACTTTTTAAAAGCTCTGATATTGTGAGTACTTAACTATGTGCCAGGTACTGTGTCAAATGCTTTAAATACATAATTTCATTTGATACTCAAAAATAATCCTATGAGAACAGGAATTACGATCCTCTAAAGTAAACCTCTAAAAGAGAGGCTTAGTAATTTGCTTAAGGTTACAGACAGCAACGGGGCGGGGGGGTGCAGAGGCAATTTCAGATCCATCTGCTTCAATAACTTTTATCCTCTTCACGTTTATCCTATGCCGCTTCTCAACATTGCTGGTGTAAACTCTGGTAAAATTCTATCTCCAGCTCTAATTTTTCCTGACCTTCAGTCTTGTATCTTAGTTTATGGAACTGCCTACTCAACATCTCTACCCTGATGTCTAACGAGCACCTCAAATAACATGTTTCAGTAAGTGATGCCACCATTCACCCAGTTGCTCAAGCTCCAAATACAGTAGGCATCCTTGTTTCCTCCATCAAACCCACTGTCAAGCCACCAGCAAATATTTTGGCTCTTCTTTCAAATTCCATCTCAATCTGACCACTTCTTATCACCTCCACTGCCACAACCCTAGTTCAGGCTATTATCTACTTACCTGGACTATTGAGATAGCCTCATAATTGCTTTGTTTTCATAGTCCATTCTCCATAAAGCAGTCAGTTATCTTTTTAAAAACACAGATCATATAGTTTCACTCTTCTGCTTAAAACCCATTAATAATTGCCACTGCAATAATGTAAACTTCTTAAGATGACCTACAAGGCCCCTACTGGCCCCCTACCTTGATCTGCTTTCTCTGACTTTATCCCTTAACACCCTCTTCTTTGCCCAGCATGTCTCAAGTCCCATTGGTCCTGATATTTTCAAAGTCCTCTGCGACTTAAAAAGTCACGTGCTTTGACAAGATGTGAAAGGGCAGGGTTGGAAGTTTGAGGAAACTGGCAAAGGTGTGAAAGAGTTGTTGAGAGTGGGAGAACAATCCAGAAAAATTTAATAGGATTGCTGGGAAGTATTGAGGGTTGAGTTGTGCTTGGTGATTGAAATTAAGTAGGCTGGGTGTAGTGGCTCATGCCTGTAATCCTAGCACTTTGGGAGGCCAAAGTGGGAGGATTGCTTGAGGCCAGGAATTCCAGACCAGTCTGAGCAACATAGTGAGATGTATCTGTACAAAAAATAAAAAATTAGCCAGGTATGGTGGTGTGCACCTGTAGTACCAGCAACTCAGGAGGCTGAAGTGGGAGGATCACTTGAGCCCAGGACGTCGAGGCTTCAGTGGTGATCACACCACTGCATTCCAGCCTGGGTGCCAGAGCAAGAGTGCCTCCAAAAAAAAGAAATTTAGTAATAGAATACAGATGGCTATGCACATTTCTCTAATAGTGGTCAGCTGCTCCATTATCAAAGTGGCGACTATGGATGGTAGGGTTCATTCAAGGTAGGGGTACAATGAAAAGAAAGGTGAGGCAAAGGACTTTAGGGTACTGATGAGTGTTACTGAATTTTTCTATAGGTAATATCACAATGGAGACAGGGTGGACAGAAGTGTTCCTTGTGTCCATGGTTTGCCTTAGTTGTGGCAGCAATCTAGAATTGCTAAATAGAAACACTGAATCAAAGAACCTAGACCTGGCTGGGCGCTGTGGCTTACGCCTGTTATCCCAGCACTTTGGGAGGCCGAGGCAGGTGGATCACCTGAAGTCTGGAGTTCGAGACCAGCCTGGCCAATATGGTGAAACCCCGTCTCTACCCAAAATACAAAAATTAGCCTGGGGTGGTGGCATGCGCCTGTAGTCCCAGCTACTCCGGAGGCTGAGACAGAACTGCTTGAACCTGGGAGGCGGAGGTTGCAGTGAGCTGAGATCACCACTGTACTCCAGCCTGGGCAACAGAGCGAGACTCTGTCTCAAGAAAAAAACAACAAAAAAAAACCAACACAACAAAAACAACCTAGACTACCAGTATTGAGGTTAAATGCTTTACTTTGTAAATCTTGAGGTTAAGAAATATAATTATCAGTATTTTAAAACTCACAAAATGGACAAATTGGTAGAGGCTTTTTAACATTATAATGGAATTTTTCACTTTTCAAAATCAATTTCCAAAGGGAAACTATAGGTTGAACAGTAAGATTTATCAACAAATCAGGGATTTAGATTTTAGAAGGTTTTCAATCTGGCCACTTCTTCAGATTATCTCAAGAGGGAGCCTTCTTAACGCCTCTTCTTCCTTCATAACACTTCTCTGGCTCGCATGTCCTATTTACAAAGACTTAAGCCCACTCTTAGGCATAAAATGCTCTTAACTGACATGACCCCCGACTAACTTTCCTATTTTGTCATGTATCCTCCATGCACCTTAAGCTCCCCAAACTATTCATTACTTGATACCTTCTGCGCTTTTGCTTGTTCTCTGCGGCCAGACCATCTTCTCTACCTTCTCTGTTGAACTCCTAGCCATTCATCAACACTCAGCTCACATAGCACACTTTCAGATGAGATTCAAGCATTCTCTCTCTGGCTACATTTGGCCCTTGTAGATATTTCTATTATTGCCTGTATTTTGTTGAAGCATTCATGTCTTTTATGTACTATATAGTATATAATACATATACATTACAAAGCATTTTTATGATTCATGTTTTGGGGCATCCAGCGGTTAAAATAGGGCAAGGGTTATGTGGTCTTGGCCAGGTCCCTTTTCCTTTCTGAGCTTCAGGTTCCTCAGGTATAAAATGGGTACTATGGCTCCATGAAGATGAGACAGAAAACATGTAAAGCCCTTACACAGTGTTCAATTCATGAAAACCATCGCTGTTTACATTGTTTAGGGCCCTCAAGAGGCGCTCTTGTCAGCTGGGTGGAGGAAATGCCTCTTTAAAATGACGTCATTATAGGAGACTTAAAAACCACTGCACGTCTGTACAAGTGGACAGAATCACACAGCTACCTAAAGTGGGTTCGCCTGTCATACAATTTAGAGGTTCCACTTATAACAGGTTTCCATCAGTAGCCAAAGCAACAGAAATTTTAGCTTAACAGCTGAGGGCTTCCGGGATTACCGCAGGGCGGGCGGGAAGCGCCTTTCCGCCCGGGTGGGAAGGCCGCGTCCCCATGGGACTGCCTGAGTGGGCTGGATCCCTATGGCCTGCGGCAGACACCACCACCTAGGCGGTCCAGGGGTCCCTCTCTCGGTGACTGGTGACCAGGAGGCCGCAATCTTTTCACATAAAAGGTCTACGGGTTTCCGCTCGGCCCTCACAGCGGCCGCGGACCAAACCGGGAAAGCAATTCCCGCTCGGCTCCGCTCGGGTCCCAGGCCCAGGAAGGCCGGGCCGTGGGGTCTCCCCGGGCTCCACGCAGGGGCGGCGGGGCGGGGCGCAGTGACGCAAAGAGGAGTGACGCGACGACGCAGCGCGACGCGGTGACGCACGCCCCTTTGTTGGCTCAGTAGCGATAGCAGCGGCCGTGGAGGTGGCGCTGGGGACTGTTTTCTCTCGGAGGCCGGAGCGGAGCCGCGTCTGACTGAGGCGGGCAGCAAGCGGCACCCTCGCTCCCTCCCTCCCTCCTCCGCGCCCTCCCCGCCGCCACCAGCCGTCAAACGCCAACCGCCGCTCCTGGGGAGGAGCCGCGGCCCGCGGGGCCGGAGCCAGGCCTGCGTCCGGACATCAGCCGGAGCCGGAGCGAGAGCCGGGGCCTCGGCGTCCCCGCCCTCTCCCCGCCTCGGCCAGCGTCCGCCGGGCCCCCGCGCGTCGCGCCATGGACTCGGACGAGGGCTACAACTACGAGTTCGACGAGGACGAGGAGTGCAGTGAGGAGGACAGCGGCGCCGAGGAGGAGGAGGACGAAGACGACGACGAGCCGGACGATGATACCCTGGATCTGGGCGAGGTGGAGCTGGTGGAGCCCGGGCTGGGCGTCGGCGGGGAGCGGGACGGACTGCTGTGCGGGGAGACGGGCGGTGGCGGCGGCAGCGCTCTGGGGCCCGGCGGTGGCGGCGGCGGCGGCGGCGGCGGCGGCGGTGGTGGCGGGCCGGGGCACGAGCAGGAGGAGGATTACCGCTACGAGGTGCTCACGGCTGAGCAGATTCTACAACACATGGTGGAATGTATCCGGGAGGTCAACGAGGTCATCCAGGTGAGGGTGGCCGCCGCGCCAGCTGGACCGGGCCCGACGGGGGAGCGGATTCAGGCGGCACGCGCGGTCCCGAGGGACAGGCCTGGGCCTGGTGCGCAGCCTAGCCCGGTGCCTCCCGGCCTTGTCTTCTCCGCTGCTTCTGCTGGGGATAGAGGGTGTCGAAAGCAGAGGTTCGCTGATTAGCCGGGTGTGGGGAGGTGCGCTGGGGGCGGTGCTTCCCAAGTCCTACTATGGCGGAGGCCTTCGGCCGCCTAAGCCTTCTCTGGCGGGCAATTTCTGCCAGTCCCTGGGCCCGGTGTCCTTTTCTCTGGCCGGGCGATCGCCTACTGGGGCCGGGCGGAGGAAGTGGGGTGGAGAAGAGGAGTCAGGAAGAATGGGGCCCCGACGAGGCTTACCCCGGCCTTAGCCTCATTTGAGCACTTTTGGAAGGGATTAGAGTAGGCCTAAGAGCAGCTTGGTGTATAGTTGCCCCAAGTGGGCACCAGTTAATAAAGAAATGGATCTTGGCAGTCTCAAGTGCCTACTTAAAGGTGGGGGAAGGGAAGTATTTCTCGGAAGAGGTGCTGATGGGCCTTCTTTTCAGATGGTGAGGCTTTTGCTTACATCTTTTTTATGTCTTTGCTGTTTGGGACCTAACTGCTACTTTTTCTAGTCCTAGCATATGACTTGCTTGAAGCTGTTGGAATAGTTACTGCATATTGCATACCCTTCCTTGTAGCTAAAACAACAACAAAACGCAGTGTTGTCTAATATTGGACAAGACTCTATTGTGAGTTAGAAAGCAGAGGTTTTCTGCTTGTGAACTCCCTTCTCTGATATATTCTATTTTGTGGTAAGTTAGACTTGGTGTAAGTTGATAACCACATCTCATTTAACCCATGTGCGTCAGGTTTTGCATTTTTGAGCTTTAGAAAATCAAAAGTTTTCATTTGGGGAAAAAAAAAACTCAGTTCTCCTGAGGAGTCAGGGATATGGCTGAAGAATAAAAATGAAGCTTGATTCAGTGCAACTTTTAGAAAACCTGGAAGGAAACATATATGAGCAGCAAGTTACTATTGCTTCTTTTGTCAGTCATTATTTCTTTTTTGTTTAACTTAAATTGGTTGGCTAAATATTCATTGACAAATTAGAAGTATGTCATTGTCAACTCGTTGACTTTCTATTATTAACTGATTTTTATAGTATTATAAGTAACAGTTTTAAAAATTGGAGTATCTGTTCAGGCACTGTTTCAATACAGTGTTTTGCATAATAGAAAAATCTCTGATATCTAGTGCCATTACTAAATAGTGGAAGTCTTAATTTTTAATATAGAGAACATAGTCTAAGAAGGAAGTTGAGGATTGTAGAAGATAATTTTTTTTTGTTTGTCTGAGACGGAGTCTTGCTTTGTCGCCCAGGCTGGAGTGCACTGGCGCAATCTCGGGTCACTGCAACCTCCGCCTGCCGGGTTCATGCAATTCTCCTGCCTCAGCCTCCCAAGTAGCTGGTACTACAGGCGCGCGCCACCATGCTCAGCTAATTTTTTGTATTTTTAGTAGAGACGGGTTTCACCATGCTGGCCAGGCTGGTTTCGAACTCCTGACCTTGTGATCCGCCTGCCTCGGCCTCCCAAAGCGCTGGATTACAGGCGTCAGCCACCGCGCCCGGCCTGTAGAAGATGCACATGTAAGAAAAATCTGATTAGGTAAGAAAAAATAAAAAGACAAAACAAGCCTGCCACCCAGAGACGTACACCAAAATGTGAACTGTAGTTATTTTTCTAGACCTTTGGATAGCCATTAATATGGCTCCACGTTAATAACAGTGGAACCATACTGTATGTTCTGTTTGTGTTTTCAGTGGAAAAACATTACAGAAATACTGTGAACAGCCTTCTGTCAAGTAAATTTTTCGAGAACTTACATGATTATAGATCTGAACTAATTTATTTAATCGATCTGTTATTTGCCTTCCTTTTTATTTTCTAGTTTCTGGCTTTTATAAACATTGAAAATATCCTCATAGGTCAGTCTTTGAGTGCTCTTATTTTCTTGGGATAAAGTGAATTGCTGAGTCAAAAGAATTTGCTCATTTTCAATGCATTGGATACATACTACCACATTGCTTTCAGAAAAGTTATGCTAGTTTTCCCAACCAGTGTTTGATGGGCAAAAAAAACCTGGTGAGATTGAACTTATGTTTATTGGTCTTGGTATTTCTTTTTTAAATTGCCCCTCGCTTTTTGCTCATTTTATTCTCTTTTGCCCATTGCCCCTCTTTGGGATATTTATCTCTTACTGGTTTGTAAGACTTCTTTCTATTAATAGAGGTTGGAAATAGCAGTTATCTAGGTTTCTTAATGTTGGTTTGATAAACACTGAATTTTACTTAGTTTGCATTAGAGAGCTTACTGTTAACTGTTAAACATTTAAATTCCCTGTTCTCAGTTCTAATTTTCAGTATGAAATCAGGTAAGATACATTTGCAGGTGAAAAAGTTTGAAATGTAAAAAGATCACCAAATTAATTTAATATTTCCTTGGGAATTTGATTACTTTTTCTTGGAGAGGAGTTTTGGGCAACAACATAAATACTGTTATTTGTGGATATTTGCAGGTTAGGTTTGGTCTTCAAATAAGTCAACATTATTTTCTTTCAGAAAACTCAGTTTTCTGGCTTTCTGTAATTTCCCAATTAACATTTAAATAAAAGACTAAATTAAACAATTAAAGTTTATTTAATTTGGTATTTTGTTTAAATGCTTTGTGGCTACCTAGCTTACCTTTTCAGCTTTTAAGGAAAAAAAAAAAAATCAGAGTTTTTTGTTTTGTTTTGTTTGGAGACAGCCTCACTCTGTCACCCAGGCTGTAGTGCAGTCGCATGATCTCAGCTTACTGCAACCTCTCCCTCCCAGGTTCAAGAGATTCCCCTTGCCTCAGCTTCTCCGCCACCCCACCTCCAGTATCTGGGATTACAGGCACCTGCCACCAGGCCCAGCTAATTCTTGTGTTACAGGATTTCGCCATGTTCGTCATGCTGGTACTGAACTCCTGGCCTCAAGTGATCTGCCCTTCTCGGCCTCCCAAAGTGCTGGGATTACAGGTGTGAGCCACCACGCCTGGCCAGGGTGTTTTTTGTTTTTTGTTTATTTTGAGACAGAGTTTCACTCTGCTGCCCAGGTTGGAGTGCAGTGGCGTGATCTCGGCTCACTGCAACCTCCGCCTCTTGGGTTCAAGCAATTCTCCTGCCTGAGCTTCCCGAGTAGCTGGGATTACAGGTGTGCAGCACCACACCCAGTTAATTTTTGTATTTTTTAGTAGAGAAGGGGTTTCACCATGTTGGCCAGGCTGGTCTTGAACTCCTGATCCTGGGTGATCCGCACAGCTTGGCCTTCCAAAGTGCTGGGATTACAGTCGTGAGCCACCACACCCAGCCTAAAAAGTAGTTTTCTAATGTAACTATATAAGTAGCTAGGTAATTTATTAAAAGAACCCTGTTCAATTCTGCAGTTGGGAGTATTTAAACTTGCCATTTTGTATTTCCACAACAGTGTTCAGCAAATGTTGATTGTGCTTTCTAAGTATGCCAGGCACTATGTTAAGCAGAGGATATGCTTATTGCTTAAGGAGCATATAGGGATAGGGAATATGGAGGTCCTTGTCCGGACTCCACTTCCAGAGATTCTTACTCATTAATGAAGTCTGAGGTGAAACCTGAGCATCTCTGTGTTTTAGCCTTCTAGTGATAACTAAACCACTGGAATAGTGATAGTTAATCCACTGTCACGATTTTGACTCAGGCAGGGTGAGTAGAGTGAGAAGAGCAGCAGCTCTTAGGGGCACAGATTGGTTATACCTAATCAAAAAATCCGAAATCATTTTGTGTTGTTGCCCAGACTGAAGTGCAATGGCAAGAGCATAGCTCACTGCAACTTCAACTTCCTGAGCTACAGTGATTCTCCCACCTCAGCCTCCTGAATAGCTAGGACTATAGGTGTGTGGCACCACTCTTGGCTGATTTTTTTTCTTTTTTGTAGAGACACAGGGTCTTGCTTTGTTGCCCAGGCCAGTCTCAAACTCCTGGCCTCAAGCGCTCCTTGAACCTCAGCCTCTCAAAGTGGTAGGCCTGGAAATCCAAAACTTTTTGAGCACTGTTGTGATGCTGAAAGGAAGTGCTCATTGCAGCATTTTGGATTTCGGATTTTCAGATTAGGGATGCTGATTATAAGTATAATTAAATATTCCAAATCTGAAAAACTTCTGGTCTCAAGTATTTTGGATAAGGAATACTCAACCTGTACCATATTTAGAGTGTGTGCCGAGAGGAATATGGACCTGGGACTGTTGAATGTGAGTGGTCAGAGAGGAGGTATAAAAAACAGTGGATAGGTATCTTGCTTTTGTAAGATGTATTACGCTAAATAACTTTTTTTTTTTGGAGACGGAGTCTTGCTCTGTTGCCAGGCTGGAGAGCAGTGGTGACGCGATCTTGGCTCAGTGCAACCTCTGCCTCCTGGGTTCAAGTGATTCTCCTGCCTCAGCCTCCTGAGAAGCTGGGACTACAGGTGTGCTCCACCATGCCCGGCTAATTTTTGTATTTTTAGTAGAGACTGGGTTTCACCATGTTGGCCAGATGGTCTCGACCTCTTGACCTCGTGATCCACCTGCCTTGGCCTCCCAAAGTGCTGGGGATTACAGGCGTGAGCCACTGTGCCCAGCCAAATAACTCATTTTAAAGAAAAAAAAATCTAAGCCTTACTGAAGAAATTTTCTGTTGGCTGTTGGTTCGAAAGCTGTATTTCACTTAGTTAATTAAGAGATTTAATTAAAGAACCTCAAGTTGAGTTTGCAAGCCTAAACTAAGGAAGACAGTGTACTATTCTAGCATATTGTTTACTGGTTGGGGAGTCAGTTATAGCCCTGGTTTTTACTCTGTCTAGTTAATATCTCAGAACCTTCAAATTTTTTTTTTTTTTTTTTGATACGAGTCTCGCTGTGTCACCCAGGCTGGAGTGCAGTGGCCCGATCTTGGCTCAGTGCAACCTCCACTTACAGGGTTCAAGTGATTCTCCTGCTTCAGCCTCTCAAGTAACTGGGATTACAGGCACGCACCACCACACCCAGCTAGTTTTTGTATTTTATTAGAGACGAGGTTTCACTATGTTGGCCAGGCTGGTCTCGAACTCCTGACCTCAAATGATCGACCTACCTTGGCCTCCCAAAGTGTTGGGATTATAGGCGTGAGCCACGGCGCCCAGCTAAGCTTTTTTTTTTTGAGGTGGAGTTTCTCTCGTTGCCCAGGCTGGAGTGCAATGGCGCGATCTCAGCTCACTGCAACCTCTGCTTCCCAGGTTCAAGCGATTCTCCTGCCTCAGCCTCCTGAGTAGCTAGGATTACAGGCATATGCCACCACGCCTGGCTAATTTTGTATTTTTAGTAGAGATGGGGTTTCTCCATGTTGGTCAGGCTGGTCTCAAACTCCTGACCTCAGGTGATCTGCCCGCCTCGGCCTCCCAAAGTGCTGGGATCACAGTGAGCCACCTTGCCCGGCCTTGTTTTGTTTTTAATCTGGGACTGAAAATGAGGGAGTTGAAATACTAGATTGGTCCTTTTTTACATTAAGTGTTTTATTTGTTTAACATCATTTTAAAAACCTCAGTTAATTGGAGATGTTCATTTTTTCCAAGAAATTGAATTCAGGTGTGCATATTGTGGTTACATTCATTAATGCGGAGAGGAGGAAGAGGGTGTACAAGCCTGTGCATGATGTGTGCAGGCACACGTGTTTTGAAGTTATTAAAGTGTTTGATATAGTTTAGATTTATTTCTCTTGGACTTTTATATTTTCCCAGCTGATCTCCTTGAGCTGTAAGTTTAAATTACACTGACTTGTTGAATTGCTATGGCAGTAGTCCTATGAATCAAACTCTGGGGATGGGGTCTGGCTGTCTGGTTTAACAAGCCTTCTAGGTGATGGTGATGTAAGCTAAAGTTTGATAACTGCTGATGTAGTTGAAATTTAACAGCAGTGTTTCTCTGTGTGTTATGTGTAGTGATAGATTACTACAGAGGTGGATTAATGAGGGAAGATAAATTGTTTAAGAAACTAATAATAGGGGACCAGTCACGGTGGCTCACACCTGTAATCCCAGCACTTTGGGAGACTGTGCCAGGCAGATCACTTGAGGTCAGGAGTTTGAGACCAGCCTGGCCAATATGGTGAAACCTTAGCTGGGCATGGTGGCCTGTGCCTGTAATCCCAGCTACTTGGGAGACTTGAGGCAGGAGAATTGCTTGAACCTGAGAAGTGGAGGCTGCAGTGAGCTGAGATTGTGCCACTGCACTCCAGCCTGGGTGACAGAGGGAGACTGTGCTTCCAAAAAAAAAGGTAATAATGGGAAAATTTCCAGAACCTAGGCAACGCTTACTAGGCTAATCATAAGGTTAGAAGGTGTTTGTCATCATAGATGCTATCCTTCATGCTATGCTATCCTTCAGCTAAGGTGGTCTTTACTCAATATTTTCTTTTCTTTTCTTTTTTTTTTTTTTTTTTTTTTTGGAGACAGAGTCTCTCTCTGTCGCCCTGGCTGGGGTGCAGTGTTGCCATCTTGGCTCACTGCAACCTCCGCCTGCTGGGTTCAAGCGATTTTCCTGCTTCAGCCTCCCGAGTAGCTGGGATTACAGGTGCCCACCGCTACGCCCGGCTAATTTTGTATTTTTGGTCGAGATGGAGTTTCACCATGTTGGCCAGGCTGATCTCGAACTACTGACCTCAGGTGATCCACCCGACTCAGCCTCCCAAAGTGCTGGGATTACAGGCATGAGCCACGGTGCCCGGCCTGTATTTTCAAATAGACAAACTAAACTAGTGACATCTGACATTCTAGATTGGAGTTCTTGATTTCCCTTCCGGTCCTAGATATTTTTTAATATAGAATGTTGAGTTTTCTAATTTATTAGTATGCTGGAAGAGATATAAAGTCCTGGAGAGATATAAAGACCTGTTTAAAGGAATATGAGAAGACTTATTCTTAAGGAGTTGACAATCTCTTAGAGTTAAAACAAAGCTGTTAGGTTAGTGAGTAATTTAAATAAGTGGATAGTAATAGATACTCATGGAAGAGACGTCTGTAGGTGTTGTCAAAGATGGCTAGGATTTGGGTGGATAAAAAAGAGGAAGTCATTCTAAGGAACTGAATGAGGTGAGAATGAGGAGAGTTTTTGGGTAATGGTGAAATCAGCTAAAGTAGAATGGAGTTCATAAATGCTGGATAATAATGTAGAACCTGGGAGCTTAAATACTGTGATGAAAGGTAAGCAGAAGTCATCAGATTAGATTCTTTTGGGGTTGACCTGTGCTAACTATATAGGTTAGTTATCTTTTGCCTTATGTTACCCCAAAACTTAGTGGCTTAAAAAAACAAGGATCTGTTATATCATAGTTTCTGTGAGTCACAATTCTGGATGCAGCTTACCTGGGGGCCTCTGGCTTATGGTCTCTTACAAGGCTGCAACCAAGGTGACAGCTGGTTAGCAGTTCTCTCTCTTTTTTTTTTTTTAAAGACAGAGGCTTGCTGTGGTGCCCAGGCTGGAGTGCAGTGGCATAATCTCGGCTCATTGCAACCGTTACCTCTTGAGTCCAAGTGAGCCTCTTACCTCAGCCTCCTGAGTAGCTGGGACTATAGATGTGCACCACCACGCCCCAGCTTATTTTTTTGTTTTTGTGGGTTTTTTGGTAGAGACCAGTATTTTTTTGTTTTGCCATGTTGCCTAGGCTGCTCTTGAACACCTTAGTTCAAGGGATCTGCCCGCCTTAGCCTCCTAAAATGCTGGGATTACAGGCATGAGCCACCATGTCTGGCCTGAGTAGCAGTCCTCAAGGCTTGACTGGGGAAGCTTCCCCTTCCCAGCTCACTCATCTGGCTGTGACCAGGCCAGATTTTCACTGGCTGGTTGTTGCCCAGAGATACCAGTTCCTTGCCATGTGGGCCTCTCCATAAAGTGGCTGACAACACAGTAGCTTGTTTCCTCCAGAGTGAGGGATCTTAGAGAGAAGGCCCATACGATGGAAGCCACAATGTTTTTATAACTTAATTTCAGAAGTAACGTCGCATCACTTTGCAATATTCTGTTTATTATAAGTGAATAACCAAATCCAGCCCATACTCAATCGGAGGGGATTATACAAAGATGTGAAGACCAGGAGGCAGGGGTCTTTGGGGGCTATCTTAGAGGCCGGCTGTTTTGTCTCTCTCTCTCTGTTAAGAGGTAAATTACAGCTGTTGTATAATGCCTTTCTGTCCAGTCTTTTTGTATGCTATTGGGAGAACATAGTGTTTTGGATTTTTTATTTTGGATTAACCATAAATTAATTACTTTTGGCTTTGCAAAACATTATACCTGTAAATGATAAACATTCCTAATAACCTTTCAGTGGCTTAAGTTTAAAATAGCTTGTAGTCTCAGAATTGGTAGGAATTTGAGATTCTCCAGTTTACTGATTTTTTGTTTTTTAAACTCTAGCTACGTAATGGAATCACCTGGGGATTTTTTCATTACTCTTTTTAAAATAGAAAATTGTAGATTCACGGCCGGGCATGGTGGCTCACGCCTGTAATCCCAGCACTTTGGGAGGCCGAGGCAGGCGGATTACCTGAAGTCAGGAGTTCGAGATCAGCCTGGCCAACATGGCGAAACCCCGTCTCTACTAAAAAAAATACAAAAATTAGCCGGGCATGGTGGTGGGCGCCTATAATCCCAGCTACTCGGGAGGCTGAGGCAGGAGAATCAGTTGAACCCAGGAGACAGAGGTTGCAGTGAGCCGAGATTATGCCATTGCACTCCATCTGGGCAACAAGAGCGAAACTCCATTACAAAAAAAAAAAAAGAAAGAAAATTGTAGATTCACATGCAGTTACAAGAAATAATGCAAAAATCCCACATATTCTTTTTTCCAAAAAATTTTATTTCCCTAGGTTATTGGGGAAGAGGTGGTATTTGGTTACATAAGTAAATTCTTTAGTGGTGATTTGTGAGATTTTGGTGCACCCATCATCTGAGCAATATACACTGAACCCAGTTTGTAGTGTTTTATCTCTCACCCTCTTCTCACCTTTTTCCCCTGAGTCCCCAGAGTTCATTATATCAATCTTAGGCTTTTGCATGCTGATAGCTTAGCTCCCACTTATGAGTGAGAACATATAATGTTTGGTTTTCTGTTCTTGATTTACTTCTCTTAGAATAATAGTCTTCAATCCCATCCAGGTTGCTGCAAATGCCATTAACTCATTCCCTTTTATGGCTGATTAGTATTCCATCATATATATATATGTGTGTGTATACATATATACGTGTATATGTGTGTGTATACGTCTATACGTATATGTGTGTATACGTATATACGTGTATATGTGTGTACGTGTATACGTGTATATGTGTACGAATATACGTGTATGTGTGTGTGTACGTATATACGTGTGTGTACGTATATACATGTATGTGTGTGTGTTTGTACGTATATACGTGTGTATGTGTATATATATGTATACACACACACCATAAGTTTCTTTATCCACTTGTTGATTGATGGGCATTTTGGCTGGTTCCCCATTTTTGCAGTTGCGAATTGTACTGCTATAAATGTTGTGTGCAAGTATCTTTTTCGTATAATGAGTTTTCCTCTGGGTGGATACCCAGTAGTGTGATTGCTGAATCAAATAGTAGTTGTACTTTTAGTTCTTTAAGGAATCTCCACACTGTCTTCTATAGTGGTTGTACTAGTTTACATTCCCACCAGGAGTGTAGAAGTGTTCCCTTTTCACCACATCCATGACAACATCTATTATTTTTTAATTTTTTGATTATGGCCATGCTTGGCGGGACTAAAGTTGTATTGCATTGAATCCCACATACTCTTTACCGATTTGTCTACAATGGTAACATCTTATAAAAACAGTATCTTGCAAAACATCTTGCACAGTATCACAGTGAGGATAATGACATTGATGTGATCTAGTGATCTTACTGAGATTTTCTTACCTGGGGGTTTTTAAAAATGCAGGCACGCAGGCCCTACCCCATACCAAGTAAGTGGGTCTCGGGGGGGTTTGGGCCAGGCATTGCCGTTAAACAAGAATCTTTTCTGGATTATTTTAATGCACATCCAGGGTTGAGAGCTCCTGCTTTTGTAAGAAATCTTTCTAAAACACTGCCGTCTCTGCTTAACTACAAGTAAATAACAATGAACTATTTTTGTGATGCATCTCAAACCAGTGTTTGCCTATTGATTTTTTTTTTTTAATGGAAAGAAAATCTACTTCCATATTAGCTTTCACTCATTGTTCTTAGTACCTGTAGCACCCTGAATGGTTTTGTTTTTTATATAACTATCATTTTGGAATCCTGAAGGAAAAATTTTTCTTCCTGAGGTTAATCACCACCCTTTCCTCAGTCATTCCTGCCTTCTAGGTAATCACTGTCTTTCTTATAATAGGCATAGTATCATAGGCCATAACTTTGCTAAATTATTGACTGTATATACACAACTCATCCTTTGATTTTGACACTATATTACTGTGTAACTTTGTATAAATAGCTTAATTATTTTCATTAAATGATGGGATAAATAGAAGAATGAGAATTTATTTAGGTTGACATTATTGGGCGAGATAGTAATCAGGCTGCTTCTAACCTGGAGTGACTGGATCCTTTGGGGCCCGTGGAGATAGTAGTGGTGGTCCTTGCATTATTTTTAGTGTTTTAAAAAGCCTCATGTATATTTTTTTAAAAAGCTGTCAGGCCACTTTTATAGAGTCAGTAGATTTCTATAATCACTTATGATTTAAGTTTCTTCCTAAATTTTTGATTTTTTTTCCCTAAATTGTCATTCACCTAGTGATAGGTGGTCATCTGGCTTGACCATACAATGGTTTCCCCTTATCTGCAGTTTCAATTTCCAAGGTTTCAGTTACCTGAGGTGTGCAGCAGTCTGAAAATATTAAATAGAAAATTTCAGAAAAAAACAATTTGTAAGTTTTAAATTGTACACCATTCTGAGTAGTGTGATGAAATCTCTCACCATCCCACCCAGGACATGAATCATCCCTTTATCCACTATATAGCAGTAGATAGACTACCTACCTGCTACTGGCCTCGGCTGGTCACTTAACTTATCAGATTGAAAAAACATAGCATGTATAAGTTCGGTATTACATACACTTTCAAGCTTCCACTGAGGGTCTTGGGACATGTTCCCTGAGGATGAAGGGGACTGCTGTAATGTCTCATTTGATACAGCTTGGGGTATAGTTGATGCCCAATTAGTGTTTAAGTTGATGGATAGTATGCTATCTCAGAAGGTGGCTTAAAAAATTCTTAATGCTCTAACGTCTGCTCTGGCAAATCAGCTTTCCAGAGCCCTACTTTTTTTTTTCATTTTTAAAAATGACTTTTTTTTTTTTTTTTTGAGACGGAGTCTCTGTGGCCCAGGCTGGAGTGCAGTGGCATGATCTTGGCTCACTGCAACCTCTGCCTCCTGGCTTCAAGTGATTATCGTGCCTCAGCCTCCCAATTAGCTGAGATTATAGGCATGCATCACCACACCTGGCTAATTTTTGTATTTTTTGGTAGAGACAGGGTTTCACCATGTTGGCCAGGCTGGTCTCGAATTCCTGTCTTCAGGTGATCCGCCCTCCTCAGCCTCCCAAAGTGCTGAGATTACAGGCATGAACCACTGTGCCCAGCCTGACAATTTTGGTTTTAAGGCCAAAAGTTTGAAGATTTAAATGAAAAATGCCAAATATTCAGGAATTTTCTCCTATTATTATTTTTTTGTATGTAAATATTGTTCTGTAGTATTGTTCTTTCCTTTTTTGCTCTGTTCCACTTAAAAGTGTCAGAAGTGCCCTGACAATACATTTTGGCAAAAAACAGAGCAAGTAATGAAGTATTAGGTAACATTTTCTTGTTACTGAGACATTTGCTTAGACAATGCTAAGAATAGCTATCATCCTAGACACTTCTCCCCAGGCTTGCTTTGCCATTGCCTTTGGAACTGTCATACTTATAACTCAGATACTAACTGGCTCTAATTACCTGGTAATATGTCTTCTCTCCTAGTCACAATTGTACAGTGTTTCTAGGGATAAAGTGTAAACTAGAAACCGAGAAGTATTACCTGATTCTTAGCAAGTATTTATAAGTGAAAGCCTCTAATGTGGACATTTATCTTGGAATTTGTGACATTTGGACAGATATTTATCTGAAACTTACTTGAAACTCAAATTTAATACCTTCTCTCTTTGAGGCTTTTCCGATTGGCTTATCTGAGAACCATTCTTGGGATTTGAGTCATCCTTGATTTTTTTTTTTTCCTTCATTTTCCACATCCAGTTATCCCTGATCAAGTTACCTCTGAAATTTGTTTCATGTTGTTGCTATCCTTTTTACTAACTAATCCTAGTTTAGGACCTTTTTATTTTGCCTCCTTGTCTCTAGGCTTCCAGTGTATCATTCTGTTACCAAACACAAATTTAATAGTCATCCTCCTGCTAAAAAGAGACTTTCTGTCAAAAGTCTATCCCAGACTCCTTACTATGGCATTCATGGCTTCCCCATCTTAACATAGCTGATTTTTTTCAATGTCATCTGCTGCTGTTCCTCATCCCTTATCACCCCCAGTTGCACTGTTTGTAATTCCTTACTGTGTAACACATATTTGTGTTTTCATGCTTTTGTTCATACTTGTCCCTCTTCTTTTGATACCTTTTCTTTCCATCTCTCTTTTTTCTTGAGACAGGGTTTTTGCTCTATCGCTCAGGCTGGAGTGCAGTGGCATGATCACGGCTCACTACAGCCTTGAACTCCTGGGCTCAAGCGATCCTCCCACCTCAGCCTCCTGAGTAGCTGGGACTACAGTTGCATGCCACTACACCTGGCTAATTTTTTGTATTATTATTTTTATTTGTTTATTTTTTGCTTATTTGTTTTGCTTTTGGTAGAGACAGAATTTTTTGCCGTGTTGCCTAGACTGGTCTCGACCTCCTGGACTCAAACGATCTTCCCACCTCAGCCTCCCAAGGTGTTGGGATTACAGGCATGAGCCACCATGCCCAGCTCTCTTTCTCTTCTTAACTGCCTGATACATTCCTATTGAGAATCTGCTCAGGCTGGCTGCGGTGGCTCATCTCTTTTCAGGTTCTTCTCCTCTACCTTTCCTGTGCTTCCTTATCTATGTTTGAATAGTGCTTCATATGGATATTTGGTATAGCCTATAAGAGGTTATGATATAGCTATCCCTATACCAAAGCCTCTAGCTATATATGAGGGTTTTGAAGGTGAGAACTAAAACTCCTTCATCTTTGTGTTCATAGCAGAGTTTCTTCTCTGACAGAAGAAACTCAGTAAATATTTGTTGAAGTTTGTCCTTGCCTAGTAAATGCTTGCTTTCTCAGTTTCCTTATGGTAAACCAAAGGGATCCAGACAAGATTTTCTTCTGGCACTAACAAATTATTTTGTGATTTCTAGATAATACCAAAGTGATAGTGTAAGAAGATGGCAAGGAAGAAATGTTTGAATTCCAAGAGGACAAGCTTCTTAAGGCCCCTGAATATTCAGCCTTTTAGGTGAAGCTTTATTATTTGCGTATAGTTCCCTGGCGCTTTGTGTGAACTGACACAGTGATGATGTTAAAGACAGTGGAATCACCCAGGTGCAGTGGCTCACGCCTGCAATCCCAGAACTTTGGGAGGTTGAGGCCAGAGGATTACTCGAGTCCAGGAGTTTGAGACCAGCCTGGGCTACATAGACCTTTTCTCTACAAAAAAATAAATAAAATTAGCTGGGCTTGGTGGCATGTGTCTGTAGTCAGTTACTTGGGAGGCTGAAGTGGGAGAAGAGAATTACTGAGCTCAGGAGGTCAATCAAGGCTGTAGTAAGCCGAGATTGTGCTACTGCACTCCAGCCTAGGCAACAGGGTGAGACCATGTCTCAAAAAAAAAAAAAAAAAAAAGACAGTTGAATCAGTTTAATACAGTACTTCTCAAAGTATGGTCCATAAGAACAAAACTATTTAATAATAACAGAAAGACACTATTTGTCTCTTAAAATGTTCTGGCATTTGTGCTGATGTTGCAGGGCAATGAGTAGGTAAAACCACTGGCACCTTAGTACAAAAGATATCAGTGGCACCAAACTATACTAGTAGTCATTGTGTTCTTCACTATCACACACTCAGAGTAAAAAAATATGTTTCACTTAATCCTAAATGAAGAAGTAAAAATTACTAGTTTTCTAAGTCTTATTCCTTAAGGACACATCTTAATTGCTTGTGTGACAAAATGGGAGGTATGCATAAAGCACTTCTGCATACTGAAGTATGGTGGTCTTCCCAAAATAAAAACATTTGTGTGTGCTTTTGACTTGTGAGCTTGTTTCTGTTTCTGGACCTACCCTGGGCAGGTTTCCACAGTTGAGAATCTTAGCATATTGCTGTTACCTCAAAATTCCACACACTACCAGTTTGTCTTTTGAAATATTATTTTTATAAGATGTCAACCCTGTTATGGTTCACTTTTGTTATATGTTGGCACCTCTGTGGGTTATGGAAAGCTTTGCCCTCCAAAGCAACCAGTTGGTTTTTAGGGAAGGGAAATATTGGTCTTTATGGATAAGTAGAGTCTTGTTAAAAGCTGTTAGAAGGCTCTCTTTGGAAAAAAATCGGAAAAATCAAAAGAACTGTGAAAAGGATCATAATAATAGAAAAGAGGCCTTTGTAGCCTTGTGAATGTAATACATATAGTCACCACAGATTTTTCAGGGAGGCCAGGCACGGTGGTTCACGCCTGTAATCCGAGCACTTTGGGAGGCTGAGGCAGGAGGATTGATAGAACCAAGGAGTTTGAGACCAGCCTGGGCAACATAGTGAGACCCCATCTCTAGCAAAAAAAAAGTTTTTCAGGGAATGCCAAAATGTCTCCTCAAAAAAAAAAAAAGTCTCCTTCTCTTACAAGTTAGTCACCTTACTCAGTTTATTACAGCAGGAGTTGCCAATCCCCAGGCTGTGGCTTGTTGTGAACTGGGCTGCACAGCAGGAGGCGAGCAGCCAGCCAGCATTACCACCTGAGCTCTGCCTCCTGTCAGATTGGCAGCGGGATTAGATTCTCATAGGAGTGCAAACCCTATTGTAAATTGTGCATTCAAGGGATCTAGGTTGGCACTCCTTATGAGAATCTAATGCCTGATAATCTGAGGTGGAATATTCATTGTTGTCATTGTGCGTCTCCACTCCCCTCCCCCTCCTTTCATGGAAAAATTGTCTTCCATGAAACCAGTCCCTAGTGCCAAAAAGTTGGGGACCACTGTACTGTAGTCTCAAAAGTGTTCATATTTGGCCTAAATCTATAGTCTGAGGAAGCATATCAAATCTTTATCATTCATGACAAGCAGGGATGGGAGAGGAAGCAAGGATAGGAGTGGTTATGTGGGCAGCCAATAGGATAGGAAACTTAAAAGGAACCTACTTAGCCAAACATGTTTTGAGCCTTTGAGTCCCAATGACTAAATGATGCAGATTAGGATAAAAGATTTGCTCACACCTGTAATCCCTGCACTTTGGGAGGCCGAGGTGGGCGGATCCTGAGGTCAGGAGTTCGAGACCAGCCTGGCCAACATGGTGAAACCCCGTGTCTACTAAAAATACAAAAATTAGCCCGGTGTGGTGGCGTGCTCCTGTAATCCCAGCTACTCGGGAGGCTGAGGCAGGAGAATTGCTTGAACCTGGGAGGCGGAGGTTGCAGTGAGCTGAGATCATGCCACTGCACTCCAGCCTGGATGACAGAGCAAGATTCTTGTCTCGAAAAAAATAAAAATAAAAAATAAAAGATTTATTAGCATGATAGATCAGGCTTTTCATAATGTGCCCCTGTCTACTTTAGCTGCCATTTCTTTATCCTTATTCATATTATAGCACAATAATCACATTCCCTGTGGAAATTTTCTGTATGCCTTTGTAAGGTTTTTTTCCTTTGCTTCAAATGCTTCCCCCCTACCCCCCCATAAACCCATTCATACTTCATGACCCACTGTAAATATTGTTTCTTCCTTGAATCTTTCCCTGTGAGCCTCAGAATTTTGTATATACTTTTATAATAAAAAGCTCTTATCTCATTATTTCCTATCTAGATAGACTCTGAAATTCTTGGTTGTTTGATCAGTGTGTTAATTTTGGTATTCACATTGTACCCACAAAGTTCCTGGAACATAGCTGATAGACATTGATTGAAAAGTCAGATATGAGTGAATTTTCTAATTGATTTTATTATTGATAAAAATAAGTCTTGGTACTATCCTTATTTTTTTCCTTTGTGAATTGTTCACATTTCTCTTCTACCGAATTCACTGAATTAACCCTTCCCTCATTCTCTAACGTACTACTTTTTGCTCTTAACCAGTTATCTTACGGAACTTTAGTTATCACAACTGTTATGTGAAATAGGTGACATTTTTACTGTTTTGTGGTTAAGGAATTAGAGGCATAGAGGAATTAAATAACCAGCTTTTCATAGCTGGAGTTGGAACTCAGTATTTTGTATCATTAAATATACACAGACGTGTGAATGTTACTGTTGTGTGTGCTGGGTATTTTCTGTTTGCCTCTGCGGAACTCTTCTATCTTTTTCCATCCTGCTGTGCTCCAGAAGACTGACTTATACAGGCTGAGTCAGTGGGCTCTGACTTGTGACTTCATTGCTGTGGCCTCTGAATCCAAGTAAATGATAAAGAGTGGAATAGAATAGAGTCAGAAGTCTACTACATACCCCATTTAAGACTTTACAGCTTACATATGTACCATCCTCAAGAAAATATCAAGCCAAAATTGCTGTTACAACATTTACTGTTTTCTACTCTGAGCATTTAAAAACACAAAATTTAGTAAAAAATAATTTCTGACCAAAGTAATAGAATACACATATATTACATAAAATTTGTTCATGATTTATGTATGAAGTTACAAACTTAGACTAGTGGTCTACAAAGCCCAGCATTCTTCTGAAAGAAGCACCAAGAGATTCTTGAAGAATAGCACCATGAAACTGTTATGGAGGCGCTAGATAACAAATGCTTGCTTTAAAGGGAGAAGAGCCAGTTTATTTTGCTCGGTAATGAGAAAATAGTTCTTTAGTAAAGTTCTCAGGTGAGCTTATTACTAATGCCGTTTAACTTCAAATGTGAGAAAATATATTTTTTAACCTGTTTACCACTTCACCTCTTATGAAGGGGAAAACTTAGGGAGTGGGCCTCAAATTACTTGTTATTTAATTTGGAAATGTTCCTTTGAAATTTGGAAATGTATGTACATAATTTTAGTCACTGGTTTGTTACAGAATTTTTAAATATAATAATTACATTTCATTGGCCCTAAAAATGTTGTCTTTTTTTAATAATCATCTCTAATTGTATCGCATTAATATAATAGCTGGGTCCTTAGGATAGATGATAATGTGTGAAGCTTGATTATAATGTTGCATTCCACCCAGCTATGAAGCCAAAGTGGTGAAAATAGGACTTTTAAATATACAGTAGTATTCTAGTCACCTTTAGGAATGAAAGTGTAACAACATTAAGCAATATTTGAAGATTTAAGGATGGCAGTAAGCTTGCCTAATCTTTGATTCATACCACCGTCAACACAGTTTTTGATTCACATAGAGTCAAATTAACAAGGTTGGAAGGATCCTAATGGTTATCCTAGCCAACCACATATCAAGTACTACCTCCCTGGTAAGTGGTCCTGTAGACTATTCTTAAATGTCTACTCTGGCTAAACCTTCACAGCCACTTCCAGAAGACCTCTGATTTGGAGTTCTTTCATATTCTGATTTTGTCTTCCTGTAGCTTTTTACCTGAACCTACCTGGTTCTAACCCTTCTCATGATAGCCATTCTATAATTTTAAAGACTTATTTAACATATTGGAGACTAGCAATGCAATAACCTAATCCAGACTAACACTTTTTTTGGGGGGGTCAGAACCCAGAATAAAGCTGCTGCTTATTCTGGGTTTACTTCTTATGGATTGTTGATTAGAAAGATTTTTCTGCACTGGTATTTTGGATTGAGGCCTGTGCATGTCTGTTCAGGCAAAGTTTACATAAGGTAGAACACTACAGCAGCACATGTGCACCCTGCTCAATTAAATAAACACCAGGCAGATCTGTTTGTTCATACCCTCTTTGCAGATACTGAAGGGTTGGTGGGTTTTGCAGTAACAAATGAATAAGTAATTCATCTTGATATTACTATATTATTAATAGTTTTGAGTTCTGTATATTTCCTCCGACTCAGAATTTATAAAAATAAAAGCACTTTCTAGACAGTTAACTAGTTAGCTCTGAGTAGAATGTTTTCTGCTACCTTTTTAAAGATTCTAGGTCATTTTAAGCAAAGATTATTGAAATTGCGTTGCAAACTTATCTTTGTGAATCAGGTTTTTCTTCATTCTATGTACAAAACAAAATGTAGAAATAAGATGTATACTGAGCTTTTCTCCATAACCTCAGATTTTTTTTTAAAAGTTAAAACAGTCTTAGTGTGCTAAGAGTGACTGTTTATAAACTTTTTTAAAGGATTTTAAATTTTTTATTGTTTGACTATGCATACATATATTTTCTTGGTTCAAATTCGAAAAGCACAAAAGATTTAAAAAACACATATATATCTGCCTTTATACGTCAACTACCTGGTTCTCTCCCTCACAGTATTATTGATGTCTTAGTACTTTTCTCATAAATGCAGAACCCTTCCCTAACCTGATTTTTATATTTCTTATAAGATCCTAAATAATCATGTTATAGTTTATGAATTTCTGAGGTTAGTGGGTCCCTAAATATAATGCTTCAGTTTAATTGGGAACCATTTGTAAATTGAGTACTTGATTTATTTTTATCAGCTGAGATTTCTTTAGCTGCCACACTGCTGGGGGAATACAGATAATGGACGACTCTTTAAGAAATAATGTATAAATAAGTTATAATGCGATGGTATGTTTCATAGTAGAAGCATAAGGTCGAGAAGGAATATTTAATGCTGTTCTCTGGGAGGAACGACTTGCTGGTAGGAATGGAAGCTGAATTTTGAAAAATGAATGGTAGCTTACTAGGCAGATGGGGTTAGAGGTGGCATTCCAGACAAAGGAGGAAGAGGAATGGAAGAAGTTCTGGTATGTTGAATGAACAATAAGGAATTGAATATTGCTGAAATTACTGGGAAGTAGAGTGGTAGGAGCTGGGGCTAGACAGGCAGTGTGATCAGATTATGAAAGCTTTTAGCGTAGTGCTGTTGAGATGGACTTAATTCACTAGGACTACGTGAAACAACTTTAAACTTTTAAATTAATAAGGAATTAGAGTTTAAAAGGCCACTCTGTTGGTACTAGAGGAAATACATGAGAACAGGACGAGATTAGGAAACTGGGAGAGTAGTGAGTAATCCATTAGAATAACCTGTGAAAGAAATGGGTTAGCAAGGCTGGAATGGAGGAGGGAAGGCATTCAAGATACCAGTGAGAAATGATGAATTATTAGGAAAAAAAAAAACTTAGTGATTAAGTCTTCGGTATCATTTAGAACCACATACAGTTCCAGCTTTGCCTTTTACCAGCTTTGTGACTTCGTGTGTAAATTTGATTTTAATAAATTCGGTTTCATCATCTGTGAGTATTGTAATTGTGTAGTTGAAGCTTTAAGCAACTTTCATTTAACTAACTTGATGAATAGTTAATAGTTGCTCTCCATTCCCTCAGTAAAAGAGACCTAGGCAATGTTCATGACAGGCTCTCAGCTTGTCGGCCTAAGTGGCAAAATTAACCAGTCACGATAGCCCTTATACTGTGTGATATCATTTATACAAAATATCCTGAATTGGCAAATCTGTAGAGATAGAAAGTAGATCAGTGGTTGTCAGAGGCTGAGTGGGGGAAATGGGGAGTGACTGCTAATGAGTATAGGGTTTCTTTTTGGGGTGATGAAATGTTCTAAAATTAATGGTTGACACAACTATGTCACAACTCTGTGAATATAATCAAAACCACTGAACTACTTTTGGGAGTTAATTTCATGGTATATCTCAAGTTGTCACAGAAAAAAAGTCTAATTCAGTATTCCCCATTTGTCCAATATGTCTTTTATAGCTTTTCTTCCTTTGGTCAAGGATCATGGATTGCATTTGGTTATCGTGTCTCTTTATTTGTCCATGTTCTTGATGGGTTAAAATAATAAAGAATATACAAATGGTTAGATCTCCTATAAACAAAAGAATATACAAATGGTTAGATCTCCTATAAACAAAAGTTTCCTGAAACTTCCTTAAACATGTAGCATGGATCTAGTTTATTTTAGATGTATGCAAAATAAAACAATTGATTAAATTAAAATTGTTCTTTCATGACTGTAAGCTCTTGGTGAAGACAGGTCAGACAGGTATTTGGGTTAATGTCAGGCAAAAATTTCTGTATCAAAACACAATATTTATACTGACTTGAGCTAGAATGTTGAGACATTGTTTTAAGGTTTGTTTTTTAAAAATAGCTTAGAAGTTTATTGAGGTGTAACTATATATGCTATATAAACTATGATATATAAATATATATATATACTATACAAAAATATATCCTACAATTTTTTTCCTCAAGAGACACTGTTTTTCTGTCGCCTAAGCTGGAGTGCAGTGGTGTAATCACAGCTCACCGCAGCCTTCAACTCCTGGGCTCGAGCAGTCCTTCCGCCTCAGCCTCCTGAGCAGCTGGGACTACAGGCACACACCACCACACCTAATTAAAAAAAAAATTTTTTTAGAGATGGGGTCTGTTGCCCAGGCTAGTCTCAAACTCCTGGCTTCAAGCAGTCCTCCCACCTCAGCCTACCAAAGTGTTGGGATTACAAGCTTGAGCCACTGTGCCTGGCCATAGTTTTGTATGTAAATGTCTTACTATTATAGCTTGGTAATCGACCTAAATAATACTGTTACATATTGTTTTAAGCCCCCAAAGTTGTCTTACCTAGATGTGGTGCTAGCAACCATTTTTATAAAGGCAGGAATGTAGAATGGCAAAATGCTGAAATACAAACATACTCTAAGCACACAGACCTTAGCGTCACAGTAGAAACTTCCTGCTTGCAATAATTGCCATTTTAATTTTGGTGCAGAAAGTTTTCTATGGATGTGATAGTTTATGTACCAAAGAGCAATCTCTATTTGAAGAAACTGTGTGGCCTGGTTACAAAAGTGCCTGCTGTATCTGTAACTGTCAGTGGTATTAAAAATACTGATTTATTTTGCCTGTTGTGATAATCAAGAATAGCTTATTTGGATATGTGCATGGGATGGCTGCAAATACCAAGTTCAGGTATTTTACTATAGAATATAGATAGATGTGTTTTCTTCTGGTTTTCCCCACCCCTTTATATACCTTGATTTTAATTTTTATCAAGTGTGTCTCTTTGGCCTTTGCCGCTGTGGCCCATTGATCTGTCCATCTGTCTGTTACAGTGCATATTGGGTACTTCCAGAAGTATGAATTCAGTGATGCAAAGGACAGGCGGGCTGCAGCAGCAAAGGTAGGACAGAATCATTCCAAAGACAAGTCATTAAAGGACCATTAAACACACATACTTACACACAGACATTGGCAACCAGTACCTCATTATTTAAGGGCACATCATTTATCCTATACATCTTTGTGGGAAAGCTTGTTTTGACATGACAAATGTGATGTACTTGTAAAGGGCACAATTTTATTATTATGTTTTAAACCAGAAGCCTACTTGGCACTTAGGCAACAAAGTAAATGGCATTTGCCACTGTCTTTAAGATGCCGAATGATAGAAGAGAGAATTAAATGGAGGATATTAATGGTATTAATTTTATTCATGGAGCTGGCTGATTTTCAGAAACTATGATAAAGGATCCTATTTTGTAAACTGGGAGGAGAAACAGAGAAGATAGATTGAGCTATGTGTGTATATTTATGTGTTAATGTTTATTTATATTCCTGACTCTGGAATATTTTGATGAAAATAATCTAAATCTTCCTGTTATTTCGCTGACTTCTATGAGGAAGATTAAGAAATTCTATTTAAATGTTTGTACCATTTACTTAAGTATTTGTATCAGTTTACTTGCTAAATGATAGCAGTTATAATAGCAATTTCTGGCTTAAAAAAAAAAACAGGGTTAGGATGGAAGGGCAATAGCATTTTTATACTGAATCCTAAAACATCAGTTATAGGCAAGTTTTAAGACTTAATCGTACGTTGCAAACACTTGAAGGCTTATAAGGTTAAGTGTTAGGTTGCATGTGTCATTCTAGTATTGGCTGAAAAGTGAGTGCTATAGAGATGGTGGAATGATGCAGATATTTGCATCATTTTCTATGCTGTTATGCTTCTAAAAAGAAGAGGCTATGTTTTCCCGAATAGGTTAGTAGAGTGCTTCTCAAGGCTTCCCAAATGAAAAATCAGACAAAAATATGTATTTGTTCTTCAGTGAAGATTGTTGGGTTTTCAAACCAGCAATCTTAGCTGTAAAACCTAAGATCTTACCACAGCCTAAATTCTGACTCAAATGCTGATGTTAGTTAATACTTTTATAAACTCCATATACTATATTGAGGAGATCTGGTTTCTTGAATGTGGAAGTGAAGCTTCATAATATACCATAGTAGGGATGTTTCGAATCAATAGTGTTAAAATGGTTTGGGTTTTTTTAAGATTTTTTTTCAGCTGTTCTTGGAAACCTTTTCAGTTATCTGTTTTTGATTCTACCAAAGGTATTTAGGTATTTAATGCTCCACTAAATAGATCACAAAAGGGGAGTCTTAAGGAGGTGAAGATGTGAACTTCTTGACTAGATGTAAATCACTGCTCAGAAAGATTTGACTTTTTTAAAATGGTGCATTCTTATGTCAATAGACTTTAATCTGCAACCACAATGTTTTTTTTAAAAAATAAAAATGAGGCACATTTGTGCTTTCTCATTTCTGTTCCAATTCTACCTTATTCTGCAAGTTGCTATTTTTTCCTTTAGCAGTATACTACAGATTTAAAAATTGTGTATTTTCTAATATAACCATATCAGTTTATCAGTTTTCCTGTTGTTGGACATTTAATTCACTCATATTTGTGTCTTCTTCCCTTCCCTTACAGAGTTTTTGTAAAGAAGGCTGAATGTTTTCAAAAGTTATGTTTACATTTACATGTGTGTGAACTACCATTTTATGTATACCCTTGCTGATAACTATTAAGAATCTTGGTCCGGCATGGTGTCTCACACCTGTAATCCCAGCACTTAGGGAGGCTGAGGCGGTGGATCACCCGAGGTCAGGAGTTCTAGACCAGCCTGACCAACATGGCGAAACCCCGTCTCTACTAAAAATACAAAATTAGCCGGGTGTGGTGGCGCATGCCTGTAATCCCAGCTACCTGGGAGGCTGAGGCAGGAGAATGGCTTGAACCCAGGAGGCGGAGGTTGCAGGGAGCCAAGATCGTGCCACTGCATTCCAGCCTGGGCAACAAGAGTGAAACTCTATCTCAAAAATAAAAAAAAAAAAAGAACTCTTCAAATTTTTATTAATCTGGTAAAGAAAATACTAGTTGTTTTAATTCACATTTTTCTGAATTGCCTTTTTATATCGTTTGCAACTTTTCATAAAAAAAATTTTTTTTTTTTTTTGAGACAAAGTCTCGCTCTGTCACCCAGGCTGGAGTGTAGTAGTGTGATCTTGGCTCACTGCGACCTCTGCCTCCCGGGTTCAAGCCATTCTCCCGCCTCATCCTCCTGAGTAGTTGGGAGGCGCACGCCACCACACTTGGCTAATTTTTGTATTTTTAGTAGAGATGGGGTTTCACCATGTTGGTCAGGCTGGCCTCGAACGTCTGATCTCAAATGACCCACCTGCCTTGGCCTCCCAAAGTGTTGGTGTGAGCCACTGAGCCCAGCCAGTAATGGTATTTAATGTATAATTATTGTAGCTCTTTCTCCAGTTTGTTATTTGTAAGAAAAAAAAGCAATACATGCATGTGGTAACAAATGTAAATGTTATATCTTATAATGATTACATTTATAGCTTTAATATGTCTCTTCCTTTTGACATTATCTCTTTCCTTTTTCTTCCTCCATCCTTGAGAACCCCACTTTATGCCAGTTATAGTTATATGTTATCAAAATACTTTTGTGATTATAACCAAATGTTATTAGTTTGCTTATAGCTTGATTTTTGAAATGACATCATTGAATGTTTGTTTTTATGGTTTATAAATATCAATGACATTCCAAGTAGTGTATTAAGATTACTGTTGCTTTTTGTTTTTAACAGCTCTAATTTCAAATGCTGTGAACCTTCCTAAGAACAGTACTCTGGTAGCAAGATGGTTTGGGTTTATTTATACTCCTTGGAGCCCTTCATTCTGCTCTTGTAATCAGGATGCCTTTCCTTCTAAGCCTCTTACGTATAGCTCTCAACCATGGACTTTGCATCATTCTTCTCCTGTGTTGGAGCCTCTGATTCTTAGATACATGTCTTTTTCTTGATTGAATCTCATTGTGCTGGACTGCATCCTTAATTTAACTCTCACAACACTTTTTTTCCCCGCAACACTTTTCTTAGGCTGTTACTTATTGTGGCTCTGATAATGTGCTTAATTTTCCTTCAAACTTGATTGCTAGATTGGCTAGGTTGGAAACTCTAGATTAGAATATTTATGCAAGACATTGCCTTCTGCATTCACTGTTGGTGATAAGACCGATAGTAGTCTGGTTGTCATTTCTCTTTTTATTTTTATTTTTTGAGATGGAATCTTGCTCTGCTGCCAGGCTGGAGTGCAGTGGCGTGATCTCGGCTCACTGCAACCTCCGCCTCCTGTGTTCAAGTGATTTCTCCTGCCTCAGCCTCCTGAGTAGCTGGGACTACAGGCGCACACCACCACGCCCAGCTAATTTTTGTATTTTTAATAGAGATGGGGTTTCACTGTGTTGGCTAGGACGATGTCGATCTCTTGACCTCGTGATCCGCCCGCCTCGGCCTCCCAAAGTGCTGGGATTACAGGTGTGAGCCACTTTATGACTTTTTTTTTTTTTTTTTTTAAAGTTGCAGTCTTTTCTCTGGCATTCTGAAGAGATGTGTAAGTGTGAATCTTCTGATCCATTGTGCTGGATCTTTAGTGGACCCTTTCAACTGGAAGACTTGTGTCCTTATAAAGCTTTGGGGAATTAACTTCTGTTACTGCTTTGCTAATTTCATTCCCTCTCTTCTTCTTTTGGAATTCCTATCAGTTGAATGTTAAAAACAATGGATATAACTTAAAATACTGATAAGTTATGGAAGAAAGATTGAGAGGTGCATGTAGCGTGCTAAATCCTCATCTTTCACATCAGGAAGGTGACAGATAATATCTAAAATAGAAAAATAATAACTCCTTGAGCATAAGCATATTATTTAGCATAAAAGTAAATACTAGAAGACACAGAAGAGTTTAAAATGGTTACCTCAGAGGATTAGAAATCAGTAGTGACTGAAGTATGGCAAAGAAGACTGTTAAATCTTGCAGTACCATTAACTTCTAAAACTACGTATGTATATTAAATAAAATAACTTAAAAGTGATTTAATGTAATCCTTAAGGTCTACATTTAATGATACCTTCATTCTTTAAAATATCGTCAGGAAGTTTACGTAGACGTGTTCTTAGACCAAATATTCACTATCAGCCTTCATGGGAGGAGGCACACACTATGTTTTCCTTTGTCATGATTCATAATTATTGAGCTGTGTATTTTGAGAATAATTGACAGAGAATGTACTGGAGATTTACATGGCCTGTTATTGCTTGGTTTTAAAACTTAAAGGATACAGGGGTATATTTTTGTCTAATTCAAGATCATTTGGATTTATGACTTTTATTAGCTTTAAAGAGGCCTACAATGGCTTTTTTCAAAAATAGAATTTTTCTTAGAAAACAGTTTTTAAGAGACAAATTTATTTAAATGCCCACTCTTTTAAAATAAAATTAGAAGTATGGTTTTCAAATAATCTTATGTTTGTTATTGAACAAAATTTTATTTACTGTATATACAAATATATAGTATGGATGAGTAAGAAGCAGTGAATTGCTAATCAGAATCCCACCACTTATCAGTAAGTGTTTTGAGTTGCATGGTTTGAGAAAGTACTGGTTCAAATGCTGTTAAAAATCAAATTTTTGTATGCTGTCTCTAGATGGTTTGTTGATGACCTAGTGGTTGTGTTAAAGAAGTGGAGTTACATTGAAGTCACGGAAATGTTTTACTTGTGTGTTTGGTGGAACATTTTTAGTATGTGCCACAGTAGATACGTGGAATGCTGATACTTAGGGCTTAACAGTTGGAACCCAGAAGTGAGAATGTGAACAAATAACTGAAAGGTTACAAAATAACTTTAATCATCTCACAATTCTAATCACCACAAAAATAATAAAGTAGCATGAGGTGGTCTATATTTATGGTTTACATTAGCCCCACTGTGCCAGGGCGGTTTGGAATTTAAGTTACCTGGTTCTTGGCTCTACCTTTAGTTTGTACCCTTTTTATCAATAGGGCTTTTTTGCCCCTATAAGGAATAGCCAGTTAAGAGACTGCAATCCAAGAAAATCTTGCCTGAATGGGGTTTCAGGTAACGATAAAATAAAAACTAGGGTGTTATATATATTAGAAGTGACTTGTCTCTTGATGCAAAGTCATAGACTGCTATTTTAAGTCTTGAGTTTTTTTTTTGATATAACATTGAGCGATACCTTACCTATTGTTTCTATTGTTCATGTAAATATACCCTTCCATTATCTCTCTCCCCTTTGGTTTGCCGTTGAATTTTTATGGGAGAAATCAAATGATTATACATAGTGATAACATTCTTCTACTTACAGAAACATTGTATTAAACACTGATTAAACTCTTGATGTTTTCTAGAGGTGAAATCTTTATGACATATTTGGGATGACATAGAAGGAAGTAATTTCCCTCATAAAATAAATGTGGAAAGAACAGCAAAGCCCAGATGTGTCATTGGCTAGGCACATTTATTAACAAGTTTGGATGCATCAGGATTACATATTTAAATCAAATGCATATCTCAGCAGAATTTCAAATTGTCATGTATTTATAGGATTACCAACAGTTAACTGAAACTTGTCATTGTTAAATTTTGCTTTGAATAATCTCCAAGAGTAATGAGTGGCTGGGCACTCACTCATGCTTGTAATCCCAGCACTTTGGGAGGCTAAGGCAGGCCGATTGCTTCAGCCCATGAGTTTCAGACCAGCCAGGGCAACATGGCGAAACCCTGTCTCTACAAAAAAATAAAAAAATTAGCCTGGCATCGTGGCACGTGCCTGTAGTCCCAGCTACTTGGGAAGCTGAGGTGAGAGGATTGCTTGAGCCTGGGAGGCAGAAGTTGCACTGAGCCAAGATCTCACCACTGTACTCCAGCCTGAGCGACAGAGCCAGACCCTGTCTTAAATAAAATAAAATAAAAAAAAAGAGTGATGAAGATATGACATTCCTGCCTGCTGAAGTAATCTGGGAAGCATCTTTAAGGGGAAGTTCTCTCAAGAATATTATCCTCAACATTTTTACCTTTTACCTTCCTTCTCCTGAGGTAGCTTAGAAGTAAATATTCAAAACTGGGAAGTTTGATGATTAGTGTTTAGTTGTAAATTCTTTTAAAATGCACATACTTTTAAGCCATCTAGAGATTGTGTGGATTGTCTCCCTCAGCCCCACTAAGTGCTTCTCTGTCCTAGGTAGTCTAGAAGGCCAAAAACTATTTCTCAGACTATTTTGCATTTAGGGTTCTAGATATAAAATAGTTGATGACAATTAGAATATATATGTGGGAGATTTGAAGGGAGTTTGTTTTCTTCGTTTTTGTGGTCTGGGTCATGAAGAAGTGAGATTTGCCAACAGTAGCAGAAATGCAGCATAGCATTATTCATTCTCCAGCATCCTGAGTTATCAAGAGACTTTTGTGGTTAAGGCAGCAGCTAGACTGTTTTATTGTGTACATTCCCTAGCTGGGTATTTAGAGGCAGTTGTGACACTGGCAACTTCCTGATTCAAGCTTTCCAATCCTTGGATCACAGTTATCTGCCATGTGTTCTTGGATTTAGTGGTCGCATTGGTAGCTTCTTATGATTTCAGTTCTGTAGTATTCTGGTAGTCACTCCTGGAGACATATTCCTATAGCCCCATTCCTCCATTCTTTCCCATAACTAAGCATCTAATTACTTTTTACCTCCCCTTTACTCAGAATATCTAGTGGTTTCTATTCCCTCCACCAAATACTGATTGATCAAAGTCAAGAACATCCTTTGGTGACAAAATGATACTCTTACATTTAGTAGATGGTACTGTATGTGATGCAGGATTTTTCTTGACCCCTTCTTTGGACTTGTGATGGGAGTGCCCTATTTACTCTGCTCGCAGCCCTCAGCCGCTTGCAGGAGGGAGCATGTGAGCAAGTGAATGTGGGATCTGGCTGGCTGCTTTGGGTGCTGGCAGGAGCAAGTTTCATGTGGGCTCTGTGATGGCATCCAGGTTGGGGTGCCTGCAACCCCTGAAGCCCTGGAGGGCATGTTGCAATGCTGTCTTAGCTCCACCGTCTGTGGACAGTGGTGTGTTATCAGCTCAGTAGGCTCCTTGCCTTGTTGTGTGGGGCAGCTGCCCTCCACTAGTGAGGGCAAAAGGCCAGTGTGACAGCCTTTATTTATTTATTTATTTTTAGATGGAGTTTCGCCCTTGTCGCCCAGGCTGGAGTGCAGTGGCATGATCTTGGCTCACTGCAACCTCTGCCTCCTGGGTTCAAGCGATTCTCCTGCCTCAGTCTCTCGAATAGCTGAGATTACAGGTACCCGCCACCATACCCCACTAATTTTCGTATTTTTAGTAGAGATGGCGTTTTGCCGTGTTGGCCAGGCTGGACTCAAACTTCTGACCTCAGGTTAATCTGCCCGCCTCGGCCTCCCAGAGTGCTGGGATTACAGTGTGAGCCACCGTGCCCAGCCAGACAGCCTTTTTTGGGTACCTGCACTTGGTGGGTCCCAAGTTCTTGTCCGGTGTCCAAAAAAAATGAGGTCCTGCCAGACGCTTGAAGGATGGTGGAGGCGGATAATTTTCTTTAGTGATAAAAATGGCTCTTAGCAGAGAAGGGAGCTAGAGAGGGGAGAGGATGGGCAGGTAGTCTTTCCTGAAGTCAAGCTGTCCCTCTGAAGTCCAGGGACCTCTCTCCAGTCAAGCCGCTTCTCTCGTTCGTCTTTATCTGCACAGGATGAGGGGTGGGTTGGCCATCAGTAGTTTTGGAAAAAGCAACATTCGATTGGTAAAAAGACATTATTCGGAAAGAACCAATTGGGAGAGAGTCGGCAGACAGAAGTTCTCACTTTGGGCCACAGGTTTCAGGCTTTTTGGTTCGAAGTTGGGGTTTCACTGGGAACCCACCCCTGTCTGCCTAGAATGTCTCTGCATCCTGCCTCTATCATTGAACTTCAGATATATAAAGAAGTTATTCTATGATATGTCATTGACTAAGCATTAATTATATTGACCCTTTTAGTGACTCTAAATAAAAAGCTCTCAACAAACCTATAGCTTTAAAGGGAAGAAAAACTATACCTGAATTACACATGATAATTTCTTAGAAGGCATTAAGTATTTAATCATATCTGAGGAGAATTTGGAAATGAAACCATTTACAGTTGCAATTTAACCAACTCTCGAGAGCATTACTTCCTGTAGCTTATATCAGTGCTCCTCAAACTTTAACATGCATACAGATCACCTTAGGAACACTTGAGGGTCTGTTTGAAGTGAAGATTCAGTAGATGGCGGTTGGGACCTAGGATTCTACATTTCTCACAAACTCAGGTGATTGTAATTTTGTGTAAAATTGTAATTTTGTTACTTTAAGTAGCAAAGCCTATAGTATTTACAGTTATCATAAATAAAGGTAATATTTTAAATTTCTATTTATTTGAACTTTCTTTTTGAATATTACTATATCATATAAATTTACTTTTTTAACACAAAAATGGAATATTGTGCACTACTCAGTAGCTTGTTTTTTTTCCGCTCGGTGGTATATCATGAATAACCTTCCATAGCAGTGCATACAGCTCAGTTTAATTTTTTTAATGGCTGCATAATATTTCAAGTATGAATATAGCATAATTTATAGGCAGTCTCCTCTTGAAAAAATGTATAAATGGGAAAATGCTTTCCCAAATAATGTGAATGTGAAAATTCTTATACTTCTATACTTGGTATTTCTGTTGAGTAGGTTCCTATAATGGGTATTTCTAGGTCCTAGTTCATGTGCATTTTAAATTTTGATCACTTGTGCCACACTACCCTCAGAAAAGGTTTGACCAAAGTTGCCATCTCATCAACAAATTGTGACCTATTTCTCTTACCTTTGTCACTGGATAGTGTCTTTCTTTTTCCCCCCGAGACGGGGTCTTGCTTTGTTGCCCAGAGCTGGAGTGCAGTGGCGCGATTTTGGTTCACGGCACCCTTTGCCTCCCGAGTTCAAGCAGTTCTCCTTCTTCAGCCTCCCGAGGAGCTGGGATTATAGGCTTGCGCTGCCATAGCGGGTAATGTTTTGTGTTTTTAGTAGAGATGGGGTTTCACCATGTTGGCCAGGCTGGTCTTGAACTCCTGACCTCATGAGCCGCCCTCCTTGGCCTTCCCAAGTACTGGGATTACAGGTGTGAGCCACCGTGCCCGGCCAATAGTATCAGCTTTTAAGAACTTAGTCATTGTGGGCCAGGCGCGGTGGCTCAGGCCTGTAATCCCAGCACTTTGGGAGGCCGAGGCGGGCGGATCATGAGGTCAGGAGATCGAGACCATCCTGGCTAACACGGTGAAACCCTTTCTCTACTAAAAAATACAAAAATATTAGCCAGGCGTGGTGGTGGGCGCCTGTAATCCCAGCTACTCAGAAGGCTGAGGCAGGGGAATGGCGTGAACCTGGGAGGCTTGCAGTGAGGCGAGATTGCGCCACTGCACTCCAGCCTGGGTGACAGAGCAAGACTCCGTCTCCAAAAAAAAAAAAAAAACAACTTAACTTAGTCATTGTGGAAGATTTAAAGCATTCATTGTATTAAGTCGATTGGATATTTCCGTGTGTTTTTCAGCCAATTGTAATATGCGAATTGATAAACTGTCCATTTTTGTTGGATTATTTTCTTTTATGCGTGGGTATGCTTGCTTATTTTTGTTGTAGAGTTTATAAATATTCCTTAGAATACAGATGTTTTTATACTTTGTGACTTTTGAGTTTCTAATATTGTTTAAAAAGTATTAAAAAATACTCTTTAAATTTTAGACCCATAAGCAGCTCATTTGAGGAGCTTGTAGATTTTATGCAAACATGAGCCCATGCTTCTGTAGGAAAATCTTAAAACTGAGTTTTAAGGTGGTGCCTCTAACCTATTTAATTCTCTTTCAGATCAAATTCTGAAATAATAAAAAGGTGGGTTTTAGAGGTTTTCTGTGTATGTAAACTGGAATAAAAAAGTGGTTTTTTTTGTTGTTGTTTTTTGTTTTTTTATTTAGCTTTATCCTAAAATAAGACAGTTGTCTCTTGAGATTTTTGAAAAAGTAGTTGCCTCCCACTCTGCTAAATATAGGAATGTCATTCAGCAATTTGGTTGTGATTCTTTATTTTTATGTATGTATGTATGTATGTATTTATTTTTTGAAACGCAGTCTTGCCCTGTCTCCCAGGGTGGAATGCAGTGGCATGCTCTCAGCTCACCGCAACCTCTGCCTCCTGGGTTCAAGTGTTTCTCTTGCCTCAGCCTCCCAAGTAGCTGGGACTACAGGCGCACACCACCATGCCCGGCTAATATTTGTATATTTTTAGTAGAGATGGGGTTTCACCATGTTAGCCAGGCTGGTCTCGAACTCTGACCTAAAGTGATCCACCTGCCTTGGCCTCCCAAAGTGCTGGGATTACAGGAGCCACCATGCCTGGCTTTGATTGTGATTCTACCTGGAGAGTTTGTCACACTCTTGAATATGGGCCTGTCTGCACACATGTGTGCATCCAGATTATGGTTCTCCACTGTGACTGCTTATTGGAATCTCTTGGGAGTTTTTGAAAATGGTAATGCCCAGGTGTCCCCCTCAGCCCTCTTCCTCACTCCCCCCATATTCTGATATATTTGGCCTGGGATGTGTGGCTTGTTTAAAAGCTTCCTAGATGGCTGTGCACAGTGGCTCATTCCTATAATCCGAATGTTTTGGGAGGCTGAAGCTGGAGGATTGCATGAGCCCAGGAATTTGAGACCAGCCTGGGCAACATAGCAAGATCCTGTCTTTAAATAAAAATAAATAAATAAGTAACAGTCAATTAAGAGCTTCTTATGTGCTACTAAAATTGATTCTTATATGCTACTAAAATTGAGAACCACTTGATGAAAGGATAGGGGATGATGGTGCAATTGATGTTAAAGCTTCAGCTAGGACAGTTGACATAATCGGACTTACTAATCAGCTTTTTCAGAATGCAAAACTTTAAAGTAAATACAGCTGCTCTGAGCCTGGAATGTTATTTTCTTTAGATTACTAAAATACTATACTGCCACGTTCATGGGAGTTCTACAGATGTACTTTTTCAGAGCCTCTGTAGTGGGAAATTGTTTAGAGCAGTAGTTCCCAGTTCTGGCTGCATGTTAGGATCATCTGGGGACCTTCAGATAAAAATGTTGGATGAAAATATATATACTCATATTCTACCCTTGACAGTTGAATCAGAATTGCTGGGGGCATAGCCCAATTAATGGTATTTTTGAAGTTCCTCAGGAGATTCTTATATGTAGCCAGAATGGACAGGGGTAGGTGGTACTGATTTAGAGTTATAACTAGACAAGATGTAAGGTTTTAGGGTGTTCTGTTGTCCTAAAAGTTAAATGTACTGCTGTTAGTATTAGTACTAGTTTTCTGATTATAGTGATTTTACTCAAACTGTTTTTGTTTGGTTTGTTTATATCCTTTAAAAAGAATGAAGAGCTCTTTATTTTAGCCAAGAGCTTGAATTGGCTTTTCACTGAACTATCAGTTTTGGTGGCACACCGAAGTGAATTTCTCTCCTTTGACAAGTCCTTGTAGGGAGTGGTGCTATAATCATAAATTAAAAAATAATTTCTCCATATATTCAAATCCTACTAGCCTATTTTATCTTGGATCAAGACACTTAACCTCTGTAACCTCATCTGTAAAATGTAAATCATATCTAACTTGCATAAAATATTGATGTGAGGATTAAATGAAATAATGTATATAAAGCATCTAGCATGGTGCCTGGCACTAAATAATTTCAAATCTGTGTTCTCCTTTTCAGCATTCCCTTCTTACTCTCATTGTTCTTTCTTTCTTTTTTTTTTTGAGATGGAGTCTCTCTCTATCACCCAGACTGGAGTGTAGTGGTGCAGTCTCGGCTCACTGCAGCCTCCACGTCCCGAGTTCAAGCAATTCTCCTGTCTCAGACTCCCGAGTAGCTGGGACTACAGGCATACGCCACCATGCCTGGCTAATTTTTGTATTTTTAGTAGAGACGAGGTTTCACCATATTGGTCAGGCTGGTCTCAAACTCCTGACTTTAGGTGATCCACCCGCCTCAGCTTCCCAAAGTGCTGGGATTACAGGCGTGAGCCACTGTGCCTGGCCCTTTTTTTTTTGAGACTGAGTCTTGCTCTGTTGCCCCGGCTGGGTGCAGTGGCCTGATCTCAGCTCACTGCAACCTCTGCTTCCTGGGTTCAGGTGATTCTTATGCCTCAGCCTCCCGAGTAGCTGGGACTACAGGTGTGCATCACCACTCCCAGCTAATGTTTGTATTTTTAGTAGAGACAAGGTTTCGTCATGTTGGTCAGCCTGGCCTTGGAGTCCTGATCTCAAGTGATCACCTGCCTCGGTCTCCCAAAGTGGTGGGATTACAGGTGTGAGCCACCACGCCTGGCCCACATTGTTCTTTTTAAAAGAACTTCACTACAGGTCCTCCAGTGCAGGCTAGATTACGTTTATAGTTGAATACTTTATGTTTTAAGTTTCATACAATAAAATTTACACTGGAGCATACAGTTCTCTGAGTTTTGATAAATGCCTAGAGTTGTGTAAACCACCACCATAGTTAATTTACAGAACAGTTTTCCCTCACCATCACCCCTCAAATTTCTTTCTACCCCATTGTTTAGTCATACCCTTCCCCACCTTTAATATTTGGCAGCTCTGGATTTGTACCCTATCCTTACTTATTTATTTCTATTTATTTTCACTCATTCAAGACAGGGTCTTACTCTTTCGCCCAGGCTGGAATGCAGTGATGCGATCATAGGTCACTATAGCCTTGTGCTCCTGGGCTCAAGGGATCCTACTCATCTCAGTCTCTAGAGTAGCTGGGACTACAGGCGTGTGTGTCATCACGCCTGGCTAATTTTTAAAAAATTTTTAGTAGAGGTCTTGCTTTGTTGCCCAGGCTAGTCTGAAACTCTTGGGCTCAAGCAGTCCTCCCGCCTTGGCCCCCCAAAGTGTTGGGATTACAGGTGTGACACCAATCCCCCACTCCAGCTCCACCTTTTTTTTTTTTTTCCAACGAGTGATGGGGCCTCACTATGTTGTCCAGGCTAGAGTGGTATTCACAGATGGGATCCTAGCACACTACATCTTTGAACTCCTTAGCTCAAGTGATCCTCCTGCCTCAGCCTCCTGAGTACCTGGGACTATAGGGATCTCCCACCTCTTCTGGCCTGAGCCCTGTAATTTTGCCTTTTCCACTGTGTCATATAAATAGAATTGTAAATCAGTTTTTAAAATGGGCTTTTACTTTCTTGTTAGGTTTTTAGATTTTTAAAAAATTATTCTAGATACAGATTCTTCATCAGAAATGTAATTTTGCAGATATCTTCTCCTAGTCTGTGGTATATCTTGTATTTTCTTAACAATATCCTTTACTTTTGATGGATTTCAGTGTATCCGTTTTCTCTAATGGATTGTGCTTTTGATGTATGTACGAACTATTTGTGTAACTCAAGGTCACAAACATTTTCTCCTCTAAGTTTTATAGTCTGATTTACATTTGGATCTGATCCATTATTAATTTTTTATTAAATATGAGCTAAGGTACATTTTAAAAATATGTACATCTTAATTATTCCAGTACTACCCAGCACTTTGGGAGGCCGAGGCGGGTGGATCACGAGGTCAGGAGATCGAGACCATCCTGGCTAACATGGTGAAAGCCCATCTCTACTAAAAAAATTAGCCGGGCTTGGTGGTGGGTGCCTGTAGTCCCAGCTACTAGGGAGGCTGAGGCAGCAGAATGACATGAACCCGGGAGGAGGAGCTTGCAGTGAGCTGAGATCGCGCCACTGCACTCCAGCCTGGGCAACAGAGCGAGACTCTGACTCAAAAACAAAAAACAAACAAACAAAAAAAGACTTTTTCCCCATTGAATTGTTTTATCACTTTTGTAAAAGATCACTTTTGCTGTATTTATGTGGGTCTATTTCTGGTCTCCATTCCATTTTTTTGATCTGTATATCTTTTTGCCAGTACTGTAACTTCATAGTTATGTTTTGAAATCAGGTGTTCTGTTTTAAAATTTTTCAAAATTTGGCCACTCTAGTTTCCTTGGTATTCCATGTAAAATTTAGAATCACTTTGATGTTTATCCAAAAAATATTTGGAGTTTGATTGGCATTGAGTGGAATCTATAGGTCAGTTTGGGAAGAATTAACATTTTAACTATGTTGTTTTTGAATCCATGAAGATGGCATCTCTCTCCATTATTTAGGTCTTATTAAAATTTCTTTCATCAGTATTTTGCAGTTTTCCGTGTACATGTTCTTCACATATTAAATTTATACGTATGTATTTTATGTTTTGGTGCTATTGTGACACTTTAAATTTTTTTGATCTTCAGTTATTCATTGCTAGTATGTAAAAATATAGCTGATCTTTTCTTTTTTTCTTTTTTTTTTGAGATGGAGTTTTGCTCTTGTTGCCCAGGCTGGAGTGTAGTGGCGCCATCTTGGCTCACTGTAACCTCTGCCTCCCGGGTTCAAGTGATTGTCCTGCCTCAGTCTCCTGAGTAGCTGGGATTCAGGCGTCCGCCACCATGCCCTGCTAATTTTTTGTATTTTTAGTAGAAATGGGGTTTCATCATGTTGGCTAGGCTGGTCTTGAACTCCTCACCTCAGGTGATCCCCACACCTCGGCCTCTCAAAGTGCTAGGATTACAGGCATGAACCACCGTGCCTGGCCCAGCTGATCTTTTTATATTGGCCTTGGACTTCTCTAAACTCATTTCTTCTAGGAATTTTTTGTAGATTAATGGGATTTTCTGCATAGCCACATACATAGTCATCTGATTAGAAACAACTTTTTTCCTTTCTAATTTCTTTTTATTTCTTTTTCTTGCCATATTGTATTTGTAAGACTCCAGTACAGAGTTGACTAAGAGTGACTAGGCACCTGGCCTAGAAGTGCCTCTTCTAGGCACTTCTTTTTTGTTTCCTAGTTTGCTGAGAGATTTTTATAATAGTGGATGTTGAATTTTGTCAAATGCTTTATTTATATCCTATCCTATGACTTTTTTTCATTAGGCTTTTAGTGTGGTAATTAAATTGAATTTTGAATGTTTAAAACTATCCCTGAAATCCTGGGACGAACCCCACTTGATTGTGGTGTAATTATCCTTTTTATATATTGCTAGATTGTATTTCCTAATATTTTGTTGAGGATTTTTGCATCTTTGTTCATATAGTAATTTTCTTGAAATGTCTTTGTCGGATTTTGATATCAGTGTGATCTTATGGAAACTGGGAAGTGGTCCCTCCTCTTCTAGTTTTTGGAAGAGTTGTGTAGAATTTTTTTTTTTCTTTCTTGAATGATTAGTAGAATTTTCCAGTGATACCGTTTTTGGTCCATGAGTTTTCTTTGTGGAAGAGAGTTAATTACGTACTCAATTTGCTTAATAGATATAGGAGTATTCGTGTTGTTTCTTCTTTAGTGAGGTTTAGTAATTTGTGTCTTTAAGAAGTTGGCCTGTTTTATTGAGTTGATGAATTTAATGGGCAAAGAGTTTGTAGTATTTGCTTATCATCCTAGGTAGAGTTTTATTAGTTTCATTGATCTTTAGCACTAGCTTTTGGTTTTGTTTCTCGTTGTTTTTTTTTTCCTTTTTAATTTCATTGACTTCTGCTGTTTATTATTCCCTTTCTTCTGCTTGCTTTGGGTTTTTCTTTTTCTTTTTTTTCCTGAACTGTTTGAGATCTTTCTGATTTTCTTATATAAGCATTTAATGTGATAAATTTTCCTGTAAACACTGTTATGTCCCACAACTTTGATATGTTGTATTTTCATTTTTGTGTAGTTCAAGATATTTTCTAATTTTCTTTGAGATTTCCTCTTTCAAGCTTGGATTTAGCAAAAGATGGTTTAATTTGGAAGTAGGCTGTCTACATATTCAGTGGATTACTGAGAGAGGAGTGTTGAAATCTCTTAAGTATAATTGTGGAATCATCTATTTGATTCCTGTCAGTTTTTTCTTTATTTTGAAGTTACTACTGCTAATTTTTCTTGTCCTGGAGTTTGCTTTGTCTGATAGAAATATGGCCACTGTAGCCTTCATGTGATTAGTGTTTGCATGATATATCTTTTCTCATCTTTTTACTTTTAATCTGTATATATCAATCATTACATTGAAAACTGAGCTGTTATGGACAGCATAGAGTTTTGCCCTTTTTAAAAAAAAATCTGAGTGGTTGCCCTGCCTTTTAAATGGTTTGTTTTGAACATTTACACTTGATGTAATTATTTACGTGGTTAGATTTAGGCCTTTTAAAATTACTTTTCTCTTTGTTCCTCCTTTTTCTGCCTTTTGGATTACTTGAAATTTTTAAAATATTCTACTTGATGTATTTATTGGCTTTTTAAAAGCTTTTCTCTTGGTCTTACTATTTTAGTGGTTGCTCTAGGGAGTATAATCTAATTCTTGACATTCTAGTTAGGGTAAATATTTTGCCTCCTCAAAGTAAAACATAGATTTTTTTCCTAGCCTCTTTATATTACAGTTGTCGTATGTGTTATGTCTAGAAACATTTAACTCTTCCTACCAAGCATGATGTTAGTTTTTTATTTCAACAGTTTTATAAGTTTTCAAGAATTTAAGTGGAGAAAAATAGTGTATAATATTTACCCAGGTATCTACCATTTCCGTCGCTTTTGCTTCTTTCTTGTAGTTCCAAGTTTACGCCCATATCGTTTCCCTTCCACCCAAAGAATTTCTTACAGCTTTTCTTTTAGAGCAGGTTTCAATCTCGCTCTCTCTCTCCCTCCCTCCTTCTCCCCTCCCTCCCCCCTCCCTCCCTCTCCGTCCCCCCTCCCTCCCTCTCCTCCCTCTCTCTCCCTCCCTCTCCTCCCTCCCTCTCCCTCCCTCTCTCTCCCTCCCTCTCCTCCCTCTCTCTCCTTCCCTCCCTCTCCTCCCTCTCTCTCCTTCCCTCCCTCTCCTCCCTCTCTCTCTGTCCGCCTCTCCCTCTACCCCCTACCCTGCCCCCGCCAAAGACAGAGTCTTGTCTCAGGCTGGAAGGCTGGAGTGCGGTGGTGTGATCACAGCTCATTGCAGCCTCAGCCTCCTCAGCTACTGGGACTAATACGCCACCACGCCCAGCTAATTTTTTGTAGTTTTTGTAGAGACGGGGTCTCACCATGTTGCTCAGACTGGTCTCGAACTCCTGGGCTCGAGTGATCCTCCTGCCTTAGCCTCCCAAAGCACTGAAATTAGAGGCATGAGCCACTGCACCTAGCCTGTTTTCTGCTTTTTTGTCTGATAATGTGTTTGTCTTCATTTCTAAACTATACTTTTAGTGAATACAGAATTCTAGCTTGGTACCTTTTGATACCCTATAGGGCCCTGAGAGATTGTTTATTTTTAAAACATATTTCTTCTCTCTTTTGTTAAGATTGGATAGTTTCTGTTGCCATATCTTCAGGTTCACTGACTCTTCTGTCATCTTCTTTCTGATAGTGAGCCGGTCCAGTGAGTGAGTTCTAAAATTTTCATTTTTTAAAAAAATAGTAAACTCTTTCTTTTTTGAGAATTTCAGACTGAGCTCTGTAATCCCAGCACTTTGGGAGGCCAAGGTGGGAGGATCATTTGAGCCTAGGAGTTCGAGACCAGCGTGGGCAGTATAACAAAACCCTGTCGCTACTAAAAATACAAAATATTAGCTGGACACGGTGGTGCATGCCTGTAGTTGAGCTACTCAGGAGGCTGAGGTGGGAGAATCACCTGAACCAAGAGGTTGAGGCTGCAGCAAGCTGAGATTGCACCACTGCACTCCATCCTGGACAACAAAGCAAGACCTTGTCTTAAGAATTATGGCCAGGCGCAGTGGCTCATGCCTGTAATCCCAGCACTTTGGGAGGCCAAGGTGGGTGCATCATGTGAGGTCAGGAGTTCGAGACCAGTAGAGGGGGTTTCCCCCTCTCTACTAAAAATAAAGAAAATTAGCTGAGTGTGGTGGCATGCCCCTGTAATCCCTCAGGAGGCTGAGGCAGGAGAATTGCTTGAACCCAGGAGGCGGAGGGTGCAGTGAGCCTAGATCACGCCACTGCACTCCAGCCTGAGTGACAGAACAAGACTCCATCAAAAAAACAACAAAAAAGATAATTTCATATTTCATTTGTTTTAAGGTGTTCTTTTTTTACCTAATGGATCATGGTTGTAATAACTGCTGGCCTGTAATCCCAGCACTTTGGGAGGCCGAGGTGGGCAGATCACCTGAGGTCGGGAGTTCGAGACCTGCCTGACCAACATGGAGAAACCCTGTCTCTACTAAAAATACAAAAAGTTAGACGGGCATGGTGGCACATGCCTGTAATCCCAGCTACTTGGGAGGCTGAGGCAGGAGAATTGCTTGAACCCGGGAGGTGGAGGTTGTGGGAGCCGAGTTCGTGCCATTGCACTCCAGCCTGGTCAGCAAGAGTGGAACTCCATCTTGAAAAATAAAAAATATAAATAAAAAAAATAAAATAACTGCTTTAAAAGTCTTTGATAATTGTAATATCTGGGTCATCTAGAAGTCAGCATCTGTTGTATCTTCTGCTTTAAGAATTGGTCAGTTTTTTGTTTTTGTATTTGCTGTGTTTGGTAGTTTAGATTCTATCGTGGACATTTTGAATATTGTATTGTGAGATTCTGAGTCCTGTTGAAATGCTGTAGAGAAAGTTTAAGATTTGTTTTAGTAGACAAATCGACCTAGTTAGTTTATACCTGCAAATTCTTTCTCATCTTACATAGGCAGTGGTTCCATTATCTCTTCAGTTTTTTTGCATTTGCCCCTCCCATTCCCACTTTGGTTGATCTAGCACTTGAGCAGTGATTTATATCCTAATTTTATTGTGAAAGCCTCCCTTATACTTCTTTGGATCTGTTCCGCATATATATAGATAGATTGCACCTGGGCCCACAGACTTAGGTATCTACTTTTCTGTGTCTTAATCATCAGTGATTTCACCTATATTCTTCAGCTCCCAGGGGCCTTCTTTATTCCCCTAGCCAGAAGCATGGAATTATAGTTTGAGTCTCCTACCTGTCATGCCTCACATGGTAGAGTGAGCACATTTAGGGAGCCCTTGCCCTAACCATATTAAATAAAAATATGGTGGTGGAAACTAGGAATCTGTTTTAACAAATCTTACCATAGTTACTTTTGATAAACCAATAACAGATTTGGGAACTTGTGGCTAGAAGCAATATTTGGCACTAGCAACATCAAGTTATACTCCCTCCCCTCTGTTTTTTCCCTTTTTGCAAGTTGAGGCTCTTAACAATTCCTGAAATATTTTGCCCCAAGCACCCTATCCAGTGGTAGAAAATATAGTGTACTGGATGCCACAAAGTTATAGTCATGCAATTTTAGTTAATAACAGGAGACTTAAGTCTCTTGATTGATGGAGAGACTTAAGATTTAGCTTATTTTACATATAGCTAAATCTAAATTAGTGACTTTATTTCAGTTGTAGGCAAATCCTCTTGTTAAAACTTGTTTTTAATCTCTGAGTTCTTTTAAAAAAAGTTTTAAATCACATTTCTAAGAGCTGGAGATGACAGTGTCTCTGTATTCTCTACAAATAAACGTGTAACTTAGGATCAGTTAAAATATTTCTTTTCACATCTTAACTCTTATAGATGGGTGGTGTCTATCAGCAGTGCTCTGTTAAAGACAGATTCTTAGGGGAGTGTGGGTCCAAAGAAGTAAGGAGTACCTAGATTAGCAAGATGTACTAAGGTGAGTGAGTGTCTATATCTTTGGCTTTTGGAGGAGTATGCATGTGTGTAAATTTTTCTGTAACAAATAGTACTGTCGAAAACAATTGACATTTCTTTCATGACACTATTTTTATACAAGATTACTTTAAATCTGTAGCTAACTATGGTCCGCTTGTGGTGAAGTAAAGTGGTTTTAGTCCACAGAGATCTTTTTTGGAAGGTTATTTGATGTAGTAAAATTATATATGAGATAAAAATAAGCAGACAGATGTTTGAGTTCCACTTCTGCTATTGTAACTAGCTCTTGTATCTTTGAATGAGTCAGGCCTTGCTGATTTCTTAGGCCCCATTGCATTTTGAGTTAAAATTTTGTGCACAAATAGTAAGCTCACTAGTTTTTTGGGAAATGGAGATATTTGTGACAGCATTGAATGATAAGGCAGTAAACTTTGGTTTTATTTCATAGTGGTAACTTTTCTTTCTTGAAATAGCAGCCTAAAAGTATGCCCTGTAAACTACTATGTGGTACAGTATTTTTTCATTTTGGCTAAATATCTCTGAAGTATCCTTCTAACTTAAAAGTGATTTGAACTCATTTGAACTATTCAGTGTACAAGGTATTAAATGATTTTTTTAAAAGACTGGGTCTAACTGTGTTGTCCAGGCTGGACTCGAACTCCGGGGCCTGAGATCCTCCTGCCTCAGCCTCCCGAGTGGTTAGGACTATACGCACATGCGATTGTGCCTGAGTGTTGGAAATTTTCTTTTTTTAAAACAATTTTTTTTTTATTTGAGTAAGAGTCTTGCCCTGTTGCCCAGGCTGGAGTGCAGTGGTGTGATCTTGGCTCACTGCAACCTCCATCTCCCGGGTTCAGGTGATTCTCGTGCCTCAGCCTCCCAAGTAGCTGGGACTACAGGTGTGTACCACTACGCCCGGCTAATTTTTGTATTTTTATTAGGGACGGGTTTTGCCTTGTTGCCCAGGCTGGTCACGAACTCCTGAGCTCAAGCAGTCAGCCTGCCTTGGCCTCTCTAAGTGCTGGGATTACAGGTATGAGCACCCTGCCTGGCTGAAATTTTCTTGATTACATTTAGTGTGCTGATGTGGCAGTCTGTTGAAATTATTTTTTTTTGCAATTAAGACAGCACCTGATTTACTATAGTAACTTACTTTCTGTTTAATTTCTTTTTGGCTTATTTCGAATCCTAAAGAAACCTGACATAGTAGTGTGGCAGACTATGTTTAATTAGTCTTGATCTTATCATTAAAATATATTTCCTTAGAGGAATAAAGAAATAACTCTAGGGATGGAAATTTGGGTGGAGTATTATGAAAATTTAACTTCAACCTAGGAGTTCACTAAATGTCAATGAAGTGCTATTACCTTAAAATGACTTTTTTTCCCCTCCTTCTTTAGAATCCAGCAACTATCACAAGAATACTCCTTAGCCACTTCAATTGGGATAAAGAGAAGCTAATGGAAAGGTAAGGAACTATATTGTCAGCTTTGTACTTAGAAGTAACACAGAAAGCCTATTGAACCAAATTTAAGGGAATTGATTAATATACCAGCATGTGGACAAACCAGTGTGCAACTCATGACTGCTTTAATTTCTTGTATTCCCCTTTTGTAAATTTTGCAGTAAATTTAATGTTAGGGAATTCAGTCTTAATGTTTCTTTTTATTTGGGAGTATGTGTGTTTGGGGGTGGTGCTTCAGTATCTTCTACATATGTCCTCTTGGGTACGAAGAACTGAAAGCAGGTAGAGAAAAAAAGCACCTGACAACATTCTTGGAGTACGTGAATAAGATCCTCCTTTAATTACTTAAAAAGATTTCTTGCTCAGCCGGGCGTGGTGGCTCACACCTGTAATCCCAGCACTTTGGGAGGCTGAGGCAAGCGGAACATGAGGTCAGGAGATTGAGACCACCCTGGCCAACATGCTGAAGCCCCGTCTCTACTAAAAATACAAAAATTAGCTGGGTGTGGTGGCGTGCGCCTGTAGTTCCAGCTACTCAGGAGGCTGAGGCAGGAGAATCACTTGAACCTGGGAGGCGGAGGTTGCAGTGAGCAGAGATGGCGCTACTGCACTCCAGCCTGGCAACAGAGCGAGACTCCATCTCAAAAAAAAAAAAAAAATTCTTGCTCATAAACTTTTAACCTGTTATTAGTAGCATTTATTCAGTAGAAACAAAATTGAGAAGTTGCTTAGGCTTTTCTGGCCACCAGACCAGGTGCTTGGACTGGTTCTCTGGTTTCAGGGCAGGATTCTATTCCATTGGGTTTTAAAAAATATTTTCTTTCTGAAAATCTGTATAGTTTTAAAAGAGAAGAAATTAGTGGGACTGGAGAATGACAATATTAGTGTCATTCTTAATCTTGTTCTGCTCTTTAGATTGGAAATTTGTTTGAATGGAAATTTGGGAAACTTGTTGATGGTGGTAGGTTGACAACTTATATTTATTTCATTATCAATTCTAAGTTTAATAAAAAATTAAACCTAGTTGTTGGGAACTGAGAACCCATATATTATAGAAATAAATGGAAAGTATTTCCCATTTGATTTTAAAATTCAGAGAGTACTTTATAAAACATAAATAATACCGAGAATATCACCCCATTTCATACACCTTGCATCTATTAAATTACATTGTAAATAATATCTATTGTTACTATTAAATTACAATTTAATAGTAATTAAATTAAATTACAATTTAATAGTAATTAAATTAAATTACAATTTAATAGTAACAATAATAACTATCAAGCATTTTATTTTATCCTCCTGATAGCTTTATGAGGCTAGAAACTGTTATCCCCATTTAATGTGGAAACTAAGGTTTGAAGCTTAAATTTTTTATCTAAGTTTTGTACACAGGTGTTAACACTCAAACACAGGTTTGTTGGACTTCAAAACTTGTGTCTTAAACACATGCTGTAGGCCAGGCGTGGTGGCTCATGTCTGTAATCCCAGCACTTTGGGAGGCCGAGGTGGGCAGATCACAAGTTCAAGAGATCGAGGCCATCCTGGCCAACATGATGAAACCCTGTCTCTACTAAAAATACAAAAATTAGCTGGGTGTGGTGGTGCGCACCTGTAGTCCCAGCTGCTTGGGAAGCTGAGGCAGGAGAATTGCTTGAACCTGGGAGGCAGAGGTTGCAGTGAGCCGAAATCGCGCCATTGCATTCCAGCCTGGCAACAGAGTGAGACTCCATCTCAAAACAAACACATACTATATAAAGCTTTCCCATGGTTCATGAAGGATAACAGGTTCAACTAGTTTGATTTTTCTTTTTATGCATACTGACCATGTTTTTTTTGTTTGTTTTGTTTTTTTTTTTTGAGATGGAGTTTTGCTCTTGTTGCCTAGGCTGGAGTGCAATGGCGTGACCTCGGCTTACCGCAAACTCCACCTCCTGGTTTCAAGCGAGTCTCCTGTCTCAGCCTCCCAAGTAACTGGGATTACAGGCGCCCTCCACCACGCCTGGCGAATTTTTGTATTTTTATTAGAAACGGGGTTTCTCAGTGTTGGTCAGGCTGGTCTCGAACTCCCAACCTCAGGTGATCTGCCCGCCTCAGCCTCCCAAAGTGCTGGGATTACAGTTGTGAGCCACTGTGCCCAGCCCTGACCATATTTTTTTGACATCAGTGGTGTCTCTTAATTTTGGTAACATTTACTTTCAGGTTTTTTTATTTGATGACACCTCTACTAGGAGAAAGAGTTTTTATCGTTTACTTGTGAAACTCTAATGAATTAACACTGATTTACTCAGAGTTTCTCTCATATTAATGTATTTCTCCAAGACATTCTGAATTTTGTCCTATAACACTGCTGAAAATATTTTTCCATTAAATATTGTACTTAATATTTATGTACTATTGGATTTAATGTTGTACTAAATTTTGTACTTCATATGGGAACTGTAGCTTCTGCTCAGTTTTTCTGGGAACCTTAAACTGCTCTAAAAAAATAGGTGGTTAAGTGTGAATTTAAATTAAAAGGAGGTTTCTGGGAAACTTCTGAGTATGTGAATGTTTCAGTTTCTCCTTGTAGTTTCTGTAGATAAGCTATTGGGTACCTAAAAGATTTATAATTAAGTCTTTAAATAGTGTCTTTAAAATCAATATGCAATATCTTTTTGTCTCATTTAATGATTTTCACATTATATTTTATGTTGTCTGCTATTAGCACTGCCACACTTCTTTTTTTTTAAAGCATTTGACTAATGTATCTTTTCCATTTTTTAAATATTCAGCCTTTCTGGGTTTTAGGAGTATCTTTTGTAAATACCATGTAGGTGCTGTTTAAAAAAATCTGAATGAAAAAACTATTATCTTTTAATATCTGAGATTAACATATTCATGTTTTATAATTAATGTTTAGATTAAATTACTGTCATTTTAAGTTGTGCTTTATATTTGTTATGTTTTCTGTTCGCTTATTCTGTTGGCCTCATCAGATTTTCCTTTTTCTCGAATAATTTCAAATTTATATATGTATTCTATTTCAGTTTTTCTAGTCACTTTTACAATTTGTACATGCCTACTTAAAACTATATAAAAGTTTCTAACAATATTTACTTGAAGTTTTAATCCGTCCTCTGTACAAGACAAAAACTGTAGCATAAATTTTTTTCTTTGTCCTTTCGTTTTCCCTATCAGCTTGATAAGTTGATGTTTGAATTTTTTTTTTTTTTTCTTTTCTTTTTGAGAAAGGGTCTCACTCTGTCACCCAGGCTGGAGTGCAGTGGTGAGATCGTGGCTCACTAAAGCCTTGACCTCCTGGGCTCAAGCAATCCTTCCATTTCAGCATCCCCAGTAGCTGGGACCACAGGCACGCACCACCATACCTAGTTAGTTTTTGTATTTTTTTGTAGAGATGGGGTTTCACCATGTTGCCCAGGCTGGTCTCAAACTCCTGGACCCAAGCAATCCTTTCACCTTGAACTCCCAAAATGCTGGAATTACAGACATGAGCCACTGTGCCCAGTCGATATTTGAATTTTTTATTTGATTGTAAGCGTTTTTACTGTGTATGTATTTAATACCCACCCCCACCCTGCCCCGCCTTTTCTGGCTAATTTGCTTTTTGCATACCACTATTTTTTTTCTAAATACACTGTTTTTCCTCTAGAATATATCCTGTAATATAAATTGTTTCATATGTGACAAACTTTAAGTCCTATAATAGAAACTCTTAATATACTGAAACTTACTGTAATATTTCTGGATGTGAGTTTTGAAAACATAAACAGTTGGGCCCTTTAAGTCTGACAATTCATATTTTTGGTTTTGGAAGTTCTTAGCTGTTATTTGTTGAGCATACCTTTTCTCCATTCTCTTGATGCTTTCTGGAATTCCTGGATCCATGTTGAAACTTGTGGATCTCTTTCCGTGTCGTCTTTTTTTTTTTTTTAAGATGGAGTCTTGTCTCTGCCAGCCAGGCTGGAGTGAGTGCAAGTGGTGCCATCTCGGCTCACTGCAACCTCCGCCTTGTGAGTTCAAGGGATCCTCCTGCCTTAGCCTCCTGAGTAGCTGGGGTTACAGGCACCCACCACTATGCCTGGCTAATTTTTGTATTTTTAGTAGAGAGGGGATTTCACCATGTTGGCCAGGCTGGTCTCAAACTCCTGACCTCAGGTGATCTGCCCCTCTCCACCTCCCAAAGTGCTGGGGTTACAGGCATGAGTCATTGCATCCAGCATGTCTTCTAACTTTCTAAAAAATACTTCTTCTGTATTCATCTCACCACCCCCAACACTTGGGCAAGTGCCAGTGACTGTACTCATCTTTGTTTTTGACTTTGTTCTGTGAAAATTCCTCAGTTTATCTTGCTTTTCTTCCTGCATCCATTCTACTTTATAGTCGTATTGAATTGTTTATTCAACAGTATCCATCTTATTCCTTTTAATAACTTTGTTCTTGTTTTGTGGGTACAATTTTTGCTTTATCTCTCTTGGTTTATTCTTACATTAAAATAATTAGAATTAAATAATGACAATACAAATATGAGATGTGGCTGAAAAAGTACAGGGAAATTTACAGTCTTAAGGGTTTTTATTAGAAAAAGAAAATGAGGTAAAAAACTGGGCTGTGCACCATGGCTCACACCTGTAATCCCAGCACATTGTGAGGCCAGGGAAGGCAGCTAACATGAGGCCAGGGAAGGCAGCTCACATGAGGCCAGGAGTTTGAGACCAGCCTGGCCTACATGGTGAAGCCCCATCTTTACTAAAAACACAAAAGTTAGCCAGGCATGGTGATGGACACTTGTTATTCCAGCTATGTAGGACGTGGAAGCTGAGGCATGAAAATGGCTTGAACCCGGGAGGCGGAGGTTGTGGTGAGCTGAGATTGTGCCATTGCACTACAGCCTGGGCAACAGAGTGAGACTCTGTCTCAAAAAAAAGAAAAATAAAAACAAGAGAATGAGGTAAAAAAAAAAAAAAAAAAAAAAAAAAGGAAAAAAAGGACCAAGCCTTTGAAACAGGAAATTAGAAAAATAAAATAAACCCAAAGAAAGCAGAAAAGGTATTTAAGATAAAATTAGATATTAATGAACTAGAGAGCAACAACAACAAAAAAGATAAAGATCTTTGACATGAATTTTCTGGAAGATAAGTGACAGACTGGGAGAAGATATTTGCAAAAGACACATGTAACAAAGGACTGTTGTCCGAAATATACAAAGAACTCTTAAAACTCAACAGTAAGAAAACAATCTGATTAAAAAATGGGCCAAAGAGCTTAACAGACACCTCACCAAAGAAGTTATACAGATGGCGAATAAATGAAAAGATGCTCCATGTCCTATGCCATCAGGGAAATGCAAATTGAAACAACATTGAGATACCAGTACATACCTATTAGAATGGCCAAAATCAAAATACTGACTACCAAATGTGGACTAGGATGTGGAGTGGTAGGAACTCTCATTCATTTCTCGTGGGAATGCAAAATGGTACAGCCACAAAATGGAAGACAGCGTGGCAGATTCTTAAAAAACAAAATGTACTCTTACTATGTAACTCAGCAATCAACACTTCTTTATAATTACCCAAATGAGTTGAAAACTGTGTCCACACAAAAACCTGCACATGGATGTTCATAGCAGCTTTATTCATAATTGCCAAAACTTGGAAGCAACCAAGATATCTTTCAGTAGATGAAAGGATGAGTAAACTGTGGTACATCCAGTAGTGGGATATTATTCCGTGCTAAAGAAATGAGCTATCAAACCATGAAAAACCATGGAGGGACTTCAAGTGCATATTATTAAATGAAATAAGCCAATCTGCAATGGCTGTATACTGTACGATTCCACCTATGTGACACTCTGGAAAAGGCAAAACTATGAAGAAAATGAAAAGATAAGTGGTTGCTAGGGATTAGTGAAGAGGGAGGGACGAATAATCAACAGCACAGTTTTTTTTTTTTTTTTTGGGTGGATGGGGGCCTAAACTATTTTGTATGATACTATAATGGTGGATACATATCATTATGCATTTGTCCTGACCCATAGAATGTATAACATCAAATAAGAACCCTTATGTAAACCACAGACTTTAGGTAACAATGATGTGTCAATGTAGGTTCATTGAATGTACCACTTTGTGTGGGATGTTGATAGGGAGGCTATGTGTGTGTGTTAGGGCAGGGTTATATGGGAGCTGTAGCTTCTGCATACGTTTGCTGTGAACCTTAAACTGCTCTAAAAAAAATAAGTTTTTTTTTTCTTTTAAAGGGGGAAATAAACCGTTGGCAAATGTGTTGGGGGAGGGGGAGAAGACACAACATTGAGAATAAGGCATAATTAGAGGTAGGAAAAATACCGTGTATGCTACTTTTACACAATTTTTTTTTTTTTTTTTTGAGACGGAGTCTCGCTGTTTCGCCCAGGCTGGAGTGCAGTGGCGCGATCTCGGCTCACTGCAAGCTCCGCCTCCCGGGTTCATGCCATTCTCCTGCCTCAGCCTCCTGAGTAGCTGGGACTACAGGCGCCTGCCACCACGTCCGGCGAATTTTTTGTATTTTTAGTAGAGACAGGGTTTCACCATGTTAGCTAAGATGGTCTCGATCTCCTGACCTCGTGATCTGCCCACCTCGGCCTCCCAAAGTGCTGGGATTACGGGTGTGAGCTACTGTGCCCGGCCTTTTTTTTTTTTTTTTTTTTTTTTGAGATGGAGTCTTGCTCTGTCGCCCAGGCTGGAGTACAATGGTGCAATCTCCACTCACTGCAACCTCTGCCTCCCGGTTCAAGCGATTCTCTCACCTCAGCCTCCTGAGTAGCTTAGATTACAGGCATGCGCCACCATGGCTAGCTAATTTTTGTATTTTTTGGTAGAGACGGGGTTTTGCCATTTTGGCCAGGCTGGTCTGGAACTCTGACCTCAAGTGATCTGCCCACCTTGGCCTTCCAAAGTGCTGTGTGAGCCACTGCGTCGGCCCAAGCTGGCCCACTTTTACATACATTTGAAAGCTTAGAAATGGAAATTACCTAAATTGTCCCTCAAGAAGAAGTAGAAAAATAGAGTAAACCCATAACCAGAAAAATATGGTGAATATAATAAAAGATTCCACTCCTTCCCCAAAAAGTACTGGATGATTTTATGGGTAAGTTCTCTTTAATAAATGTTCAAGGAACTGCCAGTTCCTGTAGAAAATTATCTCCAAACATTGAAAATAGTAGGACATCATTAATTCATGTTAGCCAGATCAGAATAACCCAGTTCCAAAATTTGACAAAGACAGTATGAGAAAATGATACCTATAAACATAGCTGTTGAATTTATAAATAAAATAATGATTGAATCAATGACTCTTAGTAGGATTTCTTTTTTTTTCCTTTTGAGACAAGGTCTCACTCTGTCACCCAGGCTGGAGTGCAGTGGTGCGATCTTGGCTCACTGCAACCTCTGCCTCCCAGGTTCAAATAATTCTCCCGCCTTAGCCTCTCCCAAGTATCTGGAACTACAGGTGTGTGCCACCATATCTGGCTAGTTTTTTTCTTTATTTTTAGTAGAGATGGGGTTTCACCATGTTGGCCAGGCTGGTCTCGAACTCCTGAACTCAAATGATCTGCCCGCCTCAGCCTCCCAAAGTGCTGGGATTATAGGCATGAGGCACTATGCCTGGCCAATTTAGTAGGATTTCTCCTAAGAATGCAAGAATAGATCATCATCGGGGGAAAATTTTTTCGTTTATAACATTTACAACATTAACAGATTTATGAAGATAAAGGATAACCATATAAATGTCAGTTATGCATTTTAATAAAATTGTGCATTGACTCATGATTTAGTGAAAACTAGATTCTTAGCAAACTGAGAAAGTGATTTCTCAGACTGATTAAAGGTATCAACTAAAATCTACAATAAAATTATACTTGATGTTGAAGCATCAGAAACATGCCCATTGTAATCAAACAAGGATTATGGCTGTCACCACCATTTGAATGTATTGGAAGTTCTGATAAATAACGTAATACATGGAAAATTAAATAAGTGACATGAAGACTAGAAAGGAAGATAAATTATATGTAAAGCATATAATCTAGGAAACGCAGAAGAATTGACTGATAAACTATTAAAGTGATTGCCCATTAAAATCACCTGAGAAGTGAAAAAAACCCACAGTGCCCAGTCCCTTTCCATTACTTCTTCCTTCAGTTCCCTTGGAAAATGAAAAGAAACATGGAATGTAAGTAGTTGTAGCTTCAGTGACCCCTGTGTTCCTCCACATTCTTTTTTTTTTCCTCAATTTTTTTGTAGAAGCAGGGTCTCACTATGTTGTCCAAGCTGGTCTCAAACACCTAGACACAAGCGATCCTCTCACCTCAGCCCCACAAAGTGCTGGGATTGCAAGCGTGAGCCACCATGTTCAATCTCCATATTTTTTGCATATAAAAATTGAGGTTACCCATATGGTAATCCTGTAGGTATTTAGTATCCTAGGAATTGTAAGAAAAGGTAGGCAATATACCTACCTTTAGTCTACATATAGCCCATAAGGTTTGTAACATCGTATTTTTTAAAAATCATGCTTCCTAATGGGTAACACTGAATGTATTAAAGTATCATTTCTCCTTATTTCGATATATTTAAAGATAAATCTTATCCTAGTTAAAATTGTGAAATATTTTAAAATTTTCTTCTCCTTTGTCATTTCCATATACCAGGCATATTAGTATTTCTTTTTATTTTATTCATTAGCCATGGCCCCTACCCTGGAGGGAGGTGCTCATGGTCCCCTGAGGGCAATAGAAGTATAAATAGATCCTTGCCAGTTATTCTTCTTGTTTGCCCCATGCCTCTTAGTCTGTAGTTGAAACAAATTTATGCTGACCCTAAAAATGAATGTGATTTTTTCTTTTTAAAAATAAATTTTGAGGCAGGTACAGTGGTTCAACCCTGCAATTCTAGTGATGCAGGAGGCTTAGGTTGGAGGGTCACTTGAAGCCAGGAGTTCCAGACCAGCCTGGGCAACACAGTGAGACTCCGCCTTTAAAAAGAAGTAGGAAACTTAGCTGGGCATGGTAGTGTGTGCCTGCAGTGCTGCCTACCAGAGAGGCTGAGGTGGGAGTCTCACTTCAGTGCAGAGACTGCAGTGAACCCTGATCTTGCACTCCAACCTGGGCGACAGAGGAAGACCCTGACTCTTAAAAAATTAAATAAGATAAATTTTGGGCAAAGGTCGGAGCTGGTGGACAAAGGACACCTTTAACTTTATGGTCTTTCTTTTATCCATTATAGCAGTTTTCCAGACCACTGCCATTTTCTTTCTTTTACTGTCTAATGCTCTTTTTTTTTTTTTTAAATCTCTGCAGATTAATTTCTCTTCTGTTTTATAAACTAAATAGAATTTTCTATAATTACTAATTTCTTTCCATGCCTCTCCAGATGAAGCAAAGCAAAGCAGAAAATCAGAAATACAACAACAACTGTTATCTGTCAAGTCTTCCATTTGGTTTTGATACTATCATGATTTTTGTGGGATATTGCCACCATTATTTCATCTGTCATATCTTGAACCTTTTCCTCCTTTCCTGGTACATCAGTCAGGATTTTTCATTATAAACAAACTTTAAGAAGTTAAAAGTGAAATAGACATTAAAGATTGAGAATCTTAGGTGTGAAGGTTGTGCTGTCAGGAAAATGCCAAAATCACAATGTCAAACTATTTTAATGGAGGCACTGTTGCTGCTGCCATTGGGCACAAGTATCACTGCTGATAACATCAATATTGGGAATATGACACCACAATTAATACCTCTGCAACCTCTGAAAGCTGGGTATCTCCTTACTCCTTTGACAGATTACCTCATTGAACCTTCTTTGAGTACTGAGTTTTTGATAAACTGTTTGTCTCCCTGCTCCTGCCTGGGAGGAATTCTCTCACCTGGAGGGATGGGAAAGTGAATTGTGTCCTCTGTTTACCTTGCTAGCTTCTTTTTGTCTCCGTATCCTTATGTCTGTTCTCATATTACACTTTAGTAGTACAAAACTTTTGTGATAGTCACCAAATTCATTTTTCTGCTCCCTCAGCTTTGCAATTGTGTTTTGACCCAGGGCTTCTGTTTACTGTGCAGCTCTAGGGAGCATCTTTGGAATTGTACTGTCATTGACCCAGGCCTGACTTGCCTTTCTTTTTTCCTGATTTTCCTTCAAAACTCAGGTTAACCTTTTCTTCTGAGACAGCTTTTCTTATTTCTCAAGATCTACCTGCTTTGCACCGTGTTGTTTATTTGATTTAGTATTTTACCACTTCTATTTGAGGTTCTTTGTGCAGAAACTATCCTACTTATCTTGTATTCCTACACATAATGCAGTTCCTAATATATAGCCATTGTTTACTAAGTATTTTAATTAAATCCAGCCATTTATAGGTTTTCTTTTCTGTAATAGAATTTTATTGAAATTATGACATGAATGTAAATCAGATTTCATTTTGGGAGCTTTTAGAAACACAGCATCAACAATGGAGCTACTTTTAAGTTGATAACAAGTAAAAAAAAAACTGTCTTTCCTGCAGCTCAGATTTCTTGTAGGTCTATTATAATAACATTTAAAAACTCACTTCAGTTGATAGTATGGTAGTATATAGGGTAAATGCTAATGAATTAATTGGTGTGTTTGAGGTGGGATGAAATATAGGTGGTTGAAAACTTAACCACCTATAAAACTTAAGGTTAAGTTTTCAACCCACCTATAAAACTTAATTATACTTGGACAGGTATAATTAAAGAATCCTAAAGAAGGATTTCTGTCTTACCTGGACTCTGTTACAAATAGCTTTTCACTTTTCATTCTGAAGCATTAATACCCATTTAATGGATAGGTACTAGTGTTAATACTTGGATGTGATTATGATAACATGGAACTTTTTGTAGCCACATTATTAATAATATATAATTTCATAATTAGCCTCAGGGATGGTGAAAGTAAATTTGGTTTTTCAGAAACCTTGCCTTTTTGATGACATTTATCACTATTCTACAATATAGTGAAATTTTTCCTGTTTAAACAATCCAGGGCCGGGCACAGTGGCTCATGCCTGTGATCCCAGAACTTTAGCTGACTGTGGCAGGAAGATCGCTTGAGCATAGGAGTTTGAGACTAGCCTGGACAACATAGGGAGACCCCCATCTCTACAAAAAAATAAAAAATTAGCTGGGTGTGGTGGTGCACACCTATAGTCCCAGCTACTCAGAAGGCTGAGGCAGGAGGATTGCTGGAGTCCAGGAGGGTGGAGATGTGATCTGTGATCATGTCACTGTACTCCAGCCTGAGTGACCAAGTGAGACCCTGTCTCAGACAAAAAACAAAAAACAATTCACATATTATTGAGGAGAGTAGTGAAGGGCAAGAGGCAAATGTATGGCTGGGTGTGGTGGCTCATACCTGTAATCCCAGCACTTTGGGAGGCCGAGGTGGGCGGATCATGAGGTCAGGAGATCGAGACCATCCTGGCTAACACGGTGAAACCCCATCTCTACTAAAGATACAAAAAATTAGCTGGGCGTGGTGATGGGCGCCTGTAGTCCCAGCTACTCAGGAGGCTGAGGCGGGAGAATGGCGTGAACCCGGGAGGCGGAGCTTGCAGTGAGCCGAGATCCACCACTGCACTCCAGCCTGGGCAACAGAGCGAGACTCCATCTCAAAAAAAAAAAAAAAAAGCAAATGTACCATCTCATTATAGTACAGTGATTAAGAACACAGAATTCTTGCTCCCCCTATCTCACTATCTCACCTAGACTGGAGTGCAGTGGCGTGATCACAGCTGACTGCATCCTTGAACTCCAGGGCTCAAACTGATCCTCTCGCCTCAGCCTCCCTAGTGGGTAGGACTGTGCACCACAACACCTAGCAAATTTTTTGTAGAGATGGGACCTTACTTTGTTGACCACACTGGTCTGGAACTCCTGGACTCAAGCAGTCCTCCTCTCTTGGCCTGAGCCACTGCACCCTGCCAGGAATTTTTTAAATATCGTGTTTAAGACATTGAGCAGGAGCTTGGTGAGGAGGAGTTACACACAACAGTGTATCATACAGTAGACCCCCATGGTACATGGAGATAAGTTTTTATGGCTCCATGGTACTTAGAGATAAATTTTTATTTTTGACTTAGGTGGGAAAGGATTTAGTAATGAGGTGTGGCATTTGATTGGACAAGGAAGGGCAGAAGTGATATGGGAACCTGGGTATTTAAGGCTCAGAAAACAAAACCAAGTGGGCACAAAGTTTAAGGAATATATGTTGAACAGTTATGAGATTGAATGTCTGGAGTATGTGAAGAATAGAGGGGAAATGGTTGGAAATGTTTAATGCACGTTATAAGGGCCTTGAATTTTAAGTAAGTGAATTTGGAATTTTTCTCTGTTTATTGGGAAGCCGTTGAACGTTGTTTTATGGAGAAATAATGATGGAAAAGCATTATTTCAGAAAAAAAATCTAGTAATAAATGAGCTATTTTAACTATCCAGGTAAAAGGAAAATATTGTCCTGACTTACAATAATGACAGCTAAATTGATAGCAGAGGGTAGATGGAAGAGAAGTAAAATTAGTTTTAACTGAGACAAAATGTAGGAGACTCTGGGAAACTTCGGGTAATTTTGACCATTCCTTTCACTAAATACACTAGAAGAGGTTAGGTGAAATATTGAAACATGTTTGAAAAGTAAGATTATCAAATAATTAGTAAGATAGGAAATAGAGGTTCAAGGTTGAGAGTTTGGGAATCAAGAGAAATTTAGAGAAACAAACTTCCAGTCCTTGTTGCCCTAGCAGTATATGCTGATCCAGAAGAGGTAGCTAAGAGACTTAGCTGTGAGTTTTGTTTGCCCTTTGGATAGTAGAGGGGGAAGTTGGAATATTAGGTCTACTAAGAGCGAAAATTGAATACGCTAGCTCCTTAAAGACCGAAGATGATCTTCATGTCTTTTGGGTAGTCCAGAAAACCTTAAACCTTGAACTTGGGTTAAGATAGCCCCCGTATATAACAGAAACAAACGTAAATCTTCTCTAGGGAAATAACATTATTTAAGACCTTAAACTATTTTCTCAAATTATTTTTCTAATTAAAACATAACAACCTGGAACTTAAGATACTGGAATTGTCAGACCTAGACCAAAATGAGTATGCTATCACCAGGGAGCTGTCATTCAGATTTGGAAAAAAATCAGAATTTTTATAACTAAACAAAATAAGCAAAATTAACTTGGTGAGATAGTTTAACAGCAGACTGGACAAAGCTGAAGAGAGTTTAGTGTATTTGAAAATCAAACAATGATCCAGAATTAAGTATATCCATTAAAAGATGGAAAATACAGAAGAGGTTAAGAAATACAGAGGATATAATGAGAAGGTCTCATTGAGTTTTTTAGAAAGAGAGGAGAGAATGTGGCAGAAGCAATATTTTAAGATAAAATGACTGAGAATTTTCCAGATTGGTAAAAGACCCAAATGTCATAGATTCAAGAAACATAACAGTTACCATGTGTGATAGCTACTTGTTTCATTGATCCTAAGATACACGATTTTTCACATTTTAACATCTGAAATCTGGATGCATCTTTCAATTAATAGCACCTTACAGTCCAACAAGATTGAAATTTTGACTCGTGAAAAATTTTCTATGTCAACTTCTGTTAAGATCATGAAATTTCAGCACGAAAGCATTTTAGATTTTATGAAATATGGTAAAAAGAAATCCACATTTATTTTTATTTATTTATTTATTTATTTTTTGAAACACAGTTTCATTCTGTTGTCCAGGCTGGAGTGCAGTGGCACAGTCTCAGCTCAGTGCAGCTTGTACCTCCCGGGCTCAAGGGATTCTAGGGCCTCAGCCTTCTGAGTACCTGGGATTACAGGCACAAGCCACTAGGCCTGGTTAACTTTAGTATTTTTAGTAGAGATGGGGTTTCGCCATGTTGGCCAGGCTGGTCTCGAACTCCTGACCTCAGGTGATCTGCCTGACTCAGCCTCCCAAAGTGCTGGGATTATAGGCGTGAGCCACTGGGCCTGACCAGAAATCCACATTTAAAAACATCTTAGTAAAACTACAAAATCAGCAAAAATAAAAAATCTAAAGCAATGAGATAGAAGAAAGGCTGCTTTCAAAAGAGTGAAAGTATAGGTATTATAATATTCTAGAGCATAGCTCAGCAGCAACAGTGAAAGTGATAGTAAGATGATACCTCAATCTTTTGAAAGAAAATAAACCTTACCTAGAATACTATATCATGGAAAATACATTCATAAACAGTATGTTTTAATTAATATAAATGGTTTTATGTTGTACCTAGCTTTTGTATCTTTTTAAAGCCAACTAACATTTTGTTCTGCCAGTGTTTATTGAAGTTTCAGATACTTATAATTGTTATTTAAGCAACTATTTGTCTGTTAAAGGGAAGAATCTTGCAGAATGTTGTACTTTGGAATTATAACCTTAAATGCATAATGAGCTAAGCATTCATCTTAAAAGTCTCAAGTAATAAGCTAGAGGTCTCAAGTTAGGAAAAGAACGACAAAATAAATATAGGGAAAATACAAGGAAAGAAATAAAGAACAGAATATAATAAAATAGAAAACATGCAGTAGAAGGGATCAAGAAGCCGTAAGATTTTTTTTTTTTTTTAAGACTGATAACGTTGACACTTTAATGAGGTTAGGAAAAAGAGCCTAAATAACCAGTATCAGGAATGAAAAAAGAGTATCACTAGAATCTTGTGGATGGTTTAAAAAAAAAAACTCTTAAAATTATGGACAACTGTTCAAACTTGATAGACGAAATGGGTAGATTCCTAGAAATAGGCAATTTCCCAAAACTGACATAAGAAATAGTAAACCTGTATCCTTATTAACTATAAAGAAATGAAATCCGTAATGTAAAATGTTTTTATAAAGAAAAGTTGAAGTTCAAATGGTTATACTGGAAAGTTCTACCATAACATTTAATATGACAGTAACTTCAACTTTATATTATTTTAAAGAACAGAAAAATAGGATCTTCTGCCTTCATAAGGATATCATAACCTTTATACCAAAACCCAAGGAAGGATTATACACCAGTTTGTCTCATGTACATAGATACAAAAAAACCATACATACACACACACAGGCACACAAAAACTGGAACAACAGAAACACCTCAGAATATTAGTAAATTGAATTCAGCAATACATATATAAAAAGGAGGGTAACCCAGCATGGGCACCTGAGGTGAATCCTGGGAATGCTAGGTTGGTTTAACCTGAAACAATTCAGCATGATTGGTCACTTGAACAAATTGAGGAGAAAAACATTTCAGACATGCCAAGGAGCATTTGCTTCGTGATTTTAAAAAGAAGCTATTAGCAATCTAGAACTTTGTTAACCTCATAAATCTTACAGAAACATTTGTAGGAGATATCATAGTTTATACACTGAAATGTTAAAAAAGATTTCCCTTTTAGATGGGAGTTCAAGATGTGGATATCGTATCTCCAGTTCAATTCAGCATTATACTAGAAATGATTCTAGCCAGTAGAACATCAAAAAATGAAAACAAAATATAATGTTGTAAGAGAAATGCCTGTGTTGTTGGGGTTTTTCTTTTTTTTTTTTTTGAGATGGAATCTTGCTCTGTCTCCCAGGCTGGGGTGCAGTGGTGAGATCACGGCTCACTGCAACCCCCTACCTCCCAGGTTCAAGCAATTCTCCTCTCTCAGCCTCCCGAGTAGCTGGGACTACAGGAGCGTGCCCCAAAGCATGGCTGATTTTTGTATTTTTAGTAGAGATGGGGTTTCACCATGTTGGCCAGGCTGGTCTTGAACTCCTGAGCTCAAGGAATCCGCCTGTCTTCAGAAGTGTTGGGATTATAGGCATGAGCCACTGGGCCCGGCCCCTGGCTGTTAATATTCACTGACAATGTGATTGTGTATTCACAAACAATGTGATTGTATATGTGGAAAAATCAGGATCTAGAGATAAATTGTTAGAATAAATGTCTTTAGAAAGAAATATGAAAAATTTATTTTTTCTTTGACCCAATAATTCCGCTCTCAGGTATATATCCAATAGAAAGAAATATGTGCACGTCTACATTGAAAGTCATATATAAAACTGGTGGTGGCTTATGCCTGTGGACTCAGCAACATGGGAGAATCGCTTGAGGCCAGGAGTTACAGATCAGCTTGGGCAACATAGTGAGACCCCGTATTTACAAAAAATTAAACAATTAGCTATGCATGGTGGCATCTGCTTGTAGTCCCAGCTACTCAGGAGGCTGAGGTGGGAGGATTGCTGGAGCCTAGGAGGTCAAGGCTGCTGTGAGCCATTTTTATGCCACTGCACTACAACCTGGGCGACAGAGTGAGACCCTGTCTCAAAAAAAGAAAAAGTCATATATAAGCATGTTCATAGCAGTATTTATTCGTACTTCAACCTATAAACAACCCAGATGTTTATCACTATTACCCTAGATAGATAATTATGGTATATTGACCTAGTAACTATTCAGCAGTGCAAAATAAATGAGCAAAAGCTACAAGCCACAGCATAGATAAATCTTAAAAACATAGTGAAAAGGACCTGAAGTAATACCTATCTACTATATGGTTCTACTTACATAAAATATAAAAACAGTTGAAACTAAGTTTATATTGTTTAAGGATGTGTGTTTAGGTGGTATAACTATTAAAAAAACAGGGCGGTGATTAAAACAGTTGAAACTAAGTTTACATTGTTTAAGGATGCATATTTAGGTGGTGTAATTATTAAAAAAAAAACAGGGTAGTGATTATACGTTTGGGGGGCTTGTAGAGTACTAGCAGTTTTCTATTTCTTGTCCTGGATGGTATTTATATACTGGTGTTTGTTTTATAACAGTTTGTAAGCTGCATGTTTATGTACTTCTTTAGAATTGTGTTATTGCAAAATAAAAATCATTTTAAAACACGTATACACAGACATAGGAAGAGGATCAATCTTAAAGGGAAGGTCCATCTTTTTTCCTGGACATGTAGGATTAATAGTTCCTTTGTACCTACAAGTAAACTTACATTTTGCCAAGACAGCTTTTCTCACTGCTCTCCTAGGCTCTAGTATATCAAATCTATCCTAAATTTAACTTAGGTTGTGTTAACTTATTTGAGCAACCTCTGCTACTCTTGTGGTTTCTGCCGCATCAAAGCTATACTCCCCAGATTTGGGGTTTGAAAACCTTGCGTACGTTCACTCCATTCTGTATGTCTTTGCTTATAACTGTATATTCCTTGGGATGCCCTCTGCTATTCAGGCCTCAATCTTAAGAGCTGTAGCTTTGTACAGAATTAGAGCATATCAAGAATACTTCATTCTGGGGTTGTGCTCATAGACATCATGTACAATTCTGTACATCACAAATCGATGCCTCCTATATCTTCTTCTTGTCTATATTCTTACCGCATTTACCAACTTGTTTCAACATCTTGAAGTTAGTTTCTGTACTTCTCTAGGATTCTTCTCCCATTCTTGCATGATAAGTAGCATGTCATACTACAAACAGGTATTCATCTCTTTCCTTCCAAACAATTGACATTACAACTAACTAGCATAATTCCTACCTTTAGTTGCTGAATAGGTGAGGGAACTATGTTAAACGGAACTTAATTATGTTACTACCTTGTGTTTTGATGGATAATTTATTTTAACATAGCTAAATTTTAAACATACTTGTTTGATTCATAGGCTTTCAACTTTTACAGCCTGAGGACTTCCATTAGATATATTGAAAAATGTTATCAAAACAATAAAAAGACATTTCTTTTTATATACTTGAAGAAATGATATTTCTCTTCAGTTGGAATCAGATCCACTGTTGCATGAATCACAAGTAGTAGTGTGTTTTATTTTCTAGATAAAAATGTATAACAGGAGCAAAAGACCATTAAGCAGAGGTTGTAGATTTCCTTTAATGCACATATTTGGAAAGGGGTGGACACAAAAAGCCACTGTCTTGGTTTTCTTTGAAGTAAAAATAGTTTTTTAAAAATAATGGTTCTTGTCGTTTTGGGGACTGTAGTCTCTTTTAAAAAAGTAATACAATCTTGAACCTTCTCCTGGGAGTGCGGAGGTGGGGTGGGGACAGAGAACATTTGTAAATAAGTTATAACGTTTGGATTCTTCACAGTTGTTGAAATGCCAGGGAGCTCCGATTACAAATTTATGTGTTTGATGATCTTGGTAAAACTGAAATAGTCATAAGCGAGAAGTTGTAGACAACCACCAGTAAAGATGACACATGTGTTTGTAAGTGTGGCTGGAACACCCTGTGAAAACCAGCATCTGTGTCTTCTAAAGCCTGTATTGTAGAGATGTTCTCCATTCTGTGTTAGAAAAAGAATAGTCATTAACTTCTTTTGTAAATGTCCTCCATATTTTTATTTTTATCTTTTAAATTTTATTTCTAATAGAGATAGGGTCTTGCTATATTGTTCAGGCTGGTTCCGAACTCCTGGGCTTGAGCGATCCTCCCAGCTTGTCCTCCCACAGTGCTGGGACACAGGCTCACTAGCTACTGCACATAGCCCTTTTTTTTCTTTTGAAATTTTATTTACCTGCATAGTTTTACATCTACCTTTAAAACTCATGAGAAGCAATAAAATTTTATTATTTAAAAAAGCTTTTTGATTAGCAAAATTTTTTATTGTAAAAGCTGAATGGGGGGGATGTAAGAGGTCAATTTACTGTTCACTTGGCTTTTGGGTATTTAGGTTTTTCTGTTGTAAATGGGTATTGGATCCCTTTGGAAGATGGCATAGTTTATTGTGATTCTGTTATGATTTTGCGAATTTGAGCCTAGAAAGAGTTATCTTAACATCTGTTTCACTGTGGTTAGTTCCTTAATCCACCTGCCTTCATCCTGGCTCAGAACTGAAAAGGATAAAGTATGCAGTAAGATTTTTGTGCTGCCACTTGGAAGTAGTATTAATTAGTAGCTGCTCTATCAAGCATTCTTTTGCTTAATTAGCAAGCAAACTCAGGAGATTTTATTACAATGCTGTTTTTTTAGGTTTTATTTTATTATAATGCCTTTTTTAAAAAAATTAGGCGAATAAGAAAAATCTTATGGCCTCAGAAAGTATTCTACTTTTTCCGAAAAATATATGAGCAGTATGTATATTTAGCTATAAAAACTACATAGAATACCCATTTTTTTTTAGAGATTAGCTTAAGAAACCTAAGTCTTTTAAAGCAAGCTGTTACAGATTTGTGTGAGTTCTCATTTGATTTTTTCTTGTTGTTGTTATTGTTTTTTGTAACATGAGGGCTAAAAGCTTTCCTTAGGATAAAAAGGTTTTCTATCCTTAACGTGTTTTGGTTCTTTGGAATTCTGAACTTACCTAGTAGAGGTATGTAGTTATGCCAGTCATCTTACATTCTTTTGAAAGAATAACTTTAAAAACCACAAAGGATGCAGTAGTATCTTTTAATTTGTTTGAAAACTTATATTCTGCCTCAGGAACCCTTTTTTAAATTTAATTTTTTATCAAAGTAACACGATCGTGATTTTTTAAAAGTCCAATAGTTTCCCAAGAGTTATAAATGAAAAATAGTGCTCCAAACCCTCAGTTCCGATCCCATTCCCCAGAAGATAAAGAAATATTTATTTTAGTATTTTTTATGACTTATTATTCCATATTGCTGTTTTAAGACAGTCATCTTCATACCTCGTTACTTTTGCTTTTTATAAATGTGACGGCAGTTCTTATTCATTCGTATGATTTAAATGAATTTAAGATATTCCTTTGCTCCTTTGACATTTTCCCTTAAATGTACATTTTCTAAAAGTAGAAAAAAATTACATCATTAACAGGTTAATGTGGCTGGGGGGAGTTGAAATGGCAGTTCTTGGAAGGGTTTTGGCACCATGGATTTTTGTTCTTTGTCAGAACTATAAGGTATAGAATAATTGTGACTTTTGTAGTATTTTGAAATTGCAATCTGATACCCATAAACTGCCACATGTGAGTGTTAAAACAGAAATGTTTTGGTCATTTAGAAGTAAACGTTACGTGTATATACATTTTCATACATGGATACATATAATCTATAATGTGTTTTTAAATAAATTTTCATATGTGTGTTTATTTTTACTCCCTCTCAGGCTTATAGCAATAGCTAGTTGACTTGTAAATGTATTATGGAAGCATTAAAAGACTGGATAGGAGGATTGAGCTCTGATAGTTTAAGAATAAGCGTAGAGGCTGGGCGTGGTAGCTCACACCTGTAATCCCAGCACTTTGGGAGGCTGAGGTGGGCAGATCACTTGAGCCCAGGAGTTTGAGACCAGCCTGGCCAACATGGCGAAACTCCATCTCTACTAAAATCACAAAAAAATTAGCCAGGCGTGGTGGCACACATCCGTAATCTGCTACTCCAGAGGCAGAGGCACAAGAAATGTTTGAACCCGGGAGGTGGAAGTTGCAGTGAGCTGGGATGAAGCCAGCCTGGGTGACAGAGAGAGACTTGGTCTCCCCCGCCCTCAAAAAAAAGAAAAAAAAAAAAAGGAATACAGTGTAGAAAAGCCTACTTTATATCTTTAAATTGGTTTTATATTTTGCTTTTCTGATTCTATTTTGAGAATTAGTACTTCTCCAATAGTTGTTGGTCTTTATGAAGTATGAAGACTTAGTAGCTTTGAAGATAAAATTAAATATTAGAATGGCAGTGATGCGTGGTGGTCCCTACCAGCCCCATTTCCTCTCTCCTCAGCCAGACATAAGAGCTCTTAGGCTGTAACTTTCCTGCCTTGAAATTTAATTCATATTATTTGATATGTTTCTCTATAGCAGGCAAGTAAAATGAAAAATTAAGATTCAAATATTCTGGAAAGTTGTCTGAGTACCAGGTTGCTCAACTGTATTTCTGTAAATATACTCAATGTGCAGAAATAATCCTGGAGAGAAGAGAATTTACAGTCTACTGAGAAACTGCTTAAACCTAATATTTTTTAAATTGACAGATAATTGTCTATATGAAAATCTTAATGTAGAGAAATATAGGCCATAGGAATGGGTGTTACCCTGCTTTGTGCCCTTTCTTCACTAAGGAAAGGCTGAAGGAGAAACCATACTGCTGCTTGTTTTTTTACTTTGATCAATATGATTTCCTGAAAAGGATAGGCAGGGTTACAGGGAAGGAGGGAAGCACAGTCCTGGGATAAGCTTTGCAGCTCTTTCAAGTCAATGAAGCAGAGAGAAGTATTTGGTTAACTCATTAAAGATGCCTCAGCTACAATGCTTCACACTGTGAGTCAGTTCCTTTTTATTTTGGTCTGATTTTCACAAGCAATGATTTACATAGAAGCCAGCAAACTGGAGGAACTTCCATATAGTTCCCAGGTAAACAGTGTGGGTAGTTAAGAATCCAGCCTATTCTATGCCTGGACTACTATCCAGGCATAGTAGTCTTAAATAAAACAGTCATAATTTGAAGAAATCAGCTTTGTCTTAGGAAATTAAACATAAGACTCTTGAGATGAGGGATCAGAGGTAAACTGATAAAACAACAGAAGAAGGTGAAAAGGGAACTGACAGAACAGAAAAAAAAATGAAAGGATAAATAATGATTTTGTAGAACTTGAAACCACGTTGATAGCAGAAAGAAATAGAGCAGGCATTACAGAAAATAGATCTGGAAGACAGGAAAAGGACAAAGAAGTAAGTAGCAAATGGTAGACATGGAGGACAAATTAAGAGACTGGATGCAAACCAAACATATTCTTAACGACTAAAGGATCTTGAGGTAATTAATATCCAAAAGACATTTCAAAAGAGAAAGTTAAATGCTTAGAATAAAGCCTAGTGGAACTGCTAAAGTTCAAGAATAAAGAAAGAATAAAATGAGAAAATTATTTTGGCCAGACTTCCTCAGTAACAACAGGTAACAAGAAAATAGAACACTATCTCTATATGAATATTGAGGAGGGAAAGGATTTTGGCCAAAGTGAGCAATTGAACACGCTTAAACATTAGAATTATGTCTAAGTAATTGGAGGTGATCAAGTTTATGAGACAAAAAACAGTTATTCTTGAAAGAAAGGCTACATAATATAAAAACAATGGGCCGGGCACGGTGGCTTATGCCTGTAATCCCAGCACTTTGGGAGGCTGAGGCGGGCAGATTACAAGGTCAGGAGTTCGAGACCAGCCTGGCCAATATGGTGAAACCCTGTCTCCACTAAAAATACGAAAATTAGCTGGGCGTGGTGGCAGGCACCTGTAGTCCCAGCTACTTGGGAGGCTGAGGCAGGAGAATTGGTTGAACCTGGGAGGCGAAGGTTGCAGTGAGCCGAGATTGCACCATTGTACTCCAGCCTGGGTGACAAGAGCGAGACTTCGTCTCAAAAAAAAAAAAAAAATAGTGAAAAAATTATATAAAACTATAATCAACTGGGAAGAGCTTTAGGAAGTTCCAACCAAAACCAAAGGGATGATCAATGTATTATTTAAGTTTTATAAATTAAGAAATGTATTTAAGTATTAATTACATAGGCAACTCCTAGTAAAACTATATTAGATTTTAGTAATTTCCAAATAAACATTGTGGAGTCAGGGGTGAATGGACCATATAATAAATACAGATCAGAACAAATACATGAAACTTTGATAAAAAGATTTCTAGGCCTACTACCCCCAAGAATATGAGTGGATTCTTAGCTTCCCACTCATATTTCATTTAAAATACTTAGCAGTATTTGAAAGTTCCTTTGGTGGCTTCTAGAATGGATCAAAAAGCTATAAACTCCAAGCCACATGCTGCGTGTGCACGTATAGTCCCACCTATACTCCGGAAGCTGAGGCAAGAGGATCTCTTGAGGCCAAGAGTTCAAGGCTGTATGCTGTTATTGTATATGTGAAAAGCTGCTGTGCACCAGCCTGGGCAACATAGTGAGACCCTAACTCATTTTTTTTAAAAAAGCTATTAACTCCAGTATACGCTATTTTAAAAAATGCTGCAAACTCCAGTACATGCTATCTAAAGTAGAGGAATTCAGATTGATAGTAAAAGTGTTGGGGTGATCGGACCCAACACCAGGCTGTGGGGGCGACAAAGTCCGGCGGAGTCAAAGGAATGAGAAAAGATGAGACAAAGTGGGACCGGGGGGCCAATGCTAGTATGGAGGCTGTGAAGGCCTCGAGCTCTGGGAGCCCACGCTGTTTATTGGTGATCAAACGAACAGGTGGTGAGGATGTGGGGGTTAAAAGGAAGCGGTGTATCAAGCAAATGAGCTACAGCTGTGAGGGTTTAGCATTTTCTTTGAAACATATGGCTACTTGAGATAATGGGAGTGCTAGAAGTAAGGAGCCAGCAGTCTAGCAGACATGCAAGCCCCGCCTCAGCTTTTCTCCCAACAAAAAGAACTTGAAATACCTGAGAATAAAGTTACTGGAAGATGTGCAGGATCCACATAGTGAAAAAAAGTTATAAAACTATTGAGAGACTGAATAGGAATTGGAATTAAGTAAATTGAAAGATACTTTGTTCTTGGCTAGGAAGACAATATTATAGAGTCAATTCTTTCAGTCAGTTTACTCTTGATATAATTGTAGTAAAAGTTCCAAGAGGATTTGAAAAAAAAGTTAATGATTGTACTTAACTTGAAAAAACAAATATGGAAGAACAGAGAAAATTCTATGAGAAGAATGATAAAGGGATCTTTGTCAAATATTGAGAATTTATCAACTACAAGAGCAGACAAATTAGTGGAATAGAATGGAGAGTCCAGCAATAAACTTGTCTAAATAGGAAGTTTTGGTATATAGTAAACAGATCAGTGGGGAGAGTTAGATTAGTCAGTTACACTTTAAGAAGAAACTAAGTGCTTGTAACATGCCTGTAGACATTAAGGGCTCCAGGAATAATAAAGTAGTCCTCATGGGGTTTACATTCTAGCAGAGCAAACATAAAGAGTGATTACAGTTAGTAATGTTGTAAGTGCTGCAAAGGACTACAGAGTATGGGATGTAATTCAAGGGAACCTTATCTAATAGGGGTGGAAGTGAGGAGCTGTCAGAGATCAGTTATTTGAGGAAGTCGGGTGTAAGCTGGAACCTAAAGGTGAGAAAAAGTGTTTCCAGTAGATGAAACAACCCTTCAATAAGTGATTAGATTTTTGGATTGAAATGAAATGGAATCCTGGCTTTACTCCTTATTATGCAAAAATAAATCAACAGTTTTAATGGAAACAATTTAAAGATGAGATCTAAATCATTAATGAATTTCCATTAAAAAAATCTTTGGGTATAGAGGTCTTTTAAAGTGTGATATGAACTACAGAAATCACAGTAGAGTAGCATGATAAATGTGCCTACATAAAAATTTTAAAGTGGTAAACACCATTAAAGAAGGTTGAAAGACAAGAAAGAAATGAAAGAAAGCAACCCATGAAACAAAGATTTACTCTTCCTCTTTACACACTGAACTTAATAGGGAATAAGATCACCACAGAAAAATGTGTTCACCTTCACTAATAAATAAATAAATACAAGTTAAGTCTAGATATTTTTCCCTATCTGATGGGCTAAGATTTTAATCTAGGATTATTTATATGTGGCACATTTAAATGTCCTTCAGAATAACATTGGTTAGATATATTATAGTAAATAACTACAGTGGAATATTGTGCAAAAATGAAAAATGTAGACATTTAATGACAAAGATGTCTGTTAGATATTGTCTAGTGAAAAAAGCAGGTTATAAATCTGGACTAGGGTGTTATTTATATGAAATTAGGGACACATGTCCGTGTGGCTGTATACTCATAGAATGCTGTCTAGAATGTTAACCAAAGTATGAGAGTCATTAGTTCCCTGTTGTCAAATTTTGGATGACAGAAGTTTTCTTGTCTTGGGAGCATGAATATTTTTATAAAACAAGGTGTTTAGCTGGTTTATGAATTGATATTTAGTGTTAGTCTCTTATGCTTTCAGTTTTTCAGGTAAAACTTGGTATTTTATATTATCTTTTTTTTTTTTTTTTTTTTAAATTTGAGACAGTCTCACTCTGTCACCCAGGCTAGAGTGCAGTGCAGTGGCACCCTCTTGGCTCACTGCAACCTCGCCTCCTGGATTCAAGCGGTTCTCATGCCTCACCCTCCTGAGTAGCTGGGATTAGAGGCACCTGCCACCGCGCCCAGCTAATGTTTTTGTATTTTTAGTAGAGATGGGGTTTCGCCATGTTGGCCAGGCTGGTTTTGAACTACTGACCTCAAGTGATCTACCCACCTCAGCATCCCAAAGTGCTGGGATTGCAGGTGTGAGCCACCGCGGCACCTGTAATCCCAGCTACTCGGGAGGCTGAGGCAGGAGAATCGCTTGAACCTGGGTGGCGAAGGTTGCAGTGAGCCGAGATGGCGTCACTGCATTCCAGTCTGGGCGACAGAGTGAGACTGTCTCAAAATTGTAGGAAAGCATTTGATTTTCTGCTTTAAATATATTCTGTTTATCTGAATCATCAGAGACATTAATTTTCTATTTGTATGAGTTCCTGACAACTTTAACTTTCTGATAATCCTCCTTTTTGTAATGTGTTGGCATTTCGATTGATAATATTATTATTTCATTGAAATATGCTGTAGTCAAAGTATTTATAAAAAAGATATTTATTTATTAGTCTTAGGAGAAGTGATATGGTTTGTTCTCATTTGAATGATTTTTCTGGAGGTACAATAAGATATAGTAGCCTTTGATGCAAAGCCTAAACAAGACCCTAGTTAAAAATATTGGAAATTTCTTTTGAGTATTGATTACTTTTAAAATTGAAAATCTCCTGTTTGTATATAAAGAGCATTATAGTTATTGTAATCTGGGCTTTACAACCCAAAAAGTAATTGACCAGATTGCGCATTAATATTTTTGCTGGTTATATTGGTTTTACAGATTGAAAAGTTTTTTTTTTTTTTAAATCTATTGCTTTTCCCTTTTGAATAGTAAGCTATTTCAGGAGGCCAGGGAACATTTCTCATCTGAATTAATTGGAAACATTGTGCTAAGTATTTACTACTATCTTAACCACCCCAACCCCACTTAAGGTCTGCTCTGCTATCTTCTGTCCAGAGGTTTGGTATTTAGTTAAAACTCTAGGTAGTACTTGGCATATACTCTTGATGTCTTAGATATGGAACTACTCTATATTTAGATACATATTTTATGAAAAGCTAATATGTAATTTATTTTATATAAAATGTTTGAAGATACACTTTTTTGTTTTATTCCTTCTCCTTAGTAAATTAAAAATATTTCAAAAGTATGTTTAGAAAGCAAGTCTATTATGTAAAATGAGACACGTAATAATTAATTTTTAAGATGATTTGTGCAGTAAGATAAATGCTTTACTAAAGCTAATGTTTAAATTGCTTTAACTAAAATTATTAATAAAATGAATTCATTTGTATAAAATACAGCCTACCCATGTAAAATATTACTCTTCATAGGTACCCCAGCAACAGCACAACTTTAATCCTTAAGTTTTAGTTGCAGTACTGTTAAAATACTAATAGTTTAATTTCCCAAGATTCAATTAAAAACAAAGTTTAGGAAAGAAAAAGCAGCAAAACTCAGTCTACTAGTTTACATACACACACACACACACACACACACACACACACATACTCATATATATGAGAGTAGACTGAATTTTTGATGCTTGCAATATATATATATATATATGCACATGTATACACACACCTTTATTTGCTGTAATTTGTACCGTATAGCTTTTATTTCCTCTGAATAAAAAAGGTTATTATCTTGTTTTATTTTAATTCAGCTTCTTGCTTTTCCCTATAGAAAATCAGGTTTTTGGAGAGCTCTAACAGTATGCAGTTGCTGGGCTCTTATCCTTTCTGTTTAAATAATGCAGGTACTTTGATGGAAACCTGGAGAAGCTCTTTGCTGAGTGTCATGTAATTAATCCAAGTAAAAAGTCTCGAACACGCCAGATGAATACAAGGTCATCAGCACAGGATATGCCTTGTCAGATCTGCTACTTGAACTACCCTAACTCGGTGAGTATCTGGTAGTTTAAGGCTAGTGCTGACTTTGTATTTCAGAGGGTAAATCAACTTCCATTATTTAAACAAAGGAAAATTTGTGGGTCTGGGAGTAGTAACCTCTAAGCCATAACCTATCAGTGTGTTTAGTGTGAGGAAAGGAAGAAAAAGAGTAAAAGCTTGGTTCCTCTTACCTCCAACCCCCATTTGTTTTTTAAAGCAGCAACAACTTGTCCAAGTTGTCATTTATAGACCTAAATCTTTCTGGAGTTTATTTTATCACCATGGGGAGAATTGTGTAATAGTAGGCAGTAAGTAGAATTGTTTCTCATCCAAATTAAAATAGATTTAAACTTTAAGTGTTTTTTAAATATCCGGAAACACTCATAAAATACCGTTAATACTATTTGCTAGGGAACTCTCAGAATTCTTCAAAAGATAAGATTTTCACTTAATCAAATCCATTCAAATGGAGATTGTTAAATATGGTACGTGGGGACAGAGTTGGAGCAGAACCAGTGATATAGGAAGAGAACCAAAGAACTGATGTTAATCCCTTAAGCACAAATACCCTTCCTAAAAATTTATTGAACTGAAGCTGGGCTCAGTGGCTCATGCCTATAATCCCAGCACTTGGGGAGGCCAAGGCGGGCAGATCACTCGAGGCCAGGAGTTTGAGACCAGCCTGGCCAATATGGCGGAAGCCTGTCTCAACTAAAAATACAGAAAAATTATCCTGGCATGATGGTGCATGTCTATAATCCCAGCTGCTTGGGAGGCTGAGGCATGAGAATTGCTTGAGCCTGGAAGGCAGAGGTTGCAGTGAGCTGACATCATGCCACTGTATTCCAGCCTGGGCGACAGAGTGAGACTCCGTCTCAAAATATAAAATTTACTGAACTGAGATGATTTACTTACTTGATTTACTTGAGTGTTTACCAAGGAAGTTTAGTCTTAAGATGTCTAAGAGATAACTTAATTCTATGATAATTACAACTGTCTTGTTCATATTCTCTGCTTTAATAGTTAAGCAGCTCTTTCTAATAATTACTATATACCAAGTCTTTGACACTGTTATTTTAACAATTATTTGGTTGATGGGGTCTCACTATGCTACCCAGGCTGGAGTGTTATGGCTATTCACAGGCACAGTCATAGTGTACTACAGCCTTCATCAGACTCTTTGGCTCAAGTGATCCTCCTCCCTCAGCCTCCCAAGTAGCTGGAACTATCAAGCACAGACGTGCACCATCAAGCCTGGCTAATATTATATTTATATTGAAGGATTCTTATTGTTTATCTTAGAGTTGTATATGTGTATCTCTAATGGGGTCCATTTGTGGGGAGTTAACTTGTTCACATGTACAAGTGATGAGAAAAGTTTTAAAAGAAAATAAAGTATTCTTAGAGAAATAGAATGATCAGTGAGTTATTTAGTAGGTAAAGTGGTGAACTGAATTTTCAAATTCTCAAATTCTGATCGTAACTCTAACGTGAAATTTTTGGCCTTAGTGGGAGGTAAGCCATTTAATGTCACTGGGTTTTTCTTTTTTCTTTTCTTTCTTTTTTTTGAGACGGCCTTGCTCTGTTGTCTAGGCTGGAGTGCAGTGATGTGATCACTGCAGCCTCAAACTCCTGGGCTCAAGCGATCCTCCCACCTTAGCCTCCCAAGTAGACCACAGGCACATGCCACCATGTCTGGCTGATTTTTCTTTTTGTGTGGGTTTTTTTTTTTTTTTTTTTTTTTTGTAGAGACAAGGTTTCACCATGTTTCCCAGGCTGGTCTGGAACTTCTCTGAGCTTAAGCACTCTGCCCACCTGGCCTCTGAAAGTGCTGGCATTATAGGTGTGAGCCACCATGCTCCTCCAGTTTTGGTTTCTTCTCCTTTTCTTTTCTTTTCTTTTTTTTTGGGACGGAGTCTTGTTCTGTCGCCCAGGCTGGAGTGCAGTGGTGTGATCTTGGCTCACTGCAAGCTCCGCCTCCCGGGTTCATGCCATTTGCCTGCCTCAGCCTCCCGAGTAGCTGGGACTACAGGCGTCCGCCATCACGCCCGGCTAATTTTTTGTGTTTTTAATAGAGACGGGGTTTCACCATGTTAGCCAGGATGGTCTCGATTTCCTGACCTCGTGATCCGCCCGCCTCAGTGTCCCAAAGAGCTGGGATTACAGGCGTGAGTCACCGCGCCTGGCCTCTTTTCTTTTCTTTTCTTTTGACACGAGTTTTGCTCTTGTTGCCCAGACTGGAGTGCAGTGGCACAGTCTTGGCTCACTGCAACCTCCGCCTCCCGGGTTCAAGTGATTCTCCTGCCTCAGCCTCCCGAGTAGCTGGGACTACAAGCGCCCGCCACCACACCCGGCTAATTTTTGTATTTTTAGTAGAGACGGGGTTTCTCCATATTGGCCAGGATGGTCTTGAACTCCTGACCTCAGGTGATCCACCCACCTTGGCCTCCCATAGTGCTGGGATTACAGGTGTGCACCACTGCACCTGACAGTTTCTTTTTCTTTCTGATGAGTTGAATAAGATAGTCTTTCAGTTTTCTTCCAACTTGAGTATTGTATCATTTCTCTTACCTTAAATCACAATTCTAATTTGAATATTTTTTAAAAAGTACTACTGTTACAATATATTAAATTAATATTTTGACTATTTTATTGTCTTTAACAGATTCTCCTTGCCAGTTGACATTTATATAGTGCTTACAGTTAAATGTTTCTGTGAGGTAATACTAAGACCCAGGTTTTACAAGGTTTCCTTACTTCTTGGCGTTTTTCCTCCTGCCCTATCATAGCCAGTTCCTTCTTAATTTAAATCTTAATTCTGATTTGAGTACCGAAGCTTAGCTGCTTCCAAATATCCACTATAACTTTCTCACTATTCTTGGTATTGTCTAACAGTCTCAACAAACTAGAATTCAAAATCATGACTTGAGATTTACAGTGTAAATTTTTGTTTTGTACTTGTAACTGATGATGGAGAACTTATTCATTGAACACACTAGGCACTATTCTAAGAAACAATGGAGAATAAATACATAATTCCTAACTTCAAATAATTTGCAGATTAGTTGGGTAGATAAGTAGTAAGGTGACATATTCAGAAAGAATGGTAAGTGCTTTGGTAGGGCAAATATAAGATACGATACTGTGGGAACGTGTTGGAGGGATACCTAACGCAGTTTTTGGTCAGGCAGGACTTACCACAGAAATTCACAGAAATCTGAACTAATATCTGAAGGCATGGTAGTTAGGCTAAGGAGGAAAATGTAGCAAGTCCAAGGAAGAGAGAATGTACTTTCAAGAATTGGGGGATGGTAAATAGTACTAAAAGATTCAGAGAAAAGATTTAAAAAATTAATTTGAAATGAAGTGAAGGAGTGAGGTAGGATGGGAAACCAGACTTCATGGGCTTAAAGAGTCACTGACTTGAAGGTGGGAAAGGAAATGGAAGCAATAAATGTAATTAAATTACTCTTTTACAAGAAATTTCACTATGCAAGTGATAGGACAAGATAGCAAAAGGAACAACATGGGTTGGCAAGTAAGTTAAAGCATTATGGAAACTGCTAAGTGTTCCGAAAACTATCATAACAAAACTAGGATGTCCTTTCCTCATAATTTTTAGACTAATATAGAAGGATAATTTTAACCTCTTCAGTTTTGGAAGTAAATGTCACCTGAAACTCTTCATGAAGCTTTATTATTGGATAAGTGAGTTCTTTACTTACATTGTATAACTCCCACATTTTACTACTCTCCAAGCATTTGTACTTTTTTATTATATATATCTTCCGTATCTTTATCCTTCCAGAAAGCAATTTTTGCTTTATGCAGTGTCACATGCACATTTTAAAATAAGTGCTTTTGATAGCTTAGTGTACAACCCTTTGGAGTTAACTGTCCTGAGTGGCTGCTTCTTTAAACACAATGTCCTGAGACATTGGAGCACTTTGTAAATTCGTAGATTCCACTCTCCCCTCCAGTCCTTTCCAAGTGTGTTGTGGCGAGTTCAGAAATTTTTTTGACCCTAGCAACTTAATGTTTTAGGTTAAAGTAGTTAAGATAATAGCTGTACTGGCCCACCACTGTACTAGGAAATGTAGCTTCGACTACAGTGTCTCAGTGTCTCTGTTTCTCTCTCTCTCTCTTTTTTTTTTTTTTGGAGACAGAGCCTTGCTCTGTCACCCAGGCTGGAGTGCAGTGGCACGTTCTCGGCTCACTGCAACCTCCACCTCCCGGTTTCAAGCGATTCTCCTGCCTCAGCCTCCCGAGTAGCTGGGATTACAGCTGTCCACCACCACACCTGGCTAATTTTTGTATTTTTAGTAGAGATGGGGTTTCACCATGTTGTCCAGGCTGGTCTCCAACTCCTGACTTCAGGTGATCCACCCGCCTCGGCCTCCCAAAGTGCTGGGATTACAGGAGTGAGCTGCCATGCCCAGCCAGTGTCTGATTTTTATGAAGTACATAATTTGTATTTTCTAAGAATAAGATATGTGAAGTAGGTAAAGGCAGAGTTGAAATTGTGAGGAAGAGTGGTCCACCATCCCATCCCCCATCCCTGAAGCCCCTCTGTGGAATCTTGGTGCTGCTGGAAACTGCTTGAAAATATCTACGTCCCACCCTATCTTCCTTTTAACACATTACATTTTACACACAAGGGAACTGATTCCTAGGTCATTTGCTCAATTTTTATAAACAAAGGGGTTTCAATTTTAGAGGTTATATGGACAACTTATTATGGAAGAAAGATTCTTAATTTTCTTACTGCTATTTGACATTAGTTGCTGTGTATGTAAAGTGATGCAGATAAATGAAACCTTTAAGAGTGTATTCTTTAGTTTCCTTAAGTCCATTAATTTCTTTTGCAGATAATATTTCATGTATTTTTCATGTACTCTCTTGATCGGATGTATTTGTGATATAAACAGGGATAAGTTTACTGAGTAGATAATGTGATCCCCTGGGACAGGGGAAAGCCCAGGGAGTCATGTAGGTGAACATAGCTCAAGGTTATGAGGAAACGAATATATCAGAGGAGGGAGAGGGAAAGGGAAGTGAGATAGACAGGAAGATATCTGCGATAATAATATGTTCCTCGAAAGCACAATAAATATGTATCTTTAGACCACAGATTTGTTTTTTGGTTTTTGTTGTTTTTATTTTTTTGCTCTATCTTTAGACATCCATGTATGATTTATTTTTCTAACTTGTTTAATCTTGTTATCTGATTAGGAAAGTTATTTAAAAAGAATAAAAAGCTTTTATCTATGTACTGAAGTTGTAACAAGGTTGAGAGAGGTGCATCTCACACGAGTATGAAAACCCAATGATTACATTTATGAACTATCTTTTTATCTTTTTTTCTTAAAATGAGCTCTAGACTAGAAGTCAAAAAGGTTGAGACTTAAAGTGATCACTTAGTAACCATTGTGACCGTTGATCTCTGTTAAGGATTCCTGCTTGAAAAAAGAATGAAGCACATATAAGCATGTGTATATGTTTTTAAGTTTTGAATAAAACATTTTAGAGTTGCTGATATATTTACTGTATTTGTGTCTTTTACAGAATACCCCTTCCTTTAACAGCCTTAAAAATCAAAGACTCCATTAGTGATGTGGTAACAAGTTAGTGCCAAATCTCCTTCTCTGATGGGGAGTAATGATAACAGACTCCCTTTAAGCTTGATATTTATTTTACATGTCATTCTTTAAGTAAACCTAATTGCAGGACTGATACACTTCATATTTTTTTTATTTTTTAAATGAGATGAAGTCTCACTCTGTTGCCCAGGCTGGAGTGCAGTGGTGTGATCTCGGCTTACTGCAACCTCCGCCTTCCGGGTTCAAGTGTTTCTCCTGCCTCAGCTTCCCGAGTAGCTGGGATTACAGGTGTGTGCCACCATGCCCAGCTAACTTTTGTAGTTTTAGTGGAGACAGGGTTTCACCATGTTGGCCAGGTTGGTCTCGAACTCTCGACCTCAGGTGATCCGCCTGCCTCAGCCTCCCAAAGTGCTGGGATTACAGGCACGAACCACCGTACCCAGCCCTCTCATAGATTTCTTTTCATGTCTTTGTCTGTGTATTTAAAAAATATAGTCGATGTGCTGTATATAGAATTTCTATCCTAACCAGATATTTGTATCTAATATCATAAGTAACATCAGAAATTTTATAAGTACATGTCACATAATGGCTAAATAGAAAATCTAAGGGAATTTTAAAATACCCTTTATAAGAGCCACAAAAGGAAAGAATAAAAGAGCTAGGAATAAACTTGATAAGAAATGTGAAAGATCGCTATGGGGAAAACTTCAAATACTAAGATAAAAGGATGACTTGAATATTTGAGATAGAAGAAATAGGAAAATATTGAAAAAGAAGATTAAATTGACGGGAGAGCTGAGTGAGGACTAGTCCTACTAGATACAAGAATAGACAGAGCGGTGGAACAGGATAGAGTCAAATATGCATGAGGAGAATTTAGTGTATTACAGAGGAGGCATTTCAAATAAGGTGGATTATTTGATACATGGTAGCAGTGGAACAGGATAGAGTCAAATATGCATGAGGAGAATTTAGTGTATTATAGAGGAGGCATTTCAAATAAGGTGGATTATTTGATACATGGTAGCAGTGGAACAGGATAGAGTCAAATATGCATGAGGAGAATTTAGTGTATTATAGAGGAGGCATTTCAAATAAGGTGGATTATTTGATAACATGGTGTTGGAGCAACTTGGTAGCCATATGGAATAGAAACTTAAGATTCCTACCTGGCTTCATAAATAAAAGTTAATGAATTCACAATGGGTAAATTTAAACAGTGATAAGTTTCACTGTGTATGAATAAAGAGCTTCTGTATGAACACTAAGAATTAAAGTGGGGGAAAGAATTAAAATATGAACACTAAGAATTTAAGTGGGGGAAAAGATTTCCCCTACTTATAAATGGCCAATTTCCTACATAAGTAAAAAGCCTCCATAAATAAGTGAAAAACCCACAGGTAAAATTGGCAAAATATATGAAGAGAGTATACAGAAAAAGAAATACACAGTGTAAAACCTTTTTTGAAATATTATAACTTCATTTATAATAAAAAATTCAAAACTAAAGAAGTTAGTGTGTTTTTCACCTATTAGATTGGCAAAGATCAAGGAGTTGGATCATATACTGCATTGTCATGGGCATGAGAAACCAGGTACTCTTGCACAGTATAAATGACGACAACCTCTTTGCAGGGGAGCCTGATGATAGCTATTAGATTGTAAATGTATATATTTATTATAATGTCACCTCTACAGATTTGTCCTGAGATACATTCGTAAGATCACAAAGATGTATATATAGTCAACGCAGTAGTGTAGTAGGAAAAAAAAAGGCAGTGTAAAGGTTCATTAGTAGTAGACTATAAATAAAATTGTGGTACTGTTCTATAAAGAAGCAAACCCACACCAGTGTGGTGTACCATATGAGAAATCCATTGGATTTTTTTTTTTTTTTTTTTTTTTTTTTTTTTTTTTTTTGTAAGACGGAGTCTTGCTCTGTCACCCAGGCTGGAGTGCAAAGGTGCAATCTTGGCTCACTGCAACCTCTGCCTTCTGGGTTGAAGGGATTCTCCTGCCTCAGTAGCTGGGATTACAGGCATACACTACCACACCTGGCTAGTTTTTTGTATTTTTGGTAGACACAGGGTTTCGCCATGTTGGCCTGGCTGGTCTCAAACTCCTGACCTTAAATGATCCGCCCTCCTTGGCCTCCCAAAGTGCTGGGATTACAGGTGTGAGCCACCGTGCCCAGCTCTATTGGATTTTTTAAAATAACAACAAAAAAAAGCAAGGTGCAGAAGAGAATTTGTGGTACTGTTACAGTGTGTGTGTAAGTGTGTACGTTAGAACACCTCTGGAAGAATATGTAAAAAACTGGAAATAGCAGTTGCCTCTGGGTAGAGGAAACAAACAACAGGGATGGGAATGAGGGAGGCCTATTTTTTTTTTTTTTTTTTTTTTTTTTTTTTTGAGACAGAGTCTCGCTTTGTCACCCAAGCTGGTGTGCAGTGGTGCGATCTTGGCTTACTGCAACCTCCATCTCCTAGGTTCAAGCGATTCTCCTGCCTCAACCTACCAAGTAGCTGGGACTACAGGTGCCTGCTACCACACCTGGCTAATTTTTGTATTTATAGTAGAGACAGGATTTTGCCATTTTGCCCAGGCTGGTTTTGAACTCCTGACTGTAAGTGAGCTGCCCACCTCTGCCTCCAGTAGTGCTGGGATTACAGGTGTGAGCCACCGCACCCGGCCTAGGGAGGCTTATTTTTCAACATAAACTCTGAACTTGTACTGTTAAAGTAATTGTTTTTAATAATAAGTCTATGTAACTTATTCAATTAAAAATAATTTACAGGTAAATTATGGCAAAATGTTCTTTAAAATAAGGTAACCATTATTTGAATCTTTTTAAAAGACATAATCCTCCAGATCATCTAATATTATTTAAAGTATTTACTTAATGTCCCATTACAGGATACTGCTTCATTTAACGATCCCTCAACTCTTAAGATTTTAGAACAAAAAGTTACTATTATCCTTAGCTATTCTGAATAAATCTTTTCATAACAGGTTTATTGAGATATAATTTATATACTATCCAGTTCACCCATTTAAAGTGGTTTTAGTATATTCTACAGAGTTATGTGCCATCACCACAATTTTAAAAACATTTTATAACCCCCCAGGAGATACCTTTTTAAATTCACCCCCTAATTCCTCCCAAGTCCCCCAGCCCCTAGGCAACTGCTCATCTGTTTTCTTTGTCCATGGATATACCTATTCTGGACATTTCATATGAAAGAATCAAACAAGGCTTTGGTACGGTGGCTCATGCCTGTAATCTCAGCACTTTGGGAGGCCGAGGTGGGTGGATCACGAGGTCAGGAGTTGGAGGCCGGCCTGGCAATATGGTGAAACCCTGTCTCTACTAAAAATACAAAAATTAGCTGGGCGTGGTGGTGCATTTCTGTAGTCCCAGCTATTTGGGAGGCTGAGGCAGAAGAATCGCTTGAACCTGAGAGGCGAAGGTTGCAGTGAGCCGAGATGGTGCCATTGCACTCCAGCCTAGGTGACAGAGTGAGACTCTGTCTCAAAAAAAAAAAAAAAGAATATGTGATCTTTTGTGACTGGCTTATTTTCACTCTTTTACAAGAAATTTCACTATGCAAGTGATAGGAGAACAGCCTTGAAAACAAGTTTCATCTATATTGTAGCATGTATCAGTACTTTATTTCCTTTTATGGCTGAATAATATTTTATTTATGGAAATATGGAAAAATATTTTTTTCTTCAGTTGATGGACATCTGGATTGTTTTCATTTTTTGGCCATTATGAATAATGCTATAATGAACACTTGTGTACAGGTTTTTGTATGGATGTATGTTTTCATTTCTTTCGAGTATATACCCAGGATTAGAATTGCTGGGTCCTATGGTAACTCTATGTTTAATATTTTGAGGAACTGCCTGATTGTTTCCAAAGTTGCTGTACCATTTTACATTTCCATCAACAGTGTACGAAGGCTCCAATTTTTCTACATCCTCACCAACACTTGTTATTAATATTGTCTTTTTTTTTTTTCCAAATAGAGTCTCACTTTGTTGCCCGGTGTGGAGTGCAGTGGCATGATGACAGCTCACTGTAGCCTTGACCTCTCAGGTTCAAGTGATCTTCCCACCTCAGCCCCCCTGAGTAGCTGGGATTACAGGCATGTGCTACCACACCTGGCTAATTTCTTAATTTTTTGTGGAGACAGAGTCTCACTATGTTGCCCAGGCTGGTCTTGAACTCCTTGCCTCAAGTAATCCTCCCCTCTCAGCCACCCAAAGTGCTGGGATTACAGATATGAGCCAGTGTGCCCTGCTTTATCTGTCTTTTTATTATAGCTGTTCTAGTGAGTGTGAAGTGGTGTCTTATTGTGGTGTTGCTTTGTTTTGTTTTGTTTGAGACAGGGTCTCACTCCTTTGCCCAGGCTGGAGTGCAGTGGTGTGATCTCAGCTCACTACAACCTCCGCCTCCCAGGCTCAGGCAGTCCTTCCACCTCAGCCTCCCAAGTAGCTGGGACTACAGGCGTGCGTCATCGTGGCGGACTCATTTTGTATTTTTTGTAGAGACAGGGTTTTGCCATGTTGCCCAGCCTTCATGGTGGTTTTGATTTGTATTTCCATGATGCTGAATGATACTGAGCATTCTTTCATATACTCACTTGTCTTTTTATATTTAATACAAACATTGTTGCCCGCCTTTCCTAAGATGTATGTGTGTTCAGTGTGTATGCATGTCTAGATTTCACCATGAAAAGTTCATTTTAGGAGCCCATCTATTGTCAAATCGGACATTTTAGCCACTGTAAGAAATGTGACCTTATCGAGCCCTGTTGAGTCACTGTTTATAGTGATTTTTCTGATAATGTCTTTGTTAAGTTCGTGTTTTATTTTTCTTACAGTATTTCACTGGCCTTGAATGTGGACATAAGTTTTGTATGCAATGCTGGAGTGAATATTTAACTACCAAAATAATGGAAGAAGGCATGGGTCAGGTAAAGATATCAAGTTGTTTTTCAGTTTTTGTTGAATTTCCTATAGTGTTAAGACCCTTGCACAAATTTGCACAAATAAAAACAGGTGAAGCTTTGTGTATCATGATTCTAGATTCAAACAACTAAAGATAATAGGCTTTTTCCTAAAGTAATGTGGCATTCCAGTTAAAGAGCCACTCCAGGTAACGTTTTCTCAGCCGGCGTCAATATTGGTATATGTTAACTTAAACTTGTTGCACGATTTTGTCAGATTATCTCGCTTTTGCCTTTAAAGTTGTGTGTTTAAAAACCAGTTAGTCAGGTTAGCAAGTCTAGTTACTTTATGGTGATAAACATAGTCTCATACACATTTCCTTTAAGGAGAAAGGGAAGGATTGAGATCCTGTAAACATTAAGGTATTCCCAGAACCTAGCAAAGTGCCTGGCGATGGTAAGCATTCATTAAATATTTGTTGAATGAAGACAGTTTAAATTTCAATCTTTTTCAGACTATTTCGTGTCCTGCTCATGGTTGTGATATCTTAGTGGATGACAACACAGTTATGTAAGTATTTTTGATAGATTCTGCATGTGAATATTGGTTAGTTGGTTAAACCAAATTAATTTTTACTTAGTACCTCAAAGGAAGTGAAACTTCTTAAAGTCTGAAGAATCTTTTTAATCTGCGTTCCTTAGTAGTAGTACAAAAGCCCATTTGTAACTTGGTTAAATGCCTGATCACTGTTCTTACAGACTTAGAAATGCATGGTAGCTAGATTTTGATAAACCTTGGGATTGGAGATTAGAATGTGTGTATGTGTTAGTTGAGGTGTTCCTGGAAGCAGATCCCAAGATAGAATAAAAGGTGAAACTGACTTATTGTGGAATAGCATCTGTGCAAGGTAAACAGCAGGAGCAGATAGACATTGATGTAGGCCTGACATCTGTTAAAAGACAAGAAAGAAGGAAGATTCAGTAGGAAGAGACTTCGTATGATACAGCTATGAGAGTCTTTGGCAGCCCTGATGGGGGAACTTCAGTGCATAGATTGCCCATAGAGGAATACCTCAATAAGTAGAAAGAGCTGGGCCCAGTTACACTTGATATGCTCAGTCATTGGCTGGGACTACCCAGGGAGTCATGGTCTTTGCTGAAACACTGCTGCTGATTTCAGATACACTACAGCTGGATGCTTTCAGCTAACAGCTCTTCTTGTGAAAGGTTCTTTCTTTTTTTTCTTTTAACTTTTAGGTTCGGGTATACATGTGCAGGTTTGTTACATGGGTAAATTCCTTGTCCGTGAGGTTTGGTGTACAAATGATACCATCACCCAGGTAGTGAGAACAATACCTGATAGTTTTTCAACTCTTGCCGTCCCACCCTACCCACTCTAATAGTCCCCAGTCTAAATAGTCTTTTACTCTCATCTTCATGTGTACTCACTGTTTAGCTCTCACTTATAAATGAGAACACGTGGTATTGAGTATTTCTGTGTTAATTCATTTAGGATGATGACCTCTAGGCTGCATTTGTATTGCTGCAAAGGACATGATTGTGCTCACTTTTTTTATGACTGCATAGTGTTTCATGGTGTCCATGTGCCACATTCAGTCCACTGTTGATGGGCATCTAGGTTGATTTCATGTGTTTGCTATTGTGAATAATGCCACAGGGAACATACTAGTGAATGTGTGTTTTTGGTAGAATGATTTATTTTCCCTGTGATCTCACCAACATCTGTTATTTTTTTACTTTTTAAAATTATTTTGTTTAATTTTTTTTACTTTTTAATAATATTCCTTATGACTGGTGTGAGATATGGTACATTATGGTTTTGATTTGCATTTCTCTAATGATTAGTGTTCTTGAGCATTTTTTTGTACCTGTTGGCTGTGTGTGTGTCGTCTTGAGAAGTGTCTTTTCATGTACTTTGCCCTTTTTTTTTCTTTTTTTAAGTGAAAGCAAGTTTATTAGAGAAGTAAAGAAACAAAAGAATGGCTACTTCATTGACAAAGCAGCCTGCTCATTTTTAAATGGAGTTATCTGTTTTTTGCTTGTTTGATTAAGTTCCTTATAGATTCTGGATATGAGGCTTTTGTTGGGTGTATAATTTGTAAATATTTTCTCCCATTCTGTAGGTTGTCTGTTTACTCTGTTAATAGTTTCTTTAGCTGTACAGAAGCGCATTAGTTTAATTAAGTCCCACTTGTCAATTTTTGCTTTTGTTGCAGTTGCTTTTGGGGACTTAGTCATAAATTCTTTGCCAAGGCTAATGTCTAGAATGGTATTTCCTGGATTTTCTTCTAAGATTTTTATAGATTGAGCTCTTACATTAAAGTATTTAATCCTTTAGTTAATTTTTGTATATGGTGAAAGATATAGGGGTCAAGTTTCATTCTTCTGCATGTGGCTAGCTAGTTATCCCAACAACCATTTATGTGTGTGTGGCTATTATCAATAGGATTGCATTATTAATTTGGCTCTCACCTTGAATGTTATTGGTATATATTAAATGCTACTGAATTTTGTACATTGATTTTGTATCCTGAAACTTTACTGACTTTGTCAGCTCTAGGAGCCTTTTGGCAGAGTCTTTAGGGTTATTTGTATAGAATCATCATCAGTGAAGACTGATAATTTGACTTCTTTTCTTATTTAGATACATTTTATTTCTTTCTCTTGCCTGATTGCTCTGGCTAGGACTTCCAGTACTATGTTGAATAGGAGTGGTGAGTGTGGGCATCCTTTTCCTAAGTGGAATGCTTCCAGCCTTTGCCTGTTCAGTATGAAGTTGGCTGTGGGTTTGTCATATCATAGATGGCTCTTATTATTTTGAGGTATGTTCCTTCAAAGCCTAGTTTGTTGATGGTTTTTATCATGAAGAGATGTTGGACTTTATTGAAAGCTTTTTCTGTGTCATTTGAGATGATCATATGGTTTTTAATTCTGTTTATGTGGTGAATTACATTTATTGGTTTGCCCAGGCTGGAGTACAGTGGCGCCATATCGGCTCACTGCAACCTCTGCCTCCCGGGTTCAAGCAATTCTCCTGCCTTAGCCTCCTGAGTAGCTGAGATTACAGGTGTATACCATCATGTCTGGATAAGTTTTGTATTTTTAGTAGAGACAGAGTTTCGTCATGTTGGCCACGCTGGTCTTGAACTCCTGACCTCAGGTGATCTGCCCGCCTTGGCCTTCCAAAGTGCTAGGATTACAGGCATGAGCCACCGTGCCTGGCCAATAACTATTTTCAATTTGTGATGGTAACAAATCTTTGTCAAGAGAATTGTCTTATTAATGACCAGAGTGACACTTGTTGCCACCTTCTTGAGAATGCCTATTCTTGAAGATGGGTGCTCACTTTCTTTTACTTCCTTATCAATATCAGATAAACTAAGGGTGGAACCTTGTCCTAATAACTTTTGGCTGATGTTTGCTCTCACCAGTCCTAGTGGTCCACGCCAGGTTTAGATAGCTTTTTAGTCTAAGGCCAGCTATCAGAAATCATTAGGATTTGTCATACCAGAAAAGCATTATGGGTAATACATGTGTAAATAAGATGTGTGTGTTTGGCAATCAAGGCATCTGACTTTTGGCCTGATACATTCCTTATTATTTATTGATATAAAATCTGTAATGTAAACTCATTTTAATTACAGTTATCCTTAGGATACTGGGGATTGGTTCTAGGACCCACATCCTCCACCCTGAATATACCAAAATCTGCGCATGCTCATGTCAGCCCAGCAGAACCCATGTATACAAAAATTCGACCGTCCATATATGCAGGTTTCACATCCCACAAATAACTATTTTTGATCCATATTTGGTTGAAAAATATTCATAAATAAGTGGACCCATGCAGTTCAAACCTGTGTTGTTTAAGAAGCAATGGGGTTTTTTTTGTTTTTTTGTTTTTTTGAGATGAATCTCTCTCTGTTGCCCAGACTGGAGCATGATCTCGGCTCACTGCAACCTCTACCTCCTAGGTTCAAGTGATTCTCCTGCCTCAGCCTCCTGAGTAGCTGGGATTACAGGTGCCCGCCACCATGCTCGGCTAATTTTTTTGTATTTTTAGTAGAGACGAGGTTTCACCATGTTGGCCAGGCTGGTTTTGAACTCCTGACCCCAAGTGATTGCCCACCTCTGCCTCCCAAAGTGCTAAGATTACAGGCGTGAGCAACCGCGCCTGGCCAGCAACTGTATTTTTAAGTATATTATCCAGTGGCTTTTAGTATATACATAATATTATTCTACAAACATCACCTAATTGCAGACTGTTTTAATCACCTTATATCCGTTAAGCAGTCATTCTCTATTCCTTTCTCCCCCTAGACCCTAGCAACCACTCATCTGCTTTCTGTCTTTGTAGATTAGCCTATTCTGGACATTTCATATAAAGGGAATCATATAATATGTTGCCTTTTGTGATTGGCTTCTTCAACGTTTTCAAGATTCATCCATGTTGTATCATGAATCATCACTTTACTCCTTTTCATTGCTGAATAATGGTTCCATTATATGGACATTTCCATTTTTTATGGAAATGTCTTACGTGAACATATGAACATTTGTGTACAAGTTGTTCATTGAACATCTGTTTTTAATTCTCTTAAGTATATATACCTCAAAGGAGAATTGCTGGGTCATGTGGTAATGCTATGTTTAACTTTTTGAGGAACCATCAAATACACAAATTATTTTTAGACCACAGGTTCCACTTCTGTGAAATATGGAGATTTACTCATTTAAAAAATATTAATTGAACACTTTGTACAGGCCAGGCACTGTACTGGACACCTGGGGATCCTTTCATGGGGTTGGGAGGAGAAAGACAGATATTAAACAAATGATTATACAGATAACTGTCTAATTAAAATTGTGATAATTTCTATAAAGGAGATGTTTAAGGTGCCATGAGAACTGAGAGGGTATCTATATCCAAACGAGTGTGGAAACTCAGGAAAGGCTTCCTTGAGTAATACTTTATTGTAACTGAGTGAAGTAATACAGTAATAGCGTCTAATATTTATTGAGTGCTTACTATCTGCCAGGCACTGTTCTAGTCTCACAACCATATTTCTGATATCTATTTTACAGATTAGTAACTGAGAAATGGAGAGTTCAAAGAATTTACCTTCAATTCATAGCTAGTGAGTTGTGAGGCCGGCGTTCAAACCTAGGTTGTCCCACCTTAGAGCTCCATTACAATATTCTTGTCTTTCCAAGGGAGGCAGCCTTATGCAAAGCCTCTGAGGAAGGGTGATACTTACTGTGTTGAAGAAATACAATACGAATGTGATAGGAGTGCACTGAAGTGGCACAGGACAGGGTGGGATCTTGTGGAAGGAGAGAGGCCTATGAAGCTCAAGAGTCAAATGAGGCCAGATTGTCTGGTTCATTTAAAAGATTTTAATGGGGTTGAACTACATGCATGTTCTTCCTGTCTTTCTCAGTGGGAATTCTTTTTCTTGTAATACACTTCAGAGGAATATTTACCATAGAACTAATGAAACTTCAGGGTTCCTCACTACGTGGGATCCTGTGAATTCTGGAAATTCTTGTGAATTATAGTGTTCAGAAGAGGCCAGGATGCAATCAGTGAGCATTTCTGGTTAATTTCCAAGAGCTCTCAGAAGAAGGAGGCTCTTAAAATTATATCACCTTTAGGTATCAGAAAACCTGGATCCATTTCTTAACATTTCTGTCAACAATATCTGTCTCATTTCACATACTGATTTGGGTGGGGTGTCTGAAGGAAGGTGGCTGAGAATTGCTGTCTTAAGCCATGATGTGATATCAGAGTCAAAAGACCCTGAAATGCACCTATACTTGGCACTAGTTGGTAAGATATTAGGCTGTAATAAAAACTGGGTAAAAGTAGACTATTTCTAAAATAAGAACCATGGGAAAAAAGTCGATGAAAATGAAACTATACAAACTTTGAAATTATTGTGCTGATCGGTACAGTTATATTTGTTGATAGCCTATGTGCATTTCAGTATTTACAGCTTAGGGCATAAACATGTAGCTGTAGCATAAACAGCTTTTGAAACTATGTTTTATAAATGTGGAAAATACTCTTGACTGGAAACTTTCTAATCTATTTTTATTCTTGGTTTCAGGCGCCTGATCACAGATTCAAAAGTTAAATTAAAGTATCAGCATTTAATAACAAATAGTTTTGTAGAGGTAAGTGATTTGTTTTCCTTCTTGTAAGAAGGAATTCTGTTTATTAATAGAAATACTATTTTAAAAATTATAATTTATTGACAGTAAAAAAACATCTTTACCATATTTATGAAGCATGCCAAAATACCTTTATTCTCAAAAGAGTATGAAAGGCCAGGTGTGGTGGCTCACGCCTGTAATCCCAGCACTAAGGGAGGCCGAGGCGGGTAGATCACCTGAGATCAGGAGTTCAAGACCAACATGGCGAAACCCTGTCTCTTCTAAATATACAAAAATTAGCTGGGCACAGTGGCACAAGCCTGTAATCCGAGCTACTCGGGAGGCTGAGGCGGGAGAATTGCTTGAACCCTGGAGGCAGAGGTTGCAGTGAGCCGAGATGGCGCCACTGCACTCCAGCCTGGGTGACAGAGTGAGACGCCCTCTTAATAAAAAATAAATAAAATAAAAGAGTATGAGAAACCAGTAAGTACACCTCTCCATAGATCTTGACCTTGGATAATAAAATTATTTTTACTGTATTCTTCCTTTATTTTTCTTTATCCCTAGCAGAGAATTGTAGTAGATTACTAATTGTGTCATGTTTAATCATGTTTGAGATTCTAACCCTGCTATTTCTCTGCTCGTTTTAGGTTTCATTACCAGTAAATCTTGTTAATAAAGAATGCTATACTTTATTGGACCATGCCTTTGCCCATTTATTCTATGACTCCTTTTGTGCTACGGTGGCAGAGTTGAGTAGTTGCTACAGAGACTGTTCTGGCCTGCAAAACCAAAATTCTTTACCCTCTTGGCTCTTTACAGAGGAGTTTGTCAGCCCCTGTATGACAACATCAGTGTAACTTGGTCTTTTAATTCTAGAAAGTAATTATTTCTGTTAGAGATTAAACCTGGAAACAGCCTATTTTAGAAATAGTGTATTATTTGAAATGGTCAATGGACTTCTGAATTCTGGTGCAGAGTGTTTTGTTTCATAATAAAAATACTATAAAAGTTATATTTCCTTTTGAGGAACTAAAATGCACTCTTTGCCTGTGGTTTAGGAACTGGGTTTTTTGTTTTGTTTTGTTTTTTTTTTTCCTTCTTACAAGAGCTTTTTATGGGAGAAGTTGTATGTATATCCTTTAGCCTATCTTGAACTATTCTGTAGCATCTAAACACCTTCCTTGATAAAGAGTATATCTGATTTTCTTGTGTCTTTTGAAAATTGTCCTGAAATAGAACTGTAAATAAATTAGTGCTTTTTAATCACATACATAATATTTAATTAAAGTTATTCAGTGGGATTTGGAAGATAGAACAAGAGGTAATTCATATATTTTATAAAACCAGGTCTTCAGGGATCAGTCATCTTTAAAACAAAAAACAAAAAAACAGTACATCTGAAAGTGTTGCTATAGAAGACCACAGCAAGTTTTCATAAGCTTGTGTCATTATCCCCCATTTGCCCCTTGTACCAGAGAAGCAATATAAATAGCTTGATGTACTAGGAAATCTTACATCATGACCTAATTTAATTTGCTGTCTTTTTTTGAGGCAGGGCCTCATTCTAACATGCAGGCTGGAGTGCAGCAGATGATCACAGCTCTCTGCAGCTTCTACTTCCTGGGCTCAAGTGATCCTCTTGCCTCAGCCTCCTGTGTAGTGGGACTACAGGCACATACCACCATGCCTGGCTAAATTCTTTTTTTTTTTTTAAGGTAGAGACAAGGTCTTGCTATGTTGCCCGGGCTGGTCTGGAGTGCTTGACCTCAAACAGTCCTTCCGCCTTGGCCTCCCTAAGTTCTGGGATTATAGGTGTGAGCCACTGTGCCCAGCCAGCTGTCATTTTTTATTTTCTAACTTGTATTTCAGTGCAATCGACTGTTAAAGTGGTGTCCTGCCCCAGATTGCCACCATGTTGTTAAAGTCCAATATCCTGATGCTAAACCTGTTCGCTGCAAATGTGGGCGCCAATTTTGGTAAGCAAGTGATTTCCTAAATTGAAATAATGCACAAAGCGTTTCTATTTCTCCTGTTTATTCTTGGTAGTAAAATAGCAGGAAGAAAAGTGTTTACCTTAGGCAGGGAGATGTTTGATACTGGTTTAAAATAGTATATATCTCTTTGAGAATTGAATGAAAAGGTCACATCTTAAATTTTTCCTCTTTCCTTGATGTTCTAACTTTTTTGAATTTTTTTTTATGGAGAAAATATACAACTCTAATCATATCTTCTTGTATGCTCCACTGTAACTTAATGGGAGCAAACTTGTAGATCTGGGACTATACGTTTTTCTTTACTCTGCCAAATTTTAACCTTACTTATGCAAAGGAAATGTGCAGGTAAATTTGACTGATGGTCTCCTTTTTAACTAAGAGTTTTCCTGTGGCTCCTCTCGCCCAGCTTTCTTGGTAACTTGGGCTTTTGGAGTTCTATAGTATACTCTTCAGCCTCTGAATTCTAGATTTAAACTGCCAGGAAGTTCCAGTGCCACATATTTGGGGATGTCTTAATCAGTTCAGGCTCCTTTATAGGTGTTCTCGTTTTTTCCAAAGTGGATAGGCTGAAAATTTTTCAAATTTTTGACTTCTTATTTCCTTTTGATGAACAGTTTATCTCTAGGTCATTCATCTCTTCTTGCATTTTCTGTAAACATTCAAGAGAAGCTAAGCTGCATCTTCAACACTTTGCTTAGTAATTTCCTCAACCAGATACTCAGTTTCATTTCTACCTTCCACAAAACAATTCAGCCAACTTCTTTGCCACTTTATAGCAAGGATGGCCTTTCCTCTAGTTTCTAACAGCATGTTCCTCATTTTCATCTGAGACCTCATCATAATGGCCTTTACTGTCCGTATTTCTAACAACATTTTGTTCATGGCCATTTATTTAGGTTTTCTCTATGATTGAGGCATTCCCCGCACTTCTGTCTTTCTGAATCCTCACGAGAATTACCCTTAACAATTCAGTTCATTCACAGTGATCTATGCTTTTTCTAGCTTGCACTTCCAAGCTCTTCCAGCCTCTACTTAATACCTAGTTTCAAATCGGCTTTCACATTTTTGGTTTTGTTAGAACGGCACCCTCACTTCTTGGTACCATTTTCTGTCTTAATGTTCAGGCTTTTATAACAAAAGACCATAAACTGGGTGGCTTCTAAACAACGTAAATTTATTTCTTACAGTTCTTAAGGGTGAGAAGTCCAAGATCAAGGTGCCAAAAGATTTGTTGTCTGGAGAGGGCCCGCTTTTCTGGTTCATAGATGGTGCCTACTTGCTGGGTCCTCATGGTGGAAAGGACAAGGCAGCTATCTGGGCCCTTTTTTTTTTTTTTAAAAAAGGATGCCAATTCCATTCACCTCCTAAAGCTCCACATCCTAATACTGTCACATTGGTTATTAAGTTTTAACATACACATTTTAGGGGGACACAAACATTTATATCCTGCTAGAAGTTAAGATGATTTTCTGTTCCTTTGAGGGTCTTGAGGAGTAAGAAGCCAATGAAGTCAAGGGGCTCTAGACCCAGCAAATAGATTTTTTGTTTTGTTTTGTTTTGAGAGAGGGTCTCACTCCATCATCCAGGCTGGAGTGCAGTGGCATGATCTCGCACTGTAACCTTTGCTTCCCAGGGTCAAGTGATTCTTGTGCCTCTCACGTAGCTGGGATTACAGGCGTGTGCCACCACGCCTGGCTAATTTTTATTTATTTATTTATTTGTTTATTTATTTATTTTTAACAGAGACAGCATTTCACCTTGTTGGCCAGGCTGGTCTTAAACTCCTGGCCTCAAGTAATCCACCTGCCTCGGCCCTCCCTAAGTGCTGGGATTACAGGTGAGAAGCACCATGGCCAGCCAGATATTTTTTTTGCTGGGGGGTGGTTTGGAGGGGGAAATATTTTATTGGTATTCCATAACTTTCTTTTTTTCCTCCAAACATCTATAGAATTACACTTAACACATCATTAATAATAAATATTTCCAAAAAGAGCAGGTAAGCTCACAGAGATTTAAATATGTGTAAAATACATACTGTTTTGATAAAGATTATGCATTGTTATTTTAGAGAAAAGGTGGATAATACCTACTTTCCAATGTATTTTTAGCGTGACACATTTCAAACAAAAGTATAGAGAATACAGCAGTGAATACCTTTATAGCTACAATCCAGCTAAATCAAAATTAGTATTTTGTTTTTCTTCATTAAGAGATAAAACATGACACATATATTTGAAGCTCTTTGGTTCCTTGCTCCTTCCCATTCCCCATCTTTCTTTTCAGAAATAACCATTTATCTTAACCTGATTTAAATCAATAGTAGTTTGTTTCTCTCTTTAGCAAAGGACTTTTTGCCATTCGTAAATTACTTACTTAGCTAATTAATCTGTCATTTTATTATTTTTTTCTTAAGCATTTGTGTTTGTTAATTATACTTCTTTTACAAATGTATATGTCATGAGCTTAGAAAACAAAAGTGAATTACCGATTAATACATGTTTAGTAAGTATTTAGTCTTTTTGTTTTATACCTTGCCCAGTACCATTTCCCTCTACAGGGCTGAGGTTCATTTGTTTAAATAATGCAAAGATGTGACCTATTTGCTTCCCATATATTGTTTACTGTGTATTAGTACTAAATTATATAAGTAACCTACAAAGTCAGCCTTTTATTCTTCATTTAGGGTGTTAAGTAAAAGATTAAAAATGCACTGATAAAGCATGGGTTGAAACTTCTCAATATAGTCTGAGGCACCTTAGCAACAATTATTATGAAATTGTCATCAAAGCGTGTCTTCATGCTTATAGTCATTCTTCATTTCACACATATTGAGTACCCACTATGTGCTAGTTCTACTACTAAATTCTAGGTAATTAACTGTAAAGCAGGCATGGGTTCTCTCCTTGTATTTGCCAGTCACTAGAAACTAGTGACAATACTGTGGAACTATAAGGCATGAAATGATTGGCTTATTTACTTACTTACAGTAGGTAGGCCTTAATTCTATTAACTATTTGTGTCACTTTACAGCTTTAACTGTGGAGAAAATTGGCATGATCCTGTTAAATGTAAGGTGAGTTTGTCTGACATTTCAATTTTTAAATAATGTAATGGCACACTTCTAAGACTTAGTGACTAAAAATCATAGCTGATGATTTTGTTATCTATCGGCAGATTTTTTTTTTTATCCTTTTAATTTCGGATGATCATTACATGTATTCAAAGGTAATTCCTTAGGATAAGTCAAGTCAGTTCCTGATTATTATTAGGATAACCAAGGCTAAGGCACCTCTTTGTCAGGCTTTGTAGTAATTAGGGGAATACACACCTTGTAGTTGGGCTTCTCTTCAAGCTCTAGGTTCCCCACTCAGCTTCTGCCAAGGAAAATCCTGCTTTGGTTGATTTTATATGTACTGGACATTGTAGCTATGGGATTTCTCTGGCTTAAGAGGATGGGAGCCTAGTGATAATCTTATTCATTGGCTTTTACATTTAAGCTTGACTATAGTTAAGTGCTAAAGTAATTTGCTATTTTTAAAAGTCTTTTGTTGTATCCTAACAGTTGTTATTTTCAAACAGTGGTTAAAGAAATGGATTAAAAAGTGTGATGATGACAGTGAAACCTCCAATTGGATTGCAGCCAACACAAAGGTTGGTGTTTTCCTTCAGTAACTCTTGGTAATAAAAATGATAAGGATTGGTGCTTTGGCATCAGCAAAAGCAATAAGGTGACCTTCTTACGGGCTTTGTTTCATCTTTTTCTCCATTGAGTGTTTTTTTTTTTTTCCAGAATGTTTGCCTGTTATTTCCTTTTTCTCTTTGAGTTGATTTTAGAGTATTGAGTACTGTACTACAGTATCCACAGTTTTCTGCCTTAGGTTTCTTCTACTGGAAAAAAAATTAGTGTTCTATAGAGGAAAAAGATGATAATTTTTCAAGTGTGGGATTTGTGCTTGGCTGCCATTTAGTATACAAATGTATTGGAGTTTACTCCGCCTAGCTTGGTTCTATTAGGCTAATTTACATTTTTGTTTCTAATTTTTTGTTTTGAAGTACGTTGCTCTTGATACTAGTTTCAAAATTCAGTTTCAAAATTCACTTTCTTAACCCCAGACAAATGTCTTACAAGTGTTTAAATCTTGAGTACCCTTCTCCTCGATCACTAATGAGCAAGCATTTGAATGTCAACTGTGTACCCAGCTAGTCTTTTAATACAAAGTCGTATTATCCATCCTTTTTGTAATTCAGTCCAATCCTATCCACATAGTGAGTGACTTGGGTAATGAATGGTAGGATGGTTCATGGGCTCTTCATTTTTAATATTATTTTGTACATGTAAAGATGATGCTTTAAAGAATGCTGAGTTGTTTGACCCATAGTATATAAAGCTATCTTTGAACTGTTCCCTCACTTATCACAGGACAATGAGAGTAAGAAGTGTGTAAACAATGAAGGCCGACACAGGTTGTCTGTGTGTGTTTAAGTATACATCTTACTTATATATAAAACGTGAATATACATTTCTGTCTCCCAGAAAGTAGTGAAACAGTGAGTCTTGCCACATAAAACAAATGCCCAAGTCTTTAAGGAATATATGGTAGAAATTAATATTTTTTGTTCCCTCCAAAACCATCACGATAAGCATAACTCATGTTAATCAAAGAAAACCTTACTATAAATATACTGTAATGTCAGAAAGTGGTTACTTGTTTTGTTACTAAAAAAAAATTCTTAGCCAAGCATTCTTTTTTTGAAAATTGAAGATTTTCCCACAAGAAATGTTCCTTACGTCCCGGAATTCTTTAATGTGCTCTGAAAAACTAATATTTAGAATAAGGCAATTATATTTTCACTAAATTGTTTAATTAAATGGTAGCCTTTTTTCTACATCTAGAGACATTCCTACTTGTAAGCCCCAAAGATGTTTAAAGTAGGGAGTACAGGCTTGAATATGTTTGGCTTAGTTTAGATTGTAGATTACCAAGGAAGAATGGCAATTTGTAAAGCAAATTTAGCTACTCAGTATTTTTGAGAGAAAACTGAAGAGTTTTTCTCTTGAGGTTTTAGAAGCTTTTAAGATTATTAGCTCCCTAAACAGATATGCATATTGTCAGTGATATCCTAACATTTTGGAGGTTTAATACTATTAGGTTAATTATAACCAAGAAATGTAGAATGTAGAATGAAGCATATTTTATGCCTGAAATTTGCTTGTTTGGAAAAATGTAAAATTTCTTATGTGGGTGATTTCAAAAATTTGATTTGAAATATATAATTAAAAAATTGCTATATTGGCCTATTTTAAATTGCTATCATTGATGAGCAGCATAGTCAATTTCACAAGGCCAAATTGTGCAAATACTAATATAGTGGGTGATCCCTCCTTGGGGGAGTTACAAACCTCAATCACAAATGCAAAAACAAAAAATCCGTAGGCCTACAGAGCAGTAATTTTGGCTTACTAGCAACCAAGAATATGATATGAGGCCAGGTGCAGTGGCTCACACCTGTAATCCTGACACTTTGGGAGGCCAAGGTAGGCAGATTGCTTGAGCTTGAGAGATTGAGACCAACCTCGGCAACATGGTGAAACCGCACCTCAACAAAAAATTCAAAAATTAGCCGAGCATTGTGGCATGCACCTGTAGTCCCACTACTTGGGAGACCGAGGCGGGAGGATGACCTGAGCCCTTGAGGTCAAAGCTGCAGTGAGCCATGATTGCACTGCTGCACTCCAATCTGGGCGACAGTGAGACCCTGTCTCAAAAAGAAAAAGAAAATGATTTGGACTTGGAAAAAACAGTCTAACATGATCTCTGTAGCATACTTGTTAAGGAGTACAATGAAAAGAATTTAAAACATGGGTATTTGGTAGGAGAAAGTTGGAAAATCCAGTAGCCACAAAATGAATTTACCAGTCAAGATCTGATTTCCTAGTTACCTGACATTGAAGTCAGATTGCTTGGATTTGGATCCTGACTTGACTTATGTGACCTTGGACTAGCTTCTTTATAATTTTTGTCTCCCTTAGTTTATTCATCTGACAAATGGAAATAGGAATAGGACCACTATAAGAATTATGAGTTGATGCATATAAAACACTGAGAACAGTACATGGGATGTGGGAAGTACTCAATTATTTCTAGATGACACTAGAGTATAGCATATTTATATGAATAGAATGCTTTTATCTCCTATAGTACTATTATTACTATATATATGACTAAAAGTACTTAAAATGATTTGTCTCTCAACCCTACTTAAAAAGAAATCCTTGGAAGGCTGAAGTGGGAAAATCACTTGACTCCAGAAGTTTAAGGCTTTAGTGACCTATGATTGGGCCTCTGAATAGCCACTGCACTACAGCCTGGGCAACGTAGTAAGACTCTGTTTCTAAGTTTAAAAAAACAAGTCCTTAAATTGTTGTATGTCTTAAAAGCCAGTGGTAATAATAGTAACAGCTCATTTTAAATAGTGCTTAAGTGTTCAACACTGTTTTAAGTGCTTTATATGTATTAACCACAATAAATAAAATGTTTAAAAACAAACCAAATCTAGAACTGGCTTTTCCTTAATGTTAGTAATGCAACCTAGTGTAGCATTGACACCAACTTTATAGTTTCTCTTCATAGGAATGTCCCAAATGCCATGTCACAATTGAGAAGGATGGTGGTTGTAATCACATGGTCTGTCGTAACCAGAATTGTAAAGCAGAGTTTTGCTGGGTGTGTCTTGGCCCATGGGAACCACATGGATCTGCCTGGTAGGTTGGGGAAATTAAGGGAAGAATGTGTTTACATAAGTATGTGCCATGTATTATGAATAACATTTCTACCTCATAGATATCACCATCTAACTTGCAAGCTAAATAAATACATAGTGTGTGATTAATGTTATAAGTATATGCAAGACATAGAGGGATTAGATATATTTCATAAAGGAGGTAACAATTGAGATGAACTTTAAGGGGACCAAGAGTTCGTTAGTTATAAAAGTAGTAGGAAAAACATTTAGGGCAAAAGTTGCAACATGAGCAAAGGTAGAATGTTGTGAAAATACATGACTTTTTCAGAGAATAACTGTATTATCAAATATGCCTCTCTAGGCCAAAATTGAAAACTCAGATGCTGTTGGCAAAACCCAACCTTGCAGGGATTTTACCCTGCATATCATTAGACATTATGGAATGCTTTAAAGCCTTGCTAAAAGGCTTTGTTATATTTTTTCTTTAAATAAGCGCATATATATATATATATATATATTGCTTTCCTTGTTTTATTGATGACTTACTTGAACTAATACAAGAATCTTGGGCCAGGCACGGTGGCTCACACCTGTAATCCCGGCACTTTGGGAGGCCGAGGTGGGTGGATCACCTGAGGTCGGGAGTTCGAGACCAGCCTGACCAACATGGAGAAACCCCGTCTCTACTAAAAATAGAAAATTAGCCAGGTGTGGTGGCACAAGCATGTAATCCCAGCTACTCGGGAGGCTGAGGCAGGAGAATCGCTTGAACTCGGGAGGTGGAGATTGCAGTGAACCAAGATCGCCCCATTGCACTCCAGCCGGGGCAACAAGAGCGAAACTCTGTCTCCAAAAAAAAAAAAAAAGAGAATCTTACACAGCATATGAAGCAGTTTTCTCACTGGTTAAGGGCATAAGCCTCAATTGGGTGACAAGCAAAAGTTTAAGCTCTGAAACTCTGTAGTTATGTGACCTTAAATATGTTTCCCATCCTCTCTAAATTTTATTCTTCATCTTCTCAATGAAGAAAATAATGCATATTTCATAAAATGTTTAAGGGATTAAATGTGTTAGTACATTTAAAGTCCTTAGCCAAGTGCATGGTATATAGTAAGCACTCAAGAAATAGCTGCTCCCATAATGTAGGCTCCCATAACTGAGGTATAGTAACCACTCCAGGGGAAGTGCAAGTCTTACTCATCTGTGCTGTGAGCTGACCTCTTTGGGTATGTTTTCCCCTTCCCACCATTCTGTATATCATGCAGTTTTAAATGACTCTGAAAAACCATAATAGCAAAGCACATAGCACAGCATCTGTTATGGTAGGTTGTCAACTGTTGATTCTCTGTGGTTTATAAAAGAGCAGATAAGGTGAATAATCCTGGAATATTAGAAATACTTGGCTTAAGTAACAGATGGCCTAAGAGATAAGATTATCTCTTTTTCAAAAAGTTGAGTTAGGAATTCAGACAACAGTCAATAAATGTTCTAGAAGGACAGTGTTTTCTAATAATGATAGGTGAGCTGATTTGAAATGGACTGCCTCAGGAGGTGGGGAATTTCCTATCACTGGATAGAGAACTAATTTATTATAGAGAGGATTCAAACACTAGATAGGGTTAGAAAAGTTCCTTTCAGCCTGCTAATTCTGTCATTATAGCTGTAGAACCCTGGGTGTTTTAACATCTCGATTTCTCTGTTATAAAAGATAACGTTGGTGTTAGATAATCTGTAAATCCAGGTTAAAATTCTGTGATTTTTTTTTTTTTCCTTTTCATTGATTTTTTTTTTTCTTTGTGGAATCCTCTTTATTTACTTGAAGGTACAACTGTAACCGCTATAATGAGGATGATGCAAAGGCAGCAAGAGATGCACAGGAGGTAAGTATATGTATAACAGGACAATAGTTGACTAAGAATGCACATTGTATATTCATATTCATTAGAGAATAATTTTTTTTTTTTTTTTTTTGAGACAGTGTCTCGCTTTGTCGCCCAGGCTGGAGTATAGTGGCATGATCTCAGCTCACTGCAACCTCCACCTCCTGGGTTCAAGTGATTCTCCTGCCTCAGCCTCCTGAGTAGCTGGGATTACAGGTGCGCGCCACCACACCCTGCTAATTTTTGTATTTTTAGTAGTCAGTCTAATCTCGAACTCCTGACCTCGTGATCCGCTGGCCTCGGCCCCCCAAAGTGCTGGGATTACAGGCGTGAGCCACCACGCCCAGCCCAGGGAATAATTGAGTAGAACTTTTCAATTCTGAAGGATTTGTGAAAGACATTCCAGTAAATATTGGATATCTATTTACATTTAGAAAGGGAATCTTATCCAAAATATTTATCAAGAACATTCTTATAGTAAGTTTATTTTCTTTTCATTAATGTAGTCACATAACACATTTTAGCTTTTGGTAGAGTCTTGCTTTCAAGATCCCTCCTACCCCAAGAAGAACAGTAGCGAACAGTATTTGTTAAATGGCCATGGTGCTATTTATAGGCAATATCTTACTTACTTAAATTTTTTTTAAACCTTTTTGTTCATCAGGAAGCTCTGATGATTATAGGTGAGCTGATTTGGAATGGAGTGTCTCAGGAGCTGAGAAATTCCCTATTGCTAGGTAGGGAAATGACCCACTGTTATAGAAGGGATCCAAACACTAGGTGTGGATTAGATTCTAAAGCACTTTTCATTCCTTTCAGTCTGGTGATTTTATTGTAATTGTAGAACCCTAGAATTTAATAGTTCCTACATTCACCCATTCCATATTGAAATTCCCCAGTTGTCCCAGAAGTATTCTTTTCAAATGATTTTCCTAGCCAGGATACAATCTAAAACATGGTTTGCATCTGTTTCTTATTTACTTGTTAACATATCTTCAAAATGTATTTCTAATAAAAGTATCATATATAGAAATGAGTATTTATGTAACCTAGTCTGTCATATTGCTAGAAGTGAAAGTTTTGTCTTTCCCTTTTTAAAAAGACTGGGAAATTCGGCCGGGCTTGGTGGCTCACACCTGTAATCCCCACACTTTGGGAGGCCGAGGCAGGCGGATCACCTGAGGTCAGGAGTTCCAGACCAGCCTGGCCAACATGGTGAAACCCTGTCTCTACTAAAAATACAAAAATTAGCTGGGCATGGTGGCTTGCACTTGTAATCCCAGCTACTCAGGAGGCTGAGGCAAGAGAATCGCTTGAACCCAGGAGGTGGAGGTTGCAGTGAGCCACGATTTCACCACTGTACTCCAGAGTGAGACTCCGTCTCTAAATAAATAAATAAATAATAAAATGACTGGGAAATTATATTTTGTAACTATAAATGATGTTTCACAGACCTTCACAATGTTTGGGTCCATTTAAGGGGAAAAAATCGGTACAAATTCCAATATTGGTTTAAATTATATTTATTATAATATCATTTAAATATGTATAAACAAAAACCAGCTATAAATTCTTATGCTCTTGCACAATTCTACAGCCAAACCAAGAGAGCCACAAAATCAGTGAAACTCAAGTAAATGTTAATTTGGTAGATACTGTTGTTGGGATTTTAAAAATGTATTATTACTGTACTGTTAAATATGAGATAACTTGTTCTCCCACCAATTTTCTTTTCTTTCTTAAATGATGTCCCTTAAGTCATATCCCACTAACTTCCTATATATTTCTATATTTCCAACATTAATTTTTATGATGCATTACTTGATTTGCCCAGAATGTATTATGGATATATGTTCTTATCACCTTTTTTTCTCCATTAACCTGATGTGGTTATTTAGCCAGATATGCTGTTTATCAACAAAGAAATATATGTGGGTTATCCTTGACCTCACCTGATCTTTGTTTGGATGCCGGTAGAATCCCTTTCTGAGATCTATAGGAAGGGTGGGTTATGTGCATAGCTTTTGAGCCAGAGTTTAATGTTTAGATTCTAGATACTAAAATAGATTATTTTTCTGTTTCACATCTGTTGAATTAAACTAGAATCTTCTATAACTGTGAGAGTACAAAGAAAGATTTCCTATCACTCCATTGGTTGGTTGGTTGATTGACTAATTGATTGGGAGCCACGCCTCCCTGAAAGGATCGCACCATTGCATGCCTCTCTGGCCTCCTCATCTCTCCCCACTCCCAAGCTCTTGGCCTAGCATTTACTGGGAGTTGTAGTCTGAAAAATTACTAGAAGGTTGACACATATTCAAAAGATCCTTGATCGTACCTTGACTGCCCTGCAAAAGATGTACCTGTGTTATAGAAAATTGTTGACTCATTATATTGTACCACAGTGCCGACAGTTGTGGATATTTGAATCTTCTTGTCCTCTAGACTAGGGTCAGCAAACTTTTTCTGTGAAGAATCAGATGGTATATATTTTTAGCTTTGTGTACTACATAATCTCTGTTGTGACGGCTCAACTCTGCCTCTGCCCTTAGAATGCAAAAGCAGCCATAGACTTAAATGAATAGGTATAACTGTTCCAAGTAAATTTTATTTACTGGCTGGGCACGATGGCTCAAACCTGTAATCTTAGTGCTTTGGGAGGCCAAGGCCAAGGATCACTTGAGGCCAGGAGTTCAAGACCACCCTAAGCAACATAGTAAGACCCCCCCCGCCCCTGCCCATCTCTACAAAAAAAAAAAACAAAGAAGGTTTTAAAATTAGCCATGCATGTTGGTGTGTGTCTATAGTCTCAGCTATTTGGGAGCTGAGGTGGGAGAATTGTTTGAGCTCAGGAGTTCCAGGCTGCAGTGAGCCATGATCACGCCACCCCTCTTTAGCCTGGATGGCAGAGACCCTATCTCAGAACAAAAAACAACAAAGAAAGCAAAACAGTTTTATTTACAAAGACAGGTGGCAGCTGGATTTGTCATGCAGGCCAGAGTTCGTATATCCCTGTTCTAAGCAGTCAAGTTTGTTGTCTTTTCCCCGCTCCCCAAACTGTTTTCAGGTCACTGATTACATTTCTTATTCCAGATTCTGGCATTTGATTGGAGAATTTGTCTTGATCAGGCTCAGTGGCTCACGCCTGCAATCCTAGCACTTTGGGATGCTGAGGCGAGAGGATTGAGTGCGGGAGTTTGAGATCAGACTGGGCAACAACTGAGACCCTGTCTCTACAAAAAATTTATTAAAAATTAGCCAGGTATGGTAGTGAACGCCGGCTGAGGTGGGAGGATCACTTGAGCCTGGGAAGACTTCAGTGAGCCATGGTTGTGCCACTGCACTCTAGCCCAAGCAACAGAGCAAGACCCTGTCTCAAAAAAAAAAAAAAAAAAAAAAAAAAAAAAGTCTGATTAGCAGTGATGGTATGGGTTTTCTTTTTTCATGTTGAATTTTAGTGAGAAGCAGTTTCAGAATTCTTAGATTAAATCAAGTCCCATAACATCATACATGTCAATATGGTAAGTGAGGGTTTTCATTTCATTTGGGGAATTTGACAGGCTTGAAAATATTAGTACTTTAGGGGAAGATAAAATGCCAAGCAGATTTTCCACATATTTCAGATTGGCATAATTTTCCTGTGCATAAGCATTGGTTTGATACTTACCTGACTCTTGAAATAACATGGCTGTGGTTTTGTTGTTTTTTCATTGAGATGAGGGTCTCGCAGTGGCATGGTCATAGCTCACTGTAGCCTTGAACTCCTGGGCCCAAGTGGTCCTCCTGCCTCAACCTCCCCATTAGCTGGAACTAGAGGCAGCTTGAGGTGTGCACCACCGCGCCCAACTTATGTTGGTTTTTTGAAGTGTTTCATTGTTGTATAATGCTGGATCATGTGTTTAGCTAATTATGTGGCTCAGAATTAGTATTTCTAAGCAAGGGACCAACCATAGGGCCAAGTAGTATCTGTTATGTAGGCTTTAAAACATGGGGAGAGAAAGAGGAGGTAAGGATAAAGGAAAAGAACATGTGTGTGTTAAGAACCCCTTTGATAGGGGCCGGGCGCGGTGGCTCATGCCTGTAATCCTAGCACTTTGGGAGGCCGAGGCGGGCAGATCACAAGGTCAGGAGATGGAGACCATCCTGGCTAACACAGTGAGACCCGTCTCTACTAAAAATACAAAAAATTAGCTGGGCGTGGTGGCGGGCGCGTGTAGTCCCAGCTACTCCAGAGGCTGAGGCAGGAGAGTGGCATGAACCCGGGAGGCAGAGCTTGTGGTGAGCCGAGATCGCGCCACTGCACTCCAGCCTGGGTGACAGAGCGAGACTCTGTCTCAAAAAAAAAAAAACAAAAACCCTTTGATAGTGGTTGCATGTAGTAAGCATTTATTAATCGTTTTCTGCAAATCAGGTATTGGAAATACTTTATCTTTTTAAAAGTCCGTTCCCTCTAGAGATTTATGGTATAATGGTAGAGGCCTCATATGAATAATTATATATTATAATGTAATAATACAAAACAGATCTAAACTAGATACATTGTTGCTTTGATAACAATATACTTTACATATCTCTAAAGACAGACTCTTTTTACATAACTGTAATACCATTACAGTTGACTCTTGAACAATTCAGGGGTTAGGGACACTAACCCACCCTACCTCCGCAATGGAAAATCCACATACCACTTTTGATTTTCCCAAAACTTACCTGTTTTAATAGCCTACTGTTGACCAGAAGCGTTACCGATAACATAGTCAATTAACACATATTTTGTATGTTACTTGTTTTATTACACTGTGTGCTTTTTTTTTTCTTTTTTTGAGACGGAGTTTGCTCTTGTTACTCAGGCTGGAGTGCCAGTGGCAGGTCTCAGCTCACTGCAACTTCCACCTCCCCAGTTCAAGCGATTCTTCTGCCTCAGCCTCCCAAGTAGTTGGGATTACAGGCATGCGCCACCACGCCTGGCTTATTTTTTTGTATTTTTAGTAGAGACGGGGTTTCACCATGTTGGTCAGGCTGGTCTCGAACTCCTGACCTCAGGTGATCCACCCACCTCAGCCTCCCATAATACTGGCATTACAGGCGTGAGCCACTGTGCCTGGCATATGCTGTGTTCTTAACAATGAAGTATGCTAGGAAAAAAGTTATTTTAAAAAATTGTAAAGAAGAGAAAATGTGTTTACTTTTTATTAAATAGAAGTGGATCAGCAGGGCCCAGTGGCTCACACCTGTAATCCCAGCACTTTGGGAGGCTGAGGTGGGCAGATCGCCTGAGGTTGGGAGTTTGAGACCAGCCTGGCCAACATGGTGAAACCCCATCTCTACTAAAAATACAAAAATTAGCTGGGCGTGGTAGCAGGCGCCTGTAATCCGAGCTACTTGGGAAGATGAGGCAGGAGAATCGCTTGAACCCAGGAGGCGGAGGTCGCAGAGAGCCTAGATCGCACCATTGCACTCTAGCCTGTGTGACAGAGCGAGACTCCATCTCAAAAAAAAAAAAAAAAAAAAAAAAAGCGGATCATCATAAAGTTCTTCATGTTGAGTAGGCTGAGGAGGAAAGAAAATACAGGAGGGCTTGGTTTTGCTGTATCTCAGGTGGCAGAGGTAGAGGAAGTCAAACGGGATTCAGGAGATGCAGGCACACTTGGTGTAACTTTACAGGAAAACCTTATGAACTGTTTTGCATTTTCGTTTCTCTAAAAATGTTCTGTATAGTAACAATCCTCCTTCCATTTGCTTTAGTTTCAGTGCTGGTATAATAGAAGGGTCCATTCATAAAAGAAGTCCAAAGCAGTCTTAAGTAATCAGAACCCTTCTGCCAAATTGTCTAATGTCAATTTATTTTCTGGCACTGCTTCTTTAGCGTTTTCTTCCTCATCATCTGGCACTGGTTTGGAAGCAGCTCATCTCCATCAAGTGGTCTTTTAATTCCTCTGGTGTGGTGTCTGTTAGCTAACCCTTCACCTTCCACCTTTTCTTTGCCATATCCACAGTCTCTTTCATGATTTCCTTGATGGGCTCTGTTGTAGATACTGCGAAGTCATGCGCAACATCTGGACACAGTTTTCTCTACCAGGAGTTTATTGTTTCAGGCTTGATGATGCCACGGTTTTTTCCATAACAACGATGACGTCTTCAGTGGTGCTCTCCTTCCAGACTTCCATGATGTTCTGTCAGGGTTCTCTTCGATAGCATTGACAGTCCTTTCCAGAGTACCATGTGCATCTTTATGTTTGTTTACATTTCTCTCAATGTGAATGGTACCATATACAGTCTATAAGAGTTTGTGTGCATAAGTTTTGATAAATCTCAACTTTTTGTTAATAGATTTATGTATATTTTATGGTAGTAAATGATAAGATAGGCTACATATGTCTTTATGCATTCATGACAACTCTTTTTCTTAATTTTGGTTTGTCCGCAAGTGTTTTCAAATTGTTGGCAAACCTCCAAAACATATTTCAATATATTTATTGAAAAAAATCCACATATAAGTGGACTTACAGTTTAATCCTGTGTTGTTCAAGGGTCAACTGTATATGTTTTAAAGCAATACTCTGTTGGTATCAACCATCTATTGTTCAAATATCCCCAGTTATCTTAAATTTTGCTTTTTTTTTGTTTTTTTGGTGTGTTTTCTTTTTTTGAGGTGGAGTCTCGTTCTCTCCCCCAGGCTGGAGTGCAGTGGTGCAACTCGGCAATTCTCCTGCCTCAGCCTCCCAAGCAGATGGGATTACAGGCACATGCCACCATGCCCAGCTAATTTTTTGTATTTTAGTAGATACAGGGTTTCACCGTGTTGCCCAGGCTGGCTCAAACTCCTGAGCTCAGGCAATCCACCCGCCTCAGCCTCCCAAAGTGCTAGGATTACAGGCATGAGCCATCACACCCGGCCTATCTTAAATTTTCTTTTATAGTTGGTTCAAATTGGGATCCACATAGGTCCACAAATTGGATTTAATTGATATCTCTTGAGTCTCCTCTACCTGTTGTTCCTTCTCTTCCCCCCTCCTTGCTTGTTTTTCTTTGTTGAAGAAACTAGATCATGTTGTCCTGTAGAGTTTCCCACATTATGGATTTTGCTGGTTGCAACTGCATGGTGTCATTTAATAGGTTCTTCTATCCCTGCATTTTCTGAAACTGGTGATTAATTCAGAAACTTGATCAAATTCAGATTCAGTGGTTGGGGGGAAACCCAGAATACTTAATTGATTATACTTTCTATTGTATTATGTCAGGAGTTACATGGTATGTAGTTGCCTCTGTAGTTTTCTACTTAAAAATATCTCTGCTTTTTGCTTGTTTTACATCGTGTGGCGTACTGTAGAACAGTGCCATCCAATAGAACATTTTTGTAATGATGTAAATTTTCTTTATCACCAGTGTCTAATTTGGTAGTCACTAACCACATGTAACTATTGAGCAATGAGGAACTGAATTTTTAGTTTCTTAAATTGAATTTTAAGTAGTCAGGTGTGGCTTGTGGCTACTGTATTGGAAAGTACAATTAATAGGACATTTCTCAAGAGTATTAAATAACAAAAGTAGCAGTAGATGTCTATTCCTGATTTTAGCCTAGATCACAGTACTGTTTCATCAGTAAATCAGCTTTTTAAAATTATTAATATTTTTAATGGACAAATCATAATTATACACATTTATGGAGTACAGTGGAATGTTTTGAAATATGTAAACAATGCAATGATTAAATCAAACGAATTGTTGTATTGCCTTGCCTTAACATTTTTATGGTGAGACATTTGAAATGATACTTATTTTAAAATATATATTATTATTGACTATATTCACCCTGCTGTGCAATAAATCTCAAAACTTACTCATCCAGTCTATCTGAAACTTTGTACTCTTTGGTCACCAACTCCCCATTCTCTCCCTTCCTACCCCTTTATCCCCCCAAGCCTCTGGTAACCGTCATTATACTCTGTATGTCTGTGAGTTCAACTTTTTTAGTTTCTACATATAAGCGAGATCATGTAGTATTTCTTTTCTGTGCCTGGCTTATTTCACTTAGTGTAATGTCCTCCAGGTTCATCCATGTTGTCACAACAGAATTCCTTTTTTGAGGCTGAGTACTTGTGTGTGTGTGTACATATATGACGTTTTCTTTCTGTGTTCATCCATTGATGGACACTTACATGGATTCCATGTCGTGGCTATTGTGAATAATGCTGCAGTGAATATGAGAGTACAGAGATGCCTTTGACATACTGATTTCAGTTCCTTTTCATATATACACAGTAGTGGGATTGCTGGATTCTGTGGTAGTTTTGTTTTCAGTTTTTTCAGGAACCTCCCCATACCATTTTCCATAATGGCTATACTAATTTACATTCCCATCAACAATGTATCAAGAGTTTCCTTCTTTCTTTATCTTTGCCGAGACTTATCTTTCATATTTTTGATAAAAACCATTCTAACAGGTGTGAAGTGATACCTCATTATGGTTTTAATTTGATAATCAGCTTTTATATACAGTTAATGTGTTATAATTATATCACCCAATTTTTCTTAATGGGACAGCGATCTAGGGCAGCCCTGCAGAGGTACCTGTTCTACTGTAATCGCTATATGAACCACATGCAGAGCCTGCGCTTTGAGCACAAACTATATGCTCAGGTGAAACAGAAAATGGAGGAGATGCAACAGCACAACATGTCCTGGATTGAGGTGCAGTTCCTGAAGAAAGCAGTTGATGTCCTCTGCCAGTGTCGTGCCACACTCATGTACACTTATGTCTTCGCTTTCTACCTCAAAAAGAATAACCAGTCCATTATCTTTGAGGTAGGAGTAGTTCTGGGTGAAGAAAAAGCCCACCTTGTGTCATAGGACTACCTGATCTTTCATATATAAGATACAGAGTTTTCAGGGTTCTTGTTTGTTCAGAACATGTAGGTAGACAAATGTATTTATTACAAAGATACAAGAAATTTCTATTTCTTGTCCTAAATTATATTCAGATCGATGTGGTTTAGCCAGCTAGTGATTAGGTATGCAGGTTCTGGAGTCAGCCCTAGATTTTAATCTTTACTTCATTATATTTTAGCTCTGTTGATTTGGAGCCAATTCCTTAACCTATTGTTTCTCCATTTTAAAGTGAGGATAGTACCCTTCTAGGTTGTTATGAGGTTTAAGTGAGACAATTTGTGTTTTATGTGAGACAATTTGTGTTAATTGCTATACAGCACCTGGAATATCATAAGTTATCAATAAAAGCCTTTATTCAGGCTAAACTGACCCTGCAATATTAGAAGTTAATGTGGTGGTTATCTTTAGTGGAGAAGTAATGACTAAAAAGCCAGCTTTTAGCAGTAAAGGTTTTCTCAAGTAAAGATGCTCATTTAAAATTGATGCATAAAACATTGGTATCTATATATGACTAAACAATAAGACTGACTAGCAGATGGGACTTCAGTTGGGTAACAGGTACAAAACTAGCCATAGTGGTAAAGGATGATACAATTTGAATCTTCCATACAGTGTTCTCTTATAAGAAATAAGTACAGCCAGATGTAAGCAATAATAGGTTTCTATTTTTTCTCGTTTCCCTTTGAGTTTTCAGCAAAGAGCAGCTCTCAGAACGAGAAGATTCCAAAAGACATTTTAAATCCTTTCAAATGGTCTTCAGTATTCTTCCAAAAGTAATGGGTGAAATCTTTCGTCCTTTTAACATTTAAAAAATTGTTCTGGAAAAGAACAAACAAGTTATTAGAGATGAAAGCCATAGAGCTTTATAGGTGCAGTTAAACCACCTATGAAAGTTACAGAATGAGTGTTGAGATCAGTCTGTAGTCAACAAAACAGTGAAAATGGTTTATCTTTTAGCTTTATTTTGAAGCCAAAATTTGCTTTTATTCTTCTTACAGAATAACCAAGCAGATCTAGAGAATGCCACAGAGGTGCTCTCGGGCTACCTTGAACGAGATATTTCCCAAGATTCTCTGCAGGATATAAAGCAGAAAGTACAAGACAAGTACAGGTAATTTTTTTTTTAAACTGTTGAATAAAACTTTCTGCCAGTGATGATCCTTAGTGGTAAAGTTCAGTGATAGTGAAACTGGGTTTAGCATATCCAGCAACTGAGCTGTTGCCATGTTTCTCACAGATTGTTTCTGTCCGTTGGGCACTAAATTGCAGGTAGTAGTACTGGTGAAGCATACATAGAGGAGGAATTCAGCCATTTATTCTATTGGCTAATTCCACTTCTGTTCAATTATTTAGTTGCTACCTTGCAAGGAAGAAAGAACCCAAAAAGGCCAAGTGGCCTTTAGGATGAGAGTGAGAATTGAATGTTGGTCTTAGCCTGAGAATCCTATGTATGGGTCATGGCTATTCACAAATGAGCTATGGAAACTTACTTTTTAGAGTTTTTATTATATATATATATATATATTTTTTAATCTAAGGAGATACTTGTCCTAGGAGTCGATTTTTCAAGATGTGCCGCCTCTTAAGCTAGAGATGCAAAATGTTTTATTTCTCAGCATGAAGCTTTTTCTCCCAAAGTGACAAATGCTAGTGTCTTTTGAAAGTTGTAGGAAACTTGGGGAGTTTGGAAGACTTGGAGATTTAGTCCTAACCGATATCTTCCCTTCCCTTAGCCAATTTTAGCTACCATATTGTGTTTACAGTACTTTTACAGTTGACAAAGATTTTAAGGACGTGAATAAAGAACCCATGAAATTATTTCTGAACCTGTTTATCTGCAGAACTGTGGGATTGAATTATGATTTCTAAGGTCCATCAGAACTTGTAACACTTCATTGCTTTAAAATTAATTCACATGGAATCATGGCTTTCAGAAAATACCATTTTAATATTAGAAGCAGTTTGATGTGTCTGTACATCTAGACCTGAACATGTGCCTATTAAAATAAAAAATAGGTGCTTGGTTCCGAGTCTGGATAAACTATAGGGATGCCTTAAAAATAAGTAAATGCCTCTTTTTTTATTATTAGAGGCTGACAACAAGTTTTTTTTTTTTCTCTTTGATTACAGATACTGTGAGAGTCGACGAAGGGTTTTGTTACAGCATGTGCATGAAGGCTATGAAAAAGATCTGTGGGAGTACATTGAGGACTGAGAATGGCCCTGCATAAAATGAACTCTGAAAACTTTACCATCTAGAGTGCTCATGCAATTAAAACAAAACAAACACAAACAAGGAGGCACTAAGCCTATTCTGACACCGCTGGTCTGTAGTACCAGAATTGTTTTGTTAACGGAAAGTTTAAGTAAATTATATTGTAATAAAAGGTAGATAAACCATTGTACAACAGTATTCTAGGCCGCCAACAAAAGTGTGACAGACACACTAAAAGCCCTCCAACTTTAACTTGTAACGTAGCTTCATTCTCAAAGCTGACTCCTTTTTTCTTTTTCTTTTTCCTTTTCCTGAGTGTAGTACAGTTAAAATTTCAAACAGCTCCTTGACACTGCTTTTCATGTTCAAACCAGCCATTTTGTTGTACTTTGGTAAAGGACCTCTTCCCCTTCCTCCCCTACACATACAGATACACCCACACACAGACTGACTCTCTTTCTCTCATACCCCAAAGTCATGAGTGAATGATGCTTAGTTCCTTGTAAAGAAAATCTTGGGATGGGGAAGGGGTAGGCAGCAAGAGGATTCAACAAACAAAAAACATAAAAACTTTGTATATGACTTTTAAAACAAGAGGACAACACAGTATTTTTCAAAATTGTATATAGCGCATATGCATGGACAAAGCAAGCGTGGCACGTGTTTGCATAATGTTTAATTACAAAAAAAATATTTATTCTTTAAAAATCTTCAAGATTATGTCTATTTGCTGTGCATTTTCTTTCAGTTTGCTTATCTTTCCCGGGTTGGGGTTGGGATAAAGGTGTGTTGGTTTAGCACCTCTGGAAGACCTATCTAGAGCTCTTTCACTTTCCTGAGTTTATTTTGCTCTTTCTGGTGGTATATGTCTGTTGCCGGCCACGGGCCTCATGCCTTGAATTCCTGCTCTTGATCAGGGACAAGGGAGGTCAAGCTCTGACTAATGCCATGACCTGATTAAGGGCTACAGCAGGGAGCTTTGTTGCTACAGCTCATGAATTAACCTGTCCCAACCTAATCCCCCTCCATGGCATCATGCCTCTACCCAAGCCTTTGTGTGCCCATGTTATGCACACAGCTGTAGGCATTCTTAAGTTCCCTGTTGCATCCAATGGAAGCATTTTAAAATTTCTTTTACTTTTTGGTTTTCCTTTAATTGCTGCTTTTCAGATTTTAGTTATGGCTCGTCTGCTCACCCCTTCTCTACGTTAGGGTGTCAAAGAGAATGTTTTGCTTTAAATATAAATAGCCATTCATTTAGTCTCAGATTGTGAATTTAAAATGGCGGATACCGAAATTGCTTGTGTGTGTTGCTGTGGGTTTGGTTTGAAGGCAAACACCCCTAGAACATGATATTCCCATCTAGTGCATTTAAATAGAAATCACTGAGTTTGCTGCTTTTTTATTGTCAGCAGATAGAATTAATAATGCATTTTAGCTGTGATGTCCATTTTTATGAAATTCCTACTAAGAGCTATGTTAAAAGTAAAGGATGGTGGTGATTGTATTAACTATATACCTGTTTAGGCCATTCTGGCTGTGGTATTTTTCAATAGGTCAGCATCCGTAAATCTGTCAGTTTTATACAGGAGTGCAGAGTGAACTAGGCAACTAGATTAAGAGGTCTAAATATGAAATACCAGTTGAGGCTGAGGACCTCTTTGTCTTCCTTTAAATGTCTTGTGCCTAGGGAGTGTTTACCATTTGTGAGGCAGCTTTGTCTGCTCTTATACTGTACATCCTATTACTCCATTGGGAAGTAGGTTCACTTTCCTCTGGCCTTTTGCCTAAGTTAGGCTTTGCTGAATCAACCCTACTTTTCCTTTTAGAAAAGGTTGTTACAGGAGATGTACTGGCAACTATTCTTTTCCCATCAAAAATCAGTGAATGCTGAGTATAAATGCTGCTTCCTTAAACCACTTGTCGCTTTAGGATCAACTTTACCTGTACCTTTTCTCCTTTCCTCCCTTGCCACCTCAGGTGCAAATCTGAACTCAGTGTCTGCTTCTTCCATTTTCTCGTCTCCCTCCCCTCTTCCCCCATTATCCATATGACATTATTTTACTTCAAATGACAGCATCAATCTTAAAAAGACATACATTAAAACTAAGGAGATTTTTTTAAAGAAAGCCTGAGTAAGTTCCTTTCCCTGGTAACTTTGAAAAGCAGTCAGAGTTGCTATATAGATACATGTGGCTCCTTTAAAATGCTTTGTGTATGTGTGGTGTTTAAAAAAAAAATCTTACCAGTTAACTTTGCAGTGTCTAGGTTTGAGTGTCATAAATCCACGTGTTCCTGTTGCAACAAATACCCAAAAATTGTGTGTGCACTTCCTAATACCAGTCTTCGCCCATGGAGGAACAGTGCTTTTTAGAGATGCTTTCTATTTCAATGTTGGCATACTGCCTGAGGGTATTGCAGTTGTGGGTGCATTCCCTAATTTGTATGATCAAGATGAACTGGCCCTTTTCTACCAAGCTTTTAACAGATACCACCATATTTGACAGAATACCCAGAGTGAATTTTAATGTTGTTAGTAGATTAAGTGCCCGCAGCTGGGATAGGCAAGCCATGACAGCTTCCCTGTTTCACCTACATAAGTCTTATCTGAGGGATCTATTCACAGTAAGCACCAAGGTCTCCATGTCTTGAGGTCAGTTTCATTGTCTTTTAAAAAGTGCATGCTTCATTTGAACAATTCATTCAGCAGCAGATGGACTTTCAGTGATTTAAAATAAAATTTTGATCCAAAGCTCAGGACACAAACCACAGTGGTAAAATTGAGTAGCATATAATATCAGACTAAATTATCTGTAATTTTCCACAACTCAGATTGTATGTGTTTTATGTGTGTTTAAATAAATATGTTAGATACACATGTGTATACATACACACATATACAACAGATCCAAGACTGGCTGACTTCATTTGAAATGGTTGAATCTGCTGTGTAATAAAGTGGTTCAACCATGATTAGGAACTGAAATTTAGTAGAAGAGGGAAAAGGAGTTAATGTAACAAATTATTTTAGCTACAAACCCCGGTAATAGAGCACTTGGGGGATGGGATGGGGTGGGTTGGTGAGACAATCAGATTGGTAAATTGATTAAATGCTCCTAACCCTGTAATTTTGTGCATAGAGCACCCTGTGCTGTGGAAATAACTGTTCTTAGATTTCATTGTAACTGGACTGTTCAGGTTGCCCAGAGGGAAAGAACATTCCTAATTCTAATAAAATAAACTTTTATTTTGTTATTCCATTAGTTACTTATGTTTATTTTTATAGTTAAAAAATGACTAAAGGTGGCTAATAGCCACCTGTATTATGTGCCTTATTCACTGTTCCCACTTAATATAAAATGTCAAAATTTGGTTGTTTCTTTGCAGGGAACTGTGAATGAGCCCATTCCCCCAACATTTAACTTAGTTAATGAAGCTTTCAGAGCATTTTCTGAAAGTTTTCCAATTTCTGCATCTCAAATATTGAATTTAAATTGTTTGTGTTGTAACAGCGATACAAAAATGCTCAATAGCTCTTTGAATGCCACTTTTTTTTAAAGAAAATACTTTAAAAGTCATTCTTAGCTAACCTCAAAACTCCTTTACATTACTTTCATTTTAGCTCACTCTTAAAGCTGATACTGTTATATAGGGATGAAGGGAGAGTTTTCTTAAAGAAGGTCCCAAAGTTGAAGATCGTTTGTCATTGATACTCTGGCCAAGTCCAGGTTTTAGGACAATTTAATTTACTCTTATTTGGATCTGTAATTATGGGAGTTTATCACTTTTCCTCTTCAAAGCACTTCAACTTACTGTCTAAAACAAGTGGAGAAGAATTTGCCCTTTTTTATAAAGGAGGAAGATAAGGCTCACGGAGGTTAAATAACTCACTCAATTTTTCATTTCCTTCTACCTGAAACTTAACATCATACTACCTCTTTGTATCATATTTTGTTATTCTGGTCTCAGAATGACCTAGTATTCTGTACCAGGGAAGGTAGTTCTTAACTATATTGTACTTTTAAACCACATTAAAGACTATTACAAATGCCTGTCACTGCTACTGTTAGAGGTTGCTCTATACTATCTCTGATCTTTCATTTGTTGCAGTTTGCAACACGGTAGTTGAGAATAAATGGTTTAGTATGATTTGCTTAATAGTGCCCAAGTAATTTGCAGTTGTTTAGTTATTCAAATGAATTTCCATTGTAAAGAATTTTGGATAGTCTGCAGGAAATTGTTACAGGATGCACAGAACATCCCATGTCCATTGGATCTCAGCCTTTGAGGCTTTAAAAAGATGATAAGCAGTGAGTTTTATGAGAAAATTTTGGCTCCTTCAGAAACAGGAAAATATGTGGGCCCCTCAGATTTTTCATACATCTTTGGGGATAAAGTTGGTTATATCTGGTTTATTTTAGGGATTTTGCTTCTGTAGTTACCCAAGATCAAATAGCCAACTCAGAAATAATTGGATACCAATCAAATAGTGCCTACCAGGGGAGTAAACAGACAACTCTTAGGTTTTTAGTTTTTGCTTCTGTGTGAAGTTAAGTCCAATTTTTAAGGCAACTATTATTGACCTTTCTCTAGGTAGTAGCATTTAGGATGGGAAAAAATAATATGAGATATGTGCAAAAAGCAGTTTTTAGGCTATCATTTATTTAGGGCCACAGATATGCTTATTTAGGACTATTTTCAGGGTAGGAGCCAGTTAAAGTTGGTAAATCAGTCACACATTGATACGTAGCAGCCCTATCAATGCCACAACAACCTTATTACCATAGTAATTCAGGGGTCTCAAGTAATCCAGGAGTCTCAAACTGAAATGTCAACAAGAGCCAAGTAAATATTTTAGAAATAGACTACCCTGGACTAGATGGGCTCTGAGAAGAGCCTGTGAAATCCAGACTTCATGTGAATTCTCTTAATTAAATGTGGGCCAAAGAAAACCCGGCCATGGGCAGTTTTTTTCCCAGCTTCTACTAGTCTTGGCTTGCAACAATGCCACTGTCCATCTGGCATTACCTAGACCAGTGATACTTAAACTTGTCTGCGAATTGGAATCACTGAGAAGCTTTAAAAAATATTAGTGCCTGAGTGTTACCTTATGGAGATTATGATTTAATTGCTTTGGGTAGGCATCAGTAATTTTTGTAAAGCCCTTTCCGCATTCTCACCCCTAATTCCAGTCAGTGATTCTCACATGCAGACTAGGTTGAGATCCTTGATCTAGACTGCCTTCTATAGTTGCAAAAAGAGAATATAAGCGAGCAACTCCAGATCATAAGGGACAAAATGATTCAAGGCAAATTGACTGGCTCAGAATAGGGCCTCACTGGAGGCCCTAGTTGAGTGGGTTTCGTGGAATGGTGCCTCCCAAGGGTCTGGGTGTGCAGTGCCCAATTTGGTTTTTTGTTGTTTTCTGGTAAGTGGTCCACCTTGGAGAAAATCACAAAACTAAAAGTCTTACCAAGAAGTAGAACTGACAAGCAGCCATGTTGATTTCCAGTACATTCTCTTACCAAGGGGGAGAAATCTATCTAGGGAAAATAATACAGAGTCTGAGCAAAGGAAGTTGAGTGGTTATAAGCAAAACTGTCATTAAAGCTATTTGCGTCGTCTGCACAATTCCATGAGCACTTAGAGTTTACAAGTTTCTCACGTCTATCATTCTTTTGATAATCTTGTATTTTTATTTCAAGTGTGGTATAGTAGTAAGAATATTGGTATTTCTCAGCCATAGATTTCCCTTTTGTAAAATGGGAATACTAATAGGAACTGTAATTTGTTGAGTGCTTTTTGCCAGATGCCTTACTTTTTGTCTGTATCTTCTAAGCAGCCCTAAAGCAAAATGGGCATTGTTACCCTATTTTTATGAGGAAAGACTCATATACTACTAACTTACTCAAAAGTTACACATTGAGTGTATAACAGGGCCATGCTTGTCTGATTCCATATGTTATGCTGTTGTCTGTTACATAGGAATATTGTGAGGATCAAAGAACATGTGAAAACAAAACCTAGTTATAATAATAAGCACACCAGTGCTAACTTGGGCAAAAGATAAGGATACAGAGCTGTCTCAGAGACTCCCAAAGGCAGGATGAGATTGGGAACTAGAAAACCATTTTGGACCCCTAAAGTGGTATTGTCTGCCATCTGTACATCATTCTCTTACAGCTCTTACTGCTGCTTTTCCTGTCAGTTACCCCATAGCTCTAGGTATTACATGTTTACTGTTCCTGACACATGTAGAGAGAACCAATCAGATCCATGGGGCAGGATCATCAATACAAACATGGGTGTTGAGAGCTTAACTCAATCGGGAAGGAGATCTTGGAGATCATAGTTCACTGGGTTCACATCATGGAAATTGTCTGACAAAACTGAAATACCCTGAAGTTTTAATTTTTTAAATATATGTAATGAATTGGTATATAGTAGATACTTGTGGCTACTTACTATTTACTAAATGGTTTGTTTCCATCTCGTTTATTTTTATTTTTTATTTTTTTAAGAGACAGTCTTGCTATGTTGCCCAGGCTGGACTTGAACTCCTAGGCTCAGCCAACCCCTTCTGCCTCAGCCTCCTGTGTAGCTGGGATCGTAGGCATGTGCCACTGCTCCTAGCTCTTCCATCTCAATCTTATGATGTAGTTACTATTTTCATTTTATAAATAAGAAAATAGAAGCTCAAAGAAAATGGGTAGTTTCCCTGAGGCCATCCTGTTAGTAAGTGGCGGAATGAAGTTACAAACCTAGGTTTTATTGGTCACCACGCACAGTGCCGGGCACTGGCAGTACAGCAGTGAACAAAAGGTCTGTTAGTTTGAAGCTCTCAACCTTGATTCTGCATATACTCGGTGGATTGCCCAAGGCCACTCAACCAGTTAAGATCAGAGCCAGCTCTGCTGTTTGACCAGTCTATTGTTTTCACCACACTGTATCCGCTTCTCAGTCACCAAAAGCACCTGCTAAAATTATATATAGACTGATTAGGGGACTACCAACCTAAGATTGTCCTGGAAACTTAATTCTTATCTTGGCTCATCTCTTCAAAACAGATGCCTCTTTTGTTGGTGACCTCAGATACACTGTTCAGAAGTACTCAAAGTATTCCTTTTTTCTCACATTTGAGAGTCACTCTAGCATTTTAATGAGTTAAGCAAGCCAGCCCTGCATTTCCAACCCCTTCCCGGAAGTCCAACCTTACTTTGATATGATGACATGGGCTTTTTAAAAGATGGTATTTTTTTAGAGGTGGGGTCTCACTATGTTGCCCAGGCTGGAATATAATGGCTATTTACAGGCACAGTTAGGGTGCACTACTGCTGTGAACTCCAGGACTCAAGCCATCTTCCTGCCACAGCCTCCTGAGTACCTGGGACTATAGGTGCATGCCACCATGCCCAGCTGACATTGGCTTTATATACATAATATTTCCTCAGCAACAATTTATGTCTTATTTGGCACCTGTAAAACCTTCTTCACTGATTATGCCTGTTTAAAGGTTTGGTATTTACTCCAAGTCACCTGCCTTTAGCCATGGAGTATTCAAGTTTCTTTCAGAAGGAGAATTTGGAGGGTGCTTATAGAAGTATAAAACCAGGCTGGGCATGGTGGCTCACACCTTGTAATCCCAGCACTTTGGGAGGCTGAGGCAGGTAGATCACGAGGTCAGGAGTTCGAGACCAGCCTGGCCAACATAGCGAAACGTCTCTACTAAAAATACAAAAATTAGCCAGGCATGGTGGTGCATGCCTGTAATTCCAGCTGCTCGGGAGGCTGAGGCAGGAGAATCGCTTAAACCCGGGAGGTGGAGGTTGCAGTGAGCCAAGATCACAACACTGCACTCCAGCCTGGGCGACAGAGAGACTCTGTCTCAAAAAAAAAAAAAAAAAAAAAAAAGAAGAAGAAATACAAAACCAACTCTTTATAGTAGACAGTTTATCCCCCAGAAAGCTTTTTAGGCTGAAAACGTTTCTATAGATTTCAGATTTCCTTCTGATAGCTAAAATTTGTTTGTGTATAACAACAGAGTAGTGCCCTATAAGCCAGTTCAGTACACATTAAATGGCTGTTCTTAGAATTATGAATCTGAGGCTTATGCAGTGAGGCTCTAGCTCTCTGGAGTCAGTTGGTCAAGTGGGATTCCTGAGGACTGAGCAAACACACACAGAGCAGGATTTTGTCCTAAGTTTTCTTAGGGATCTTATCCAAAAACACCGTTACTTGAATTTCCCAGCTTCCTTTTACAGGGAGACTTCCTTGCTATGTGTACTCCCACCTCTGTATGTCAAATCATTTTCTCAGAGGAAGTACAGCATAAAATAATAACCAGCATTTGTAGAGCACTTCTTGTGGGCCTTCTTGGGCAAATAGACATTCTCATGGAATGCTCTAAAATTGTTAAGTTCTTGCACTTGCTCTCAAGTCATTTATAATCTAATTGCTGGTCTTCCTGGTATGAACAAAGATGTTTGCTTGTTAATAAATTCCTACCACATACCCAGACTTGTGGTTTATTTCTATCTAACTAGGGAAAGCACTAAAGAGTTTTCCAATAAGGAAGAATGATCTGAGTGTCTACCTGCTTTGGAAAAGATGTCTGCCGTGGATAGGAAATGATTTTGTATCCAAAAATCCTAGTACTAATTTGGAGTGTTGTAAAGGTCAGGGCAGCAAATGCTAGAGAGTGGGATTAATGAAAAGTGATAGTGTTCTGCATGCCTTTGAATAATTAATTTTACTCCATTTTGACTAGCTTGCAATAAAGTAGGCTAAGTGCTGTACTTTAAGGAAGTCCATGTACAAGCCAGTGCCTTAACAATGGTCAAATGGTTGCTCATTAACCAATGGAAATAAATGACTGTTGTTTCCACAAAATTGCTTTACAGATTCTAAATCCTATCTCTGGGACACTGGATTGTGTGCTCTTTAAGATAAATTCCATAATCAAGGGCCTGGCCCTGAATAGATTGGAGCCCGAAAATCTCACTGAAGCAAAGATAATAGGCCAGTAAAGAGTCGGAGACAAACACTCCTGGAATAGGAATCCACTACTCACCTTTATTTTAAATTGATATATAGAAATCAATATTACAAAATGCACACATCTTAAGTGTTAAGTTTGATGTTTTGACAATTGTATACGTCTGTGTAATAACTACCAAAAGAAGACATAAAACGTTACAATTAACTGAGAAAATTCTAAAGTACCTTTAAATCACCCCTGAGCACCTCCCCACTCCAGTGATCACTTCTTGATTTTTATCACTAAAGATTTGTTTTACCTGCTTTTGGATTACATATAAGTGGAATCATATAATAATGTACTCTTTTGCATCTGGCTTCTTTCACTGATAATGCTTTAAAGACATGCATATTGTATGTATTAGAACATTGTTCTTTATTGCTGAGTAGTATTTCATTCTATAAATATACCACAATTTGTTTATTCATTCTCCTATTGAAGGACCTTTAGGTTGTTTCCAGTTTGGGGCAATTATGAATAAGGATGCTATCGATATTCTTACACAGCCTTTTGTTTTTGTTTTTTGTGGATATACATCTTCATTTGTCTTGGATAAATAAGAGTAGAAAATTACTGGGTCATATGGTAAGTGCATGTTTATAAGAAACTGCCCTCTTGTTCTCCAAAGTGGTTTTACCATTTTGTACTCCTATCAATGACGTATGAGAGTGACAGTTGCTTCACATGTCTGTCAACATTTACACTGTCAGTGTTTTTTATATTAGCCATTTTAGCACATATGAAATAACTGATTTTAATTTACATTACATTTCCCTGATTAATGAGTTGAGCACTTTTTCATATGCTTATTTTTCATTTGTATATCTTTTGAGAAGTGTCTTTCATGTCTTTTCTCATTTTAAAGTTGGGTGTCTTTATTGTAGGTATTATTCGTGTATTTTGAATATAAATCCTTTGATAGATATGCTATTTTTTTTAAAGACTCTATGTATTCACTTATTGGGATCTTTTGATGAACAAATTTTTTCATAAAATCCACTTTATCAGTTTTTTATTTTATGGTTTCATGACCTCAAAGTCACAAAGAACATATTTTCTTCTAGAAGTTTTATGGTTTGGGATTTTATGTTTAGGTCTGTGATCCATCTCAAATTAATTTTTGTGAACAGAATGAGATTTGGTTTTTTTCCAACATGGATATACAGTTGTTCCAGCAACATTTACTTAAAAAGACTTTTCTTTACCCGTTAGATTGACTTGGTAGCTTGGTTAAAAATTGATCACATGTGTGTGTGTATTTCTACATTTTCTGTTCTGTTCCATTAATCTATTTGTGTATCCTTACATCAGTACCACACTTTGAATTATTGAAGCTTTCTAGTAAGTCTTTAAATTAGTAAATCCTTCCCTTTTGTTATTTTTCAAGATTGCTTTGGTTATTGTCGATTCTTTGGATTGTCATAAAAGTTTTAGAATTAGCTCATCTTGTTTTTCAAACATAGCTGTGCTGGGTGACCTGTGTTCCTGCCACTGCATTCCAGCTTGGGTGACAGCAAGATCCTGTCAAAAAAAAAAAAAAAAAAAACCTGCTAGCATCTTGATATGGGGTTTTGTTGAGTCTATAGGTCAATTTAGAATGAACATTTTAATAGTATTGAGTCAGCTAATTCATGAACATATTAAGTCTTGTCATTTATTTAGGTATTAAATTTTTTTCTCAGCAATGTTTTGTAGCTTCCCTTGCATAACACTTGCTTATCTTACATTAGACTTTTTCTTAAGCATTTGATTTTTAAAAAATATTTTTGATTTTCTTTTTTTCTTTTTCTTTTTTTTTTTTTTTGAGACGGAGTTTTGCTCTTGTTGGCTAGGCTGGAGTGCAGTGGCGCGATCTCGGCTCACTGCAACCTCCGCCTCCCGGGTTCAAGAGATTCTCCTGCCTCAGCCTTTTGAGTAGCTGGGATTATAGGCACACACCACCATGCCCGGCTAATTTTTGTATTTTTAGTAGAGACGGGGTTTCACCATGTTGGTCAGCCTGGTCTCGAGCTCCTGACCTCGTGATCCACCCACCTTGGCCTCCCAAAGTGCTGGGATTACAGGCATGAGCCACCGCGCCTGGCTAATTTTCATTTTTAAGTTGTTTGCTGCTAGTATCTAGAAATACAATTGATTTTTTGTTTTTTTAGAGATGGGTCTCACTATGTTGCCCAGGTTGGTCTTAAACTCCTGAGCTCAAGGGATTCTCATGCCTCAGCCACCCAAGTAGCTGGGACTTTATTCATGTGCCAGTGTGCCTGGCTGATTTTTGTATGCTGATCTTGAATCGTGCCACCTTGCTAAATTCATTTATTCTAGAAATAGTTCTTATAGATTCCATACAGTTTTATATTAAATAGATACACAATAGTGTAGTCTGCAAATAATGTTTTTACTTCTTTTTCTGATTTTATGCCTTTTCTTTTTTTTTTTTTTGGCCTTTCTCCACTGGCTACAATATCTAGTGCGATGTTTAACGTGTGGTGAGAGCAGACACCTTGCCTTGTTCTCTCAATCTTAGGGATAAAGATTTTAATGTTTCATCACTAAGTATAATGTTAACTGTAAGTTTTTCACAGACCAGCCCAAAGAAGTTCCTTTCTATTCCTAATTTGTTGAGAATTTTTATTAGGAAGGGTTATTAAATTTTGTGAGATGCGTTTTTAGCTTTTAATAAGATTATTATGTATTTCTCTTTTTTATTTTGTTAAGGTGGTATGTTACAGGGGTTGGCAAACTGTGGCCCATGGGCCAGATCCAGCCCATGGACAGTTTTGTTGTTGTTTTAGAGACAGTCTTACTCTTTTGCTCAGGCTGCCAGGCTAGAGTGCAATGACATGATCATAGCTCACTGCAGCCTTGAGCTCCTGGACTCAAGCGACCCTCCTGCCTCAGCCTCCTGAGTAGTTAGGACTACAGGTGCATGTCACCACACCAAGCAAATTTAAGAAATTTTTTGTAGATCTTGCCGTGTTGCCCATGATGGTCTCAAACTCCTGGCCTCAAGCACTCCTCCTGCCTTGGCCTCCCAGAGTGCTGGGATTAAAGGTGTGAGCCACCACACTTGGCTCCCATGGACTGTTTTTGTTTTTGTTTTGAGACAGGGTCTCTGTCACCCAGGCTGGAGTGTGGTGGCATGAATGTGGCTCACTGCAGCCTCAACTTTCTTGGCTCCAGCGATCATCCTGCCTCAGCCTCCCGAGTAGCTGGGACCACAGGTGTGCACTACCACAGCTGGCTAATTTTTCTTTTTCTTTTTTGTAGACATGGAGTCTTGATAATTTGCCCAGATTGATCTGGAACTGCTAGGCTCAAGTGATCCTCCTGCCTTGCACTCCCAAAGTGTTGGCATTACAGGCATGAGACACAGTGCCCAGCCTATTGCAGTGTTTTTTGTTTTTTCTGTTTTTTTTTTTTTTTTTAATCTTTGTTTTTGTTTTTTTGAGACTGAGTCTTGCTCTGTCACCCAGGCTGTGGTGCAGTGGTGTGATCTGCAACCTCCGCCTCCCAGGTTTAAGCGATTCTCCTGCCTCAGCCTCCCAAGTAGGTGGGATTATAGGCACATGTCACCAAGCCCAGCTAACTTTTATATTTTTAGTAGAAACGGGGTTTCACCATATTGGCCAGGCTGGTCTTGAACTCCTGGCCTCAGGTGATCTGCCCACCTTGGCCTCCCAAAGTGCTGGGATTACAGGTGTCAGCCACTGCGCCTGGCCCTATTGCAGTTTTTAATAGAGATGAGTTCTCTCAGCTTTTGTCTATAAGAGAATGTCCTTACTTTTATTTTTGAGGGGTATTTTAGTTGGATATAGGATTCTATGTTGACCTTTTATTTCTTCTTTCAGTACTTTAAAGAAGTTATTTTATTGTACTCAGGCCTCATTTGTTTCTGGTGAGAAGTCATTCATCATTTTAATTTTTATTTCCCTTTCCGTAATGTGTGGTTGTTCTCAATGACTGCATCTGTGCATTATATTTACTTTTCAGCAGATTGACTAGGGTATGTCTAGGTATGTTTTTCTTTGTATAGAGTTTACTGAATTTCTTGGATCTGTGTTGATATCTTTCATTAATATTGGTTCTTTCTTGGCCGTTATCTGTTCACATTTTTCTCTTGTCTCATACTCTCTTGCTTCTCCTCTTCTTTGGAGATTCTAGTTACATGTATATTAGATGATTTGATATAAACCTACAGATCTCAGATGATTTTTCCCCTGCCCTGTTTTCTTTTTGTTTTCAGTTTGGATACTTTCCATTTAACCATCTTTAAGTTTTTTGATGCTTTCCAATGTTAACCTGTTAAACTTGTTTATTGAATTCTCCATTTAAAAATTTTTATTTTTAGTTATTTATGGATACATAGTTGTACTGAATTATTCATTTCTAATATTTTTATTTCTAGCATTTCATTATAGTTACAATTTTCTGCTGAAATTTCCTAATTCTTCATGCATGTTTTCCACATTTTCCATTCTACTTTTTAGCATTTTAATCAGTTATTTTATTTGTTTTTTTTTCTGTTTTTTCTTTTATTTTTAATCAGTTCTTTTAAGGATCCAAACTGATAATTCAACATCTGGGTCTTTTCTAGTTCTGCTTCTATTGAGCCCTTCCTCTCCCTTACCATGAATCTTATTTTCTTGCTTTTGCACGTCTTGTATATTTGATTGGATGATGGACGTTTTATGTTGGAAAAAAAAAAAAAGAAATTGAAGCAAATATTTACTTCCAAAACAGGGCATGCTCTTTGTTTTTTTTTTCAGGCCACTTGAATGGTGGCTCAATCTGATGTATATGAATTCTAGACTGGGGCTTCACTGCAGTTTTAGTTTAGTTTGATTCAGTTTGCCTCTAGCTTCAAATATTTGAATGAAGGTAGCATCAGAACCCTCATATCACCAGGGCCTGAGTTTTGGGCATTGGCAAGATTCCAGAGATCTGACTTTGCTTCACAGCTAAGCCACCAGCTTTTATCAATGTGAGAGATTTTTCCCTACTTTACAACCTTGCTGCCAGGATTTTTTTTTAATCAATGGGCTGGAGACAGGAGGATATTTTTCTCAGCTCTCATGTGTGCCCTGCCCTTTTGTAGAGGAATGCCCACAATGCCTAGGGGATGGGTTTCTCAGCATTTCTGACCCCACTTAGCCTCCAAGAGTGCCTCTGTTGGATTTCACAACAATCCTGCCTCCCCTTTCATTTTTAAAGGGTATTTTGCCCTTGGGAGAAGTCAGGCTCTCTCAGCTTTCCTTCTATTATCCACACCTTTAGTGTACTACACCTTCCTGTACCTGGTTATCATCTAAGGGGTAAGATTGGTGGGAAGCCTTCCTCTGTGGATTTGGGTCATCTAGGTTCTAATGTCAAACCAGCCTCCAAGGCGTTGTGAAAATTTTGTTAAATTTCAGCAGGTTTCTCTTTTCTCCCCCTATAGTATTCCTCTTCCTACCATAGTTCAACTAGGAATAACAACAGCTAGGGGGTCTCTTCTCTCTTATGAAGGACTTGGCACTTTCTGGAGTTTGGATCATTTAGATTTCTTTGGTTTTTGTTTTTTGTTTTGAGACAGGGTCTCACTCTTACCCAGCCTGGAGTACAGCCTGTAGTGATCTCAGCTCACTACAACCTCTGCCTCCCTGGCTCAGTTGATCCTCCCACCTCAGCCTCCTGAGCAGCTGGGACTACAGGCGTGTACCACCACACCCGGCTAATTTTTGTATTTTTTGTTGAGACAGGGTTTTACCATGTTGCCCAGGCTGATCTCAAACTTCCGAGCTCAAGCGATCTCCCTGCCTCAGCGCCCCAAAGTCCTGGGGTTATAGGTATAAACCACTGCACCCAACATAGATTTCTTTGTGTCCTTAGCTTTCTGATGAATTAAACATATTTTTTATTTTCTAGCTAATCTGGCCTTTTGTTGTTGTTTGCTAGAGTGGGAGGTATATTCTCTTGTGACTTTGTTCATATCAGTAGTGAATTTCAGAAGTAGGAGTTTATTTTTTTAATAAAAATATATTTTTAGGTCGGGCGCAGTGTCTCACGCCTGGAATCCCAGCACTTTGGGAGGCCGAGGCAGGTGGATCACCTGAGATCAGGAGTTTGAGACCAGCCTGGCCAACATAGTGAAACCCCAACTCTACTAAAAATACTAAAATTAGCCAGGTGTGGTGGTGGGCGCCTGTAATCCCAGCTACTTGGGAGACTGAGTCAGGAGAATCGCTTGAACCTGGGAGGCGGAGGTTGCAGTGAGCCAAGATTGTGCCACTGCACTCTAGCCTGGGTGACAGAGCAAGACTCCCTCTCAAAAAAAAAAAAAAAATTTTTTTTTTTTTTTAAACAGGTCTCACTGCCACCCAGGCTGGAGTGCCATGACATGATCATAGCTCACTACTGGCTTGACCTTCTGGGCTCAAGTGATCCTCCTGCCTCAGCCTCTTGAGTAGCTGGGACTACAGGCATGTGCCACCATGCCTGGCTTTTTTTTTTTTTTTTTTTTTTTTTTGGTAGAGTTGGGGTCTCGCTATGTTGCCTGTGATCCTCCCACCTTGGTTTTCCAAACTGCTGGGATTAAAGGCATGAGCCACCATGCCTGGTTAGGAATGGGAGTTTAAACAATGGTTTTATTTACATATTTCATTAGCTAGTATTTTTTTCTTTTGAGACAGAGTCTGGCTCTGTTGCCCAGGCTGGAGTGCAATGGCACGATCTAGGCTCATTGCAACCTCTGCCTCTCGTGATTCTCGTGACTCAGCCTCCCGAGTAGCTGGGATTACAGGCGCCCGCCACCACATCCAGCTAATTTTTGTATTTTTAGTAGAGATGGAGTTTCACCATGTTGGCCAGGCTGGTCTCAAACTCTTGACCTCAGTTGATCCACCCGCCTCAGCCTCCCAAAGTGCTGGGATTACAGGTGTGAGCCATCGTGCTTGGCCTCATTAACTGTTTTTAAAATTAAAAGTACATGGATAATACAAAGTTAAATTTTGTAGAATCATAAAGAAAAGCAACACCTTCCCATCTTAACTCCCCTAGTGCCTCTACTCCCTCCACAGAGACAAATATCTTACCAGTTTGTTGTGTTTTCTTTTCCGAACTGTATTTCTAAAATGTGTCAATAGCTCTTCCTTTTATTTTTTATTTTTTGTAGAGACAGGGTGTCTCACTGTGTTGCCTAGGCTGGTCTCAAACTCCTGGCCTCCTACCTGAACTTCCCGTAGTTCTGGCGTGAGCTACTGTACCTGGCCTCCCCCTTATTATTTTTTTAAACATGAATGGAAGCATACTATATTTTCTATACTTTACTTCTTTTATGTAACTATTTTACATAAAATAGTTTTACAGGCTGCATAATATGTCTTAATAGAGATGTATCTTAGTTTATTTAAACAGTTACTGGTGATGGACATTTCCATGTTTCCAGTATTTTTTCTCACAAACAATGCAGTATTATGCCTTTGTCCACATTCACCATTGATTGCTATTGAGTATATCTATAGTATCAAGAATAGGCATACTGAAAATGCTTCATGAAGTCCACTGAAGCTTCATATTATTTTGAAGTGATATTTCCCAAAGTGTTGGCTGGACTTTCAAGAGTTTGTGGTATAGGTTTTGGGAGGACTGGACACTTCCAAAGAGGAATAAGGTGTTACAGACTTGCCCAGCAGGTGGCATCAGAACAAAGTTGGCTATGGACCTTGTCAGTACAAATGATAAAACATTAAAAATGTAAAAACTCAACTGTAGCTCCTTATTTATACATATATTGGGGATGTTGAAAAGTTACCGATGCCCGATTCATCTTCTATGTCCTCAGCCCCCACCACAAAAATAGAGAAATGCCATGTTTTTTGTATGCCCAGCACAGCTATATGATTTGAATAATCTTGATAAGCAGGGTCACATTTGAGGAGATTTGCTAAGGGAAATGAAGATCCATCTGTGACACAAGAAACATGTTCTATGTGATTTCTGGGATTTTCCTGTGAACATACTTTTTGTTTGTTTTACAGTGGCTCTCACTCTGTCACCCAGGCTGGAGTTCAGTGGTGCAATCATAGCTCACTGCAACCTTGAGCTCCTGGGCTCAGGAGATCCTCTCTCCTCAGTCTCCCAAGTAGCTAGGACTACAGGCACATGCCACCATGCCAGGCTCATTTTAAAATTTTTTGTAGAGACGGGTCTCGCTATGTTGCCCAGGCTGGTATTGAACTCCTGGGCTCAAGCAATCCTCCTGCCTCAGCCTCTCAAAGTGTTGGGATTACAGGTGTGAACCGTAGTATCCAACCTATTATATTTTTTAAAAAGAGATTGTTCTAATTATGTATATAATCAGAGCACATTAAGTTTAGTGATTGCAATTTGAGAAACCAATGTCCTTTCTTATTGAAAAAGGCCCTTGTACAGAAAGTGCTCTATCTTCCTCACAAGATCTGGGGTCAAAGGAGAGATTTTGAAACATTATAGCAATGGCTTCTAGTTATTGAATAAAGAATGTCATTTGCTCCTCACAGGACCCCTTTCAGGGAGATTTTATATATTGGGAAACAGCCTCATGAGCTTTCTACAAACATCTTTGTCCTAAGTCTTCCCATTTCAGTAATTGGCTGTACCACTCATCCAGCAGCTTTCAAAGTTACAAACCTGGCAGTCTTCCCTTAACATCCATTTCCCTTTCCCTCATTCCCCCATATCCAATTATGTGTACTGGAGGTTTTTCCACCTCTAAACTTGAGAACCCATTTACTTTTTCTCCATCTCCTTTGCCATCACACTAGTCCAAGTGAAGTGTTTCATCATCTCATTTGCAGTATCCTTTAGTTTACCCTAGATTATCAATTTTTGTCCCCCTCCCAATTCAGTCTCTACTCATGAGCTAACATGAGTTTATTAAGTGTTCATTCTGACCATGCCATTCCTTGCTCAAAATTCTCTAGTGCCTTCCCAATGCCCTTACAATAAAATTCCTCATATGGCCTTTGTGGATCTGCACTCCTACCTCTTCTCCTATTGCAACCAACCCTGTTACCTTTTTCTCTTTTCACACTGGTCTTCATTCTGTGCTGCAAACTGGCTGAGATTCTTCCATCCTCAGGGCTTTTGCACAAGTTCTTCCTTTGCCTTAGAATTCTTTCCTGGCCTGCACATGTCTTCATCCCCTTTTCCTAAGCTAATGCCTTACTCTTTAGGTCTCATTTTAAACATCTCTTACCCAGGAAAAATTTCCCTGTCCAAACAAGTCTAGATTGGCTCCCCATTGTTTGTTCTAACTGTTCTATATTTCTCCTTCTTAGCATTTATCACAATTCTTGATATGTTGTGCTTTTCATTTTCTTAGTCGCTATTATTGGAGTAGGTAATACATCCATATAGTACAAAATTCAAAATGTATTAAAGGTATAGAGTAAAAAGTCTTCTCTTCCCTGTCCCCCCCGCTACCCAGTTCTCCTCTTTAGAACAACTTTTAGCATTTTGAATATCCTTCCAGAAATATTTTCTAAGTATACAAGCAATTATGTATATAATATTCCTCTTTATTTTTGCCTTTTTATTAATACAGATACTATATGCATTTTCTGCACTTTATCTGTTAATAATATATCTTGGCAATTATTCTATATTAATATGTAAATAGTTGCCTCTTTCTTTTTCATGCGCCATATAGTATGGACTTATAATTTATTTAACCTCTATCTAGGTTGGTTTTAGGCATTGGTTATTACAAATAACGCTGCATTGAATACCTTTGTATGTAAAGTCATTTCCCACATCTATGCCTATAGAATAAATTACTAGAATTGAAATAATTAATTTAAAGATTATGTGCATTTTTAATTTTGGTAGTTATTGCCAAACTGCTCTCAATGGAAGTTTTACCAATTCCCACTAGTGAATGCATTTGTCCTCACAATTATGTCAGTGAAATTTTTGTTCTTTGCCAATGCAAGAAATGGAAAGTATCTCTTGGAAACTAATTTGCATGTTTTTTTTCCTTTCACAGTTATATTTTCATATGTTAAAGAGCCATTTGTATTTCTTGGTGAACTGTTCATAAACTTTGCTTACTTATTATCTAATGTCTGACTAATTTGCTACACTCTAAATTCCCAATTCATACTTAAGTCTCGCCCTTGCAATTTAGACGTACAATCTGCCTTCTTCAGCGGTTTCCACGCCAAAAAATCCACAGGCTCCTGAATTTTATATGGGCCTAAGAGTCTTACTGAAAATTGGAAGTCTTAAGGTGTAGTCCATTTTATGCAGTGTGAGGCCTTTCATGCTCTGAAATGTACCACTCTTGACTTTTTCTTCTTTACCCTGTCCAGCACTGTGCCCTTATTAGCCAGAGAAATGTTCCCCTTTCTCCCAGGAAACGTTCTGACCTTACCCTCGTCCCTCAAGGACTCTCCTTCTCCCCCAAATTAACTTTCAAGGAGTTTCTCCAACCCAAAATGGCACCTTTCCTGAAAAGATTTCTAGTGGATACTGTTTTCTCTACCTCACTACGGATGTATTTTGCTGCTTGGCTCCCCGTCTCCATTTGGCTATGGCAAACATTTTTTTCCAGAAATATATCAAATAAAACGAACATGTGGTCCCTTTTGGTGATTTTTGTTGGGATCCATGGCATTGATTTCTTCTAGTTTAGATAATTCCACTGTGGCAAGCTTTTATTCCTAGCATACAGCTCATGAGGAGAATGTTAGTCACTTGGTGTTATTAATGCTAAAATAGTAAACAAGAACACAAAATTTGCTAGATTAGAAGTGGATTTTTTTTCCAGGCTGGGCACAGTGGCTCATGCCTGTAATCCCAGCAGTTTGGGAGGCTGAGGCAGGCAGATTGCTTTGAGCTCATGAGTTCAAGACCAGCCTGGGCAACATGGAGAAACCCCGTCTGTACTGGGGCTAATTTTACAAAAAAAATTAGCCAGGTGTGGTGGCACACACCTGTGGTCCCAGCTACTAGGGAGGCTGAGGTGGGAGGATGGCTTGAGCCTGGGAGGCAGAGGTTGCAGTGAGCCTAGTTCGTGCCATTGCACTCCAGCCTGGGTGACAGAGTGAGACCCTGTCTCAAAAAAAAAAAAAAAAAAAAAAAAAAAAAGGAAGAAAGGAATTAGCATGAATGAGAAAGGCATGATCTGCAGTCAGTCACCCATGGTCAAAGACAGCAGATACCAACTCATTCTCAGAGTGAAATGATATCAGCCCAGTGCTTTCGGCAAACTGTGGTTGCCTCCCTGTCATCGTCATCTGGGCTCACTGTGGCTCGCCCTTCTGGCCTCGCCTCTGACCTTGCCATCTCTGGGGAGGCTTCTTTGCAAGCCCAAGCCTGGGCTCCCCTTCTCAGAACCATGTGCATACTTGTCCTGGAACTGTTTTTTTTTTTTTTTGCCTGTGCCTCCTGGAGAGCCGGGGCCATCTGGCACAAACCTACATCTCCACAGTTGCTAAATTAATGAACAAACGAATACCAAGTCTTTCACAATGTAACTTGACAGTGGAGGTAGTGGTAGTGGCAACTCCATCTGGGGGATGAGAGAAGGTAGAGGCTGAGTTTTGGGGGTGGCTCGCAGGAGAAGAGGAGAGACTATTAGCAGCTAAAGGAGTGGCCAGGGTGAACACCAAGCATTTTCCTGACTGGAGAGCTGTGGGTTTGTTTAGGGCTGGGTAAGGGGTGAAACCAGTGAGCAGGAGAGATAGCTGGTACTGGACTGGAGTGAAAGGCATCTGTAGAGGCAGGAGACAGGATGGGGAGGTAGAGGAGTTGGCCTAGGACAGGACAGCACTTATTTGAAGACTGGTGGGCAGGAGGAAAGGAAGGGGAGGGATTGAGAAATGACCTGGAGGTCGTCAGTCAGCTGGGAGAAGACCCGGAAGAGGGGGGATTGGCTGCTGTTGGGATGCAAAGGAGGGCCAGGGGAGGCAGTGACTCACACGGAGGGAGGGTCGGGGATGGGGACTTTGGTGGTAGGGGGTGGGAAGGGGGGTGGGAAAGACATACTCGCAGGGGATCAGAAGGCCCCATGGAAACTTTGTGTAAGTCCTGGTTCAGTCATGGAGAGGAATCCGAGGGAAATGCCTGATTGGACCCATGGCCCACTCTGAGAGAAAGGGGTACTGTGGAGGTGCAGGAGGAAGAGCAGCTGGGAAGTAGGAGTGCCTAGGACTGGATCCAACTGGAAAGGGGGCAGATATGCTCCCAGGATCAGGGTGGGACCCTCTAGGAAGGGGGCATTCTGAGAGGGACGTTGTGGGGAGCACTGTATGGGGGTCCTTGGAGGTGATTTCTTGGAAGGGGAAGTCTGGGGCAGGGCTGTGAGGAATCAGGAAAGAAACTGTGGAGTCTGTTCCTCACCCACCTCCTGAGCCCTGGGGTCTGAGGCCCCCAGGAAACAGGGTTCAGTGGCACAAGAGGGTCCAGGGCAGGAGACAGAAAGCAGCTTCTCAGGTCTTCTTGGAAAGGAACTCTGACCGCCAGTGTGAATAGTCTTGCAGAAAGCTAAGCAGACACTCAGTGAAAGCCAGCCCCTTCCCTCTCCCAGAGTGGGAGGGGCCAGCGGTTGCATGGGCAGCTTTCCTTGTGATGCCACAGGTCCTCTGGACACACTGCTGCCTGGCCACACCTCCTTTCCCTTTCATCTTTCTCATCAACCAATGGGCTAGGCAGCATTGAGGCCATGCCCCTATTCTGTGTTCTAGTGTGGCCCTGGTTATCCCTCCTCTGGCTCAGTTGCACAGCTAACTGGTAGGTGACTGGAGGTGTTTAGCAGTCTTGCCTGGATTGCGCTGATGTGGCCCCAACCCTGCCTCCCTCCCCACCCCACAATGTAGGAAGAGACTTGACAGAGCAAATTGGCTGCAGCCAAGAAAAAGGTGAAAACCACCAGGTCATAGCCCTTGACCCACCTGCAGACTTCCTCTGACGGCAGGACTACTGCCAGAGTCTGTGCCACTCCTGAGGCACACTGGGTTTGGCCCCCCTGGTGCCTCTACACTCCCCCCACAAAAATATTGTTAGCCAGCCCTGTTCCCTCAGCAGCCCAGCCCCTGCCCTCAACAGTCACCCCAGGGTGACCTTGGGCAGGTGACTCCTGGGGCTCCCTCTCCAGACTAGGCCCTGACCTCCTGCCCCCTCCCAAGCCTGACCTCCCTGGGCTCTTTGGGGTTGCATCTCCAAGGACTGAGACAACCACTTCTGGTGGTTGCCACTCACCTGGGGATGTGAGTTTTGGCTGGCCAGGCTCCTGGGGACAGGGGGCCCAAGGGGCAGTAAAGGGTAATTGTTAAGATTGCTGGGTACTGGTTAAGAATTCTGGGTTTGAATCCTGCCTCTCTGTCTGCTAGGGATATGATTTAGGGCAAGTTACTTGAGCTCTTTGGGCCTCTCTTTTCACATCTGTATAAGAGAGGTGGTATTGTTTGACTTCCATTTGTGAAGTTTAAATGAGATTTGTTATTGTTGTTTTTATGTGACTCCCTAGTACATGGCCTGCTGTAAACACACAGGACACCCAGGAAATGGTCATTGCTGTTTGATTTTCCTCATCCCCAGTCTCAAGGGGAAGCCAGGCCAATGAGAAAAGCCACTTGCCATCAGGCTATCCCTTTAGGAGTCACTGAAAGGGCCCCAGTGTGTGGTGTAAGAGAAGATCTTACTTGCCACCAGCTTGTTGGGTGACCACAGAAAAATCACTATTTCCCCTGAGCCTCAGTTTTCTCCTCTATAACATGATACTGGATAAGATCAGTGTCTTTCAAACTTGTTTTTCAGCTGGAGTCACCTTAGTTCAACTGAACGCTTACCCAGAAGTCTCATTTTTTTTAACGGAGGTGGAGGTCTGGAGCTCTAGCAGATTCATCGCCCATGTCCTGGGCCTGAGGAGAGGGGTCCAGTGAGCATCTTAAGAGCTGCATTGGTCAGGTGACTCCACTCTGTGACTGCATCACTCAGGGGACTTTTCCACCTATTTGTTCCTGCCCCTGGCAAGGCAGCAGGTGGCCATTTGGAAGAATGGCACAGGCCATGGTTTTAATCTCCTCGGCTCTTCTTCAGCATTTCCTTTCCCTGAACCCACATCTTCCTCCTACCCTGATTTTCTTGCTTCTCTCTAAGCCACTTCTGTCTTTCTCCCCCTGCCCTTGTTTTTCCCTTTTCATCTCCTGTAGATTCAGGACATTCTGAAGGTGCTGGTGTCCAACCTTAACCATTCCAATGGGGTAGCACTCCCCCATTGGACAAGTGGAAGGTGAGGCAGTGCCGAGACCCCTCTCTGGCTTGCTCTCTCCAGCTGTGCATGTTCCTGAGGCTTCTCTGGTTTGGGGGATACTTTGCTTCTGGCTTATTTTATGTTGCTGCCATTAACCTTCAGCCTGTTTATGTCTGCTTCTTCACCTGCTTGATTGATTGGGTTTTTTTCCTTCCCAGCATCTTTTATCATCTTGGAAATGGTGAGACATACCTTAAAGTTTAAAAGTAATTTTGGAATAATGTACAAAGCAGGAATATGGGATTTGGGGCTTTTTTGTTTGCTTGTTTGAGACAGAGTCTCACTCTGTCACCCAGACTGGAGTGCAGTGGTGTGGCGCAATCTCTGCTCACTGCAACCTCTTCCTCCCAGGTTCAAGCGATTCTCTTGCCTTAGCCTCCTGAGTAGCTGGGATTACAGGCACCTGCCACCGTGCCCAGCTAATCTTTGTATTTTTAGTAGAGACGAGGTTTCACCATGTTGGACAGACTGGTCTTGAACTCCTTACCTCAAGTGACCCACCAGCCTCAGCCTCCCAAAATGCTGGAGTTACACACGCAAGCCACTGTGCCCGGTCCCTTGCTGTTTTTATACTTTCTCTATATCCATAACTGTTTCCCATGAAAGTTTTTGTTTCTTTGAATTTCTCATTTCTATTACCCCTGCATCATCTGCTACCCTGAAGGATCTGGAGGTAAGAGGCCCTGGGCTAAGATGCAGTGACCCTGCAGGCCAGTCCTCCAACCTCCTCCCACAATGGGGACTGGGTGCCCCTCTGCCAGCTGAGACAGCCCACACATCCCAGCCCTAATGATTGTTCTCTCTACCTCTCCCTGCAGTCCTCCTCCAACTCCTCCTTTCTGTTTGCACCTCAGAGCTGGTACCAAGAACTAGCAGTAGCCCTGGACTTGAGCTCTGCAATAATCAGTCAACTCATTGAAAACAGTCATTGGTAAGAGTCCAGTGGGGTCCCCTGATTCCACTCTGCCAATCCTGGGCTCCAGTTTCCCCTTGGGGCCCTGAATAAAGGGGCTGGGGGCCCCTGGTGCCAAAGACAAATGGGAAGCTGGGGTGCCCAGGCCTCACCTGGAGGGACCCCAGAGCAAGGAGCATGCAGCATGCCTCTTCCATTGCTGCCCTCTTTGCTGACTGTCTCTTCTTCAGGCACCCCTGCTCTAGTCCTTGCCACACACGCCCTGGGGTTGTCACCTCTCAGGGAAGTGCTAGCCTGACTGGTTGTCAGTGGCCCCATATTTCTGCCCTGACTCAGTCTCTAATTTGCCCTTGAGTCTGGACAAGCCACCTCTCCTCCTTGGGCTCGTGTTTCCAGAGGAGGTAGAGAGTATCAAAGGTCTCTGTTAGCTCTGACAGTCTGAGATTTAAAGGCCCCTAGAATGGAAACCTCAGGGCGAAGGGCTCCTGTCCGTCCTTTTCTGTCCTGTATCTCTGTTGTGAAGAAATGTACCTGGCCTGTGTGTGCTCAGTAAATGTTTGTTGAATGAACGCACCTTTCTAAATCACAAGCTGGAAGAAGGGTGGGCCTTTCTCAAACTCCATCTCTAGAGGTTTATGTTACTGTCCTTTCGAGAGAATCCAGATTCAGACTTTGTGCTCCATGGCTATTGGCGAAAACCAACAATGACCCAAATCCTCTGTCCTTGGGAATTTGAGGAGAGTTGACCAGTTTGTGTTGCCATTGGGTCTGAGAACTTTGCCTTTAAAATCCATTCCTCGCCCCTGCGTACCACTTCCTGGTCTGGGGAATAGAGTTGAGGGGGCCACCCTCAGTCACCTGAATTTGACTCTCTCCATAGAAACAGCAAAAGAAACAAGTGGAACATCAGCTGGAAGAAGTAACGTGATTTCTTTGTTTGCTCACGACATAAATGCTGGGTTTGGGGGGCACTCAAATGTAGAGGTGCCAGTCTCGTGTCACCCACTTCCAGCCTGGAGAAGAAGACTCACCCCTCAGATTCCACCCCATCCTCCCAGGTTATCCCGATAACCTGGTCCCATGGGTGGGCCTGTCCTGGGGCATTGGTGGCATTCTGGGGGCATGTCTCTTGCTGTGCCATCTCTGCCTCCCCCTGGTAAGAGCTCTGTCTTCCTCTTCCTATAGGAAAAGAAAACCAACAGTGAAATACACAAAGCACAAACGGAGCAGTTAGAGGTGAGTGGTGGGTGGGGAGTTTTCTCCTGTCCTCTGGAGAATGTTTCTTTCCTTCTCTTTCAGCACTTGCTTGGCTTTTCTCCCAAAGGTTCAATTCCAGACAATCAACATCCTCGTGTTGGAAAAAGCAGACTTGAAGACCATCCTTTACCGTACTAAATGTGCTGCCAGGCACTTTGAAGGTGGGAATCTGGGCACCCCATCATCCTTCAACCAGGCACTTTGAAGGTGGGAATCTGGGCACCCTGTCATCCTTCAGCCTGGCACTTTGACAGGTCTTTATGGGGAGTCCTTTGGGCCCCATCTCAACCTCTTTCATTACAGGAGAATCTAAGATCTGGCCAGCCACCTGCAATATTCCTTGCAGCATATTGGAGAGTTGGAGTGGGCTCTCTCTACTGTCTCCATGCAGCAGCAGGAGGAGGACAGGGTGAGTCCAACCAGCTGCCCCATCCCCTGGCAGCCTGGCTTCCCAGATGGAGGAGTGAGCCTAAAGGTCCCTTCTGCAGGATGGAGTGTCCTGCCCAGAAGGCAGCATGGTCATTTCTCGCTGCTTTTGTGTATGGTTGTTAGAGGCAGCCTGGGGCTGAGTCAGCTGCTGTGGGTGAGTTGGGGGGCGCTGTGGGGAGCGAGCACTGGACGCAGAGCTTGGAGGCTACACAGCAGCTCCAGAACTGGATGGTGAAGATGAGAAGTTTCGATCTGGGGAGCCCGGGCCATTCTACACAGTGCCCCTTAAAAGGGCAAGGGGTAGACTCAATATACAACTGGGTCAGTAAAGATCAAGTCATTTCCAAGCCCGTGGTCTCATTTTTAAAAAGAACTGTTCCACACAGTCCTGGAACAGGAGAGGCTGCAGGAGCAGGAGGAGAGGCTGCTGGAGCAGGAGGGGCTGCGGGAACAGGGGGAGAGGCTGAGAAAGCAGGAGGAGAGGCTGCTAGAGAAGGAGAGGCTGCTGGAGCAGGAGGAGAGGCTGCAAAAGCAGGAGGAGAAGCTGAGGGAACAGGAAGAGAGGCTGTGGGAGCAGGAAGAGAGGCTGTGGGAGCAGGAGGAGAGGCTGAGGGAGCAGGAGGAGAGGCTGAGGGAGCAGGAGGAGAGGCTGCTGGAACTGGAGCAGAAAGCCAAGCTCTGGGACGAGCAGGCAGAGACACACATGCAAACCATGCAGAATGACTGCACCACCATCAGCCACATGCTCTCCCAGAACCACGAGCTTGACGAGCAGCTGGGCGAGCCGCAGTACGACTTCCAGGAGCTGGTGGGTTGCCCCACCTGGGGAGCCTGCCCTCCTCCCTAGCCCTGCAGGCCTTTGTTTCCCCACCTGTAAAATGGGCATATGTAGCCCTCACATGAAATGGTACTTCTAAAGGAACCTGTGAGCCACAGCCCTGCTCTGATGGCTGTGAGAGAGAGGGGATGATTTTTCTAACTTGCCTTCACCCTTCCTGGTGACATGGGAGGCAGACATCAAGTTCTGGGGTCTCCAGCTGCAGTGGGTGGCCGCTGATTGCTTCTCTTTGTCCAGAACAAAGAGAGCAAGAGCGCACTGCAGTTGGAGCAGCAAGTAAAGGAGCTGCAGGAGAAGCTGGGTGATCTGAAGGAGACGGTAATCTCCGCCCCATCCAAGAAGGGCTGGGAGGTGGGCACCAGCCTCTGGAGAAGGGAGGTGTGAGGCCAAGGCAGCTCCAGCCTGGGGGCAGGTGATGCCAGCACCCTTCAGGGCAGTCCTGTGACTGTTTCTTGCTTCCTGCCCTCTGACTTTTAGAGGTGGGTAGCCCTGGACTCCTCCCAGGTCTGGACATCATCATCCCAGCTAGAGGCGTGGAGCCCCCAATCATAGGGGAAGAGACAGTGGTATAAGAGGCTCCTTATGCTGGGGGCGGTGGCTAACACCTGTAATCCCAGCACTTTGGGAAGTTGAGGCAGGAGAATCACTTGAGGTCAGGAGTTTGAGACCAGCCTGGCCAACGTGGTGAAACCTCATCTCTACTAAAATTACAAAAAAAAAAAAAAAAAAAAAATTAGCCAGGCATGGTGGTGCATGCCTTTAATCACAGCTACCCAGGAGGCTTAGGCACGAGAATCGCTTCAGCCCGGGGGGTGGAGGTTGCAGTGAGCTGAGATTGCACCACTGCACTCCAGCCTGGGCCACAGAGTGACACTGTCTCAAAACAAAACAAAAAAGACTCCTTAGATTCAAACTAGATTCTGGCCTGGGTTCCTCTGGTCACCATTTAACTACTTTTCATCTCTAAGTCTCTGTTTCTTTAACTTCAAAAGGAAGTTAGCATTTTCCTTGCAGAGGTGCTGAGGATTGAATGAGAGAATACATGGAAAGCATTAGGCATGTAGCACACTTAACAGGTGGTGGTTGTCTCCCTCTGCTTTTCCACCAGTCTGTGGCCTACAGTTTAAATTGAGGGAAGAAGAACATGAGATTTGAGGCTAGGGAATGAGGCATGGGGTTTTAGGCAAGAGAGGAAGTCTCTTAGGCCTGGAGCAAGGGGCCAGGGGCCTGGGCAGGTAATAGCCCCACAGTGCCCTGGCTACCCTATTAATGGGCCCAGAATCTGGAAGCCAGCCACCACATGCCCTCATGCCCAGGGCCTTCCTGCAGGTGGAGCTGAAGAGCCAAGAGTCTCAGAGTCTGCAGCAGGAGCAAGACTAGTACCTGGGTCACCTGCAGCAGTACGTGGCCACCTGTCAGCAGCTGATCTCTGAGAAGGAGGCGCTGCACAGGCAGTTACTGCTGCAGACCCAGCTCATGGACCAGCTGCAGCGGCAGGAAGCTTGGGGCAAACCGATGGCTGAGATGGCCCACCAAAAGCTGCAGGAGACTCAGGGGAGGGAGTTGCTGAGGACAGGGCCCCAAGAGGGGTGACCTGGCATCTTCCATGCCTTCTCACTCTCTTTCCTGGCCCCTTAGGAGCGCTTAGAAGCTGGCAGCCAGCAGAAACAGCAGCTAGAGGCCTAGTTGAGCCTCATGGCTCTCCCTGGAGAAAGTACAGGAGATCACTTAGAGGAAGAAGAGAGAGCCCCAGGAGGAAGGGAGGACTGTTAGCAGCATAGGATTGAGAAGTTGGAAGAGACCTTTAGAACAGCTAGTCATTATGCCGACCGGGTGTCTGCACTAAGTTCGATATCAATATGGTGATCTCCTGGGAGCAGGGGGCCACCAGGTTGCCTAAGGATGGGTGAACTGGCCCAGATCAGAAAGGGAGCAGGTCAGAACTCCCTCACTGACTGGTAGTGGGACTGTGCCTGGGAAATATAGCAAGATCTTGGTTCTTAAAAGTAAAAATAAAAGTAAAAAAAAAGTAAAAAAATAGTAAAAAAAAAAAAAAAAAAAAAAAGAACAGAAGCTCATTTCCCTCTGGGGAGGGGCTGGCTCAGGGTTACACAGTGAGGGTGGGGGCAGAGGTGGCTCCACAGTACCTCCCTTGTTGGGTTGTCTGAAGACCCCTTTGGCCAACCCCCACAGATGGAGGAGGACATCTGGACAGTGAGGAGGAGGAGGTGCCTCAGCCCCTGCCAAGCATCCTGGAGGACCTGGAGAGCCGGGAGGCCATGGTGAGCTGACTCCCCCTGCGCCCCCTTTGCCACCTTCCTCTGTGGTCCCTCCCAGACCCCCTTATGCTCTTCGTCTCCCCACCTTCTGATTTCTCTGGACCCTCACCCCTTCCGGAAGCCAGTGATCAGACACCATTTCACCTGTGACCAACAGGTGCACTCTCTGAGGCCCCAAGGGAAGGGGCTGCACTCCACCACCCTGCCCCATTTGTTCTGTGTATGCCCCTACAAGAAGGGCATCAGAGTGGCCAGGCCATGCAGCCAGGCTCCAGACATCCCCAGGATCTCAGCCCCTCCAAGGGTACCTGGAACATTGAGGCACAGCGAGAAGCAACTGGCCAGAACACACACCCATCTCCCCACATGCTCTAGAGGGTTTCAGGTCTCTGCCTCTTGGGACCTCAGGCTCCCCTGATTCAGCCTCGTCTTAGTTCTGACTCTAGTACCCAGAATTTGCCTCCATTTCCCAATCCAGAAATTGGAAAAGAACATCTCCAGGTCCCTTGCTTGAAGACCTGGCCAGAGCTGGTGCCAGGCTACAGATGCCTGGCAGGAGGCGAGAAGGGCATACTCACTTTCCCCTTGTCCTGGGAGGCCCACACACCAACATTGCCACCACCACTGCCACCAGGGAGCACAGCCAAAGTAGATGCACACAGGAAAAGGGGAAGGGTTGAGTGAACCTGGGACACTGCACCCCAACTTTAATGTGTTGTTGAATTCAATTTGCTAATATTTTGTGGAGGATTTGCATCAATATTTGCATCAATATTCATCAGTGATAATGGCCTGTAGTTCTCTGTTTTGGATGTATCTTTGGTTTGTTATCAGGGTAATACTAGCCTTGTAGAATGAGTGTGGAATAGTTTGGGTAAGGTCTCTAGTTTTGGAATAGTTTGAGTAAGGTTGATATGAGTTTTTCTTTAAATGTTTGGTAGAATTCAGCAGTGAAGCACCAGGTCCCAGGCTTTTCTTTGCTGGGAGACTTTTTATTACCATTTCGATCTCATTGTTTGTTACTCATCTGTTCAGGTTTTGGATTTCATCATGGTTCAATCTTGATAGGCTGGATGTGTCTAGAAATTGATCCATTTTTAGTTGGTTTTCCTATTTCTTTGTATATAGTTGCTTATAATAGCCACTAGTGATCCTTTGAATTTTTGCGGTATCAATTGTAATGTTTCCTTTTTCATCTTTGATTTTATTCACTTGGGTCTTCTCTTTTTCTTAGGCTAAAAGTTTGTCAATGTTGTTTATCTTTTCCAAAAACCAACTATTCTTTTCATTGATGCTTTGTTTTCTTCATTTCAATTTCATTTATTTCTGCTCTGATCTTTATTATTTCTTTTCTTCTACTAATTTTGGGTTTGCTTTGCTCTTGCTTTTCTGTTTGTTTAAGGTGCATGTTAAGTTGTTTATTTGATGCTTTTCAACTTTTTAAAAGTAGGCGTTTATAGCCATAAAGTTCCCTCTTAGTACTGCTTTTGTCATATCCCATAGGTTCTGGCATGTTGTGTTTCCATTATCATTTAAGAAATGTTTCAATTTCCTTCTTAATTTCTTCATTGACCCACTGGTCATTCCAGAGCATATTATTTGATCTCCATGTGTTTGTATAGTTTCCAACATTTCTCGTTACTAATTTCTAGTTTTATTCCACTGTGATCAGAGAAGATGTTTGATATTATTTCAATCTTTTGTAATGTTTTAAGACTTGTTGTTTGACCTAAGATATGGTCTATCCTTGAGAATGATCCATTTGCTGAGGAAAAAAATATGTATTCTGTAGCCCAAGGGAGAAGACACCTGCCCCCACTCTGCTGCAACACACAGCGCTCTGCTCAGGGATGGGGCAGTGGTGTGCTGTTGTTACACAAGAGGCTCTCTGTCGGGGAGGGAACAGAAGTCTGTTCTGTAGTGTTTGCCATTTTCTGTGGTGCAAATATTCCATGGCTGATTTCAAAGTGCCACCGTCTTCTCAGCCTGGGCTTGTTTGTACCCACCCTTGGGAAGGCTATCCAAGTGTTTGAAAGGATGTGGGTATTGTGATCTAAAGTGCATCTTTATTAGATACTCTCCAGCCCAGTTATGCTAAGGTTCTTGCAGACTCATAGAGGAACTGCCTTGTTGGTCTCAGATAAGATCTGGAAGAATTCTCTGGGCTACCAGGCAGTAGAGACCCTTATTCTCTCCCTGAATTTCTCTCCAAAAAACAGTCTCTCTCTCTCTCTCTCTCTCTCTCTGCTGAACCACTTGGAGCTGGGGGTGGGCTGACACAACATCCCTATGGCCACCACCACCCCTGGGACTGCACTGGGTCAGACCTAAAGCCAGCAAAGCACTGGGTCTCACTCAGGGCCCACTGTCAACACTACCTAGCTATCGCCTGTGTTCACTCAAAGCCAAGTGACTGGGGCTGTACAGTCAGCAGGTGGCAAAGCCAGCCAGGCTTGTGTCTTTCCCTTCAGGGCAACGAGTTCCCTCAGACCCTGGTGGGTCCAGAGATGCTGTCTGCGAGCCAGGGACTGGAGTCAAAAACCTTAGAAACTTACCTGGTGCTTTATTCTAAGGTGGCTGAGCTGACACTGAAACCATGAGACAAAGTCCTTCCCACTCTGCCTCTCCCTTTCCACAGGCAGAGGAGCCCCACCCTGTGGCCACCACCACAGGCCCACAGGGAGTGCTGCCAGGCTACTGTCGATGTTCACTTAGGGCCCAAGGGCTCTTAAGTCACTTGTGGTGAATGCTTCCAGGCCTGGGGCTCACCCTTCAGGGCAGTGGGCTCCTCTCTGGCCCAGGGCAGGCCCAGAAATGCTGTCTAAGAGCCAAGGCCTAAAATCAGTGACCACAAGAGCCCATTTTGTACTCTACCCCATTGTGGCCAGGCAGGTACCTAAGCTGCAAGACAAAGACCCTTTTACCTTTCCCTCTGCTTTTTTCAAGCAGAAGAAGTCTCTCACCACAGCCACCAAAGCTGGGAATGTGCTGGGTCTCACCTGAAGCCAGCATGTCGCAGAGCCTTACTTCATCCCATAGCATACTACCTGGGTATCACTGTTGGCTATTCTGGGCCCAAGGGCTCTTGAGTCAGCAGGTGATGAATCCTGCCAGGACTAGAATCTTTTAAGGCAGCAGATTCTCTTCTGGCCCAGGGTGTATCTAGAAAGGTAATTCAGGAGCTAGGTCCTTGAATGGGGGTCTCTCAACTCTGACTGGTGCTCTATCCTACTGTGGCTGAGCTGCTATCTAAGACGTAAGACAAAGTCCTCTTTACTCTTCCCCCTCCTCTCCTCAAGCAAAAGGAAGGAGTCACTTTTGTTGCTGCAAGCTGCACTGCCTGAGGTTGGCGGAGGGGTGGTGCGAACACTCCCTTGGCTGCCCTGGCTGGTGTCTCTCTAGGTCGTGTGCCCCCTGAGTCCACTGGCTCTGAGCCCAGCATGGCATTAGGACTTGCCTAAGAGTTGAAGTCCTTATGGTCTAGACTGCCTTTCAAGTGTATTTAGGGCCCCAGGGCATAATAGCCTGCCATGCCAAGGCTCATCAAAACCCAAGC